>NC_092733.1:12075827-13530827 GCF_047496885.1 Scyliorhinus torazame
ACTTGATAAAAACCTTTAAAATAATTAAATGAGTTCCACAATATTATGCATCATTCACAGCACAGATTCACAAAAATGATACTGGAACCAAGAGACTATAACTATCAAGAAAAAATGAATAGTCGAGGCCTCTTTTCTGGAAACGACAATGCTGAGGAGTGATCTGACAGAATTGTTAAAATTCTGCAAGGGTTTGATAGAAGAGATGTGGAAAAAGACATTTCCACTGTGGAAGGGACCCTAAATCTAATGCAGACATTAAAAACCTAATATGAATTCAGAATAAAGTTGTTTCCCAGAGAGCGGTTAGGTTGCAGAATTCACCACCACAAGGAATAATAATGGGAAGCTGGATAACCACAAGTGGGAGAAAGAATATCTTGATTAGAGTTGGGAGAGACTGTGTGGGGCATAAAAACTGGTATGGATCAGTTGGCCAATTGGCTTTCATCTGTATCAAATGTCGTTCTGCTGGGACATTTTACCCTGGGTGGTTAACGGTGTTACAATGACAAAATTTAATACATCATCTGCAACGATTCAAGGGATGAAAAACTAAATTCTTGTACTCCAAAACAATAAGTACTTGAAGCCAACACTTACCTTCACTGTTCCTTGCCCTTTCCCAGTCGCAGTTATCACCACATTTCCAAGGGTATTCATCTGAAGTATAGATAATGTTAATTAGTTATTTACCTTACATCCTGCTAATTAAACAAAAACCCAGAAAAAGACTGCACGATAAAGAGCTTAACAGCTTGGATTCATGATATGAGATTGGCTTCATTTTGTTATATTCTAATAAATAAGAAAAAGAAAAAAGAGAATAGTTGTCTGATGATTTTAATTCGTTGTCCTCAGGATTGAGAGTGACAATGGTTCCTGTTGCACTATTTCATCTCACTGGTGGCTGTTAAGACGGTTGGAAGTTAATCTCAAACGAACTTCAGTGAATTGCTGCAACACATCTTATGCATAATGCACACTGCCTCACTAGTGTATGAGGGGATTGATATCCAGTCTAAAGTCAGGGGGCGTCATTCTCTGACCCCCCAGAGGGTCGGAGAATGGCCGTTGGCCGCCGTGAATCCCGCCCCCGCCGGTTGCCGAAGTCTCCGAAGGGAGAAAAGTCGGCGGGGCGTTAATGGCGCCGCTGCCGCGGAGAATGTCACGGGTCTGCGCAAGGCAGCCGATTTTCGGCCTGCCGATATTCTCCCTTCCGGATGGGCCAAAGTCCCGTCGACGTGATGACCGTTCACGTCGACGTGAATCAAACCTCCTTTTCATCGGCGAGACCCGGTGCTCCAGGTTCACGCCGACCAGCGTGGAGGTGAGTGACGGCCTGGGGGGTTGGCTCTGGGCAGGCGATGGCGTGGCCGCAGTCTGAATGCGTGAGGAGAGGTGTGTCTCGGGTTGTGTGTGTGTGTGTGTGCGGCGGGGGGGGGGGGGGGGGGGGTGGAGTAGGCTGGGCTCCGGGGGAGTGCTGGGAGGGGGTCCGTGCCGTGCCGGGGTGGAGGTTGGGGGGGGGGGGTCCGTGCTGGGGTGGAGGTTGGGGGGGGGGGGGTCCGTGCTGGGGTGGAGGTTGGGGGGGGTCCGTGCCGTGCAGGGGTGGAGGTTGGGGGGGTCCGTGCTGGGGTGGAGGTTGGGGGGGGGGGTCCGTGCCGGGTTGGAGGTTGGGGGGGGTCCGTGCTGGGGTGGAGGTTGGGGGGGGGTCCGTGCCGTGCCGGGGTGGAGGTTGGGGGGGGGTCCGTGCTGGGGTGGAGGTTGGGGGGGGGGTCCGTGCCGGGGTGGAGGTTGGGGGTCCGTGCTGGGGTGTAGTTTGGGGGGGGGGTCCGTGCCGTGCCGGGGTGGAGGTTGGGGGGGGGGGTCCGTGCTGGGGTGGAGGTTGGGGGGGGGGTCCGTGCCGGGGTAGAGGTTGGGGGGGGGGTCCGTGCTCGGGTGGAGGTTGTAGGGGGGGGTCCGTGCCGGGGTGGAGGTTGGGGCGGGGGGTCCGTGCTCGGGTGGAGGTTGGGGGGGCGGGTCCGTGCCGGGGTGAAGGTTGGGGGGGGTCCGTGCTGGGCTGGAGGTTGGGGGGGGGGGTCCGTGCCGGGGTGGAGGTTGGGGGGGGGGTCCATGCCGTGCCGGGGTGGAGGTTGGGGGGGTTCCGTGCTAGGGTGGAAGTTGGGGGGGGGGTCCGTGCTGGGGTGGAGGTTGGGGGGGGGGTCCGTGCTGGGGTGGAGGTTGGGGGGGGTCCGTGCCGTGCCGGGGTGGTGGCTGGGGGGGGGGTCCGTGCTGAGGTGGAGGTTGGGGGGGGTCCGTGCCGTGCCGGGGTGGAGGCTGGGGTGGTGGGGGTTCGTGCTGGGGTGGAGGTTGGGGGGGGTCCGTGCCGTGCCGGGGTGGTGGCTGGGGGGGGGGGGGGGGCGTGCTGGGGTGGAGGTTGGGGGGGTCCGTGCACTGCCGGGGTGGAGGCTGGGGGGGTGGGGGTTCGTGCTGGGGTGGAGATTGGGGGGGGGGTCCGTGCTGGGGTGGATGTTGGGGGGGGCGGTCCGTGCTGGGGTGGAGGTTGGGGGGGCGGTCCGTGCTGGGGTGGAGGTTGGGGGGGGTCCGTGCTGGGGTGGAGGTTGGGGGGGGGTCCGTGCCGTGCCGGGGTGGAGGTTGGGGGGGGGGGTCCGTGCTGGGTTGGAGGTTGGGGGGGGTTCATGCTGGGGTGGAGGTTGGGAGGGGGTCCGTGCCGGGGTGGAAGTTGGCGGGGGGGGGGTCCGTGCTGGGGTGGAGGTTGGGGGGGGGGGGGGTCCGTGCCGGGGTGGAGGTTGGCGGGGGGGGGGGTCCGTGCTGGGGTGGAGGTTGGGGGGGGGGGGGTCCGTGCCGTGCCGGGGTGGAGGTTGGGGGGGGGTCCGTGCTGGGGTGGAGGTTGGGGGGGGTCCGTGCCGGGGTGGAGGCTGGGGGGGGGGGTCCGTGCTGGGGTGGAGTTGGGGGGGGTCCGTGCCGTGCCGGGGTGGAGGTTGGGGGGGGGGTCCGTGCTGGGGTGGAGGTTGGGGGGGGGGGTCCGTGCTGGGGTGGAGGTTGGGGGGTGGGTCCGTGCTGGGGTGGAGGTTGGGGGAGGTCCGTGCCGTGCCGGGGTGAAGGTTGGGGGGGGGGGGGTCCGTGCTGGGGTGGAGGTTGGGGGGGGTCCGTGCCGTGCCGGGGTGGTGGTTGGGGGGGGGGGGGTCCGTGCTGGGGTGGAGGTTGGGGGGGGGTCCGTGCCGGGGTGGAGGTTGGGGGGGGGCTCCGTGCTGGGGTGGAGGTTGGGGGGGGGTCCATGCTGGGGTGGAGGTTGGGGGGGGGGGGTCCGTGCAGGGGTGTAGGTTGGGGGGGGGGGTCCGTGCCGTCCCGGGGTGGAGGTTGGGGGCGGGGTCCGTGCTGGGGTGGATGTTGGGGGGGGGTCCGTGCCGTGCCGGGGTGGAGGTTGGGGGGGGGTCCGTGCTGGGGTGGAGGTTGGGGGGGCGGTTCCGTGCCGTGCCGGGGTGGAGGTTGGGGGGGGGGATCCGTGCTGGGGTGGAGGTTGGGGGGGGGGTCCGTGCCGGGGTGGAGGTTGGGGGGGGGGTCCGTGCTGGGGTGGAGGTTGGGGGGGGGGTCCGTGCTGGGGTGGAGGTTGGGGGGGGGTGTCCGTGCTGGGGTGGAGGTTGGGGGGGGTCCGTGCTGGGGTGGAGGTTGGGGGGGGGGTCCGTGCTCGGGTGGAGGTTGTAGGGTGGGGTCCGTGCCGGGGTGGAGGTTGGGGCGGGGGGTCCGTGCTCGGGTGGAGGTTGGGGGGGCGGGTCCGTGCCGGGGTGGAGGTTGGGGGGGGGGTCCGTGCCGGGGTGGAGGTTGGGGGGGGGTCCGTGCTGGGGTGGAGGTTGGGGGGGGGTCCGTGCCGGGGTGGAGGTTGGGGGGGGGTCCGTGCCGTGCCGGGGTGGAGGCTGGGGGGGTGGGGGTTCGTGCTGGGGTGGAGGTTGGGGGGGGTCCGTGCCGTGCCGGGGTGGTGGCTGGGGGAGGGGGCCGTGCTGGGGTGGAGGTTGGGGGGGGTCCGTGCACTGCCGGGGTGGAGGCTGGGGGGGTGGGGGTTCGTGCTGGGGTGGAGATTGGGGGGGGGTCCGTGCTGGGGTGGAGGTTGGGGGGGCGGTCCGTGCTGGGGTGGAGGTTGGGGGGGGTCCGTGCTGGGGTGGAGGTTGGGGGGGGTCCGTGCTGGGGTGGAGGTTGGGGGGGGGGGTCCGTGCTGGGGTGGAGGTTGGGGGGGGCGGTCCGTGCTGGGGGTGGAGGTTGGGGGGGGTCCGTGCTGGGGTGGAGGTTGGGGGGGGGGGTCCGTGCCGTGCCGGGGTGGAGGTTGGGGGGGGGGGTCCGTGCTGGGGTGGAGGTTGGGGGGGGGGTCCATGCTGGGGTGGAGGTTGGGGGGGGGTCCGTGCCGTGCCGGGGTGGAGGTTGGGGGGGGCTCCGTGCTGGGGTGGAGTTTGGGGGGTGGGTCCGTGCTGGGGTGGAGGTTGGGTAGAGGTCCGTGCCGTGCCGGGGTGGAGGTTGGGGGGGGGGGGGGTCCGTGCTGGGGTGGAGGTTGGGGGGGGGGGTCCGTGCCGTGCCGGGGTGGAGGTTGGGGGGGGGGGTCCGTGCTGAGGTGGAGGTTGGGGGGGGGTCCGTGCCGGGGTGGAGGTTGGGGGGGGGCTCCGTGCTGGGGTGGAGGTTGGGGGGGGTCCATGCTGGGGTGGAGGTTCGGGGGGCGGGGTCCGGGATCCGTGCAGGGGTGTAGGTTGGGGGGGGGGTCTGTGCCGTCCCGGGGTGGAGGTTGGGGGGGGCGTCCGTGCTGGGGTGGATGTTGGGGGGGGGTCCGTGCCGTGCCGGGGTGGAGGTTGGGGGGGGTCCGTGCTGGGGTGGAGGTTGTGGGGGCGGTTCCGTGCCGTGCCGGGGTGGAGGTTGGGGGGGGGGATCCGTGCTGGGGTGGAGGTTGGGGGGGTGGTCCGGGCCGGGGTGGAGGTTGGGGGGGGGGTCCGTGCTGGGGTGGAGGTTGGGGGGGGGGGGTCCGTGCTGGGGTGGAGGTTGGGGGGGGTGTCCGTGCTGGGGTGGAGGTTGGGGGGGGTCCGTGCTGGGGTGGAGGTTGGGGGTTAGGGGGGGGTCTGTGCCGAGGAGGGGGATGGGAGGGCAAGTGAGTTGGTCCACCTGGCCAGGTGCCAGCTGGCCAGGTGCCACCTGGCTGGGGGGAGGAGGGGATATGGGCAATGATGACATGTCGTCGTTCCCCTCCCCCCCACCAGGCCGTCGTGTTTTCAGATCATCCAGCGACGTTGGCCGCCGTTGTGGCAGCCGCTCATGTCTATGTTGCCCTGGATGAGGAGGAGGAGGAGGAGCGTGCCAGAGAGGCGGCGCAGGCTGCCGCAGAGGGGCAGGCGGCAGCCGCTCAGGCTGGAGGGACACCTGACCGACAGGACGAGGAGGGGGAGGAGGACGTCGCGGCCCCATGGCAACGGAGGCACCCGAGGGCGCCCCGTGTGTACCGGCCCCGGCAGTCATACCAGGACCTCACGGACCGGGAATGCAAGAGGAGACTCCGGATGAGCCGGGAAACGATGGCACACATCTGCCACCTGCTGGCACACCTGTCACCGCGTGGCACTGGCGGGGGACACCCTCTCCCCGTGACCGTCAAGGTTACGGTGGCCCTGAACCTTTATGCAACAGGGTCATTCCAGGCACCGAGTGGGGACCTGTCCGGCATATCGCAGACATCGGTGCACCGGTGCATCCGGGCAGTGACAGATGCCCTATATGCCATGGCGCACCGCTACATCCGCTTCCCCGTGAACCGGGCCAGCCAAGATGACCGGGCCGTGGGCTTCTCTGCCGTGGCCGGGTTCCCCATGGTCCAGGGCGCGATCGATGGGATGCACGTCGCTGTGCGGCCACCTGCAGATAACAGGGCTGTGTTCACTAATAGGAAGGGGACCTATTCGATGAACGTACAGGTGGTCTGCGACCACCGCATGATGATCCTGCACGTCTGCGCCCGTCACTCAGGCAGTGTAAACGACTCATTCGTGTTGTCGCGGTCATCCATCCCCGGCATGTACGAGGGACGCCATCCCCGGCTGAGGGGCTGGTTGCTGGGCGACAGGGGCTACCCATTGCGATCGTGGCTGATGACGCCTATACGGAGGCCACGCAATGAGGTGGAGAACCGCTACAATGACGCCCATGTAGCGACAAGGGGAGTGATCGAGAGGTGCTTTGGCGTGCTGAAGATGCGTTTCAGGTACCTGGACCTCTCTGGGGACGCCCTCCAGTATCGGTCAGATAGGGTCGGCCGCATCATAGTGGTGTGCTGCGTCCTGCATAACATAGCCCAGCAGAGGGGCGATGTGCCGCAGGCAGAGGAGGGCGGAGTGGAGGAGCAGCAGGAAGAGGCCCAGTCCTCCCCAGATGGGGGGGATGGGGGCAATGGTCAGGGCAGACGGGGTAGACACAGGCTGGTGGCTGTCCACCGTTACCGGCTGGCCCAGCGGGCATGGGACAGACTGATAGACGCCCGCTTCACTGACTAGATGGGCGTGGGAATGGGGTAGTATGGCCACAGACCGCACACCATGGCAACAGCCGACCACCCACACCCCCCACCCATCCACCCACCCAGCACCCTCACCCCCCTCCCCAACCCCACCCACCCCACCTGCATGCACAACAACCCCCCCCCCCATTGCCGATCCACCTGCCGCACAACGGGCCGGGCTCACACAGTTGCGGGTGGACGCGTGTCTATCGCAGGCCATGGAGGATGATGACAACCCGCCCTGCGATGACCTCCTGGCTCTACATCGTTGGACTATGTCTGACCCATGGCCACAGTACCACCATCCACCCAGACCATCCCTGCATGCGGCTGTGACACTGCGGCGCACGGTCCCGTCCTCTGCCCGGGGGATGTTGATGGCGGCCCACGGGGAAGGGGGCTGAGGTAAGACCACCCCTCACACACACACTTGCGCTCAACGTACATGACACCCCCGCACACTTTGGACAGAGCACAAAGGCAGCTTCGGTAGGTGTAACATTGACTTTAATAACCAAAGGAGTTCATGCACGTGCCCTAGCCCCTAAAACTCATCTGTGCCCTGCACCCGTGCCAACTTACTCAGTGTCTAATTGTTTGGCCTTACGGGCCCTTTGGCTACGTCTACGTGGTTCCCCAGACGGTACAGCAGAACTGGAGGTGGACTCCTGTGATTCCTGCCCTATGACACTGGATCCCTTTGGCGGCCGTTTCCTGGGGCGTCCTGGCCTAGATGGGCCAGGCTGCGGCCCGGGCGACTGGGATGGCGAGCTGCCAGCCTGTCCTGCCCGTTGCCCACCCGATGCACCTGGGACGGAAGGGGGGGGAGTCCGAGGTGTCGCGGTGTTCCGGGACCTCCCCTACAGAGGGAGCCGGGGCGGACCACACCACCTCCTCCTCCCTCGGGGTGCCCGATGGCCCCCAGGCCTCTACATGGGTGGGGGATGCGAACGGACTGGCCATCCGACGCCCCCCCCGACATCTGGCGCTGCCAGTCCTGGAGGCCCGTGCTGGTATCGACAGGGGTCTGCAGGTTTGCAGCCATGGAGCCCAGGGGGTTGGCAAACCCTGTCTGTGACAGTGCGACGCCTTCTCGCACATGGCCACTGGCGCCGATGCCCTCAGCGATGGCCTGCAGAGACTGGGCCATGGCCTGCAGAGACTGGGCCATGGCCTGCAGAGACTGGGCCATGGCCTGCTGAGACTGAGCCATGGCCTGCTGAGACTGGGCCATGGCCTGCAGAGACTGGGCCATGGCCTGTTGAGACTGGGCTATGGCGTTGAGCGCCTCTGCCATCTGGCGCTGGCACTGGCTCATGGCCTCCTGTGAGAGGGCAGCCATTTCCTGGGCCACAGACGCCGCCTGCACGGAAGGCCCCAGGCCTCGCAAACCGTTCCCCATGTCTGATACCGTCGCACCCATTGCCTCCACCGCGGACGCCACCGGTGCGGTGTCAGCCTGGGTGGCACGCATGATCGGCACCACTCCCAGCTCCTGGACGCGGGTGGACTCCTCCACCTGCGACCGCAGCCGCCGCAAGCCGCCCGTCACCCTCTTCGCTCGTCTCCGGGTCGGTGGTTGCATCGGATCTATGTGTGGGTGTGGTAACTGCAGGAACCCGGGATCCATCTGGGCGGCAGATGTTCGCTTGGGCTGGGCTGCCCTCCGACCGCCCGGTCCCTCTGCTACTCCTACCTCCACCTGCTGTACCGGGACGGCTGTGTTGTGCGCACCAGTGAGTGTACCAGACGCCTCATCACTAAAGTGCCCAACCGTGGTGAGTGTTTCTGCGATGGTGGAGGGTGTTGGTGACAGCAGTGGCGTTGTGTCGTGCTCTTCGTTCCACTCTGAGTCCATGGCACTTTGGGGTGGGGGTTCGTCTCCACCCATCCACTCTGAGTCACTGTCCGGTATTTCGTCTTCCTGGGTAGTGCTGTCCCGGGTAGGGGTGTCCCGGGTAGTGCTGTCCCGGGTAGGGGTGTCCCGGGTAGGGGTGTCCCGGGTCGGGGGTGTCCTGGGTAGTGGTGTCCTGGGTAGTGGTGTCCTGGGTAGTGGTGTCCTGGCTCGGATGTGACGGGGGCCTGTGGCTGCCCCCCTCGTCGCTGGGTGGTCGCTCCCGCACGTGACGGGGGTGTCGTCTCCCTGTTGCTCCAGGTCTCTCCGTCTCCCGTGGTCTCCGAGGGGCATCCTGCGGGCGTCGCATGCTGGAGGGTCCGGGTCTCTCCGTCTCCCGTGGTTTGCGAGGGGCATCCTGCGGGCGTCGCATGCTGGATGGTCCGGGTCTCTCCGTCTCCCGTGGTGTGCGAGGGGCATCCTGCGGGCGTCGCATGCTGGAGGGTCCGGGTCTCTCCGTCTCCCGTGGTGTGCGAGGGGCATCCTGCGGGCGCCGCATGCTGGAGGGTGCGGGTCTCTCCGTCTCCCGTGGTCTCCGAGGGGCATCCTGCGGGCGGTCTGCATTTGCGGGGATGGGTGCCTGGACGTTTGGTCCTGCGATACACAATGAAGCATGCATGGTTAGACATCAGGCAGTGATCAGGTGATACGGGGGAGGGGGATATAGGGGAGGGGGGATATGGGGACGGGCTGTCGGTGGCTCACTCGCTAGTACGCCCCCGACCTCTGCATCAGCAAACTCCCGATCCTCAGGTCCGCCAGCCAGTTCCAGGGCCCTTTCCTCGTGTACGGTCAGTGGCCTCTCATCAGCGGGCCCTCCTCCAGTCCTCACATGCTCCCTATTGTTGTGTGCGCGCTTCTCCTGTGGGTGGGGGGGCAGGGGTAAAAGGCAACAGTGTTAGGCAGGTATATGAATGCACGCCATCGGTTGCGCGTGCATTGCAGAGGTTAAGGTTAGGGCTGGATTCACTTGGGGATATGGGGGATATGGGGGAGGGGAATATGGGGGATATGGGGGAGGGGGATATGGGGGAGGGGGGAATATGGGGGAGGGGGGAATATGGGGGAGGGGGGAATATGGGGGAGGGGGGAATATGGGGGAGGGGGGAATATGGGGGAGGGGGGAATATGGGGGAGGGGGGAATATGGGGGAGGGGGGATATGGGGGAGGGGGGATATGGGGAGGGGGGATATGGGGGAGGGGGGGATATGGGGGAGGGGGGATATGGGGGAGGGGCGGATATGGGGAGGGGAGATATGGGGAGGGGGATATGGGGGAGGGGTGATATGGGGAGGGGGGATATGGGGCATATGGGGGAGGGGGGATATGGGTGAGGGGGGATATGGGTGAGGGGGGATATGGGTGAGGGGGGATATGGGTGAGGGGGGATATGGGGGAGGGGGGATATGGGTGATATGGGGGAGGGCAGATATGGGGGATATGGGGGAGGGGGGATATGGGGGATATGGGGGAGGGGGGATATGGGGGAGGGGGGATATGGGGGAGGGGGGATATGGGGGATATGGGGAGGGGGGTATATGGGGAGAGGGGATATGGGGGAGGGGGGATATGGGGGAGGGGGGATATGGGGGAGGGGGGATATGGGGAGGCTCACCCTGCCTGCTCTGACGAGGTCGTTCACCTTCTTGTGGCACTGGGTGCCTGTCCGTGGTGTCAGTGCCACAGCGGTGACGGCCTCTGCCACTTCCCTCCACAGACGCCAGCTGTGGCATGGGGCAACTCTGCGGCCGTGCCCAGGATACAGGGCGTCCCTCCTCTGCTCCACCGCATCCATTTTGGGCCGGAGACTATCGACCCATTTTTCCGACGTGACGCAAGTCGGATTTGCGCCGTTTTTTGCGCCGATCGGCGGACTTTCCGCCGATAACGGTGAATTTCGCCCCTGATGACAAACAAACAAACTAACTGCTTTGCCTTGGCCGTTCAGTTTCTTGAGTGTTACATGGCTCCACCCAATAAGGTGAACGCGTGTTTCATCCAACTTGAGCCATGTAGATGCTGGAGAGTGGTTTTGAGGAGTCAACAAACGGACCAATTATGGGAGGGTATCTGGTCTCAACCATGCTTTTGTAGTTGAAGTGATAATCTGGTTGGTCTAGTTAAAACGTTCTCGTCAATTGCAACCTCATAAAATACTGATAGTGGGAGTTCAGCAAGCATGGTTCCATGGAAAGTCTAGGGGCTACACTGGGATATTTTTTGTGGGGGGTGGCTAGTGCCTCACATTCACAGCAGAAATATTTGCCCCGACTTTCCGGCCTCGTTGCACTCTCGTTCGAGCGGAACAAGGCTGGTGAATAGCGGAAGCGCTAAAAACGAGAACAGCTGTGTGGCTGAATGCGATTGCAAATAGGGAATTGTCAATCATGGTTAAGTGAGTTCTTCACACAACCCCAGTGGATTCCCGTGGGTGGGAGGGCCATGTAGCATGTGGGAATCATTTCCTGGCATGCCAATCAGACTGTGATGCCTGGACACTGTGCCTGAACACTGCAGGAGGCAACACCACACCTGCAGGAGCGAACATCTGAACACTCAGGGGATGGGACACAGCTCTGAGGACAAGTCAACGGCCGGAAGGTGGGTGAGTGCAACGCGGAGGGGATCCAGGTGAGGTTATGTGCGGCTGTCTGGGGTACAGGGACTTAGGTCCGGTGAGCGGGGCCTGCTGCGGCTGGGAGTGCGTGGGCACGGTGTGTGGGAGGGGGGGGGCATCAGTGGGGGAATGGAGGGTCCCGGGGTGGGAGCCACCACTGTTTATCAGTCTAACACCCTCTCCCAATTCCTTACAGATATTGAATGGCATGGATGGTATTTTGGACCCCGCAAACAGACCTTTGTTGTGCTGCTGGTAGGCCGGGCGGCCAGCTGCTTGAGACGGTGGCAGCAGCAGCGTCTGCAGATGCTCAAGGTGATGGCCCATGTGTCGGACCCCACCCCACACCCTGAGAACCGGCCACCTATCAGGCCAGGTAGGGACCCAGAGGGGGAGGACTGCGATGGCTCAGGTAGTACAGGCATCGCAGTTTTTTTTCAACAGATGACGGACAGTGTTTGCCTTGGCACCACGTGGCGGAGGAGGACACCCACTCCCAGTGCCCACCAAGGTCACCTCAGCCCTGAACATTTACACCTCGGGATCATTCCAGGGCTCGCGCAGGGACCTGTGTGGCATCTCGCAGGCCACAGCCCACAGGTGCATCCAACAGGTTACGATGCCCTGTACGGCTGGGGAGAAAACTATGTCAACTTTGACATGGACCAAACCCAACAAGATCCTGGGCAGCAGGATTCTCCGCCATCACCAGGATGCCTCAGGTCCAGGGGCTGATAGATGGCTCGCATATCACCTTTCGCTTACCGGACCATCTGAGAGTGCCCTACATCTACAGCAAAGAGTTCCACTCCCTGAACATTCAGCTTGAGTATGAGCACCACATGAAGATCATGCATATGTGTGCACGCTTCTCTGGGAGTGTGCATGACAGCTACATCCTGGGCAGCCAGACATCCTTGGCCTCATCGAGCACCACCGCAGGATGGGCGGCTGGCTCTTGGGGCATAAAGAGTAACCGTTGAGGACCTGGCTAATGATGCCAGTACGGAGCCCTGAGACCATAGCGGATACTCAATCAAATGAGGCCAATGTGGCCACCCGGGCTGCGATCGAGTGGTGCATCAGACGGCTCAAAATGTGGTTCCGATGCCTTGACCGCTCCGGTAGTGCCCTGCAGTACACTCCCCGGAGGGTGGTAGTCTGCTGCGCCCTCCACAACCTAGCACAGCACCATGGTGATGAGCTGGAGGCTGGGAATGAGGAACATGTGCCCACCTCTGAGAAGGAGGAAGACGAGAATGATGTGAAGGCACCGGACCAGCAGGGGCGGCAGGGCGATCCCGGGAAGGAACCGGAGGAACAGCCGGAGGCTGCAGGACAGGAGGTAGCAGCGAGGGTCCAACAAGGATCCAACAAGGAAGTGGCCTGGTTCATCATCGATACATTACCCACACCCCCATCCCCATTTCCCACTCTTGTAAGGTCTGTGTAACATGATTCCAGGGTGCTGGGACTGTGTCGCACTGTCAGCGGGTCATTGTTGAGGGCACTGACACTCCGCAGAGAGCTGAGTGCCAGTGCGCCTCAATCTATAGTCTGACACCTGTCTGTCTGCTGAGTGCTTGCTCACACCCATCACCTGCATGCGGAGGGGGAGATGCCTGAAGAGATGGGCCAAGGGTTGGAGGTTGGGCTGCATTGTGAAAGAAAGTGACAGAGACGTCATACTGGTAGTGCTCAAGGGTTTTTAATGAGCCACAGGTGACACACTCCCCCGATTTTGCTGTCCCACTCTTCCACCCTGGCAGCTCTCCGATGTCTGCTCCCTCGGTGATGCGCCTCAGTGAGTCGGCCACGCTCAGCAGCGCCTCGGCAATACCCACCTGCGACTGGGACAAGCTCCGCTACCACCACACACCTGTAACCCGGCCCCTCCCCCCCCCGGGGGACGGCCGAACCCTCACCCTGCCCCACATGCCAGTACCCATGCCAGCCATCATGGCCGGGTGCCCTGTCCACTAAGACCACCATCTGCCCAACCCCTGGGCTGTATGCGTCGGACCATCTATGTGTTTCCCTGCGCCATCCCCCACCCCTTCTGAGGCCGCGCACAACTGCCGGGAGTGGGAGAAGACCGGAGGGGGACCACCAGAACTGCGGCCCCTCACCATGCCCGAGCAGAGGGCACTTGACATGGTCGGCGGCCCGGAGGAAAGGGAGGCCACCGTGGTGGAGTTTGGCGGTAGGCGAGGAAGTGAGACCCTGCTTAATTGCGGATCCCATGACACATGAATGGACACTCCCCCCCCACCCTGCTGTCTAATCATAAATGTCGTCTTGCGTCTTACAGGACCTGTTGGAGATGGTGCTGGGCCATCCGGAGTCCCCCGCCCCCAGAGCCTGTGCCAGAGCTGAGCACTGACGGGGAGAGCAGCCCGATCACCAGCCCTCCACCCGAGACTCAGGACACCCCGGAGCCTGGGTTAAAGGATGACACTGACTTTCCCTCACAGCTGTCTCTTACACCCTCCACCATCCCAGAGACTATCACCTGGGTTGGGCATATTAATGAAGAGGGTCCTGAGACAGCAGGTGGAGGTAGGAGCAGCCGAGGGCCCGGATGGGTGGAGGGATGGCCGGCCCCAGGAACCAGCTGCCGCCCAGACGGGTCCCGGGCTTCTGGAACATCCAGTCCCAGCCACACTGCAGATGCAGCCAGAGACCCAGGGTCCACAAGAGGAGAGGCCAGGGGCATCCAGCACCTGCAGGCGCAGGTGGCAGAGTCCATCCGCAGGGGGTGATGCCGATCATGCGTACCACCGAGGCCGACTGCACGGGTGGCGTTCGCGGTGGAGACTCTGGGGGCGATGGTTTCTGCTATGGATCAGCGTGTCCAATTCCTGGGGCATTGTGTGCCAGCGGTGACTGAGGCCATGGACAGGGCTGCCCTCTCACAGTCAGCCATGTGCCAGAGCCACTTGGACATTGCAGTGGCACTCCTCAGCGTGGCCCAGTCACAGCAGGCCATGGCTGGGAACGTCGGAGGCATTGCCCAGGTGCTGGATGGCGTTGCACAGACACTGGGCGGGGTGGCCCAGTCCCAGAGGGAGGTGGCCCAGTCCCAGAGGGAGGTGGCCCAGTCCCAGAGGGAGGTGGCCCAGACATAGAGGGAGGTGGCCCAGTTACTGACTGATGTGGTTCAGTCCCAGACGGAGATGGTCCACATCCTGTGCCCCATGGCCACAAGCGTGCAGACCCTGGTTGAGACCAGAGCGGGCCTACAGGATTGGCAGTGTCCGGTAGTGGTGGGGGGTCTCAGGGGATAGCTCCGCTTGTACCCCACTCAATGGAGTAGCCCGGGAGCCATCGGGCACCCCAAGGGAGGAGGAGGTGCTGGTGACTCCCGCAGGTGAGGTGCCGGAAGACTGCAGCACCTCGAACCGACCCCTCCTGTCCCTGGCGCATCTGGTGGGCAGCGGACAGAACAAGGCCAGAAAGTTAGATACCAGATACGTTGGCATGGGTGCAAGGCACAGTTTACTTATAGGGACTAGGGCACAGACTGTATATATTTCCAAACAATAAGCACCTGTTAACACCGTTAAAACCTGCCTCGGTGCTCTGTCTGATGGGTATGGGGCTGGGCTGGTCCGGGCTGTCCTGGGGGGAGGAGGGGATCACTGCAGCCCTGTGGGAGGACAATGCCCCCCCCATGCCCCGACCGTCCCCAGCACTCCCACCCCAGGGTTTCGGCGAGACCGTGTGATGGACTGGCCAGCTCATGCAGGGATCAGCCAGGTGGAAGGTGATACTATGGGCATGAGTCAGATGTTGTCATACGATGCAGAGCACCAGACCTCATCGCAGAGCGATGATGTTGTGCTGCCTCCTCTGCCTGCCCGGGCCCCAATTCCTGCTCATTGTCCCCCTCCCCCTCATCCTCCTCATTGGACGAGGCCTGCCCTATCTCCCCATCCTCCTCCTCCAGTACATCGCTCCTCTGATGCGCATTGTTGTGGAGGATGCAGCAGGCCACCACAATGCGGGCGACCCTCTCAACATCACACTGGAGGGCCCCTCCAGTGCGGTCCAGGCACCTGAAGCGCATCTTCAGAACTCCGAAGCCCTGCTCGATCACACTCCTGGTCGCTGTATGGTCGTTGTTGTAGTGGGTCTTCACATCGGTGTCTGTGGCCTCCACATAGGTGCCGTCAGCCACGGCGGCAGTGGATAACCCTTGTCACCCGGAAGCCAACCCCTCAGCCTGGGAGGGGAGTGAGGGGGGGGTGGCGGGGGAGGGGGGGCTGGTGGTGTGCTGGAACATGTCAGGAATCACCAAGTGTGCCAGGATGACACTGCCCGGGTATCGGGTGCAGACGTGCACGTTGCGCAGCTGATGGCCACAGACCAGCAGGATGTTGAGTGGTACCCTCTTTGGTTAGTGTAGAGCAGTCTGTTATCCGCAGGTGCCCGTAGGGCGACATGCATCTCGTCTATCTAGACCTGGGAAATCCCAGTTATGGCAGAGAACCCTGCTGCCCAGGCATCCTGGTGGGCTCGGTCCACATGGAAATGGATGTAATGATCTTCCTGGGCATATGGGGCCTCTGGGACGGCGCACGTCGAGGTCTGTGAGTTCCCGGAGAGGTCCCCACTCGGCGACTGGAAGGACCCCGTCACATAGAAGTTCAGGGCGACTGTCACCTTGACGGTCACCGGGAGCGGGTGCCCTCCCCTATACCCCTGCGGTGCCAGATGTGTCACACTGTCTCTGCTCATCCGGAATCTCCGACGGCATGCCCGATCCGACAGGTCCTCGAATGATAGGCGGTGCTGGTATACACGACGCCTCATGCGGTGCCTCCTTGGCACCTGTGGTAGTCACCACTGTTGTATTATATATAGCTGTATAGTGCATACGAGGGTATTACGGTAAGGCCCCTGTACTACAGGTACGGGGATAGATCCCTGCCTGCTGGCTCCGCCCAGTAGGCGGAGTATAAATGTGTGTGCCCTCCGAACTGCAGCCATTTTGGCAGCAGCTGTAGGAGGCACACATCTCTGCGTAATAAAGCCCTGATTACTCTCTACTCTCGTCTCGTCGTAATTGATAGCGCATTAGCACCGCCTCCTCCTTGCCCTGTTGGGCGGCCGGCCCTCCACCCTGTGCTGCCGCCACCTGCCCCTCTGCAGCCCGTTTTGCTGCTGGCCTCTCTGCTCCTGCAGCTTCCCCCTCCTCTCAGAGCGGCTCTCGGTCATGCCGCTGCAGGGTATCTCATGGAGCTGCGACCATCACCACGACGGCCAGCATTACTGGTTGAACGGCAAACACCATTATCTGCAGTGGGTGGAAGGCTAACATGTTAGCATGGCGCATGCTCCCGTGCCCAGCCAGGTTCCATGGGCTACATGGTGGCCCTGGTTGGCACTGCCCAACATGTCCCTCCCCTACTCCCCTGCTCCATTGGTATCTGGCACCGTCGGTGCCCCCAGTCCTGGCGGCTATCCCTACTGCCAGAGGTACCTTTGACTGGCACTGCCTTGACTGGGGGCTGCCATGGGTGTGGTCCTGGGTGGTCTGTGGTGGGTGGCAGCCGGTTAGACGGGGTATTTGGGGCCAGGAGGGGGGCGCACTGTGGCCGGGGGTGGGGTGCGAAGGTGGGCGCACCCATATGGCCGGTATCACTGTGTAAAACCAGGGGCCGAGTTGGGTGTTCAGTGGGTGCGCAGCAAGATGGCCGCTGTAATGGCGATTGGTGCCTGGGCATTGCGCAAGACCTGTGGGGGGGGGGGCACCCCAACTGCTCGGCCTGTTTCCCCCCCCTCTCCCGGCTCTAGCAGGTGGCCCTCCACCACAGCCAGCATGGCCAGTGTCCGGGCCGGCAGCCCGCAGTCAGTCACTCCTCGCCGTTTCCTACCTCCTGTCTCTCTCTCTCCCGATCAGCAGCCACAACGCCAGGTTCCCGATTTCTGAAACCACAAGGGAACCACGCCGTTGGGAACTCGGCCCAGCGGCGGCGGTGAATCTCGGAGGCCCGGGAGAATCGCGTGTCAGGCCCGCTAATGATATGCCTACTGTACTTTAACCTCACACAGTGAGCAACGCATTTACGCCATTTTCGGTGTGCCGGAGCATCCCGATTTAGCGTCAAACCGGCACCTATCACGATTTTGGTGTCGGAAGCTATTCTCCACTCAATAGCGTTTCATGATTTCGCTGTCGGCAAGCGGAGAATCCCTCCCAGTTTTTTTGAAAGATCCAGGGCGAAATTCTCCGTTATCGGCGCAAAGTCTGCCGATCGGCGCAACAAAAGGCGCAAATCCGACTTGCGTCACGCCGGAAAATTGGTTGCAAAGTCTCCGGACCGAAATGGGCTAGCAGAGACGTGACGGGATCCGCGCTTGCGCACGTGGTTCACGCCGTGCAGCGTCATACACGCCGCACGGCGTGACGGCTCAGAAGGACGCGCTGCTCCATCCCACCCGACCGGAACACCCAACCGGAACACCCGACTGGATGGCTGGCCGCCGCTCAGCCCCGAGGTTCCAGTCACGGTGTGTGGAGGCGCTCCTGGACGCAGTGGAGCAGAGAAGGGAGGCCCTGTTTCCGGGCACGGCCGCAGAGTTCCCCACGCCACAGCCGGCGTTTGTGGAGGGAGGTGGCAGAGGCCGTCACCGCTGTGGCCCTGACACCACGGACAGGCACCCAGTGCCACAAGAAGGTGAACGACCTCGTCAGAGCAGGCAGGGTGAGCCTCCCCCCCCCCCCTGCCCGATATCCATATCCCCCCTCCCCCATATCCCCCCCCTCCCCCATATTCCCCCCTCCCCCATATTCCCCCCTCCCCCATATTCCCCCCTCCCCCATATTCCCCCCTCCCCCATATTCCCCCCTCCCCCATATCCCCCCCTCACCCATATCCTCCCTCCCCCATATCCCCCTTCCCCCATATCCCCCCTCCCCATATCCCCCCTCCCCATATCCCCCCATATCCCCCCTTCCCCATATCCCCCCTCCCCCATATCCCCCCTCTCCCATATCCCCCCTCCCCCATATCCCCAAGTGAATCCAGCCCTAACCTTAACCTCTGCAATACACGCGCAACCGATGGCGTGCATTCATATACCTGCCTAACACTGTTGCCTTTTACCCCTGCCACCACCCCCACCCCCCTCCCCCCCCACAGGAGAAGCCAGCACACAACAATAGGGAGCATGTGAGGACTGGAGGAGGCCCCGCTGATGAGAGGCCACTGACCGAACACGAGGAAAGGGCCCTGGAACTGGTTGGCGGACCTGAGGACCGGGAGGTTGCTGATGCAGAGGTCGTGGGCGTACTAGCAAGTGAGCCACCGACAGCCCGTCCCCATATCCCCCCCATCCCCATATCCCCCCTCCCCCATATCCCCCCTCCCCCATACCACCTGATCACTGCCTGCGTGTCTAACCATGCATGCTTCATTGTGTATCGCAGGACCAAACGTCGAGGCACCCATCCCCGCAGATGCAGACCGCCCGCAGGATGCCCCTCGGAGGCCACGGGAGACGGAGAGACCCGGACCCTCCGGCATGCGAGGCCCGCAGAATGCCCCTCGCACACCATGGGAGACGGAGAGAACCGGACCCTCCGGCATGCGACGCCCGCAGGATGCCCCTCGCACACCATGGGAGACGGAGAGACCCGGACCCTCCGGCATGCGACGCCCGCAGGATGTCCCTTGGAGACCACAGGAGACGGAGAGACCTGGAGCAACAGGGAGACGACGTCCCCGTCACGTGCGGGTGCGACGACGCAGGCATGTGCCACCCAGCGACGAGGGGTGCAGCCACAGGCCCCCGTCACAGCCGAGCCAGGACACCACTACCCAGGACACCACTACCCAGGACACGACTACCCAGGACACCCCTACCCGGGACAGCACTACCCAGGACACCCCTACGCGGGACAGCACTACCCAGGAAGACGAAATACCGGACAGTGACTCAGAGTGGATGGGTGGAGACGAACCCCCACCCCAAAGTGCCATGGACTCAGAGTGGGGACTAAGAGCACGACACAACGCCACTGCTGTCACCAACACCCTCCACCATCGCAGAAACACTCACCTCGGTTGGGCACTTTAGTGATGAGGCGTCTGGTACACTCACTGGTGCGCACAACACAGCCGTCCCGGTACAGCAGGTGGAGGTAGGAGCAGCAGAGGGGCCGGGCGGTCGGAGGGCAGCCCAGCCCAAGCGAACATCTGCCGCCCAGATGGATCCCGGGTTCCTGGAGTTACCACACCCACACATAGATCCGTGCAACCACCGACCCGGAGACGAGCGAAGAGGGTGACGGCCGGCTTGCGGCGGCTGCAGTCGCAGGTGGAGGAGTCCACCCGCGTCCAGGAGCTGGGAGTGGTGCCGGTCATGCGTGCCACCCAGGCCGACACCGCACGGGTGGCGTCCGTGGTGGAGGCAATGGGTGCGACGGTGTCAGACATGGGGAACGGTTTGCGAGGCCTGGAGCTTTCCGTGCAGGCGGCGTCTGTGGCCCAGGACATGGATGCCCTCTCACAGGAGGCCATGAGCCAGTGCCAGCGCCAGATGGCAGAGGCGCTCAACGCCATGGCCCAGTCTCAGCAGGCCATAGCCCAGTCTCAGCAGGCCATAGCCCAGTCTCTGCAGGCCATGGCCCAGTCTCTGCAGGCCATGGCCCAGTCTCAGCAGGCCATCGCTGAGGGCATCAGCGCCAGTGGCCATGTGCGAGCTGGCGTCGCACAGTCACAGACAGGGTTTGCCAACCCCCTGGGCTCCATGGCTGCAAACCTGCAGACCCCTGTCGATACCAGCACGGGCCTCCAGGACTGGCAGCGCCAGATGTCGGGGGGGTGTCGGATGGCCAGTCCGTTCGCATCCCCCACCCATGTAGAGGTCTGGGGGCCATCGGGCACCCCGAGGGAGGAGGAGGTGGTGTGCGTCCGTCCCGGCTCCCCCTGTAGGGGAGGTCCCGGAACACCGCGGCACCTCGGACTCCCCCCCCCCCTTCCGTCCCAGGTGCATCGGATGGGCAACGGGCAGGACCGATTGGCAGCTCGCCATCCCAGTCGCCCGGGCCGCAGCCTGGCCCATCTAGGCCAGGACGCCCCAGGAAACGGCCGCCAAAGGGATCCTGTGTCAGAGGGCAGGAATCACAGGAGTTCACGTCCAGTTCTGCTGTACCGTCTGGGGAACCACGTAGACGTAGTCAAAGGGCCTGTAAGGCCAAACAATTAGACACTGAGTAAGTTGGCACGGGTGCAGGGCACAGATGAGTTTTAGGGGCTAGGGCACGTGCATGAACTCCTTTGATTATTAAAGTCAATGTTACACCTGCAGAAGCTGCCTTTGTGCTCTGTCCAAAGCGTGCGGGGGTGTCATGTACGTTGAGTGCAAGTGTGTGTGTGAGGGGTGGTCTTACCACAGCCCCAGGTGAGTCTGCCCCTTCCCCGTGGGCCGCCATCAACATCCCCCTGGGCAGAGGACGGGACCGTGCGCTGCAGTGTCACAGCCGCATGCAGGGATCGTCCGGGTGGATGGTGGTACTGTGGCCATTGGTCATAGTCCCAACGATGTGGAGCCAGGAGCTTATCGCAGGGCGGGTTGTCATCGTCCTCCATGGCCTGCAATAGACACGCGCCACCCGAATAGGTCCCTTTCCTCTTGGTGAACACGGCCCTGTTATCTGCAGGTGGCCGCACAGTGACGTGCATCCCATCAATCGCGCCCTGGACCATGGGGAACCCGGCCACAGCAGAGAAGCCCACGGCCCGGGCATCTTGGCTGGCCCGGTCCACAGGGAAGCGGATGTAGCGGTGCGCCATGGCATATAGGGCATCTGTCACTGCCCGGATGCACCGATGTCTGCGATATGCCGGACAGGTCCCCACTCGGTGCCTGGAATGACCCCGTTGCATAAAAGTTCAGGGCCACCGTAACGTTGACGGACACGGGGAGAGGGTGTCCCCCGCCAGTGCCACGCGGTGACAGGTGTGCCAGCAGGTGGCAGATGTGTGCCACGGTTTCCCGCCTCATCCGGAGTCTCCTCCTGTATTCCCGGTCCGTGAGGTCCTGGTATGACTGCCGGGGCCGGTACACACGGGGCGCCCTCAGGTACCTCCGTTGCCGTGGGGCCGCGACGTCCTCCTCCCCCTCCTCGTCTTGTCGGTCAGGTGTCCCTCCAGCCTGGGCGGCTGCCGCCTGCCCCTCTGCGGCAGCCTGCGCCGCCTCTCTGGCACGCTCCTCCTCCTCCTCCTTACCAGGGCAACATAGACATAAGCGGCTGCCGCCACGGCGGCCAACATCGCTGGATGATCGGAAAACATGACGGCCTGGTTGGGGGGGGGGGGGGGTGGGAACGACGACATGTCATCATTGCCCATATCCCCTCCTTCCCCCCAGCCAGGTGGTATGGACCGCATGGGTCCAACTGTTGGAGGCTGGCACCTGGCCAGGTGGACCAACTCACTTGCCCTCGCATCCCTCTCCCCGGCACAGACCCCCCCATCCCCCTCTCCGGCACGGACCTCCCATCCCCCTCCCCGGCACGGACCCCCCCTCCCCATCCTCCTCCCCGGCACGGACCCCCCCCCCCCCCCATCCCCCTCCCCGGCACGGACCCCTCCCCCCATCCTCCTCCCTGGCATGAACCCCCCTCCCCATCCTCCTCCCCGGCACGGACCCCCCCCCCATCCCCCTCCCCGGCACGGACCCCCACCCCCATCCCCCTCCCCGGCACGGACCCCCCCCATCCTCCTCCCCGGCACGGACCTCCCATCCCCCTCCCCGGCACGGACCTCCCATCCTCCTCCCCGCACGGACCCCCCCATCCCCCTCCCCGGCACGGACCACCCCCCCATCCTCCTCCCCGGCACGGACCCCCCTCCCCATCCTCCTCCCCGGCACGGACCCCCCCATCCACCTCCCCGGCACGGAACCCCCCCCCCATCCCCCTCCCCGGCACGGACCCCCCCATCCTCCTCCCTGGCACGGACCTCCCATCCTCCTCCCCGGCACGGACCTCCCATCCCCCTCCCCGGCACTGACCCCCTCCCCCCAACCCCCCTCCCCGGCACGGACCTCCCATCCTCCTCCCCGGCATGGACCTCCCATCCTCCTCCCCGGCACGGACCTCCCATCCCCCTCCCCGGCACTGACCCCCCCCCCCCAATCCCCCTCCCCGGCACGGACCCCCTCCCATCCTCCTCCCCCAGCACGGACCTCCCACCCTCCTCCCGGCACGGACCTCCCATCCCCCTCCCCGGCACGGACCTCCCATCCTCCTCCCCGGCACGGACCCCCCATCCCCCTCCCCGGCACGGACCACCCCCCCCATCCTCCTCCCCGGCACGGACCCCCCTCCCCATCCTCCTCCCCGGCACGGACCCCCCCATCCCCCTCCCCGGCACGGAACCCCCCCCCCCCATCCCCCTCCCCGGCACGGACCCCCCCATCCTCCTCCCTGGCACGGACCTCCCATCCTCCTCCCCGGCACGGACCTCCCATCCCCCTCCCCGGCACTGACCCCCTCCCCCCAATCCCCCTCCCCGGCACGGACCTCCCATCCCCCTCCCCGGCACGGACCTCCCATCCTCCTCCCCGGCACGGACCCCCCCATCCCCCTCCCCGGCACGGACCACCCCCCCATCCTCCTCCCCGGCACGGACCCCCCTCCCCATCCTCCTCCCCGGCACGGACCCCCCCATCCACCTCCCCGGCACGGAACCCCCCCCCCCATCCCCCTCCCCGGCACGGACCCCCCCATCCTCCTCCCTGGCACGGACCTCCCATCCTCCTCCCCGGCACGGACCTCCCATCCCCCTCCCCGGCACTGACCCCCTCCCCCCAACCCCCCTCCCCGGCACGGACCTCCCATCCTCCTCCCCGGCATGGACCTCCCATCCTCCTCCCCGGCACGGACCTCCCATCCCCCTCCCCGGCACTGACCCCCCCCCCCCCAATCCCCCTCCCCGGCACGGACCCCCTCCCATCCTCCTCCCCAGCACGGACCTCCCATCCTCCTCCCCGGCACGGACCTCCCATCCCCCTCCCCGGCACGGACCTCCCATCCTCCTCCCCGGCACGGACCCCCCCATCCCCCTCCCCGGCACGGACCACCCCCCCCATCCTCCTCCCCGGCACGGACCCCCCTCCCCATCCTCCTCCCCGGCACGGACCCCCCCATCCCCCTCCCCGGCACGGAACCCCCCCCCCCCATCCCCCTCCCCGGCACGGACCCCCCCATCCTCCTCCCTGGCACGGACCTCCCATCCTCCTCCCCGGCACGGACCTCCCATCCCCCTCCCCGGCACTGACCCCCTCCCCCCAATCCCCCTCCCCGGCACGGACCTCCCATCCTCCTCCCCGGCACGGACCTCCCATCCCCCTCCCCGGCACTGACCCCCCCCCCCCCCCCAATCCCCCTCCCCGGCACGGACCCCCTCCCATCCTCCTCCCCAGCACGGACCTCCCATCCTCCTCCCCGGCACGGACCCCCATCCCGGCACTCCCCCGGAGCCCAGCCCACTCTAACAACACACCCCCCCCGCCGCACACACACACGCACACCTAGACACACCTCTCCCCACACATTCAGACTGCGGCCACGCCATCGCCTGCCCAGCGGCCAACCCCCCAGGCCGTCACTCACCTCCACGCTGGTCGGTGTGAACCTGGAGCACAGGTTCACGCTGATGAAAAGGAAGTTTGATTTACGTCGACGTGACCGGTCATCACGTCGACGGGACTTCGGCCCATCCGGAAGGGAGAATATCGGCAGGCCCCAAATCGGCTGCCTTGCGCACACCCGTGCCATTCTCCGACGTCTGCGGCGCCATTAACGCCCCGCCGACTTTTCTCCCTTCGGAGACTTCGGCGGGCGGCGGGGGCAGGATTCACGGCGGCCAACGGCCATTCTCCGACCCGCTGGGGGGGTCGGAGAATGACGCCCCCAGTTCTGTACTGAAGGTTCTGCTCTATGTAATGCAAAATTAATTCACTTCTGTTGATAACACAGGAAAATTGTACTGAGAAACAGCCACAGATGATGTACATCATCTTGGAGAATGACACTATTTATGGTCAAAAATAATAGGAAGCAGAAGCGCACACAGTTGGGGCATATCAAAAAGAAAAGTTGGAAAGTTTATTTCAAAACATAAGTCATTACTAACCCTTGATGATTTTGCGACATATCTACTTGATGAGTCAAAACGCCACACAATAGCACTTTGTTTGCCAGGAATGGTTACTTCAACATCCAAGTTAATCTCTTTGACTGGAGGAACAGCAGCCTGGTAATTGGCTAGACCTTGCAAAGCAACCATGGTCGCCTGGGGGAGTGGAAAAGAGTCACTGTTAAACATAATTGAGACTTCAGACTTACTCGCTTGCTCCAGAAATAAGAATAAATAACTAATTTCTTGTTTTGTTCTCGGAGAATAATCAAGAGATTGTTAAAAAATTGTAGATTGTAGGAGCGGCAGGGTGGCACAGTGGTTGCACTGCTGCCTCACAGTGCCAGGGACTCAGGTTTGATTTTACCCTCCTTCAGTGTGGAGTCTGCACGTTCTCCCCGTGTCTGCGTGGGTTTCCTCCGGGTGCTCAGTTTTCCTCCCACAGTCCAAAGATGTGCAGGTTAGGTGGATTTACAATGTTAAATTGCCCCTTGGTGCTCCAGTGGTTAGGTGGAGTTGCGGAGGTGGGGATGTGGGCCTGGGTGGGGTTCTCATTCGGAGGGTCAGTGCAGACTCAATGGACCAAATGACGTTTTTCTGCACTGTAGATATTCTATGAAAATAGCAATCCCATTCTGGTTTTCAGTTCCTGGAGTACAAGGGCAAACGGATACTAAACTTTAACGTCCTGAACGGCCAATTTTTACACAAACTGAACTTAGGGCACGATCTTCGGCCATGCTGCAGTGGAAAAGCATCTCGGCACAGCGTGGCCGGTGAAAGCCGGGAGACCCCCTATCCCGGATCTACCTGGCTCTCAACGCCTCGCGAGATTCAAGGCAATCTCGCGAGGCGTTGCAAAGGGAATCCCGCCCACAATGGCGGAATCAGTTTCTGGCAAATCTGGATATCAGAGTGAGGCAGTAAGTCTTACTCTAATGTGCAGATTCCTGAGGTCTCTGAGGCTTTGGGGTTCAAACCCTTATTTCGGGGACCTCGGGCGAACGTCGTTTGGTACTCATCCCCTCAAACGGGGACCAGACAGAGTGGCACTCGTGGGGATCGGAGGCCCCCAGCTGCTTGCCCTTTGGGAAGGGTGGTGCCCTGGCATTCCTGGTGCCAGCCCGGTACTGCCAAGGTATCCAGGTGGCACTGCCAGCTGGCATGGGCACTGCCAAGGTTCCAGATTGGCACTGCCAAGGTGCCAAGCTGGCATTATTTGCGTGCATGCAATTGGGTCAGGGTTACCCGGTGTGGGTGTTGGGGGCGTGTGGGAGATCCTCCATATTGCGTTCGGGCAAGGGGGCTGGAGGGCGGGAATTTTTCTGAGGGCCTAGGAGATCATTTTTAAATAGCGTCCAGAGCGCTCGCTACAACGGGGAGTGGCGAGCAGACTTCACCATTGTAAAAAATAGGGCTGTGGAGGATCGGTCGTGTGTTCCCTGTTTAAGACCTTATTCAAAGGTAGTGCCGGGAAACATACAGCTAAATGCGCTCGCTCGGGGACTTTGTTCACTTTTGGGAAGATCGCGCAAGTTTTCTTTCATTCATTCATGGGATGTGGGCGTCACTGGCAAGGCCAATACTTATTTTCCTGTCCAGCCTGAGTTGCCCTTCAAAAGCTGGTGGTAAGTTGCCTTCTTGAACCACTGTGGTGCATGTGGAATAGGTGCACCCACAATAATGTGATGGAGGGAATTCAAGGGTTTTTATCCAGTGACAGTGAAGGAACAGTGATTTATTTCCAAGTCAATACAGGGTACAATTTGGAAGGGAATTTGCAGCCATCATGCTCCAAGTGCTTCCCTCCCTTGGTCTTCCATGTGGTAAGAATCACTCATTAGGAATTGGTGCAAGTGATGCAGTGATACAAGAGTTTTAAGAGTTTTTTGAAATTCAGAAATAATCTACTATTTTCCGAAAAAGGTATCGGCCAGAATTCTCTGTTCTTGCCCGCTCTTCAAGCAGTCTTTCAAATGTATCTCTGCCCTCAGAATGACAAGTAATCTTGTGTTAGTTAATAGTATTTAAAAGTGGTTTTTACCTGTGATGAATTTTGTTCAATTGGCTGATTGGAGATAGAGAAGGTACCAGTCAGAAGTTAGCATTTCAATTTTATTGTTAAGCGTTGTGAAAATGGTAATTGTCAGCTATATTTGTGTAATGTTAAGGTACTTGAATACTGTGTTAACAGTAACATTTGTTGAAATACACCATGTCCCTAAATGTGCACGGAATCACACCTGGAGCAAAGTATCCTTTCCTCAGTTTTACAAATTTCAAAAAATTGATCGGGGTTCCTGTCTGCTTTCCGAGCCAATGTTGGCGTCTGGTCCAGCATCATAATACTTCTTATTCTGAACTGCTCTGCCTCACAGTTCATTCAAAATTCAAGAGAGGAAGACTTTCCCTATCCTCGCACCTGCTCCCTCAGACCTAAGCTTTTAAACTTGCTGCTTTTTGAAGTGTCAGAGCCTGCCTAGAAATCCCACAACAATTGAAAGGCTTTAAATACCCTGAGATCCTATGAAATGCATCTGTAACTAGCCTTTGATTGATAGATTAATGATTTAAACACAGCTGCCAGGAGGTTTGTTTATTTATCTTTCCATTTATGCTTGAATGCACCTGACGTACCCGCCAATGATCCTAACTGCAATGGTTATAAACATTCTAATTCTGATTGACAGCTGCTAACCACTTCAATGCAGGTAAGTGCTTTCACTTCCGTTTTTCTAACTACAGAAACAGTCGGGCGGGGATACACTCACTCATGCATGATGTGCATGGCGGGCGGGTGGAGAAGGAGGATGAGAGTGCACCTCCTTGATGAGGGGTGGGGGTGCTCCCCATGTCTGCAAGGCGAGGGGTCAACATTTTTATTTGGGGGAGGTGGAGGCCTGTCTCTGGATGCTAGCAGCCTGATACCATTCAGTGTTGGGAAAATGGCATGTTCTCGGCTATGCATTATTTTACACAACAAAGGTCTGAGAATTTTACCTCACAGACTATCCTATCGTCAAAAGGACACAGTCCTGATTCTTAACTGGCGGGAGAAATTAGACTCTGGAATGGAGAATACAACCCTTCATCAATATGGTTGGACAAACACTGAAAAGTTATTGTGACATTCCAACTAGTTTTCATAAGATGTGCAAAACTGTTAGCACTGTTGCTTCACAGCACCAGGGTCCCAGATTTGATTCCCGGCTTGAGTCACTGTCATAGAACGTACAGTGCAGAAGGAGCCCATTCGGCTCATCGAGTCTGCACCGACCCACTTAAACCCTCACCTCCACCCTAACCTCGTAACCCAATAACCCCTCCTAACCTTTTTGGACACGAAGGGCAATTTATCACGGCTAATCCACTTAACCTGCACATCTTTGGACTGTGGGAGGAAATCGGAGCATCCGGAGGAAACCCACACAGACATGGGGAGAACATGCAGACTCCGCACAGACAGTGACCCAGCGGGGAATCGAACCTGGGACCCTGGTGCTATGAAGCCACAGTGCTAGCCATTTGTGCTCCGCACTGTCTGTGCGGAGTCTGCACATTCTCCCCGTGTCTGCGTTGGTTTCCTTCGGATGCTCCGGTTTCCTCCCACAGTTCAAAGATGTGCAAGTTCAGTGGATTGGCTATGGTAAATTGCCCTTAGTGTCCAAAAAGGGTTAGGTGGGGTTATGGGGATAGGATGGAGGTGTGGGGAAGGGTGGAGGTGTGGGCTGAGGTAGGATGCTCTTTCCAAGGGCCGCTGCAGACTCGATGGGCCAAAAGGCCTCCTTCTTGACTGTAAATTCTATGACTCTATGATTCTATGCTTTCCAACTGGTGGAAAAAGGTCACGCATTCCAGTTTCTTCCAAATGTGCATTCCTGGACAAAAGGATGCTTGTCTGGCCTTGGCATCCAACATTGCTGAGGCAGGTGGAGTATGTGAAGACTAAAGGAATTGCGCAAGCTACTGTGCCACTTTGACAAAATGTCATCTTGACTCGAAACGTTAGCTCTTTTCTCTCCTTACAGATGCTGCCAGACCTGCTGAGATTTTCCAACATTTTCTCTTTTGGTTGCACAAGCTATTATTTTGCATCCTTTTATGACAGCTCAGAAGCCACTGGCTATGGTGCATTGCAACAGACATCCAGAGTTTACAAAATCAGTCAATCGCCATGTTCTCCTCAGAGGGACCCTCAAGAGACATGACAAAACCAATTAAGTGAGCCTGAGGAGGGAACGCCAATGAGGATCAAGAGCATACCTTCATGGTGCGGGGCAGCACGGTAGCCTTGTGGATAGCACAATTGCTTCACAGCTCCAGGGTCCCAGGTTCGATTCCGGCTTGGGTCACTGTCTGTGCGGAGTCTGCACATCCTCCCCGTGTGTGCATGGGTTTCCTCCGGGTGCTCCGGTTTCCTCCCACAGTCCAAAGATGTGCAGGTTAGGTGGATTGGCCATGGTAAATTGCCCTTAGTGTCCAAAATTGCCCTTAGTGTTGGGTGGGGTTACTGGGTTATGGGGATAGGGTGGCGGTGTTGGCCTTGGGTAGGGCGCTCTTTCCAAGAGCCGGTGCAGACTCGATGGGCCGAATGGCCTCCTTCTGCACTGTAAATTCTATGAAACTATGGAAGTCCACCCACTATTTCGCAACAGCATAAAATCTGCCCCTTCATCCCTTTCAGAGGTTCTCCAGGCCTTCTGATTCACTACTCCATTAATAGACATAAGTTATAAAGCACTAAATCACAATTAACTATTTGTTCAAGTCCATCATGTGTGCTGGAATATTCACTAATGAACCGCCGAAGTATTGTTGTATGAAATTTGAGAGACTAGCTCAACTTGTATACCAGCATCAGCCTTTCTCTTTGGGAAAGGGTGAATTCCTGTTTGGCAGCAATGGAAAAGAAAGACTTAAACCTCCTCCAATCTCAAAGATCTCTGCTAAACTGTTATGTTTATTTTCTTAAAAATAAATTCAATAAAAATGTAAAGTAGAATAATGCAACCTGTGTGGAGCTGAAGCCGCCTCCATATTCGCTTCTTTGTGCCAGCCATTTAACTGCTTTACCAGCTTGGTCAAATTTCTCAAACTGCACAAGTGCCAGAACAGCATATCCTGTGGCTTCAATTGTGTACAACGAGTTGACATTTCCAGCTTCTGCCCAGTACGATTCCCCTAAAAGGGTCTCTGAAAATAATAAGTTAAAATGAAGATCATTCATAGCAAGTGTGCTGCCCCTTTCAAATAAATTGGCGTATGGTCCTGTGTGCTCTAGCTCTTACAGAAAGAAAATCCTTTGAAGCAAATTCATCCAGTTCTGACAGAGAGGCACATTGCCAATTATCAAGTGCATTGTCAGGGAGATTGTCTGGAATGAGTCAGGCGTCATTATCCGACCCCCCAGAGGGTCGGAGAATGGCCGTTGGCCGCCGTGAATCCCGCCCCCGCCCCCGCGGAAGTCTCCGAAGGGAGAAATGTCGGCGGGGCGTTAATGGCGCCGCTGCCGCGGAGAATGTCACGGGTCTGCGCAAGGCAGCCGATTTTCGGCCTGCCGATATTCTCCCTCCCGGATGGGCCGAAGTCCCGTCGACGTGATGACCGTTCACGTCGACGTCAATCAAACCTCCTTTTCATCGGCGTGACCCGGTGCTCCAGGCTCACGCCGACCAGCGAGGAGGTGAGTGACGGCCTGGGGGGTTGGCTCTGGGCAGGAAATGGCGTGGCCGCAGACTGATTGCGTGAGGAGAGGTGTGTCTCGGCTTGTGTGTGTGTGTGCGGCGGGGGGGGGGGGGGTTGGTTAGAGTAGGCTGGGCTCCGGGGGAGTGCCGGGAGGGGGTCCGTGCCGGGGTGGAGGTTGGGGGTTGGGGGGGGTCCGTGCCGGGGTGGAGGTTGGGGGTTGGGGGGGTCCGTGCCGGGGTGGAGGTTGGGGGTTGGGGGGGGTACGTGCCGGGGTGGAGGTTGGGGGTTGGGGGGGGGTCCGTGCCGGGGTGGAGGTTGGGGGTTGGGGGGGGTCCGTGCCGGGGTGGAGGTTGGGGGTGGGGGGGTCCGTGCTGGGGTGGAGGTTGGGGAGGGGGTCCGTGCCGGGGTGGAGGTTGGGGGTTGGGGGGGGTCCGTGCTGGGGTGGAGGTTGGGGGTTGGGGGGGGTCCGTGCCGGGGTGGAGATTGGGGGTTGGGGGGGGTCCGTGCCGGGGTGGAGGTTGGGGGTTGGGGGGGGTCCGTGCCGGGGTGGAGGTTGGGGGTTGGGGGGGGTCCGTGCCGGGGTGGAGGTTGGGGGTTGGGGGGGGGGGTCCGTGCCAGGGTGGAGGTTGGGGGTTGGGGGGTGTCCGTGCTGGGGTGGAGGTTGGGGGTTAGGGGGGGTCCGTGCCGGGGTGGAGGTTAGGGGTTGGGGGGGTCCGTGCTGGGGTGGAGGTTGGGGAGGGGGTCCGTGCCGGGGTGGAGGTTGGGGGGGGTCCGTGCTGGGGTGGAGGTTGGGGGTTTGGGGGGGTCCGTGCTGGGGTGGAGGTTGGGGAGGGGGTCCGTGCTGGGGTGGAGGTTGGGGGTTGGGGGGGTCCGTGCCGGGGTGGATGTTGGGGGTTGGGGGGGGTCCGTGCCGAGGTGGAGGTTGGGGGTTGGGGGGGTCCGTGCTGGGGTGGAGGTTGGGGAGGGGGTGCGTGCCGGGGTGGAGGTTGGGGTTGGGGGGGGTCCGTGCTGGGGTGGAGGTTGGGGGGGGTCCGTGCTGGGGTGGAGGTTGGGGAGGGGGTCCGTGCTGGGGTGGAGGTTGGGGGTTGGGGGGGGGTCCGTGCCAGGGTGGAGGTTGGGGGTTGGGGGGGGGTCCGTGCTGTGGTGGAGGTTGGGGAGGGGGTCCATGCCGAGGAGGGTGATGGGAGGGCAAATGAGTTGGTCCACCTGGCCAGATGCCAGCCTCCAACAGTTGGACCCATGCGGTCCATGCCACCTGGCTGGGGGGAGGACGGGATATGGGCAATGACGACATGTCGTCGTTCCCCTCCCCCCCACCAGGCCGTCATGTTTTCAGATCATCCAGCGATGTTGGCCGCCGTGGTGGCAGCCGCTCATGTCTATGTTGCCCTGGATGAGGAGGAGGAGGAGGAGGAGGAGGAGGAGGAGGAGGAGGAGCGTGCCAGAGAGGCGGCGCAGGCTGCCGCAGAGGGGCAGGCGGCAGCCGCCCAGGCTGGAGGGACACCTGACCGACAGGACGAGGAGGGGGAGGAGGACGTCGCGGCCCCACGGCAACGGAGGCACCCGAGGGCGCCCCGTGTGTACCGGCCCCGGCAGTCATACCAGGACCTCACGGACCGGGAATGCAGGAGGAGACTCCGGATGAGCCGGGAAACCGTGGCACACATCTGCCACCTGCTGGCACACCTGTCACCGCGTGGCACTGGCGGGGGACAACCTCTCCCCGTGTCCGTCAAGGTTACGGTGGCCCTGAACTTTTATGCAACGGGGTCATTCCAGGCACCGAGTGGGGACCTGTCCGGCATATCGCAGACATCGGTGCACCGGTGCATCCGGGCAGTGACAGATGCCCTTTATGCCATGGCACACCGCTACATCCACTTCCCAGTGGACCGGGCCAGCCAAGATGCCCGGGCCGTGGGCTTCTCTGCCGTGGCCGGGTTCCCCATGGTCCAGGGCGCGATCGATGGGATGCACGTCGCCGTGCGGCCACCTGCAGATAATAGGGCCGTGTTCACTAATAGGAAGGGGACCTATTCGATGAACGTACAGGTGGTCTGCGACCACCGCATGATGATCCTGCACGTCTGCGCCCGTCACCCAGGCAGTGTACACGACTCATTCGTGTTGTCGCGGTCATCCATCCCCGGCATGTACGAGGGACGCCATCCCCGGCTGAGGGGCTGGTTGCTGGGCGACAGGGGCTACCCATTCCGATCGTGGCTGATGACGCCTATACGGAGGCCACGCAATGAGGCGGAGAACCGCTACAATGATGCCCATGTAGCGACAAGGGGAGTGATCGAGAGGTGCTTTGGCGTGCTGAAGATGCGTTTCAGGTGCCTGGACCTCTCTGGGGGCGCCCTCCAGTATCGGTCAGATAGGGTCGGCCGCATCATTGTGGTGTGCTGCGTCCTGCACAACATAGCCCAGCAGAGGGGCGATGTGCCGCAGGCAGAGGAGGGCAGAGTGGAGGAGCAGCAGGAAGAGGCCCAGTCCTCCCCAGATGAGGGGGATGGGGGCAATGGTCAGGGCAGACAGGGTAGACACAGGCGGGTCGCTGTCCACCATTGCCGGCTGGCCCAGCGGGCACATAGCCGCCCGCTTCACTGACTAGATGGGCGTGGGAATCGGGTAGTATGGCCACAGACCGCACACCATGGCAACAGCCGACCACCCACACCCCCCACCCATCCACCCACCCAGCACCCTCACCCCCCTCCCCAACCCCACCCACCCCACTCGCATGCACACCACCCCCCCCCCCCCCGTTGCCGATCCACCGGCGGCACAACGGGCCGGGCTCACACAGTTGCGGGTGGGCGCGTGTCTATCGCAGGCCATGGAGGATGATGACAACCCGCCCTGCGATGAGCTCCTGGCTCTACATCGTTGGACTATGTCTGACCCATGGCCACAGTACCACCATCCACCCAGACCATCCCTGCATGCGGCTGTGACACTGCAGCGCACGGTCCCGTCCTCTGCCCGGGGGATGTTGATGGCGGCCCAGGGGGAAGGGGGCAGACTCACCTGGGGCTGAGGTAAGACCACCCCTCACACACACACTTGCGCTCAACGTACATGACACGCCCGCACACTTTGGACAGAGCACAAAGGCAGCTTCGGTAGGTGTAACTTTGTCTTTAATAACCAAAGGAGTTCATGCACGTGCCCTAGCCCCTAAAACTCATCTGTGCCCTGCACCCGTGCCAACGTACTCAGTGTCTAATTGTTTGGCCTTACAGGCCCTTTGACTACGTCTACGTGGTTCCCCAGATGGTACAGCAGAACTGGAGGTGGACTCCTGTGATTCCTGCCCTCTGACACTGGATCCCTTTGGCGGCCGTTTCCTGGGGCGTCCTGGCCTAGATGGGCCAGGCTGCGGCCCGGGCGACTGGGATGGCGAGCTGCCAGCCTGTCCTGCCCGTTGCCCACCCGATGCACCTGGGACGGAAGGGGGGGGAGTCCGAGGTGTCGCGGTGTACCGGGTCCTCCCCTACAGAGGGAGCCGGGACGGACCACACCACCTCCTCCTCCCTCGGGGTGCCCGATGGCCCCCAGGCCTCTACATGGGTGGGGGATGCGAACGGACTGGCCATCCGACGCCCCCCCGACATCTGGCGCTGGTGGACCTGGAGGCCCGTGCTGGTATCGACAGGGGTCTGCAGGTTTGCAGCCATGGAGCCCAGGGTGTTGGCCAACCCTGTCTGTGACAGTGCGACGCCGGCTCGCACATGGCCACTGGCGCCGATGCCCTCAGCGATGGCCTGCTGAGACTGGGCCATGGCCTGCAGAGACTGGGCTATGGCGTTGAGCGCCTCTGCCATCTGGCGCTGGCACTGGCTCATGGCCTCCTGTGAGAGGGCAGCCATTTCCTGGGCCACAGACGCCGCCTGCACGGAAGGCCCCAGGCCTCGCAAACCGTTCCCCATGTCTGACACCGTCGCAACCATTGCCTCCACCGCGGATGCCACCTGTGTGGTGTCAGCCTGGGTGGCACGCATGACCGGGACCACTCCCAGCTCCTGGACGCGGGTGGCCTCCTCCACCTGCGACCGCAGCCGCCGCAAGCCGCCCGTCACCCTCTTCGCTCGCCTCCGGGTCGGTGGTTGCATCGGATCTATGTGTGGGTGTGGTAACTGCAGGAACCCGGGATCCATCTGGGCGGCAGATGTTCGCTTGGCCTGGGCTGCCCTCCGACCGTCCGGTCCCTCTGCTGCTCCTACCTCCACCTGCTGTACCGGGGCGGCTGTGTTGTGCGCACCAGTGAGTGTACCAGACGCCTCATCACTAAAGTGCCCAACCGTGGTGAGTGTTTCTGCGATGGTGGAGGGTGTTGGTGACAGCAGTGGCGTTGTGTCGTGCTCTTCGTCCCACTCTGACTCCATGGCACTTTGGGGTGGGGGTTCGTCTCCACCCATCCACTCTGAGTCACTGTCCGGTATTTCGCTTTCCCGGGTAGGGGTGTCCTGGGTAGTGCTGTCCCGGGTAGGGGTGTGCTGGGTAGTGCTGTCCCGGGTAGGGGTGTGCTGGGTAGTGCTGTCCCGGGTAGGGGTGTCCTGGGTAGTGGTGTCCTGGCTCGGATGTGGCGGGGGCCTGTGGCTGCCCCCCTCATCGCTGGGTGGTCGCTCCCGCACGTGACGGGGGTGTCGTCTCCCTGTTGCTCCAGGTTTCTCCGTCTCCCGTGGTGTGCGAGGGGCATCCTGCGGGCGTCGCATGCTGGAAGGTCCGGGTCTCTCCGTCTCCCGTGGTCTCCGAGGGGCATCCTGCGGGCGTCGCATGCTGGAGGGTCCGGGTCTCTCCGTCTCCCGTGGTGTGCGAGGGGCATCCTGCGGGCGTCGCATGCTGGAGGGTCCGGGTCTCTCCGTCTCCCGTGGTCTCCGAGGGGCATCCTGCGGGCGTCGCATGCTGGAGGGTGCGGGTCTCTCCATCTCCTGTGGTCTCCGAGGGGCATCCTGCGGGCGGTGTGCTTCTGCGGGGATGGGTGCCTGGACGTTTGGTCCTGCGATACACAATGAAGCATGCATGGTTAGACATCAGGCAGTGATCAGGTGATACGGGGGAGGGGGATATAGGGGAGGGGGGATATGGGGACGGGCTGTCGGTGGCTCACTTGCTGGTGGGCCCCCGACCTCTGCATCAGCAACCTCCCGGTCCTTAGGTCCGCCAGCCAGTTCCAGGGCCCTTTCCTCGTGTACGGTCAGTGGCCTCTCATCAGCGGGCCCTCCTCCAGTCCTCACATGCTCCCTATTGTTGTGTGCGCGCTTCTCCTGTGGGGGGGGGGGGTGGCAGGGGTAAAAGGCAACAGTGTTAGGCAGGTATATGAATGCACGCCATCGGTTGCGCGTGCATTGCAGAGGTTAAGGTTAGGGCTGGATTCACTTGGGGATATGGGGGAGGGGGGATATGGGGGAGGGGGGATATGGGGGAGGGGGGATATGGGGGAGGGGGGATATGGGGGAGGGGGGATATGGGGGAGGGGGGATATGGGGGAGGGGGGATATGGGGGAGGGGGGATATGGGGGAGGGGGGATATGGGGGAGGGGGGATATGGGGGAGGGGGGATATGGGGGAGGGGGGATATGGGGGAGGGGGGATATGGGGGAGGGGGGATATGGGGGAGGGGGGGATATGGGGGAGGGGGGGATATGGGGGAGGGGGGGCTATGGGGGAGGGGGGGCTATGGGGGAGGGGGGGCTATGGGGGAGGGGGGGCTATGGGGGAGGGGGGGCTATGGGGGAGGGGGGGCTATGGGGGAGGGGGGGCTATGGGGGAGGGGGGGCTATGGGGGAGGGGGGGCTATGGGGGAGGGGGGGCTATGGGGGAGGGGGGGCTATGGGGGAGGGGGGGGCTATGGGGGAGGGGGGGGCTATGGGGGAGGGGGGGCTATGGGGGAGGGGGGGCTATGGGGGAGGGGGGGCTATGGGGGATATGGGGGAGGGGGGGATATGGGGGAGGGGGGATATGGGGGAGGGGGGATATGGGGGAGGGGGGAATATGGGGGAGGGGGCATATGGGGGAGGGGGGATATGGGGGAGGGGGGATATGGGGGAGGGGGGATATGGGGGAGGGGGGATATGGGGGAGGGGGGATATGGGGGAGGGGGGATATGGGGGAGGGGGGGATATGGGGGAGGGGGGGATATGGGGGAGGGGGGGATATGGGGGAGGGGGGATATGGCGAGGGGGGCTATGGGGGAGGGGGATATGGGGGAGGGGGGATATGGGGGAGGCTCACCCTGCCTGCTCTGACGAGGTCGTTCACCTTCTTGTGGCACTGGGTGCCTGTCCGTGGTGTCAGGGCCACAGCGGTGACGGCCTCTGCCACCTCCCTCCACAGACGCCGGCTGTGGCGTGGGGCAACTCTGCGGCCATGCCTGGGATACAGGGCGTCCCTCCTGTGCTCCACCGCGTCCAGGAGCGCCTCCACATCGCGTGACTCGAACCTTGGGGCTGAGCGACGGCCAGCCATCCAGTCGGGTGTTCCGGTCGGGTGGGGGGGAGCTGCGCGGCCTTATGAGCCGTCACGACGTGCGGCGCGTATGACGCTGCACGGCGTGAACCACTGCGCAATCGCGGATCCCGTTACGTCACTGCTAGCCCATTTCGGGCTGGAGACTATCGTCCCATTTTTATGACGTGACGCAAGTGGGATTTGCGCCGTTTTTGGCGCCGATCGGCGGACTTTCCGCCGATAACGGAGAATTTCGCCCGAGAATTCAAGCAGAATGTGTTCCTGATGAATTATTCGGTGAGTGAGAAGGAATGGAACCAGAAAAAAAAATCAAAGCTCCTCCTGCTTTTGGAGCTTTTAAAAAGTAGGAATAAAAACATTATTGGATAAAAAAAATTGAATATTCACTTTTAAATTTTTTTTTCTGCACTCCTCTAGCCAATATATTTACTCACAAAACTATCTGAGTTTCTTCACTGAAATACCCCAGCATCACACTCCAAGATTTCTATTAAGTCATATTCCAAAATAATGAACATCGAAGGATAATTATTCTGCCTTCATTCTCAGCATCTAATGTTGCTGGTCCTCGTTAGACCCATAACTGCCAAAATGTCATATTCCTTATCATTCACAATTCCCAATGAAGGCTTCTCCCATCAGCAGGGATGTTGCACACAAATTCAGGCTTCCTAGACCTACAACAGCATCAAGACTGAGGCTACTGGCTGTTGACATCCTGGTGAGGCTCCAGAGAGATTTGCCATTTTGGCCTCAGGTCTCCACTGCGGTAAGGTAGCAGTGGTGGCACGGTAGCACAGTGGTTAGCACTGTTACTTCACAGCGCCAGGGACCTGGGAACAATTTCCGGCTTGGGTCACTGTCTGTGCGGAGTCTGCACGTTCTCCCCGTGTCTGTGTGGGTTTCCTCTGGGTGCTCCGGTTTCCTCCCACAAGTCCCGAAAGACGTGCTGTTAGGTGAATTGGACATTCTGAATTCTCCCTCTGTATACCCGAACAGACGCCGGAGTGTGGCGATTCAGGGATTTTCACAGTAACTTCATTGAAATGAAATGAAACGAAAATCGTTTATTGTCACAAGTAGGCTTCAAATTAAGTTACTGTGAAAATCCCCTAGTCGCCACATCCTGGCGCCTGTTCAGGGAGGCTGGTATGGGAATTGAACTGTGCTGCTGGCCTACCTTGATCTGCTTTCAAAGCCAGCGATTTAGCCCAGTGTGCTAAACCAGCCCCATTGCAGTGTTAACGTAAGCCTACTTGTGACACTAATAAAAATTATTATAATTACTGCCTCCCAGTATGAGCTCATCTGATGGGTGGAGGCCCAGTCAGTGATAAAAGAACCACCTTTTCATCAGATCCCTATACTGGGTGTCCAGCAAAAAATGCTGCACCAACATGAAGGAGATGGGGCTGAAAACTATTTTTCAGGAGCAGTGCCAAACATGCTCATCACTAATCAGCTCTGATTCAATGGAGCAGAAACTGGGCACAATGTAATTTGTTGTAAGCTCCTTTCGCACTGTGAGCAAAAACAACTTCACCTCCTCAACTTTAATTATTGATTAGATAAAGGGAAATGTTTGCTGCCTCATGGGTGTAGTGAATTTGGAATTTTCAAACTAGCTCAAGTTCTGATCTCAGGGATCAAGACAGCATTGTCTCTGCCTTTGTTTTTATTAACTAACAATTTCACTTACTGTTACAGTCCCTGGGTGTGCAGAGATAGACAGAATTTCTGTAGGAAAATTCTAACGACAGAGAAAATGCGGACTTACCGGAAGCAAATTTCATCAGGATGTCCAGTTTGTTTATTCTCAATAGTGATAGAGCATAGGTTGTGATTGTCACCGAGTATGTTCTCTTCAGATTACCAATCCTATTTTGCAGATAGTCACCTGCTTTTCTGATACTGATTTCATAATTCTGAAATTAATGAATAATAAATAAATTAAGAAATTTTAGAATGAAATTCTATCAACCGTTACCAACTCGTGTATTGAGAAAACATTCACAGCAGTAATATTTTTGAATATGTAAACTCAGGTGTACCTGTTTTGTTGCTTCTCTTTGCTCAATACAATTTGGCTGACATTATGCACTGTGCCCATGCTAAGTAAGGACATTTTATTTTAAAAGTCTCTTCAGCGAACAGTGACATAGTGATTGAAAGAACATTCACAAGTCTCTTTACAAACCACATATGCTGAACAGTCTGGTGCCACCAGATATTGCAGGAATGCTTCTTCTGATCTAAATTGAATTAACTGAGACTGATATTCTTTGCACCCGAATCATTATCAATGAGCCAGCTTCCAGTTTCACCATGATCCTATAATCAATCCACATCCACTGATCCCACTCCGTTCTCTGATCACTCCTCCAGACCTCTAACCTTGAACACCTTACTTCCCCCATTCTACTCTAGCCACTGATTTCTCTTCCCCACTCCATCCCCCTTATATTCCCGTGCCTTGTTTCCAAACTTTCTTACAACTTCCAGTAGCTTCCATGCGTTAACCATCACAAAGTTGTTGAACTGAGTGACAATGCCACTACAAGGGAAACAGGACATCTGGGACCAGAGTAAAAATGACAACAGACAGTATCATGTTTATCAATGATGCCAATAATCTTTTCGGCTAGTCTGCTATCAATCACTTCCAAACTTCCATGCTGAATAATTGCCAAATAGACGAGATCCCATTTTCTGATTGACAATATGCAAAGCAAGAGTCAGGCCTTTCAGGTGACATGAGATAAAATTGGAGGTAATTTCAAGAAAACTTTAACAAAATCATCTGAACCAAAATATTACATTGCAATCTTGTCTTATCACCTTACTCTTAAAAAAAGTACTCCATTACCTCGATGCAAGTTGAACAAACATATTTAGCCTCAAGCATTGCGATGAGCACAAATGCAGTCAGTGATGTGTCGCTTTCTGATCCATATACTCCTCCCTAAAACATGCAAAAAAAATGAAGCATTTCATTCATGCACATTCTCACATTCTGACTCAAAGCAATTAGGAGTAGTTAAACTGCTGCAGGACGGTTTGGGGCACAGTGGTGGTGTCCCACTTCAGGATTTGATGGCCATGGAAGGTGCATCCATAACATCGACAAATAAGTTGTCAATCAGCCTGTAATACCTTCAAATTCACCTGATGGCAGGTGATAAGATTAGGAGTGCTTCCAGGTCAGCCATATTGTAGATAGCAAACCACTGTAGTACTTTGCCAGGCATAATTATGGACTCGTCCAATGGAAGTCTTAGGGATGGTACCTGAAGGAGGAGTTAAACTGCTGATTTCATTTCTGGAGTTAATTGTTTGGCAAAGATTTACGAAAACAAATCAAAGCCTGAAAAAACACTCAAGGAAAGATTGGGGCAGAAATATCCTATAATTCAGGTCATAATTAAAACCTGACAGCCTCAAATTCATCTGAGGGAACAATTTGACAATTTTGGAACATCAGGAATGTTGTGTACATCCAAGTTAGATGTGAACATTTTAAACAACAATTTTAAAACCAAAAGCCTTGACAGGAAAATTACACCCTTAACATTTAGTTAAGTTGATCAATTTTGAAGAAGCTCATGGAAAAGGTGAAAGGAACAAGTTTCCCAACAACTCGAAAAATATAGCAGAATGCTTTCCCATGTCGAGGGGCACAGAACGGACACCAAAGAAAAGTGAAGAACGTGAAGATGGATTTGGAGTGGGAAGAGGAATGTTACGTAAAGAGCTTTGAAAACAGAAGGATTTGGAGGTTTGGTCCAGAGAACAGTGACACGGTGGTTGAAAGAACATTCACAATAGTGAAGAGCAAAGGTGCGAAACAACTGAAGGATGAATGTAGGTTGTAGGAGTGACTGAGATATCAGGTCAAGGAGTCGTTTGAACAAAGAAAAAAGGCGAAAGGAGAAGGCTAAGGGAAGATTTGATCAAGATGTTCAAAATCGTGAAGAGCTCTGATAGTGTAAATAGAGGAGAACGTGATCCCAGTGGGAGAGGATTCTGATTAAAGAAATTCACATATAAACCAGAGACAATGGGCGGGATTCTCCGACCCCCCGCTGGGATTTGGCGGGGGCGGGAATCGCGCTGGCAGCGGCCCCCACCGGCGATTCTCCGGCCCGCGATGGGCCGAGTGGCCGCCCGTTTTTTTGCCGGTCCCGCCGGCGTAAATTGGAGTAGGTCCTTACCGGCGGGACCTGGCAGCGTGGGCGGCCTCCGGGGTTCTTGGGGGGGCACGGGGAGATCTGGCCCCGGGAGGTGCCGCCACGGTGGCCTGGCCCATGATCGAGGCCCACCGATCCGCGGGCGGGCCTGTGCCACGGGGGCACTCTATTCTTCTGCACCAGCGGCTGTAGCAGTCCGCCATTGCCGGTGCGGAAATGAAGCCTTCTGCGCATGCGCGGGGATGACGGCAGCACACGCTGGCGTTCCTGCGCATGTGCCAACTTGCGCCAGCCGGCAGAGGCACTTCGGCGCTGGTTGGCGTGGTGCCAAGTCCCTTCCCCGCTGGCCGGCGGGGCGCAAACCACTCCGGGGCGGACCTAGCCCCTGAAGGTAAGAGGATTCCGCACCTTTGGGGTGGCCCGACGCTGGAGTGGTTCACGCCACTCCTCGGCGCCGGGACCCCCCGCCCCGCCGGGTAGGGGAGAATCCCGCCCAATGTTGCATTTAATGCAGCAAGTTGCGATCTGGAATACACTCTGAAGAAGTGGTGCAAGAAGGTTCAACAGCAACGACAAAGAGCTGGGGGAACACTTTTAGGGCAAAAATCTGGGGAAGCACCAGGGGACTGAGGCAAACTGGATATTTCTGTCAAAGAGCTAGCATCAGCACGATGGACTGAATGGCCTCATTCTGTCCTATAACATTGCACAATTCAATTGCCTTAATTCTTCATTACAACCATCTGCACTGAACACGAGAAAGAAGAAACATCTTGCGTACAATCATCTCTCCGTGAATTACAGGAGCGTCCTCTTGGAAGTGACCATGAAGTCTCTGTTTATTTAATATCAACCACTTTGCAGCACCACAGAGAACATCTTTTTGAATTGTGATCAAATTGTACGACATCGCGAACACTTTCACCACATAAGCAGTCAACCTACAAGGAAAGAAATGCAATGTAAACTCATATAAAAAAAATTGTGTGAGAAACAGATTTTATGAGGTAAATTAATCTAAAGAAACTTTTACACAATTAAACTTTTCAACACCACTGTAATTAATGATTCAATGTGCACAGATGTTGAAATCAAAAAGACTATTTGATCTAAATCATTTATCTTGATGGAAATCATATTTGACACACATTGAAGGGTTATGGAACTCCCTAAACCCCTTCGCCTCTTGGCATCAATCTCCTTGAAGATGTTCCTTTAAACCTACTTCTTGGACCAAGTTTGTGGACACCTGTCCTAATATCTCCTTATGTTGCTTGGTGACAGATTCCGTTTGGTAATCACTCCTGCAAAGGAGGTTTCATTACATTAAAAGTACTATTCAATACAAGTTGTTGTTAGTACATAGTAGCGAGACAGGTCTCAAAAGAGAATGCTCCTTCATATTGCATGGGGATCTTTATGGATTTTGTGCATCCTATACTCCTAGTAGTACATAATTAAATTTTTGTTACCAGTCTCAGTAGCCCAAAGACAGAAGCAGGAACATACCAACTTGTATTTGTTTTGCACCTATTATGGATCCAGACCTGTACCCCAAGTTTGGTTAAGATCCCAGGTCTGGAACCCAACTACTTGCATTTGATAAAATTGTGAGGAAATGTTCCTGCTAACAGGAGTTACAACCCTGCCAGCAGGCAGCTTTTAGAATCACTACAGTGCAGAAAGAGGCCATTTGGCCCATTGAGTCTACACCGAACCTTTGAAAGAGCCACCCTACTGAGACCAACGCACCACTCTATCCCCGTAACCCGGTAAACCCACATAAACTTTTGGACACTAAGAAGAAATTTAGCACAGCCAATCGACCTAACCTGCACATCTTTGAGCTGTGGGAGGAAACCGGAGGAAACCCAGCAGATACAGGGAGAATGTACTGTTATGGGCTAGGGTTGAGAGAACCCCAAAGTGTATCATGGAGTTCACCTGACCCACAACTTTTAATAGATTGTGGTTATGTGGAGCACACGGCCCTACTCTGCAGGTGTGATGCAACAGAGATCTACAGTATTTTTAAATTAAAACAATGTTTATTTATGAAACCAGTTAACACTTTATAAACCCACAGTAAACATCTTAACAACTAGCAAGACCAATAAATCCCCCAAAGAATACAGTACTCTCTAAGTAACTCTTAATATTTCCTTGCAACATCCATAAGACAAAAAGAACCCTTTTTACAGAAAGAAATCAGGTTTAACTTCACTACTGAGAACAGTTACCACTTTGAAATCAAATGAACATTTATAAGCTTGCAGAGATTCATACACATCTTGCTGTGACTGTAGCTTCTCCAAATCTAAAACAAAACTAAACACACCCTGTAGCTGCAAGCCCAAAGTGATGGTAAAAGCAGACAGACAGCCCAGTTCCACCCACACTCTGATATCATTGATAAACACCCATTTCTTAAAGGTACATTCACTACAGCTATTCGATAAACACCCATTTCTTAAAGGTACTCTCACATGACAGTACAAACTCCACAGGCAGCCACCCAAGGCCGGAATCAAACCTGGAACTGTGAAGTAACAGTGCTAACCACAGTGCCACTGTGTCGCCCACATTAAAACAGACTTTAATTTGAACAAAGAATTAAGAACATTAGCAACAAAGAAATAGCTTTAAAGTAAACAGGTACAACATCTTAACTTGCTTCCTGAAATTTGCTTCTACATTCCAATTAAGCAAACCCACACATTTCAAATACCACTTTTGTATAAAGTTAACAACCAGATTTTACTTGGTATACAGTCCTTTGAGAGAGAAACCTTTTTTTCATTAGGACCAAGCAGAGAACCTTCTGCTCAGCTTCAAGTTCTGCAGGCAATGTATTTGTTCTAGACAGGCCTGGTCCCTCCCATTAGCTACACCAGTTGCACCCAAAACACACGGCATTCCTTTGTCTCTTGTTCACAGCATCCTTTGTAAGCAGGATTGAGAATCCCACTGCCTGCCCTGTGCCAGAGTAAGGGACATCTCTGAGTGTCATGAAAGCATATTGGATGGGAAGGGGAGGATTCAGTTGCTGTGGTCCACATTGGGACAAACAACATAGACAAGACTAGGAAGGATGACCTGTTGGGGAATTATCAGGCAGTCGGAGCTAAATTAAAGAACAGGTCCTCAATGGTTATAACCTCAGGATTACTACCCGTACCATGTGCGAATTGGCATAGGGATCAGAAAATTAGGGAAGCAAACACGTGGCTAAAGGAGTGGTGCGGGAAAGAGAGGTTCTTTTTTCATGGGGCATTAGCATCTGGATTGGAAGAGGAGGGATCTATACCGTTGGGACGGCTTTCACCTGAACTGATCTGGGACCACTGTTCTAGAGGAAAGGGTAAAAAGGGTGGTCACAAGGACTTTGAACAAGCATGTGTGGGGGGGGCGGAAGGGATGAGTGAAACTACAGGAAGAATAATGGTTAATGAGAAGCAAAGCAGCAGGTTAGCACGTGGGGAGGAGGATTCAACTACAGGGAAAATTATGAAAAAGGTTAAAGGGAAGAAGAACTCAGGAGATGTTATTAATGGAGGTGTGAGGATTCAAAAAGATTTTAAAAGATTAGTATAGGGGCACTTCACTTGAATGCTCGTCGCATTCAAAACAAGGTAAATGAGTTGACGACGCAAATCGTCGCGAATGAATTTGATTCTGTGGCCATTACACAAGACATGGTTGCAGGGTAGTTAAAATTGGCATTTAAATATTCAGGGTTATCAGACTATTCGGAAGGACAGGTGGGAACGTAAGGGAGGTGGTGTAGCTCTGATATTTAAGGATGACATTAGGGCAGTCGTGAGAGATGACATAGGTTCAATGGAGAAAAAGGTTGAATCCATTTGAGTGGAAATTAGGAATAGCAAGGAGAAAAGCTCGCTGATAGGATTGGTCTATAGGCCACGGAATAATAACATCATGGTCGGGCGGGCAATAACCAAAGAAATAACTGATGCATGTAAAACTGATACGGCAATTGCCATGGGGGCTTTGAATCTACAGGTCAAACCAGCTTTGTGGAGGAGTTCAAATATCCATGACAGTTTCCTCAAAAAGTATTTAATGGAACCTACAAGGGAGCAAGCTGCCCTAGATCTGGTCTGTGCAATGAGACAGGAATAATTAATTATCTCGTAGTTAGGGATCCTCTTGGAAGGAGCGAATACAGTATGGTTGAATTTAAAATACAGAAGGAGGATGAGAAGGTAAAATTCAATACCAGTGTCAAAGGAGACTACAATGGGATGAGGCAGGAGTTGGCTAAGGTAGACCAGGAGCAATAAAGGAACAGTGGAAGACATTTAAAGCGATTTTTCACTGTGTTCAGCAAAAGCTTTTACCAGTGAAAAGGAAGGATTGTAGGAAAAGGGCTAATCAGACATCGATATCTAAGATGTGGAGATGCCCGCGTTGGACTGGGGTGAGCACAGTAAGAAGTCTGACAACACCAGGTTAAAGTCCAACAGGTTTGTTTCAGACACTAGCTTTCGGAGCACTGCTCCTTCCTCGAGTGAATCAAACCTGTTGGACTTTAACCTGGTGTTGTAAGGAAATAAAGAAGGGTATCAAATTGAAAGGAAATGCAAACAAAGTGGCAAAGTTTAATGGAATCTAGAGGATTGGGAAATCCTTAAAGGTCAACAAAAAGCCACAAAAAAAGCTCTCAAGAAAATTGTGAGATTTTGAGAGTAAACTAAATCAGAATATAAAAACAGGTAGCATAAGTTTCCACAAATATATTCAATGAAAAAATGTTGCTTAGGTAAACGTTGGTCCTTTCAAGGATGAGAAGGAGGATTTCATCATGGGCAATTAGGAAATGGCCGAGGCATTGAACAGGTATTTTGTGTCGGTCTTCAGAGTGGAAGACACACAAAACATGCCAGTAATTGATGGCAAGTAGGTGAGGATCTAAAAACAATCATTTTCACTAAGGAGGTAGTGTTGGACAAGCTAAGGAGGCTAAAGGGAAACAGGTCTCCTGGCCTTGATGGAATGCATCCCAGGGTAATAAAACTGATGGCAGGGGAAATGGCAAATGCGTTTGTGATCATTTACGGGACACTGGGGCGGTTCCGGCAGATTGGAAAACAGCAAATGTGACGGCACTGTTTAAAAACGGAGGTAGACAAAAGCTTTGACAAAGGGTCATCTGGTCTCTCCCGACAAATGCGACCAGACCTGCTGAGATTTTCCAGCATTTTCGTTTTGGTTTCAGATTCCAGGATCCCCAGTAATTTGCTTTTGGCATAATGGAATGTTGTTTGAATTAATGTTAATCTTTATTGTTGTCACCAGTAGGCTTACATTAACACTGCAATGAAGTTACTGTGAAAATCCCCTAGTCACCACACTCCGGCTTCTGCTCGGGTACACTGAGGTATAATTCAGAATGTCCAATTCACCTAACAAGCACGTCTTTCGGGACATGTGGGAGGAAACCGGAGCACCCGGAGGAAACCCACGCAGACACGGGGAGAACATGCATACTCCGCACGGACAGTGGCCCAAGCTGGTAATCGAACCAGGGACCGTAGCACTGTGAAGCAACAGTGCTAACCACTGTGCTACCGTGCCGCTGTGAAGGGAGTCCCTGTGGAGTTAATTCAATTTCAGCTTGGTAAAATGATGTAATTATTGGGAGGAGCCAGGCATTTTGCAGAAAAACAACGGGCGGGATTCTCCGATCCCAGGCCGGAGAATCGCCTGAGGGGAGGGGCGTGATTCACGCAACGTCTCTCCAATGCCTGTCCGCCGCTTCTCTGGTGACTGGAGAATCGGCGCCATTGGCGCCGGCGCGGTGCTGGTCGGGGACCGCTCTGCGTGCACGATGGGCCGAGTGGCCGTCGAGAGGGCCGGTCTCGCCGGCGCCGTTCACGTGTGGTCTGAGCCAGTGGGACCTGAGTGTTCATCCTGCGGGGGGCGTCCTGGTGGGGGTGAGGGTGTATCCGACCCCGGGGGGGGGAACCTCCACCATGGCCTGGCCTGCGATCTGGGCCTACCTATCTGTGACCCGGCTTCTCCGGGTGGGGGCCTATGTTCCTCTGCGCCGGGCCCCTGTAGCTTTCCGCCATGTTGCGGCGGGGCTGGTGCGGAGAAGGAAACTAGCACGCATGCGCGTGTTCGCGCCGGTCGTAGCGCGCATGCACAAATTCACGCTGGCATTAGCATGCATCTGTTGATGCCGTCGTCAAATGCGACGGCGTTTACTACGGCGTCAACACTTCGCCTCAGGATCAGAGAATCCCGCCCAATGTTCGTTGGAAATGTGAGCAGATGTCAAGCATTTCAGTTCAGTTTAAAAGATATGTCTGTAGATAGATTAACAGTTTCTATTCAAGCAGTTCAGAGGAGTGTAAGCTGAAACCAGCTGAAACAACCTCTGAAGAAATAGAGCCAGAGCTTCAGCATGGTTCTGGCAGGATTCAGGGGCAAAATTCTCCACCAATGGCGCGATGTCTGCCGACTGGCGCCAAAAAAGGCGCCAATCAGACGGGCATCGCGCCGGCCCAAAGGTGTGGAATGCCCAAAGGTGGGATTTCCGCCCCGCCAGCTGGCGGAAATGGCGTTTGTTGCCCCGCCAGCTGGCGCGGAAATGCGGTGCATGCGCGGGAGCGTCAGCGGCCGCTGACAGTTTCCCGGCGCATGCGCGGGAGCGTCAGCGGGTGCCGACAGTTTCCCGCGCATGCGCAGTGGGGAGAGTCTCTTCCGCCTCTGCCATGGTGAGGCCGTGGCGGAGGCGGAAGGGAAAGAGTGCCCCCACGGCACAGGCCTGCCCGCGGGTCGGTGGGCCCCGATCGCGGGCCAGGCCACCGTGGGGGCACTCCCCGGGGTCAGATCGCCCCGCGCCCCCCCCCAGGACCCCGGAGCCCGCCCACGCCGCCTGGTCCCGCCAGTAAATACCAGGTTTGATTTACGCCGGCGGGACAGGCAATTTCTGGGCGGGACTTCGGCCCATTCGGGCCGGAGAATTGAGAGGGGGGTCCTGCCAACCGGCGCGGCCCGATTCCCGCCCCCGCCCAATTTCCGGTACCGGAGACTTCGGCGGGGGCGGGGGCAGGATTCACGGCGGCCAACGGCCATTCTCTGACCCGGCGGGGGGTCGGAGAATGACGCCCCAGGTCTTTTCTTTAAACCAGTGTCAAAAGATTTTCTAAGAACATCTCTGTAAAGCAGGTATTCCTGAGAGCTAAGTATGGATTGAGAGCCGAGATGGGTTTGATTTTGTTGGAATGGGAATAAAGATAGCAGTTAAGAGTTACTGTATTCACTGTATTAATTAGCATTGTTTGAGAGGTAATTGTAAGTTATTTTCTGGTGTGATGTTAAAGATATTTCACTACTGTGTTCTTAATAAAGTTTGTTTCAATCTATCATATCCCTATTTCTTTTTGAAATCACTTCTGGAGAGAGGTATCATTTCCTCACAGTCTTACAAAATTAAAATTAAATATTGGGGTTTCTGTCTAGTATCCTAGCCGCTGTTGGGGTCTGGTCCAGATCATAATACATGACATTAGCTAGCTGTTAGCAAACAGGTAAGAGAGCTTTTAATATTTATTAGCAGAACACTTCCCCTGCAAAATCACTGATAACTGTATGCATTTTAATAACATTACTGCAAAAATACAAACTATAAAATATGACAATTTATTATATTCATCACACACATGAAACATGATAAAACATTCTGAGACATTTCACAGAAGCAAGATTCAATAAGCTATGTCAAAACAATATTATCAGAAAGAGAAGAGAGAAAGGAAACATTTAATTCAATAACATACCACGTGCTAGATGGTCGATTCGTGAATGCTCCGTAAGAACTATCCGGTTTACGATATGCCAATTCCTGAACATAACCTGAGTGGAAAACAAATCAAATTACAAAATAAAGATCGACAAACACTGGCAATCTTAAATAAAAATCACAAAAAAACTGGGAAAATCAGTGATCTGGGGCGAAATTCTCCCGAAACGGCGCGATGTCCGCCAACTGGCGCCCAAAAGGGCGCCAATCAGACGGGCATCGCACCGCCCCAAAGGTGCTGAATGCTCCGCATCTTTGGGGGCCGAGCCCCAACATTGAGGGGCTAGACCGACGCCGGAGGAATTTCCGCCCCGCCAGCTGGCAGAAACGGCCTTTGGTGCCCCGCCAGCTGGCGCGGAAATGACATCCCCGGGCGGCGCATGCGCGGGAGCGTCAGCGGCCGCTGACAGTTTCCCACGCCTGCGCAGTGGAGGGAGTCTCTTCCGCCTCTGCCATGGTGGAGACCGTGGCGGAGGCGGAAAGGAAAGAGTGCCCCCACGGCACAGGCCCGCCCGCGGATCGGTGGGCCCCGATCGCGGGCCAGGCCACCGTGGGGGCTCCCCCTGGGGCCAGATTGCCCCGCGCCCCCCCCCCCCCAGGACCCCGGGGCCCACCCACGCCGCCTTGTCCCGCCGGTAAGGTAGGTGCTCTAATTTACACCGGCGGGACAGGCAATTTATCGGCGGGACTTCGGCCCATCCGGGCCGGAGAATCGAGCGGGGGGGCCCGCCAACCGGCCCGGCGCGATTCCCGCCCCCGCCGAATCTTCGGTGCCAGAGACTTCGGCAACCGGTGGGGGCGGGATTCACGCCAGTCCCGCCGATTCTCCGACACGGCGGGGGGTCGGAGAATGACGCCCCTGATCACAGAATACAGTATCAGAAAAAAACAGAAACAAATCTGGAAGCTTGCAGAAAATGTTGACTAATCAAAGCCAGGGTCAAGGTCCGCAAATGGTTCCTCGATCCAATTCCACCTCACATGGTCTCCAAACCGCATAATGGTTCATTTTGGTTGGTGTCCCTTGCCAAAGCCCATATCATCTGGTGCTTCTGTTCCCCCTTTGCACCAAGATCCTTCTCCCCTGTGTCATGTGAGAGTACCTTTAAAAAATGGGTGTTTAAGAAATGTACCTTTAAAAAATGGAGCTGCTCATGTCACTGCAGTGATGTCAGAGTGCGGGTGGAGCTGAGCTCTGGCTCTGCTTTTTAGTTTCAGTTTGAGAAAAGCTTGTGTGTGTCTGTGTTTTTCAGTGAGCTGCATCTGAAGTCTGCCATCCAAAGACTATGGATCATTTGGTGAACCCAGAATTGTAAAAGGTCTCAGTATTGAATGTAAACCTAATGTGCTCTTGTTTGAAGGTTTGTTAAGTCTTTTGGATGTTAAAAGAACAGCTTAAAAGGGTCATTTAATGTTGTAGTCTTTGGGGTCGTATTTGAATTAATGATATTCATGGTTTGTTTTAAAAAAGGTTAACTTGTGCTTATAGAATAAACATTGTTTTGTTTTAAAAAATACTTTTCCATTTCTGTTGTACCACACCTGTAGAGTGGGCCGTGTGCTTCCCATATCATAACACCTGCTACCCAGTGACATAATCTTTCATGTCTCTCACTTCAGGTACCTTGTCACCAATCCCAGGTACCTTGCTCTGCAATCCTTATCCAAACATTGTCTTATTTTCCTCCAGCTCTCGCAGTCTATATCCCACATTGAACAAGCAGAGATCAACACTCTGTACCCCTCTTTGCAATCTCCAAAAGATTCCACAAGGCACTGTCAATGCCTTCTTTTTACGAAAAACACTTAGTGGTCTTGTACCCAGTGAACTCACTGCCAAACAGTGACCCCAGCAATACTGCTTGAGGGCTTTGTCAGCAGATTAACAGTTGCCCACTCTGCATTTCCACCTGACGGCTACATGTATAAACATGCAAGGCTGTTGTCACTGCTGTGCCATGACCAATAGACTGAACTGACATTCTGGCTTTGTTAGAACAAAGAACAAAGAACAAAGAAATGTACAGCACAGGAACAGGCCCTTCGGCCCTCCAAGCCCGTGCCGACCATGCTGCCCGACTAAATTACAATCTTCTACACTTCCTGGGTCCGTATCCTTCTATTCCCATCCTATTCATATATTTGTCAAGATGCCCCTTAAATGTCCCTATCGTCCCTGCTTCCACTACCTCCTCCGGTAGCGAGTTCCAGGCACCCACTACCCTCTGCATAAAAAACTTGCCTCGTACATCTACTCTAAACCTTGCCCTTCTCACCTTAAACCTATGCCCCCTAGTAATTGACCCCTCTACCCTGGGGAAAAGCCTCTGACTATCCACTCTGTTTATGCCCCTCATAATTTTGTATACCTCTATCAGGTCTCCCCTCAACCTCCTTCGTTCCAGTGAGAACAAACCGAGTTTATTCAACCGCTCCTCATAGCTAATGCCCTCCATACCAGGCAACATTCTGGTAAATCTCTTCTGCACCCTCTCTAAAGCCTCCACATCCTTCTGGTAGTGTGGCGACCAGAATTGAACACTATACTCCAAGTGTGGCCTAACTAAGGTTCAAACAGCTGCAACATGACTTGCCAATTCTTATACTCAATGCCCCGGCCAATGAAGGCAAGCATGCCTTATGCCTTCTTGACTACCTTCTCCACCTGTGTTGCCCCTTTCAATGACCTGTGGACCTGTACTCCTAGATCTCTTTGACTTTCAATACTCTTGAGGGTTCTACCATTCACTGTATAATCCCTACCTGCATTAGACCTTCCAAAATGCATTACCTCACATTTGTCCGGATTAAACTCCATCTGCCATCTCTCCGCCCAAGTCTCCAGACAATCTAAATCCTGCTGTATCCTCCGACAGTCCTCATCGCTATCCGCAATTCCACCAACCTTTGTGTCGTCTGCAAACTTACTAATCAGACCAGTTACATTTTCCTCCAAATCATTTATATATACTACAAAGAGCAAAGGTCCCAGCACTGATCCCTGTGGAACACCACTGGTCACAGCCCTCCAATTAGAAAAGCATCCCTCCATTGCTACTCTCTGCCTTCTATGGCCTAGCCAGTTCTGTATTCACCTTGCCAGCTCGCCCCTGATCCCGTGTGACTTCACCTTTTGTACTAGTCTACCATGAGGGACCTTGTCAAAGGCCTTACTGAAGTCCATATAGACAACATCTACTGCCCTATCTGCATCAATCATCTTAGTGACCTCCTCAAAAAACTCTATCAAGTTAGTGAGACACGACCTCCCCTTCACAAAACCGTGCTGCCTCTCACTAATACGTCCATTTGCTTCCAAATGGGAGTAGATCCTGTCTCAAAGAATTCTCTCCAGTAATTTCCCTACCACTGAAGTAAGGCTCACCGGCCTGTAGTTCCCGGGATTATCCTTGCTACCCTTCTTAAACAGAGGAACAACATTGGCTATTCTCCAGTCCTCCGTGACATCCCCTGAAGACAGCGAGGATCCAAAGATTTCTGTCAAGGCCTCAGCAATTTCCTCTCCAGCCTCCTTCAGTATTCTGGGGTAGATCCCATCAGGCCCTGGGGACTTATCTACCTTAATATTTTTTAAGACACCCAACACCTCGTCTTTTTGGATCACAATGTGTCCCAGGCTATCTACACCCCCTTCTCCAGACTCAACATCTACCAATTCCTTCTCTTTGGTGAATACTGATGCAAAGTATTCATTTATTACCTCGCCCATTTCCTCTGGCTCCACACATAGATTCCCTTGCCTATCCTTCAGTGGGCCAACCCTTTCCCTGGCTACCCTCTTGCTTTTTATGTACGTGTAAAAAGCCTTGGGATTTTCCTTAACCCTATTTGCTAATGACTTTTCGTGACCCCTTCTAGCCCTCCTGACTCCTTGCTTAAGTTCCTTCCTACTTTCCTTATATGCCACACAGGCTTCGTCTGTTCCCAGCCTTTTAGCCCTGACAAATGCCTCCTTTTTCTTTTTGACGAGGCCTACAATATCACTCGTCATCCAAGGTTCCCGAAAATTGCCGTATTTATCTTTCTTCCTCACAGGAACATGCCGGTCCTGTATTCCTTTCAACTGCCACTTGAAAGCCTCCCACATGTCAGATGTTGATTTGCCCTCAAACATCCGCCCCCAATCTATGTTCTTCAGTTCCCGCCTAATATTGTTAGAATTAGCCTTCCCCCAATTTAGCACATTCATCCTCGGACCACTCTTATCCTTGTCCACCAGTACTTTAAAACTTATTGAATTGTGGTCACTGTTTCCGAAATGCTCCCCTACTGAAACATCTACCACCTGGCCGGGCTCATTCCCCAATACCAGGTCCAGTACCGCCCCTTCCCTAGTTGGACTGTCTACATATTGTTTTAAGAAGCCCTCCTGGATGCTCCTTACAAACTCCGCCCCGTCTAAGCCCCTGGCACTAAGTGAGTCCCAGTCAATATTGGGGAAGTTGAAGTCTCCCATCACCACAACCCTGTTGTTTTTACTCTTTTCCAAAATCTGTCTACCTATCTGCTCCTCTATCTCCCGCTGGCTGTTGGGAGGCCTGTAGTATACCCCCAACATTGTGACTGCACCCTTCTTATTCCTGATCTCTACCCATATAGCCTCACTGCCCTCTGAGGTGTCCTCTCGCAGTACAGCTGTGATATTCTCCCGAACCAGTAGCGCAACTCCGCCTCCCCTTTTACATCCCCCTCTATCCCGCCTGAAACATCTAAATCCTGGAACGTTTAGCTGCCAATCCTGCCCTTCCCTCAACCAGGTCTCTGTAATGGCAACAACATCATAGTTCCAAGTACTAATCCAAGCTCTAAGTTCATCTGCCTTACCCGTAATGCTCCTTGCATTAAAATATATGCACTTCAGGCCACCAGACCCGCTGTGTTCAGCAACTTCTCCCTGTCTGCTCTGCCTCAGAGCCACACTGTCCCTATTCCCTAGTTCTCCCTCAATGCTCTCACCTTCTGACCTATTGCTCCCGTGCCCACCCCCCTGCCATACTAGGTTAAACCCTCCCGTGTGACACTAGCAAACCTCGCGGCCAGGATATTTATGCCTCTCCGGTTTAGATGCAACCCGTTCTTCTTATACAGGTCACACCTGCCCCGGAAGAGCTCCCAGTGGTCCAGATAATGGAAACCCTCCCTCCTACACCAGCTGTTTAGCCACGTGTTTAGCTGCTCTACCTTCCTATTGCTAGCCTCACTGGCACGTGGCACAGGGAGTAATCCCGAGATTACAACCCTCGAGGTCCTGTCTTTTAACTTTCTGCCTAGCTCCCTGAACTCCTGCTGCAGGACCTCATTCCCCTTCCTGCCTATGTCGTTAGTACCAATATGTACAACGACCTCTGCCTGTTTGCCCTCCCCCTTCAGGATGCCCTCTACCCGTTCGGAGACATCCTGGACCCTGGCACCAGGGAGGCAACATACCATCCTGGAGTCTCTTTTACGTCCACAGAAGCGCCTATCTGTGCCCCTGACTATAGAGTCCCCTATTACTATTACTCCTCTGCGCTTTGACCCTCCCTTCTGAACATCAGAGCCAGCCGTGGTGCCACTGCTCTGGCTGCTGCTGTTTTCCCCTGATAGGCTAGAAGTTGGTACGTGAGGTATATTGTCCATTGTATATTGCCTGGCTATGCTCTCCAACATCTGCTCCATTCTAACTGACAGTGAAAATGTGACCTGTATCATTAAATCATTCTCAATCTTCCCATAATACCTTCTAGCACTGGTCAGTCCATAATCCACCAACAAAATAGTGGTACTGCGGAGGAAGGTAGCACTCGTTTAGAATCAATTGCATGTGCTTACGTTCGCTGCACAGAGTGCAGGAGGATGGAATGAATGTAGCATCAGACACACGTGTGCACAGGTACAGGAAGGTGGGAAGGCAGTAATGATGATTCCAGTTGGCATAGATGTGGGGCTTCAGGAGTTACATTATAGGGCACAGCACTAAGATGAACAGTCCATATGTGGACATCTGGTAGAGTTTCCTAAAGCAATATGCATTCATACATTGTGAGAGGAGTCTATTGTGATGTGCTCAACCTTGTCGGGGGCTTGACTGTATGAACTTCAACCATGAGTGACTGACCTATCCCATGGAGAATCGATTGCAGCATCACTCACAGTGGATGCAAGAGCAGCGTGAATTCCTGAAAAGGGAACAAGTCTCAATCAGTAGCCTAGTGCAACCACTTCACGCTTCAGTGGCCAAAGTGATGAAAGCCCAATGTTTAGAAACATTGACTACGTCAAAGAGAGTTCAGTGTAGTGAAATCACATGCTTGAATGATTGGAATACACTTGTGCACTTAAATCTCGATCATGTTGCCAGCAGGGGGAGGGGGATAGGGGGAGGTCAGAGCATCGCGTTCAGGTCGGTGTCTGGCACCAATCCCGATTTTGTCCTGACAACTGATTCTCCATCCTGGCAGGGAACAAATTCCGTGTGTCCCGGGATGGAGAATGCAGTCCAGTGCGTCGGAATCGGACGGAAATTTTTATGGGGTCTAAAATGGGGTGACAATCAACCAGATTGCTTTGTCCTGTATGGTATTGAGCTTACAGAGTGTTATTGGAGCTGCACTTATTCAAAAAAGTGGAGAAACGTCTATCACAGACCTGACTTGTGGCTTGTCAACCTTCCAGAACCTGTTTGGAGGATGTGCTGCCACTGCAGCCGCAAATGGCGCAACTGGTCCCGACCCAACAGGCTGATAAGTGTGAAAAGCCCCTCCTGGCGTCCATAAACAACAGGGCCATCGTAGTTCCTGCAATGTCCAATGGTTTCCCCATGTAGGTGGCTAACCTGGCCTGTGTGTCGGTTAATGTAAGGGTCTGTGTACCCTGCTTGATGCGGTCGAATGTCCTCTGAGCGATCACGGAGACCGCTGCGCCAGTGTACAATTCCATCTCAAACGGGTGACCATTGACCCGTACTGTCATCTAAATGGGGGCCACACGGGGAGCTGCCACACAATGCAGCTGCAGGCAGTCGTCCTCCGTCTCCACGTCCTCAGGAGTAGTCGCCGCAGGTTCATCCAAACGGAAAGTACGGCCCCTGGGCTAGCCCCAGTTTCTGTCAGAACGACAGCACCTCTGGCGCCCGCGACGGGGTCAGCGCCCACAAGTCCGACACTGACATGGCTCCTCATCCATTGGTTCTGGAGAAGGCTCCCTTCGGGGAGGAATGTCCGACGGCCACTGGCGTCGATGTGGACGCCACCCCGCCCAAGGTATCGCAGGGGTGCTGGGAGATGCTTTTGGGTGGAAGGGGATGCGCCCCAAGGCGTGCAGCTCCATTCCCTGTAGCTCCTGCACTCCCCATTCTCCGCTCTCTTGGGACAATACTATTCGAATGGCCTGTTGAAAAGTCAATGTTGGCTCAGCTAACAACTTTCTCCGGGTGGCCGCATTGTTAATACCGCAAACCAAACGGTTGCGTAACATTTCTGACAAGGTGTCACCATACTCACAGTACTCCACAATCCTGCGTAGCCTGGATAGAAACTCTGCAAAGGATTCTCCTGGGGTCCTCTCAGCGGTATTAAACCGGTAACACTGGACTATCATGGCAGGGTTGGGTTAAAATGTTGCCCCACTAAGGTCACAAGTTCATAAAACGTCTTGGTGTCCGGCGCAGCTGGGTACGTAAGGCTTCTAATCACCCCAAATGTATGCGGGCCGCAGGCGGTGAGCAAAATGACCACCTGCCGCTCATTTTCGGTGATGTTGTTTGCCCGGAAATAGTAACGCATTCGTTGTGCGCACTGGTTCCAACTTTCCAGCGCAGCATCAAAGACATCCAAACGTCCATATAGAGGCATGGTGTAACAGAAAAACTACTTCCAACCTGTATCCAACAAAAATCCAGGGAGGTGGCTTCAACAGCGCAGCTCCCCGTGTGGCCCCCATTAAGATGACAGTACGGGTCAATGGTCACCCGTTTGAGATGGAATTGTACACTGGCGCAGCGGTCTCCGTGATCGCTCAGAGGACATTCGACCGCATCAAGCAGGGTACACAGACCCTTACATTAACCGACACACAGGCCAGGTTAGCCACCTACATGGGGGAACCATTGGACATTGCAGGAACTATGATGGCCCTGTTGTTTATGGACGCCAGGAGGGGCTTTTCACACTTATCAGCCTGTTGGGTCGGGACCAGTTTAACCCTCATCGCCAGTTTTGTGAGGGCCACAAAGAATCCAGCACGAGTTGTAGAATAGAAAGAAATAACATTTATTTACAATAACATAAATATACAACAGCAGCAGTAATTCCCTTGCTGCTCACTCCTCTCTAGCTGGATCCATACTGGCCAGCTATATTTATGCAGGGAATCTGCTAATGATTTCTCCGCCCCCCTCATTGGGAAAGCTCATACTCCCTAAGGATTGTGGGATTGCCCTTAGTCCCCAGCCAGTGGTAAGCAGGCAGGTTATAACAGGAGTCATGAGCTGAGTTACTCTGCTCAGGTTCCCCAGCCTCTGACCTGCTTTTGTGAGCCAAAGTTTTGAAATAGTTGGTTCAATTCAGGATGAAAAAAGCATGGCAGCTTCCAGGAAATTGTGCACAGGTGCTGAAGAAAACCTTGTAGCTACACACAAGCTGCATATTGATTGAATGAAAAGACTTTCTATTCCGATATCTGGTCTCCTCATGCTTTGATAGCGATGTGTGAGCAATCTGTCATACCTTACATATGTCGAAAGCCAGCGACTGACATGAACCCCATTGCTCTTTGGCTCTGTGACTCCACGTCTGCTGCAAAATTAATGTGCTCTCCTACCGTAGCAGAGGGCAACAGTCACAGATATTTTGCAGTCGATGGCTACAGTAACGTTGACTGAATTCAGACTGTTGATTCCATTTTTTTAAATGTGTGTTCTGCTTTAAGAGCTTTCTGAATTTTAAGATGGTACCACTTATCACTTTGAGACAAGGGCTTCCCTATGCTTGCCAGGTTTGACAGAATCCACTGCAATGGCGACAGTAGTTATCACTGTTGCCTCACAGCGCCATGGTCTCAAGTGCGATTCTGACCTTGGATGACTGTATGGAGTTGGTACTGTCTCCTCGTGTCTCTATGGGTTACCTCTGGGTGCTCCAGTTTCCTCCCAGTCAAAAGATGTGCAGGTTAGGTGAATTGGCTATGCTAAATTGCCCAAATGTTAGGTGGGTTTACGGGGCAAGGAATGGGAGATTGGGCCTAGGTAGGGTGCTCTATCGGAGCAAGGTCCGGTGCTGATTCGATGGGCTGAACGGCTTTCTTCTGCACTGTAGGAATGCAATGATTCTATTACCCTCAGCTTAAAAGAAAATCTCAACAATGGGTGCTAATGGAGTTCTCTTGCTCACTGTGATTATGCCAGAGTATTCAATTACTTATGAATCTTTTCAGAGTGAGCTCAGTATCATTTTAAGGCACCTACCTGAGAATCGGATTTTAATGACAGCTTTTTTGAAACTGCAGTTCTGGGGCGAGATTCTCCGACCCCCCGCCGGGTCGGAGAATCGGCGGGGGCTGGCGTGAATCCCGCCCCCGCCGGTTGCCGAAGTCTCCGGCACCGGAGATTCGGCGGGGGCGGGAATCGCGCCGCGCCGGTTGGCGGGCCCCCCCATGCGATTCTCCGGCCCGGATGGGCCGAAGTCCCGCCGCTAAAATGCCTGTCCCGCCGGCGTAAATTAAACCACCTACCTTACCGGCGGGACAAGGCGGCACAGGCGGGCTCCGGGGTCCTGGGTGGGGCGCGGGGCGATCTGGCCCCGGGGGGTGCCCCCACGGGGGCCTGGCCCGCGATCGGGGCCCACCGATCTGCAGGCGGGCCTGTGCCGTGGGGGCACTCTTTCCCTTCCGCCTCCGCCACGGTCTCCACCATGGCGGAGGCAGAAGAGACTCCCTCCACTGCGCTGCGTGGGAAGATGTCAGCGGCCGCTGACGTTCCCGTGCATGCGCCGCCCGGAGATGTTATTTCCGTGCCAGCTGGCGGGGCACCAAAGGCCTTTTCCGCCAGCTGGCGGGGCGGAAATTCGTCCGCCGCTGGCCTAGCCCCTTAAGGTTGGGGAACGGCCCCCAAAGATGCGGAGCATTCCGCACCTTTGGGGCGGCGCGATGCCCGTCTGATTTGCGCCGTTTTGGGCGCCAGTTGGCGGCCATCGCGCCGTTTCCAGAGAATTTCACCCCTGATTCTGAATTATTCAAATATTTCTCAGAACTTACTGTAGCCTCGAAGTTTGAAAGATTTAGTTCACCCTTGTTATATCTGCTAACTATGTGCATTGGGACTTGAAGCTAGACTTCCAAAGGGGACACAATTGAGTCCTCTGCTGCAGTAAGGAATTTTAAATCTCTGCCTTCCGCTTCCAAGCCTTTCTTTGGAGCTTTTCGTTGGCAATTGTTCTCTGCACCTATTGCTTCTCAAGTTTCTTTTCAGTTCAGGCTGCTTTGCTGAATTTCTTCTCCAGCATTTTGGTTTATTTCTGAACGTTCTGCAAGGTTTGGGGATTTTTCACATGCTATCACCATTTGTAAGTGGTTGGTTATAGTTTGATAGGTCTTTCCAAGTCTTCGCAGTCATCCATAGGCTAACTGCAAGTCTTTACTGACTATGAGAACTATTTACAAATATACAGTAAAAAATTATAAACTAAGTACACACATTCACGGGGACACATAGCTCTATCCAACACTCAAATGACCTTGATTGCGTTTCTTGTTTTACATCACTGTGTACTTTAGTCTCACATTAACCCTATATATACTTTTTAATACAGTAATTGCCTCCACCTTTCTTCCAAATGATGCATGTTGTGCATGCCAGCGAGATTCACAATCTAAAGTGTCACTCTCTTGGTAATGAAACAAGGACTGATAAAGAGGATCCCATGTGACTGTGCCTTGGCTCTTTTCTATTCAGCTTTAAATCTGAAACTGCACACAGCTCTACATAAGTCTTAGAAATCTACGTCAGGCCTTCACAACTGTTCACATCTCCAGTACCAAGGCATGGAATACAGGAGTGATTTCTGAACCTTTAAACAGTGAAAATCACAACACCCTGTTCACTTGCATCTGTTTAAATAACCTGGTTGATTCGTAAATGTGCATCTTACACCCTTCTCCCTTTCCCACAACAGTCAATATCGGAAGCACTGAAAATGGGGATGGGACTTGGGCAAAATTCTCCTACCCGCCCCGCCACATTTCTGCCCGACCGGCCGGCGGGAGTCTCCGTAACACCGGCCGGTCAATGGGGTTTCCCATTGTGGGGCAGCCCCACGCCGTCGGGAAAACCCCGGGCGCCGGCAAAACGGAGACTCCCGCCGGCGGAGAATGACGCCCCAGATCTGGGTCCCACATGCCACTGTGAACCCTCCATGCAGTCTCCTTGACTCCATGAAAATTTAGCTTAAAATCAACCTCCATCAGCACCTTTTGTCTTTATTTGAACTGATAACCATTCTACTCTCACTGAATCTTTTCCTTCTCTTACATTCATGTGCAGCCAACCTCTTGAGCCTGCCATGATCTCAACAGCCTCCACCTGGATGAGATCATCTCTAACCAGCACATCCACTTATACCCTCTCCCTGTTCAAACCGCATGTTCTCGTACAAATGCATTTTCTATGATCAAACTGCCAATCACTGACTCTTTGTTCACCAAAGTACTTTCAACTGTCACTGATTTGCTCAACCACTCAATCCTCTTCATTTGTGATTTCATTGATCACAGAAAATTACTTCACCCAATTCTTGTCAATATATTTTTTTGTATTTTTATTCCAACTTTTCAATATTTTACATTTTACAATAAAATAAACATGCATAACACATTAAACCCCCCACCCAACAAAATCCCCCCTTCCTGCCCCTTCAACAGTCGACGGTAAATAACTTTCCAAATTGCAACATGAACATCTCCAACTTTTGTGGAACCCCTCACTCACCCCCTTTAGGGAAAATTTCACCTTCTCCAGGATTAAGAACTCCAGCAGGTGCCCCCGCCACACCGAGCCACAGGGTGGAGAAGCTGGCCTTGACCCCAAAAAGACCGACCTGCGAGCAATCAACACGTCAGGCCAAGACATCTGCCGTTGTACCTGTCTGCAATTCCAGCCAGTCCAGCACCCTGAATATGACCTTCAGGGGACCGGGTTCTACATCCACATGCAAAACCCCCAAAATGGTGTTGAAAACTGCCCTCCGAAACCTTTCCAACTTCAGACAGGACCAGAACATATGCACACGATTAGCAGGACCTCCCACACACTGCTCACAGATGTCCTCTAGCCCCTCCAGCAGCCAGGTCACCCTTGACTTTGTCAGGTGAGCCCTGTACACCACCTTCAGCTGTACGAGGTTGAGATGTTTGCCTTCCGCAGCATCTCGCACCACAATCTCTCCTCCAAAGCCGTCCCCAACTCCTCCTCCCACTTAGCCTTGATCATCTCCTTGGACACCTTATCCTCCTCCAAAATCCTCCCGTAAATCGTCGAGACGAACCCCCTCTTCACCACCAGATACCTAAAGTGAGACTCACCCACACAAAATGGCAAGCCTCGACCCCTCGTCCCTGGGGAGGAAACCACAAAATACTCGCTTTCCCCCCAGTTAGTTTATACTCTGAAAATGCCCCAAATCTATGAAGCAAACCAATTATATCTGCCACCAAGGAGCCCGGCTCCAAAATATATAACAGCATAACATCCGCGCACACGGACACCCTATGCTCCACCTTACCCCTCTCACTATCCCCTTCCACAACTCCAAACTCCTCAGCGCAATGGCCAAGGGCTCTATCGCCAACCCAAACAGAAGGGGGGGATATAGGGCACCCTGCTCGTTCCTCGGTGCAAAGAAAAATACCCTGAATCCATATCATTTGTGCTCATGCTTTCCATCGGCTCCTTGTACAGAAACTGCACCCATGCCACAACTTTGGCCCAATCCCAAACTTCTCCAACACCACAATCAGATAACTCCACTCTACCCGATCAAATGCCTTCTCCGCATCTAATGCCATCACTATCCCCAACTCCCTTCCCTCTGCATCACATTCAGCATCTGCCTCACATTCAATGACAACTGTCTGCTCTTAACGAATCCCATTTGATCCTCCTCATTCACGCTAAGAAGGCACACCGCCAACCTTAACGTCAGCGCCTTTGCCAATATCTTGGTGTTCAGCAGAGGTATGGACCTAAAGAACCCCCACTCTACCGGGTCCTTATCTTCTTTAACAGCAACAAGATGGAGGCCTGTCCAATCATTTTCGGCAAAAGCCCCCTGACCATCATGCTCTCGAACATTTCCGCCAGTAACGCCGCCAGGTTATCCTTAAACATCATGTGAAATTCCATCGGGAACCCATCCGGCCCTGCTACCTTCACTGTTTGCATTTCCTGATTGCCACTTTCATTTCCTCCACCCCCACCAGCTTCTCCAGCCCCTCCTTCTCCATTTCACCCAACCACAGGCACTCTAACCTCCCCAAAAACTTCCTACTTTCCCACTCATCCTCTGGTGACTTCAACTTATACAAGTCCCTATCAAACTTCTAAACACCTTGTTTATCCACCCCAGGGCACCAACATACCCGTCCTATCCCGAACCCTAACTATCTCTCTCGCCGTAGCTTGCTTACGGAGCTGACCTGCCAACATATGACCTGCCTGCTCCCCGTATTTACAGACAGCTCACTTCTCAGCTGATGCACCACTTTCCCGGAGGACAGCAAGTCGAACCAAACCTGTAACTCCTTCCTCTTTGCCAGGAGCCCCGGATCCGGGCCCCCCACGTACGTCGCGTCCACCCCCACAATCTCTTCTATCAACCATTGTCATTCCGCTCTCCCCTCCGCATCCACCTCAGCCTTAAACAAAATCACTTCCCCCTCACCGCTGCCTTCAGAGCCTCCCAAACCATCAACGGCGAGACCGCCCCCATACAAGTGAACCCCACATACTCCTCAATCACATTCCCCATCCTATCACCGAAACTTTGGTCTGCCAACAACCTCACATACCAGCCTTCACCCGGACTTCTGCGTCAACCCCTTCTCCAGTACCACGTCCATCCAATGTGGAGCGTGATCCGAGATCACAATTGCTGAATACTCTGCACTCTTAATTCCAGCCACAGCGCCTTCCCCACCATGAAAAAGTAAATCCACGAGAATACCTTGTGCACTGGGGAAAAAACCAAATACTCTAAATCCCTCGGGTGTAAAAATCTCCACCCCCGCATCTCCATCATAAACCCAGCCAACGCCTTTGCCTGCAATCCCCCACGTGGTCAGCCAGTGTGGCTGGGACCTGTCCACCCTAGGTTCCAGCACTGTGTTCTAATCCTCGCCTCCAAAATCAACTATGGGGATCAAGATTTGGGATGGCCGCCAGAGCGTTCTTCACAAACCCCAAATCATCCCAATTGGGGGCACATATGCTAACCAGCACCACCAACCTCCCCTCCAATGCAACCGTTACAATCATGTACCTGCCCCCCTGATCCGCCACCACCCTCTCCATCTGTAACCTCACCGCTTGTCCACCAGAATCACCAATCCCAGCTCCCCTCCCCCCGCCCTATTATCAAACCTGGATTGAAACAATTGGCTCACCCAACTCTTCCGAAGCCTTATCTGGTCCTTCACCCTCAGATGGGTCTCATGCATCATCACCACATCAGCTTTCAAACACAGTACGAAAATTCTCATCAATGTAATGGCATTTTGAACTTCTCTCAATTATTTCCCCATTTAGTATAACCAATAAAATTGAACTCTGCTGTCTTCTTAAGCACTACAAATATTTTGGAAGAGCAGGTGTCATGAACTCCAAAGAGGGGAGCCTCTGTAAAAATGTTTTAGAATCTCTACATTATGAGGCAAGGACACCATGGGCGGGATTCTCCACTCCCGCGCCGAAGTGGCCGCGCCATCGTGAACGCCGTCGAGGTTCACGACGGCGCGAAATGGCCCCGATCCCGACCGATTCAGGCCCTGACAATGGGCTAGGATCGGGGCCGCGGCATCTACACGTGCCAGGCCTTGTCGCCCGCGCAAAAGCGGCGCCGCATAGATGACGTGGCACCGATCGCGGGCCACCCCACATCTGAGGTATCCCCCGGTGCAGGATCCCCCCTTGCCCCCCCCCGCAGGCCGCCCCCCCCAGCGTTCACGCACCGCTCACGACTGCAGTGACCAGGTGTGGCCGGCGCCAGGGGGAACCCGCCGTTTTGGCCTGGCCGCTCGGCCCATCCGGGCCTCAGAATAGCGGGGGTGCCGGAGAATCGCCATTTTGGGTGTCTCCGCCGATTCTCCGGCCTGCGGCCCGTGAAACTCGACCGGGCCGTTCCCGCCGCTTGGGAGAATCGCGGGAGGGCGTCGGACCGGCGTCCCGGGAAATTTGGGCGGCCCAGGCGTTTCTCCCAACCGGCGTGGGAGTGGAGAATCGCGCTCCATGTGTCATCATATTGCAATTTATAGCCCTCAACATTAGTATTGTTGGTGCAGTGTAAAATGTAGCTGCTATCCTGAACCTGACTTATGCTATGCCATTAGTGGTAGTCTCAATATGCATCAAGTCTCAATATGCATCAAATTCAAATTCCAAAAACATGATGCTCCTTATCTTAACAATCTTGGATATAAAATTAGGGATGTGTACCTTGTTGAATGTTATTCAGTGCAGGGTTTCTACGATCCATTCCAATCTTTTCCCATTGCCGGGTTTTGTCCAGAAAGTCGGTGACAATCACAACTGGGGTCATTGATGCCATATTCTGCTCTCCGCAGCCACTAGGGACACTAATTAGATGCTTCAGTTTTGCTCCATCAATAGTATTTTCAACTATTTGGGCTAAAATGTCTCCTGTTTTGGTAACAAAATAGATTCGTAAGTACAAAGCAAAATACTGCAGATGCGAGAAATTTAAAAGAAATGATGCTGGAAATATTATAAAATTGGTGAGAAAAACAGGCTGGTGATCTTTAACCAGAACTGAAAGAGTTCGGACTTCCGGAGCCAGCCATGGAGCTTATTTGGTAGCTCCCGCTCGTGATGGACCTTTGGGACCTTTGCCCCCGACCTATGGGGGATTTGATCTATAAAATTGGAGACTGGTGAGGTAGAGGAGAGGATTCCCCACCAGTTTATGGAGTCGTGGACCAGAAGTGGCCTGCAAAGGAGAAATTGTTGGGCAAAGAATGGAGTGGAGTCTGAGGCACAGGAAAACATGGCTGAGGCTCAGGGACTGGGATTGCCGGCCCAGTGGTCAACGGAGAAGCTGGTGGAGTTCCTTCAGGAGAGCTTCGCCAAGCAAAGACCTAGACCCAATTAAGACAGGGATTGACCGAGTGGAGCAAATGTTGAAAGCCCAGGGACAAGCGATCCACAAGGTGGAAGAGGCGGTGGCTGAGCATGATGTCCAGCTAACCGCGATGGCGGCAGAGATGGGACTGATGAGGACCACCAGAAAAGGCTGCAGGAGAAGATGGAGGATCTGGAGAACAGGTCACGCAGGCAGAACCTGAGGATCATTGGCCTCCCGTGGGCATCGAGGGATCTGACGCAGGGGCATATGTGGCACTTATGTTTGAGAAGCTGCTGGGGGAAGGTGCATTTACTCGACCCTTGGAGGTGGACAGGGTGCACAGAGCACTGGCGAGGAAGCCGCGGATGAATGAGCTGCCAAGGGCGATGGTGGTACGAATGTACCGGTTCCTGGACAAGGAACAGATCTTGAGGTGGGCCAAGCAGACGAGGAGCTGTGAATGGAAAGATAATGAGCTGCATATTTACCAGGACTTGGATGTGGAACTGGCCAAAAGGGCAAGCTTCAACAAAGTTAAATCGGCCCTCTTTAAGAAGGGGGTGAAGTTCGGCATGTACCCAGCTCATTTGTGGGTCGCTTACGAGGGTCAAGAACTTTATTTTGGATCGGCAGATGAGGCGATGGACTTTAAGGACAGGGGACTGGCAGGTGACAGAACACATTGAACTTGGGGGCGGGTAATTTTGTGCCTATGCTGCTAAAATTTATTTTCTTTTTGGGCTGTATATGCAGTGTTTTTGGACCAATTTTGGGCCATTGCTCAGTTTTGTATGTGGGTTAACTTTGTTCTTGTTGGGGGATGGTGGGTGGAATTTTCTTCTTTGTGTTTGTTGGGGATTGTTATGTTTTGCATATATATGTTTGCGCCGGGGGGGGGGGGGGGGGGGGGGGGGGCGGGGGGAGATTAGTGGGAGTAGGATGCTTGCCGCCATGGGCGGGGACAACCAGGCTAGCTGGGTGGGCTAACTCACGGAAGCGCAGTGGGGGCGAGTAGGTGACCAGTTTGATATGGGGGGTTGGGATTGTTGTTTTGCTAGTGGGGTGGGGAGGGGGTGGGACGGGGGGAATTGTTCTGCTGACAGTAGGTGGACTGGCAATGGGAGGCAAATTGGAGGTCGATGATGGTGGGTGCCCAAGGGCGGGCATGAGAAGGCGCGGGATGCGAGCTGGAGGCTGGCCTAAGAAGGGTGATGGTTGATCGGCAGGGGAGGGGGGGAGGGATGCCCCCCAACCAGGCTGATCACATGAAATGTGAGAGGGCTGAATGGGCCGGTCAAGAGAGCTCGCGTGTTCACGCATTTGAAGAGGTTGAAGGTGGACATGGCAATGCGCCAGGAGACACACCTGAGGGGAGTGGGTCAGACTAGGCTGAGGAAGGGGTGGGTCGGGCAGGTATTTCATTCAGGGCTAGACTCTAAAACTAGGGGGGGTGTGATCTTGATCAATAAGCGGGTGTCATTTGAGGTAGGGAATATAGTGGCGGACTCAGGGGTAGGTATGTCATGGTAAGTGGGAAGTTGGATGGGATGCTGGTGGTGTTAGTGAATATTACGCAACAAATTGGGACAATGCGGAGTTTATGAGGCGGGTGTTAGGGAAGATTCCGGACCTGGACTCGCTTTGATTGATCAGGGGGTGAGGGGGGGGGGGGACTTTAATATGATCAATGATCCGAGGTTGGATTGGTCGAGTTCAAGGACAGGGAGGGTACCCGCCACGGCGAAGGAGCTAAAGGGATTTATGGAACAGATGGGGAGGGTAGATCCGTGGAAGTTCGGACGGCCAAGAGTGAAGGAGTTTTCTTTTTTCTCCCATGTTCACAAAGTGTACTCCCGGGTTTATTTTTTCATTTGACCAGGGCTTTGCTGGTGGGGGTGGAAGATGCCGAGTATTCGGTGATTGTTGTTTCGGACCATGCCCCACACTGGGTAGATTTACGGGTGAGCAAGGAGAGGGGGTCAGCGGCCGCAAAGGAGATTGGATGTAGAACTGTTAGCGGAAGAGGGGGTGTGCGGGCGGGTGAGGGAGGCCATCCAGAATTATTTGGAGATAAATGATACGGGGGACTTTTCGGCAGCAACGTATGGGAAGGGCTGAAGGCAGTGGTTCGGGGGAGCTAATTACGATACATAGAACATAGAACATTACAGCGCAGTACAGGCCCTTCGACCCTCGATGTTGCGCCGACCTGTGAAACCACTCGAAAGCCCATCTACACTATTCCCTTATTGTCCATATGTCTATCCAATGACCATTTGGATGTCCTTAGTGTTGGCGAGTCCACTACTGTTGCAGGCATGGCATTCCACGCCGTTACTACTCTCTGAGTAAAGAACCTACCTCTGACATCTGTCTTATATCTATCTCCCCTCAATTTAAAGCTATGTCCCCTAGTGCTAGACATCACCACCCGAGGAAAATGGCTCTCACTGTCCACCCTATCCAATCCTCTGATCATCTTGTATGCCTCAATTAAATCACCTCTTAACCTTCTTCTCTCTAACGAAAACAGCCTCAAGTCCCTCAGCCTTTCCTCATAAGATCTTCCCTCCATACCAGGCAACATTCTGGTAAATCTCCTCTGCACCCTTTCCAATGCTTCCACATCCTTCCTATAATGCGGCGACCAGAATTGCACGCAATACTCCAAATGCGGCCGCACCAAAGTGTTGTATAGCTGCAACATGACCTCATGGTACGGACTCATAGGGAGAAGGTGGAGGGAGCAGAGATGGATAGGCTGGTTAGGGAGATACTCCAGGTGGACAGAAGGTATTCTGAAGCCCCGGAGGTGGGTCTGTTGAAGGAGCGGCAGAAGCTGCAGGTGGAGTTTGGTCTGATATCCACAGGGAAGGCGAGGAGGCGGTATATGTGTATGGTGAGAAGGCCAGTAGGATGTTAGCACACCAGCTAAGGAAAAGGGAGGTGGCCAGGGAGATAGGAAGAGCGAAGGTTAGAGGGGGAAACATGGTCTTGGACCCAGTGAAGGTGAATGGGGTGTTCAAGGAGTTTTACAGTCGGCTGTATGAGTCGGAGCCCCCAGCTGGGGTGGAGGGGATGAGGCAGTTTTTGGACGGGTTCTGAAGGTGGAGGAAGGGTTAGGGAGGGGGTGGGAGCCCCGATCTGGATTGCAGAAATAGTAGGGATTGGAGGCCATGCAGTCGGGCAAGGCCCCGGGATCGGACGGCTACCCAGTGGAATTATACAAGAAGTTTTCTGGGATACTGGGCCTGCTGCTGGTGAGGGCATTTAATGAGGCAAGGGAGCCGGGTGTCCTTCCCCCCAAACTGTCACAGGCTTCAATTTCATTGATCCTGAAGCAGGAGAAGGACCGAGAGCAATGTGGGTCATGCAGACCAATCTCCCTATTACATGTCGATGCTAAAATGCTGGCGAAACCTCTAGCCTCGAGGACAGAGGTCTGTGTTCCGGGGGGTGATAGGGGAAGACCAGACAGGGTTTGTTAAAGGCAGGCAGCTAACGGCCAATGTTAGAAGGATCCTGAATGTGATCATGATGCCCTCCGACGGGGGGGAGGCGGAGGTGGTGGTCGCTATGGAGGTGGACAAGGTCTTCGACCGGGTGGAATGGAATTATTTGAGGGAGGTCATGGGATGGTTTGGGATTGGGAAGGGCTTTGTTGACTGGATTCGGTTGCTGTACCAGGCACCGGTGGCGAGTGTGCGGACGAACCGGGTGAGTTTGGACTACTTTAGACTGCACCGGGGAACAAGACAGGGATGTCCACTGTACAGCCATTGGCGATGGCGCTGAGAGCATCAAAGAACTGGAAGTGACTAGTTTGGGGTGGAGGTGGAACACAGGGTCTTGTTATATGCAGACGACCTACTCCGATATATTTCTGACCTGTTAGGGGGGATGGGGAGGATTATGCGGACCTTAGGGGAATTTGGCTGGTTTTCTGGTACAAACTGAATATGGATAAAAGCGAGGTTTTTGTGATCCAGGCGAGGGAGGAGGAGAGGAGACTGGGGCAGTTGCCGTTTAAAGTGGTGGGAGTGAGTTTTCGCTACTTGGATATTCAGGTGGCACGTGGTTGGGAACAGCTACATAAATTAAATCTGGCCCGGTTGGTTGAACAAATGAAGGAAGACTTTCGGAGGTGGGACATGCTCCCATTGTCACTGGCGGGTAGGGTGGGACATGCTCCTACTGTCACTGGCGGGGAGGGTGGGACATGCTCCCATTGTCACTGGCGGGGAGGCACAGATCGTAAAAATGACGGTCCTCCTGCGATTTTTGTTTGTTTTCCTGTGTCTCCATATTTTTATCCCAAAGACCTTTTTTAAGCGAGTAAATCAGGTGATATCTGGGTTTGTGTGGGTGGGTAAAACGCCGCGACTAAGGAAAGTACTGTTGGAACGGAGCCGAGGGCGGGCACTGTCGAACTTTAGGAACTACTACTACTGGGCGGCAAATATAGCCATAATTAGGAAGTGGGTCGTGGGGGAGGAGTCGGTGTGGGAGCGGGTGGAGATGGCCGTATGTAAGGGCACAAGTTTGGGGGGTATTGTTAATGGCTCCTATTCCGTTCTCGCTGGCCCGGTACTCCACAAGCCCAGTGATAGTGGCGGCCCTGAGAGTTCCGGGACAGTGGCGGAAGTATATGGGAGTGGAGGGTGTGTCGGTGTGGGCTCCAATTTGTGGTAATCACTGGTTTGTCCCGGGGAGGATGGATGGGGGGTTTCGGAGATGGCAGAGAGCAGTGATTGAGAGGCTGAGGGATCTATTTATTGATGAGTGCTTTCCCTGTTTGGAGGATTTGGAGGAGGAGTTTGAATAGCCGGGAGAGAATCAGTTTCGGTATCTGCAGGTAAGGGATTTTGTGCAAAGGCAGATTTCGACCTTTCCGCTTCTACCGCCGCAGGGGATACAGGACAGGGTAGTTTCCAGAACGTGGATGGGATGGAGAAGATATCGGAAATCTATAAAGAACTCATGGAGTGGGAGGAAACCCAGATAGGTGAGATAAAACGTAAATGGGAAGCAGAGCTGGGTAAGGAATTAGAGGCGGGCCTGTGGGAGGATGCTCTGAACAGAGTCAACATGTCCTCATCATGTGCCAGGCTCAGCCAAGGTCAATTCAAGGTGGTCCACCGGGCACAAATGACGTTGGGCCGGTTGAGCAGGTGTTTAGGGGTGGAGGACAGGTGTGTGAGGTGTGCAGGAGGACCCGCAAACCATGTCTACATGTTTTGGGCACGCCCGAATCTGAAGGGATTCTGGCAGGGATTTGCGGATGTCATATCCACGGCACTAAAATTGAGGGTGGCGCCGAGTCCAGATGTGGCGATTTTTGGAGTGTCGAAAGACCCAGGAGTCCAGGGGGCGAGAGAAGCTGCCATTTTGGCCTTTGCCTCCTTGGTAGCCCGGAGACGGATCTTATTGGCGTGGAGGGACCCGAAGCCCCCGAAATCAGGGATATGGGATAATGGCATGGCTGGGTTTCTCAGACTTGAGAAAATTAAGTTCGCTCTGAGAGTATCAATGTTAGGGTTCGTTCGGAGGTGGCAGCCGTTTATCGACTTCTTCAGAGAAAACTAAACTGTCAGCAGATTCAATAAGGGGTAAGGGGGGGTCGGGTGGAGTTAGGCTATTCTGTGTCTATATTAGGTGGGAACAGAGGGAGATGGAGGGATGTGTTATGCACTGAACTAGGATTGCATTGTATTTGTATCTTTTGTTGTTATAAAACCATAAATGCCTCAATAAAATGTTTGTAAACAAAAAACAGAACTGAAAGAGTTAGAAATCCACTAGGTTCTAAGTAGGCAATATGAGAAATGGTGAAAAGACTACATAAAGGAAGGTCAAAGATCAGCACCTCATCTTTCGATTAGATGCTTCTGCACTCAGCATCGAACTCAACAATTTCATCTCTTCCCACATGGTTTCATTTTCTTTCCATGTTTTAGTCTTAATCTTATTTTTCTCCTGTTTGTGTCTTTTGGATGACAGCTAGTCGCCAGGGAGCAGTCTCGGAGGCCAGAGTATTGGACTGGTGAGTATAAAGTAACTTACCTCAGAGATTCGTGACCTACTTTCCAGGGAGCAGATTCGGAGGGCGGAGCGGTGAATAGAAAGTAACTTAGCTCAAGGATTTATGGTTTAGTCTCCAGGGGGCAGTCTCGGAGGGTGGAGTGGTGAGTCAGAAGTAACTTACCTCGAGTGAGTATCGGGGATTCTACTGAAGCTAAAAAAACCTGAAAAAGTCGCATCACAGTGATGCCAGAGTGACCTGATTGGCTGGTAGGAAATCTTTGCTAAATTTGAAAAAAAAATTGAAAATAGGACCAAATCTAATTAATTAATTAAGTAGAGGGGTAACTAAACTGGAGGGTGGAGATTAGTGCATTTATCATTTAATACTTGTCAGAGAAATATAGTGTTGGACAAAGTTATTGTAACTTAATTTAATAAGTACTTATTTCAAATTAATTAATTAGTGCTAGAAATGTCAGTTGGCAGGGTAAAGTGCTTCACCTGTGAAATGTGGGAGACCCATGACACTTCCAGCATTCCAGACAACTACAGGAAGTGTACCCAATTGCAGCTCCTCACAGACCGCATGGACCAGTTGGAGCAGCAGTTAGGTGCACTCAGGAGCATGCAGCCAATGGAAAGCATCATAGACAGGAGTTTTAGAGACATGGTCTCACCCAAGATACAGGCAGATAGATGGGTGACTGCCGATTTGGATACTGTTGGGAGTGATGGCCTATCAGGGGGAAACAACAGCAGGAGCCAGAGCAGTGGCACCATGGCTGGTTCTGTTGTTCGGCAGGGAAGGTCAATACGCAGACGAGCAATAATTATTGTGGACTCTATAGTCAGGGGCACATGTAAGAGACTCCAGGGTGGCATGTTGCCTCCCAGGTGCCCGTGTCAAGGTTGTCTCTGGATGGGCACGGGGCATTCTGAAGGGGGAGGATGATAAGGTAGAGGTCATGGTACCAATGACATAGGTAGAAAGAGGGATAATGTCTTGCATCAAGAGTTCAGGGAGTTAGGTAGTAGCCTAAAATGCAGGGCCTCTCAGGTTGTAATCTCTAGATTACCCCAGTGCCATGTGCTAGTGAGAACAGAAATAGGAGAATAGCGTAGATGAATGCGTGGCTTCAGAGTTGGTGCAGAAGAGAGGGTTTTAGATTCCTGGACCACTGGAACCGTTTCTGGGGAAGGTGGGATCTGAACCAGAGCGAGATTAACTAGTTTGCTAGTTAGCGGGTTTGCTAGTGCTGTTGGGAGGAGTTTAAACTAATTCGACAGGAGGAGGTGGCCCAGACTATTAGCAGAATAGAGACACAGGATAGCACAGAAAAGTAATCAAGTCAGAGGGAATACAGCAATAGTAAGTTTGAAGGGAGTAAGACGAGGCTGGATGGCCTCTACTTTAATGCCAGGAGTCAACGGGAAATTCATGAGCAAATATGTGCATAATTCGTAGAGGTGTGTAAAAATAATAATAGGGTCATTGCATTAGGTGATTTCAACTTTCCCAACATTAATTGGGATAGTCACTGCGTAAAAGGTTTAAATGGAATGGAGTTCTTAAAATGTATACAGGAGAACGTTTTAGCTCAATATGTAGAAGGTCCAATAAGGGACAATGTAGTGATGGACTTAATCCTAAGGAACGAAGCCGGACAGGTGGTTGATGAGTTGTGGGGGGGAACATTTTGGTGATAGCGACCAGAACATGGTACAATTAAAGTTGGTTATGGGCAAAGAAATGAACAAGTTGCAATAAAAGGTTGTGGATTGGGGGAGAGCGAATTTTAGTAAAATAATGGGGAAATCTACAGAAGAGCTGTGGGGGCATTCAAAAAGGAAATTGGGAGGGCCCAACATGTACCCTCTAGGGTAATAGGAATGAGTAGCTAGCCCAGAGCATCATGGATGACCAGAGGCATTCAGGATACGATGAGAAGGAAAAGAGAGGCTTTAAGCAAGTACAAGGGGAGCAAATCAATGGAGGCATTCGTGAAGTATTGAAAGTGCAGGATGGAGCTTAAGAAAGCAATTCAGAGAGCAAATAGGGTATGTGAGAAAACTCTGGCTGGTAAAAGTAGGGAAAATCCCAAGATATCCTATAAGTATATCAATGGGAACAGGATAAACAGGGAAAGAGTAGGGCCCATTAGGGACCCATGGGGAAATCTGTGGGTGGAGCCAGAGGACATTGTTAGGGCGTTGAACGAATACTTCATATCTGCCTTCACTCAAGAGAATGAGGAGGTTGATATAGAATTCTGGGAGAGAGACTGTGAGGTTCTTGAGCAAATTGTCATAGGAGTGATCAGGTATTGAAGGTGTTGGCAGGCTTAAAAGTGGACAAATCTCCAGGTCCGGATAAATTGTGTCCCAGGATGCTGTGGGAAGCCAGGGAGTAGATTGCAGGGGCTCTGGCCCAAAATATTTACTTCCTCTCTGGCCTTGGAGGACGTGTCAGAGGACTGGAGAACACCTAATATGGTCCCACTATTTAAGAAAGTTTGCAGAGATAAGCCAGGGAACTACAGACCAGTGAATCTCATGTCAGTGGTAGAAAAACTATTGGAGAAAATTCTGAAGGAGAGAATCTATCTCTTCTTGGACAGGAAAGGTTTGATCAAGAATAGTCAGCATGGCTTTGTAAGAAGGAGATCATGCCTAAAAAAATTGATTGAATTCTTTGAGCATGTGACCAGGTGTGTAGATGAGGGTAGTGCAGTCGATGTAGTTTCATGGATTTCAGATTTGACAAGGTCTCACATGGGTAACTTGACGAGGTGGATTCAAAATTGGCTGAGCTGTAGGAGACAGAGGGTGATGACAGAAGGCTGCTTTAGTGACTGGCAGCCAGTGTCCAGTGGCGTACCACAGAGACCTGTGCTGTTATTTGTCATTTACGTAAATGACATAGATGATTATGTAGGGGTAAGATAAGTAAGTTTGCGGATGACACAAAGATTGGACTGGTTAACAGTGAGGTTGAGTGCCCTTGGTTACAGGAAAATATAGATGGGATGGTCAAATGGGCAGAAAAGTGACAGATGGTATATAACGCTGAAAAATTTGAGGTGATACACTTTGGACAATTCCCGTACCGGCCTCCCCGAACAGGGGTCGGAATGTGATGACTCGGGGCTTTTCACAGTAACTTCATTGAAGCCTACTTGTGACAATAAGCAATTATTATTATTATTATGTGACAAGGAAGTATTTAATGAATGGCCTGAAACTCAGAAATTACGAGGAACAGAGGAAGTTTTGCATGTTTGTTCATAGATCTCTGAAGACAGAAGGGCAGGTTAATAGGGTGGTGAAAAAGGCACTTGTCTTTATCAATCGAGGCATAGAGTACAAAAGTAGGGGGGGTCATGTTTGAGTTGTATGGAACTTTGGTGAGGCCACAGCTGGAGTACTGTTGGAATTCTGGTCCCCACATTATAGGAAGGATGTGATTGCACTGGAGGGGATGCAGAGGAGATTGACCAGTATGTTGCCCGGGATGGAACATTTAAGCTATGAAGAGAGGTTGGATAGGCTTGGGTTGTTTTCACTGGAGCAGAGAAAACTGAGGGGCGACCTGATCGAGGTGCACAAGGTTATGAGGGGCATGGACAGGGTGGATAGGGAGCAGCTGTTTCCCTTACTGCCTGCGAGGGCAGTAGAGGCAGGTCGCCTCACTTCCTTTAAAAGGTACCTGGATGAGCACATAGCACGTGATAACATTCAAGGCTATGGTCCACGTGTTGACAAACCGGATCAGGTAGGCAGATCAGGTGTCATTCAAGCGTTGGTGCAGACTCAGCCTCTTCTGCACTGTATCATTCTATGATTCTGTTCACCCTTCTCCCATTCACACCTCATCTGGGCACTTTGTTCCTTTCATTAACTATTTCTTTGATTTGGATCTCTTGGGCTGGATTCTCCGCTGTCGGGATTCTCTGAAATGCCAGCAGCGTACTCACGCCCGGGTAGTTCCCGATAGCATGGGACTGCCCACAATGGGAAACCCCATTGGCCGGCTGGCGGGACGATGCCGGCGGGTGTGCGCCGCACCAGAAAACTGATGCAGCGGGACAGAGAATCCCGCCGCTTGTTTTTAATGTCTCCTGTCTATCGCTGTATCACAGACTTTCTCTTTTGTTCTTTTACTAACCTCATTTCACCTGCTTAAACGTACTAGATTTTTAACATTTTTGAATTCTGATGAAAGGTAATGGACTGGAAACATTAAATCACTTTCTCTTTCCCCTGATGCTGCCTGGTCTGATGAGTATTTCCAGCATTTTCTGTGTTTATATTTAGAAATAGCCTAATAAATCATCACCAAAATCAGATTTAATCAATGGAATTATTGCACTCTGAATCACAGAATATAATTCCCATTGTTTCATAGGTGAATATCCATTTACAAAATTGGGCAGCAGAAAGCATTGTAATGAATTCATAACTGTTTACTTGTGCTCGAGTCCTCTCATGGTCCTGAAGCAAGTTCCTCCTGGGAGAAAACCCCAACTCTTAAGTACAAGCCTAAAAGAGCATCATCGGCTCTCAACTCACTCTGAAGCACAGCATTTGTTTACTCTTATTATTTTGTTATTATTATTATTCTACTCGTATTATTAGCCCACTGTTTAGCACAGTGGGCTAAACAGCTGGCTTGTAATGCAGAACAATGCCAGCAGCACGGTTCAATTCCCGTACCAGCCTCCCCGAACAGGCACCGGAATGTGGCGACTAGGGCCTTTTCACAGTAACTTCATTGAAGCCTACTTGTGACAATAAGCTATTATTATTATTATTATTACAGATTTATTAAGTTCATTTGCCAACCAATCAGCAATCTCTTCCCATCAAGTATAAACTGTTGTTTCCTTTACATTTGGTATTCTTATGAATCTCCCAACGTGTGCAAGATGGGAACTTTGACATGATGTCTTTTACAGCAATACCCAAGATTAGACAGTTTGCAAATTGAGGGCATGTTCACAACATACCATAGTTATGGCCAATTTTTCTCCAGAAAAAAAAAAACTTTTCCAGCCATCTTTTCAATCTCAATAGTTACATCCTGAAAAGGTTCACCAGTTTCTGAGACAAAAAAAAAGTCTTGCAAACTAAGGCAATAAAGTAAGCACAGTGAGAAATAACCAAATTATCATCTTCTGTGCTGTAGAGTTCTGTTATTGTGACTTGAAGAAGTCCAACACAAAATAATTTTCACCCATTCGGTATTCACAAAGGAGAGGGATGCGTTGATTGGTGGTGTCTCAGAGATATATGTAAATACTTTAGAACAGGTCGTTATTGCAAGGGAGGAAGTGTTAGGTGCGTTAAGAAGCATGAAGTTAGACAAATCCCCAGGGCCAGATGGCATCTATCCCAGATTCCTGAGGGAAACAAGAGATGAAATTGCTGGGCCTCTAACAGAAATCTTTGTTTTCTCATTGGCCACATGTGAGATACGAGAGGATTGTAGGATAGCCAATGCTGCCCCATTGTTTAAGTCGGGTGGCAAGGATAACCTGGGGAATTATAGGCCAGTGAGCTTGACGTCAGTGATAGTGAAATTGTTGGAAAAGATTCTCAGAGATAGGATCGATGCACATTTGGAAGTGAATGGTCTTATTAGCGACAGACAACATGGTTTTGCCTGAGGGAGGTCATGTCTCACTAATTTAATTGAGTTTTTTGAAGAGGTGATAAAAATAATTGATGAGGGAAGGGTTGTGGATGTTGTCTACATGGACTTTAGTAAATCATTTGACAAGGTCCCTTATGGCAGGCTGGTGCAAAAGATTAAATCACACGGGGTCAGGGGTGAACCAGCTAGATGGATTCAGAACTGGCTTGGCCATAGAAGACAGAGGGTAGCAATGGAAGAGTGTTTTTCAGAATGAAGCTCTGTAACGAGTGATGTTCCGCAGGGATCAGTACTGGGACCTCTTCTGTTTTTAATATATATAAATGACTTGGAAGAAAACGTAGCGGGTCTCATTAGCAAATTTGCGGATGATACTAAGATTGCAGGAGTTGCGGATAATGATGAAGATTGTCAGAGAATACAGCAGGATTTGGATAGGCTGCAAAACTGGGCGGCGAAATGGCAGATGGAATATAACCCGGACAAATGCGAATTTTGGTTGATCTAATTCAGGTGGGAGCTATAAAATAAAGGGCAGAACCATCAGGAGCATAGAGACACAGAGATCTGGGCGTGCAGGTCCACAGATCCTTAAAAGTGGCAGCACAGGTGGAAATGGTGATAAAGAAAGCATATGGCATGCTTGCCTTCATCGGACGGGGTATCGAGTATGAAAGCTCGGACATTATGTTACAATTATATAGAACGTTGGTTAGGCCACATTTGGAATACTGTGTCCAATTTTGGCCACCACACTACCAGAAGGATGTGAAGGCTTTGGAGAGAGTACAGAAAAGGTTTAACAGGATGTTGCCTGGTATGGAGGATATTAGATATGAGGAGAGATTGAATAAACTGGGGTTGTTGAAAAATGAAAATCACTTATTGTCACAAGTAGGCTTCAAATGAAGTTACTGTGAAAAGCCCCTAGTCGCCACATTCCGGTGCCTGTTCGGGGAGGCTGGTACAGGAATCGAACCGTGCTGCTGGCCTGCCTTGGTCTGCTTTAAAAGCCAGTGATTTAGCCCAGTGTGCTAAACCAGCCACTGGTTGTTCTTCCCAGAGAGATGGAGGCTGAGGGGCGACCTGATAGAAGTTTATAAAATTATGAGGGGTATAGATAGGGTGAACATTGGAGGCTTTTTCCCAGGGCGGAAATGACAATTACAAGGGGGCACAAGTTCAAGGTGAGGCAGGATAGGTTTACTGGAGATGTGCGGGGGAAGTGTTTTTACACAGAGGGTGGCGGTGGCCTTGAATGCACTGCCAAATGAGGTGATTGAGGCAGATACATTTGTGACCTTTAAGACTTATCTGGATAGACACATGAACAGACGGGTTATAGAAGGATATAGGCGGTTGGTCTAGATCGGTCATGCGATCGGGGCAGGTTTGGAGGGCCGAAGAGCCTATTCGTGTGCTGTACTGTTCTTTGTTCATTACTTTCTGACACTGAAAAGTAAATTTAATTAATGGAAGGTACCGCAAAGAGAAGGAAAGAACAATGAGCTGCTTTCTGTCTCATATTCCAAGGAGTTAAAATAAAAGGATTATTAAAGCATTGGTACTAATTATCCCTTATTTTTTGGATCTCTATCAACCACCAATAGCCAAGGAGGAATGCTCATGATCTATCATTTAGAATATTTAAACTTGCACAAGCCAGGTAAACTGAACAATGTGCTCACCCTGCAGTCTCTACAAGGAAACAGTCTTGGATTATTTAGACCCGAGATCCCTCACCCCAATCAATGTACCTTGAATACTGATGAACGATAGTGGTTCTGTATTTGGAATGATGTCATCTGGGATATCAACATCAATCTTAACCTTTTGTTCTTTACCTAAATTAAAGAAAGAATATATTGATTTATATGAATAAGATATTTTAATAAGATCCTTGATTATCTCAATAACTAGTAGTTTGGGTTTGTTTTGTCTTATTTGTCCTCTCCACGACCACAATATTCAACCCTCCTGGAGTTTACAGGAGATTTCAGTATTTTAAATCTTCCCATGCTTTCACCAATGGAATTCCAAGGTTCTTATATAACTCTATTAAGATAAACTCAAGCTGACTGGACTTTCCATTTATGTCTCAATTTTCCTACACGGTACAACGTAGAATTCCATGGTTAGAAGTGCGACGTGAAGGAGTTGCCGTTGTTTTTCTTAAACTTTGCCAGAGGGATAAATCTGATAAGCAGAGAAGTTACATTAAACTGGTATAGAACCTCAGATTGACAAGGATGATATCAGAACTGAGAGGGTAGACCCATCAGGAAAGATTGAGCAGGCTGGAATTCCTTTCTCTACAAGTCTGAAGGTGAGCTGATGGAAATCTGACAGGGTAAAGTTGTCCCTGTTTGTGCGGGAGACCAAAACTAGGAGCTGTAAATATAAGACAGAAAATTCAACAAGGAATTTAGAATAAACTTCCTTCCCCAGAGAGTGGAACTCACTGCTTAAAGGTAAAGCTGAGGCAAATAGCTTGGCTGCATGTAAGGGAAAGCTGGACAAGTACATGGGGGAGAAATATACAGAAGATTATGCTGATAGAGTGAGATGAAAAAGAATGGGAGGAGACTTAAGTGGAGCTCAAATACCAGCATTGTTAAGATAAATGGCCTGTTCCTGTGTTTTAAATGTTATATAATTATTTCTTCCAACAGCCACAGAACATCTCACTTGTAAACGTTCACTTGTTTTCTTATGTTTCACATAACACTGCTGGAATGTGCACAGCAACAGTATTCAGCAAATTTACATTCAAAACATAGGGCGAAATTCTCCTAGCCGCCCCGCCACATTTCTGCCCCGACCGGCCGGCGGGAGTCTGCGTAACACCAGCCGGTCAATGGGGTTTCCCATTGTGGGGCAGCCCCACGCCATCGGGAAACCCCCGGGCGCCGGCAAAACGGAGACTCCCGCCGGCGGAGAATGACGCCCATAATGTTCCTATTAATTATTTCACTGAATTATTTGTTCCAAAGGTGCAAGCGTCATTGTTCATAAATGAAATCTTTTCTCCTTTAATCTCAGGGCAGGTAAAGAAAAGGAAAATACAAGTAACACTCTTTCTACTCTGTCCAAAGAAAGTTCCTCATCCAATAACAGCAAAGCACTTCTTCAAGTCGACCTTCTATTTCAAAGCTCTATTCATTTTCAGATTACAGTACGCTATTTAGTATCCATTTGGACCAGATTACAGTCAATATTGTACAGAAGCCCACGGCCATTACAAAGTTAATTCATTGCATTTCAAATCAGTCAGCAAAGAATAGAATTCCACTCATCCAACCAGCCTGAACTGGATTTTCACATTGGTCTCTAACACATTTGCCTTTTGGAAAACCAGTAAGCTCCTAAAACTGGACATATCTTTCTCATTGCTGGCTTGCTGTGATGCCCAAGATTCCAAATTCCTCAGCACTCTTGTAAACTACATAAATCACTGCACCCTGGCTATTACTATATAATTCCTGTGGCTGCTTATAATAAAGCCTGCAGGCAGTGTTGTGTGGGAAGATGACTATGTTTGCAGCTCATCATGCTCCACTTTCCAAATGCATTTTTGGTGAAGCGGGTGTCTCTGCTACACAGCTTTGCATGAAGCACTTCATAGATCCTGTGCTGCCTGTTCATTCTTCAGAGAAGTTCTCCCCGTGTCTGTGTGGGTTTCCTCCGGGTGCTCCGGAGGTAGCATGTTGGGTGTTCCGGTTTCCTCCCACAGTCCAAAGATGTGCAGATTAGGTGGATTGGCCATGCTAAATTGCCCTTCGTGTCCAAAAAAATTGGATGGGATTGCTGGATTGGATTGGATTGGATTTGTTTATTGTCACGTGTACCGAGGTGCAGTGAAAAGTATTTTTCTGCGAGCAGCTCAACAGATCATTAAGTACATGAGAAGAAAAGTGAATAAAAGAAAAAACATAATGGGGCAACACAACATATACAATGTAACTACATAAGCACTGGCATCGGATGAAGCATACAGGGTGTAGTGTTAATGAAATCAGTCTATAAGAGGGTCATTTAGGAGTCTGGTGACAGTGGGGAAGAAGCTGTTTTTGAGTCTGTTCATGCGTGTTCTCAGACTTCTGTATCTCCTGCCCGATGGAAGAAGTTGGAAGAGTGAGTAAGCCGGGTGGTAGGGATCTTTGATTATGCTGCCCACTCGCTCCAGGCAGCGGGAGGTGTAGATGGAGTCAATGGATGGGAGGCAGGTTCGTGTGATGGACTGGGCGGTGTTCACGACTCTCTGAAGTTTCTTGCGGTCCTGGGCCGAGCAGTTGCCATACCAGGCTGTGATGCAGCCCGATAGGATGCTTTCTATGGTGCATCTGTAAAAGTTGGTAAGGGTTAATGTGGACATGCCGAATTTCCTTAGTTTCCTGAGGAGGTATAGGCGCTGTTGTGCTTTCTTGGTGGTAGCGTCAACGTGGGTGGACCAGGACAGATTTTTGGAGATGCGCACCCCTAGGAATTTGAAACTGCTAATATGATATACTGGTGTATATTATGACATCCCCCCTTTTATTAAAAAAATGTATGTGTGTGGCAATAAATAATGTGTGGTGAGAATGTTCCTAACTACGTGTGGGGTGCGAAGACATATTTACAGGACTACGTACATGAGAACTAAGCTATTTACATGGGAAGGTGCCTGGTGCAGAGAAGCAGTATGCAACAAGAGTAACGAGATCAACACTGTATACAAACCAGGGAAACGATCAAACAAAGCAATGAAACAATTCAGAGAGTCCATAAATTCGAAAAGTTCATAAATCTAGTCTCTGAGGTGGGTGACGAATTCTGGTTTACCGCCTCAAGGGTGGGTCGAGAGCCGCCGGTTCAGGAGCGGGCTGGACTGCGTCAAAGTCAGGGGGAGGCAGAGTGACAGGGAGCTCTTCAAAGTCCGTGGCAGGGTCAGCAGGGGTGCGAGGCGACACTGGACCATCACGTGGCGAGCGTGGAACGAGACAAAGGGCGCGTCGATTGCGGCGCAGAATAGAGCCATCCGGTAGACGAACCTGGAACGAGCGGGGGGCCACCTGCCGAACGACAACAGCGGTTGCAGACCTGCCACCATCCGGAAGATGGACACGGACGTTGTCATCTGGAGCCAAAGCAGGGAGATCAGCTGCATGGGAGTCATGAGCCGCCTTGTGCTGTGCACGAGACAGCTGCATCCGGCGAAGGACCGGAACGTGGTCGAGGCCTGGGACATGGATGGACGGCACCATCGTCCTCAGGGTGCGACTTATGAGTAGCTGGGCTGGCGACAGGCCAGTGGACAGTGGGGCGGAGCGATAGGCCAGCAAGGCAAGGTAGAAATCAGACCCAGCATCGGCAGCCTTGCATAGGAGCCGTTTGACGATATGTACTCCATTCTCTGCTTTGCCGTTGGATTGGGGATACAGGGGACTGGACGTCACATGGGCAAAATTGTACCGCCTGGCAAAGCTGGACCATTCTTGGCTGGCGAAGCAGGGGCCATTGTCCGACATAACCGTGAGAGGGATGCCATGTCGAGCAAAGGTTTCTTTACATGCACGAATGACTGCAGATGAGGTGAGGTCGTGCAACCGTATCACCTCCGGGTAATTCGAAAAGTAGTCCACGATCAGGACATAGTCTCTACCCAGCGCGTGGAACAGGTCGATGCCCACCTTGGTCCATGGTGATGTGACCAACTCATGGGGCTGCAAGGTCTCATGTGGTTGGGCCGGCTGGAAGCGCTGACAAGTGGGGCAGTTGAGCACTGTGTTGGCTATGTCCTCATTAATGCCGGGCCAGTACACCGCCTCTCGGGCCCGTCGGCGGCACTTTTCCACGCCAAGATGGCCCTCGTGTAGTTATTCCAGGACAAGTTGGCGCATGCTATGCGGGATGGCAATGCGGTCCAGTTTTAGAAGAACCCCGTCTACTACCGCCAGATCGTCTCTGACATTATAGAATTGAGGGCATTGGCACTTGAGCCGCCCGTCCGTTAGGTGGCGCATGACACGCCGTAGCAAGTGGTCAGCCGACATCTCACAGCGAATTTGGACGAGGCGTTCATCCGGGGCAGGTAGATTGGAGGCCGCAAATGCCACATGGGCATCAACCTGGCAGACAAATCCCGCTGGGTCACATAGAGTGTTGACTGCCCTGGAGAGAACGTCAGCAATGATGAGGTCCTTGCCTGGGGTGTATACCAGCTGGAAGTCGTATCGCCGGAGCTTGAGAAGAATACGCTGGAGGCGAGGCGTCATGTCGTTCAAGTCTTTCTGCATTATATTGACCAACGGGCAATGGTCGGTCTCGACGGTGAATTGAGGAAGTCCGTAGACATAATCGTGAAACTTAACAACACCGGTCAGAAGGCCCAGGCACTCCTTTTCTATCTGCGCGTAGCGCTGCTCTGTGGGGGTTATCGCACGTGACGCATATGCAACTGGGGCCCATGATGAGGCCTAATCACATTGAAGGAGCACTGCCCCAATGCCGGATTCACTGGCATCGGTCGAAATTTTGGTCTCCTTTGCTGGATCAAAGAAAGCTAAGACTGGGGCCGTGGTCAGTTTTGCTTTGAGTTCTCTCCATTTGTGCTCGTGGGCAGGGAGCCATTGGAAGTCTGTCGTCTTCCTGACCAGGTTCCTGAGAGCCGTGGCATGAGGCGAGGTTAGGGATGGATTTCCCTAAAAAATTGACCATGCCCAGAAATCGGAGGACCGCCTTCTTGTCCTCTGGTGTTTTCATGGCTGTGATGGCAGCTACCTTGTCCGCATCCGGCTGTACACCCAATTGGGAGATGTGGTCCCCGAGGAGCTTAAGTTCTGTCTGACCAAAAGAGCATTTGGCCCTGTTGAGGCGGAGGCCATGCTCATGTGTACGTCTGAATATGCGCTGGAGGCGACTAACATGCTCCTGCGGGGTGGTGGACCAAATGATTATGTCATCGACATAGACGTGAACACCTTCAATATCTTCCATCATTTGTTCCATAATCCTAATGAACACTTCTGATGCAGAGATGATCCCAAACAGCATCCTGTTGTAACAATATCTTCCAAAGGGGGTGTTAAATGTGCAGAATTTCCTGCTGGATTTATCGAGCTGGATTTGCCAGAATCCTTTTAAGGCGTCGGGTTTGGTAAAGATCTTGGCGCGAGCCATCTCATATGTGAGCTCTTCGCGCTTGGGAATTGGATCTCTCATAATATTGCGATTTAGATCCTTGGGATCAATGCAAATTCTCAATTCGCCGGAAGGCTTTTTTACACATACCATGGAACTGACCCAGTCGGTCGGTTCCGTGACTTTGGAAATCACTCCTTGGTTCTGGAGGTCCTGCAGCTGCTGCTTGAGGAGGTCCTTAAGGGGTGCTGGGACCCGGCGAGGTGGGCGCACCACAGGCATGGCATTCGGTTTTAATAAAATCTTGTAGGTGTACGGGAGCGTGCCCATGCCCTCGAAGACGTCGTGGTGCTGGTTGATAATGGCGTTGAGCTGCGCCCTGAAGTCAGTGTCCTGAAAGGCAGACGCGCCAGCAGGAGAGAGAGAGTGAACTCTCTGAACTAGGTTCAACAGCTGGCATCCCTGCGCGCCAAGCAGGGATGCTTTCGAGGAGCCCACGATTTCAAAGGGAAGTATGGCTTTGCGTCACCTGTGCGTCACTTCAAGTTGGCATGAGTCGCTGGCAGCAATGGCATTGCCATTATAATCTAATAGCTGGCAGGCTGATGGCAGGATGGCTGGTTTGGCACGAAGGCTTTGGAGGTCAGACCGCGCAATGAGATTGGCGGAGGCACCGGTGTCCAGGCGGAATCGTATTTGGGACCGGTTGACCGTAAGGGTGGCACACCACTCATCGTCCGGATCGATGCTGTATACCGATAGAGGTGGATTCTTTGCTTCGGGGACACCCTGTTTTTTGTAATGATACTGACTCGAAAAGGCGCCTTCGGGTCCTCGGTGTCAATATCGGGTAGCAGGTCTGAATCGGGCTCGGTGACCGTGGGTTGAATGGCCCGGACATTCCTGCGAGGCTGGCTGGAGCGACGAGAGTTGGCAGGCTGAGCTGATTTGCATAAAGCAGCATAGTGGCCAAGTTTGCCACATCGCAGGCATCGTCGGGATTTGGCAGGACAGTGCCGCTTTAAGTGGGCGGAGCCACAGTTGCCGCACGTTGTAGCGTCAGTACGTTCGCTGTGCCACCGCGCATGCGCGGTGCGGTCATATGTGGTGCGCGCCTGCGCAGTACGTTCGTCGACGTCGATTTCCCCTCGTTCGGTGCGCACTAGCGCAGGAGTCCGCGAAAAGCGCGCGAAATGGCCGCCCTCATCCAGGCTGAGGCCCTGGAGTTGCTCGATTGCTTGGACCCATTCTGCCTCGTGGGGACCTTGCCGCACCGATTCAGCTGCTTGGATGTGGGAATACCGACTAGTGGCGTGTTCATGTAGCACGCAGGTCTCGATGGCAGTCGCTGCTTTACCTTGAGGAGCTGCTGGCACAGGGGGTCTGACTGAACACCGAAAATGATCTGGTCGCGTATCATGAAGTCGGAGGTGGGCCCGTAATTACAGGACTGCGCTAGGATGCGGAGGTGGGTGTGGTGGTATGTATTAGGGGTAATACGGTACACCAGGAATGCCGAGCAGCTATTGGAGGACAGATGCTGGAATCCGATTGGATCCTCCACCTACTGGGCTCCACCCAGATAGGAGGGATATAAGAACCTGGGTAATCCCCGCAGCTGCATTCTGTCAGTGAGCTGCTGGGGAACGTGTCTGAACAAGTCTGCTCAATAAAGCCTCGATTGAAGTTCTTTACGTCTCGCCTCGTGTGTGATCGATGGTGCTACAATTTATTGAGCAGACTTAAAAAGGAATATGGAGCTCCGGATCACCCCGGAGTGCCTGCGAATCAGCCCCCACGCAGCAAACGCAACATCCGCGTTTAAACACTGGCTGGTGTGTTTTGAGGGATACCTCCGAACAGCCCCCGGCAGACCAACAGAAGACCAGAAGATGCAGGTCCTGCATTCCAGGGTGAGTCCCGAAATCTACTCACTCATCGAGGGCGCGGAAGAATTCCCAGAGGCGAAATACTTGCTGAAGGAGATCTACATTAAGCCCGTCAACCAGGTCTACGCACGCTACCAGCTCGCGACGAGACGACAAATCCCCGGGGAATCGCTAGACGATTTCTTCAACGCTCTAACGATCCTGGGACGAAACTGCAACTGCCCAGCGGTTACGGCGAACGAACATACGGACCTCCTGATCAGAGATGCTTACGTAGCAGGTTTGGCATCGTCGCAAATTCGCCAGAGACTTTTAGAGAAAGACTCTCTCGGACTCACAGAGGTACGGGCCCTCGCAGCCTCCCTCGGCGTGGCCTCCCAAAATGCCCGCGCCTATGCCCCCGACCGCGCTGCAGCCCCTTGGGCTCCGTGGACCCCCGCCGTGACCGACCCCCCGGCAACCCCCACCCCTCCGCAAGCGTGCGCGGCCAGAATCCCAGACCACCCGGGGGGTCCCCGCTGCTACTTTTGCGGGCAGTCAAAACACCCCCGCCAGCGCTGCCCGGCCCGCTCGGCCACCTGCAAAAGCTGCGGTAAAAAGGGGCACTATGCAGCGGTGTGCCAGTCCCGTGGGGTCGCCGCTATCTCCGGGGAACAAATGGGACCACGGGCTCAACTCTCCCAGCGACCCACGGGCGGCCAACGGGCGCTGCCATTTTGGACCCCGGACACCACGAGGGGGGGACGGGCGCCGCCATCTTCCTACCCACAGGCCGCGTGCGATCCATGGGAGCGGCCATTTTGTCCACCCCCGGCCGCGTGCGACTCATGGGAACGGCCATTTTTTCCACCCCCAACCGCGAGCGATCCATGGACGCTGCCATCTTGGCTGACAGGGAAGGACCCCGGTGTGGCCGGCTCCACACTGCCTGAAGACAACGGTCTGATACACCAACCACGTTTGGCATCGGTGACCCTCGACCAGTCGCGGCCCCAGACGCTCCAGACGACAACGACAAAGGTGCTGGTGAACGGCCACGAAACGCCGTGTTTGATCGACTCGGGGAGCACGGAGAGTTTTATTCACCCGGACACGGTAAGACGCTGTTCCCTTGTAATTCGGCCAAGCACCCAAAAAATCTTCCTGGCGGCGGGGTCCCACTCCGTTGAAATCAAAGGGTTCTGCATCGCAAACCTAACGGTGCAAGGGAGAGAGTTCAAAAATTACCGGCTGTACGTCCTTCCCCACCTCTGCGCTCCCACCCTCCTGGGGTTGGACTTCCAATGCAACCTCCAGAGCTTAACATTCAAATTTGGCGGCCCTATACCCCCACTGACTATCTGCGGCCTCGCGACACTCAAGGTCGAACCGCCCTCCCTGTTTGCGAACCTCACCCCGGATTGCAAACCCGCCGCCACTAGGAGCAGACGGTACAGCACCCAGGACCGGACGTTTATCAGGTCCGAAGTACAGCGGCTGCTGAAGGAAGGCATAATCCAGGCCAGCAATAGTCCCTGGAGAGCCCAGGTGGTAGTAGTGAAGACAGGGGAGAAGCAAAGGATGGTCGTAGACTACAGTCAGACCATCAACAGGTACACGCAGCTAGATGCGTACCCTCTTCCCCGCATATCCGACATGGTCAATCGGATTGCACAGTACAAGGTCTTCTCCACCGTGGACCTTAAGTCCGCCTACCACCAGCTCCCCATTCGCCCGGGTGACCGCAAGTACACTGCCTTCGAAGCAGACGGGCGGCTATACCACTTCTTAAGGGTTCCATTCGGCGTCACGAACGGAGTCTCGGTCTTCCAACGAGAGATGGACCGAATGGTCGACCAGCACGGTTTACGGGCCAAGTTCCCGTACCTCGACAACGTCACCATCTGCGGCCACGACCAGCAGGACCACGACGCCAACCTCCGCAAATTCCTCCAGACTGCTAACGCCCTCAACCTCACCTACAACGAGGAAAAATGCGTGTTTAGCACCGACCGTCTAGCCATCCTGGGCTACGTAGTGCGTAATGGAGTGATAGGCCCCGACCCCGAACGCATGCGCCCCCTCATGGAGTTCCCTCTCCCCCACTGTACCAAAGCCCTGAAACGCTGCCTGGGCTTTTGTGGTAGTATGCATTAGGGGTCATGTGGGACTGTGAAGCCGTGATGTCATTGGCTGACAGATCCCGGGTCCTGGTTGGCTGTTGACCTCTAGCTCCGCCCTGAAGGCGGAGTATAAGAACCAGGAGTTCTCCCCCGCAGGCCAGTCTGTTCCTGAACTGCGGGGAACAAGTCACGCTTAATAAAGCCTCGTCGACTTCATCTCTATTCGTCTCTCGTGAGTCTTTGTGCGCTACAGCTTCTTTTCTTATTACGCCCAGTGGGTCCCCCAGTACGCAGACAAGGCCCGCCCACTAATCCAGTCCACTACTTTTCCCCTGTCGTCAGAGGCCCGCCAGGCCTTCAGCCGCATCAAAACTGATATCGCAAAGGCCACGTTGCGTGCCATCGACGAGTCCCTCCCCTTCCAAGTCGAGAGTGACGCGTCCGACGTCGCTCTGGCGGCCACTCTCAACCAAGCGGGCAGACCCGTGGCCTTTTTCTCCCGGACCCTACACGCTTCAGAAATCCGCCACTCCTCAGTAGAAAAGGAGGCCCAAGCCATAGTGGAAGCTGTGCGACATTGGAGGCATTACCTGGCCGGCAGGAGATTCACTCTCCTCACTGACCAACGGTCGGTAGCCTTCATGTTCGATAATGCGCAGCGGGGCAAGATAAAGAACGCCAAGATCTTGCGGTGGAGGATCGAACTCTCCACCTACAACTACGAGATCTTGTACCGTCCCGGAAAGCTGAACGAGCCGTCCGATGCCCTATCTCGCGGCACTTGTGCCAACGCACAAGTGGACCGTCTCCAAGCCCTCCACCAGGACCTCTGCCACCCGGGGGTCACTCGTTTCTACCACTTCATAAAGGCTCGCAACCTCCCTTACTCCGTCGAGGACGTCCGAACAGTCACCAGGAACTGCCAAATCTGCGCAGAATGCAAACCCCATTTTTTCAGGCCAGATAGAGCGCACCTGATAAAGGCTTCCCGTCACTTTGAACGCCTCAGTTTGGATTTCAAAGGCCCCCTCCCCTCCACCGATTGCAACACGTACTTTCTTAACGTCGTTGACGAATACACCCGCTTCCCCTTCGCCATCCCCTGCCCCGACATGACCGCGGCCATGATCATTAAAGCCCTTGGCACCATCTTTACCCTGTTCGGTTTCCCCGCCTACATCCATAGCGACAGGGGGTCCTCCTTCATGAGTGACGAGCTGCGTCAATTCCTGCTCAGCAAGGGCATAGCCTCGAGCAGGACGACCAGCTACAACCCCCGGGGGAATGGGCAGGTAGAGAGGGAGAACGGAACGGTCTGGAAGACTGTCCTACTGGCCCTACGGTCTAGGAGTCTCCCAACTTCCCGCTGGCAGGAAGTCCTCCCGGATGCACTTCATTCTATCCGGTCCCTGCTGTGTACCACCACTAACCAAACGCCTCACGAGTCCTCCGGAATGTCGCTGCCGACCTGGCTGGCGGCTCCGGGACCCATCCTGCTCCGGAAACATGTGCGGGCGCACAAATCAGACCCGCTGGTGGAAAAGGTACACCTACTCCACGCAAACCCGCAGTACGCCTACGTGGCGTACCCAGACGGCTGACAGGACACGGTCTCTCTGCGGGACCTGGCGCCCGCCGGAGCTCCCCATCCCCCCAACACAAATCACCTCGCCCTCACTCCCGCCGGTGCACCCCACTGCCACCCCCTTCCCGGGGGGATCGGTCCTCCTCCCAGGCCCGTCCAGGAGTAAGGAAACAGAAGGGGACAGCGCGATGCTCCCAGAGTCGAACGGACCCGAGCCAGCACCACCACCACCCGGACTGAGATGATCGGAAAGGGCGGCCAGAGCACCATCTCGACTCATCGAATGTATATAATTCAGCAAAGCAGCATTGTTGTAAATAGTTCACGCTGCAAATCGGGTAAAATGTGAATAATTCGGTGGCCCAGTAAAAGCGGCATGATTGTATATAGTTCAATGGTTAAGGTACCGACCCTGTAAACCCCTACCACCATAACACCCACCACCCAGCAGGGTTCTTTTTTAACAAGGGGAGAATGTGGTGGTATGTATTAGGGGTAATACGGTACACCAGGAATGCCGAGCAGCTATTGGAGGACAGATGCTGGATCCCGATTGGATCCTCCACCTACTGGGCTCCACCCAGATAGGAGGGATATAAGAACCTGGGTAATCCCCGCAGCTGCATTCTGTGAGTGAGCTGCTGGGGAACGTGTCTGAACAAGTCTGCTCAATAAAGCCTCGATTGAAGTTCTTTACGTCTCGCCTCATGTGTGATCGATGGTGCTACAGTGGGTGAGAAAGGACTGGAAAGGTTCATCCTTACCCTGCAAACGCTGTTGGAATACATAGCGCTCGAAACTTTCATTCACCTCGATGTCGCAGTGACTGTCAAACTTAAGGAGGACCGTCTTGAATTTTGATTTATCTTCACCATCAGCAAAGGTGAGAGAATTGAAAATGTGGATGGCATGGTCCCCGGCCGTGGATAGGAAGAGAGCGATCTTCTTGGTGTCTGAGGCAGCTTCCCGGTCTGTGGCTTCAAGGTAGAGCTGGAAGCGTTGTTTGAATATCTTCCAGTTGGACCCCAGGTTACCGGTGATGCGGAGCGGCGGCGGCGGGCGGACGCTGTCCATTTTGCAGGATGGCTGTATGCCGGTGGAAGACAGATCACTTGCAGGTAGGTCTAAGAAGTTCTAACATCGTTCAACTCCTGGTACCATGATGTGTTGGGTCTCTGGATCCGTGGAACACATGCAGGCTACCAACACTTAAAATAGTACAACACTATTTTATTAAGTTAGAAACTGTTGAACATACTTTCACTGTGGGTTAACACGATGTTAGATTAACCTAAAGACCTATGCCTGTCCTAACCAGTCTATGCACTCAGCACATGGTGAAGATCTGTGCTGTAAGCTCTGTCCTTCTGAGAGGCTGCATCCCGAAATGAGCGGGAACTCTGATGCCCTCTGTCTATATAGTGAGTGTGCTCTAACTGGTGATTGGCTGCGGTGTGTGTGTTGATTGGTCTTGCTGTGTGTCCATCAGTGTGTGTGTCTGCACCATGATATACTGGTGTATATTATGACATGTAGTTCCCTGATCCTTTCTCCATTCGAATGCCTTGGCCAATCAGGATCAACTTGCCAACCAATCAGCAACTTTTTTGAGAACATAGAACATACAGTGCAGAAGGAGGCCATTCAGTCCATCGAGTCTGCTCCGACCCACTTAATCCCTCACTTCACCCTATCCCCATCACCCAATAAGCCCTCTTAACCTTTTTCCGACACTAAGGGAAATTTTAGCGTGGCCAATCCACCTAACCTGCAAGTCTTTGGACTGTGGGAGGAAACCGGAGCACCCGGAGGAAACCTACGCAGACATGGGGAGAGCGTGCAGACTCCGCACAGACAGTGACCCAGTGGGGAATCAAACCTGGGACCCTAGCGCTGTGAAGCCACAGTGCTCGCCACTTGTGCAACCGTGCTGCCCATGTGGTTTTCTCCTGTGGTGCAAACCTTATTAATCTTTTTAAGTTTGGCATTCTTACAGTGCAAGATGAAAAGCTTCAGCAACATGACTCTCTTTTCAGTAATAACATTAATGACATTTTGACAACCGCTTCTGCGAAGAATGTTAATGGTGAAAAAGGAACTAACCTTTGGGATCCAAATTGTAAGTTTTCACACTATCGATTTTTTTCCCTTCTGGCTGCAAGAAAAAACAGAATGAAATGAGTAGGAGGTCTAATATTTATGCTCAAACTACTCTGATACTCCATGTTAACACATAATCTTGACAAGACAATTTCCCCCAACGTTCCTTGCACCAGTGGCATAGTCATTTGTCCTGAATGTGATCCACATCTTGGGCTGGATTCTGGGGTTTTGGGACTATGTCCCCATGTCGTTGTAAAAACTGTAGACTTTCACGTCAGAAAAACTGGGCCACATATTCATAGCCCTGCAAGGGCTCGCAGTGAACCATCGTAAAACTATCAGCTTATGCTGCAGATATGGGCCCCCACACTTCCGGGTCAGAGACCGCACATGCGCAGGGCGGCGGCCTCCAGTGGCCTCACTGTACTCCATGGCGGACTCAGAACGCGGAGCTGGATCTTAAACATAGTGCCCCCGATCGACTGCGCACCCGACCCGGAACGCCCGCCCAAAAATTGCCCGTCCCGTATAAGGCGCACCCTGGCCTCCGACCGGTCCGTCCCGAGCAGGATGGCCACGGACTGAGTCCGCAGCCACCATGCTCGTATCCCGACCGGCAGGACCATGTTAGATCCACGCCGCTGGGACTTCGGCCGGTCGGGGGCGGAGAATGGGGGCCTCCAGCAATGGCTGCAGGTAGGCGATATGCAATGCGGTCTAGAATCGGGGAACCTGCGCTGGTCCCGATTCCATGCATCGAAATGGATTCTCCGCCCCAGCACTGGCCGTGATTTAGTTGTAACTAACAGAACCAGCAAGCGACTAGAGTACCCAATTCATTTTTCCAATTAAGTGGCAATTTAGCGTGGCCAATCCACCTACACTGCACATCTTTTTGGGTTGTGGGGGTGAAACCCACACAAACACGGGGAGAATGTGCAAACTCCACACGGACTGTGACCCAGAGCCGGGATCGAACCTGGGACCTCAGCGCCGTGAGACTGCAGGGCTAACCCAACTGCGCCACCGTGCTGCCATTGACTAGAATATTTATGTCTGAATTTCCATTCCCTGTTTTCCCAAAATTAATTTGTAATTCACTATGATTTTTAAACAATGTCAGCCAAAATTTTCAAATTCGTAACAACCCAAAATTCTGTTTCAGAAATTCAGTTCAGAAAATGGAGTCTATAATCAGAGAATTGTACAGGCCTTTCGGCTCAACTAGACTGCACAGTCAAAAAAAACCTGTTCAAATGTAAACTAATCCCATTTCCTCGAACTTGAATGTTATGACATTTCAAATGCTCACCCAAGTACTTTTTAAAGATAGTGAGTTATCCTGTTTTATCCACCCTCCCAGGCAGGGCATTCCAGATTCTCACCTTATCCACCCTCCCAGGCAGTGCATTCCAGCTTCTCACCTTATCCACCCTCCCAGGCAGTGCATTCCAGATTCCTACCACTCTCTGGTTGAAAAATATTTTCCTCAAATCGCCTCTAAACCTTTCACCTTAAAACTATGCCCCCTTGTTATTAATCCTTCAACTAAAGAGAACAACTGCTTTCTATCCACCTTGTCCATGCCCCTCATAATCTATATGCCTCAATCAGATTCCCTCTCAGCCTTCCCTGCTCCAAAGAACACAACTCAAGTTTATCCAGCTTCTCTTCATAGCTAAAATGCTCCATCCCACGCATAATCCCGGTGAATCTCCTCTGCACCCTGTCTAGTGCAATCACTTCCTTCCTATAGTGCAGTGACCAGAACTGAACACAGTACTCCAGCTGTGGCCTATTTTGGCTCCAACTTGCAATGTTACCCTGGAACTCATGTGTTTTTAACTTCTTTATCAGCATCCTGTGTGGGACCTTGTCAAAGTCTTAGCTGAAATCCATATAAACTACATCAACTGCCCTACCCTCATCTACACACGTGGTCCCCTCCTCAAAATATTAAATCAAATTGTGAGGCATGACTTCCCTCTGACAAAGCCATGCTGACTATCCCTGATCAAATCTTGCATCTCCAAGTGGAGAATGATTCTATCCTTCTGAATTTTCTCCAATATTTTCCCTACAACCAATGTGAGACTCTCTGATCTGTAATTCCCTGGCTTATCGCTACCACCCTTCTTGAAAAATGGAACCACACTAGCTATCCTCCAGTCCTCTAGCATCTCCCCGGTGGCCAGAAAGAAATTGAAAATTTGAGTCAGAACCCCTGTAATTTCCTGCCTTGCCTCCCACAGCAATCTAGGACACAATTCATCACCTGGAGATTTGACCAACTGTACCTCCTCACTGCCTATGTCAAAGTGCTTCAGAACGTAACAGTCCCTGAATTCTGCACCCATATCTCCCTTCTCCAAAGTGACGACAGATGCCAAGTACTCATTTAGCAACCTTCCAATATCATCTGGCGTGATGCAGATTACCTCTTTAGTCCCTAATCGGTCCTACTCTTAGCCAGGTTATCCTCTTTCCCTTGATATACTCACAGAATATTTTGGGATTATCCCTAATCTTACCTGCCATTTTCTGCATTTTCTGTGCCCTCTTTGTCCTCCTAATTGCTTTTGTGAGGTCCCCCCTACACTTTGCATACTCCATGAGTGCCTCTGTAGGTTTGCTCCCTTTGTACCTGTTCAAAGCTTCTCTTTTCCTTCCTACCCAATCATAGAATACTCACAGAATCACGACAGTGCAGAAGGAGACCTTTCGGCCCATCGTGCCTGCACTGACCCTCTGAAAAAGCATTCTAACTAGGCCTACTCCCCCACCCTATTGCCGCAATCCCATAACACCATCTAACCTATGGACACAAAGGGACAAGTTAGCGTGGCAAATTCACCTAACCTACACATCTTTAGACTGTGGAAAGAAACCAGAGCCCCCAGTGGAAACCCACGGGAGGATATGCAAACTCGACACAGTCACCCAAGGTTCGAATTGAACCCGGGTCCCTGGCACTGTGAGGTAGCAGTGCTAACCACTGTGCCACCATGCCGTCCTAAAATTCCTAGACATCCAGGGTTCCCTCGGTTTATTGCTCCTACATTTCGCCTGAAAGGGAACATGTTGGACCTGTCCTCTCGCCAATTCCATTTTGAACCCCCCCCCCCACTGTTCTGTTGTAGATTTACCTCGAAGTAGCTGTTCCCAGTCTACTTTGGCCAGATCCTGCCTCATTTTAATAAAATCAGCCTTCCCCCAATTCAAAACCCTATTTTATAGAACAACTATTTTCTTTACAATGACAAATTTAAAACGTACAGTGTTGTGATTGCTATCACTAAAATGCTCCCCTGCTGCTACCTCGAACACCTGTCCAATTCTGTTCCCCAGAACTACGCCCAGCTGTACCATCGCTTGTTGGATCTTTGACATGTTGAATACATTTCAAGAAATCTGCTCCCTCTACAGTGTGACTATCCCAATTAAATGTTGGGATAGTTGAAATTCCCAAATACAATTACTCTATTGTTTTTACACACGTCAGTGAATTCACTACATATCTGCTCCTCTATTGCCTGCCGGTTATTTGGTTGTCTACAACACACTCCCAGCAGTGTAACTGCTCCCTTTTTTTCGGAAGTTCAACCACAAAGCCTCTTTAAAAGACCCTTCCAACATATTGTCCCTCCTCATGGCAATAACAGACTATTTAATTTTTAAAAATTTTTTAGAATACCCAATTCTTTTTTTCCAAATAAGGAGCAATTTAACGTGTCCAATCCACCTAGCCTGCACATCTTTGGGTTGCGGGGGTGAAACCCATGCAGACATGGGAAGAATGTGCAAACTCCACACGGACAGTGACCCAGGGCCGGGATTCGAACCCAGGTCCTCAGCACCGCAGCCCCAGTGCCCCGACAGACTCCTTAATTAATAATGCAACACCGCCACCTCTTTTACGCCCTCCCCTGTCCATAGAATCCTCTTCAGCGCAAAAGGAAGCCATTTGGACCATAGTGCACCATACTAGGCCCACTCCCCCGCCCTATCTCTGTAACTCAGAAACCTTTAGAAACTAAGGGGCAATTTAACATGGCCAATCTACCTAATCTGCACATCTTTGGACTGTGGGAGCAAACCGGAGCACCCGGAGGAAACCCATATAGACACGGGGAAAACTCGCAAACTCCTCACAGTCACCCAAGCACAGAATCAAAACTGGGACACTGGCACTGAGGCAGCAGTGCTAACCACTGTGCCATTCTGCATGAAGATCCTGTACCCCGGAATATTGAGCTGCCAGTCCTGTTCCTCCCTCAACCACGTCTGTGATGGCAACAACATCACAACTTCACGTGTTCATACACGCTCATCTGTCTTACCCATGATACTCTTGGCATTAAAGTAGAGGTCATCCAACCTCATCTTACTCCCTTGAAACACAACATGCTCTGTCCCTATTGCATTAACACTCTGTCCTCTCCCACTGCCAAACTAGTATAAATCCTTCCCAAAAGCACTACCAAACCCACCTGTAAGGACGTTAGTCCCATTCTGGTTCATGTGCTGACCATCCCACTTGTACTGGTCGCAACCTCCCCAGGAAAATCCCACTGATCCAGGAATCTAAACCCCTCCACCCCTCTCACCTGCACCGCCTCTTGAGCCATACATTCATCTGCCCTTCTCTTCTATTTCTGTACTCGCTAGCACATGGCACCGTAAATACTACTACTAATAATAAACTTTATTATTATTAACACTGCAATGAAGTTATTGTGAAAATCCCCGAGTCGTCACTCTCCGACGCCTGTTCGGGTACACGGAGGGAGAATTCAGTATGCCCAATTTACCTGACATGCACGTCTTTCGGGACTTGTGGGAGGAGACTGGAGCATATGGAGGAAACCCACATAGACAAGGAGAGAATGTTCAGACTCCGCACAGATAGTGACTGTGGTAGTATGTATTGGGGGTCATGTGGGACTGGAAGCCCTAATGTCATTGGCTGACAGATCCCGGGTCCTGGTTGGCCGTTGACCTCAAGCTCCGCCCTGAAGGCGGAGTATAAGAAGCCGGAGTCTTCCCCCGCAGGCCAGTTTACTATCGAGCTGCTGGGGAACAGACACGCTTAATAAAGCCTCATCGACTTCATCTCTATTCATCTCTCGTGAGTCTTTGTGCGCTACAGTGACCCAAGCCGGGAATCGAACCTGAGTATCTGGCGGTGAAACAACAGCGTTAATCACTGTGCTACTGTGCCGCCCATGCTACCGTGCCGCCCATATAACCCAGAGATTACAACCTGAGGGGTCCTGCTATTTAATCTACTGCCTCAATCCCTAAATTCTTGATACACTGCATCATCCCTCATTCTACCTATATCGTTGGAACCTTAACCTTCTATGTTCTCGGTCTTATCACCCTTCTCCTTCAGGATGCCCTACAGCCACTCAGTCACTTCCCTGACCCTGGCACCAGGGAGGCAACACACCATCCTGGAATCATTTTGGCCGCAGAAACGCCTCGCTGGTCCCCTAACTAATGTATCCCCTACCACTATTGCTCCTGCTTTCTTCTTCCTCCCTACTGTGCAGTCAAGCCGCTTGTAGTGCCAGGTGCTTGGCTATGTCTGCCCTACCCGATGGATCCAGCTTACAAATTGAAAAACCGATTTGTGAGCTGGACCCCAGGGCACTCCTGCAGTACCTGCCTGTTTCTTTTGGACTGCCTTGTGGTGACCCATTCCCTTTTTCCTCAAGTCCCGATAGCTGTGGTGTGACCCCTTCTCTATACGTGGTATCCACCTAACTCTCAGCCTCACAGATGTGCCAAAATTTCTTCAGCCACCGCTCGAGATCCGAAGCTCTGAGCTCAAGTTTCTGCATTCGAGAACACGTCCTACACACGGGGTCATATAGGATACCAGTAAGGTCCATGATGTCCCACATATGACAGGTCGAGCATTCCCATGCAGCTGACTTCACCTGCAATGACTTAAACTGGGCTTACAGAATCCTATGGGTTAATTTTGATAATTATTTCATGTTAAAGTTACTCTCCTAACTTTGGGTGCAATTTTCTCACCCATTGTGCCCGGCACTGATCCCATTGCGATGGGTGTATAGCGGGTGAAGCCAAAATCCGGATTTGCGCCAGGCAGGAATCATTTTGCAATTCACCCAGCCTACTCCCAATGGTAAGATCCGGATCTCACCCAAAAATGGCGAGACGTTCAGTAAGCCTAATTTGAATCTCATTAGCAAGATTAAAAGTCAAATGCAGCAGCCTCCTGGGAGTCACTCGACTCCCCAACGAGAAGTCATGCAGAGTGGCTTCGTACTCAACAAAAACATAATTCTGGCACAATGGCTACCATGGGGAAGTGAGGAGGTGAGCCCTCACAATTCACCAGCATGCAGCCCAAGGGCACCCAGTGCTCAGGAAACAGCAGGCCTGAACTCTAAGAGCGTCAGCACCAGAGAGGCAGCTCCCAAAACTCAAACAGTGGGTGGAGGGCTTCATCACTGAGGGCCCTCTCGAGGCTAGAGGGTAAGTGTCTGGATGAGCAGCGGACAGCTGAGCATGACCTCCCCAATGTTTCTGGCAGAGGTCTTGGGGTTCCTGGTCTGGCCAGGAGACATGTGCAGAGTGACGTTTGCCAGCACAACTGGGTCACTGGATGGCACTCTGAGAGCAGGCGGGACAGTCATGGTAAGGGTGGAGAGGCTTGGGAGATACAAGTGTCCCAGGATGGGAGCCCGAACTGATTTTGGGTCTCTCTGCCGAGACATGCAGATGCTGAAGAAGACAGCAAGGCCAACGCAGGCCGGAGGCGGCACCATATGTGCAGGGGCCAGCCACACACCTGCAAGACCCGGCCGCATATCAGGCTGAGGGGGCCAGAAGGGAGTCTAGCAACGCGCCAAGGTGTACAAGAATCAGTGGTCCTGGATGGCACGGCGGTGCAGTGATTAGCACTGCTGCCTCATGGAAATCCAGGTTCGATCCTGGCCCCGGGTCACTGTCTGTGTGAAGGTTGCATATTCTCCTCGTGTCTGCGTGGGTCTCACCTGTACAAACCAAAGGATGTACAGCGTAGGTGGATCAGCCACACTAAGTTGCCCATTCATGAGGAAGAAAAAGTATTTGGTTTTCTAAATTTAAAAAAAGTCAGTGATCCTTCAATGAGCTGGTGGACAACATGGTGGCACAATGGTTAGCACTGTTGCCTCATAGTGCCAGGGACCCGGGTTTGATTCCGACCTTGGGTTTGCACATCCTCCCTGTGTTTTTTTCTATTTGCTCCTGGGATGTGGGTATCGCTGGCTGGGTCAGCATTTATTGCCCGACCCTGAGAGCATTGAAGACATTGCTCTGGGTCCAGAGTCACATGTAGGCCAGACCAAGTAAGGGTGACAGATTTACTTCCCTTTGTGGATTTCCTCCGGGTGCTCTGGTTTCCTCCCACAGTCCAAAGATGTGCAGGTTAGATGGCCATGCTAAATTGCCCCTTAGGGTGGGGTTGCAGGAACAGGACAGGGGTTGGGCCTAATTAGTGGGACCTTCAAAGGGTCGGTGTAGACTCAATGGGCTGAACGGCCTCCTTCTGCACTGTAGGGATTCTATATGCCGCAGAACACAGCGTCTCAACAGAGTGTCATGGGCTGTCTGTCAGCTTTTTACGTTCGCTTTAGGCTTTTTGCTGCAGGGTGGGTTTGGTTTCACGTTAGTTTGGGGAAGCTGCAATCACAGCAGCATGTGTATGAATCTCTGCAAGCTTATGAATGTCCATTTGCTGATTTCAACATGGTAACTGTTCTCAGGAGTGAAGTTAAGCCTGAGGTCTTTCTGTTCAAAGTTGTTTTTAAGTCTTATGGATGTTAAAAGGAAAGTATATAGAACATACAACAGAGAACATTACAGCGCAGTACAGGCCCTTCAGCCCTCGATGTTGCGCCAACCTGTGAAACCACTCTGAAGCCCATCTATATTATTTCCTTATTGTCCATATGTCTATCCAATGACCATTTGAATGCCCTTAGTGTTGGCGAGTCCACTACTGTTGCAGGCAGGGCATTCCACATCCTTACTACTCTCTGAGTAAAGAACCTACCTCTGACATCTGTCCTATATCTATCTCCCCTCAATTTAAAGTTATGTCCCCTCGTGCTAGACATCACCATCCTTCCACCTTCCACCATCCACCCTATCTAATCCTCTGATCATCTTGTATGCCTCAATTAAGTCACCTCTTAACCTTCTTCTCTCGAACGAAAACAGCCTCAAGTCCCTCATCCTTCTCTCATAAGATCTTCCCTCCATACCAGGCAACATTCTGGTAAATCTCCTCTGCACCCTTTCCAATGCTTCCACATCCTTCTTATAATGCGGCGACCGGAATTGCACGCAATACTCAAAATGCAGCCGCACCAGAGTTTTGTACAGCTGCAACATGACCTCATGGCTCCGAAACTCAATCCCTCTACCAATAAAAGCTAACACACTGTACGCCTTCTTAACAACCCTCTCAACCTGGGTGGCAACTTTCAGGGATCTATGTACATGGACACCGAGATCTCTCTGCTCATCCACACTACCAAGAATCTTAGCCCAGTACTCTGTCTTCCTGTTATTCCTTCCAAAATGAATCACCTCACACTTTTCTGCATTAAACTCCATTTGCCACCTCTCAGCCCAGCGCTGCAGCTTATCAATGTCCCTCTGTAACTTGTAACATCCTTCCGCACTGTCCACAACTCCACCGACTTTAGTGTCATCTGCAAATTTACTCGCCCATCCTTCTACGCCGTCCTCCAGGTCATTTATAAAAATGACAAACAGCAGTGGCCCCAAAACAGATCCTTGTGGTACACCACTAGTAACTGGACTTCAGTCTGAACATTTCCCATCAACCACCACCCTTTGTCTTCTTCCAGCTAGCCAATTTCTGATCCAAACTGCTAAATCACCCTGAATCCCATGCCTCCATATTTTCTGCAGTAGTCTACCATGGGGAACCTTATCAAACGCTTTACTGAAATCCATATACACCACATCAACTGCTTTACCCTCATCCACCTGTTTGGTCACCTTCTCAAAGAACTCAATAAGGTTTGTGAGGCACGACCTACCCTTCACAAAACCGTGTTGATTATCTATAATCAAATTATTCCTTTCCAGATGATTATACATCCTATCTCTTATAAACCTTTCCAAGATTTTGCCCACAACAGAAGTAAGGCTCACTGGTCTATAGTTACCGGGGTTGTCTCTACTCCCCTTCTTGAACAAGGGGACAACATTTGCTATCCTCCAGTCTTCTGGCACTATTCCTGTAGACATAGATGACTTAAAGATCAAAGCCAAAGGCTCAGCAATCTCCTCCCTAGTTTCCCAGAGAATCCTAGGATAAATCCCATCTGGCCCAGGGGACTTATCTATTTTCACACTTTCCAGAATTGCTAACACCTCCTCCTTATGAACCTCAAGACCTTCTAGTCTAGTAGCTCAGTAGTCTCCTCGACAACATTGTCTTGTGTCAGAAAACCCTCCTGCACACATTGGACAAAAACGGACCCATCTAAAGTACTCGAACTATAGTGTTTCCAGTCACTATTTGGAAAGTTAAAGTCCCCCATAACAACTACCCTGTTGTTTTCGCTCCTATCCAGAATCATCTTTGCAATCCTTTCCTCGACATCTCTGGAACTTTTCGGAGACATATAGAAAACCCCGAACAGGGTGACCTCTTCTTTCCTGTTTCTACCCTCAGCCCATACTACCTCAGTAGACGAGTCCTCATCAAGGAATTACTTAGTGTTGTATTCTTTGGGGGTTGTATTTGAATTAATGGTTACGAAGATGTTCACTGTATGTTTTAAAAAGGTTAACTTGTGTTCATAGAATAAACATTGTTGTGCTTTAAAAAAATACTTTTCCATTTCTGCTGTACCACACCTGTAGAGTGGGCCGTGTGCCCCCCATACCACAATCTATTAGAAGTTGTGGGTCAGGTGAACTCCATGATACACTTTGGGGTTCTCTAAACCCTGGCCCATAACAAATGTGACAGTGCAGCACCTGTTGCATGTCCTCATGGACATGGCACATCATGCAGGAGGAGGACATTCATTCCCAAGCCGTGAAGGTCACTGCGGCCCTAAAGTTCTATTGCAGCAGATCATTCCAGTGCTCGAGCGGGGACCTGTGTGGCATTGTGTGAACAGCCCACAGGTCCATTCGGGAGGTGACGGATGCTCTGAATGCCTGGGCATCTGAGTACATCACCTTCGACCTGGACTAGGCCTATCGAGATGCCCGGGCAGCAGGATTCGGCGCCATCAGTGCTGCATGTGAGGGTGGACAACCAGGAGAATCAGCGACAGGCCCTGCGAATCATGGGTTTATCAGAGGGAGTTGAGGTAACGAGTGCCATGGGCTTCGTCTCGAGAATGTTTGAGAAGTTGGTGGTGGAGAAAATTTTCCATAAGGCCCCAGAGGTGGACTGTGCCCATTGGTTTACCTGAGACAGAGGCCGAGTGCTGGGAAGCCACCTCGGGCAGTGATTGTGCATATGCACAAATTCCAGGACAAAGAAAAGATTCCGAGGTGGGCCAAAGAAACCCGGGACTGTAGCTGGGAGGGAAATCAGATCCGGATCTATCAGGTCATTGGGGCTGATCTGGCCAAATGATGGGCGGGTTCAATTGGGCCAAGGCGGAGACCTTTTGGAGCGAGGTTTGGTTTGGGTGCTGTACCCGGCCAAACTTTGGGCTGGGAACATTACTTTCTGATGCCAGAGGAGTAGAATGGTTTCATCAAGAAGCATGGTTTGGGGGAGGGCTAATGTTGGGAGTTTTGTATGGTTTTTGACTGATCATGTTTATGCCAGTTTTTGATTTACATTGATATGTGTTTTTTTGTGCATGTGTACTTTCCATGGTTATGGTTTTCTTGTCATGGGTACCTTTAAGATGTGAAAGCAGTGCACGATAATGGACTGGCAATCGGTTGTTTTTTGCAGAGGGCGGTTGAGTATTGGGTGAGTCAAAGAGGGGATGGTATTGAGCAAGCAGAGTGGGAGGATGGGCGGTTGGGATGGGGTCCTTTGTTCTGACCTCCAGGTGGGAGTCGCCATGCTAACAGGGTATGCTAGTGAATGGAAGTAGTGTGGGAATGGGGGCTGTGGAGGGAAGCCTGAGCAGTGTGTTGGGGGGGGGGGGGGGGGGGGGGGGGGGAATAAATTGATCTGGTAACACAGTTGGTCTTTTGGTTGGGACTAGATGAGGAATGAAGGGGTGGCCATTTTGAATGTGCCCAGGTTAGTGAGGTGACAGATGGTTGGGCGGGGATTGAATTCAGTGATGAATGTGGACGTTAGCAGAAGGGGAGGTCAAAAACCCCCGGTTAGGATTGTAACATGGAATGTGCATGGGTTAAATGGTCCGATCAAACGGTTTCGGGTGTTTGTGCACCTAAAGAATTTGAGGGCAGAGGTGGTTTTCCTGCAGGAGACACATCTGTAGGTGAAGGATCAGGTGCAGTTAAGGAAGGGATGGGTGGGGCAGACCTTCCACTCGGGGTTTGATTCTAGGTCAAGGGGGTTGTGATCCTATTCAGTAAAAAAGCGGCATTCGGGGTAGCCAAGGAGTGCGGGTCCTGGGGGGCTAGGTTTATGATGGTGAGTGGGGTATTAGCAGGGTCACCGGTGGGGTTGGTGAATGTATATGTATCCAAGTGGGACAACACAGACTTTATGAAGAAGCTATTGGAGTCCATCCCAGACTTGAATACCCATCAGTTTATTATGGGGAATGTATTATTTGCCTGTAGGACCCTAGGGTGGACAGATCTAGTCCCAAGTCAATAGCCAGATTAGTGATGGTGAGGGGGTTTAGGGGTATTTATGGATCAGAGGGTGGGGAGACCCATGGAGGTTTCGGCACCCGGGAGAGAGGGGGCACTCCTTCTTGAATGTTCATCAGGTTTAATCCTGCATCGATTTTGTTGTGCTGAGGAAGGCGGTGCTGTCGGGGGTCATGGGAGTGGAGTGTGCAGGATAGTCATTTCGGACCATGCGCCACACTATGTGGACATGAGGTTTGATACAGGGAAGGCACAGAGTCCAGGTTGGAGGTTTAACTAGGTGCTTTTGATTGATAAGACATTTCGTGATAAGGGGGATGGGGTTGAGAAACATATCAGCCATGATTGATTGGCGGAGCAGACTCAATGGGCCGAATGGCCTAATTCTGCTCCTATGTCTTATGGTCTTAACTACATGAAGTTCAACCAAAATGGGGAGGTGTCTGCGGCCACATCTGGGAGGCATGGAAGGCGGTGGTTCGTGGGAGGTTATTTCCTTAAAGGCCTATAGGGTTAGAGTTGAGAGCGAGAAAAGGCAGAGGCTGTTGGAAATTATTGTCGATGGGGATCATTGGTATTTGGCAGCCCTGACTGAGGAATTGTTAGCAGAAAAGAAGGAATTACAGGGGCTGATTGATCAGCTGACAACGGGGAAGGCGGTGGGTCAGCTCCACCGGTTAAGGTGGGTTCAATGTGAGTATGGGGAGAAGGTTAGTCGCCTGATAGCCCACCAGCTGAGATGGCAGGCAGCGGCATGGGAAATTGTGCAGGTGAGGGCAGGTGGGAGGAGAAGGGTTGGTGATAGCTCCGGAGAAAATCAGCGAGGTGTTTGTGGCATTTTACTGGGGGTTGTATAGATCAAGGCCTGGGGGGAGGATGCGGATATGGGGCGGTTTTTGGTTGGGTTGGTGTTCCCAGAGGTGGAAGAGGAGAAACGGCAGTCATTAGAGGCACCACCGGGGCTGGAGAAGTTAATTTGAGTGTGTCAGGTTGATGCAATCAGAGAAAGCGCCAGGGCACGATGGCTTCCCGGTTGAGTTTTACAAGCAGATTTTGGTGGAGTTGGCACCTCACCTTTTGAATATTTTCAATGAAGTGTTGACGAAGGAAGGGTTGCTGGGCACATTGGCACATGCATCTATCTCGTTGATCCCAAAGAAGGATTAGGATGCAACGGCGTGTGGGTCATACAGGCCTATCTCGTTATTGAATACAGACGCCAAGATATTGGCGAGAGGTTGGAGGGGTGTGTGCTGGATGTGGTTTCGGAGGATCAGACAGGGTTTGTGTAGGGGCTCCAGCTGTAAAGTGATATCAGGAGGCTATTAAATGAGGTTATGGCCCCATCTCAGAGAAGGTTTCCAGAGGTGATTGTATCGAGGAATGCGAAGAAGGTCTTTGATCGTCTGGAGCGATGTTACTCGTTCGGGATTCTGAGGAGGTTTGGCTTACGTTCGTTGCATGGGTACATTACTTTCTGCATCCCCTACGGCAAATATGAGGACAATTGGGATGAATTTTGGTGTTTTATGTTGCACAGGGGACAAGGCAGTGATGCCCGTTGTTTCCATTGTTGTTCGTGTTGGCCATTGAGCCTTCGAAGCTGCGGACTTCAAATGAGTGGCAGCAGATTGTGGTCGTGGGGGTGGGGGGGGGGCGTACAGAGCACAGGATGTCATTGTACACCGATGATTTATTATTGTACATTGCAAATCCACTGGAGAGTATGCGGAGAATTATGGACTTGTTGGGGAAATTTGGGGCATTTTCAGGGTACAAATTAAATGTTGGAAAAAGTGAGGTTTTCCCAGTGAATTCCCATGGGCGAAGTGTGGTCCTGGGGGCCTTGCTATTCAATGTGGCCAGGGTATGGTTTTGGTATTTGAAAATTCAGGTGGCTCATGACTGGGCAACTATGCACAAGTGGATTCCAACCGGGTTGGTAGATGGGGTTAAAAGGGATCTGAAGAGGTGGGACGCCCTGCTGCTATCTCTGGTGATATGACTGTAAGCAATATTATAGAATAGTTGGTGATGCTGCCTCCAACCAGAAGGTGGTGGTACAGACTCACCACGGTCTCATGGGGGAACATCCAGTGATCCTGAGATGGTTATAAGACGGAGAAGAGGATAGATGTGTGCAAGGGGTAGTTCCAGAGGAGTACAAAGAAACTCCATGATAACTTGCTCTTGTTATGGGCCAGGGTTTAGAGAACCCCAAAGTGTATCATGGAGTTCACCTGACCCACAACTTTTAATAGATTGTGGTATGGGGAGCACACGGCCCACTCTACAGGTGTGGTACTTCAGAAGTTGAAAAGTTATTTTTAAAACAAAACAATGTTTATTCTATGAACTCAAGGTAATATTTTTAAAACAAACAGTGAATATCTTAGCAACCATCAATTCAAAGATAACCCCCAAAGAATGCAACACGAAGTAACCTGTGTGCTGTCCTTTTACACCCAAAAGACTTAACAAACCTTTAAACAGGATCACATTAGGTTAAAGTCATTACTGCAAGCAGTTATTAGTTTTAAATCACCAAAGGATCCAGAGATAGTCTTTTCATGGCAGAGAGCTCAGCAGTACAGCTGCTTTGGCTGACTTCAGCTGCAACACACTGAAAAACTAAACCAAAAAGACAGACACACCCAAGCTTTTCTCAAAGTGAAACTAAAAAGCAGAACCAGAGCTCAGCTCCCCCCACACTCTGACATCACTGCAGTAACATGGGCAGCCAAACATTTCTTAAAGCGACATTCTCATGACACTCTGTAACAGATTGTTATCTTTTTTTTAATATAAATTATTTTTTTCCAATTAAGGGCCAATTTAGCATGGCCAATCCACCTAACCTGCACATCTTTGTGTTGTGGGGGTGAAACCCTCGCAGACATGGGGAGACTGTGCAAACTCCACACGGACAGTGACCTAGGGTGGGGATTCGAACCCGGGTCCTCAGCGCCGCAGTCCCAGTGCTAACCATTGCGCCACATGCTGCCCTACAGATTGTTATCTTATCTCTTGTGATTTACTAAAGACCCTGGTTTGGACAAGTCACAAGTCGTTTGGTAGATTCCTTTCCAGACATTGAGCACCAAACACAACACTACCTCTGGCGTGGAGGGTACGGGCCGTGAAAATGAACATGCTGCCAAGATTTTTATTTATTTTTCAATCGCTACCAATATTCCTTCCCAAGGCGTTTTTTCAGAGGGTGGATAAATTGATCTCTGAGATATTTTTCTTTTTTTTTCTTTTCATAAATTTAGAGTACCCAATTCATTTTTTTTCCAATTAAGGGGCAATTTAGCGTGGCCAATCCACCTAACCTGCACATCTTTGTGTTGTGGGGGCAAAACCCACGCAAACACGGGGAGAATGTGCAAACTCCACACGGACAGTGACCCAGAGCCGGGATCGAACCTGGCACCTCGGCGCCGTGAGGCAGCAATGCTAACCACTACGCTAACGTGCTGCCCACTTGATGTCTGAGTTTGTGTGTGCTGGCAAGACGCGGAGGGTTAGTACATTGCTTTTCGGAGATGTTCACCATATTATTGGGGAAGGAGAACAACTCCCTTTTTGAGCTGGATAGGGCTCATCAGTTGTTCAGGCCGAAGCCAAAGGCGAATGAGCCATCGAGAGCTGCGATAGTCTCTTTCCACAGCTATCGGCTGAAGGCGAAGGTGCTAAGATGGGCCAAGAAAATTGAGAGGTGAGGTGGGAAGGCAGTGGTATTCGTATGTTCCAGAACGTCACGGTGGAGCTGGAAAGGTGGTGGGAGGCTTTTAACAGGGTGAAGGCAGCGTTTCACTCGAGTAATGCGCGGTTCGGGGTGGTCTACCAGTTGAATTTGAGAGTTATATATAACTTTAAGGACTATTAGTTTGAGACTGCAGAGGAGGTGGAGACTTTCGTCTGGTCTGAAGGATTGAGACTGAACTCAGTTTGGGCTTTGTTTTCGTATGTTGTGGTTGGGGAGGGATGGTTTGGGGACACTGGGATAATGTGTTGGGGTTTATCCCCCTGTTGTGTGGGGCTTATCATGTTAAGCATTCAGAAGGGCTGGCTGTGTGGGGGAGGGTGGGTTCTGTTTGTTTTTGTACTAGGTATGTCGAGTAAGGGGGTTCTGGTGGGGGCCAACTCACTAGTAAACTTGAGTTGGCTGGTAAGGACATAAGAGCTCGGAGTAGTAGGCCATCTGCCCCCTCCAGCCTGCTCCGCCATTCAATAAGATTATTGCTGATCTTTTTGTGTACTCAGTTCCACTTACCCGCTGCTCAATATAACCCTTAATTTCTTTACTGTTCAAAAATGTATCCACCTTCGCCTGAAAAACATTAAACGAGGTCGCCTCAACTACTTCAATGGCAGGGATCCCACAGATCCACAACCCTTTGGGTGAAGAAGTTCCTCCTCAACTCAGTCCTAAATCTGCTCCCCCATATTCTGAGGCTATGCCCCCTAGTTCTAGTTTCACCCACCAGTGGAAACAACCTTATTTATTCCCTTCATAATTTTATATGTTTCTGTAAGATACCCCCTCAGTCTTCTAAATTCCAGTATAGTCCCAGTCTACTCAGTCTCTTCTCATAAGCCAATCTTCTCAACTCCGGAATCGACCTAGTGAATCTCCTCTGCACCCTCTCCAGTGCCAGTGCATCCTTTCGCAAATTAGGAGACCAAAACTGTACTCAATACTCCAGGTGTGACCTCACCAGCAGCCTACACAGCTGCAACATTATCTCCCTGGTGAACGGGAGTGAGGTGGGGGAGGGACTGCGGTCAGCTAAGCCTGTGTGGACAGGTTTCGTTGGGAGGTATGAATGTGGGGGGATGGGGAGTAAGCAGAGAGAAGCTGTTTGAAGAGGAAGTGTTGGATGGTTTCTGGGAAGGAGGGAGGGGGAGTTGTCTGATGGTGACTAAGGATAGGGTCTGGTCCCGCTCATGGGGCGGTGCACCATGGTCATGACTGATGGGAGGGGGAGGAGGTGAGAGATCCCCAGTCCAAATGGTGACCGGAACGTTGGGTGGACTGGTGAAGCGGGCATGAGTTTTATCATATTTGAAGGGCTTGAGAGCCGACGATGCGCTGTTGCAGGATACCCACAATAATAAGTCACAAGTACGGTGTGCACGGTAGCATTGTGGATAGCACAATTACTTCACAGCTCCAGGGTCCCAGGTTTGATTCCTGGCTTGGGTCACTGTCTGTGTGGAGTCTGCACATTCTCCCCGTGTGTGCGTGGGTTTCCTCCGGGTGCTCCGGTTTCCTCCCACAGTCCAAAGATGTGCGGGTTAGGTGGATTGGCCATGATAAATTGCCCATAGTTTCCAAAATTGGCCTTAGTGTTGGGTGGGGTTTCTGGGTTATGGGGATTAGGTGGAGTTACTGGGTTATGGGGATAAGGTAGAGGTGTGGGTTTGGGTAGGGTGCTCTTTCCAAGAGCCGGTGCAGACTCGATGAGCCGAAAGGCCTCCTTCTGCACTGTAAATTCTATGTAAGTAAGCTTGTATTAACACTGCAATGAAGTTACTGTGAAAAACCCCTAGTCGCCTAACAAGCACGTCTTTCGGGACTTATGGGAGGAAACTGGAACACCCGGAGGAAACCCACACAGATATGGGGAGAATGTGCAGATTCTGCACAGGCAGTGACCCAAGCCGGAATCGAACCTGGGACCCTAGCGCTGTGAAGCAACAGTGCTAACCACTATGCTACCGGGGTGAAGGAGATGGTTAGGCTTCGGAAGGGTTGGGTGAGTCAGGTGTCTCACTCGGGCTTTGATAGCAGGCCCCCGGCGTAGGGGTACCAGTGGGTAAGAGAGTTAGGTTTAAGATGGAGAAGGTGGCGGCGGTTCAAGAGGGCAGGTATATTATGGGTAATGGGTGCATTGGGGGAAAATTGTTGATGTTGGTTACCGTGTATTCCCCAAATTGGGATGATGTACGGTTTAAATAGAGGATCTTGACTGCCATACCAAGTCTGGACACGCATCAATTCATTTTAGGTGGGGATTTAAATACAGTGTTGCATCTGAAGATGGCTCGGAATAAGCCACGCTCATTTATCCCTTCGGGGACCAAAGGTGTTTGTAGCGTTTATCAAGGAGATGGGGAGAGCGGACCCGTGATGGTTCTTACATCGAGGGTGTAGAGAATATTCCTTTTTTCGCCAGTGCATAATGTGCACTCAAGGACTGACTTCTTTATTATGGGAGGTCTTTGCTGTCGGGGGTAAGGAAAGTGGAATACTCGGCAATTGTCATTTTGGATCATGCTCCGCCTATGGTCGATGTGGTCCTTGAGAAGGGACCTACACAGAAGCCGGCATGGTGGTTGGATGTGAGGCTGCTTGCGGTTCCAAGGTTTTGTACTGGAATGGGAAGGGTGATTAATGATTATGTGGGTTCAATAAGAATGGGAAGGTCTTGCCATCGGTGGTTTGGGTGGCGCTAAATGCGGTGGTAAGGGGCGAGATCATCTCGTATAAGGCGCAGGTGGATAGGGACGTAAGAGAGGAGTGGCAGATGAAATTCTGGAAGTTGATGGGAAGTATGCGAAAAATTCCACTCTGGAGCTTTTGGTCAGTGAAAAGGAACTGCAGGTGTAGTTTGACCTTTTGTCTACAGGGAAAGCAGTACGTCAGTTGACGCGAACAAAGGAGATAGTATGAGAATACGGGGAGCAGACCAGTCGTTTGTTGGTGGGACAGCTCCGCCAGCAGGCGGCCTCGCGAGAGATTGCTCTGGTCCAGGATGAGGCAAGGGGGTTGGTGGTGGCACCGGAGCAGGTGAATGGGACTTTTGAGGAGTTTTATAAAAGGTTTGACTGGTCGGAGCCCGCACAAGATGAGTCGAACGTGAGGGACTTCTTGGAGTGGCCTAAAGTAGAAGGAGAGGGCAGGATTGGAGGAGCCACTGGGGATTGAAAAGGTTTGGACAGGTAAAGCACCGGGGCTGGATGCGTTTCCAGTGGAATTATAAAAGAGGTTTTTGTTAGGTTGGCACCGCTGTTGGTGGAGATGTTTTCGTTTAAAATATTTTTATTCAAGGCTTTTCAACAAAAATATGAATTTACAAAATATCTAAAGATCAGCCAAAGAGCATCAGAACACCACAACAACATAACAAACAAAGACCCCAAAAACAACCTCAAAATCCTCCAGCCTCCCTGACACCGACCCTGAACAACATCCCACCTTCCCCGTTTTAGCCCCCTTACACACCCCCCTCGCTGACCCCTCAATCTTCCTTGAAGAAATCAATGAACTGTGATATGGTACAAATTAAGTAATGGCATGATGGGAAAACTGGTCAATGGGAAGACTGGTCAAAAGGTTTGATACTATATGAGAAAGACTGAAACTACTCATTCCAGCTCCCCAGGCCCAGGTAAAGAATGCTGCCCTAACCATTTTCAGACTAGTATGGCCGTAGGCCAACTCTGCAAAACTTGAAGTCTGAAAAGATCAGCGAAGGTCGAGCCATTCCAAAACACCGGACCTCGGCAACTCCTGATAAAACTAACTCGTCGTAACCCAGGGCCGTAGGAATTTGAAACAAAGATAATTCAGGAAGAAACAAGTCTATTCTGACCTTTCAATGTTCCTTCTGAGGACTAAAGAATGGTATGAGTGATATGACCAAACATGGTCTGGTCTTTGCTTCCGTTTGTATTTCCGATCAAACCCCTGACCATACTGTTGTCACATAATATTTATACATTAACTTTATCAAGATTAAGCTAATTCTCCGCAAAGCGCGGAACTTGTGACAGACTGAGCAGTTTTGTTGACTGCCCTCTGACTTCAAGTTTCAGCCATTACTGCAAGCAGTTGTTTTCAAAAATAAAGCTTGTTATTCTGTCTTAACAAGTGTGTTGAATTTCTCTCTCACAGAAGCGAAAATATTGACTTCGACATTTGGCGCAAGCGAGCAGTTACCAATATCCTGAGTGAATTCCGTGGGGGACTGAAGAAATGATCGAGCCAGACCCGGAGGAAAGAGACAGACGCCGGCACAAGGTAAGATTAACCTTGGTCTCTCTCTCTCTCGGATTAGTGGTTCAACCTCTCATCCCTGACGGAAGTAACTGAACAGGTGACGGTGCTAAATTGTACTTATTAAATTGTTAGTAGAGTACTCCGGGTCAGGGACCCCAATTGTGGTTAGCCTTAGGGGTCAGAGACCTTTTGCTTGTTTTGCAGGTTTAAATATGGGTCAGGGACCCTGCAATTTGATTTGGTACCAGGGATTTTTTTTTGATTGCCAGGGGCACATTTTATTGACATTATGGGACAGAGTTTAGACAAAACCGGGGGCAATGCCCCTCTATTTTTCATGTGTTCTGAAAACCCTTCTCACGAATGTAATTTACGTAAATTATCTGCAGTGCTGAACAATAAATTGGGTAACGATATTTGGCCACTAGGGGGCACTTGGAACTACCATAATTGCATTTCTGCTGAGAAAATCATTTGGCAGAGAAACACCGGTTTTAAGTGGAAGTTTTAAATCTCAGAGTGGAAAAAGCAGTCCACTAAGCGCCACGAGCAATCACTATTAATGAGTTGGAGAGATAATGCCCGTAGAAAAGGGATTGATGATTGTGTGGATGGTAAAGCAAAGAATTGGGAGACTTTAAAATTGGAATGTGAACTTTGGGATAGAAAGCATAAACAACAAGGCGAAAATAAAAAATCTCCAACCAATAGGCAAAGAGGGCTAGCCAAGCACATTAAACGAAAGGAGGATCCTCCCAGTTGCTCTGGCATGCCGATGTTTCCCTCTTCAGGCGATACGGAAGAGGAGGAGGATTTAACCCCTGGACCCCACCCTCATCCTGCACACCCTGACCCTACAATTCCACTGTCTCAAGTCCAGATTCCTCCTTATGGTCCCACTGCCAATGAAACTCCTGCTAACGCATCCCCTGTAGCAACACGCACTCGGTCACATACGCAAGCCGTTAATGTGGAACAACCCTTCACGTCTGTTAATCAGGCTTTTCTTGATTTATCACTCCAACCTAAGGAGGAGGAAACTTTTCCGCCACCACCCCCCCCCGCAAATTATCCCATTAGGAGTGTTATTAACCCCCATGCTGGTGATAATGACGACCCATTCATTGAGGTGTGGCAGACTTTTAAACCCCATGAGCTATGTTTGATCATGGCCCAATGTCTCTCCTGCAAAGAGGACCCAGAGGGGTTCACTGAGTTTTTTAGGAGAACTGCGACCATGTACGGTGCTACCGCACGTGATCAATATTCTCTGATTTATTCATCCCTTCCCCCAGAATTAGGGGAAAGATGGAAAAATGAATTAGGACTTCATGGGGACACGTGGACGGCCTTCAGCGCCGCACACCAAACGGAGGACGATCAGAGTACTTTAATGTTCCCTGCACTAAAATGGGCTCTCCTTAAACCCGCTGACATCGCCAAACTCCTTGAATGTACCCCCACTTCTAAGGAAGATATTCCAGAATTTTTTGACCGCTTTTGTGGCATTTGCACTCTTTACTCTGGGGACATTGCTTTCAATGCAGGCACACAGTCTCCCCAATTTAATGCACTATTAATGCAGGTTTTGCCTGACCGCGTAGCATCCAGTATTAAAACTAACAACATGGACTGGTCTGACAATTCTAAACCTCAAATGAAACGTGCTGTGTCTTATTATTGGAGCAATGGCCGCAACCGTGAGACCTGTTACAAAGACACTTCGCCCAAAATTAAATCCGAATTCATCCAATGTCCCTCTCAAAGAAGAGCTCCTAAAGGTCAGAACTCGCAGACAGATTCACGTCACTATCGCCCAGATTGCACGGACCCTCCTGAATTTGGTTACCGCCCACAGGCTCCTTACCCCTTCACTCCACACACGAAGGATTTCGACAGCGCTCCTCCACGTCGTCCTCCTGCCAAATATAATGTCACTTGCTTCAACTGTCAACGTACAGGCCACTACGCTAGGGATTGTCCAGCACACCGACGACAAGGTAGATTTCAATCCCGTCGGCAGACACCCTTCACTTCCTCTAACCCCTACTGACTACCCCGATCAAACTTTCTGGTCCTCTCAACAGACCACTTTGACGAGCCCACCGCTACGATTTACATAGAGGGCGTGCCTATCCCCTTCCTGATTGACACCGGCGCGAGACATTCTACGCTAGACTGGACATTAATTCAGAAACATTGCTTTCCCCTTTCTGATAAGCATGTGGAACTTGCTGGTTTCATGGGGGAAGGTGCAGTTTATCCGCTTACAAAGCCGCTCTCTGTTGAATTTGAGGGCCGGGAATGTTGCATCCCTTTCAGTTACCCGCGTCCTCGGTGTCAACCTGGCCGGATGTGACTTGCTGTGTTGCTGTGTCCCTTGCAGGTGGAAATTGTTTGCCTTGATAACGGCATTACTATATCAGCTATCCCGCAGGCCCAGCTTCAAAATGTTCCCCTTTTCACTACTCCACAGTGGTGGTCGGTTGATTTTGATCCCTCACACTTTTCACCTCCCTTAGATATTCACGATCCACGTGTCACTCTTTGCTATGATCATACAGGATGCTCGCCTGATTTGGAGAGCATTTACCAAGACGCCCTCGTTTCTCTACAATCCGTTTCCTTTGTTGGCCTCGCTAAGGGAAAAGAAGGGTCTGCCTTTCTTGTCGATTTACCCCATGGCCTCTGGCATCAGTCGGGACTTGTGTCACCTCACGTGACCCTTTCTGTGAACGAAGGCTACAGTGCCAAGACCTTGGGATTTCTTGCAGCTGCACTGCGAGGACAAGCTGATCCTTTCTTTAATGGAAGTCAAACCCTACCCGCAGGCACTTTAGAATATTTTCAACGCCCATTTGTCCTCACTGGCACACTGCACCACCATCGTTCAGTCCAATCAACGACTTCTGAACTACCCGCAGATTTATGGGCGGCCTCCAAACACGAAGTTGGTCTCACTAATGTCCCTCCCATTGTTATTAAAGTTAAACCTAACATGCCTTTGCCCTCGATTTCACAGTACCCCTTGCGCCCCAAGGATGAAGAAGGAGTCTCGGTCATGATTCAATCGTTCCTTCAACAGGGAATTGTGGTACCATGCTAATCGCCCTGTAAAACCCCGATTCTTCCAGTTCCTCAGATAGGAAGACCATCCGAATGGCGTTTGGTCCAAGACCTCCGACGTATTAATCAGATAGTGGAACCCTTACATCCTATTGTCCCAAACCCGCGACAATCCTTAGTAATGTCCCACCGGAAGCGACTGTTTTCACCCTTGTTGATTTACAACATGCCCTTTTTGCGATACCCCTCGCCCCTGAATCACAGTATTTGTTTGCCTTTACATTTAAGGGCAACCAATACACTTGGACTAGGCTCCCACAGGGCTTCATTCATTCTCCAACCCTTTTCTCACAAGCATTGCACTCCCAGTTAGCGACTCCTGGTGGCTCCACCATCATCCAATATGTTGATGACTTACTCCCTTGCCAGATGGCAATTTTGCCTGTATACAGCTTGATTTTATCGAATTGCCAAAAGCACAGTGCTATAAATATTGTTTAGTAATAATCAATGTGTTTAGTAAATGGATTGAAGCCTTCCCCACCACTAATTGTATGGCACATACAGTGGTGAAGTTGTTGTTAACGGAAGTCTTTCCCTGTTTTGGGGTACCCAAAATGATGAGCTCAGACAACGGACCACATTTTTTAGCTCGGATCAATACTGAATTGTGTGAAGCACTCGTAATTAAACAGCAACTGCACTGCGCGTATCACCCGCTGGCTGCAGGAATTGTGGAAAGAGCCAACGGGACTTCAAAAGAAAAATTATCTAAATTAACTGAAGAAACTGGGTTAAATTGGCTAAAAGTATTACCCTTGGCACTGTTTCACATGCGAGTGACTCCCCATTCGCGGACCGGACTGTCAGCTGCAGAGATAGTCTATGGTTGGCCAATGAGGACTCCCTGGGATGCCCATGAAAAACCCCTGGAGGGAGTAGACCTCCACGTGATGGGGGAACAAATGCAGAACTATTTGAAGCAATTAACACTTACTCTGAAGTTTCTCCACTCACAGGTAAAACAGGCACATCTCCCAGTAACGGCAGGAACAGCCGTCCCTCGATATCCAGTGATCAAACCCGGAGACCACGTGTTGGTGAAAAACTGGGACAGAATGAAACTAGGACAACGCTGGAGCGGACCCTTCCTCGTACTGCTGATTACACCAACTTCCGTCAAATTTGAAGGACGTTCAAGTTGGATACATCTACCCGATTGCAAGAAGATAGTCTCCAACCCAGACGAGAACACAGGATGAAGATCTTCATTATAATTTTTGGACTCTCTGGACTATTTAGCCTCAATGGCCACTCGGTAGTAAAAAAACGACCTAAACGAGACCTGCCTTCCAATACCTATTTATATATGTCATATCTTTATGCCAAAAAATTGAACGTAAGCAAGTGTTGGGTTTGTACCCACATCCCCGTCCATTCAAGGGAAGGAATACCTCTCCAATCCCTCCTCTTTCATATTGCAGAGACAGTTGAATGGAATTTACGACAAAATCAAACAGGGAACAGGGGAAATAGGGCGGATATGGAAATATGGAGATCTGCTGGCTATGACATGACTAAATTTTCAGCTTCGTATCAACCTACCTATAATCATGCCTTGACTCCACCCTCCCTCACTGTCCACTCATATAATGTTCAAGGTTCCATGTGTTTTAATAAATCAGGGAAAGGAAAGTTAATGGGGCAAAGTAGGTGCAACCTTACAGTTGACTGGCAAGGACCGGTACCAGGCATATCCAACAAGGGCATGTTTAACTGTGATTACAAAGAACAAAGAAATGTACAGCACAGGAACAGGCCCTTCGGCCCTCCAAGCCCGTGCCGACCATACTGCCCGACTAAACTACAATCTTCTACACTTCCTGGGTCCGTATCCTTCTATTCCCATCCTATTCATATATTTGTCAAGATGCCCCTTAAATGTCCCTATCGTCCCTGCTTCCACCACCTCCTCCGGTAGCGAGTTCCAGGTACCCACTACCCTCTGCGTAAAAAACTTGCCTCGTACATCTACTCTAAACCTTGCCCCTCTCACCTTAAACCTATGCCCCCTAGTAATTGACCCCTCTACCCTGGGGAAAAGCCTCTGACTATCCACTCTGTCTATGCCCCTCATAATTTTGTATACCTCTATCAGGTCGCCCCTCAACCTCCTTCGTTCCAGTGAGAACAAACCGAGTTTATTCAACCGCTCCTCATAGCTTATGCCCTCCATACCAGGCAACATTCTGGTAAATCTCTTCTGCACCCTCTCTAAAGCCTCCACATCCTTCTGGTAGTGTGGCGACCAGAATTGAACACTATACTCCAAGTGTGGCCTAACTAAGGTTCTATACAGCTGCAACATGACTTGCCAATTCTTATACTCAATGCCCCGGCCAATGAAGGCCAGCATGCCGTATGCCTTCTTGACTACCTTCTCCACCTGTGTTGCCCCTTTCAATGACCTGTGGACCTGTACTCCTAGATCTCTTTGACTTTCAATACTCTTGAGGGTTCTACCATTCACTGTATATTCCCTACCTGCATTAGATCTTCCAAAATGCATTACCTCACATTTGTCCGGATTAAACTCCATCTGCCATCTCTCCGCCCAAGTCTCCAGACAATCTAAATCCTGCTGTATCCTCAGACAGTCCTCATCGCTATCCGCAATTCCACCAACCTTTGTGTCGTCTGCAAACTTACTAATCAGACCAGTTACATTTTCCTCCAAATCATTTATATATACTACGAACAACAAAGGTCCCAGCACTGATCCCTGCGGAACACCACTAGTCACAGCCCTCCAATCAGAAAAGCACCCTTCCATTGCTACTCTCTGCCTTCGATGACCTAGCCAGTTCTGTATCCACCTTGCCAGTTCACCCCTGATCCCGTGTGACTTCACCTTTTGTACTAGTCTACCATGAGGGACCTTGTCAAAGGCCTTACTGAAGTCCATATAGACAACATCTACTGCCCTACCTGCATCAATCATCTTAGTGACCTCCTCGAAAAACTCTATCAAGTTAGTGAGACACGACCTCCCCTTCACAAAATCGTGCTGCCTCTCACTAATACGTCCATTTGCTTCCAAATGGGAGTAGATCCTGTCTCTAAGAATTCTTTCCAGTAATTTCCCTACCACTGACGTAAGGCTCACCGGCCTGTAGTTCCCGGGATTATCCTTGCTACCCTTCTTAAACAGAGGAACAACATTGGCTATTCTCCAGTCCTCCGGGACATCCCCCGAAGACAGCGAGGATCCAAAGATTTCTGTCAAGGCCTCAGCAATTTCCTCTCCAGCCTCCTTCAGTATTCTGGGGTAGATCCCATCAGGCCCTGGGGACTTATCTACCTTAATATTTTTTAAGACACCCAACACCTCGTCTTTTTGGATCACAATGTGACCCAGGCTATCTACACCCCCTTCTCCAGACTCAACATCTACCAATTCCTTCTCTTTGGTGAATACTGATGCAAAGTATTCATTTAGTACCTCGCCCATTTCCTCTGGCTCCACACATAGATTCCCTTGCCTATCCTTCAGTGGGCCAACCCTTTCCCTGGCTACCCTCTTGCTTTTTATGTACGTGTAAAAAGCCTTGGGATTTTCCTTAACCCTATTTGCTAATGACTTTTCGTGACCCCTTCTAGCCCTCCTGACTCCTTGCTTAAGTTCCTTCCTACTTTCCTTATATGCCACACAGGCTTCGTCTGTTCCCAGCCTTTTAGCCCTGACAAATGCCTCTTTTTTCTTTTTGACGAGGCCTACAATATCACTCGTCATCCAAGGTTCCCGAAAATTGCCGTATTTATCTTTCTTCCTCACAGGAACATGCCGGTCCTGTATTCCTTTCAACTGACACTTGAAAGCCTCCCACATGTCAGATGTTGATTTGCCCTCAAACATCCGCCCCCAATCTATGTTCTTCAGTTCCCGCCTAATATTGTTATAATTAGCCTTCCCCCAATTTAGCACATTCATCCTCGGACCACTCTTATCCTTGTCCACCAGTACCTTAAAACTTACTGAATTGTGGTCACTGTTACCGAAATGCTCCCCTACTGAAACATCTACCACCTGGCCGGGCTCATTCCCCAATACCAGGTCCAGTACCGCCCCTGCCCTAGTTGGACTGTTTACATATTGTTTTAAGAAGCCCTCCTGGATGCTCCTTACAAACTCCGCCCCGTCTAAGCCCCTGGCACTAAGTGAGTCCCAGTCAATATTGGGGAAGTTGAAGTCTCCCATCACCACAACCCTGTTGTTTTTACTCTTTTCCAAAATCTGTCTACCTATCTGCTCCTCTATCTCCCGCTGGCTGTTGGGAGGCCTGTAGTATACCCCCAACATTGTGACTGCACCCTTCTTATTCCTGATCTCTACCCATATAGCCTCACTGCCCTCGGAGGTGTCCTTCGCAGTATAGCTGTGATATTCTCCCGAACAAGTAGCGCAACTCCACCTCCCCTTTTACATCCCCCTCTATCCCGCCTGAAACATCTGAATCCTGGAACGTTTAGCTGCCAATCCTGCCCTTCCATCAACCAGGTCTCTGTAATGGCAACAACATCATAGTTCCAAGTAGTAATCCAAGCTCTAAGTTCATCTGCCTTACCCGTAATGCTCCTTGCATTAAAACATATGCACTTCAGGCCACCAGACCCGCTGTGTTCAGCAACTTCTCCCCGTCTGCTCTGCCTCAGAGCCACACTGTCCCTATTCCCTAGTTCTCCTTCAATGCTCTCACCTTCTGACCTATTGCTCCCGTGCCCACCCCCCTGCCATACTAGTTTAAACCCTCCCGTGTGACACTAGCAAACCTCGCGGCCAGGATATTTATGCCTCTCCGGTTTAGATGCAACCCGTCCTTCTTATACAGGTCACACCTGCCCCGGAAGAGCTCCCAGTGGTCCAGATAATGGAAACCCTCCCTCCTACACCAGCTGTTTAGCCACGTGTTTATCTGCTCTATCTTCCTATTTCTAGCCTCACTGGCACGTGGCACAGGGAGTAATCCCGAGATTACAACCCTCGAGGTCCTGTCTTTTAACTTTCTGCCTAGCTCCCTGAACTCCTGCTGCAGGACCTCATGCCCCTTCCTGCCTATGTCGTTAGTACCAATATGTACAACGACCTCTGCCTGTTTGCCCTCCCCCTTCAGGATTCCCTCTACCCGTTCGGAGACATCCTGGACCCTGGCACCAGGGAGGCAACATACCATCCTGGAGTCTCTTTCACGTCCACAGAAGCGCCTATCTGTGCCCCTGACTATAGAGTCCCCTATTACTATTACTCTTCTGCGCTTTGACCCTCCCTTCTGAACATCAGAGCCAGCCGTGGTGCCACTGCTCTGGCTGCTGCTGTTTTCCCCTGATAGGCTATCCCCCCGACAGTATCCAAAGGGGTATATCTGTTCGAGAAGGGGACAACCACAGGGGATTCCTGCACTGACTGCCTGCCCTTTCTGGTGGTCACCCATTTCTCTGCCTGCACCTTGGGTGTGACCACATTTACATAACTGCGATCTATGACGCTTTCCGCCACCTGCATGCTCCTAAGTGCATCCAATTGCTGCTCCAACCGAACCATGCGGTCTGTGAGGAGCTCCAGTTGGGTGCACTTTCTGCAGATGAAGCCATGCGGGACGCTGGAAGCCTCCCGGACCTGCCACATCTCACAGTCAGAGCACTGCACCCCTCTAACTGACATTGCGTCAATTAATTAAAATTTGTCTTTTTTTTTTTTCAATACTTTTTTTTAAATTTCAAAGTTACTGTCAACTATCTGTTTCCTAGCACTAGATTTCTAATAGAAATGCGATAGCTAACTATAATACTCTCCGATCTCTGGCTTCGATATCCTCTAAATTATAATTAAGTTATTATGTTTAATTAGTTCCCAAATACTCAAATTTTTTTTAAATTTAGGTTAGAATCCCAACCAGCCACAGCTTTTCTGTGATGTCACTTTAGTTTCCCCCCGACACACACACAATTTGAAAAAAGGTATAAAAGTAAAAATCACTTACTTACCTTCTTCGTGTCTGAGATGTTCTCAGGTTCTCTTGCTGACAAAGACTGCTCCTCCACCTCCGATCCCTGACCTGCACAATGCTAATAATATAATAATATAATATGGCACTTACCTTACACCAATGGGTCTTATTATTAGGTTAGAGGAGGAGGGCGGGTGGGAGACACTGCACGTGTAGTGTCTCGGGTTTCCTCTCCACCAGAATTTATTAGTTGGGGGGGGGGGGGGGGGCGGGGGAGGACTTCCCAGAGGTCCGCGGGTCGAACTTCCGGTTCCCGCCTTATATAAAAACAAATAAAACAAAAGAAGAACAGACACGGGACCAGGTAAGGCTTTTAAATACACTACTCACCTCCCAGAAGGCCCCTGCGCACCGCTGCCGCCGAAAACCAAAGAGCTGCTCCTGTAAAGGTAAGGCTTTTAAATACACTACTCACCTCCAAGAAGGCCCCTGCGCACCGCTGCCGCCGAAATCCGAAGGGCTGCTCCTGTAAAGGCAAGGCTTTTTAAAGTAAGTACTCACCTCCCAGAAGGCCCCTGCGCACCGCTGCCGCCGAAATCCGAAGGGCTGCTCCTGTAAAGGTAAGGCTTTTAAATACACTACTCACCTCCCAGAAGGCCCCTGCGCACCGCTGCCGCCGAAATCCAAAGGGCTGCTCCTGTAAAGGTAAGGCTTTTAAATACACTACTCACCTCCAAGAAGGCCCCTGCGCACCGCTGCCGCCGAAATCCGAAGGGCTGCTCCTGTAAAGGCAAGGCTTTTTAAAGTAAGTACTCACCTCCCAGAAGGCCCCTGCGCACCGCTGCCGCCAAAATCCGAAGGGCTGCTCCTGTAAAGGTAAGGCTTTTAAATACACTACTCACCTCCCAGAAGGCCCCTGCGCACCGCTGCCGCCGAAATCCAAAGGGCTGCTCCTGTAAAGGTAAGGCTTTTAAATACACTACTCACCTCCAAGAAGGCCCCTGCGCACCGCTGCTGCCGAAATCCGAAGGGCTGCTCCTGTAAAGGCAAGGCTTTTTAAAGTAAGTACTCACCTCCCAGAAGGCCCCTGCGCACCGCTGCCGCCGAAATCCGAAGGGCTGCTCCTGTAAAGGCAAGGCTTTTTAAAGTAAGTACTCACCTCCTAGAAGGCCCCTGCGCACCGCTGCCGCCGAAATCCGAAGGGCTGCTCCTGTAAAGGTAAGGCTTTTAAATACACTACTCACCTCCAAGAAGGCCCCTGCGCACCGCTGCCGCCGAAATCCGAAGGGCTGCTCCTGTAAAGGTAAGGCTTTTAAATACACTACTCACCTCCAAGAAGGCCCCTGCGCACCGCTGCCGCCGAAATCCGAAGGGCTGCTCCTGTAAAGGCAAGGCTTTTTAAAGTAAGTACTCACCTCCCAGAAGGCCCCTGCGCACCGCTGCCGCCGAAATCCGAAGGGCTGCTCCTGTAAAGGTAAGGCTTTTAAATACACTACTCACCTCCCAGAAGGCCCCTGCGCACCGCTGCCGCCGAAATCCAAAGGGCTGCTCCTGTAAAGGTAAGGCTTTTAAATACACTACTCACCTCCCAGAAGGTCCCTGCGCACCGCTGCCGCCGAAATCCGAAGGGCTGCTCCTGTAAAGGCAAGGCTTTTTAAAGTAAGTACTCACCTCCCAGAAGGCCCCTGCGCACCGCTGCCGCCGAAATCCGAAGGGCTGCTCCTGTAAAGGTAAGGCTTTTAAATACACTACTCACCTCCCAGAAGGCCCCTGCGCACCGCTGCCGCCGAAATCCAAAGGGCTGCTCCTGTAAAGGTAAGGCTTTTAAATACACTACTCACCTCCAAGAAGGCCCCTGCGCACCGCTGCCGCCGAAATCCGAAGGGCTGCTCCTGTAAAGGCAAGGCTTTTTAAAGTAAGTACTCACCTCCCAGAAGGCCCCTGCGCACCGCTGCCGCCGAAATCCGAAGGGCTGCTCCTGTAAAGGTAAGGCTTTTAAATACACTACTCACCTCCCAGAAGGCCCCTGCGCACCGCTGCCGCCGAAATCCAAAGGGCTGCTCCTGTAAAGGTAAGGCTTTTAAATACACTACTCACCTCCAAGAAGGCCCCTGCGCACCGCTGCCGCCGAAATCCGAAGGGCTGCTCCTGTAAAGGCAAGGCTTTTTAAAGTAAGTACTCACCTCCCAGAAGGCCCCTGCGCACCGCTGCCGCCGAAATCCGAAGGGCTGCTCCTGTAAAGGTAAGGCTTTTTGGTCCAGGGTATGGAATATAACCTCTAACATTTCATGGGGACAGACATCCCCAATCTCCTGGATGACATCAGCTGATGATTTTACGGCCTATAATGGAACCTATTTCATATACGGCACTAAAGCATATCCATGGCTCCCCATTGATTGGACAGGATTCTGCTTTTTGGAATATGTTGTACCTCAAATGCGTCACCTACCCACCCTTAAGCACTCCCCCTCGTGTGCAAAAAGGACCATTTCTAAAATGGAACAGTTCTTTATGATGGCCTTTCCCTTGTACGGAACGGGCAAGGCATCCGACGAACTGATCCACATTGCCATAGCTTTGGAACAACTGGCGAACGTAACGGCAGCAGAAGCCAGGGAAACCGGAAAGGCACTGGCTGAGGTCTCAGCTGAGCTAGTAGCTGTCCGGACCGTGGCATTACAAAATCGACTGGCTTTGGATTATCTGTTAGCCTCGCAGGGAGGAACGTGCGCTATCATAGGTCAAGAGTACTGTACTTATATTCCAGATGGCTCTGAAAATATCACTAACCTGGCCGACCATATTAAGAGACAAGCTGCTCAATTTCAAGAGATTGGCAGTGAATTTCATGACTATAACCCGCTGGGTTGACTAGGATTGTTGGGTCACGGATTATTTGATTGGATCTTTAAGGCCTTCATTCTACTACCCCTAATTCTACTAGGGATAGGATTGCTTGGTTGCTTGTGTAAATGCATTTTCAAATGAGTCATGGATATACCTATTTAACGAGTTGTCATATGACAAAAGGAGGGAATGTGATATGGTACGAATTAAGTAATGGCATGATGGGAAAACTGGTCAATGGGAAGACTGGTCAAAAGGTTTGATACTATATGAGAAAGACTGAAACTACTCATTCCTGCTCCCCAGGCCCAGGTAAAGAATGCTGCCCCAACCATTTTCAGAGCTGTATGGCCGTAGGCCAACTCTGCATAACTTGAAGTCTGAAAAGATCAGCGAGGGTCAAGCCATTCCAAAACACCGGACCTCGGCAACTCCTGATAAAACTAACTCGTCATAACCCAGGGCCGTAGGAATTTAAAACAAAGATAATTCAGGAAGAAACAAGTCTATTCTGACCTTTCAATGTTCCTTCCGAGGACTAAATAAGGTATGAGTGATATGACCAAACATGGTCTGGTCTTTGCTTCCGTTTGTATTTCCGATCAAACTCCTGACCATACTGTTGTCACATAATCTTGATAAAGTTAATGTATAAATATTAAGCTAATTCTCCGCAAAGCGCAGAACTTGTGACAGACTGAGCAGTTTTGTTGACTGCCCTCTGACTTCAGGTTTCAGCCATTACTGCAAGCAGTTGTTTTCAAAAATAAAGCTTGTTATTCTGTCTTAACGAGTGTGTTGAATTTTTCTCTCACAGAAGCGAAAATATTGACTTTGACAGAACGGTTTTGAACTCTGGGTGAACCCTTTCACTGACTCCCGCAGAGCGAACTTGATCTCTAACCACAGGAATTCGGCCAGGTCGCTCACCCACACCCCTCCCTTCGATGGATCCGACACCCCTCCAGCGCAACAAAATCCGTCTCTGGGCTATCAGAGAGGGAAAGGTCAATACATCAGCATCTCTTCCCCCCCTGGACTCCCGGATCTTCCTACATACCAAATATCGCCACCTCTGGACTCGGGGACATCCTCACCCCAGGACCTCGGACATAACATTCGAGAACCTCTGCCAGAATCCCTCAATCCTGGGACACGCCCAAAACATGAGGACGTGATTCGCGGGCCCCGCGGCGCACCACCCACACCGACCCTACACCCCCTCAAAAAACTTGCTCATCCTCGCCACCGTCATGTGGGCCCAAGCACCACTTTAAACTGGATGAGGCTTAACCTCGCACATGATGAGGATGCATTCACCCGCTGCAAAGCCTCAGCTCATGTCCTGGCCCCATCCTCCTCCCCCAACTCCTCCTCCCATTTGTACTTCGCATCTTCCACTGGAGCACCCTTCTATTCCATCAGTTCCTTATAAATATCTGACACCAATTTCCAATCCCCAATTTCGTCCTCCGACAGAAGCTCATCTTGCAGCACTGGAGGCGCAACGCCGGGAAACACGGTACTTCTCTCCTCACAAAATCCTGAACCTGCAGGTACCTAAACCGATTCCCTTTAGGCAAACAATTCCTCCAACTCCTCAAGCCCCACAAATTTGCCCCCTATGAACAAGCCCCCGAAGTACTCTATCCCGCCTGCCACCAACCCTGGAACCTCGCATCCAGTCTCGCCAGCACATACCTATGGTTATCACAAATAGGCAACCAAAACAACATACCCTCTAACCCCAAGTGCTGCCTACACTGCCCTCACCCCCTCAAGGCCGACACCACCACTGGGCTAACGAAATACCTGGTCGGCGAGAATGGCAGAGGCGCCAACAAAAAAGCCCTGAAGCTCGTTCCCCTTTATGATGCCACCTCCACCCATGCCCAAACCGACCTCTCCTCCATGGCGCATTTCCTCACCATCGCAATGTTTGCAGCCCAATAATAATGTATCAAATTTGGCAACACTAAGCCCCACCCCCTCGCTCCGGCTCCAGAAAAACTAACCACGCCCGCAGGGCCTTCCCTGTCCACACAAACCCTGAAATCACCCATTAACTTTCCTGAAAAACGACTGAGGGAGAAAGATAAGGAGATTCTGAAACATGAACAGAAACTTAGGCAGCACCATCATTTTTACTGTCTGCACCCGCCTTGCCAGCGGCAATGGCAAAACATCCCACCTCCTAAAACACGCTTTCATCCCCTCTAGCGATCGGGCAAAGTTCAACATATGCAGCTGAGCCGAGCTCCGTGCCACCTGGATACCGAGTAATCTAAAGCTCGTCCCCACCACCCTAAACGGCAACCCTCCAACCTCCTTTCCTGCCCACTATCATTGACCGGGAACAGCTCACTATTTCCTACATTCAATGTATATCCCGAACACCGGCCAAATTCTCCCAAAATCCCCCCCATGCTGCCCAATGGGCTCAAATTATATAATAACAAATCACCCTATGTTCGACCTGCTCCCTCTCAAGCCCTCGAATCCTAAGGTCATTGCCAGTGGTTCTATTGCCAAGGCGAAAAGCAACGGGGAGAGTGGGCACCCTTGCCTTGTCCCACAGTGTAACCCAAAGTACCCCGTCTGAACCCAGCACCTCAAACAAATCCGTCCATTCCAACCGATCAAAAGCCTTCTCCCCATCCATCGCCACCATGCCTCAACCTCCTGCCGTAGATATCCTGAATGAATTTTAAAAGTGCCCTTTTATGTAGTTAGCACCTTAATTTAATTGGACAATTTGTTAATTTGATCTTACTTAAGAGTATAACAGGCTGGTCTACAAAATTACATTTTGACTTAGTTAGTTACAGTGTCCCTTAAAGGAGCTGTCAATTTGTTTAAATTGGTTAATTTGCTCAATTCCTTCACTGAAAAGAGCAAAGTGGGGTGGTAACCTGCTACTGGGCCTGCCAAGCTGGCCATTAACAGGTCCAGCCAGTTTGGGTCTTCTGCACCTGATGTATTATTACTGGGCGGAGAATGTGGAGAAGGTACGGAGCTGGGTCAGAGGGGTTAACTCCCAATGGGTCAGAATGGAGGAGTGTTTGTGTATGGGGTCGGGATTGAAGGTGCTAGCGGCAGCGCCGCTCCTGACGGCCCCGGGGAGATACTCAGAGAGTCCGGTAGTAATAGCTTCGTTGAGAATTTGGAGGCAGTTTCGACAGCACTTCGGGTTGGGGGCAGGGTCAAGGGAAATGCCGATTCGAGGGAACCATAGATTTGAGCCAGGGAACTGGGATGGAAATTTTCAGAGATGGGAGGAGAAAGGAATTAGAACACTGAGAGATTTATTTCTTGGGGGTCGTTTCGCGCTATTAAAGGAGCTGGGAGCGAAGTATGGGCTGGAGCAGGGGGAAATATTTAGATACATGGAGGTTCAAGATTTTGCCAGAAAGGAGATACAGAGCTTCCCCGTAGAGCCGGCTTCCACACTGCTGGAGGAGGTGCTGACGACAGGGGGACTGGAGAAGGGAGTAGTGTCGGCGGTTTCCGGGGCTATTTTGGAGGAGGAGAAGGCGCCATTAGAAGAGATCAAGGCAAAGTGGGAGGAAGAGTTGGGAGAGGGTATGGAGGAGGGGTTCTGGTGTGAGGTGCTCCGGAGGGTGAACGCCTCCACCTCGTGTGAGGTTGGGGCTGATACAGCTGCAGGTGGTGTACAGAGCGCACCTTGCAAGGGCGAGGATGAGCCGGCTCTTTGAGGGGGTAGAAGATGTGTGTGAACGTTGCAGGGGAGGCCCCGTAAATCATGTTCATATGTTTTGGTCCTGTCCAAAGCTGGAGGGTTACTGGAAGGAGGTTTTTATGGTAATCTCTAAAGTGGTACACGTGAAACTGGACCTGGGCCCTCGGGAGACCATATTCGGGGTGTTGGACCAGCCGGGTTTGGAAACGGATGCAGAGGCAGATGTTGTAGCCTTCACCTCGCTGATTGCCCGAAGGCGGATCCTGTTAGGGTGAAGATCAACCTCTCCTCCCTGTGCCCTGGCGTGGCGGGGGGGCCTGCTGGAATTCTTAACGCTTGAAAAGGTCAAATTTGAACTGAGGGGAAGAATGGAGGGGCTCGACAATTCATGGGCGTTATTCATTATGCACTTTCGAGAATTGGATCACATCGGACATTAGGGGGTTGGGGACTGGGAGTGTTGGGGGGAGGGGGGCGGTGTGTGTCAATGGTAACAATGGGTGATTCCTGATTCCTTTTTGTCATTTGTTTATGTTAACATGTGGGCCAATGTCTGTGGTGTGGTGGGAAGATGGGATCGTTGTTATTGATATGAGGATTGACATTACATTCGTTACTGATTATTGTTTATTGTTGGATGTAAATTTGGGAGAAAATGTGAAAAAGGAAAATAAAAAATATTTTTTAAAAACAGGTCCAGACAGTCAGCAGGCATCCGGCCCGACTGTGTGCTCCTCTTCTGCAGCTACGTTCGTGGCTGGATGTCCTTGGAGAGAGGGCATGCGGTGTCCTGCTGGCACGAATGAGGCCTTCCATGACTTGTGATTACCACAGAGGCTAGGCTGCATCTTCGGCCTCAAAACTATCATTTCATTTATCTAAAATGTGCTTTTTTTAACCTTAGGGAGCTGTCAATTTAGTTAATTTGTTTAGTTGCTCATTGATTAATAGATAAACGGGAGAGTATAACAGGTTGGTCCCCTTTAAAGTACTGTCAATCTGGTTAATTCTGGTTAAGATCACAGGTGCTGAAAAGAGTATAACGGGTTGGTTTCTATGACTGGGGTGCATCATTATCCCACATAAGTACATTTTATTTTAAATGTTAAATTATCGATTTTGTCCATTGTTACAATGCCCCTTTAAGGGGTCAACACTTTAATTTATTTAGTTAATTAGTTTCAGCCTTGGATTATTTTCTGTTTCGAAAAGAGTATAAGGTAAGAATGAAACTGTCTCTCAGCAGCTGTTTAATTATTTACTGGCTTATATTATTGAGGGCTGTCACTTTAATTATTTACGAGTTTATTTTATTGACTGTTAAGTTTTTGAAAAGTATAACGGGTTGGTAGTTTGGAAGCAGACGTATGAAAGAAATAGCAAGAAAAGTATTCGTGTCTGTGTAGTTTTGTACTTCATCAACTGGCTTGGTATAAAAATAGCAAGAGTACAGTGAAGACAGACTCAAAAATGGATTTCAAAAAGGAATTGGAGAGGCAACTGAGAGAAAGAAAATATGCAGGGCTACAGAGAAAGGGCAGGGAAGTGGGATAAGCCAAAACATTCTTACAGAGAACCAGCACAAGTTTGATGGGCTGAATAACCTGCTTCAGTGTTGTAAACATTGTATGATTCTAATCAGTTGTGATCATTTTAAAATTATACTGCAGTCAAACCTCAGAAAGTCTGTTGTTCATAGCCCAGATTGAGCCAGATATTTCCGAGAGTATCTACTGTTGCCTTATATGGGAACAGGTCATGTGCAGTCCACACCACCAGCGATGAGACACCTGGGGCAGGCTCAGGTAGCCTGTCAAAGATTCATCAACCGGACCATTGGCTGCTGGGACCCTCCTCTCGAGACCTCATTGGCTGGAAGCCAGATATGTTTCTGGAAAAGCGAATGGAGGGGGATAATAGTAGGCATCTCACAGACACCAGATGCAGAAGACAAGCAAAAGCTTGAAGCAAAGTCTCTGTGTGAAGTGACCTTGACCAGACCAGAAGGAAGCAAACAAGCAAGAAAAAGCCAGCAAGAATCACCTTTGACAGGTAGTATAGTCAAATCCTGGGTGTTTCTTGTCTGTATAGTGGGTAATTTACGGGTTAACTATATTTAATAAAGTGTTTTGCATTGTATCCATATACGTACTTTGGTCTACTCATATAAACACATCTGGGTAAACTTTAATTAAGGCGGGGCAGCACGGTAGTACAAATGGATAGCACTGTGGCTTCACAGTGCCAGGGTACCAGATTCGATTCCCCGCTGCGTCACTGTCTGTGCAGAGTCTGCACGTTCTCCACGTGTCTGCGTGGGTTTCCTCCGGGTGCTCCGGTTTCCTCCCACAGTCCAAAAACGTGCAGGTTAGGTGGATTGACCATGCTAAATTGCCCTTAGTGACCAAAAAGGTTGGGAGGGGTTATTGGGTTACAGGGATAGGGTGGAAGTGAGGGCTTCAGTGGGTTGGTGCAGACTCGATGGGCTGAATGGCCTCCTTCTGCACTGTATGTTCTATATGTAAGGAGCTGGTTGAAATATCTGAATTGGACAGATACAACACAGTAAATTAGAATTATCATTAAAGGCCTAAAGATATGTAGGTTAGATGGATTGGCCATGTTAAACTGCCCCTGGTGTCCAAAAGGTTAGGTGGGGTTACGGGGAAAGGGTAGGGGAGTGGGTGTAGGTAGAGTGCTCTTTTGGAGGGTTGGTGCAGACTTGATGGGTCGAATGGCCTTCTTCACTGTAGGGATTCACTGATTCTATGATTAAGACCAAGAACATCCAGAAATTCCACACTTACTACCACCAGAAGAGGTTTCTTCACACCATCAGTAACAAGTTTGTCATAGACTGAGGCTTTGACTTCAATATCTATTTCTCCGATTATCAATGGGACTATGACATAAGGCACAGCAACGGATCCTTTTCCAGGGACAGTAACTTGTTGTCTGAATCTCTCTGTCTGTTTTGCTCTGCTGCAAAGGTTTTTATTGTATGGAAATTCCACACGCACCTAGAATTTAAAATACATATTATTAAACGGTGGAATTATTTTTGTGCAGAATCTATAAACATCTACATTATGTCAAATATTATTGTCAAGTGAGAGTACCTTTAAGAAATGCGTGTTTATTACTGCAGTGATGTCAGAGTGGGTGGAGCTGGGCTGTCTGTCAGCTTTTTACTTTTGTTTTAGGCCGTTTGCTGCAGGGTGTGTTTTAGTTTCGTTTTCAGTGTTGGAGTTGAAGTGTTGGGAGCTGGAGCCAGACCAAGCAGGTGTACTGTTGTTCTCTCTGCCATCAAAAGACTATCTCTTGATCATTTGGTGAATTCAGAATTATTAATGTTTTCAGGAGTGAATATAAACCTGATGTGCTTCTGTTAAAAGGTGTTTCTTGTGTCTTCTGGTTGTTGTTTGGGAAGTTATTAAGGATTACTTAGTGTTGTATTCTTTGGGGGTTGTATTTGAATTGATGGTTGCAAAGATGTTCACTCTGTTTTAAAAAGATTAACTTGAGTTCATAGAATAAACATTGTTTTAATTTAAAAGTACTGTAAAGCTCTGTTTGCACCATACCTGTAGAGTGCACCGTGTGCTCCCTATACCACAATCTATTAAAAGTCGTGGGTCAGGTGAACTCCATGATACATTTTGGGGTTCTCTGAACCCTGGCCCATTACATTATAGATGCAAAACTCCCAACTCATTTGCTTCAATGCACCTCTTCTGATTTGCAACTGGAGGTTGTGAATACTATTTTCCTTGGCAATATTCCTTGTACAATTCAACTGTAATTGACTGCATGTGTATAAAATTACTGTGTTACATTCACACAGCATCATCTCAGCAACAGAATAATGCACAGTGAGGAAGGCAAAACTCGATCCCAGAACTGGGGTCGGAAACTAATTGTAATGGCCACAGAAGCCTGCTGCAAAGTGAAGCAGAGGCCTCAGCAGCTTGAAGCGCATGCTGTGTGACCAGGATTTCCTGCAACAACTTATGAGTTTTTTGAAAGGAGTAAAACAACAACCAAGACCTGAAGCATCTGAGCAGTGCAGCAACTGAGAGTGGCAGCAATTAACTTCCCCTCCTGTCAAAATTTGTCAATGAAGCAAATCCACAGAAATTTGTTATGGTCAGCAGTGGCATCACATTGTTACCAGTGCAGTAAGAGATTTTCTATTTTTGAATAAAAGTGAGCATCTCTTAGAAATTGACATTTGTCAGGTGCAAACAGCCCTGGAGTTTCTAATTGTTGACCTGCTGTTTTCTCATCGAGACACGACTTTCATTTCTCAGTATTCCTGTGCTAAACCCAGGACAAAGATATCCATGGTGCTAGATTATTTTTATTCCACCTTTACAAAGGAGTTATGCTGTGGATAAAAAATATGACCTGGCTCCAATATTGCATAAGTCAACATTGCATCTGTTAATAGTCTCCAATTGCAACCAAGGTTTGTGGCCCTGAGAAATGTACCTTATTTACCTTGGGTCGCATTAATTTCTCAATAGGGGCAACACCCTATCAATCTTTTCCTGCAGCCTACCACCTGCAATCTCTCTTTGAACATATTGGGTGGGATTGTCCAGTCCTTCCTGCCGGTGGGATCTTCTGGTCCTGCTGAATGTGAACCCGCCCCCTTCGCAGCGGGTTCACTGGCAGTGCAGTCTGTGAGCAGTGTAATTGACTATTGACTTCAGCGGGAACAGTTAATCCCACCAGTGGCCACTCTGAGCCACCATCGCCACAGAAAAAACGCCACTGGGTCTGGAAAAGCCTGGCCATTGTCTTCCAAAATCTATACTCTTGTTTCTCACGATATCAGGTTTGAACCATTCCAATCAGCTGTTTTACCCTCCTACAGGACCAGAAAACCCGAATGAAAGTGACCAGGAACATTCTCTGCGACTGTCAGGATGTTACATCCTCCTTTACTGTCTTTATTAACCACTCTCCAGCCTTTAACACCATCCACTATAATCCTCATCCATCAATGGAGAGGTGGATTCAATGGGAAATCTGATTGACCACGGTGAGACCAGAAGATCTTGCCACCGCCAGTCAACGACGGGCTGCCTTCTGCCACCAAGAAAAACACAGTTGGGAGACCAGGAAACCTCGCCCATGATTTCAAAACGCAGCAGCTGGACAATTTAAATTCAATTAATTAAATTTGGAATAAAATTTGGGGTGTCTTCTCCGCCCCGGCCCCCGTAGAGCTCTGCCATGGCCGGGGCGGAGAAGACACCCCATCTGCGCATGCTCCCACGGCACAGTCCCTCCCGCAGATCGGTGGGCCCCGATCGCGCGTCAGGCCACCGTGCCAACCCCCCCCTGGGGTCGGATCACCCCGAGGACCACACCAGCCAACTTAACTGCCAGGTCCCGCCGTGTGGGGCCATGTCCAATCCATGCCGGTGGGACTGGCCAGAAACCGACGGTCGCTCGGCCCATCAGGCCCGGAGAATTGCCGGGGGGCCGCTGCCAACGGCCCCTGACCAGTGTGGCGTGATCCCCGCCCCTGCCCGGAAACCGGCGCTGGAGAATATGGCAGCCGGCGGCGGAGTGGGATTTACGCCGTCCCCCCCCAGGGTTTCTCCGACCCGCCGGGGGGGGTCGGAAAATTCCGCCCCGCATGCTGCCTGGCCTGTTTGTGACTGCAGATCCTAGCAACATAATTGATTTTTATCTGCCATCTGAAGTCAGCCAGTTGTGCTCAAGAAGTTAGCTCACCTTACCAGCACTGTCTGCATTCCTCGAATGAATGGTAATCTTCTCTGATGAGATAAGTACATTGCCAAAATTACCTGAATTTCACCTTCATCATAATTGTACAGGATTGCTCTAATTTCCACTTGTTCATTGCGGATGACAGAATATGGAAGTCGAAGGTCAATGAAAAAATCCTTCTGCACTACGAGGTCATAAGGCTGAGCAACACATATTCCTGCAGGAAGGTACCATCATAATTAGGAAAAGGCGTCACAATTTTAATTAAAAACTTTATACATAGGAACGTAAGGAGTAGGAGTAAGCCATTTGGCTCCTTGAGTCTGCTCCACAATTCAACTGGATCATGGCTGATCTACATTACCTCCAAAGTTGAAAACAGTGAAAAGGACAATTCATACTTTTTTTCAATTTAATCTTCTTTTTTCATCAAGTTTATCTGTGAATGGAGTGACTATCATCACTCCCTTGCATATGGAAGTGTGTGTCTTTAAGTGTGACTGTTCCTTCACAGCCATTTTAAATAATCTCTCAACTCTGTCCTCTTCTCGGGCTAAATTCTCCGTTATCGGTGCAAAGTCCGCCGATCGGCGCAAATCCAACTTGCGTCACGCCGCAAAAATCGTTGCGAAGTCTCTGGCCCGAAATGGGCTAGCAGCGACGTGACTGGATCGGCGCTTGCTCATGTGGTTCACGCCGTGCAGCGTCATACACGCTGCACGGCGTGACGGCTCATAACGACGCGCTGCTCCCCCCCACCCGACCGGAACACCCGACCGGAAGGCCGGCCGCCGCTCAGCCCGAGGTTCCAGTCACGGGATGTGGAGCCGCTCCTGGATGCAGTGGAGCAGAGGAGGGAGGCCCTGTATCCCGGGCACGGCCGCAGAGTTGCCCCACGCCACAGCCGGCGTCTGTGGAGGGAGGTGGCAGAGGTCGTCACCGCTGCGGCCCTGACACCACGGACAGGCACACAGTGCCACAAGAAGGTGAACGACCTCGTCAGAGCAGGCAGGGTGAGCCTCCCCCACCCCCACCCACCCCCCCCCCCCACCGCCCGATATACATATCCCCCCTCCCCCATATCCCCCCTCCCCCATATCCCCAAGTGAATCCAGCCCTAACCTTAACCTCTGCAATACATGCGCAACCGATGGCGTGCATTCATATACCTGCCTAACACTGTTGCCTTTTACTGTGACTCAGAGCACGACACAACGCCACTGCTGTCACCAACACCCACCACTATCGCAGAAACACTCACCTCGATTAGGCACTTTAGTGATGAGGCGTCTGGTACACTCACTGCTGCGCACAACACAGCCGTCCCGGTACAGCAGGTGGAGGTAGGAGCAGCAGAGGGGCCGGGCGGTCGGAGGGCAGCCCAGACCAAGCGAACATCTGCCGCCCAGATGGATCCCGGGTTCCTGCAGTTACCACACCCACACATAGATCCGATGCAACCACCGACCCGGAGACGAGCGAAGAGGGTGACGACCGGCTTGCGGCGGCTGCAGTCACAGGTGGAGGAGTCCACCTGCGTCCAGGAGCTGGGAGTGGTGCCGGTCATACGTGCCACCCAGGCCGACACCGCACGGGTGGCGTCCGCGGTGGAGGCAATGGGTGCGACGGTGTCAGACATGGGGAACGGTTTGCGAGGCCTGGGGCTTTCCATGCAGGCGGCGTCTGTGGCCCAGGACATGGCTGCCCTCTCACAGGAGGCCATGAGCCAGTGCCAGCGCCAGATGGCAGAGGTGCTCAACGCCATGGCCCAGTCTCTGCAGGCCATGGCCCAGTCTCAGCAGGCCATGGCCCAGTCTCTGCAGGCCATAGCCCAGTCTCTGCAGGCCATGGCCCAGTCTCTGCAGGCCATGGCCCAGTCTCTGCAGGCCATCGCTGAGGGCATCGGCGCCAGTGGCCATGTGCGAGCCGGCGTCGCACTGTCACAGACAGGGTTTGCCAACCCCCTGGGCTCCATGGCTGCAAACCTGCAGACCCCTGTCAAAACCAGAACAGGCCTCCAGGACTGGCAGCGCCAGATGTCGGGGGGGCGTCGGATGGCCAGTCCGTTCGCATCCCCCACCCATGTAGAGGCCTGGGGGCCATCGGGCACCCCGAGGGAGGAGGAGGTGGTGTGGTCCGTCCCGGCTCCCCCTGTAGGGGAGGTCCCGGAACACCGCAACACCTCGGACTCCCCCCCCCCCCCCCCCCCCCCCCCCCCTCCCCCTTCCGTCCCAGGTGCATCGGGTGGGCAACGGGCAGGACAGGCTGGCAGCTCACCATCCCAGTCGCCCGGGCCGCAGCCTGGCCCATCTAGGCCAGGACGCCCCAGGAAACGGCCGCCAAAGGGATCCAGTGTCAGAGGGCAGGAATCACAGGAGTCCACCTCCAGTTCTGCTGTACCGTCTGGGGAACCACGGAGACGTAGTCAAAGGGCCCGTAAGGCCAAACAATTAGACACTGAGTAAGTTGGCACGGGTGCAGGGCACAGATGAGTTTTAGGGGCTAGGGCACGTGCATGAACTCGTTTGGTTATTAAAGTCAATGTTACACCGACAGAAGCTGCCTTTGTGCTCTGTCCAAAGTGTGCGGGGATGTCATGTACGTTGAGCGCAAGTGTGTGTGTGAGGGGTGGTCTTACCTCAGCCCCAGGTGAGTCTGCCCCCTTCCCCCTGGGCCGCCATCAACATCCCCCCGGGCAGAGGACGGGACCGTGCGCTGCAGTGTCACTGCCGCATGCAGGGATGGTCCGGGTGGATGGTGGTACTGTGGCCATGGGTCAGACATAGTCCAACGATGTGGAGCCAGGAGCTCACCGCAGGGCGGGTTGTCATCATCCTCCATGGCCTGCAATAGACATGCGTCCACCCGCAACTGTGTGAGCCCGGCCGTTGTGCCGCAGGTGGATCGGCAATGGGGGGGGAGGTGGTGTGCATGCGGGTGGGGTGGGTGGGGTTGGGGAGGGGGGTGAGGGTGCTGGGTGGGTGGATGGGTGTGGGGTGTGGGTGGTCGGCTGTTGCCATGGTGTGCGGTCTGTGGCCATACTACCCGATTCCCACGCCCATCTAGTCAGTGAAGCGGGCGGCTATCAGTCTGTCCCGTGCCCGCTGGGCCAGCCGGTAACGGTGGACAGCCACCCGCCTCTGTCTACCCCGTCTGCCCTGACCATTACCCCCATCCCCCTCATCTGGCGAGGACTGCGCCTCTTCCTGCTGCTCCTCCACTCCGCCCTCCTCTGCCTGCGGCACATTGCCCCTCTGTTGGGCTATGTTGTGCAGGACGCAGCACACTACAATGATGCGGCCGACCCTATCTGACCGATACTGGGGGGCGCCCCCAGAGAGGTCCAGGCACCTGAAATGCATCTTCAGCACGCCAAAGCACCTCTCTCTCACTCCCCTTGTCGCTACATGGGCATCATTGTAGCGGTTCTCCGCCTCATTGCGTGGCCTCCGTATAGGCGTCATTAGCCACGATCGCAATGGGTAGCCCCTGTCGCCCAGCAACCAGCCCCTCAGCCGGGGATGGCGTCCCTTGTACATGCTGGGGATGGATGACCGCGACAACACGTATGAGTCGTGTACACTGCCTGGGTAATGGGCACAGACTTGCAGGATCATCATGCGGTGGTCGCAGACCACCTGTACTTTCATCGAATAGGTCCCCTTCCTATTGGTGAACACGGCCCTGTTATCTGCAGGTGGCCGCACGGCGACGTGCATCCCATCAATCGAGCCCTGGACCATGGGGAACCCGGCCACGGCAGAGAAGCCCACGGCCCAGGCATCTTGGCTGGCCCGGTCCACAGGGAAGCAGATGTAGCGGCGCGCCATGGCATTTAGGGCATCTGTCACTGCCCGGATGCACCGATGCACCGATGTCTGCGATATGCCGGACAGGTCCCCACTCGGTGCCTGGAATGACCCCGTTGCATAAAGGTTCAGGGCCAACGTAACCTTGACGGACACGGGGAGACGGTGTCCCCCCCAGTGCCATGCGGTGACAGGTGTGCCAGCAGGTGGCAGATGTGCGCCACGGTTTCCCGCCTCATCCGGAGTCTCCTCCTGCATTCCCGGTTCGTTAGGTCCTGGTATGACTGCCGGGGCCGGTACACACGGGGCACCCTCGGGTGCCTCCGTTGCCATGGGGCCGCGACGCCCTCCTCCCCCTCCTCGTCCTGTTGGTCAGGTGTCCCTCCAGCCTGGGCGGCTGCCGCCTGCCCCTCTGCGGCAGCCTGCGCCGCCTCTCTGGCACGCTCCTCCTCCTCATCCAGGGCAACATGGACATTAGCGGCTGCCGCCACGGCGGCCAACATCGCTGGATGATCGGAAAACATGACGGCCTGGTTGGGGGGACGGGGGGTGGGGGGGAACGACGACATGTCGTCATTGCCCATATCCCCTCCTTCCCCCCAGCCAGGTGGCATGGACCGCATGGGTCCAACTGTTGGAGGCTGGCACCTGGCCAGGTGGACCAACTCACTTGCCCTCGCACCCCCCCTCCCCGGCACGGACACCCCCAACCTGCAGCCCGGCGCGGACCCCCCATCCCCCTCCCCGCCTCGGACCCCCCCCCCCCATCCCCCTCCCCGGCACGGACCCCCCCAACCTCCTCCCCGGCACGGACCCCAACCTTCTCCCCGGCACGGACCCCATCCCCCTCCCCGGCACGGACCCCCCATCCCCCTCCCCGGCACGGACCCCCCCCCCCAACCTCTTCTCCGGCACGGACCCCCCCATCCCCCTCCCCGGCACGGACCCCCCCCCCCCCCCAACCTTCTCCCCGGCACGGACCCCAACCTCCTCCCTGGCACGGACCCCCCCCCCAACCTCCTCCCCGGCACGGACCCCCCATCCCCCTCCCCGGCACGGACCCCCCCCCCCAACCTCCTCCCCGGCACGGACCCCCCCCCCCCAACCTCCTCCCCGGCACGGACCCCCCATCCCCCTCCCCGGCACGGACCCACCCCCCCCCCAACCTCCTCCCTGGCACGGACCCCCCATCCCCCTCCCCGGCACGGACCCCCCCCCCCCCAACCTCCTCCCCGGCACGGACCCCCCCCCCCCAACCTCCTCCCCGGCACGGACCCCCCATCCCCCTCCCCGGCACGGACCCACCCCCCCCAACCTCCTCCCCGGCACGGACCCCCCCATCTTCCTACCCGGCACGGACCCCCCCCCATCCTCCTCCCCGGCACGGACCCCCCCCCATCCTTCTCCCCGGCACGGACCCCCCCCCATCCTCCTCCCCGGCACGGACCCTAACCTCCTCCCCGGCACGGACGCCAACCTCCTCCCCGGCACGGACCCCCCCCCCATCCCCCTCCCCGGCACGGACCCCCCCAACCTCCTCCCCGGCACGGCCCCCCCCATCCTCCTCCCCGGCACGGACCCTCCTCCCGGCACTCCCCCGGAGCCCAGCACACTCTAACCACCCCCTCCACCGCACACACACACACACAACCCGAGACACACCTCTCCCCACACATTTAGACTGCGGCCATGCCATCGCCTGCCCAGAGCCAACCCCCCAGGCCGTCACTCACCTCCACGCTGGTCGGCGTGACCCTGGAGCACAGGGTCACGTCGATGAAAAGGAGGTTTGATTGACGTCGACGTGAACGGTCATCACGTCGACGGGACTTCGGCCCATCCGGAAGGGAGAACATCGGCAGGCCGAAAATCGGCTGCCTTGCGCAGACCCGTGCCATTCTCCGAAGTCAGCGGCGCCATTAACGGCCCGCCGACTTTTCTCCCTCCAGAGACTTCGGCAACCGGCGGGGGCGGGATTCACGGCGGCCAACTGCCATTCGCCGACCCGCTGGGGGGTCGGAGAATGACGCCCAAGTTGTGGGATTCTCCATTACCCAACGCCGAGATCGTAATCGGCGATTGAGCAGAGAATCACTGTTTACGACCAATTTGGGGCGGCGCCTGTTTTCAGATGCTCCGCCCCCTCCAAAATGACGACCTCAAGGAGTACGCTGCACGCCGTTGGGACAGCCTCAGGACGTTACCTGAAGGCCCTCCCCTGATGCCCCGCCCCCGATGAGCTGAGATCCCGACAGCACGGGGCATGTGTGAATTTGTGAATCCGGCGTGGTGGCTGCAGACTGTGTCCAGCGCCACTACAGTCGGGCAGGAGCTGTGCTGCTGGCCGGGGGGGGGGGGGGGGGCTTCACCGAGGGCTGGGGGCGGGGGGGACTGGTAGGAGGTGGTCTGGTGGTTTCCAGGGGGGCACTATTTGGCAGGTCGGGACCGCCCGTGGCCGGCGCCATGTTGTATGGCGCGACCACTGCAGGTTGTCGCCATGCACATCCGCGGCCACGGACCCGGCAATTCTACAGGCGTTTATATTGGGAAGGTCATCCGTTTTACGTGGCATGGCTGCTAGCCCCTCACAGGTCAGCACCACCTTATTTGTCATAAAACCAGACACATCCTCCAGACAGAGTCTCAAAAATGGAGAATGCAGCCCCATTTATTTTTCAGCTTGGGGAGATGAGGTCATTGCTGGGTGGAGCCAGGGAATGCTAAGAGACATTTTGAAAAGCTGTAGAGAATTAGTTTTCTGGAGGAACTTTGAAGAGGGGGTGCGTGAATTCTTATCTGTCTGACGCTGAGTCCACAATTTTCCCACAGTAAGTTAGATTGAGAGCTGTACGTTTTTTTTCTTGTTGTTTAATGGGAAATTGAGAAGTAGTGTTTAAGGGGTAATTTGTACGCTATTATTTTCAGTGTGTGAAGTTAAAAAGTTAATATTGTATTGATAATAAGCTCTTGTTTTAGAAATACCAAAGCCCTAATTTTTTCATGGAATCATTCCTGGAGCGAATCATGCTTTCCACAGTCCTACAAATAAACTAAAATATTGGGCTTTCGGTCCAGCTTCCCAGCCACTGTTGGGGTCGGGTCTGGGATCGTAATAAGGTGAAGATCAAAATTGGTCTGACAAAGAGGGATATTAGAATAGAGTTGCAGTTAACAAGAGAAACCAAAATCTTCCACAGGTATGTAAAAAGCAAGCAGCTGCAAGAGGTTGGGTAAGACCTATTAGGGACAAAGAGGGTGATATAAGCTTAGAGGCGCAAGGCTAGAATACTTCATGAGTACTTTGTTTTGCTGTTTCCTAAAAAAAAGTGGATGCTGGTCAAATATTGGAGGAACTGGATAGTGTGCTGCAAAGGATAGCAATGCTCACAGTGAATAAACTGGTCCAGATGTCTTGCACCCATTTGCTAAAGGGAGTGGAGGAAGCTGAAAGCTCTGAATGATAAGAAAATGGCAAGGGAGCGATGCTAAGGGATTGGAGAGTGGCAAATATCATACATTCAAGAAAGGTTACACATGTTCCTTGTAATTATTAATCAGTTTAACAACATTGGTAGATAAAGGTTTTCAAAACAATAACCAAAGAGGAAAGGTCAAAACGCACTTGGAGAGATTTGAGTTAATTAAGGAGAGCCTGCACAAATTTGAAAAAGGCAGATCGTGCATCAATGTTTTGATAAATAGAGAACTTTCATGAAGGGTAAGCAATAGATATTGTCTGTATGGATTTTAAGAAAGTTACCACATAAAAGTTTGGTGAATAAAGTTGAGGCTCAGAATTGAAAGGTCAGTGTCTGTGTGGAAAAGAAAAAGAATTGGCTTAAGAGCAGACAACAGCAAGTCTTAAATGGTTGTGTTTCAGACTGAAGGATAGTAGACAGTAATGTTCCCTGAGTTTCAATACTATGGCCACTGCATTTTTCTGACATGGATAAAAGAAAACCAGGTCAAATTTCAAAATTTTCCAATTATACCATAATTGGATGTGTGGCTGACAGTGAAGATATTCTCAATCAGCTACAACAGGAAATATATAGGCTCACACAATGGTCAGACAGTAACAAATAGAATTTAATACAGAGAAGTGTGAATTAATGCATTTTGGAAAAATATGGACTGACAGGAACAGTTCTAACAAGTGGACTGGGGCAAAGGGCCTACAGGTTCATGTTCATAGGTTTTTGATGGTGGCAGGAGTTATTGAGAGAGTAGGTAGCCAATCATATCAGACTTCATAAATAGAGATATTGGGTGCAATCTTCCCAAAGTTGATGAGACAAGAAAAGCTACTCTATGTGAAACTTGCTGCTTTCACAGCCGCGTTTTCATGCCTGATTAAACGGCACGCTGTGCAACTTCAGGGTGCTGGCAAGAATCCCAGAGTCAGCTGGAGGGGTGGGACCTGAACATGATGGCAGCACCAGGAATCTGAGATAAGGGTGTCCTTGATCTCAACGGTAAACGTAAGGACTCCTCCACCAACCCCCTGCCTCCATTGAACATCGGGCCCAAACCCCCCCCCCCCCTCACTCCCTGCAGACATCGGAGCCCCAGTGGAATAAGGAATACACCCAACTCCCACACACTGAAGGGGAACACTCCCTCCCCAACACTCAGAAGGGAAAGCCCCCCCCTGATGGAGGAGAATAACTCTCTGCATGTTCCCATGCAATCCCAAGCACGTCCCTCAACCCCCAGGGCCTACAGGCACCTCTGCATCCCCAGCGTGGTCATCATGACTGGTTTTCTTTTTTGAAAACCAGCAGTGATTCACATCGATGTGATGGCTCGCCACCGGAGGTAAGATACCTTGTGTGCTAACGTTACGGCATCAATCGGGTTCAATAATCGGATTCACGCCCTCACTGGGGATTTAGTGGCCATTACGGGATTTGCACTTACAGCTAACGGTGCCGCTAGATCTGGGTCACTGTCCAAAAGTAGAGAAGTTACGTTGAACCTGTATAAAGATCTGGGGCGTCATTCCGTTGGCCGCCGTGAATCCCGCCCCCGCCGAAGTCTCCGGCACCGGAGATTGGGCAGGGGCGCGAATCGGGCCGCGCCGGTTGGCGGGACCCCCCGCTGAATTCTCCGGCCCGGATGGGCCAAAGTCCCGACGATAAATTGCCTGTCCCGCCGGCGTAAATCAAACCTGGTATTTACCAGCGGGACCAGGCGGCATGGGCGGGCTCCGGGGTCCTGGGGGGGGTGCAGGGCGATCTGACCCCGGGGGGTGCCCCCCACGGTGGCCTGGCCCGCGATCGGGGCCCACCGATCCGCGGGCGGGCCTGTGCCGTGGGGGCACTCTTTCCCTTCCGCCTCCGCTACGGCCTCCACCATGGCGGAGGCGGAAGAGACTCTCCCCACTGCGCATGCGCGGGAAACTGGCAGCGGCCGCTGACGCTCCCGCGCATGCGCCGCATTTCCCGCGCCAGCTGGCGGGGCAACAAACGCCATTTCCGCCAGCTGGCGGGGCGGAAATCCCTCCGGCGTCGGCCTAGCCCCTCAATGTTGGGGGCTTGGCCGCCAAAGATGCGGAGCATTCCGCACCTTTGGGCCGGCGCGATGCCCGTCTGATTGGCGCCGTGTTTGGCGCCAGTCGGCGGGACATCGCGCCGTTGGGGGAGAATTTCACCCCTGGTAAGGCTACAACTAGAATATTGAATATAATTCTGGTCACGTCACTTCAGGAACAGGAGGCGATGGTGATGATCTGAGCAAGGTGTCTGCCTGTCAGATTCATTCATTCTCCATTTGGGATACTATGGGTGGAATTCTTAGTTTCAGAGATGAAGCGCTGATGCCGGGTCTGAATCGCATGAGTTCTACGGCCCTGAAAGCGGCTCTGGTCCTGGAGCAATCCGGGACATCCTAATGGGCTAGCACCAACACCACCTGGAACTAGTGCAATTTCAATGAATGCTGGCGTGTGATTCGCCGGGGGTCAGGGTGGGCACTCGAGAGCCTGACAAGCTGCAGCCGCATATAAGCACTCCACTCCCCTCACACTCTCATTCTAGCCAAGAAGATGCCAGCCTGAATAGAGGCACTGAGGTTCGCTGGTCTGAGCTGCAGGCGCTACTGGATGCCGTGGAGGAGAGTCAGGATACCCTGTTCCCCGGGGTGGGAAGAAGGTTGCCACCCGCAGATGTCACCCAGGCCTGGGCTCAGGTGGCAGAGACTCTGAGCGCTGTGAGTCCCAGTGCCAGGACCGGCCAGTAGTGCAGGAAGAGGTTGCATGACCTCCTCAGGGCAGCCAGGGTGAGTCTGTACCACCGTGTCACTGACACCAACCCCCAATCCCACAACGCACGCCCCACCCCCATGCAGCCCCCACCAAGAAAACCGTTAGGCAGCGCCAACCATGGTGTGCCACTTCCACCCTCCAGCCATCATGCTTCCAGCACCAACCCCCGCCCCACACACCCGTAGCACCATCTCCCCACCCCGCCTCAAGAGGGCGATTGAACCCCACCCACCGGCAATCCGCACGCACCACCTCCCAACACCCATACCTCCCGCCATGGCCAGATGCCCTGCACACATAGGCCAACAGCCGGTTTCTGGAACGAGCGGTCCCATCAATGCTGGAGATGCCGGGGACTACATGATGGGTTGTGAGCAGGTGCAGTTCGAGGAATCCAACCACATGCAGGGGCAGGAGGCAGTGCCGACCATGCATGCTACCCAGGCCCACACCACACGGGTGGCGTCTGCAGTGGAGACCTTGGGCAGGACAGTATCAGCCATGGGTGAAGATGTCAAATGCCTAGGGCACAGACACTGGCACTGCTGCTCTCCTTAGAGGAATGTACACGTGGATCTACAAGGTAAGTACTACAGCTATAATGCTTCCTACGGCCCTTGTCTGGACTGCTCTCTAGTTTTCAGACAGAGGTCTCTTTTTGGGGGGGGGGTCCCTTGGCCAACGGATCCCGGGGAGGGTCCCTTGGTCAACGGATCCCGGGGGGAGGGGGGGTCCTTTTAATCAGAGGGTCTCTACGGGGTCTCTCTATCTCTGGGTTCACTATGGGAGACCTTCCTTTTACATGATTCCGGAGGGTGGGGGAGGCAGGTCGGGCAACACCCACACTTAAGGGTGGGGGGAACACACGCAATCCGGGGGATGAGGGCTGCTGTGCAGTGTGTGAGTGGGGGTGAGGAGGGGCCAATTTGCAGTGTTGGTGGGGCTCAGATGGTTTCTATCATCTTGGCCCTGGCATGGTGGACCTCTGGTGGGTCAGGGGGGCAACGGTTGCACCCTTGGCCCACTGAAAGGTCCACCACATCAGGGCCACGAGAGTAGAGACCACAAATGAACCGCGTGCACATGATTCCTCACCACGGGGGACCAGAGAATCACAAGTGGGCAGAGCACAGGGCGCCGGGCCCACTAAATGGATGCAAGTGGGTCAGCACCCGCGCCAATCCCAATTTTGCCCCGACGCCCGATTCTCCGTCCCATCGGGGAACGCATTCCGGGCGTCCCGGGATGGAGAATCCAGCTCTCAATCTCTGTGCCGGGTTGATCAACATATCATGATGTTGCTGCTCATCAAATCCAGACAATTTCACACTCTGAGCTCACATCATTGACTTTTGACAGCAATAGTGGCAGTGATTCGCTTCCAAATGGTATCTCTGCAAACAAAGTAGCATCATTTGAACACACTTTAGAACAGATAAAAGTGGTTTGAAAAAGATGCTTTGACATGGTTTGTGGTCAGACCTTACCCATCACTTTGTCTCTTTCAAATAGGTGCTGATTAAAATGCTCACAAGTAAAGTCAGTGCCCAGGATTACTTTCTCAATCTGAGCATTTTACATTAATATGAAAGCAAATGCAACTGGTTGTTTTTGCTGCATGAGGGGTGCTCCTATCTTACTGGCATCACACTTCAGGGAGACCTCATCGTTAACATCATAGCACCTCAACACTGGTGTTGATCCCTAGATGTTTGATGTGAGTGAAAGCTGCTTCTTTGTTCTTTGCTTGCAATACCATTGAACATCTTTTGCAGTGAACATGCATAGACGTTCACTCTCCGATGACAAATTAAGCAAGAACTTTGCTAGGTAGTTCATAAACAATGTTCATTGTAACGCCTTCACATCTAATGATTGCTGTATCTCTGCTACTGCTCTCACCTTATCAGGGCAAACTCCTTTCGCTGTCTGTATATGACCGATGTAGTTTACTTCAATAATTTTCAGTTGCAGTTACATCTTATTCAGCTTCAGGTTCATCTGGTGATCCGCCACCAGAAGCCTCACTAGTTTCTGATCATAGTCTGTGATGGCCTCTTCCGATGGCCTCTTCCAATGTATCTCCACATCCATAGACTGCCATATCATCCATAATTGCTTCAACTCCTGGAAGATTATTCGCACTTCTGGGGCGAGATTCTCCGATCCCCCACCGGGTCGGAGAATCGCCGGGGGCTGGCGTAAATCCCGCCCCCGCCGGTTGCCGAAGTCTCCGGCACCGGATATTCGGTGGGGGCAGGAATCGCGCTGCGGCGGTTGGCAGGCCCCCCCTGCGATTCTCCGGCCTGGATAGGCCGAAGTCCCGCCGCTAAAATGCCTGTCCCGCCGGCGTAGATTAAACCACCTACCTTACCGGCGGGACAAGGCGGCGCGGGGGGCTCCGGGGTCCTGGGGGGGGCGCGGGGTGATCTGGCCCCGGGGGGTGCCCCCACAGTGGCCTGGCCTGCGATCGGGGCCCACCGATCGGGGCCCACAGGCGGGCCTGTGCCATCGGGGCACTCTTTCCCTTCCGCCTTCGCCACGGTCTCCACCATGGCGGAGGCAGAAGAGACTCCCTCCAATGCGCATGCGCGGGAATGCCGTCAGCGGCCACTAACGCTCCCGCGCATGCGCCGCCCGGAGATGTCATTTCCGCGCCAGCTGGCGGGGCACCAAAGGCCTTTTCCACCAGCTGGCAGGGTGGAAATTCATCCGGCGCCGACCTAGCCCCTTAAGGTTGGGGCTCGGCCCCCAAAGATGCGGAGCATTCCGCACCTTTGGGGCGGCACGATGCCCGACTGATTTGTGCTGTTTTGGGCGCCAGTCGGCGGACAACGCGCCGTTTCCGGAGAATTTCGCCCCTGGTCTGGAAGAGTATCAGGCAATGCAGGCAATATGTGATAATCAAATGGCATGCACAACCATCTGCATCTCCCAAATGGTATCCAGAAGCTCGTCAGGGAATTTCCTTTTCATTCAATTCCACTTGCCAATATCCATTCTTCATATATAGGATTGACTTGGCAGATTTCAGCAAAATGTCTTCAATTATTGGCAATGAGATTTCTTCAAAGCTTTATTGAGGTCCTTTGAATCTCTGCACACTCTCAGTTTTCCAGTTGCTTCACGGTTACCATGCTGCTAGTCCAGTCTAGAGGTTGTCACTTTTTTGATTACTCCAACATTTTCAGGCTGGTCTATCTTGCCTTTCCAGCTGGACCTCAGGGCAGCTGAAACTCTCCTCAGAAGAAGAAGATGATGATGATGGTCACACATTCTCATCTACTGCAAGATTATATTTACTAGGAAGATCCACAAAAACACCCTTATCATTTTTTAGGATTTGTTCAGCAGTCAATAGCTTTGTGCCACGCAAAACATTGCGTCTGGTACACAGAAGGGTACTTTTGATTGCATCAAGCTTGTTTCTGTTGAGATGTGTGGATTTTGGCTGATGTCTAGTAATAGGAACTGCAAATCTTCTTTCTTCCCATTGCATTGAGCACTCAGCTTTGTTTGTCCTCTTGGGGTGAGCATTGTCCCATCATATAGCCTCAACTTAATCTTCGGTGGTTTCATTTTCGTGTCACCACCTTGACCATCTTCACACGAGTCTGCGAAGCTCATGATGTTGCAAGTTACATCAGTGTCCATCTGACACTTCATATTAATTTGATGTTCTCCTTCTACAGCATTCATTCCAATAATCATAAACCATTTATTCCATGAGATTTGTCAATGGCAACTGATGATAAATGTCAGGATCATCGCTCAAGAAACCATCTTTTTTTGGCTTGCTTTTTCCTTTTCCAGCAAAACACTTGCTTGCAAAATGGTTCAGCTTCTTACAGTCAGGTTAATGTTTCCCCAAGTTGGACATATTTGCTTTTTCTTTTGCATGCTATCCTCAGCAATACTTACACCTTTCCTCTTCTGGAAATAGTTCTTCCTTTTCTCCATTGTCTTGTACTTGTAAGGCTTGAACTGCCTTTCAGCATAGTGCAAGGTCTCGTATGTTCCCCAATCAATACATTTTGGTTGCTGATTAACTAAACTGAGAGCCTTTGCACATTTCGATAGCTTTCTTTTTTCCAAAATTCCTTTGATTTGGGAACGGCGATTAGACTGGAAGTTGGCAAATGTTACAACACTTCAAGAAAAAAAGAGATAGAAAACAGTGAACTATCAGCTGGTTAGCCGAACATCAGTTGTTGGGAAAATGCTGGAATTTAATATGAAGGAAGTATTAGCCATGTACTTGGGCACGCACAGTATGAAGCTATTATTATTATTATTATTACAACAGATCAAAATGCAAAGTTCTGTCGACAAATTTATTCGACTTTCTTGAGGATTTAACTCGTAAGGTTAGATAAAGGGTAACCACTAGACATAATATATTTTGATTTCCAAAAAGCATCCGATAAGGTGCCACACAAAAACTTGATATTGCAACGATGAGATTCCCTCTGGGATCACACTTACCCCAATGCTTGGCTGGCGGGGCGGGGTGGAGGCTGCAGGGCCTCAGACGGGAAGCCTATCCTTGCCCCAGTTGACCCCATGTAAGGAATTTTTCCTGCTCAGTGTCTATTTTCAGGTTGGTAAGTGGATGACAGACCAGGCAAAGAGACCGGAAATTGAGTTTCATCTCGGGTGGGAAGTCGGGGGAGGGGAACTCGGTCAGAAATCCCTTTCTGACTGGAGACACGCTCCCTTTTAAGGTTCGGTGCCACACACAAGTGTGAAATTGTAAGGACGGGATTCCCCTGGGATCACGCCCACTCCAACCTAGTATTGATTTTAGACCTAGGGTCCAAACCATTGTCCACCCCCACAGAATATCCCTTGAGCACCCCACACTCACAACCCCCATGGTCCCCCAGGCCTTCCCCACCCACCTAGCCGCCTCCTTCGTTCCCTGCAACGTACCTCGCCTCCATTTCCCAGCAGCTCCCTGCAGTCCACTAAAGTGTTGCGCCTGAAGAGTTGTCGGCCAATCTGATTGGCCAACAACTCTCCAAGGCGGACCTCCTCTAAGAAAATTCTATCTCTGATCAGATCATCCACAGTTGTTCAAACTCACGCAAATTAGCTAGATGTATCCATGGGACGGGATTCTCAGACCCCCCCCCCCCGCCGGACGGGATTCTCAGACCCCCCCCGCCAGGTTGGAGAATCCCCAGGGGGGCGGCGTGAATCCCGCCCCGCCACACCGACTGCCGTATTCTCCGGCGCCGGTTTTCGGACGGGGGCGGGGTTTACGCCACGCTGGTCGGGGGTCGTTGGCTGCACCCCACCCCTCGGCAATTCTCTGGACCCAGTGGGCCAAGTGGCTGTCGGTTCCTGGCCAGTCCTGCCGGCGTGAAATGGACATGGTCCCACACGGCGGGACCTGGCTGGTAGGCCGTCTAGTGGAGTCCTCGGGGGGGGATCTGACCCCGGTGGGGGGGGGGGGGGGAACGGTGGCCTGGCCCGCGACCGGGATCGGGGCCTCCTTCCTTCCGCGCCGGCCTCTGTAGGGCTCCGCCATAGCCGCCGGGAGAAGAACCCCCTTGCGCATGTGCAGAAACATGCCGACGGTTCTGCGCATGCGCCTACTCGCGCCGGCCCTTCGCTGCCAGTTGGCACGGCGCCATCCCCTCCAGCGCCAGCCTAACCCACGGAAGTGTGGAGGATTCCGCAACTTCCGTTTGGCCCGACGCCGGAGTGGTTCGCGCCCTTCTTGGCGCCGGGGGGGTTCAGTGGGTTCTGCCAGGGTGCATGGGGTTCTAGCGGAGGTGGGAAAATGTTTCACCCTCCTCTGTTGGGGGGAGACCCTTCTGCGTGTAGGTGATGGGGGCTGTTCCCCTTATCCACCAGGGGGTCCTCATGGCCAATTGCGGGAGAATCCCGCCTATGCAGTCACAAAACAATATTCTCCTACTCTTCCTCAACAATGGTGTTGAACACGAAGCGTTTATAAATCAAATTAGTAAAGGCTCAAAGTGGGTTGTCAAGACCTCTAAAATTTCACAGGACTGGCTTTTTTGCTTTTCAATGAGTTCTAGGGTGCACTGTAGGGTTCTATGGTTCAAGATGTGATACAGCTGGCTGCACTCTTCCCCAGCACTGATAAGATTAGCTGCACTTATTTGTTCAGGTTTCTCATTCAATTCTGTGGCAAATTAATAGTTTTGTCATTGGGACTGAAAGAATTTCCAATTTACTTTTCAAATCTCCACAGGAGATGGTACTTGAATATTCAAAGCCATACTGACTTACCCAGTGACCAATGTAAAGGACAGAGTTGCAGATTTAATTATTCTCTGCTATTTCTTGCAGCTATCAAAACTAACTCAATTTCAGCTGCACATTCCTGACACCTTGGCCACGATTTAGCAGCCACACGCAAATCCCGCAAAGGCCGCTAAATCTCACGAGCGGCCACAAACGGGATTTGCACTCGTGAGATCTCACCTTGAGATTTTTAGCGTGGGTCTCTCTCTCTCTCTCTCTCTCTCTCTCCCCAACCCCCCAGTGGTGTATTCGATCCAATTTCTACCCATGGTAATAATTTTACATATAATTACTGGGCCACAGCATATCCTCCTGCACCATTGGCATGAATCACTACTGGTTTTTAAAAACAAAACCCAGTCATGATGACCAGTGGGTTCTGCCAGGGTGCATGGGGTTCTAGCGGAGGTGGGAAAATGTTTCACCCTCCTCTGTTGGGGGGAGATTCCCCTTCTGCGTGTGGGTGATGGGGGGTGTTCCCCTTATCCACCAGGGGGTCCTCATGGCCATTGTGGGAGGAGACGGGGGAGTCCACATGACCTTTGATGGAGTACCAATGTCTGTGGGGGGGGGGCCAATGCCGTTGCAGGGTGGGGCCTTAAATTTAACTTTGTGATTGGGGCGCACATTAAAAAGGGCACTGTGATCTCAGTTTCCCAGAATTGCTGGCTAGTTTAGGCCCTGACTCTCCAGCTGGGTATGTGATCCTCACCAGCACTCTGAAATTGCACCAAGTGCCATTTAATCAGTTGAGAAAAGGCAGCTGTGGAGCCAACAAGTTTCACACAGCTTTTCTTGCCTGATTCAATATTCTGTGCAATTTTGCGAAGATTGCATTCCCCAAGCCCCCACCAAAGTGTTTGATGGCAGGCACGGTGCCATCCAGGTCTGCCACTGAAACAGAGAATATGGCAGGAGGCACTGAAATCAGTTTCACAATGGTGTGAATTTACAGTGGGATATTCCACTAATGTCTGTCATGGTTGATCGTACTTCCCAGCAGAAGCCGGTGTGAACCTCATTTGCATCCCGTTAATTGGGTGCAGATAAACGACCGGCCCCCGATGGCATATTCTCCGCGGAGCCAGCAGGAAAACGCACCAGTGTGAAACACATTTGGAACAACGAGCATGCAGATATCGGGACTCATCTGAATAATGTCTTGATCTGCCTCCTGAGTTCAGGATGGAGGGTGCCCACAATCCTGAAACACCACAGTTGTGAGTCAGGGTGCATCTACAGGTCGAGTTTCTACATGAGGTGTCCTGGAGGTGGTCCATCTTCCAACCTCAGGATGTTCCTGCAGTTTCATCTTCTTTCTCAGATGGTCCAACTTCCAGTCTCAGAGTGCTCTTGGAGATCTATCTTCATTTGCAGGAGATCCACCATCTTTCTTCAATACTGTGTCAGTGATGTTGGATACCTTTTCAATATGGCACCCGGGCACTAGGTGGACTACGTGCCATCCAGGCCTGTCCCACCACGAAATACGGCGGAAATGCCCGGATGTATTATTAATGAGGTTGGGACAGGAAGATCTGGCCTATTTCCCCACCGGCCGTGTTCCCACCCTCACCATGGCACTTACCCACCCTGGCACTTAGTCTCAAAATGGGAGAATTCCACCCCTTCAAATGGCTTCTGCTCTCAAGTCTTTAGACAAGAGGGATCACAACAGATGTCACATGACTACGACAAGCTTACAGCAAGTCGCATCGTACAAAGGCACTTTTCAAAAATGACTAATCTGAAAATCACTTACCTTTCTGTGATGACACACTGACGGCTTGTATTTCCCAAGTAGTAATTGAGTCTTTAAGATGACCAGATACCTCCTTTGTGACAACGCTGATTAATAAAAAGAAAAATATATTTCCATTGAATACTTCTTGACCAACACTGTGAACACCTTGACTATAATTGTCATTTATTTGTGAAATCAACTACTGAACTGTTGCGACCCTTTGTTTGGCTGTCACCTATTAACCTATATTCAAGGTTATACAAACCATTATTGGTTTTATGGGTAGGTAATGAGTGCTCTGCCTAAAGGCAGGTCCTTGCCTCATTCTCTGCCAATGCTTCATGCTGCGCTGTTTTTCTTGGCAGTCTACCCCAGCTGGAATGGAAATTGAACCTGTTGCCGTTATTCTAAACCATAAACTAGCCAACAAACCAACTAGCTAAGTTAACCAGCAGCCTCCTCCCCAACCGCCAAGTAATCCAAACACCTCAGAGTAAAAATGAATGTTTGCTGAGTGTAATCTTTCTCGGAGTGTCAGTATGGCCCAGGTGGTAGACGGCTAGCCGCTGAGTCAGAAGGTTGTGGTTCCAGTCCCACTTTGGGACTTGAGCGCAAAAGTCTTGCCTGAGGCTCCAGTGTGGTACTGAGGGATTGCTGCACGATCTGGGGTGCTGTCTTTCACGTCATACATTAAACTTGGCTCTGTCTGCCCTCTCGGGTAAAATTAAATATCCTACAGACACTATTTCAGAGCAGGAGAGTTCTTGGAGTGTCCTGACCAATATCACAAAAAAGACTATCAACTGGTCACTTTCACACCAGGCCTGTAACGGTGCCTTTTCCTGCCCTCACCCTGAACTGAAAAATCTGTGACTTTGCTTCCAATATCCACCTTTCCAATACCAGCACATGATTCATCTCTGTCTTTTTCTGTACTTTCTTGACTTCTTTGCCTCCATTTCTGAGAGTAGGCTATCAACAATTTAAATTACCTTGACACTGCTTCCTGTAAAGACTCGATTCCACTGTCCAAGTTTCTCCATCTCCACAGCATCTATTCTGAGAATGCAACATTATATACTTGTGTTTCCAATATGTCTTTCCTTTCCTTCACCTCCTCCAGCCCCCCCCCCCCCCCCCCCCCCCCCCCGCCCCTCACCATGGTTTACAGGGTCCTTGACTGTGTTCACCTACTTCTGATTTCATCCCTTTCTCTCTCTCCCAGAACTACAAGAAGCTCCACTCACCTTCCACTAGTATGGCAGGGGCATGGGCACGGAAGCAATAGGTCAGAAGGTGAGAGCATTGAGGGAGAACTAGTGAATAGGGCCAGTATGGCTCTGAGGCAGAGCAGACAGGGAGAAGTTGCTGAACACAGCGGGTCTGGTGGCCTGAAGAGCATATGTTTTAATGCAAAGAAGTATTACGGGTAAGGCAGATGAACTTAGAGCTTGGATTAGTACTTGGAACTATGATTTTGTTGCCATTACAGAGACCTGGTTGAGGGAAGGGCAGGATTGGCAGCTAAACGTTCCAGGATTTAGATGTTTCAGGCGGGATAGAGGGGGAATGTAAACGGGGTGGTGGAGTTGCGCTACTGGTTCGGGAGAATATCACAGCTGTACTACGGGAGGACACCTCAGAGGGCAGTGAGGCTATATGGGTAGAGATCAGGAATAAGAAGAGTGCAGTCACAATGTTGGGGGTTTACTACAGGCCTCCCAATAGCCGGCGGGAGATAGAGGAGCAGATAGGTAGACAGATTTTGGAAAAGAGTAAAAACAACAGGGATGCTGTGATGTGTAGAAGCCAGGTATTTCTAATACAACTATTATAGGTAAAAGATAGCTGTTTAAGCATAAATATTAAGCCCCAGTTTTAAATACCCATTTAAAATGAGAATTTCAGCACCCATAACCTCAGGTCATGACAAAACACACAGCTTCAACAGAGGCACAAAAAGCCTGACACATGCATAAACTAATTGGAGATAAAAACAACATTTTCACTAAGGTATTTTCAAAGACAGTTTGGCATTAAGAAATGAGCTGTACCAGTAATCAGATCAAGGACGAAGCAGGCACCATAGCAACATGAAGGCACCATTGTTCACAATGCAGATAACAGCTAAGTCAGCAGAAGACCAGTTTTTGCTGGTAAAAGATAAAGCAGATTATCGCATTCCATAACATGCACAAGTATTCAAACATGAAACAATTAAAACTAATATTGCACATTGAAGGTGGACAGCTTGCCGTCAAATCAAATGTGTTTGAGTCTAACCCAAACCAATTAGGATTATATTGGGGTGTGATTAGATGACTTAAGACAGATATGAAAGGGTATAACTGAAAAAGGTTCGCCCCACCATTTTTGGAGTGTTTTGTGTTAGGGAGTGTGTTTTAGTTTTGTTTTAGTTATGTTGGAGTTTAGTTTTAGTTTAGTTCTCTCTCTCTCTCCCTCTCTCTCTCTCTCTCTCGTTTTCATATTTCATTTCCAGACTTTGACCTTTTAAATGACTTTCGAGCTGTCTGCCTAAGCAAGAAGATAATGGGCGTCATGCTCCGACCCCCCAGCGGGTCGGAGAATGGCCGTTGGCCGCCGTGAATCCCGCCCCCGCCGGTTGCCGAAGTCTCCGAAGGGAGAAACGTCGGCGGGGCGTTAATGGCGCCGCAGACGTCGGAGAATGGCACGGGTGTGCGCAAGGCAGCCGATTTTGGGCCTGCCGATATTCTCCCTTCCGGATGGGCCAAAGTCCCGTCGACGTGATGATCGGTCACGTCGACGTAAATCAAACCTCCTTTTCATCGGCGTGAACCTGTGCTCCAGGTTCACGCCGACCAGCGTGGAGGTGAGTGACGGCCTGGGGGGTTGGCCGCTGGGCAGGCGATGGCGTGGCCGCAGTCTGAATGTGTGGGGAGAGGTGTGTCTAGGGTTGTGTGTGTGTGTGTGCGGCGGGGGGGGGTTGGTGGTTAGAGTGGGCTGGGCTCCGGGGGAGTGCCGGGAGGGGCGTCCGTGCCGGTGAGGAGGATGGGAGGTCCGTGCTGGGGAGGAGGATGGGAGGGGGTCCGTGCTAGGGAGGGGGATGGGAGGTCCGTGCCGGGGAGGAGGATGGGGGGGTCCGTGCCGGGGAGGGGGATGGGGGGTCCGTGCCGGGGAGGGGGATGGGGGGTCCGTGCCGGGGAGGGGGATGGGGGGAGGTGGTCTGTGCCGGGGAGGGGGATGGGAGGTCCGTGCCGGGGAGGAGGATGGGGGGGGGGTCCGTGCCGGGGAGGGGGATGGGGGGGGGGGGGTCCGTGCCGGGGAGGAGGATGGGGGGGGTCCGTGCCGGGGAGGAGGATGGGGGGGGGGGTCCGTGCCGGGGAGGAGGATGGGGGGTCCGTGCCGGGGAGGGGGATGGGGGGTCCGTGCCGGGGAGGGGAATGGGGGGTCCGTGCAGGGGAGGAGGATGGGGAGGTCCGTGCCGGGGAGGGGGATGGGGGGGGGGGGGGGGTCCGTGCCCGGGAGGAGGATGGGGGGGGGGTGGTCCGTGCCCGGGAGGAGGATGGGGGGGGGGTTCTATGCCGGCGAGGAGGATGGGGGGTCCGTGCCGGGGAGGAGGATGGGAGGTCCGTGCCGGGGAGGGGGATGGGGGGGGGGGGGGCGTGCCGGGGAGGGGGATGCGAGGGCAAGTGAGTGCCGGGGAGGGGGATGGGAGGGGTCCATGCCGGGGAGGGGGATGGGGCGGGGGGGGTCCGTGCCGGGGAGGGGGATGCGAGGGCAAGTGAGTTGGTCCACCTGGTCAGGTGCCAGCCTCCAACAGTTGGACCCATGCGGTCCATGCCACCTGGCTGGGGGGAAGGAGGGGATATGGGCAATGATGATATGGGTAGTGGTGTCCTGGGTAGTGGTGACCTGGGTAGTGGTGTCCTGGCTCGGCTGTGATGGGGGCCTGTGGCTGCCCCCCTCGTCGCTGGGTGGCACACGCCTGCGTCGTCGCACCCGCACGTGACGGGGGTGTCGTCTCCCTGTTGCTCCAGGCCTCTCCGTCTCCCGTGGTCTCCAAGGGACATCCTGCGGGCGTCGCATGCCGGAGGGTCCGGGTCTCTCCGTCTCCCGTGGTGTGCGAGGGGCATCCTGCGGGCGTCGCATGCCGGAGAGTCCGGGTCTCTCCGTCTCCCGTGGTGTGCAAGGGGCATCCTGCGGGCGTCGCATGCCGGAGGGTCTTGGTCTCTCCGTCTCCCGTGGCCTCCGAGGGGCATCCTGCGGGCGGTCTGCATCTGCGGGGATGGGTGCCTCGCGTTTGCTCCTGCGATACACAATGAAGCATGCATGGTTAGACATGAAGGCAGTGATCAGGTGGTATGGGGGAGGGGGGATATGGGGGAGGGGGGATATGGGGGAGGGGGGATATGGGGATGGGGGGATATGGGGATGGGGGGGATATGGGGACCGGCTGTCGGTGGCTCACTTTCTAGTACGCCCCCGACCTCTGCATCAGCAACCTCCTGGTCCTCAGGTCCGCCAGCCAGTTCCAAGGCCCTTTCCTCGCGTTCGGTCAGTGGCCTCTCATCAGCGGGGCCTCCTCCAGTCCTCACATGCTCCCTATTGTTGTGTGCTCGCTTCTCCTGTTGCGGGGGGGGGAGGGGAGAGAGTGGCAGGGGTAAAAGGCAACAGTGTTAGGCAGGTATATGAATGCACGCCATCAGTTGCGCGTGTATTGCAGAGGTTAAGGTTAGGACTGGATTCACTTGGGGATATGGGGGAGGGGGGATATGGGGGAGTGGGTATATGGGGGAGTGGGTATATGGGGGAGGGGGGATTATGGGGAGGGGGATTATGGGGAGGGGGGGATATGGGGGAGGGGGGATATAGGGGAGGGGGGATATGGATATCGGGCGGGGGGGGGGGGGGGAGGCTCACCCTGCCTGCTCTGACGAGGTTGTTCACCTTCTTGTGGCACTGGGTGCCTGTCCGTGGTGTCAGGGCCGCAGCGGTGACGGCCTCTGCCACCTCCCTCCACAGACGCCGGCTGTGGCATGGGGCAACTCTGCGGCCGTGCCCGGGATACAGGACCTCCCTCCTCTGCTCCACTGCGTCCAGGAGCGCCTCCACATCGCGTGACTGGAACCTCGGGGCTGAGCGGCGGCCAGCCATCTAGTCGGGTGTTCCGGTTTGGTGTTCCGGTCGGGTGGGGGGGAGCAGTGCGTCCTTATGAGCCGTCACGCCGTGCGGCGTGTATGACGCTGCACGGCGTGAACCACGTGCGCAAGCGCGGATCCCGTCACGTCGCTGCTAGCCCATTTCGTGCCGGAGATTTTACAGCCATATTTCCGGCGTGACGCAAGTCGGATTTGCGCCGATCGGCGGACTTTGCGCCGATAACGGAGAATTTCGCCCCAGGTCTTTGATTCTCTGAAAGCTTCAAATTGTGTACGAATTGTCTTTTATATGAATTTCAAATTGTAATCAATAGAAGACAAATAAAACAATTCTTATTGGCAGCTGAGAAGTTTTAACTTAAATTTCTACTGAGTTCCAGTAATCGCAAAGTGCTGCTGGTAACCGAATAGTAGGAATACTATAAATTCCTTCAACTTGGCGTAGTCCAATATTAAAGATCTAACAACTTGGCGTAGTCGGCAGCAGGGGGGGGGAGTGCTGATACAACCTTCGGAGGAGGCCCAGGCGACGACGGAAAGCTTCGAAGATAATCGGAGGAGGCCCGGAACCTTCAGGAAGCTTCGGAGATAATTGGAGGAGGCCAAGAAGACAGCCGGAACCCACGGTAAGAAATATCTTTTTCACCCATTAAAAGTCTTAAAGCCGCATCAATCAGTGCTTCGACCCCTGAAAACATTTTTATAGACTGTGTTAAATCAATCAGGTGCCAGTCGTTGTGACTAACATAGACATGGCTGGAAGATTAGTCACTGCAGTCAGCAATCAAGGAAAATTTATGGCTGATCCAAATCAAAGTGTAGATTCAGAGTCTTCAGCAGGCAGAAAATTACTCCCCACTACATCCAAGGGGGGTGCTGGAATACCAGATGTTTCTGTTGAAGATATGTTGGGGGATTGTAGATCTTTCATTCATAGACAATTTGACCTAGGTGAAACCTCAAAAAAAATTGAATCAAGTATGATATCCCCAGAGGATAGTGGTTCTTCGATAATATCAAGAGAGCATGGGGAAAATGCACACGATTACACGGTGCAGAACATTTAAAATGGTCCCTGGTAATTACAGGACAGATACGCAGTCAGCAAGAGATCATTATTAAAAATAAAAGTGATAATGAGTATAGGTCCACTAAAGACCAACTAATTGCAGTTGTTGAAGAATTGTGAGATGCACAATCCAAACGTGAGCATTATGGTGAAATTAAAACAGATTTGCAAAATAAAACCTCTGAACTCCAGCAGTTATCTTTTCAAATAGCAGAATTTCAAATTCGAGTTTTCGATGTGGAGTCAAAATACCAACAGTTGCAATTAAATACTGAGCGAAGTGATGATGAGTATAGGTCCACTAAAGACCAACTAATTGCAGTTGTTGAAGAATTGCAAGATGCAAAATCTAAATTTGAGCATTATGATGAAATTAGAACAGATTTGCAGAACAAAACCTCTGAACTCCAGCAGTTATCTTTTCAAATAGCAGAATTCCAAATTCAAGTTTTTAAAGTGGAGTCAGAATACCAACAGTTGCAATTAAACACTGAGCGAATTAAACTTGAAAATTGCAAATTAATCGAAAAAATATGTGTTTTAGAAAGAGATATAAACAACGTCACTGAACACTGCAATCTTTCTCTGCAGAAATTTGAACAAACAGCACAAACTCAGAAATCAGCCCAAGCACCCCACCTAGTGGCACAATCGGCAATTGCACAGCCAAGATCAAGGGCCTGACTCTCTGAAATGGAGACAGAGTGTTCGCGCCATCGTGAACGCCGTCGAGGTTCACGATGGCACGAAACGGCCCCTATCCCAACCGATTCAGGGCCTCGAAAATGGGCTAGGACCGGCGGCGTGTCATTTACCCGCGCATGCGTGGTTGCCGTCCTCCCCGAGTACGCCCCGCAAGCGGATGTCCAACTGATCTTGCGGGGTTGCGGAAGAAAGGAGCTCCTCCTTCAGAGAGGCCGGCCCGACGATCGGTGGGTGCCGATCGCGGACCAGACCCTATTTGAGGCCTCCCCAGGTGCAGGATCCCCCCCTTCCCCCCCCCCCCGCTGCAGGCCGCCCCCCCCCCCCAGCGTTCCCGTGCTGTTCCCGCCGGCAGCAACCAGGTGTGGACGGCGCCGGGGGGAACCCGCCGTTTTCGGCAGGCCATCCGGCACTGAGAATCGCGGGGGTACCGGTGAATCGCCATTTTGGCTGTCTCGGGCGATTCACTGGACTGCGCCACGCAAAACGCGATTGTGCCGATCTGGCCGCTTCCGTGAATAGCGGGAGGGCGTCGGACCGGCGTCGTGGGCAAGTTTGACGACCTAGGTGATTCTCTGAAACGGCGCGGGAGCAGAGAATCGCACCCAGTGTTCCTACAATGCAAAATACTAAATTAATTCGACTAGCCCCTTTAAAACGCAAACGGGTTAGAGTAGGAAGCAAAAAAATAGAAGGAGACGGTGAAACTATCACTAGAAACATATTTGACCACCAATGGATTCATGAACCAACAGATCCTTCAAAAATTGACTAATGGTCCAAAGATCTTCCACACCCTAAAAAAGGTGGTATAACCACATGGGATGGAATTCACAGATTACAAGCCATTTACAGTCTCCACCCATTTGATGGAGTACAAATTCTGACTATCATGCTAGGTACTCGTGTAATTTCAACCCTTGGAAATGAAGTAGAAGTTGCCCTTGGAGACGATTTGCAAAATTTAGAAGCTGGTTGGCTAGGAGTCAAGAATTGGATATTAAAATTTCGCCCCCCAAGGACCAATTGGTCTAAGATCACATCTTGCATTCAAAAAAATAATGAAGATATTCAGGATTTTGAGGAAAGATTTTTACATACCAGGAAAATGACACATGGGATGCAAGCACTTTAAGTCCATTAAAAACGGCTTTTATAGCCGGTGTTAAACCTGAAGTTTCTGCTGCCTTGAATTTGGTTTTATCAGCTTGGGCCACAGCTGGCACATACCGAGACATAGTTGACCGATGCATTCAGATAGATCGTGGTTTGCACAATCAGGCAACTTTTAACACTGCAGCTGCTCAAATGCAGCCTATTGCTCAAATCCAGCCCATGTTACCTGCTGCTCCAGCGGCGGCTGTTGCAGCACCTGCAGGATTATCAGCAGTAACTACAATTTCACCACCAGCGCCAGGGCAAACATGTACCCTTGCTCCATTAAAATCATGTAAGAAAATACCACAATGTCTTTTCTGTGGTAGAGTAGGACACTGGATGGCAAAATGCTATCATAAACAACGGATGGATTTGAGAGATGATAATGAAGTAGACAATGTTCACTACAATACATTTCCACCTCGTGGTCAATCATGCAACGCGTACCAACAAGACACACCCAGTATGGCTTCTGGTCAGTACCACTGGCTAAGCAACTGCAACCATGGTTTGCTTTTACAGTTAATCAGCAACAGTATCACAATAGCCCAACTGTTTACCATGTGGCTCTACAGAATCATCTCAGGCAACTGCCTGTTTGGCCTTCCACCATTATCCAGTATGAAGATGATGTTCTGATAACCTCCATCAATAAAGAAGATCATGACAAAGACTTACGGGTGGTCTTGAACCACCTCAGTGCTAATGGTCATAAAGCTAGCTTTGCCAAAGCACAAATTGCCCAGAAAGAAGATGTTTACTTGGGACAGAAAATTTCCAAAGGAAAAGGGAACTTACTCAGAACAGAACGACTGCCCCCAAAGCAGCTAAAGAAACCTCAACGTATCGCTAAAAAGTTGCCGAAAACTGTCATTATTCTGAATGTTGCTTTATTAATTTAAAGAAATTAACATATCTTGTTAGCTGTGTTTCCTTTAACAGAATTGACAAATTCATTTACAGAAAACCAAGATACAGCGCAAGATTGGTTCACTTATATATTCAATAAGTTATTGTGTTTGATATTTTAAAATAAATGTTTAAAATTAGCCTGGAAATTAAAACTTCAAACAATGTGGAAGCTGGTTTTTAAAAAAAAAAACTCTGATTAAAAGCAAATCTATATTCCAAAAAAACAGATCGTTCAAAGACATTTGGCAGCAATCCAACTTTTACTCCCAGTCCATTTGAGTGACAAATATTTTTTAAAAACATTTAAAGATGCGAATGGCATCATTCCAAGCTATACGCCCCTTTTTGTCTCCGCAAGAAAATTAATCCTTTCAACAAGCTTTTGTGTATAATCCAGAAGATGTCAAAGACTTGACAATTCACATCCAATACAAAGTTTCATTATTATTCATTTATCAGTGAATTATTCTTAATAATTTATTAATAAATTACATAATCAATTTTGATAATCATTTTACCATTTATTACTAGATCATATGTTCAACTTTTTATTGTATAATCATTTTATTTGTATACATGAAGTTATTATTATTAATTGTTTATTGCTGAATTATGTAATCAATTTTCAATCAGTATATCAATGTTAAGATCTGTAAAATGTTTGCCGCAATTTTAATTTTCAGTTATTTAATTGGCTTTGTGAACGTTGTACCAGAACTCAATAAGAACACATTTCTTTACACATCTAAGATATATGCTAAAAACTTTAATATTTCCAATTGTTGGGTATGCATTGCAACCCCTACTAACTCAGGGGAGGGTATTCCCTTTCTAACTATTCCCTTTAATGCTTCAGAAACGGCAGAATGGTACATCTATCAAAGTGTCCCTCACTCTGTGGTGATCCGTTCTGGAGCATATTCATGTGGAAAAGGAAGGTACCAGGTTCACATCCAAAAATCTATTAACTTATGGAAATCTGCAGGCTATCCACTAAACACCTTTTCAGGATGGCACCAACTTAAATACAACCTTGACAAAAAACCTCAACATCTTAACCTCCCAACTAATAGTAAAAAAGGATCAATTTGCCTCATCAGTAAGAACCCCAAAGGGATACAAATGGGTAATAGTGTTTGTACTAATTATGTAGATGTTAACACAGCTTATGAATGTACAGGTGATCGCTTGCAGGGAGTTCTGCGGTCCTCAAGGACCTCAAGTTTCGGGGGCAGCTGCTCGGAGAAATAAACGTTCCATTACCTTAAAAGATGCAATTTATGCTAGAATGATTCCTTTCGATTGGGAAATGAGGATGGAGAATGAATTAAATAAAATAACAACCATCTTACAAAACATCACCGATTACACTGCCACTGCACTAGATAAAATTTCTGACGAAATGCGAGCAATTCGAACCATGGTATTACAAAATCGAATGGCACTTGACAATGTGCTAGCTGAAAAAGGTGGCACCTGCGCCCTGATTGGTGCAGAATGTTGCACTTTCATTCCCGATAACTCGAAAGAAGTTAAAGATTTGGCATCACATATCCAAAAGGAAATCAAAAAACTTGATCCACCCCAATTTATCTCTCTCTGGGATAAAATTTGCAAGTGGCTTGGACATACTGGAATGTCCACAATAAGAATAATCCTATTCTCCTGTGTAGCTGTATTCATCATTTACATAACATACCAATGTGGTAAGTGCATAAAAAAACTATTCGCTGAACGCAGGGGACCAACTATCAGAATGATTCAAACTAACCCAACTGCACCCCCAATTGATGAATTTGAGCTGAAATACTATTATTGAGATGTTACTGATCAATCAACTATTTGACTGTATTATTAACATATTGTATAATTTATTAATACTATCAGTAGGATCAAATTTGATTAATTTATTAATTATAATAATTATTTTGAAATGCCTGTTGCAATGCTAAGTGTCCATTCTATTGTTTAAAACTGCAATAACAATATGAATGAGTTATTCTTTGCGCATTTACCTATCTTATCGCATTAATGATGTCTTTTATCTTATTCTGATATATCTCACTTAATTTTTCGATTTATCAAAGGGCCAACTGTAGAAGCCAGGTATTTCTAATACAACTATTATAGGTAAAAGATAGCTGTTTAAGCATAAATATTAAGCCACAATTTTAAATACCCATTTAAAATGAGAATTTCAGCACCCATAACCTCAGGTCATGACAAAACACACAGCTTCAACAGAGGCACAAAAAGCCTGACACATGCATAAACTAATTGGAGATAAAAACAACATTTTCACTAAGGTATTTTCAAAGACAGTTTGGCATTAAGAAATGAGCTGTACCAGTAATCAGATCAAGGACGAAGCAGGCACCATAGCAACATGAAGGCACCATTGTTCACAATGCAGATAACAGCTAAGTCAGCAGAAGACCAGTTTTTGCTGGTAAAAGATAAAGCAGATTATCGCATTCCATAACATGCACAAGTATTCAAACATGAAACAATTAAAACTAATATTGCACATTGAAGGTGGACGGCTTGCCGTCAAATCAAATGTGTTTGAGTCTAACCCAAACCAATTAGGATTATATTGGGGTGTGATTAGATGACTTAAGACAGATATGAAAGGGTATAACTGAAAAAGGTTCGCCCCACCATTTTTGGAGTGTTTTGTGTTAGGGAGTGTGTTTTAGTTTTGTGTTTTAGTTATGTTGGAGTTTAGTTTTAGTTTAGTTCTCTCTCTCTCTCCCTCTCTCTCTCTCTCTCTCGTTTTCATATTTCATTTCCAGACTTTGACCTTTTAAATGACTTTCGAGCTGTCTGCCTAAGCAAGAAGATAATGGGCGAAATTCTCCGGGAACGGCGCGATGTCCGCCAACTGGTGCCCAAAACGGCGCAAATCAGTCGGGCATCGCGCCGCCCCAAAGGTGCAGAATGCTCCGCATCTTGGGGGGCCGAGCCCCAACCATAAGGGGCTAGGTCGGCGCTGTACGAATTTCCACCCCACCAGCTGGCGGAAAAGGCCTTTGGTGCCCCGCCAGCTGGCGCAGAAATGACATCTCCAGGCAGCGCATGCGCGGGAGCGTTAGCGGCCGCTGACTGCATTCCCGCGCATGCGCAGTGGAGGGAGTCTCTTCCGCCTCTGCCATGGTGGAGACCGTGGCGAAGGCGGAAGGGAAATAGTGCCCCCACGGCACAGGCCCGCCTGCGGATCGGTGGGCCCCGATCACGGGCCAGGCTACCGTGGGGGCACCCCCCGGGGCCAGATCGCCCCGCGCCCCTCCCAGGACCACGGAGCCTGCCCGCGCCGCCTTGTCTCGCCGGTAAGGTAGGTGGTTTAATCTACGCCGGCGGGACAGGCATTTTAGCGGCGGGACTTGGGCCCATCCGGGCCGGAGAATCGTGGGAGGTGGCCCGCCAACCGGCGCGACGCGATTCCCGCCCCCGCCGAATATCCGGTGGTGGAGAATTCGGCAACCGCCAGGGGGCGGGATTCACGCCAGGGCCCGGCGATTCGCCGACCCGGCGGGGGGTCGGAGAATCTCGCCCAATGTCTTTGAATCTCTGTAAGCTTCAAATTGTCTACAAATTGCCTTTGAAATGACATTCAAATTGTAATCAATAGAAGACAAATAAAACAATTCCTATTGGCACCTGAGAAGTTTTAATTTAAATTTCTACTGAGTTCCAGTAATCGCAAAGTGCTGCTGGTAACCGAATAGTAGGAATACTATAAATTCCTTCAACTTGGCGTAGTCCAATATTAGGAATCTTACAGATGGGAGACTTCAACTTCCCCAATATTGACTGGGACTCACTTAGTGCCAGGGGCTTAGACGGGGCAGAGTTTGTAAGGAGCATCCAGGAGAGCTTCTTAAAACAATATGCAGACAGTCCAACTAGGGAAGGGGCGGTACTGGACTTGGTATTGGGGAATGAGCCCGGCCAGGTGGTAGAAGTTTCAGTAGGGGAGCATTTCGGGAACAGTGACCACAATTCAGTAAGATTTAAAGTGCTGGTGGACAAGGATAAGAGTGGTCCGAGGATGAATGTGCTAAATTGGGGGAAGGCTGATTATAACAATATTAGGCAGGAACTGAAGAACCTAGATTGGGGGCGGATGTTTGAGGGTAAATCAACATCTGACATGTGGGAGGCTTTCAAGTGTCAGTTGAAAGGAATTCAAGACCGGCATGTTCCTGTGAGGAAGAAGGATAAATACGGCAATTTTCGGGAACCTTGGATAACGAGAGATGTTGTAGGCCTAGTCAAAAATAAAAAGGAGGCATTTGTCAGGGCTAAAAGGCTGGGATCAGACGAAGCCTGTGTGGAATATAAGGAAAGTAGGAAGGAACTTAAGCAAGGAGTCAGGAGGGCTAGAAGGGGTCACAAAAAGTCATTGGCAAATAGGGTTAAGGAAAATCCCAAGGCTTTTTACACGTACATAAAAAGCAAGAGGGTAGCCAGGGAAAGGGTTGGCCCACTGAAGGATAGGCAAGGGAATCTATGTGTGGAGCCAGAGGAAATGGGTGAGGTACTAAATGAATACTTTGCATCAGTACTCACCAAAGAGAAGGAATTGGTAGATATTGAGTCTGGAGAAGGGTGTGTAGATAGCCTGGGTCACATTGAGATCCAAAAAGACGAGGTGTTGGGCGTCTTCAAAAATATTAAGGTAGATAAGTCCCCAGGGCCTGATGGGATCTCCCCCAGAATACTGAAGGAGGCTAGAGAGGAAATTGCTGAGGCCTTGACAGAAATCTTTGGATCCTCACTGTCTTCAGGTGATGTCCCGGAGGACTGGAGAATAGCCAATGTTGTTCCTTTGTTTAAGAAGGGTAGCAAGGATAATCCAGGGAACTACAGGCCGGTGAGCCTTACTTCAGTGGTAGGGAAATTACTGGAGAGAATTCTTCGAGACAGGAAGCAAATGGATGTATTAGCGAGAGGCAGCATGGTTTTGTGAAGGGGAGGTCATGTCTCACTAACTTGATAAAGTTTTTCGAAGAGGTCACAAAGATGATTGATGCAGGTAGGGCAATGGATGTTGTCTATATGGACTTCAGTAAGCCTTTGACAAGGTCCCTCAAGGTAGACCAGTACAAAAGCTGAAGTCACACGGGATCAGGGGTGAGCTGGCAAGGTGGATACAGAACTGGCTAGGTCATAGAAGGCAGAGAATAGCAATGGAAGGATGCTTTTCTTAATGGAGGGCTGTGACTAGTGGTGTTCCGCAGGGATCAGTGCTGGGACCTTTGCTGTTTGTAGTATATATAAATGATTTGGAGGAAAATGTAACTGGTCTGATTAGTAAGTTTGCAGACGACACAAAGGTTGGTGGAATTGTGGGTAGCGATGAAGACTGTCAGAGGATACAGCAGGATTTAGATTGTTTGGAGACTTGGGCGGAGAGATGGCAGATGGAGTTTAATCCAGACAAATGTGAGGTAATGCATTTTGGAAGGTCTAATGCAGGTAGGGAATATACAGTGAATGGTAGAAACCTCAAGAGTATTGAAAGTCAGAGAGATCTAGGTGTAGAGGTCCACAGGTCACTGAAAGGGGCAACACTATAGGTGGAGAAGGTAGTCAAGAAGGCATACGGCATGCTTGCCTTCATTGGCTGGGCCATTGAGTATAAGAATTGGCAAATCATGTTGCAGCTGTATAGAACCTTAGTTAGGCCACACTTGGAGTATAGTGTTCAATTCTGGTTGCCACACTACAAGAAGGATGTGGAGGCTTTAGAGAGGGTGCAGAAGAGATTTACCAGAATGTTGCCTGGTATGGAGGGCATTAGCTATGAGGAGCGGTTGAATAAATCCGGTTTGTTCTTACTGGAACGATGGAGGTTGAGGGGCGACCTGATAGAGGTCTACAAATTTATGAGGGGCATGGACAGAGTGGATAGTCAGAGGCTTTTCTCCAGGGTGGAGGGGTCAATTACTAGGGGGCATAGGTCTAAGGTGCGAGGGGCAAGGTTTAGAGTAGATGTACGAGGCAAGTTTTTTTTACACAGAGGGTAGTGGGTGTCTGGAACCCGCTGCCAGAGGAGGTGGTGGATCAGGGACGATAGTGACATTTAAGGGGCATCTTGACAAATACATGAATAGGATGGGAATAGAGGGATACGGACCCAGGAAGTGTAGAAGATTGTAGTTTAGTCGGGCAGCATGGTCGGCACGGGCTTGGAGGGCCTGTTCCTGTGCTATACTTTTCTTTGTTCTTTGTTCTTGTTGTTCACCCATTAGCAACTGTATACAAAGGATCATGCTCAGCCATTCGAACACTTCCAGAATGATGCCATCACCAAACAAACTTCCCCTTGTGTCCCAAATGATGCTGTCCCATCACAACAACCTGATCCACTCCCAACAAACGGGCCCTTCCCTTGGAACCTTTCCATGCTCGCACAGTAGATGCAACTCCTTTTTTGGGAGAAATAATTTTTATTAAATTTTAAACATTGCATTTAAAAGAATATAAAAGATATGGGGCCGAATTCTCCGGTCGGCAATGCCAAAATCGAGTTTGGCGATTGGCTGGAGAATCCCCGTTCACGACCAAATTGGGGACGGCGCCGCTTTCGCGATTGTCCGCCCCCTCTATAGCGACGTACTCACGAGTCCGGATGCGCCATACCGACGGCCTCGGGACGTTGCCTGATGCCCGCCCCCCCCCGATGCTCCGCCCCAACTGGCCGAGTTCCCGACGGCGTCGCTCGCGTGTGGTCTCATCCGTCGGGAACTTGGCATGGTGGCTGCGGACTCAGTCCAGCGCTGCCACTGTTGGGGGAGAGCCGATCCGCGGGTAGCGGGGATTTTTCCAGAGGCTGGGTGCACTGTTGGGTGGATGATCCGGGGTGCGCGAGCCGGCCAAAGTGGGGACACTATGTTGCAGGGCGGGTCCGCGAGCGGCAGGCGCCGGTAGGTGCTGTGTTACACATCCATGGCATTTCTCCGGGGCGTATTGGGAGCTGGAGCTGAGCTCGATGCTGCCTTGATGCTAGCCCCCAGCCAAGGAGGATCGGTGGCCGTTTTACGCCATTTTATTCTGTCGCAAAATCGGAGCAGATGGAATGTTTGTTATGTTTTATCAACAAGCACTTTTTTACAAAGATTCTCCTTCTTTGTAAATTCCTCCGGCGTCAGCCTAGCCCCTCAATGTTGGGGCTCGGCCCCCAAAGATGCAGAGCATTCCGCACCTTTGGGGCGGCGCGATGCCCGTCTGATTGGCGCCGTTTTGGGCGCCAGTCGGCGGACATCGCGCCGTTTCGGGAGAATTTCGCCCCATATTTCTCCTTTAACTTCTCCAAGCTAGTGAACCGCCCTACCAAATAAAATAGATCTCCCATCTTCTCCAATCTTTTCTCCTTCCCAGCACTAAATGTGGCATCCAGCCTTGCCAGTTTGAATAAGCTGGGATGGTGGTCTGCCGCCGTGGGGAACAGGCCGGCTGTGGAGCGCGTGGCTGGCTGAGGAGGGGTTATGGCTAGTCAGCGGGGGAGGGGGGCGGGTAGCCCCCTGATCCGGCTGATAACCTGGAACGTAAGAGGGCTGAATGGGCCAGTTAAGCGGGCCCAGGTATTCGCGCACCTGAAGGGGCTGAAGGCGGATGTGGTCATGCTCCAGGAGACACACCTGAAGGTGGCAGACCAGGTAAGATTGAGGAAGGGGTGGGTAGACCAGGTGTTTCATTTGGGGCTGGATGCCAAAAATCGTGGGGTGGCGATCTTGGTGGGAAAGAGGGTGTCGTTCGAGGCGTCAAGCATTGTGACAGACAATGGCGGCAGGTACGTAATGGTAAGTGGTAAGCTGCAAGGGGAGAGGGTGGTGCTGGTCAACGTGTACGCCCCGAACTGGGACGATGCGGGTTTTATGCGGCGCATGTTGGGTCGGATCCCGGACTTGGAAGTGGGGGGCCTGATAATGGGGGGGGGGGGGGACTTTAACATGGTGTTGGATCCGGCACTGGATTGCTCCAGGTCTAGGACGGTCGGAGGCCGGCGGCGGCTAAAGTGCTGAGGGGGTTTTTGGACCAGATGGGAGGGCTGGACCCTTGGAGATTTGCAAGGCCGGGGGCTCGGGAATTTTCATTCTTCTCGCATGTTCATAAGGCCTATTCCCGGATCAACTTTTTTGTTATGAGCAGGGCGCTGATGGCGAGAGTAGAGGATACCGAGTACTCGTCGATAGCCATTTCGGATCACGCCCCGCATTGGGTAGACCTAGAGCTGGGGGAGGAGAGGGACCAGCGTCTGTTGTGGCGCTTGGAGGTGCGGCTGTTGGCGGACGAGCAGGTGAGCGAGCGGGTCCGAAGAAGCATCGAGAGATATCTGGAGGCCAACGATAACGGGGAGGTCCGAGTGGGGATGGTCTGGGAGGCGCTGAAGGCGGTGGTTAGGGGAGAGCTGATCTCCATTAGGGCCCACAAGGAGAGGAGGGAGCAGAGGGAGTGGCTGGTGGGGGAGATGGTGAGGGTAGACAGGAGGTATGCGGATATGCCGGAGAGGGACTGTTGAGGGACAGGCATAGCCTCCAGACCGAATTCGACCTGTTGACCACCAGGAAGGCGGAGGCGCAGTGGAGGAAGGCCCAGGGGGAGATTTATGAATATGGGGAAAAGGCAAGTCGGATGCTGGCACATCAGCTTCGGAAGCGGGACGCAGCTAGGGAGATAGGGAGTGTTAAGGATAGGGGGGAGGGTGGGGGGGGGGGGGGCGGGGAGAGTGTGGTGCGCAGTGGGGTTGGCATTAATGGGGTCGTCTGGGACTTTTATGAGGAACTGTATCGGTCCGAGCCCCCAGTGGAGGAGGGATGGGCTGCTTTCTGGACCAGCTGAAGTTCCCGAAGGTGGAGGAGGGACTGGTGGCAGGATTAGTGGCCCCGATTGGGCTGGAGGAGCTGGCCAAAGGGATAGGGAGCATGCAGGCGGGGAAGGCACCAGGGCCGGACGGTTTCCCGGTTGAATTTTACAAAAAATATGTGGAACTGTTGGGCCCGTTGCTGGTTAGGACCTTCAATGAGGCAAGGGATGGGGGGACGTTGCCCCCGACGATGTTCCGGGCACTGATCTCCTTGATCCTGAAGTGGGACAAGGATCCCCTGCAGTGTGGGTCTTACAGGCTGATTTCATTGTTAAATGTAGATGCCAAGGTGCTGGCGAAGGTCTTAGCCACGAGAATTGAGGATTGTGTGCTGCAGGTTATCCACGAAGACCAGACGGGGTTCGTGAAGGGGAGGCAGTTGAACGCGAATGTGCGGAGGCTCGTGAACGTTATTATGATGCCGGCGAAGGAGGGGGAGGCAGAGATACTGGCGGCGATGGACACTGAGAAGGCCTTCGATAGGGTAGAGTGGGGATACTTGTGGGAAGTGCTGAAGAGGTTTGGGGAGGGGTTCGGCAGGTGGGTTAGGCTGTTGTACGAGGTCCCGATGGCAAGTGTGGCCACGAACAAGAGGAGGTCTGAGTACTTTTGGTTGCATCGAGGGACGAGGCAGGGGTGTCCCTTGTCCCCCCTGCTCTTTGCCCTGCCGATTGAACCCCTGGCTATGGCACTGAGGGAGTCGAGGAACTGGAGAGGGCTGGTGCGGGGTGGGGAGGAGCATGGGGTATCGCTCTATGCGGACGACTTGCTGCTATATGTGGCAGACCCGGTGGGGGGAATGCCAGAGGTAATGAGTATCCTCAGGGAGTTCGGGGATTTAGAACATAAGAACTAGAAGCAGGAGTAGGCCATCTGGCCCCTCGAGCCTGCTCCACCATTCAATGAGACATTGGCTGATCTTTTGTGGACTCAGCTCCACTTTCCGGCCCGAACACCATAACCCTTAATCCCTTTATTCTTCAAAAAACTATCTATCTTTATCTTAAAAACATTTAATGAAGGAGCCTCTACTGCTTCACTGGGCAAGGAATTCCATAGATTCACAACCCTTTGGGTGAAGAAGTTCCTCCTAAACTCAGTCCTAAATCTACTTCCCCTTATTTTGAGGCTATGCCCCCTAGTTCTGCTTTCACCTGCCTGTGGAAACAACCTGCCCGCATCTATCCTATCAATTCCAGAGCCGTCAAGCGGTCTAACAGGAGCTGCAACTGGACACACTTCTTGAACGTGAAGGAGCCAGGGATAGTGGACGTGTCCCTGAGCTCCCATATCGCACACGAGGAGCATGATCTCCTGCCATGTCTTAAACCTTCGGTTAGCTTCAACAATTACAATTCCCCCCCAAAAAAAATTAATAAATAAATAAACAACGAAGAAAAAAAATAAATAAATATACCAATGAAAAGAAACAGAAAAACAGAAACACTACTTACCAGTCACTTACCAGGGATAAAAAACACCTCCTCCCAACCCAGCTTCGAATTCCCACCTAGATTCAAATTCCCAAACTCACTCTTAGCTGTGTCTCACTCTGACTGTGTCTTCTCTGGCTCACTGGGAAAATTTCTCACGGTACAAGCTCAACATGGGGAAGAGCGAGTTGTTTGTGGTTCACCCAGGGGACCAGGAGAGGGGGATTGGCGAGCTCCCACTAAAAAGGGTGGAGAGGAGCTTCAGGTATTTGGGGGTCCAGGTGGCCAGGAGCTGGGGGGCCCTGCATAGACTTAATTTCACGAGGCTGGTGGAGCAAATGGAGGAGCAGTTTAAGAGGTGGGACGTGTTCCCGGTGTCCCTGGCTGGTAGGGTGCAGTCAGTCAAGGTGACGGTGCTCCCAAGGTTTTTGTTCCTGTTCCTGCCTCCCCATTCTTATCCCGAAGGCTTTCTTTAGGATGGTCAACAGGAGCATAATGGGGTTTGTGTGGGCGCGAGGCACTCCGAGGGTGAGAAAGGTGCTCCTGGAGCGGAGTAGACATAGGGGGGGGCTGGCGCAGCCCAACCTCTGTGGATACTACTGGGCCGCCAATGCGGTGATGGTGCGCAAGTGGGTGATGGAGGGGGAGGGGGCAGCATGGAAGAGGCTGGAGACGGCGTCTTGCAAGGGTATGAGTCTGGAGGCGCTGGCAACGACGCCACTGCCGCTCCCTCCAATGAGGTATACGACGAGCTCGGTGGTGGCGGCTGTCCTCAAAATTTGGGGGCAATGGAGGTGGCACAGGCAGGAAGTGGGGGCCTCGGTGTGGACCCCGATACGGGGGAACCACCGGTTTGACCCAGGGAGAATAGATGGAGGATTTTCGGGGTGGCACAGGGCAGGGATAAGAAGGTTGGGGGACCTGTTTGTGGATGGGAAGTTCGCGAGCCTGGGTGAGCTGAAGGAGAAGTACGGGCTTCCCCCGGGAAACACCTTCAGGTATCAACAGGTAAGGGCGTTTGCCAGGCGGCAAGTGGTGGAATTCCCGCTGCTGCCGCCACGCTTGGTACAGGACAGGGTGCTATCGGGGGCGAGGGTTGGAGAGGGGAAGATCTCGGCAACATACTAGGTGATGCAGAGGAGGCCTTGGTGGAGGTGCTGAAAGGTAAGTGGGAGGAGGAGTTGGGGGAGGAGATCGAGGAGGGGACGTGGGCAGATGCCCTTGGGAGGGTGAACTCTTCCTCTTCGTGCGCGAGGCTCAGCCTCATACAGTTTAAGGTGCTGCACAGGGCACACATGACCGGGACAAGGATGAGCCGGTTTTTGGGGGTGAGGACAGGTGTGTTAGGTGCTCAGGGAGCCCAGCAAACCACACCCATATGTTCTGGGCATGCCCAGCGCTGGAGGAATTTTGGAAGGGCGTAGCGAGGACGGTGTCGAGGGTGTTAGGATCCAGGGTCAAACCGGGCTGGGGGCTTGCAATATTTGGAGTTGCAGAGGAGCCGGGACTGCAGGAGGCGAAAGAGGCCGGAATTCTGGCCTTTGCGTCCCTGGTAGCCCGGCGAAGGATCCTTCTTCAGTGGAAGGATGCTAGGCCCCAAAGCGTGGAACCCTGGATCAACGACATGGCGGGGTTTATTAAATTGGAGAGGGTGAAATTTGCCTTAAGGGGATCGGTGCAAGGGTTCTTCAGGCGGTGGCAACCGTTTTTGGACTTCCTGGCAGAACTGTAGACAATGGTCAGCAGCAGCAGCAACCCGGGGGGGAGGGGGGGTTCTATTTTATTTTTGTTTGTCTATATCTTAGGGGGTGTATATATTTGCTATGTTTGCTGTGGGTTTCGGTGGGTGTTAATATATTATTTATGTATGGGGGAGGGGGCACTGGGTTGTTTTGTTTTGTTTTGTATTTAATTCTATTGGGTTCCTTTTACATTTTGTTGTTGATATTTTGTGAAAACTTTAATAAAAATTATTTTTTAAAAAAAAGTGATTTGCACAAATAGGAGCTAGCGGTGAGACTCCCCCAATTCGAAATGTTGGCAGAGCTGCCTCCAAATCTTTAGCGTGACCACCACCGCAGGATTTATTGAATACTTTGTCGCCAAATAGCGGGAGTGGCGCAGTTACCAGCGCTCCCAAACTCATCTCCCTAACTGACTCCAATTCCATCCTTATCCCGAGGTCCCCCGGGTGTCCGCACCCCCCCAGCATCTTTTCCACATTAGCCAAACAATAGTAATACAACAAATTTGGCAGCGCGAGGACCCCTGTCTGTCGCACCCTCTGAAGCATCCCTCTTAGAATCCTCAGGACCTTGCCCGCCCAGATAAATCCCATAATAAGCTTGTCTACCTCTTGAAAAGAACCATTTGGGCAAAAATTCTGGGACGCACCGGAATAGGAGTAGAAATTTAGGCGGTATGTTCATTCAAACCGACTGAACTCGACCAGCTAGAGATAGCAGGAGGCTGTCATAACTCTGCTTTCCTTTCTGCCTTGACTCACCCCACCAAGCTCGTATAATTCAGCTTCTGTAACTGTCCCCATTCTCCTGCTACTAGTACCTCCAAGTGCCGGAAGGTGGTCCCTGCCAATTGAAACGGCAACCCCCTTGGTATAGTTCCCCCTCCCGCTGCTCCTACCTAATGGTCACCGCATTATAGAAAGGACGTGGAGGCTTTGGAGCGGGTGCAGAGGAGATTTACCAGGACGTTGCCTGGTATGGAGGAAAAATCTTATGAGGAAAGGCTGATGGACTTGAGGTTGTTTTCATTGGAGAGAAGAAGGTTAAGAGGATACTTAATAGAGGCATACAAAATGATCAGGGGGTTAGATAGGATGGAAGTGGCTGGCACGAGGGGACATAGCTTTAAACTGAGGGGTAATAGATATAGGACAGAGGTCAGAGGTAGGTTCTTTACGCAAAGAGTAGTGAGGCCGTGGAATGCCCTACCAGCAACAGTAGTGAACTCGCCAACATTGAGGGCATTTAAAAGTTTATTGGATAAACATATGGATGATAATGGCATAGTGTAGGTTCAATGGCTATTGTTTCGGTGCAACATCGTGGGCCGAAGGGCCTGTACTGCACTGTATCATTCTATGTTCTATGTTCTATGTTCTCCACGATGTTTCTGTCCGAGTGCGCTCCTCTCCACGATGTTTCTGTCCGAGTGTGCTCGTCTCTGCGATGTTTCTGTCCGAGTGCGCTCCTCTCCACGATGTTTCTGTCCGAGTGTGCTCGTCTCTGCGATGTTTCTGTCCGAGTGCGATCCACTCCGCGATGTTTCTGTCCGAGTGCGATCCTCTCCGCGATGTTTCTGTCCGAGTGCGCTCGTCTCTGCGATGTTTCTGTCCGAGTGCGCTCCTCTCCACGATGTTTCTGTCCGAGTGCGCTCCTCCCCATGATGTTTCTGTCCGAGTGCGCTCGTCTCTGCGATGTTTCTGTCCGGGTGCGCTCCCCCCCATGATGTTTCTGGCCGAGTTCACTCCTCCCCGTGATGTTTCTGTCCGAGTGCGATCCTCTCCGCGATGTTTCTGTCCGAGTGCGATCCTCTCCGTGATGTTTCTGTCCGAGTGCGATCCTCTCCGCGATGTTTCTGTCCGAGTGCGCTCGTCTCTGCAATGTTTCTGTCCGAGTGCGCTCCTCTCCACGATGTTTCTGTCCGAGTGCGCTCCTCCCCATGATGTTTCTGTCCGAGTGCGCTCGTCTCTGCGATGTTTCTGTCCGGGTGCGCTCCCCCCCATGATGTTTCTGGCCGAGTTCACTCCTCCCCGTGATGTTTCTGTCCGAGTGCGATCCTCTCCGCGATGTTTCTGTCCGAGTGCGATCCTCTCCGTGATGTTTCTGTCCGAGTGCGCTCCTCTCTGCGATGTTTCTGTCTGCGTGCGATCCGCTCCACGATGTTTCTGTCCGAGTGCGATCCTCTCCGTGATGTTTCGGTCCGAGTGCGATCCTCTCCGTGATGTTTCTGTCCGAGTGCGCTCCTCCCCATGATGTTTCTGTCCGAGTGCGCTCCTCTCTGCGATGTTTCTGTCCGAGTGTGATCCTCTCCACGATGTTTCTGTCCGAGTGCGCTCGTCTCTGCGATGTATCTTTCCGAGTGCGCTCTTCTCTGCGATGTTTCTGTCCGAGTGCGCTCGTCTCTGCGATGTATCTTTCCGAGTGCGCTCCTCTCCGTGATGTTTCTGTCCGAGTGCGCTCGTCTCTGCGATGTTTCTTTCCGAGTGCGCTCCTCTCCGTAATGTTTCTGTCCCAGTGCGCTCGTCTCTGCGATGTTTCTGTCCGAGTGCGCTCCGCCCTGCGATGTTTCTGTCCGAGTGCGCTCCTCCCCGTGATGTTTCTGTCCGAGAGCGCTCCTCTCCACGATGTTTCTGTCCGAGTGCGCTCATCCCCGTGATGTTTCTGTTCGAGTGTGTTCCTCTCCTTGATGTTTCTGTCCGATTGCGCTCCTCTCCGTGATGTTTCTTTCCAAGTGCACTACACTCCGCGATGTTTCTGTCCTAGTGTGCTCGTCTCTGCGATGTTTCTGTCCGAGTGCGCTCGTCTCTGCGATGTTTCTGTCCGAGTGCGCTCCTCCCCGTGATGTTTCTGTCCGAGTGCGCTCGTCTCCGCGATGTTTCTGTCCGAGTGCGCTCTTCTCCACGATGTTTCTGTCCGAATGCGCTCCTCTCCGTGATGTTTTTGTCCGAGTGCGATCTTCTCCGCGATCTTTCTGTCCGAGTGCGCTCCTCTGCACGATGTTTCTGTCCGAGTGCGCTCCTCTCCGCGATGTTTCTGTCCGAATGCGGTCCACTCCGCGATGTTTCTGTCCGAGTGCGCTCCTCTCTGCGATGTTTCTGTCCGAGTGCGCTCTTCTCCGCGATGTTTCTGTCCGAGTGCGCTTCGCTCCACGATGTTTCTGTCCGAGTGCGCTCCTCTCTGTGATGTTTCTGTCCGAGTGCGCTCCTCTCCACGATGTTTCTGTCCGAGTGCGCTCCTCTCCGCGATGTTTCTGTCAGAGTGCGCACTTCTCCGCGATGTTTCTGTCTCAGTGCGCTCCTCTCCGCGATGTTTCTGTCCGAGTGCGCTCCTCTCCGCGATGTTTCTGTCCGAGTGCGATCTTCTCCGCGATGTTTCTGTCCGAGTGCGCTCGTCTCTGCGATGTTTCTGTCCGAGTTCGCTCTTCTCCGTGATGTTTCTGTCCGAGTGCGCTCTTCTCCGCAATGTTTCTGTCCAAGTGCGCTCTTCTCCGCGATGTTTCTGTCCGAGTGCGCTCTTCTCCGCGATGTTTCTGTCTCAGTGCGCTCCTCTCCGCGATGTTTCTGTCCGAGTGCGCTCCTCTCCGCGATGTTTCTGTCCGAGTGCGCTCCTCTCCGCGATGTTTCTGTCCGAGTGCGCTCCTCTCCACGATGTTTCTGTCCGAGTGCGCTCCTCTCCATGATGTTTCTGTCCGAGTGCGCTCCTCTCCGCGATGTTTCTGTCTCAGTGCGCTCCTCTCCGCGATGTTTCTGTCTCAGTGCGCTCCTCTCCGCGATGTTTCTGTCCGAGTGCGCTCCTCTCCGCAATGTTTCTGTCCGAGTGCGCTCCTCTCCGCGATGTTTCTGTCCGAGTGCGCTCCTCTCCACGATGTTTCTGGCCGAGTTCACTCCTCCCCGTGATGTTTCTGTCCGAGTGCGATCCTCTCCGCGATGTTTCTGTCCGAGTGCGATCCTCTCCGTGATGTTTCTGTCCGAGTGCGCTCCTCTCTGCGATGTTTCTGTCTGCGTGCGATCCGCTCCACGATGTTTCTGTCCGAGTGCGATCCTCTCCGTGATGTTTCGGTCCGAGTGCGATCCTCTCCGTGATGTTTCTGTCCGAGTGCGCTCCTCCCCATGATGTTTCTGTCCGAGTGCGCTCCTCTCTGCGATGTTTCTGTCCGAGTGTGATCCTCTCCACGATGTTTCTGTCCGAGTGCGCTCGTCTCTGCGATGTATCTTTCCGAGTGCGCTCTTCTCTGCGATGTTTCTGTCCGAGTGCGCTCGTCTCTGCGATGTATCTTTCCGAGTGCGCTCCTCTCCGTGATGTTTCTGTCCGAGTGCGCTCGTCTCTGCGATGTTTCTTTCCGAGTGCGCTCCTCTCCGTGAAGTTTCTGTCCGAGTGCGCTCCTCCCCGTGATGTTTCTGTCCGAGAGCGCTCCTCTCCACGATGTTTCTGTCCGAGTGCGCTCATCCCCGTGATGTTTCTGTTCGAGTGCGTTCCTCCCCGTGATGTTTCTGTCCGAGTGTGTTCCTCTCCTTGATGTTTCTGTCCGATTGCGCTCCTCTCCGTGATGTTTCTTTCCAAGTGCACTACACTCCGCGATGTTTCTGTCCTAGTGTGCTCGGCTCTGCGATGTTTCTGTCCGAGTGCGCTCGTCTCTGCGATGTTTCTGTCCGAGTGCGCTCCTCCCCGTGATGTTTCTGTCCGAGTGCGCTCGTCTCCGCGATGTTTCTGTCCGAGTGCGCTCTTCTCCACGATGTTTCTGTCCGAATGCGCTCCTCTCCGTGATGTTTTTGTCCGAGTGCGCTCTTCTCCGCGATCTTTCTGTCCGAATGCGGTCCACTCCGCGATGTTTCTGTCCGAGTGCGCTCCTCTCTGCGATGTTTCTGTCCGAGTGCGCTCTTCTCCGCGATGTTTCTGTCCGAGTGCGCTTCGCTCCACGATGTTTCTGTCCGAGTGCGCTCCTCTCTGTGATGTTTCTGTCCGAGTGCGCTCCTCTCCACGATGTTTCTGTCCGAGTGCGCTCCTCTCCGCGATGTTTCTGTCAGAGTGCGCACTTCTCCGCGATGTTTCTGTCTCAGTGCGCTCCTCTCCGCGATGTTTCTGTCCGAGTGCGCTCCTCTCCGCGATGTTTCTGTCCGAGTGCGATCTTCTCCGCGATGTTTCTGTCCGAGTGCGCTCGTCTCTGCGATGTTTCTGTCCGAGTTCGCTCTTCTCCGTGATGTTTCTGTCCGAGTGCGCTCTTCTCCGCAATGTTTCTGTCCAAGTGCGCTCTTCTCCGCGATGTTTCTGTCCGAGTGCGCTCTTCTCCGCGATGTTTCTGTCTCAGTGCGCTCCTCTCCGCGATGTTTCTGTCCGAGTGCGCTCCTCTCCGCGATGTTTCTGTCCGAGTGCGCTCCTCTCCGCGATGTTTCTGTCCGAGTGCGCTCCTCTCCACGATGTTTCTGTCCGAGTGCGCTCCTCTCCATGATGTTTCTGTCCGAGTGCGCTCCTCTCCGCGATGTTTCTGTCTCAGTGCGCTCCTCTCCGCGATGTTTCTGTCTCAGTGCGCTCCTCTCCGCGATGTTTCTGTCCGAGTGCGCTCCTCTCCGCGATGTTTCTGTCCGAGTGCGCTCCTCTCCGCGATGTTTCTGTCCGAGTGCGCTCCTCTCCACGATGTTTCTGTCCGAGTGCGCTCTTCTCCGCGATGTTTCTGTCTCAGTGCGCTCCTCTCCGCGATGTTTCTGTCCGAGTGCGCTCTTTTCCGCGATGTTTCTGTCTCAGTGCGCTCCTCTCCGCGATGTTTCTGTCCGAGTGCGCTCCTCTCCGTGAAGTTTCTGTCCGAGTGCGCTCTTTTCCACGATGTTTCTGTCTCAGTGCGCTCCTCTCCGTGATGTTTCTGTCCGAGTGCGCTCCTCTCCGCGATGTTTCTGTCCGAGTGCGCTCCTCTCCGCGATGTTTCTGTCCGAGTACACTCTTCTCCGCGATGTTTCTGTCTCAGTGCACTCTTCTCCACGATGTTTCTCGCCGAGTCCGCTACTTTCCACGATGTTTCTGTCCGAGTGCGATCCTCTCTGCGATGTTTCTGTCCGAGTGCGATCCTCTCTGCGATGTTTCTGTCCAATGCTCTCTGAGCTGTTTCATGTTGGGTCCGTTCCTGTCCGCACTTTTTCAGGACGGATCCGATGCTCTCCAGGCTTCTTGTGACCAGGCCCAATGCTCTCTGCGCTGCATGTTACTGTTAAGCTCCTGGGTTAAAACTCCCCAAACAATTCCGAGACAAAAACGGGTGAAAAGGACCAAAATATTGGGAACTTAGCGGGAGCCCCCTTTAATGCAATTGCACCGCAGAGAGGAGCGCACTCGGACAGAAACATAATGCAATTGCACCTCCTACATTGCACTGAAAGTCCTCCAACTCCTGCCCTTTTACGTTCTCTCTTCTAAACATCCAAGGCCCCAAACACTTCTTTCAAGCAAACTAGTGCTAACGTGACAGTTCTTTCAATTTAGCACACAATATTTGATGTTCACGACATGATTTTATTGACACTGGGAAACTTACTGCTTTTTAAAACACCTCCACTCAGTCCTTAAGCATGACCCTGAGCTTCTTGTTGCTCATCATTTCAATTCTTCAACTTTAAACCACTCGAACCTCTCTGTCCTTGGCCTACTACAGTGCTTCAGTGAAGCTCAACACAGGCTCAAAGAACAGGATTTCATCTTACTGGTTTATTTTTCCTTATTTTCTTTACTTATCCCATTTGAGTTCTGACAATTAAATCTTTTTGTCATTTGACCTCTCCCGTCTTCTAAACTATCACAGACCTTCTCTTTGGTATTCCATCTTTCACCCTTTCACTTGCTCAAACTTAATACAGTTCTTACTTTCCCAGTTCTGATGAAAGGAGACAGACCTGAAGCATCAACTCGGTTCCCTCTCATTAGATGCTGCCAGACCTTAGCAATCAATATTTTTTTCAGATTTCCAGCATCTACAGAATTTTCTTTTTGTCAAACATTACTTATTGCGGGAGCTTGTGGTGAGCATATTGGCTGTCGTGTTTCCTATGTTACAAATGTAATCCTTTAAGTTACATTTCATGAAAATCCTTCAAAAATAGTGCTTAATTGTCTGTTGAACTGGCTGGGACAATGTTAGGCCATGAAAGATGCTGCAGAAGTCTTTTTCTGACTTACAACCTTTTGTCAGGAAAACAGGTAGTTTTAAGTAATTAATATTAGTATTGCTAAAATTTAGAAATAAGATATAGTTTTTAATTTAGTGTTGCCACATCCAGAAGGATAACCCTACAGTTAGATTCATGTTAGACAAAGGCGCTTTTAAATGTGGTTTTGGTTTCAGTTCAAACTATGCTTCTATTGTGTTTAGAGAGGTTATGACATGAAAAGTAAACAAGTTGGGAGAAGAAAAAATCATTGCTTAGCAATCAGGGGGCACCTTTCAGGTAGGAACACTCTTTGAGTGTAGTTTTAATTGAATTCTTAGCAGTTGGGACTGAATAAAAAATGAAAATGAAAATCGCTTATTGTCACAAGTAGGCTTCAAATGAAGTTACTGTGAAAAGCCCCTAGGCTTCCCCTAGACTAGGAAGCGAAAGAGTGAGCAGCTCTGCGAGAAGCAGAAAAGCGAAAAAGCCTTTCAGTGGAAGAAGGTACACAGAAGCAAGCTCCAGGGGAAGTAAAGGACAGTTAGTTCTAGAAACTAGGGATTGGAAAAGAAGCTTCAGGAATATTGAGCGAAAAAGGAGCAAATAGGAACTGCTTTTCCTGTTTATGGAAGTTAGGCCTGGAAAGAGAACAGCTGATCAGGTGGCTACAGACCAAGCATATATTGAAGCAATCTTAACATTCGGCATCCTTATTTCCAGTTTTTCAAGCAGTAGTATTCTGTTGGGGACTGAATACCTGAGTTTGTGCAGAATTTTGAATACATGTTGTAACTCAAAATAAATGAAGCCTGAAAGGAGAGGTGGAAAACCTGGTGCTAGATTTCTTATCAAAACAGTGCAACAGAATCTTTGTTTGACAAAATAATTAGAAAACCCGGAGTGAATTCTGAATGCAACAACTGATGGATAGCATTGTTTGAAAGAAGATTTAAAGAGTGACTTTATGAGTTGTGGAGTTTGGAAACACTGATGTGACAATCCACGGGGGGAATTTGAGGCAAGAACCACAGAACATTAGTTGAATGGCATCAGCCATTTGGTTTCAGAGTGGGTTGTTACCTTCAAAAACTGTATACATTTGTGAAGCTAAGGGGGGAGTAATACATTTGTGAAGCTAAGTGGGGAGTAATACATTTGTGAAGCTAAGGGGGAAGTAAATTGGTATTGTATTATAATCCAACTTTCCGTGTTTAATCGTTGTTTTTTTCTTCTTGCTAAAAATTAATTTGACGTCATGTACCTGTGTTCCTCCACAATTTCTAAAAAAAAGTAAAATTTACGATCATCAGTGTTCGGCTCTGGAATCTGTCCATCCAATTGTGACACCAATAGGATCCTAACACTTTGGATTGAAAGAATACTACTGAGTGACAATTTTATGTATTCAGTCATAAGAAGCAGTGCAAATACTACACATTCTTACAAATGCACAATAATAATTTGTACCCTTCTCCGGGATTTGTGGGCAGGGTCTTCAGTTGCCACAGCCAGCTTTCTGGAAAGTCACTCCTGGATATAATATCCTTGTAGCGAGAATAGAAATCATCATCATCACCTGAAGAAGAGAGTAAATGGTAATTAGTAAGATACTGGTTCACATTTTCCATTCCAATTGGAAAAATTATACAGTATAATTCACAGCTGTACTTTAAAAGGCAGCACGGTGGCACAGTGTTAGCATTGCGGCCTCATGGCGCCAGGGACCCAGCTTAATTTAGCCTTGGGTGACTGTCTGTGTGGACTTCGCACATTCTCCCTGTGTCTATGTGGGTTTCCTCTGGGTGCTCTGGTTTCCCCCTCCCACATTCCAAAGATGTCCATGTCAGGTAGATTGGCCATGCTGAATTGCCCGTTCGTGTCCAAAGATTTGAAGGTTCGGTAGATTGGCCATGCTGAATTGCCCGTTCGTGTCCAAAGATTTGAAGGTTAGGTAGATTGGCCATGCTGAATTGCCCCGTCGTGTCCAAAGATTTGAAGGTTCGGTAGATTGGCCATGCTGAATTGCCCCGTCGTGTCCAAAGATTTGAAGGTTAGATAGATTGGCCATGCTGAATTGCCCGTTCGTGTCCAAAGATTTGAAGGTTAGGTAGATTGGCCATGATCCATGCGTGGGGTAACGGGGATTAGGTGAGGGAGTAGGCCAAGGTAGAGTGCTCTTTCGATTGTCAGTACAGACCTGTTGGACCAAATGCCCCTTCTGCACTGTAGGGGTTCTATGAAGAAGTGGACTTGCCATGTCAGAGTTTCTGAGAGAATCCTGTTTAACATATTGAATCGGCCACCATCGCTATCTTGAAGTTCACCATTGACCAAAAACTGAACTGAACTTGTCACATAATTACAGTGGTTACAACTGCACGTTAAAGAGTTTGGGAATGCTGCCACGGATAACTAACTGCGTGTCATCCCAAAGCCATGAACAAGGCACAAATTTGAGATAGATATAAATGGGTATGATATAATTGGGGTTACGGAGACATGGCTGCAGAGTGACCAGGGATGGGAACTGACTGACCCAGGGTTTTCAGTATTTAGGAAGGACAGGCATAAAAGAAAAGATGGTGGTGTGTCACTGCGGTTAAAGAGCAATTTAACACAATAGTGAGAAAGGATATTAGCTCTGACAATGTGGAGTCTGCATGGGTAGAGTTGAGAAATACCAAGGGGCAAAAAACATTAGTGGATTTCATATATAGACTCCCGAATTGCAGTGGTGAGGTTGGGAATGGCATTAAACATGAAATTAGAGATGCTTATAACACGGGAATAGCGGTGATCATGGGTGATTTTAATCTTCACATAGGTCAAATTAGCCACAATGCCGTAGAGGAGGAATTCCTGGAGTGTATACGGAATGGTTTTCTTGACCAATATATGGAGGAACCAACTAGAGAGCAGGCCACCTTAGACGTGTAATGAGAAGAGAATCATTGCCAATCTAGCTGTGCGAGACACCTTGGAGATGAGCGACCATAACATGATAGAATTTTTTATCAAGATGGAGAGTGAAGTAGTTGATTCAGAAACTAGGGTGCTGCATTTTAATAAAGGAAACTCTGAAGATATGAGGCGTGAGTTGGCCTTGATAGATTTGGGAGAGTTACTTAAAGGGATGACAGTGGATAAGCAATGGCAAACATTCAAGGAACGCATGGCGGAACAACAGTTCACTCCTGTCTGGCACAAAAGCAAAATATGTAAGAGGGTCAATCCATGGCTTACAAAGGAAATTAGAAATAGTATCTGATCCACGGAAGAAGCACACAGATTGGCCAAGAAAAACAATTGGTCTGAGGCTTGGGAGCAGTTTAGAATTCATCAAAGAAGGACAAAGTGATTGATTAAGAAGGGGAAGGTACAGTACTTCAGTAAGCTTGCAGGGAACATAAAGACTAACATGAAGAGTTTATAGATATGTGAAGAGAAAGAGATTGGTAAAGAGAAATGTAGGCCCCCTACAGACAGAAACAGGGGAATGCATATTAAGGGACAAAGAAATGGCTGACAAAATACTTTGGTTCTTGGAGGTGAGTAGTTAGTTTAAAAACCTTACCTTTACAGGAGCAGCCCTTTGGATTTCGGCGGCAGCAGTGCGCAGGGGCCTTCTTGGAGGTGAGTAGCGACTTTAAAACCACTTACCTTTACAGGAGCAGCCCTTTGGATTTCGGCGGCAGCGGTGCGCAGGGGCCTTCTGGGAGGTGAGTAGTTAGTTTAAAAACCTTACCTTTACAGGAGCAGCCCTTTGGATTTCGGCGGCAGCGGTGCGCAGGGGCCTTCTGGGAGGTGAGTAGTTAGTTTAAAAACCTTACCTTTACAGGAGCAGCCCTTTGGATTTCGGCGGCAGCGGTGTGCAGGGGCCTTCTGGGAGGTGAGTAGTTAGTTTAAAAACCTTACCTTTACAGGAGCAGCCCTTTGGATTTCGGCGGCAGCAGTGCGCAGGGGCCTTCTTGGAGGTGAGTAGCGACTTTAAAACCACTTACCTTTACAGGAGCAGCCCTTTGGATTTCGGCGGCAGCAGTGCGCAGGGGCCTTCTTGGAGGTGAGTAGTGAATTTAAAACCACTTACCTTTACAGGAGCAGCCCTTTGGATTTCGGCGGCAGCAGTGCGCAGGGGCCTTCTTGGAGGTGAGTAGCGACTTTAAAACCACTTACCTTTACAGGAGCAGCCCTTTGGATTTCGGCGGCAGCGGTGCGCAGGGGCCTTCTTGGAGGTGAGTAGTTAGTTTAAAAAGCCTTGCCTGGTCCCGTGTCTGTTCTTCTTTTCAGTTTTATTTGTTTTTATATAAGGCGGGAACCGGAAGTTCTACCTCTGGCAAGTGCCCCCCCCCAAACCAATAAATTCTGGTGGAGAGGAAACCCGAGACACTACACGTGTAGTGTCTCCCACCCGCCCTCCTCCTCTAACCTAATAATAAGACCCATTGGTGTATGGTAAGTGCCATATTATATTATTATATTATTAGCATTGTGCAGGTCAAGGATCGATGGTGGAGGAGCAGTCTCTGTCAGCGAGAGAACCTGAGAACATCTCAGACACTCAGAAGGCAAGTAAGTGATTTTTACTTTTATACCTTTTTTCAAATTGTGTGTGTCGGGGGGAAATTGAAGCGACATCACAGAAAAGCTGTGACCTGAGTGGCTGGTTGGGATTCTAACCTAAATTTAAAAAATATTTGAGTATTTGGGAACTAATTAAACATAATAACTTAATTATAATTTAGAGGATATCTAAGCCAGAGATCGGAGAGTATTATAGTTAGCGATCGCATTTCTATTAGAAATCTAGTGCTAGGAAACAGATAGTTGACAGTAACTTTGCAATTTAAAAAAAAAAAGTATTTAAAAAAAAAGAGACAAATTTTAATTTTAATTAATTGACGCAATGTCAGTTAGAGGGGTGCTGTGCTCTGACTGTGAGATGTGGCAGGTCCGGGAGGCTTCCAGCGTCCCGGGTGGCTTCATCTGCAGAAAGTGCACCCAACTGGAGCTCCTCACAGACCGCATGGTTCGGTTGGAGCAGCAATTGGATGCACTTAGGAGCATGCAGGTGGCGGAAAGCGTCATAGATCGCAGTTATGTAAATGTGGTCACACCCAAGGTGCAGGCAGAGAAATGGGTGACCACCAGAAAGGGCAGGCAGTCAGTGCAGGAATCCCCTGTGGTTGTCCCCTCTCGAACAGATATACCCCTTTGGATACTGTCGGGGGGGATAGCCTATCAGGGGAAAACAGCAGCAGCCAGAGCAGTGGCACCACGGCTGGCTCTGATGTTCAGAAGGGAGGGTCAAAGCGCAGAAGAGTAATAGTAATAGGGGACTCTATAGTCAGGGGCACAGATAGGCGCTTCTGTGGACGTGAAAGAGACTCCAGGATGGTATGTTGCCTCCCTGGTGCCAGGGTCCAGGATGTCTCCGAACGGGTAGAGGGAATCCTGAAGGGGGAGGGCAAACAGGCAGAGGTCGTTGTACATATTGGTACTAACGACATAGACAGGAAGGGGCATGAGGTCCTGCAGCAGGAGTTCAGGGAGCTAGGCAGAAAGTTAAAAGACAGGACCTCGAGGGTTGTAATCTCGGGATTACTCCCTGTGCCACGTGCCAGTGAGGCTAGAAATAGGAAGATAGAGCAGACAAACACGTGGCTAAACAGCTGGTGTAGGAGGGAGGGTTTCCGTTTTCTGGACCACTGGGAGCTCTTCCGGGGCAGGTGTGACCTGTATAAGATGGACGGGTTGCATCTAAACCGGAGAGGCATAAATATCCTGGCCGCGAGGTTTGCTAGTGTCACACGGGAGGGTTTAAACTAGTATGGCAGGGGGGTGGGTACGGGAGCAATAGGTCAGAAGGTGAGAGCATTGAGGGAGAACTAGGGAATAGGGACAGTGTGGCTCTGAGGCAGAGCAGACGGGGAAAAGTTGCTGAACACAGCGGGTCTGGTGGCCTGAAGTGCATATGTTTTAATGCAAGGAGCATTACGGGTAAGGCAGATGAACTTAGAGCTTGGATTACTACTTGGAACTATGATGTTATTGCCATTACAGAGACCTGGTTGAGGGAAGGGCAGGATTGGCAGCTAAACGTTCCAGGATTTAGATGTTTCAGGCGGGATAGAGGGGGATGTAAAAGGGGAGGCGGAGTTGCGCTACTTGTTCGGGAGAATATCACAGCTATACTGCGAGAGGACACCTCAGAGGGCAGTGAGGCTATATGGGTAGAGATCAGGAATAAGAAGGGTGCAGTCACAATGTTGGGGGTATACTACAGGCCTCCCAACAGCCAGCGGGAGATAAAGGAGCAGATAGGTAGGCAGATTTTGGAAAAGAGTAAAAACAACAGGGTTGTGGTGATGGGAGACTTCAACTTCCCCAATATTGACTGGGACTCACTTAGTGCCAGGGGCTTAGACGGGGCGGAGTTTGTAAGGAGCATCCAGGAGAGCTTCTTAAAACAATATGTAAACAGTCCAACTAGGGAAGGGGCAGTACTGGACCTGGTATTGGGGAATGAGCCCGGCCAGGTGGTAGATGTTTCAGTAGGGGAGCATTTCGGTAACAGTGACCACAATTCAGTAAGTTTTAAAGTACTGGTGGACAAGGATAAGAGTGGTCCGAGGATGAATGTGCTAAATTGGGGGAAGGCTAATTATGACAATATTAGGCGGGAACTGAAGAACATAGATTGGGGGCGGATGTTTGAGGGCAAATCAACATCTGACATGTGGGAGGCTTTCAAGTGTCAGTTGAAGGGAATACAGGACAGGCATGTTCCTGTGAGGAAGAAAGATAAATACGGCAATTTTCGGGAACCTTGGATGACGAGTGATATTGTAGGCCTCGTCAAAAAGAAAAAGGAGGCATTTGTCAGGGCTAAAAGGCTGGGAACAGACTAAGCCTGTGTGGCATATAAGGAAAGTAGGAAGGAACTTAAGCAAGGAGTCAGGAGGGCTAGAAGGGGTCATGAAAAGTCATTGGCAAATAGGGTTAAGGAAAATCCCAAGGCTTTTTACACGTACATAAAAAGCAAGAGGGTAGCCAGGGAAAGGGTTGGCCCACTGAAGGATAGGCAAGGGAATCTATGTGCGGAGCCAGAGGAAATGGGCGAGGTACTAAATGAATACTTTGCATCAGTATTCACCAAAGAGAAGGAATTGGTAGATGTTGAGTCTGGAGAAGGGGGTGTAGATAGCCTGGGTCACATTGTGATCCAAAAAGACGAGGTGTTGGGTGTCTTAAAAAATATTAAGGTAGATAAGTCCCCAGGGCCTGATGGGATCTACCCCAGAATACTGAAGGAGGCTGGAGAGGAAATTGCTGAGGCCTTGACAGAAATCTTTGGATCCTCGCTGTCTTCGGGGGATGTCCCGGAGGACTGGAGAATAGCCAATGTTGTTCCTCTGTTTAAGAAGGGTAGCAAGGATAATCCCGGGAACTACAGGCCGGTGAGCCTTACTTCAGTGGTAGGGAAATTACTGGAGAGAATTCTTCGAGACAGGATCTACTCCCATTTGGAAGCAAATGGACGTATTAGTGAGAGGCAGCACGATTTTGTGAAGGGGAGGTCGTGTCTCACTAACTTGATAGAGTTTTTCGATGAGGTCACTAAGATGATTGATGCAGGTAGGGCAGTAGATGTTGTCTATATGGACTTCAGTAAGGCCTTTGACAAGGTCCCTCATGGTAGACTAGTACAAAAGGTGAAGTCACACGGGATCAGGGGTGAACTGGCAAGGTGGATACAGAACTGGCTAGGCCATAGAAGGCAGAGGGTAGCAATGGAGGGATGCTTTTCTAATTGGAGGGCTGTGACCAGTGGTGTTCCACAGGGATCAGTGCTGGGACCTTTGCTCTTTGTAGTATATATAAATGATTTGGAGGAAAATGTAACTGGTCTGATTAGTAAGTTTGCAGACGACACAAAGGTTGGTGGAATTGCGGATAGCGATGAGGACTGTCTGAGGATACAGCAGGATTTAGATTGTCTGGAGACTTGGGCGGAGAGATGGCAGATGGAGTTTAATCCGGACAAATGTGAGGTAATGCATTTTGGAAGGGCTAATGCAGGTAGGGAATATACAGTGAATGGTAGAACCCTCAAGAGTATTGAAAGTCAAAGAGATCTAGGAGTACAGGTCCACAGGTCATTGAAAGGGGCAACACAGGTGGAGAAGGTAGTCAAGAAGGCATACGGCATGCTTGCCTTCATTGGCCGGGGCATTGAGTATAAGAATTGGCAAGTCATGTTGCAGCTGTATAGAACCTTAGTTAGGCCACACTTGGAGTATAGTGTTCAATTCTGGTCGCCACACTACCAGAAGGATGTGGAGGCTTTAGAGAGGGTGCAGAAGAGATTTACCAGAATGTTGCCTGGTATGGAGGGCATAAGCTATGAGGAGCGATTGAATAAACTCGGTTTGTTCTCTCTGGAACGAAGGAGGTTGAGGGGCGACCTGATAGAGGTATACAAAATTATGAGGGGCATAGACAGAGTGGATAGTCAGAGGCTTTTCCCCAGGGTAGAGGGGTCAATTACTAGGGGGCATAGGTTTAAGGTGAGAGGGGCAAGGTTTAGAGTAGATGTACGAGGCAAGTTTTTTACGCAGAGGGTAGTGGGTGCCTGGAACTCACTACCGGAGGAGGTAGTGGAAGCAGGGACGATAGGGACATTTAAGGGGCATCTTGACAAATATATGAATAGGATGGGAATAGAAGGATACGGACCCAGGAAGTGTAGAAGATTGTAGTTTAGTCGGGCAGTATGGTCGGCGCGGGCTTGGAGGGCCGAAGGGCCTGTTCCTGTGCTGTACATTTCTTTGTTCTTTGTTCACAAAAGAGGACACAAATCAGATCCCAGAAATACTGGAGAATGAAAGGTTTAGTGAGAGGGAAGCACTGAGGGGGATCAACATTAGTAGAGTAATGGTGCTGGGAAAATTGATGGGATTGAAGGCGGATAAATCCTCAGGGACTGATGATCTGCATCCCAGAGTGTTTAAGGAGGTGGCTCTGGGAATAGTGGATGCATTGGTGGTCATCTTCTGGGATTCTTTAGACCCTGGAACTGTCCCTGCCGATTGGAGGGGAGCTCATGCCACTCCAATATTCAACAAGGGAGGTAGAGAGAAAGCAGGGAATTATAGAGCAGTAAGCCTAACATCGGAGTGGGGAAAATCTTTGAATCCATTATCAAGGACTTTATAGCGGAACATTTAGAAAGCAGTAGCAGGATCAGTCAGAGTCCGTATGGATTTATGAAGGGGAAATCATGTTTGACAAATCTGTTGGAATTCTTTGAAGATGTAACCAGTACAGTTGACAAGGGGGAGCCAGTCGATGTGGTATATTTGGACTTTCAGAAGGCGTTTGACAAAGTCCCGCATGAGAGATTATTGTGCAAAATTAAAGCGCATGGGATTGGGGGAAATGTATTGAGGTGGATAGAAAACTGGTTGGCAGAGAGAAAACAAAGAGTAGGAATTAATGGGCCCTTTTCAAATTGGCAGGCAGTAACTAGTGGAGTGCCACAGGGATCGGTACTGGGACCCCAGCTATTCACAATATATATTAATGATTTGGATGAGGGAACAAAATGTAACATCTCAAAGTTTTCAGATGATACCAAGTTGGGTGGGAGGGTGAATTGTGAAGAGAATGCAGTGATCCTACAGCATGATCCGGACAGGTTGGGCAGGTGAGCAATTCAATGGCAGGTGCAGTATAATTTGGATAAGTGTGAGATTGTTCACTTTGGAAGCAAAAACAGGAAGGCAGATTACTACCTGAATGGTTGTAAACTGGGAGAGCGGAGTGTGCAGCGGGACCTGGCTGTCCTTGTGCACCAGTCGCTGAAGGTAAGCTTGCAGGTGCAGCAGGCGGTAAAGAAGGCTAATGGTATGTTGGCCTTCATTGCAAGAGGTTTCGAGTATAGAAGCAGGGATGTGTTGCTGCAATTGTACAGGGCCTTGGTGAGGCCACACCTGGAGTATTGGGTGCAGTTTTGGTCTCCTTTTCTGAGGAAGAATGTTCTTGCTCTCGAGGGAGTGCAGCGAAGGTTTACCAGACTGATTCCAGGGATGGCGGGGCTGTCATATGAGAGATTGACTCGGTGAGGATTGTTCTCGCTGGAGTTCAGAAGATTGAGGGGGAATCTCTTCGAGAATTATAAAATTCTAACAGCACGAGACAGGATAGATGCAGGGAAGATGTTCCCAATGATAGGTGTGTCCAGAACCAGGGGTCACAGTCTGAGGATTCAGGGTAAACCATTTCGGACGAAGATGAGGAGACATTTCTTTCACCCAAAAGTGGTGAGCCTGTGGAATTCATTACCACAGGAAGTAGTTGATGCGAAAACACTGAATATATGCAAGAGGCGACTAGATATCGCACTTGGGAGAATGGGATCAAAGGCTATGGGGAGAAATCAGGATTAGGCTATTGAGTTGGATGATCAGCCATGATCGTGATGAATGGCGGAGCAGGCTCGAAGGGCCAAAAGGCCTCCTCCTGCTCCTATCTTCTATGTAGGTATGTAAATCAGGAGTGAAATGGAATTCTTTCCATTTTCTGGATAGGTGCAGCTCCAACAACACTTAAGAAGCTTGACACCATGGGCGTCATTCTCCGACCCCCCGCCGTGTCGGAGAATGGCCGTAGGCTGCCGTGAATCCCGCCCCCGCCCCGCCGAAGTCTCCGGTACCGGAGATTGGGCGGGGGCGGGAATCGGGCCGCGCCGGTTGGCGGGCCCCCCCGCTCAATTCTCCGGCCCGGATGGGCCGAAGTCCCGCCCAGAAATTGCCTGTCCCGCTGGCGTAAATCAAACCATGTATTTACCGGCGGGACCAGGCGGCGCGGGCGGGCTCCGGGGTCCTGGGGGGGGGGGCGCGGGGCGATCTGACCTGGGGGGTGCCCCCACGGTGGCCTGGCCCGCGATCGGGGCCCACCGATCCGCGGGCAGGCCTGTGCCGTGGGGGCACTCTTTCCCTTCCGCCTCCGCTACGGCCTCCACCATGGCGGAGGCGGAAGAGACTCTCCCCACTGCGCATGCGCGGGAAACTGCCAGCGGCAGCTGACGCTCCCGCGCATGCGCTGGGAAACTGTCAGCGGCCGCTGACGCTCCCGCACATGCGCCGCATTTCCGCGCCAGCTGGTGGGGCAACATACGCCATTTCCGCCAGCTGGCGGGGCGGAAATCCCTCCGGGAAAGGAGCATTCCGCACCTTTGGGCCGGCGCGATGCCCGTCTGGTTGGCGCCGTGTTTGGTGCCAGTCGGCGGACATCGCGCCGTTGGGGGAGAATTTCGTCCCATGAAACAAAAGCACTTAATTGGACCCAACCGCCATTTTAAACATTCATCCTGTGCATCACCAATCGACAGTGGGGAAAAAGGCTGTCAACTTGCCGGCGCTCCTTACAAAGCCCCTCCCAAGCCCACAATCTCTATACCTAAAGGAACAAAGGAAGCAGCTGCAAGGGAAAGTTTCCCTTCAAATCACACCTGGGGCGACATTCTCCGACCCCCGCCGGGTCGGAGAATCGCCGGGGGCTGGCGTGAATCCCGCCCCCGCCGGTTGCCGAAGTCGCCAGCACCGGATATTCGGCGGGGCCGGAATCGCGCCGCGCCGGTTGGCGGGCCCCCCCAGTCGATTCTCTGGCCCGGATGGGCCGAAATCCCTCCGATAAATTGCCTGTCCCGCCGGCGTAAATTAAATCACCTACCTTACCAGCGGGACAAGGCGGCGCGGGCGGGCTCCGGGGTCCTGGGGGGGGCGCGGGGCGATCTGACCCCGGGGGGTGCCCCCACGGTGGCCTGGCCCACGATCGGGGCCCACCGATCTGCGGGCGGGCCTGTGCCGTGGAGGCACTCTTTCCCTTCCGCCTCCGCCACGGTCTCCACCATGGCGGAGGCAGAAGAGACTCCCTCCACTGCGCATGCGCGGGAAACTGTCAGCGGCCGCTGACACTCCCGCGCATGCGCCGCCCCGAGATGTCATTTCCGCGCCAGCTGGCGGGGCAACAAAGGCCATTTCCGCCAGCTGGCGGGGCGGAAATTCCTCCGGCGTCGGCCTAGCCCCTCAATGTTGGGGCTCGGCCCCCAAAGATGCGGAGCATTCCGCACCTTTGGGGCGGCGCGATGCCCGTCTAATTGGAGCCGTTTTGGGCACCAGTCGGCGGACATCACGCCGTTTCCGGAGAATTTCGCCCCTGATCCTGACTTGAAAGTGTATCACCCACTTATTAAAATCTTGGAACTCCTTTCCTAACAGCACAAAATGCAGCTTTTCCTGTAATATTCAAATGCCATGAATAAAACAAAACAGGGGCGGGATTGTCCGGGAATCGGCGGGGCGGGCAGAACCGGCGCAGTGGAGTTGCAGGAACCACTCCGGCGTTGGGCCGCCCCAAAGGTGCGGAATTCTCCGCATCTTCAGGGGCTAGGATGGCGGCAGAGTGGTTTGCGCGCCGCCAGCCAGCGTGGAAGGCCTTTGGCGCCGCATCAGCCGGGGCCGAAGGGACTCCGCTGGCTGGCGCGGGTCCACGCTTGCGCGGGAGCGTCTGCTGACATCATCCCCGCGCATGCGCAGGGGGGTTCACCTTCGCGTCGGCCATTGCGGAGGCCTACACGGCTGGCGCGTAGGAATAGAGTGCCCCCACGGCACAGGCCCACCCGCGGATCGGTGGGCACCGACCACGGGCCAGGCCACCGTGGGGGCACCCCCTGGGGCCAGATCCCCCCCCCCCCCACCCCACCCCCCACCCCGACGACCCCGGAGGCCGCCCACAGAGCTGGGTCCCTCCGGTAGGGACCTACCATTATTTACGCCGGTGGGACCCTCGTTAAACGGGCGTGACTTCGGCCCATCGCGGCCTGGAGAATTCGGGCGGCCCCGGGGCCCATTGCGTCGCGCCGGTCCCCGCCATTCTCCGAGGCGGGTGGAGCGTTTCACGCCGTGTCGACTTTTGGGGGGACAGAGAATTCGGAGGACGGCGGGGGGGGGGGGGGGGGGGATTCACACCAGCCCCCCCCCCGGCGATTCTCCGATCCGGCGGGGGGTCGGAGAATCCCGCACCAGGGGCGCGATTCTCCGACGCCCCACCGGTTCGGAGAATCGGCGGGGGCCGGCGTGAATCCCGCCCCCGCCGTGTCGCGAATTCTCCGCCACCGGATATTTGGCGGGGTGGGAATCGCGCCGCGCCGGTCGGCGGGAATCCCCCGGCGATTCTACGGTCCGCGATGGGCCAAAGTCCCGCCGCTGTCAACCCACTCCAGCCGGCGTGGATTGAACCACCTTTGGGACGGCGGGACACGGCGGCGCTGACGGGCTCCGGGGTCCTGGGTGGGGCGCAGGGCGATCTGGCACCGGGGGGGTGCCCCCACTGTGGCCTGGCCCGTGATCGGGGCCCACCGATCCGCGAGCGGGCCTGTGCCCTGGGGGCACTCTTTTCCTTCTGCCTTCGCCATGGTCTCCACTATGGCGGAGGCGGAAGAGACTCCCTCCACTGCGCATACGCGGGGATGCCGTGAGTGGCCGCTGACGCTCCCGCGCATGCTGACAAAGTCATTTCTGCGCCGGCTGGCGGGGCACCAAAGGCCTTTCCCGCCAGCTGGCGGGGCGGAAATCAGTCCGGCGAGGGCCTAGCCCCTCAAGGTAAGGGCTCGGCCCCTCAAGATGCGGAGACTTCCTCACCTTTGGGACGGCGCGATGCCGGACGTTTTTGACGCCGGTCGGCGGACATCGCGCCGATATCGGGGAATCCCGCCCGAGGTCTTTGAACTATTTCACTTATACACAGAGAGCGACAATTCTCCGAATTCCTGTTTCTTCAATCGCCAAAATAAATGCCATACAATGACCATCTTCTACAAGAGAGGACCGAAGCACCGCCCCTTAAAATTCAATTGCATTATCATCACTAAATCCCCACAATCAACATCCTGGGGGTTACCATTGATCAGAAACTGAACTGAAGGGCAGCACGGTTGCCTCACGGCGCCGAGATCCCAGGTTCGATCACGGCTCTGGGTCACTGTCTGTGTGGAGTTTGCTCGTTCTCCCCATGTTTGTGTGGGTTTTGCCTCCATAACCCAAAGATGTGCAGGGTAGGTGGATTGGCCACGCTAAATTGCCCCTTAAGTGGAAAAAGTTGAATTCGGTACTCTAAATTTATAGGAAACTGAACTGGGCTAGCCATATTGATACTGTGGCTACCAGGGCAGGTCAAAGGCTAGGAATCCTACGGCGAGTAACTAACCTCCTGACCCTCTAAAGACTGTCTGCCATCTTTCATTTTCATTTTTTCATTTCATTTCAGGGTACAAGTCGAGTAATGGAATACTCACCACTTTCCTGGATGAGTGAAGCTCCAACAACAATCAAAAAGCTCAACACCATCCAGGACAAAGCAGTCCACTTGATTGCTTCTCCTTCCACAAACATTCAAACCCTCCATCATCGATGAACAGTGGCAGCTATGTGTACCATCTACAAGATGCACTGCATCTTGTACAATCAGTAGGGGCTGATTTAGCACAGTGGGCTAAACAGCTGGCTTGTAATGCAGAACAAGACCAGCAGCGAAGGTTCAATTCCCGTCCCGACCTCCCCAAATAGGCGCCGGAATGTGGCAACTAGGGGCTTTTCACAGTAACTTCATTGAAGCCTACTTGTGACACTATGCGATTGTTATTATTAGTAACTCACCAAGGTTCCTCAGACAGCACCTTCCAAACCAACAACTATTACCATTGAGAAGAACAAGAGCAGTAGGTACCTGGGTACCCCACCACCTGGAAATTCCCCTCCCAAGTTACACGCCATCCTGACTTGGAAATATATCGCCGCTCCTTCACTGTCGCAGGGGCAACATCTTGGAACTCCCTCCCGAACAGCACCGTGGGTATACCTACACCTGAAGGACTGCAGCGGTTCAAGAAGGCAGCTCACCGCTCCTTTCTGACAGGAACTAGGGATGGACAATAAATGCTGGCCAGCGATGCCCATTTCTCGTAAATGAATTTAAAAAATAAAAAATAATACGCTGTTTACTGCTTCTAAAACTAACATTACTTAGGCTCAACTAATTTTTCTATGGCTTCCATCTCTTTGTCACTTGTTAAATTTTCAAAATATTTTGCTTGGCTTTGAAGTTATTCTGGCCTCATAATTTAATCACCTGGGTTGAAGGTTCATCTTGGATGATCGCACTGAAATGGGCAGTATTACACTGGACATTTATATGTGCACCACTGCACATTCAGATGTATTGCAGTCAGAGGAACTGAATTTGGTGCAAAGAGTGGACCAGGCAGCCATTATGATATTTCCTGTTTGCCCTAACACCCACTAAAAAACTCTACCCAAACAACTCTCCTCCGCACGGGAAGATTTTTTTTCTTTTCTCCATCTTAACAAGTGCTCAAAAATGGACTTTCTGAAAGGTAATTAAAATACTCACCTGGCATGTTACATCAAAAAACTATGACATGGAACTTCCAGTGATGACGATGTGCTGAGCAGTCGCACGTTAGGTGGCTCTCCTCCTGTGGACCCGAAAAATGGTCACTTTTCAACGATAACTCGCCAAAATAAATGCAGTAACTCATTCCCCAACCTTGGTAAGTCAGAGGAAGGACGGAAAAGAGGTTGAATATCAGAAAATATGCCCAGAAAAAGTCAAACTATGGGCCGAGCAATGACCTGGGGGGCGATTCTCCGACCCCCCGCCGGGTCGGAGAATCGCCGGGGGCTGGTGTGAATCCCGACCCCGCCGGTTGCCGAATTATCCGGCACCGGAGATTCGGCGGGGGCGGGAATCGCGCCATGCTGGTTGGCGCCCCCCCCTCCCCCCCCCCCCCCCCCCCCCCCCGCGATTCTCCGGCCCGCAGTTAAAATGCCTGTCCCGCCGGCGTAGATTAAACCACCTACCTTACCGGCGGGACAAGGCGGCGCGGGCAGGCTCCGTCGTCCTGGGGCGGCGCGGGGCGATCTGGCCCCGGGAGGTGCCCCCACGGTGGCCTGGCCCGCAATCGGGGCCCACCGATCCGCGGGCGGGCCTGTGCCGTGGGGGCACTCTTTTCCTTCCGCCTTCACCACGGTCTCCACCATGGCGGAGGCAGAAGTGACTCCCCCCACTGCGCATGCGCGGGAATGCAGTCAGCGGCCGCTAACGCTCCCGCGCATGCGCCGCCCGGAGATGTCATTTCCGCACCAGCTGGCGGGGCACCAAAGGCCATTTCCGCACGCTGGCGGGGCGGAAATTCGTCCGGCGCGGGCCTAGCCCCTTAAGGTTGGGGCTCGGCCCCCAAGGATGCGGAGCATTCCGCACCTTTGGGGCGGCGCGATACACGACTGATTTGCGCCGTTTTGGGCGCCAGTCGACGGACATCGCGGCGATACTGGAAAATTGCGCCCCAGGGGCGGAATTCTCCACAATCGGCGTGATGTCCGCCGACCGGCGCCAAAAACGGCGCGAATCAGTCTGGCATCGCCCCGCCCCAAAGGTGCAGAATCCTCCGTATCTTGAGCGGCCGAGCCCTAACCTTGAGGGGCTAGGCCCGCACCGGACTGATTTCCGCCCCGCCAACAGGCGGGAAAGGCCTTTGGTGCCCCGCCAGCTGGCGCGGAAATGACTTTGCCGGGCGGCGCATGCGCGGGAGCGTCAGCGACCGCTCACGGCATCCCCGCGCATGCACAGTGGAGGGGGTCTCTTCCGCCTCCGCCATGGTGGAGACCGTGGCGAAGACGGAAGGAAAAGAGTGCCCCCACGGCACAGGCCCGCCCGCGGATCGGTGGGCCTCGATCGCAGGCCAGGCCACCATGGGGGGGCACCCCCCCCGGGGCCAGGTCGCCCCGCGCCCCCCCCAGGACCCCGGAGCCCGCCCGCGCCACCTTGTCCCGCCGGTAAGAGAGGTGGTTTAATCCACGCCGGCGGGACAGGCATTCCAGCAGTGGGACTTCGGCCCATCCAGGCCGGAGAATCACCAGGTGGGGGCCCCGCCAACTGGCGTGGCGCGATTCCCGCCCCCGCCGAATCTCCGGTGCCGGAGAATTCAGCAACCGGCGGGGATGGGATTCACGCCAGCCCCCGGCAATTCTCCGACCCGGCAGGGGGTCGGAGAATCCCGCCCCAGTAGTGGAAGGGGCCAGGAACGACCACACTTGGATGAGCCAACCAGCGCACGAGGTGGTGGAACGCAAGTTTCGCTGAAGCAAAAGGAGAAAGGCAGGCAGAACAAGCTCCCCCTGCATCGGGGCGGGAGTTGGAAGGCATCCTTCACCAAGGCACTGTGGGAGCACCTGCAGGAGATAAAGGCGGACTTATAAACGGACACTGAGGCCGCGGTGGCTGAGACCCTGGCCCAAATACAGCTCGCCCTGAGCAGAGCGGAGAAGAGACTGGAATCCCAAGAGGCGACCATCACGGACATGGAAAAGGCTGCAACCGACGAGAGTGATTGGATCGTGGCACTGGAGAAGGAGTTGGTGACGCAGGGCAGTCTGAAGGGTGAAGTAGAGGATCAGGAGAGCCGCTCAAGAAGACAAAACCTGTGGATTGTGGGCCTATCAGAGGGGATCGAAGGCAGGGACCCCACTGTATATGTGAACGAAATGCTGGGCAACCTGCTGGGAAGAGAAACTTTCCCCGACCCACCAGAAATAGACAGGGCACACCGATTGCTGTGCCCAAAACCCAAAGCTGGGGAACAACCGAGGGCAGTAATAGCCAAACTGCACCATTACCAGGACCGGGAATGAATCTTGCACTGGGCCAGGCAGTCCAAGAATTGTAGCTGGGAAAGGCAATAGAATAAGGATATGCCAGTACATTGAGGCTGACCTGGTCAGGAAACGGGCAGAATTCAACAGGGCAAAAGCAGCCCTATACAAGAACAGTGTACACTTTGGTATGCTATACCTAGCGAAGCTCTGGGTCACATACCAAGGCAAAGAACACTTCTTTACAACCCCTGCCGAGGAATGCGGGTAGGAACAGCAACAGCATGGGACGTGATAAGGGGCCGCTGGCAAGGAACAACAGCACAGTGACGGGCTGACGGCGGGGGGGGTCGAGGGAACACCTTTCACCCCCCCATCAAACACACCCTGAGCGACAAACGGCCAGCCACCATCTGAGGGACCGCTTCACGGGGAAGATTGTGACCTTGTTCGAGAGAACGAGTGCATCAGAGAAGGAAAAGTGACGTAGCAAGTGAGAAGAGTACCCGGTAAGATGGGGAAAGAACGGGCAGAAGGACGGAGAGCAGGCGAGGGAGAAACGAGGTAGTACAGGGGTCTACCCACTTGGCAGACGCACAGTTGGCAGTGTGCAGGGGCAGATCCACATGGTGGATGCACTGTTGGCGACCATGTTGGGTGCCCCCTGGAAAAAAGGGAAACCCTGGAGCACAGGGACCCGACCGCGTGGGGAGAGCCGTGACAGTGGCCATCTCGGACAGCCCCCTAACAAAGGGAAACCCTGAGTGCAGGGGCGCGTCCACCAGGTAAATAATGTTAATCCCACAGGAGCCAGGGGGACGACAACACTAACCCCACCAGGATAGTCACCTGGAACGTCAGGGGACTCAACGGCCCAGTGAAAAGATCCAGAGTCTTCACCCACCTAAGAAACATGAAAGCCAACATAATCTTTCTCCAGGAGATACACCTGAGAGAGCACGACCATCTGCTGGTAAGGAAAGACATTCCAGTTCCGGGACGAGGGCCAGGAGGGTGGCAATACTGATCAATGAGGACGATGTTTAAGGCGTCAAAGACAGTTACGGACCCAGGGGGATGGTACATCATGATCAGCGAGGCCCTAGACGGGGCACCGATAGGGCTTGTTAACATTTACGCTCCCAACTGGGATGACACAAAATTTATTAAAAAGACCATGGCGGAAATCCGCGACATAGCGACGCATCAACTGATCATGGGGGGGGAGGGAGACTTTAACTGTGTACAGGAACCACGGACAGACAGGTCAAACCCCAAAACAGGGAATACCTCAAACATAGCGAAGGAACTTGGTCGGTTTCTGGAACAGATGGACCGTTGGAGGTTCACCCACCAGTGGAGAAAGAGTTCTCCTTCTTCTCCCCAGTACACAACATATATACCAGGATTGACTTCTTTGTGGTGGGGAAATCGGTGCTTCCAGGGTTGGTCAAAGCAGAAGACTCCGCAATCGTAATCTCCAACCATGCTCCACATTACATTGATGTGAGGTTGGAGACAGGCAGGGCCCAACGCCCCGCATCGAGGTTGGACATTGCCCTACTAGTCAACACGGCTTTCAGTGAAAGGGTATCACAGGCCATAGCGACGTATACGGAAAACAGCCAAAACGGGGACATCTCACCCTCCACGCTCTGGGAGGCGCGAAAGGCCGTGATCAGAGGAAAAATGATCACCTTCAAAGCGTGACGAGATAGGGAGGAAAGAGCAGTTGGTCGACTCCATACTGGAGGTAGACCGTAAATACTCCGAGGCCCTGAACGTAGAGCTCCTGGCGGAGAGGAAAAAGCTACAAATGGACTTTGACCTGCTCTCCACGAGAAAAGCAGTGCACCAACTCCGCCTGGCATGGGGGATCCTATACGAACACAGAGACAAAGCCAGCCGCCTGCTGGCACACCAGCTGAGAAAGCAGGCAGCCAGTAGAGAGATTGTGCAAATTCAAGACAACAGAGGCACATTGGAAACAGAGCCAGAAAAGATCAACAAAACCTTTGAGGCCTTTTACCGAGGGCTGTACAGCTCAGAGGCCCCAACAGGGGACTTGGAGATGAAACAGTTCCTTGACGGACTGGACATGCCAGTTGTGGGGAGAACAGAAAACGGGGCCTGGAAGCACCACTAGAACTGGGAGAGATCATGTTGAGTATTAGCTCCATGCAGGCAGGGAAGGCGCCGGGACCAGGCAGACTCCCGGCGGACTTCTACAAAGAATTTGCGACAGCACTTGCTCCGCACCTGCGGGAGATGTTCACAGACTCGCTGGCTAGGGGCACACTGCCACCTACACTAGCACAAGCCTCAATCTCGCCAATACCTAAGAAAGACAAATGTAAGGTTTTCGGGCAATTCGGCCCTTTTTGGACTGCCCAAGAATAAAACCCAGAGACTGTAAACTGGACACTTTTCAGCCAAGGGAACGTAACCAAATTTTCCAGCAGGCTTGGTCCGCTGAGCCGAGTAGGGGCATAGGTATTTACAACCCCCCCCCCCCCCCCCCCCCCCCCCCCCCCAGGAGCTACAAGGAAGAAGGAGCCAGACAACTAGATAAGATTAAAACACAGACAAAGGGGCACGGGAATACACAAGGGGCCTGCCTGCAAGCAGGACAATGGGATGGTCATCGCCCCATGCAGATGTAAATGACTTGGCCTCCACCAGAGCAGAATCCAATCAACACCCCATCAACATAGCAGTGATCTCCGGAGCAGATGGAAGACTTTGAAAATCTTCACAAGGGAGCTCAACCTCGTTATCTCAAAAAGCAGACTGGAGGCGGACCTAGGGGAGGTACTCCCATCTTGACAGGTCTGACCGGCTCAAAGGGGGCAGGACCAGCGGGAACTTTAAACCTTATGGATTCAATGCAAAAGGGGCTGGCCGAACACAGGAAAAAGCCAGGTAAAACGGATATAAAAGGGGCTGTGTTTCGATTGAGGGTCTCTTGGCTTGACCTCTCCACCTTCGACTTGACCTCCTGCAGCCTGTGACCGTAAGTACCCTGCAGCAGCTTGCGAAACTCCCTTGACTTTGATAGTGGTTGAGGCTTTGGGGCAGGGGGCTTGATTTGTGTTTTGTGCCATTGCTAAACTTGTGTAACAATAAGATTTTACGTTGTGTCCGTTATAGTACTTCCTGAATAGACTTAGTTTATGTTAGAGTTTAAGATTTTATTATAATTTCTTCTGTTTGATGATTTTGACCTGGGTTTTGCAATAAACCTCGATTTGCTGATAATTGGAGTTGTTTCAATTCTTCAATCTCTCACCAGTGATCTCTGACCAAGTCATTGTTAAGATATTCCTCACCTTAATTCCGGGGTCGAGAATCTAGGGTCATCTTGAACGATTCGAACCGTTCACTCAGGACAGGCTGCTGGTTAGGTAATAAACAGCAGTGTCCTATTCTCTCTCTTGGGAAAGCTACTCCAGCGAAGTAGGAACCGGGCGGATGTTGCACCACCGGCAAGAGAGAGAATCACCTGGGCATTGGTGGGGGTTTGGATATCTGTGTGATATAAGCCTCAGGCTTCCGGTTAGGGATAAACGGCAGGCTTGATTCAGTGCTCTCTTCCGTGGAGGTGTCCCAGTGCGGCATCCCCTGGCCTCTGAAGTTTCAGTGCCAGCTGGAGAGAGACACACACAGATACTCAAACCCCAGATATCGGCCCAGTAGTGGAGTAGCAGAGATGGAACCCTCTACAATGGCGACCACGAATTTATCCCGAACCGGAAGCCTGAGGCTTATATCACACAGATATCCAAACCCCCACAAATGCCCAGGTGATTCTCTCTCTTGCCGGTGGTGCAACACCCACCCGGAGGTGGTCGTAGAGGACCAGATGGGCTTTGTAAAAGGTAGACAGCGAATATCAGATGCCTGCTGAATGTGATCATAACCCCTTCCGGGGAGGGGACACCAGAGGTGGTCGTTTCCCTAGACGCAGAAAAGGCCTTAGACAGAGTGGAAGTGCCTTATGGAGGTACTGGAGCGGTTCGGGCTCGGATCAGGGCTCACCTGCTGGGTGAAGCTCCTATACAACGCTCCCGTAGCGAGCGTACGGACAAACAACACCAGCTCCCAGTAATTCCAGCTGCACAGAGGCACCAGGCAGGGATGCCCGCTGTCCTCACTGCTGTTCGCCCTCGCCATCAAACCACTACCGATCGCTCTCAGAACAGCAAAGAACTGGAGGCGGATCCATGGGGAGGCAGAGAGCACAGAGTCTCGCTCTTGGCAGATGCTCTACATCTCAGACCCATAAAGCAGCATGGAAAGAATCATCACGCTACAAACCCAATATGAGCAAAACTGAGATCTTCCCGGTGAACCCGCAAGGGGGAGGGGCAGCGCTGGGGGGCTGCTGTTTAAACAAGCCCAACACAAATTCCACTACCTGGGGATCCAAATCGCTCACGACTGGGCGGGGATCCACAACTGGAACCTGACCAGCCTGACAGAGGAAGTCAAAAAGGACCTGCAAAGCTGCAACACACTCCCACTCTCCCTCGCGGGGAGAGTGCAGACGATCAAAATGAACGTGCTGCACAGGTCTTCCTGCTTAGATCTATATCCCCAAGGCCTTTATCAACTCACTGGACAAGTTAATCATGGCGTTTGTATGGGGGGAAGAATGCAAGGATCCAAAAGAAGGTCCTACAGAGTCCAGGGGAGGGCCTACAATACTACCACTGGGCGGCGACAGCAGAAAGAGTAATGGGATGGATTAAGGAGCCAGAAACCGAGTGGGTACGCGTGGCATGGGCCTCCTGCAGGGGGACCTTGCTCCGGGCCCTCGGCACCCAAAAAACACTCCAGCAGCTCAGTGGTGGTACCACTCCAGACCTGGAACCAATTGCGGCAGCAATTCTACCTGACCAAAATGTCCGACAAAGCCCCCATCTGCAACAACCATAGGTTTGTCCCAGTGCTCACTGATGCCACCTTTAAAAGGTGGAGACAGGACGGGGGGACACTGACAGTCAGGGACCTATACACCGATGACAGGGTCACAAGGATGAGTAGATTCTTCCAGGAGGAGAAAGACAGATGTGAACGGTGCCCTCGAGGCACCAGCCAAAACCACGCCTACATGTTCTGGTCTTGCCCCAGACTTGCTCGGTACTGGACAACCTTCTTCGAGGCAGTGTCCAAAGTGATGGGGATGAGGGTGGAGGCGTGCCCAAAAGGGCCGGTCTTCGGGGTATCAGACCAGCCAGGTCTCTTCATTGGCAGGAGGGCGGACGCCCTTGCCTTTTGCCTCACTTGATGTAGAATCCTGCTCAGCTGGTGGTCAGCAGCACCACCCAAAGCTGCGGACTGGCTGTCCGACCTGTCGGAATTTCTCCAAATGGAGAAAATCAAATTCACCATCCGCGGGTAGGAAGGTGGCTTCCTCAGAACATGGGAGCAATTCACCCAACTGTTCCGGGATCTGTTTGTGGCCAATGAACAAACAAATAAATAATCAAGTAGCCAAGAGCCAGGGGAATATAGCCAAGACATGAGAAAAGAGGGGGAAGGGAAGACCCGGGGGGGGTGGGAGGGGGGGGGGGGGAAGGGGGGAACAGTGCAAGAGGGGATAGCCAAACACAGCTGAAAAGAAATGGGAGCTGCAGAGAGGGAGAGGAGGGGAATGGGTGATGGGGGGAGGGGGGGGGGGCAGGGAAGGGGAGGAAGCGGGGACAGGGAGGAAGGGGCAGAAAATAATAGAAGGGAGCCAGAGGGGAGGAAAGACGAGGGAACACAAACTGGAATGAGGAGCATGGGAAACAACAATGACCACAACGAACACAGGAGGGCAACAGAGAGTAAGAAAGTACAGGAGGAAGGAGCGACAGACGACCGAGATGGAGGCAAACACACAACAACAGTGAAAACCGACCGGGAGAAGCAAGTAACATCAGGGAGGCGCCCCGCTCACCCAGTTTTGGTTTGGTTTGCCTGTTCTCTATATACCTTATTTTTTTAAAAACACAGAAAAGGGGGGGGAGAAAGCCATCCCTCTCAGACAATGACACCTTTAACGTAATTGTCTCTCCGTTGCTTCTTTGTGTATACACTTCCCCAGTTTTTATTTTCCCACCCCTTGGTTTTTTAGTTGTGAAGTGTTTTTGTTATCTCTTTTTGGTTTCTCTATGTGTACATCTGTAAATATACCGTATAAAAAAAAAATAAAGAACATTTTTTTAAACTATGACATTTCATTTGAGTTACCACATAGAGAAATAATTGATGCTTACTTCTCGCTAAAGTTAGTTCAGTTTTGCTGCGTTGATCCTTAAATTCTTGGAGATGGTTGCAACAATCAAGGAAGGCGGCTTTACACTCTTCGCCAAGTCGTATATTCCTTGCTCTCTTGGTACATGAAAATCCCATGGGGTTAGGCATCATTCCATCATGGCAACATCTCCGCTGCATTTTGGATTTGTACTGCCTGACTAAAATAAAAAGATATGATGAATCAAATAGGAAAATTAAATATAAAAATACCAAAGAAAAGGGAGTTAAATATGCCTTTGAAAAAAACATTTCAAAGAAATGTGGAAATCATTTTCCGGAGATGTTTAACAGCTCAGGGCTTTTGTATGAATCATAAAAAAAAAACACTTTTATTTTCAACACGCAATTAAGTTTATGTACATACTACATCTCAATGATAATATCAGGGGCAGTAAAATGTAAAATGGAGCTTTGTCATTCATGATTTAACAGCATAAAGACAAAACAAATCGGGACAGGTGTCGGCCATTCAGCCCTTCAAGCCTGCTCTAGCTTTCAATGTGATCATATTGATCTTCTACCAAAACTCGATGTTCCTCTTCACTGTTAATTCAAAAATCCATTGTTCTGTCTGACATCTGGGGCGTAATTCTCCGACCCCCCGCCGGGTTGGAGAATCGCCGGGGGCTGCTGTGAATCCCGCCCCCGTCGGTTGCCGAAGTCTCTGGTACCGGATATTCGGCGGGCGGGAATCGGCCCGCGCCGGGTGGCGGGCCCCCCCGCTGGATTCTCCGGCCCGGATTGGCCGAAGTCCCGCCGATAAATTGCCTGTCCCGCCGGCATGGATTAAACCACCTTTTGAACGGTGGGACAAGGCGGAGTGGGCGGGCTCCGGGGTTCTGGGGGGGCGCGGGGCGATCTGGCCCCGGGGGATGCCCCCACGGTGGCCTGGCCCGCGATCGGGGCCCACCGATCCGCGGGCGGGCCTGTGACGTGGGGGCACTCTTTCCCTTCCGCCTCCGCCACGGTCTCCACCATGGCAGAGGCGGAAGAGACTCCCTCCACTGCGCATGCGCGGGAAACTGTCAGCGGCCGCTGACGCTCCCGCACATGTGCCGCCCCGATATGTCATTTCCGCGCCAGCTGGCGGGGCAACAAAGGCCGTTTCCGCCAGCTGGCGGGGCGGAAATCCCTCTGGTGTCGGCCTAGCCCCTCAATGTTGGGGCTCGGCCCCCAAAGATGTGGAGCATTCCGCACCTTTGGGGCGGCGCGATGCCCGTCTGATTGGCGCCGTTTTGGCCGCCAGTCGGCGGACATCGCGCCGTTTGGGGAGAATTTCGCCCCAGATCAATGACTGAGCCATTCAAAGTATTAGAGAATTCCAAAGATTCACAACCCTTTGTGTGAGGAAACGTCTCTTTACCTCAGTCCTAAATGGCCAACCTCTTAACCTGAGACTGTGGCTGTCATTATTTTGGTGGAAAAAACTTGAACAATTGTACTAGTGTAAAAGATGCTTCTAGTACTTAGTAAGAGCAATTTAAATTTCAAGAGCACCCTTGACTTAAATATTCCAAGGTGCTTCACAGGAGAAAGCATTAAACAGAATTTGACAGCAAGCCACATAATAACAAGTAACCAAAAATGTGACAAAAGTGATCAGCTGTTAAAGGAATAGAAAAGAAGCAGCGAGATTGAGGGAGGGAGTTTAGGATCCAGGGAGCTGAAGACACAGATGTGAAAATGAACATTGCAATTAATTTTATCATCAGTTACTTACGCATGGAAGACTATTCGGACCATTAGGTCCATGCTGGCTCGCCACAGCGCAGTGAGTCAATCCTACTTTGCTCGCTTCGTCGTGCCCTAATTGTTTCCACTTCCACCACCTTCCAGTGTGAAAGCATCCCTCCTGGTACGGTGACATAGTGGCAATGTTACTGGACTAGTAATCTAGTAGTAGGGTTTAAACCAGCTGGTGGAATTTCAATGCAATTAATAAAGATCTGGACTTGAAAGCTAATCTCAGTAATGGCAACCATGAAACTATTGTTTCAAGTCAGGATGGTGTGTCGTTTTGAAGGGAACTTTCAGGTGTACCATCCATCTGCTGACCTTGTCCTTCCAGGTGGTAGAGGTTGCGGGTTTGGAATGTGCTGTCAAAGAAGCCTTGGTGAGTTGCTGCACTGTATCTTGTCATAGTTTTCTCTCTTGCCTTCTCTCTATTTAAGCCCTTCCCAAACTGTTTAAAATCAAAGATTAAATTCCTCCCGACTTATATGTCTCACTAGAACATAGGTCTCAACATTGTTCATAAACCATCCCAATAGTACAGCCCACCTTTCCCCAGAACAGATGCCAGATACCCCACACAATGGAATCCAATTCTACCACATCAGTCTTTGAGCCATGCATTCACTTCTCTAATTATTTGGCGCTTTTGCGAAAGCACGGGATCTGTACATTGAAGAGTGGAACCCCTTCCTGTTAATGTAGGGCCCTCTCCACCAGTTGTTGAAGAAGGACCATCCTTGGGAATGGGCCCAGCCACAACAGAATGCGTTCTGAGGTGAAGAAACGATTCTCCACCTCAAAATTTTTAACCTATTTTGATGCCCCCCCCCCCCCCCCCCACCCCGCCAAGCCACTCACTCCAGACACCACCAAGTTTGGTCATCCCGGGGAAAGGTCCGCCGCTGCCAGGACCGGTCCGAATCAGATGCAGGAAGGCTCGCCCAACTGCGTTCTTTCGGCCCCTGGATGCTGTTTACATCCACAATATTGGAACGGGTGCCACGTAAATCCTGGGTTTGGTAGTGGCCCAGACCGGGCCAGTCTCTTATTCTGTGAGCGCAGAAGGCAGAGTGAATTGCCACACGGACGACATCCGGTGACGCGTTACGTGAACCGGCGATCCCACTTATTTCAAAGTTGCCACTGCGGGCGCTACCAACTCCGCCAGCCATCCAAGTCCAGGAAACTGAGATGCCTGATGCAGACTTTCCGGGCTCCAATATGAACATCCAACAAAATACGGAGATTGCTGCCTACCACATCCGTACCTGCCACACTGGTCCAATCCAATTGCTCCAGGCAAACATGCCGGTCCCTGGGGCAGTAAACGCCTCGCATCCCTGCCTTATTGGTGCTCAAACGCCGCCTTCAGTCATACCAGGAGCCTCTCACAACAGCCATGGACATTTCTCCGGACTTGCGAGGGGGGGAGGGTGTTATGACCCCCTCATAGGTTACAGGGTGTACAGCTTCCGGTTTCCCCTGACGGCCATGGAATACGTACTTCCCCAGTAAACAGGGCAGAGTTTCTCCCTTGATAAGCGCATCCTCTTCATATAAAAACCCTGACCGGGACACAGGTGAAGGAGGGAGACCCTTCTGGAAGTGGAGAGAAAACTGTTTGTTTGTATCAAACCATTCATTCCCACGTGCCGTTGAATTCTACACTTACCAAGCAGCTAGCCTCTTACCCTAAAATAGAGTAAGAAACAATTTCTGCAGGTGAAATTGTTGGAAAAAGCACTTCCTTTCCCTCTTCACCAAACCCATCACTCACCCAACTCCCATCACTCTTGTTCAAAGCCATACTCCAGTCCTCCAGACTATCTGTCTCTGGGCCATCTCCCCCTCCTCCAGGTGCTTCTGACTGTCTCTTTCGAGGCCCTCCTCTCACCCACTCCTGTGTGTGAGGATGAGGATTCACCTGAGGAAGGAGCAGCGCTCCGAAAGCTAGTGACATCGAAACAAACCTGTTGGACTTTAACCTGGTGTTGTAAGACTTCTTACTGAGGATGGGTGGGTTGTGATGGGGTCCCCATGTGCGTGTGGGAGGGTCACTGTGTCTGGAAGGGTTTTTTGTTTTAACCAGAGATTGATTAAAAGGGCACGCCGATCTCAGGCTCCTTCAGGCCTGCCCTGCCAGCATGATGGCATGGGATACGCCTCCAGGATATTTTTCTTCTAAATGCTGGACAATATGGCAAGAAAAGCTGGCTAATGTCATGTCTCCCTCAATATTAGTGCTGCAAGCTGCTTTCCTGGCCTGTAAAATTCCGCCCTTAGTCTGGTCTGCAGCATGGGGTGTTTACATGATGATATCTGGCATTCCTTGATTGTGTTTTTGTTCAGTGAGTGTCAGGCACTTAATCCATAAACTTGGGTGTGTCATTGTTGGAGCATAGGTGCTCATGGTTGTTGCATGCTAGATACTAGAAGATTTAAGCAAACGACCATGAAGTCGATCACTGATTTCTGTAGGAAGCGATGCAGGAAAACAGGGAGGTAAATTTACAAAAACTATACTGCAAAGTTTCCATCCACAGTATGTTTGTCCCACTGAGATCTGGACACAGTGGAAATGCAGGTGCCATGCACATTAAATTGATAAAAGTAAACTCAGCAGCAACCATTTATCACAGATTTCATGTTTTCACAGAGAAGAAGGGCTGTCACCAGTTGGTTATACAGATACATCAGATGAACATTTTACTCCCATCAAAATTACCCTTACAAACGTGATTAATTGCAATGCCCGATTTCGTAAATCAGAAACACATACATTTGGCTGCCTTAACGTCCATGAGTTTCGTTGAACGACGTTTACGTTTCATTGGCTGTTTGCATTTCAGCTCTGTAATTGACAATTGAAATAGACGCATGTTAAAATATGAGTTACAGGCCTGCAGTTTCAAACAATCTTGATGCACAGTATAAATTTTGCAAACACAACTGCATGCTCCTAATGTCCTCATTGTACAGATTATTCCAGCGAATTAAGAGAATTTATCAGCAGCAAAATACCGCGAATGATGGAACTCGGGCAGCAAGCGTGGCTGAAGTGGGGATTTTAAATAGTGAAAGTAACGATTTTTGGAAACATGAATATTGGAGGTACTGGAAGTCAAAGAGCAAAGAAAAGTACAGCACAGGAACAGGCCCTTCGGCCCTCCAAGCCTGTGCCGATCATGATGCTCCAACTAAAAAGAAGCCTTCTGCCCTTACTCAGTCTGTATCCCTCTATTTCCTCCCTATTCATGTACCGATCAAGATACCTCTTAAATGTTGCTGATGTGCCTGTTTCCACCACATCCTCTGGAAGCGTATTCCAAGGCACACACCACTCTCTACGTGAAAAACGTAGCCCGCACATCTCCCTGAAACTTGAACCTGTGCCCCCTTGTAATTGACACTTCCACCCTTGGAAGAAAAACGTCTTGACTACCCACTCAGCACCCGTCTTTCCAGTGAAAACAATCCAAGTGTATTCAACCTCTCCTCACAGCCAACACACTCGAGATCAGACAACATCCTGATGAACCTTCTTTGCACTTTCTCCAAAGCTTCCATGTCCTTCTGATAATGTGGTGACCAGATTATCTGAAAACTCCAAATGCGGCCTAACCAATGTTTTATACAGCTGCAATGTGATTTCCGACTCCTTGTACTCGTCTGCCTTCTTAATCACCTTGGGCACCTTGGCCAACTGTGGACCTGCACACCCAGATCCCTCTGTATTTTAATGTTCCTGAGGGTTGTGCCATTTACATTATAATTCATACCTAGATTTTTTTTTAACAAACATTTTATTAAGGCATTTATGGTTTTGTAACAGAAGATACAAATACAAATGTAAACATAATTCAGTACGTAACACCCCCCCCCAACCAACAACCATACCCGCTGACATAGCTTACGCACAATTTCTGGGGCTGGTTTAGCACACTGGGCTAAATCGCTGGCTTTTAAAGCAGACCAAGGCAGGCCAGCAGCATGGTTCAATTCCTGTACCAGCCTCCCCGAACAGGCGCCGGAATGTGGCTACTAGGGACTTTTCACAGCAACTTCGTTTGAAGCCTACTCGTGACAATAAGCCATTTTCATTTCATTTCATTTCATTTTTCATTTCATTTCCAAGTCCCTCCATCTTCTCTCGCTGATTCCGCCAAAACTAAACTAACTCCCTCTACCCCCCTCATTCCCTACCCTCCCCCCGCCTATTGTATCTGCTCACAGTTTAGTTTTCCCGGAAGAAGTCGATAAGCGGCTGCCACCTCCGGACGAACCCTAACATTGATCCTCTCAGGACAAATTAATTTTCTCAAGCCTGAGAAACCCAGCCATGTCGCTAACCCATCCCCCCGATTTTGGGGGCTCCGGGTCCCTCCAGGACAATATGATCCTGGACGCTACCAAAGACACAAAGGCCAAAACGTCAGCCTCTCTTGCCCCCTGGACTCCCGGGGCTTCCGACACTCCAAAGATCGTCACCTTTGGACTCGGCGCCACCCTCGTTTTCAGCACTGTGGACATGACATCAGCAAATTCTTGCCAGAATCCCCTAAGCTTCGGACATGCCCAAAACATGTGGACCTAATTTGCTGGCCCTCCTGCACACCTCACACCTGTCCTCTACCCCAAAAAACCTGCTCATCCGGGCTACCGTCATGTATGCCCGATGAACCACCGTGAATTGTATCAGGCTGAGCCTGGCACATGATGAGGACGTTGGGGGGATGTTGAGTTTACTCAGAGCATCCTCCCACAGACCTACCTCCAGTCCCTTACCCAGCTCATCTTCACACTTGCGCTTCACCTCCTCTGTCTGGGTTCCCTCCCACTCCATATGCTCTTTATAAATTTCCGAGACCTTCCCCTCCCCCACCCCCATTTTAGAAACTACCTTACTCTGTATCCCCTGTGGTGGTAGAAACTACCTTACCCTGTATCCCCTGTGGTGGTAGAAGCGGAAAGGTCGAACCTGCCGTCGCATAAAGTCCCTCACCTGCAGATAGCGAATCCCATTCCCACCCGGCAATTCAAACTCATCCTCCAAACAAGAAAAGCGCCCATCCATAAACAGATCCCCCAGCCTCTCAACACCTGCTCTCCGCCACCTCCGAAACCCCCTATCCAACGTGGGGTTTTACCCGACCACACAAACACAGATATCACCCCATTAACCCACTTAAAAAAGGCCTTGGGTATAAAAATAGGGAGACACTGGAAAACCATCAAAAATCTCAGGAGAACCAACATCTTCACGGTTTGTACCCTCCCCGCCAGTAATAACGGGAGCATGTTCCACCTCCGAAAGTCCCCCTTCATTTGCTCAACCAACCGGGCCAGATTTAATTTATGTAGCTGCTCCCAACCACATGCCACCTGAATATCCAAGTAGCGAAAACTCACTCCCACCACTTTAAACGGCAACTGCCCCAGTCTCCTCTCCTGCTCCCTCGCCTGGATCACAAAACCTCACTTTTTCCCATATTCAATTTATACCACTAAATTCCACATAATCTCTCCCATCTCCCCAAGCGGATCAGAACTATGCAGGAGTAGGTCATCCGCATATAACGAGACCCTGTGCTCCACCCCACCTCGAACTAGCCCCTTCCAGTCATTTGATGCTCTCAGCGCCATCACCAGTGGCTCTGTAGCCAAGGCAAACAACAGTGGGGAGAGTGGGCATTCCTGCCTCGTCCCCCCGGCTCAGTCTGAAATATTCTGAGCAAACTCGGTTCGTCTGCACACTCGCCACTGGTGCTTGGTACAGCAACCGGACCCAGTCTACAAAACCCTGCTCAAACCCAGATCATCCCAGGACCTCCCACAAATACTTCCACTCCACCCGTCGAAGGCCTTCACCGCATCGATAGCGACCACCACCTCCACCTACCTCCCCTCGGAGGGCATCATGGTGACATTCAAGAGCCTCTAACATTGGCCGTTAATTGCCCACCTTTGACAAATCCCGTCTGGTCCTCCCCTATCACCCTCGGAACACAATCCTCTATTCTCGAGGCCAAAATCTTGGCCAGCAATTTGGCTTCAACATTTAGTCAGGAGATTGGTCTGTATGACCAGCATTGTTCTGGGTCCTTCTCCCACTTCAGGATCAATGAGATCGAAGCCTGTGACATTGTTGGGGGAAGAACATCTAGCTTCAGTAAATGCCCTCACCAGCAGCGGATCCAGCACCCCAGAAAACGTCTTATAAACTTCCACTGGGTATCCGTCCGGTCCCAGGGCCTTGCCCATGGCCTCCAATCCCTCTACTGTTTCCACAATCCCAATCGGGGCTCCCAGCCCCTCCGCCAACCCTTCCTCCACATTTGGAAACTCCAAACCCTCCAAGAATTGCCTCATTCCGTCCACCCCAGCTGGGGCTCTGACTCATACAGCTGACTGTAAAATTCCTTGAACAACCCATTCACCCCCGCTGGGTCCAGTACCTCCCTGGCCGCCTCCCGTTTCCTGAGCTAGTGTGCTAGCATCCTACTGGCCTTCTCCCCATATTCATACACCGCCCCTCTCACCTTCCTCAACCGCCCCACCACCTTCCCTGTGGATATCAGTCCAAACGCCATCTGCAACTTCTGCCGTTCCTTCAACAACCCTGCCTTCGCGGCTTCCGAGTACCTTCTATCCACCTGGTGGATCTCCCTAACCAGCCTGTCCATCTCTGCCCGTTCCACCTTCTCCCTATGAGACCGTACCAAAATCAGCTCCCCATAATTACGCCTGCAGTGCCTCCCATACCGTTGCTGCTGAAACTTCTCCCATGTCATTTATCTCCAAATAATTCTGGATGGCCTCCCTCACCCGCACACAAACCTCCTGATCCGATAACAGTCCGACAACCAATCTCTATTGAGGGTGCTGATCCCCCTCCTTGCTCACCTGTAAATGTACCCAGTGTGGGGCATGGTCCAACACAACAATCGCCGAATACTCGGCATCCACCACCCCCGCCAGCAAAACGAAAAAATAAACCCGGGAGTACACTTTGTGAACATGGGAGAAGAATGAGATCTCCTTCGTTGTTGGTCGTCCGAACCTCCATGGATCCACCCCTCCCATATGTTCCATAAACTCCCTTACCTCGCCGCGGCTGGCACCCTCCCTGTCCTTGAACTCCACCAATCCAACCTCAGGTCTATAACCGGATCAAAGTCCCGCCCCATGATCAGCCTATGTGAGTCCAAGTCCGGGATCTGCCCCAACACCCGCCTCATAAACTCCTAGTCGTCCCAGTTTGGTGCATAGATATTCACTAATACCACCAGCATCCCCTCCAGCTTCCCACTTACCATAACGTATCCCCGCCCACCCTTCCCGCCACCCCACCCCCCACCCCCCCGAGTCCGCCACTATGCTCTCTACCTCAAATGGCACCCCTTACTGATCAAGATCGCTACCTCCCTAGTTTTAGAGTCTAGCCCCGAATGGAATACGTGCCCGACCCACCCCTTCCTCAACCTAGTCTGATCCACTACCGTCAGGTGTGTCTTATGTAGCCTTGCTACGTTCGCCTTCAAACTCTTCAAATGCCGAACATGCGAGCCCTCTTGACTGGCTCATTTAACCCTCTCACGTTCCATGTGATCAGCCTGGTTGCCCCCCCCACCCCGCCCCCAAACAATCATAACCCCTCTTAGGCCAGCCTCCATCCTGCCTCTCCTCAGGCCCTCCACCGTCATCGACCCCCAATTTGTCTCCAAGCGCCAGTTCTCCCCCTGTCAACAGATCAATAAAACCCTTCCCTCCCCCTCATAACAAAATAACAATCCCAACCCCCCTCACCAAACTGATCCCCTGCTCGCCCCCCACTGCGCTTCTGTGAGGTAGCCCGTCCAGCTAGCCTGGTAGCCCCAGCCTATGGCGCCAAGCATCCTACCCCCCACTGATCTGTCTCCCCCCCGCTTGAACATACATATGCAAAACATCACAATCCCCGACAAATGCCCCTTCCCCCAGCAGCTTCTCGAACATACGCGCCACATTCGCCCCTGCGTCTGATCCCTCGCTGCCCTCCAGGAGTCCAACAATCCTCAGGTTCTGAGGATCTGTTCTCCAAATCCTCCACTTTCTCTTGCAGCCCGTTCTGGTGGTCCATCAGCCCCATCTCCACCGTCAACGCGGCTAGCTGCTCATTATGCTCAGCAACCGCCTCTTCCACCTTCTGGATCGCCTGGCCCTGGGCTTCGAATCTCTGCTCCACACGGTCAATCCCCTTCTTAATTGAATCCAGGTATTCCTTTCTTTGTAGAGCAAAGCTCTCCTGGAGAAAGGCCACCAGTTTCTCCATTGACCATTGGGCGGGCAATTTCGGTCCCTGACCCTCCGCCATATTCTCCTGTGCTGCAGACTTCACTCCCGTCTTCAACCAACGATCTCAACTTTTAAGATCACTTCTGGTCCACGAATCCATAAACTGTGGTGAATCCTTCTCCTCTACTTCACCAGTCTCCTGTTTTGTCGATCAAATCCACTGTAAATCGGGGAAAAAGGTTCCAAAGTCCACCACAAGCTGGAGCTACAAAATAAATGACAACTCACTCCATGGCCGCCACCGGAACTCAATTCATACCTAGATTTGATCCTCCAAAATGTATCACCTCGCATTTGTCCGGATTAAAATCCATCTTCCATTTCTATGCCCAAGTCTCCAATCTGTGTATATCCTGTTGTATCCTCTGACAATCCTCGGAACTATCAGCAACTCCGCCAATCTTCGTGTCATCCGCAAACTTACGAATCAGACAACCCATATTTTCCTCCACATCATTTATATATACTACACACAACTGAGGTCCCAGCAGTGATCCCTGCAGAATACCACTAGCTACAGATCTCCATTCTGAAAAACACCCTTCCACCACTACTCTCTGTCTTCTATAACCAAGCCAGTTCTATATCCATCTATCCAGCCCACTCCGAATCCCATGCGATTTTAATATTTGTATCTGTTGCCATGTGGGAATTTGTCAAATGCCTTACTGAAGTCCATATAAACTCCATCCACAGCCCTTCCCTTATCAATTTTCTTGGTCACCTCTTCAAGTTTGTGAGTCATTGCCTTCCCCGTACAACACTATGCTGCCTGTCACTAAGTAGTCCATTTTCCTCCAAATGTGCATATATCCTGTCCCCCAGTATGTTTTCTAAAAGCTTCCCCACCATTGATGTCAGGCTCATCGGCCTATCCCTGCATTATCACTGCTTCCTTTCTTAAATAAGGGAACAACATTGATTATTCTCTAGTCTTCTGGAACCTCGCCTGTGATCAAAGAGGCTGTGAAGACATCTGTCAAGGTCTTCCCTCCCAGAGTAACCTCCCATCCGGCATCAGGGACTTGTCTACCTTAATGCAATTTAGGATACTCAATACTTCTTCCTTTGATATATTGGCGTTCTCAAGAGCGTTCACACACCTATCCCTGACCTCAACATCTGTCATGTCCTTCTCCCTGGTGAACACTGATACAAAGTATTCATTAAGGATTTCGCCAACTTCCTGTGGTTAATTTCCCTCCATTGTCCTTGAATGGGCCTACTCTTTCTCTTACTACCCTCTTGTCCTAATATATGCATAAAAATCGTGGAAGATTTAAATTAGAATCCAGTAGAATCAGTGCTGTGTAGATATGTACCGTCAAGCTGGACTAGATTTCAGCACAATTAAAGGACACTGTATTAAACTATTATTTCATTCAAATCACTATATCACTGCAAATAGAACTCAACCATTGCCAGACTTCCCTTTCCGTGAAGCTACCGATGTTAGTTTATTATCTTGAATGCTTCCAGGAAACGGTACCTGTCCTTGTAGCAGTCTTGATGTCAGTGCTTGTCACAAATGTTAGTCCTGCATCTGAGAAAACGCCAAGGACATCGCTGCCACTTCCAGGCGTGCAGCCAATGTCATCCTTCTCCACAACGTTCCAGATCTACATGGAATGCACACAAAATAGGTTCATTATTAACCAAGTTTAAAAAAGTGATGCCATATCAACCTAACTACCTCTGGCTGGTAGGTTAGTGGTGGAGCAGAAATATCACCAGCTAACCTATATCCACTTGCTGTCATTTCTTCAATGAGTGAAAAGTCCAGTGGATGCTGGAATTTTGAAATAAGCACATAAAGTGTTGGCTTTACTCTGCTAGTAAATTGTATATTGTGTCTTGAGAGAGGTTGCAGAGGTTGTCCATGTCACACCACCTCGAAAACTGTGACAAAGCAGTTCAGCAAGGAAATCCTTACCTGGTCTGGTCAAGTTGTGATTTCAGGCCCACAGCAATGTGGTTGACTCTCAACTGCTCACTGAGATGGCTGTCCAAGACACTCAGTTTATGGGCAATTAGGATGGGTAGCAAATTACCGGCCTTGCCAGCGACACCCACATCCCAGGAAAACAATTCAGACAGCCACAGTGTTATTGAAAATATGGAAAGATGTGTCATTTGAAACATGGAAGTCTGGCAATATCTGGTCTGAGAGAAACATGAGAGGATACAGGGAAAGATCACACAAAGGGTTACCAGCAGCTGCCAGGAGCAGGATTGTAAAATGCAGATAGCCTTGGTCAAGCAGACTCAGCAAACAAGACAAACAGAATTTTGAATGAAGCCAAAAACAATGGCTCACGCCTTCATTGAAAGAAACTATCTTAGTAAGGATCTGAAAAGAATGGATGAGGTTCAGTTGAATTTGGTGACGATTCTAAGTGTGAAAATTTGCTAATACCAGGTAAATTAAAGAAAACTGGAGACTATCAGTTTACAAGAAACATAATTCAAAGCCAAAATCAAAGTCAAAATTATGAGCTGAGGACACAATTGGAAAATAAAACTATAGAAATGACAGGAATTAAAAGTAACACCTCCTGAAACCAAAGCATTTTGAACATCACAAAGGAAACAATGTAATCAGATATATGAGATGAAGTCATGTCAAAATTAATACTTAGTTGGATTAGAAGGTTTAGATCAAAGGTACTTTTTACAATCAAAGTAAATAAGAATTACTTTATAATAAAGTCATAAAAACTTAATAACTGTTAGAAAAATATATAAACCGAGAGACCAGAGCAGGAACTACCCAGAACTCAGAGGGAGGGAGAGAGAAGCAGAGAATGAACAAGAGAAGCAGCTAGAGTCAGATTACAGTCAGCTTGGTCATGGGAAAGAGACAGGGCAAAGCAGCCAAGCTAAAATAGCTAATAGATCTAAGGAAGATTAGAATTCAAAGAGTAGCCAGAGTCAGCTCAGAGTCAGCTCAGAGACAACCAGCAGAGCAAGCTCTCATATCTCGGTACATGGGAAAGATAGGACACAGCAACTGAGCTAACCAGCGAATACATCTAAAGAAGATCAGACTTTAAAGAAGATTGATTGTCAAGTTGGGCCTGAAGGTGCTTTCAACCAACTAGAAGGATCCAGAAGCAAGATCATTTTACTTTTCTGTAAAGACAGTAATTGCAGCTTTTAAAAGAAAAAATATAATAATAAAATAACTTAATTTAACCTGAAATAGTGGTTATTCCAAAGTCTACTTTACTTACTTAGCAATGCGGGACCCAGGATCGATGCTAGTAAGTGGTAGGTAGATTAAATCTTCGGTGAAGGTATGGGTTATACCGGAGGATAACTTGAAAATATAGTTTGACCTGAATAGCACCCACTGAAGCCTGCATCGGAGTCGGGGAGTGAGAATCCCTGTTCACCATTTAGAATGTCGGTCCTTTTTGGTATAGGGGGACTTCTAAGAATAGTGGTGAGTTTTCAAAGACAACAGGTTATGTAACAAAGATCTCTGTTGCCTTTTCTTCCAAAATTTCAATCATGCAAAGTGAGATTACCTTTAGAAAACCCAACATGAATTTCCAATATATTGTAGTACCTGTACAGAAATACTATGCATAAGAAAGCTTCTTGAATGTCAGTGAAAAACAGTCATACTTTCAATGACTTTCAACACATCAGAAGCAAATCCACAATTATTCTTAGCTCAATAGTGTTTCTCTGCTTCGTCCTTGGTGAACAGGCACTAAAAAACTGCATATTTTAAACAGTGCACATTCCCAAGGATTGGTGAAAGTAATGACACTTGCCATTCTCTCCTGAGTCTCTCAAACTCAACGGGCGGGATTCTCTGTCCCGCTGCACCAGTTTTCTGAATCCCGCCAGCGGAGAATCCAGCCCAATGTACTTTATTAAACGCAGCATCTGCAGCAGTGCCGTACTATTCATCAATTTTGTGAGAATCGAAACAATTTACAATATATCTTGGCTTTTTCCGTCACATTTTTTCACTGAACTGTTGCAATGAACAAAGAACAATACAGCACAGGAACAGGCCCTTCGGCCCTCCAAGCCTGTACCGGTCATACCACCCTTGGCCAAAACCCTCAGCACTTCTTAGGGCCATATCCCTCTATACCCATCCTATCCATGTGTTTGTCGAGATTCCTTTTGAATGCCATGAGTGTGTCTGCTTCCACAATTTCTCCTGGCAACGCGTTCCAGGCACTCACCACCCTCTGTGTAAAAAAAACGGCCTCGCAGATCACCTCTAAACTTACCCCACGAACCTTAAACTTATGCCCCCTGGTGACTGAGCCCTCCACCCTGGGAAAGAGTGCCTGCTCATCCACTCTATCCATGTCCCTCATAATCTGGTAGACTGCTATCAGATCGCCCCTCAACCTCCTTCGTTCTAATGAAAACAGTCCGAGTCTATTCAGCCTCTACGCATAGCTAACACCCTCCACACCAGACAACTTCCTGGTAAACCTCCTCTGCACCCTCTCCAAAGCCTCCACATCCTTCTGGTAGTGTGGCAACCAGAATTGTGCGCAATATTCCAAGTGCGGCCTTACCAAGGTTCTACACAGCTGTAGCATGACTTGCCAGTTTTTCGACTCAATGCCCCATCCAATGAAGGCAAGCATTCCCCATACGTACTTGACAAGCTTGTCCACTTGTGTTGCCCCTTTCAAAGATAGTCACAACCTTCCATTTAGAAAAACATCACTCTACTGCTACACTTTGCCTTCTGTGACCGAGCCAGTTCTGTATCCAGCTTGCCTCCTCACCTCTGATCCCATGTGACTTCACCTTTTGTATCAGTCTGCCATGAGGCACCTTGTCAAAGGCATTACTGAAGGCCATGTAAACAAGTCCATCTGCCGCCCTCCCCTCATTAATCATCTTTGTCACCTCCTCGAAAAACCTGGGCCAGGATTCTCCGAGTCTCCGCGCCAAGATCGTGCTCGGCGCGGAGAATAAGCGTCAGACCCGAGATCGGGTCGGACGCCGCTCCTGCGGCCACCAATCGGGTGCGTGCAGTCGATACGGCGCTGGTTGGGGGCCATTGAAAGAGGTCCCCGCGGCGATTCTCCAATTGCAATTGGTCAAGTTCCTGCCGCCGTGGTTCTCTCATGTTCCACCCAGTGGGCACTTGGAGTGGCGGCTGCAGACTCAGGTCGTGGCCACCCTGGTGGAGGGCAGGAGGATCATTCACCAGGGGGCCTCCAGGTCGGCTAGGCTATCGATCGGAGGCCATCGATCCACGGGCGCGCGCAATCTGGGGGAGCCTATTGTTTTGGTGCCAGTCCGCTGTGTGGGTCGGCCATGTCGTGCGGGGCGGCCGACACAGGCCGCCGTCGTGAGCATGCGCGGACCCCCGACCGGAGGTGGCGGGCCCCTATCGGCAGCCGGAGCTGCGAGGACTATTCCGGGGCCCTGCTAGCCTTCTTCAGATAGGTGAATCACTCTGGACTTATTCCAGCTAAGTCCCGAGTGATTCGTGCGCGATTTTTCGTGAGCATGGTGACGTAGCTTCATTATTACACCATAAGACATAGGAGCAGAATTAGGCCACTCGGCCCATCGAGTCTGCTCCGCCATTCAATCATGGCTGATATTTTCTCATCCCCATTCACCTGCCTTCTCCCCATAACCCCTGACCCCCTATTAATCATGAACCTATCTATCTCTGTCTTAAAGACACTCAGTGAATTGGCCTCCACAATCTTCTGTGGCAAAGAGTTCCACAGATTCACCATCCTCTATGAAGAAATTCCGCCTCATCTCTGTTTTAAAGGATCGCCCCTTTAGTCGGAGATGGTGTCCTCTGGTTCTAGTTTTTCCTACAAGTGGAAACATTCTCTCCACGTCCTCTCTATCCAGGCCTCGCAGTATCCTGTAAGTTTTAATAAGATCCCCTCTCATCCTTCTAAATCCCAATGAGTACAGCCCCAGAGTCCTCAATCATTCCTCATACGACAAGCTCTTCATTCCAGGGATCATTCTTGTGAACCTCCTCTGAACCATTTCCAAGGCCAGCACACCCTTCCTTAGATACGGGGCCCAAAACTGCTCACAATACTCCAGATGGGGTCTGACCAGAGCCTTATACAGGCTCAGAAGTACATCCCTGCTCTTGTATTTTAGCCCTCTCGACATGAATGCGAACATTGCATTTGTCTTCTTAACTGCCGACTGAACCTGCACATTAACCTTTAGAGAATCGTGAACAAGGACTCCCAAGTCCCTTTGTGCTTCTGATTTCCGAAGCATTTCCCCATTTAGAAAATAGTCTATGCCTAAATTCTTCCTTCCAAAGTGCATAATCTCACACTTTTCCACATTGTATTTCATTTGCCACTTCATTACCCACTCTCCTAGCCTGTCCAAGTCCTTCTGCAGCTCCCTTGCTTCCTCAATACTACCTGTCCCTCTACAAATCTTTGTATCATCTGCAAACTTAGCAACAGTGCCTTCAGTACCTTCTTCCAGATCATTAATGTATATTGTAAAAAGTTGTGGTCCCAGCACAGACCCCTGAGGCACACCACTAGTCACTGGCTGCCATCCTGAAAAAGACCCCTTTATCCCCACTCTCTGCCTTCTGCCAGTCAGCCAATCCTCTATCCATGCCAGGATCTTACCCTGAACACCATGGGCTTTTAACTTATTGAACAGTCTCCTATGCGGCATCTTGTCAAAGGCCTTCTCGAAATCTAAATAAATCACATCCACTGGTTCTCTTTTATCTAACTTCCTTGTTACCTCCTCTATGAACTCTAACAGATTTGTCAGACACGACCTCCCTTTGACAAAGCCGTGCTGACTCAGTCCTATTTTATCATGCACTTCCAATTATTGGGGAATCCCACCCCATATCAAGTTCGTGAGGCACAACCTGTCCTTCACAAAACCATGCTGTCTATCGCGAATGAGCCCATTTGTTTCCAAATGGGTATAATTCCTGTCCCTAAGATTCTCTCCAATAATTTACCTAGGATCACCAGCCTATAGAAGGGTTACCCCTTCTACATTTCTTAAACAGCAGTACCACATTCGCTATTCTCCCGCCCTCTGGGATGTCACCTGTAGCCAATGAGGATACAAAGATGTCAGTTAAGGCCCCAGCAATTTCCTCCCTTTATTCCCTCAGGATTCTGTGGTAAATTCCATCCGGCCCAGGAGACTTATCTATTTTAATGTCTTTTAAAATACTCAATACCTCCTCGTTTTTGATGTCAACATGACCCAGACTGACCACACTCCCTGCCCAAGAATCATCTTCCACAAACTCCAAACCAGAGTGGTCACTCCTATTCTGCCTTTCCCCACACTGAACCCTCAAAACCCTACCTACCCAACACCTCCAATTCTCTTGTTCCCGCTTGCTGGTTCTTATTCTTTCTCAGATCGCATAACTGCCTGTGTGCTCAACTGACCAATTGCTGGCCACTTTTGTTCAAACAAATGAGTAAGAGCATTCTTTAAACTAATTGACCAAGAAACATCACAAATGGGTTATGTTTTGATGCGACAATCAATTCACACGAGACGATTAGCAGAAGTGAACAGTGGTTTTAATAAGCTAGATCTGTACCTGCCTGCGACTGCTCTGTACTGAGTGCCGCCTACAGGCTGCAGGTTTATATACCACCCCCGAGGGGTAGGAGCCACAGGCGGAGCCCACAGGGGCATCAACATAATACAGTACAATACAGTGGTGAATTGCAGTAGCAATACGTTCACCACATGTTTCCGTCCTTTATTAACAATTAATTTCTAAATGTAAATACTTAGAACAACAATGCGAATTACTTGCCTTGCTCTGCGTTAATTTATTTTTCTTATTTAATACGAACACCGCTTTATCCACAGCAACTAGACCAACCGTTGCCCCGGAATCGCCTGTGAGCTTCAGTTGAAATTCCATGGCAGGTTTGTAAATTTTATTTTCATGGTGCTTATTTGCAGCAGACACGACCAGCTGTGGAGAAATGTATGTTAGTCTGAAATAGTAACAAATTCTGAATTACTTTCCAATAGTGCAACACATCACTGCTGACTGCTGTAAAATTAGAATTGGAATACCAAGATTATAGAATCAAAGAATGAAACAGCACAGGAGACCATTCAGCCTCGTTCAGCTGAAAGAGTAATCCACCCCTCATGACGGCCCTGTAAAGTCTTCCTTCAAGTATTTAATCATACACTGTGTCTCCTGCCAACTAATAGCCACACAAAATGGCTGATACCTGTCTGCGCATGCGCACTCATCCACACGTGCAATCCAATACATCGCTCCCTGCACCAACCTTTTTTGATAAGGAACAAAATGCTTTAGTCGTAAAAAGAGGGGATAATGTGAAGTTCAAGCCCAAAGTAAAAGCAGCAAAGGAGCAGCTCCAGGAAAGTGAAACAACCCAAACATTACAAACCTCCAAATCAAAAACTTTTGCTCAGAGCCACCCCCGGTGAATTGATCCCTGTCCCATCCCTAGAAGCATATTTCAGATAGAAAGAGCGAGAATCTAATGAAACTGAATTTGCATTCATTTCAATCTCAATAGCAAGATTAAAGTCGAATGCAGCTGCAGCAGCCTCCCAGGAGTCAAGCCACCCAACCCTCTCTGCGATAAGCGACGAGGTTGTGGTTTAGTACTTGTGGTAGTACCAGGTATTACGGTACTTAAGAGGCTGATGACCATTGGTTAGACGCAGGAGTCTACCATTGGCTGTTGTTACGTAGCTCCGCCCTGATAGGCAGAGTATAAGAGATGGCGCCGTCCCAGCAGCCTTCACTTTCTGTACCGAAGCTGCTGGGGAACAAGTTCTAGTAGATTAAAGCCTTCAGTTATGAAATCACTTCGTCTTGAGTGTAACTGATCGCGCATCAATTTAATCTACTAGATTTAAGCTGGAAGGATGGATCTCCGAATCAAACCGGAGTGCCTTCAACTCAGCCCCCACGCGGAGAACTCGGCTGCAATATTTAAACACTGGCTGGCGTGCTTTAAAGGCTACCTGGAGATGGCCGGAGGCACCCCTTCAGAAGAACAGAAAATGCATCTCCTGCTCTCAAGGGTCAGCCCTGGGATCGACACCCTTATCAAGGAGGCAGAGAACTATGATGCCGCGATCGGACTGTCGGAAGGACATTATATCCGCCCTGTAAATCAGGTCTACGCACGTCACCTGCTTGCTACGAGACGGCAAAGCCCCGGGGAATCGTTGGAAGATTTCTACCGGGCGCTACTGGTGCTGGGCCGAAACTGTGGCTGCCCGCAAGTTTCGGGAAGCGAGCACACAGAACCTTTACTCGGGGATGCTTTCGTAGCAGGTATGAGCTCCTCAGATATCCGCCGAAGACTCCTTGAAAGGGACACCCTGGGACTTAGAGAGGCACAGGCCCTGGCAGGGTCCATGGACGTTGCCTACAAAAACGGGCAGTCCTATGCGCCCGACCGCACGGCGGCTCCCTGGGCTACATGGCACCCCACAGCGGCAGCGTCACAGACCTCCCCCTGATCCCGCAAGCCTGCGCTACGAGACGGCCCGCTAACACCGCCGGGCCCCGCTGTTTCTTCTGCGGGCAGGCGAAACATCCCCGCCCGCGCTGCCCGGCCCGCACCGCCACCTGCAAATGGTGCGGCAAAAGGGCCACTTTGTGGGTGTCTGCCAGGCTCGCGCCGTGGCCGCGGTCTCCAGCAACTCCGGACCGCCGCGGCAACCTCCCCTTCAGGCCCAGACCAGCCAGCGTTCACCGCCACCCCCCTATCCTAGGGCCACGTGCGACCCATGGGTGCGGCCATCTTGCCCCCCGGACACCACGCTGGATGGGTGGGAGCCGCCATTTTGTCCATCCCCGCCGCCATCTTGTTCATCCCCGGACACCATGTGCGACCCATGGGTGACGCCATCTTGGATGGAGCCCCAGGTCCCCAGCTCAGCCGACTACACGCTGCCCGATCAGAACTCGCAACTGCTTCATCTGACCTCGGTGACACTGGACCAAAGTCGACCCTGGACACTCGCAATGGCTACAACGACGGTCTTCATCAACGGCCACGAGACGTCTTGCCTGATTGACTCTGGGAGCACGGAAAGCTTTGTTCACCCCGACACGGTAAGGCGCTGTTCAGTAGTTCTCCACAAAAATGGATACTTGGCACAATGGATACCGAGGGGAAGTGAGGAGGTGAATAGCCTCGCCATTTACCAGCATGCAGCTCAAGGGCACTGGAGTTGATGCCCCAGTGCTGTGGGGAGCCCTTCATGGAGGCTGTGGTTGATCAGGGGGCTGGAGGGGGATAGGTCGGGGGTGGGGGGGTTACGTTTGTGTATGTGAGGTCTTCAAACCATCTTTAAATATTGTGGAGACCTATCTTAGGGCCAGCCACAGCTGCAATCTGTCTGTCCTACCAAACTCTCACAGGACAGAGCCGTGCTGCAACTTGTCTTATTAAAGTCCATTCCATCCCTCCTTTACGTTCCAACAGCTCTGTGTTGTCAATGTTGCAATCTGCCTTCTTTTCCACTTCCGTACTTGGGTGCTAACATTCCATTCCACACCCCATTGACTGTGAGCTGCCTCTCCCTGGCCAGTTGAAGGTTATTTCAAAGGAGCGATTAGCCTTGTTTGTTGAGATAACACTTCATGGTCTTAAACTCTCAAGAGTTTCTCAAATGAACATGCGGCCTGTCTGTACTCTAGGTGTGTCAACACCATAGGGGCAGCTGCCAAAAATCAAACAGTAAAGAGCAGAAGTTCACCACTGAGGATACTCTCACAGCCAAAGGGTAACTATCTGGATGAGCAGATGACAGTTGAGTGCGACCTCCCTAATGTTGCTGCCAGAGGTCTGTGCCAGCACAACTGGCTCACAAGATGGAACTCTGAGAGAAGGCGGACCAGTCATGGTAAGGGTTGGGAAGGCTTGGGGATTGAGGGCCCTGGGATGGAAGACCTAACTGATTGCTGGTCTCTCTCCTTCTCCATATCCTACCAGATACAAAGGTGAATGTTGGCATTGATCCCGCAGAGGTTGCAGTTGTTCTACTTGTCAGAACTGAGGAGGGCAGATGTTGACCACGGCATTAAAGCCAACGTAAGCTGCAGCCTGCACCACATCTACAGAGGGCAACCGCACAGCCTCAGGACCGGCCGCACATCAGGCTGAGGAAGGGCCAGTAGGGGAGACCAACATTGCGCCAGGGTGTACAGGTGTCTGTGGTCATACAACGAGCTGAAGGACAGCGTGTGCCGCAGAAGACTGCGTCTCAACAGTGAGACAGCAACTGTCCCACATCCTCGCAGACATAGCACCCTGTGGAAGAGGACACCCGTTCCCGGTGGCCGTGAAGTTCATGGCAGACTTAATTTCTATGCCACCAGGTCATTCCAGGGCTCGAGCAGGGACCTGTTTGGCATCTCACAATCATCAGCCCACAGGTGCATCCAGGTGATGGGTGCTCTGTATGCCGGAGCATCCGACTACATCACCTTCGACCTGAACCAGACTCACCAAGATGCCCGAGGTGAAGGATTCGCCGCCATCACAGGGATGCCCCAGGTCTAGGGGGCCACTGATGGCACACATGTCGCCCTGAAAGCACCGGGACATCAGGGAGTGCCCTATATTAACAGGAAGGGCTTCCACTCCCTCAATGTACAGATCCTGTGCGACCAATGCCTCAGGATCATCCACATGTACACATGCTATCCTGGGAGTGTGCACCCTGGGGCACTTAGAGATCCCTGGTGTCTTCGAGGACCACCAGGATGACGAGTTGGCTCATGGGGCAAGGGGTACCCGCTGAAGTGATGGTTGATGACGCCAGGGTGGAGGCCTGAGACCGAGGCAGGGAGCCATTACAATGTGGCCCACTCTGCCACTCATTGTCATTGAGCGGTTCATCCGGCTACTAAACATGCAATTCCGCTGCCTGAACCGCACAGTGGTGCTTTGCAATATAGCCCCAGATGGTCTCCACCATTGTGGTGGGCTGCTGTCCCCTTCACAACCTGGCAGGCAGCAGAGTGACATAATGTCCAAGGAAGAGGTTGAGGAACTTGAGGCCACGTCTGAGGAGAAGGAGGAGGATCAAGAGAATGAGCCCGAGAAGGGCCCGGAGAATGGAGGACAGGCGGCAGCAAGGATCCAATCTGCCAAGAGGACGATGGAGGCTCTCATCATCTCCAGATTCACATGGGACGAGACTGTGTGTCTGTCAGCTCTATACCACTTTACACATCACACCAACCCTTCCCCGACCATCCTGTTCCCTCTTCCCCAACCACCCTGTTACCCCCTGCTATATTACATCACACCAGGGAGGTGGGCCTGTGTAGGCACTTCCAGTGGGTCACTATTCCAAAGCAGTAGCAAGTTGATCACTTGTTGTCAGGATAGCTCTGGTGCTCCTCAAGTTCTGATTAAGTCTCACTCCTGTCTTTCTGCTAACAGCGCACTCACACCCATCCTCATGACAGAGTCTGCAGCGGGAGCTTTTGATTTTGGACCATTGGTTGGGTTAAGGGGTTGCGAGGGAGCTGGGGAACAGGGGTGGAGGTGTTTGTGGGCAGGCCTGTTGTGAAGAGTGAAATGACAGAGCCTTTATATGTTTACGGTGTGAAATGTTTTACTCGTGAACACTTCAACGTGACAATTATCCATTCCTCCTAATTACAAATAGTGACCTCACTAGTACCCACTCAGTGCTCCTCAAACCTCTTGGTCTCATTCTACTTTGAGGTGTGTCCCCAGGGTGCACATCAGAGGTGGAGGAAACCTGCCACCTTCTGCGCCCTGTGGCCTTTGATGCCCTTGGCGGTCGTCCTCTGGGGGGGTATGAAGCCAGAGTGCCCCGGATGACTTACCGGTGTCACAGGTGACGCCGGGTCTCCCCTTCAGATGCGCCAGTGTTGAGAGGAGTGATTCAGAAGAACTAGAGGCCATCTTGAGTCCCCTGGTGAAAGATCCTGGGATGGGCTACAACACGTCCTCCTCCCATAGGGCCCTGGGTAACTCCATGTGGTGGAGGGCAGATAGAGTGTATCCCCATCACAAAACCATGCTGCCTCTCGCTAATATGTCCAATTGCTTCCAAATGGGAGTAAATACTGTCTCGAAGAATCCTCTCCAACAATTTCACTCCCACTGGCCTGTAATTTCCTGGTTTAACCTTGCTACCCTTCTTTAAAAAAAGCACAACATTAGCTATTCTCCAGTCCTCTGGGACCTCACCTGTAGCCAGAGAGGATAGAAAGATTTCTCTCAAGACCCCAGCAATTTCCTCCCTTGCCTCCCTCCGTATTCTGGGGTCGATGCCAACAGGCCCTGAGGACATATCTACCTGAATGTTTTTCAAGACGCGCAACACCACCTCTGTTTTGATCTCAACATGGCCCAGAGTATGTACACGCCCTTCCCCAGACTCATCATCCACCAAGTCCTTCTCTTTGGTGAATACTGATGCAAAGAACTCATTTAGTACCTCACCCATTTCCTCTGGTTCCACACATAGTTTCCCTCCCCTGTGCACGAGTGAGCCAACCCTTTCCCTGGCTATCCTCTTGCTCTTTATATATGGATAAAAGCCTTGGGATTTTCCTTAATCGTGTTTGCCAAGGACTTTTCATGACCTCTTTTAGCCCTCCAGACTCCTTGCTTAAATTCCTTCCGACTTTCCTTTTATTCCTCACGGGCTTCATCTGTTTCCAATCTTCTAGCCCTTACATATGCTTCCTCTTTCTTTTGGACTAGGCTCACAATATCCTTCGTTATCCAACGTTCCCGAAACTTGCCATACTTATCCTTCTTCCTCACAGGAACAAGGTCCTGAATTCCTATCAATTGACATTTGAAAGCCACCCACATGTCAGATGTTGATTTACCCTCAAACTCCGTGCCCAATCTATGTTCTTCAGTTCCTGCCTAACATTGTTATAATTAGCCTTCTCCCAATTTAGTACTCTCACCCAAGGACTACTCTTATCTTTATCCAACAGTACCTTAAAACTTATTGAATTATGGTCACTGTTCCCGAAATGCTCCCCTACTGAAACTTCGACCACTTGGATGGGCTCATTCCCCAATACCAGATCCAGTACGGCCCCTCCCTGAATTCAACTATTCACTTATTGCTTCAAGAAGTCCTCCGAGATGTTACTTATTAACTGTCCTATCCAAGCCCCTAGCAGTAAGTGATTCCCAATCAACGTAGGGGGAAGTTAAAATCACCCACCATTCTCTTCTATCTCCCACTGGCTGTTGGGAGGCCTGTAGTAAACCCCCTAAATTGTGACTGCATCCTTCCTATTCCTGAGCTCTACCCATATTGCCTTGCTGCATTAGCCATCCGAGGTGTCCTGCCGCAGTACATGTGTGATATTCTCCTTAACCAGTAGTGCCACTCCCCCACTTCTTTTACATCCCCCTCTATCCTGCCAGAAACATCTTAAATCCTGCAAAGTTTAGCTGCCAATCCTGTCCCTCCCACAACCAAGTCCCTGTAGTGGCAACACCATCATAGTTCCAAGAACTAATCCAAGCTCTAAGCTCTTCTGCTGTACCTGTTGTACTTCTTACATTGAAACAAATGCACTTCAGACCACCAGTCCCACTGTGTTCAGCAACATCTCTCTGCCTGCTCTTCCTGAGTCTTACTGGCCCTATTCTCTAGTGCCCCCTCAGTTATTTCACTGGGTCCCACCACCCTGCCACACTAGTTTAAACCCTCCCGTGTGACACCAGCAAACCTTGCGACCAAGATATTTATGCCCCTCCAGTTGAGATGCAACCCGTCCTTCTTGTAAAGGTTCCACCTGCCCTAGAAGAGATCCCAGGCGTCCAGATATCTGAAACCTCCCTCCTACACATGCTATTTAGCCACGTGTTTAGCTCTACTATCTTCCTATTTCTAGCCTCACTGACACTTGGCACAGGGAGTAATCCTGAGATTACAACCCTACAGGACTTTGCCAAAGGCTTTGCTGAAATCCATACAAACTACATCAACTGCACTACCCTCATCTACACACCTGGTCAACCCCTCAAAAAATTCAATCAAATTTGTCAGACATGACCTCCCTCTGACAAAGCCATGGTGACTAGCCCTGATCAGACCTTGCCTCTCCACGTGGAGATAGATTCTCTCCTGCAGAATTTTCTCAAATAGTTTCCCTGCCACTGATGTGAGACTCACTGGTATGTAGTTCCCTGGCTCATCTCGACAACCCTTCTTAATTAATCTGCATACTGATTTTACAAATGTAAGTAGATTTTGATTCATTCCACTTCTCATGTTGGGTATACCTCTTCTATTTAATTTATATAGATAGATAGAATTTACAGTGCAGAAGGAGACCATTCGGCCCATCGAATCTGCACTCACTTGGAAAGAACACCCAACTTAAGCCCACACCTCCACCCTATCCCCGTAACCCAGTAACCCCACCTAACCATTTTGGATGTTAAGGCAATTTATCATGATCAATCCGCCTAACCTGCACATCTTTGGACTGTGGGAGGAAACCGGAGCAACCGGAGGAAACCCACGCAGACACGGGGAGAACGTGCAGACTCCGCACAGACAGTTACACAAGCCTGGAATCGAACCTCGGACCCTGGTGCTGTGAAGCAACAGTGCTAACCACTGTGCTACTGTGCCACCCCATGATATGTTCCATGGACTGTCAAGGTTCACAGTCACAAGGTCTCTTCTCTCTGAGGTAAGGAAGGCTGAATGACATCTCAGACCATGCTCCACATCCAATAGATTTGGGATTAGAAGTAGGTTCGGTTCAACGTCCAGCACGGAGGCTGGCTGTGGGTTATTGGCAGACTTGGGACTCTGTGGACAGATGTAGAGGACGAGAACGGGTTGGTCTCACCACCGTTTCTATGGAAGGCTCTGAAAGAATTATTAGAGGGGAGATCATTTCGTACAAAGCTCATGTGGATCGGGAGGCTAGGGAAGAATGCCAAAAGTTGGTAGATTACATCTTGGAAGTGGACCGCAGGTACTTGAATGACCCAACCCCAAAGCTCCTGGCAAGCAGATGCAGTTTAACCTTTTACTATGGATAAGGCGTTGTGCCAGTTGTGGCGTTCAAGGGAGGTGGGGTAACGTATGAGTATGGCGAGAAGCCTAGTCGACTCGTGGCTTGCCAGTTGGGGCGGCAGGCAGCCTCCTGAGAGATTATCCAGGTCAGAGACTGGGGTGGCATGGCTGCTGCCCACTCGGGTCAAAGTTAATGGAACGTTTGAAACGTTCTTATAAGAACATTTACAGGTCAGAGCCACTGGAGGAGGAGGAAGGGAGGGTGTATGTCAGAGCTTTGGGAGGATTAAATTCCCCGAGATGGGGATGGAAGAGTATAAAGGGTTGGAGGAGCCGTTGGGCACAGAGGTTTTGACAGCAATTGAGAGGGTGCAGACAGGTAAGGCTCCAGTACCAGACAGGTTCCCGGTGGAGATACTTGCGGGACAGCTGGTGCCTTTTTTCGTGGGGATGTTCGAGGACCAGGTAACACTGCGATCCCTGCCTGAGACACAATTTCACTTCCATTAAAATGGGATAAAGGCCTGTTGAATGTGGGTCGTACCCAACTATTTCTCTACTTAATGTCGACGCCAAGTTATTGGCTAAGGTGTTAGCACTGAGGTTGGACCCAGGTCTTCCTTCGGTTACAAGAGAAGATCAGACATTTTGTCAAAGGCAATTGTCACCTAATCTGCGGAGATTGCTAAATGTGGTGCTTTCCCTATATGAGAGGCCCAATCCAGAGATCATCGTTGCATTGGATACCGAAAAGCATAGAATGTGAGTATCTTTTTCTGGTCTTGGAGAGGTTCAGGTTGGGGCTCAAGTTTGTGTCTTGGATACGACTCTTGTACAAGGCCCCATCAGCTAGTGTCCGCTCAGGGTTCTTACAATTAAATAGAGGAGTAAGACAAGGGTGCGTGCCTGTCCCCCCCCCCCTCTTGTTTGCATTGGCGATAGAGCATTTGGCCATCGTCTTAAGGGTTTTAGGTAAGTGGACAGGGATAGTGAGGGGAGGGGTGGAGCTTAGGCGGTCCCTGTATGCTGACGATCTTTTACCATATGTGACAGATCCGGTCCCCACCATGAGTGATATAACTGAACTGCTGAGACGCTTTGGCTCTGTCAGGATACAATCCAAACTTGTAAAAGGGTGAGTGCTTTCCAGTTATTCCCCCCAGAGAGGGGAATCAATCTTGGGTGCTACGTTTTTGTATGGATTGTTCCAGCTTTAGGTGTCTGGGGGTCAAAGTGGCCCAGGACTGTGCCCGTCTCCGTAAACTGAATTATACTAGCCTGGCAGGTAGGGTCAAGAACAATCTGCAAATGTGGGATAATCTTCCCCTGTCCTTGGCAGGCACGGTCGAGTCAATTAAGATGAACATTAAGCCAAGTTTTTTGTTTTGTTTCAATGTTTTCCCATTTTCCTCCTGAAATCCTCTTTTGGGGGAGTTAAGAAGTTGATTATGTCCTTTATATGGGCGGGCAAGACCTCAAGGATTCGTAAGGCAGTCCTTCAAAGGGACAGACCGTCGGGGGGTTTGGCATTGTCGAACCTAATATTTTACTACTGGGCAGCTAATGCAGAGAAGAGGTTGGGTTGGTGTAGTGGTCCAGAAGCCACATTGGTGCAGATGGAATCAAAGTCGTACAGACAATCTGGTCTGAGGGCCGTAGTGACAGCCTCGCTCCTGTTCTCACCGACAAAGTATTCGGCAGTCCGAAGATATTTGAAGATATGGAGACAATTTTGACAACATTTTAAATTGGGTGAGTCTCAAAGCTGGCTCCCATTTGTAAAAATAAATCTGTTTGAGCCTGCGAGGTTAGATGCCACGTTCTGGGTGTGGGGAGGGAAGGGGCTGGAGAGAATGGGTGATCTGTTCCTGGAGGGGCGGTTTTCCAGTCTCAAGGAATTGATGGAAAAGTTTGGCCTCTCGTGTTCAGACTTAATCAGACGTTTACAAGTTTGCAACTTTATGAAACAAATTTTCCCGACATTTGCTCACAGGGTTGGAGGGAGGGAGCATTTCCCGCATCTAAGGACAGATTATATCAGAGGATTCAGTGTTGATGGAGGAGGTTAAGGCTCGGTGGGAGGAGGAGTTAGGTCCCATATTAGATGAAGAGGCCCTGCACAGGGTGAACTCCACGTCCTTGGGCGTGAGGCTTGGTTTGATCCAACTGAAGAAAGCTTTTTAGTGCGCACCTGATCAAGTCCAGAATGAGTCGCTTCTTTGCAGGGGTGGAAGACAAGAGCGAGCACGGTGATAGTGGGGCAGGAGATAAAAGATGCGATTGGGAGAATGCAATCGAGGAAGATAGCAGTGCCAGATGGTTTTCCGGTGGAATATTACAAGAAATCTAAAGATAAGTTGGCGCTGCTGACGGTGGGGATGTTTGAGGAGGCGCTAGGGAAGGGAGCTTTGGGGCAGGCATCGATTTCCCTGTTGCTCAAGGATCCGACAGAATGTGGGTCGTATAGGCCCATATCCCTTTTGAATGTGGACGCAAAGGTGTTGGCGAAGATATTGGTGGGTAGGTTGGAGGAGTGTCTCCCGAAGGTGATAGGGGAAGATCAGACGCAGTTTGTGAAGGAGAGGCAGCACTTTTTGAGCATTAAAGGGTATTGAACATGGTTATGGCGCCTGCGGAGGGGAGGGAGACAGAGATGGTTGTGGCGTTGGACACCGAGAAGGCATTTGACTGAGTAGAGTGGTGGTATTTGATGGCAGTTCTGGAGTGGTTTGGGACTGGGCCACGATTTATAGATTGGGTAAGACTGCTGTACAGGGAGCCAAGGGCGAGTGTCCGCACAAATAAAATGATATTGGGATATTTTGCTCTGCACCATGGGATCAGGCAAGGATGTCCTATGTCCCCCCTTTTGTTTGCGTTTGCGATTGAGCCTTTACCCATCGTGTTGAGGGGTTCGGAGATGTGGAGAGGGATAGTGCGGGGAGGGGGGGGTAGAGCATAGGGTCTCTTTGCATGTGGATGACTTGCTGTTGTATGTATCGGAACCGAATGTGTCGATGGGTGGCATATTGGAGCTGCTTCGAGTGTTTGGGTCTTTTTCGGGGTATAAGCTAAATTTAGATGAAAGTGAATATTTTGTGGTGTCTCAGCCAGTGGTGGAGGCAGGGGTGGGGGGCTTTACCATTCTGTAGGGCGGTGACTCACTTTAGATATCTGGGTGTGCAGGTGGCATGGGTTTGGGGGGTTCTCCGTAGGTATAACTTTACTAGTTTGGTGGAGAGGGTGAAAGCAGACTTCCAAGCTGGGATGGTCTTCCTGTTGCTGGCAGGTCGGGTACAGGCAATTAAAATTAATGAGTTGCCGCGATTTTTGTTTATTTTTCAGTGCCTGCCGATCTTCCTGCCAAAGGCATTTTTCAAGGAGGTTGAAAAGATGATTACCTCATTTATATGTGGGGGGGGGGTGCTGCTGTTGGAGAGTCCCAGTGGGTTAGAATGGAGAAGGGTCTGTGCACGGGGTCGGGGCTGAGGGCATTGGCAACAACACTGCTCCCGATGGCCCGGGGAAGTACACCGGGAGACCGGTGGTAGCGGCATTGAAAATCTGGAGGCAGTTGCACCAGCACTTTAGGCTGGGGACGGGGACAAGGGAAATGTCGATTTCGGGGTAATCATAAATTTGAGTCAGGGTCGTGGATGGGAGGTTTTGGAGATGGGAGGAGAAGGGAGTCAGAGCACTAAAGGATTTGTTTCTGGGGGGTCGATTTGCGGGACTGGAGGAGCTGGGGGCAAAATATGGGTTGAGGCAGGGGCAAATGTTTAGGTATATGCAGGTCCGAGATGACGACAGGGGGACTGGAGAAGGGGGGTGGTGTCGGCAATTTATGGGGTGATCCTGGGAGAAGAGAAGGCACCGCCGGAGAGGATTAAGACAAAATGGGAGGAAAAGTTGGAAGAGGGAATGGAGGAGGGGTTGTGGTGTGAGGTGCTCCGGAGGGTGAATGCTTGGTGTGCGAGATTGGGGCTGATACAGCTGAAGGTGGCATTTACGGTGCATATGAAGGTGGTACATATGAAGCTTGAACCGGGTCCCCTGGAAGCTATATATGGAGTGTCGGATCAGCCAGGGTAGGAAGCGGGTGCGGAGGCAGATGTTTTAGCCTTCACCTCGTTGATCGCCTGAAGGCGGGTCCTATTGGATTGGCGGGCAGCTTCTCCACCCTGAGCCCTGGCGTGGTTGGAGTTTTTCACACTTGAGAAAGTGAAGTTTGAGTTGAGGGGAAGGATGGAAGGGGTCTACAATTCATGGGCTTTGTTTATTATGCACTTTCAAGAGTTGGATGACATCGAACACTAGGGGGGTCAGGGTTGGGGAGGGGTTTGGACTGTGTATGTTGTTGGTGACTATGTATGGGGTGATGGTGGATTCCGGATTCCTTTTGTTTGATGTTTGTATTTAAATTGTTGAGGATTGTTTGGGGGTTGGTGGGAGGAAGGGATTGTTGACTCGGGACTGACATTGTATTTGTTACCGCTGATTGTTTGTCGGTGGGTAGAAGTTTGCATGAAAATGTGAAAAAGGAGGAGAATAAAAAAATATATATTTTTTAATAGACACGGTCTAGCTAGCTCGCATGACATTAACCGCCTGCCAGCTCTCAGATGATCAATCGGCCTGGTTATGTGCTGCTCGCATTAACATTGGTGTAACTAGTATCCATGTGCATATGTTAGACAGTTGGAATGAAAATGTGGTGGATCAAAGCAAAGCTCCAATACATGGGATGTGTGCTCTTTGTTCCCAAAGATTTGAGTCTTTAAGGCATAAATGGAGCGTCAATGTTTATGTACCCACAAATGCCAAGGCGAAGCTGCACTGCAAACTGGGATACTCCAAATGAAGGAATGGTCATGAGTACATGACAGATATCAGATGAAGCTGCTCCTAAGGTTTTTGCGGTCCACTGAAAAAAGGTGAGCCTAAGTGCAAGTTCACATCCATGACTGCAAGTGATACGCGACTACGTCCTGAAGATGCATTTTCATTGGGCACCGAGTATGATAATGATGAACAATTGTCTCTGCGGAGATACCACAGTGCAGATTCTGAATGGGCGACATTCTAATGAAGCATGGGGGCTATAAGGAACTCATGTGCATAACTGCCATGCCTGGACCATGCTATGGCCTCTTCTCCTGGAGCCTCTGCTTCCTTGCCCTCATTGAGCTCAGCCTTCTCCAAATCATCATCAGAGGAGATTTGCTCCTCCATCTCTCATTCCCTTTGGTGCACCAGAATGTGTGGAGTGGCGTAGCAACCCATGATTATACTGCCAACCCACTGTGAGAGTGCTGGCGGGAAGCACCTGATACATTTTTGATGTCTGAATGTATCTTCACGATGCCAATGGACTAAATTATCAAGCGTGTTGCAAACTGAGCAACATATACCTCTCCTCTGAGGCACTTTATGGTTGCAGAATGGACGTCATCAACCTCGGGCGTGATCTACAGGCCGCTTCACTCCCAAATGGGAGCACGATGCGGCTAGTGGATACTGGGAGAAGCCTCGCATGGGTGTCCTGACAGCCAGTATACCTCGCGAGATATGTTCAGACTTTGCGAGGTGCCGTGATCAGGATCCCACCCACAATGGGCATGACAAAGCCTCGCCCGTCGAAGTCGGTTTTAAATGCACATAGGCATGCTCAACCGGAATCTATCGGCCTCCTGGAATCTAAGGCCTCCCCCAGGGAGTCCCCATCCGGGCACCGTTCAATTGGTCCGCACAAATGTGGATCAGGCGGAAAGGCACCCGGGAGCTCTCCCAGAACACTGGGGTCCTCTGAGTGGCCCCCTGGCCTCCCTCTGAAATGCGGGAACCTTGTTACTGCTAGGCTGGCACATTGGCACTGCTGAGGTGCCCAGGTGGCACTGCAAAGCCAGCAAGAGAACTGAAAGGGTGCCAGTGCCAGGATTCCTGGGTGCCAGTGTGGCAGTGCCAAGGCTCAAGGCCGAAGGAGGCATTCCCATGAAAGGCGGGGGGGTGGGTATGAAGGGTGAGTGGGTTTAGGGCGGGTTATGAAAAGGCCTCTGGAAGGTTGTGGGGATGAATGGTTAGGGTCCTGGAAGGGGGAACCCGAAAGAATGCATGGGGAGGCCTGAAAAGGGGGGGCTTTCAGCGACCCCATAGCAGGGTGTCATCACTTAGGAGGGGTGTGGGGTAATGTTTTGGGGTGACATCGCCCATGGGTGGGGGCTGTGGGGGACCCACAGGCTCTTTTAGAGATTGGGGTACCTTTCCAAAATGGTGGCCCGATTTTTGAGGAGCCAGTCTAGCTAGCGAGTTCAGCTCCCCAGTGCCCAAATACGTGACTAAATGTGGTTAGACAACAGTGGGGAACTTGCCAACAGAGCAGGCGGGAAACTCCAAGCAAAACCACCCCAATTGATACTTAGAAACTTTCTGTTAGATTGCACCCCACAAGGTATTTTGTGGGTAACCTTTGTCACCGAGGTTGCACTGTGGGCCGTTGAAGATCTATGACACCTGCGAGTGACTTAAGATGTATAAGTTATGCGTGCTTCAAGGGTATCTCTCACATACCTGGAGGGCGGCGTTCAACTCCTGAACCTGCCAGCTGCAAGGTTTGGAGGACTTTGCATCATTTGGGGGATTAATTAATGACCTCAAAGTTAAGGATTCTCTCAAGAAGAGTTTATTTTTGCTTATTTGTTCCTGGGTCGTGAGCGTCGCAGGATGTGTCAGCATTTATTGCTCTTGAGGGGGCAGTTAAGAGTCAATCGCATTGCTGTGTGCCTGGAGTCACATGTAGGCCAGAACAGGTAAGGGCAGCAGATTTCCTTCCCTAAAGGACATTAGGGAACCAGATGGGGTTTTATGATAATCGACAATGATTTCATGGTCATCATGGAACTTTTATTGCATTCAAATATTACCATCTGCAGTGGTGGGATTTGAATCTGGGTCCCCAGAGCATTCTGGTTTACTAGTCCAGTGACAATACCACTACGCCACGGCTCCCCTAAAGAGTGACCATAGCATGATAGAATTTTCCAATTCAGCTTGACGGCGAGAAACTGGAGTCCCGCACTCGAGTTCTGGAGTTAAACAAAGGTAATTAGGTCAGCATGAGGACAGATTTGGCCTGAGTGGACTGGTCAAGAAGACTCAAAGGGAGGACAGTTGATGAGCAGTGGCAATTTTTTAAGGAGCTACTCAATTCCTACCAACTAAAATATATTCCAGAGAGAAAGAAAGATTGTAAAAGGGGGAAAAAACATCCATGGCTAGTCAAGGAAGTTAAAGATAACATAAAGACAAAACTAAAGCATACCATATTGCGAAGGACAGTGGCAGACTGGAAGATTGGGAAACGTTTAAAGATCGATAAAGGGTTACTATAAAAAATAAAAATAATCTTTATTGTCACAAGTAGGCTTGCATTAACACTGCAATGAAGTTACTGTGAAAGGCCCCTAGTCGCCACACTCCGGCACCTGTTCGGGTACACATAGAGAAAATTCAGAATATCCAATTCACCTAACAAACACGTCTTTCGGGGCTTGTGGGAGGAAACCGGAGCACCCGGAGGAAACCCACGCAGACACGGGGAGAACATGCAGACTCTGCACAGACAGTGACCCAAGCCAGGAATCGAACATGGGACCCTGGAACTTTAAAGCAACAGTGCTAACCACTATGCTATCCTCAAACAATGCTAATATATTACTCCCAATTCCATGAGGTTTTATCTTGTGTGGTTACATTTTACGTGTCACCATAGCTAGCCGGTAATATGAAAATTGCCATGAGACATAGGACCAGAATGAGGCAATTTGGCCCATCGAGTCTGCACCGCCATTCAATCATGGCTGATATGTTTCTCATCCCCATTGTCCTGCCTTCTCCCCATAACCCCTGATCCCCTAATTGATTCATATTAATCAATAATGTCTTGTGCACAAAAAGCAGGATAGATCCAACCCAGTCAATTACTGTCCTATCAGTCTTCTCATATTATCAGTGAAGTGATGAAAAGTGTCAACAACAGTGCTATCAAGCAGCACTTACTTTGTAATAGTAATAAGAATCTTTATTATTGTCACATGTAGGCTTACATTAACAATGAAGTTGCTGTGAAAATCCCCTAGTCGCCACATTCTGGCGCCTATTCGGGTACACTGAGGGAGAATTCAGAATGCCCAATTCACCTAACAGCACGTCTTTCAGGACTTGTGGGAGGAAACCGGAGCGCCCGGAGGAAACCCACGTAGACACAGGGAGAACATGCAGACTCCGCACAGACAGTGACCCAAGCTGGGAATCAAACCCAGGTCCCTGGCGCGGTGAAGCAACAGTGCTAACCACTGTGCTACCGTCCCGCCAAAAAATAAATATGGAATGCTTAACAATTTGTGTGTCATAATCTGTTCACAGACGCTCAGTTTGGGTTCCACCAGGATCACTCAGCTCCTGACCTCATTACAGCCTTGGTTCAGACATGGACAAAAGAACTGAACTCCAGAGGTGAGGTGAGGGTGACTACCCTTGACATTAAGGCAGCATTTGATCAGATTTGACATCAAGGATGTGGGGATATTCGCTGATGATTGCTCGATGTGCAGTAAGACATGGACAATACCCAGGCTTGGGCTTATAAGTGGCAAGTACCATTCCTGTCACACAAGTGGCAGGCAATGACAATCGGCTCCAAGAGGGAATCAAACCATCGCCCCTTGATAATCAATGGCATTACCATCACTGAATTCCCCACTATCAACATCCTGAGGGCTACCATTGACCAGAAACTGAACTGGATGAGCTGTATAAAAACTGTGACTGCAACAGCAGGTCAGAGGCTAGGAATCCTATGACGAGTAACTCACCTGCTGACTTCCCAAAGCCTGTCCACCATCTACAAGACACAAGTCAGGAGTGTGATGGAATATTCCCCACTTGCCTGGATGAATGCAGCACCAACAACACTCAAGAAGCTTGACACAAACATTCACTGTCTGCAACATCGATGCACAGTAGCAGCAGTGTGTACCACCTACATGATGCACTACAGTAACTTACCAAGGCTCCTTAGGCAGCACCTTCCAAACCCACAACCACCTAGAAGGACAAAGGGCAATAGATACATGGGAACACCACTACATGTAAGTTCTCCATCAAGTCACATACTATCTTGACTTGGAAATATATCACCATTGCTTCACTGTGCCCAGATCAAAATCCTGGAACTCCCTCCGGCACGTTAGCACAGTGGTTAGCACTGTTGTTTCACAGCTCCAGGGTCCAAGGTTCAATTCCGGCTTGGGTCACTGACTGTGCGGAGTCTGCACATTCTCCCCGTGTCTGCGTGGGTTTCCTTTGGATACTCCGGTTTCCTCCCACAAGTCCCGAAAGACATGCAGCTAGGTAATTTGGACATTCTGAATTCTCCCTCCGTGTATCCGAACAGGCGCCGAAATGTGGCGACTAGGGACTTTTCACAGTAACTTCATTGCAGTGTTAATGCAAGCCTACTTGTGACAATAATAAAGAATATTATTATTAATAGCAGAGTAGGTGTTCCTACACCACATGGACTGCAGCAGTTCAAGAAGGCAGCTCACCCCTATCTTCAAGAGCAATTAGGCATTGACATCAAATGCTGGCCTAGCCAGCAAAACCCACATCCCATAAAAAAATTAATTTAAACAAAATTGAATGCATTTTGGAAATCCAAATTCACTCCATCCACCCTGCTTGTTGCAATCTCAAAGAACTCAAATAAATCTGACAAATATGATCTTGTTTTCACAAAATGATGTTCCTTCTGCCTGATAGTATTATAATTGACTAAATGTTCTACTACAACCTCCATAATAATGAATTCTATAATTTTCCTAATGACAGATTAGCTTATGTTTTCCTACTTTCTGATTCCATCCTTTCTTCATTTAACTTCTCAACACTGGAGGCGAGAGTAAAAATGTTTCACAGGTTCCACCCCAAACAAACTATATTAATAATAATAACTTTTATTGTCAGAAGTATGAAGTTACTGTGAAAAGCCCCTAGTCACCACATTCCAGCGCCTGTTCGGGTAAGCTGGTACAGGATTTGAACCCGCGCTGCTGGCCTTGTTCTGCATCACAAACCAGCTGTCTAGCCCATTGAGCTAAACCAGCCTCAAATACAAAGCAGAAATACTTACTGTTCCCATGCACGTGTCTTTCACATCGACCCATATGGAATCAGCAACCATTTCAATTTTCGATCCATTTGTCAAATGGTAATAAACCAGCAGTCTGAATGATGGAATTAGATTAGGGGTGATTGGAATGAGCATGTTCACCATGATTTGACCCAACTCCCTCGGCTGTCGTTTAACTGACACTATCGTTCCTCTGCTTATCAACTGATAGAAGGGACAAAAAAAAGAGAAATTAATTCAGAGACAAAAGGAGGTTCGAGTGAATAATTTTGAAAATTTACGGATGCATGTGTGGAGAAAAGGCCTTTGATAGATTTCAATGATCTCAATATGAAATAAGTGAAAAAGTGAACAGTACACTTATCAGGAAACATCTGAATGAAAGCCATGAACATAATTTTACCATTAAATTGAAAACATTCTGAATGTATATTAAAGAATAATACGTGTTACAGTTGGGAACTGAGAACAGGCAGCTCAATTTAGGTATGTAGCTCAAAGGCAGAGCCCATTTTAATGTAGTTAATGTGTGGGTAGAAGGTGGTATTGCACTCCTTGCAGAATGTCAGGACTCCTGGGCGTCATTCTCCGACCCCCCGCCGGGTCGGAGAATGGCCGTTGGCCGCCGTGAATCCCGCCCCCGCCGAAGTCTCCGGTACCGGAGATTGGACGGGGGCGGGAATCGGGCCGCGCCGGTTGGCGGGACCCCCCGTTCAATTCTCCGGCCCGGATGGGCCGAAGTCCCGCCCAGAAATTGCCTGTCCCGCCGGCGTAAATCAAACCTGGTATTTACCGGCGGGACCAGGTGTCCTGGGGGGGGGCGCGGGGCGATCTGACCCCGGGGGGTGCCCCCACGGTGGCCTGGCCCGCGATCGGGCCCACCGATCCACGGGCGGGCCTGTGCCGTGGGGGCACTCTTTCCCTTCCGCCTCCGCTATGGCCTCCACCATGGCGGAGGCGGAAGAGACTCTCCCCACTGCGCATGCGCAGGAAACTTTCAGCGGCCGCTGACGCTCCCGCGCATGTGCCAGGAAACTGTCGGCGGCCGCTGACGCTCCCGCGCATGCGCCGCATTTCCGCGCCAGCTGGCGGGGAAACGAACGCCATTTCCGCCAGCTCGCGGGGCGGAAATCCCTCCGGCGTCGGCCTAGCCCCTCAATGTTGGGGCTAGGCCGCCAAAGATGCGGAGCATTCCGCACCTTTGGGCTGGCGCGATTCCCGTCTGATTGGCGCCGTCTTTGGCGCCAGTCGGCGGACATCGCTCCGTTGGGGGAGAATTTCGCCCCCGATATCTCACGATTGACATGTCTCATTTCCCACTGGTTGTATGAGACCTGTTACTGATTCTCCACCTAACTACCAAGGATGTCAAATCACCAGTCAAATCACCCCTATTGTCTCAGGCTGAATCAGAAATAAAAACAGAAAATTCAGGAAAATTCAGCAGGTCAGGCAGCATCTGTGGAGAAAAACAGAGTTAACATTTTAGGTTGATGTACTCGATGAAGAGTCTGAAGAGGTGTAGGCCATTCAGCCCCCTCAAGTCTGCTACACCATTCAATAAGATAATGACTGATTGTGGCCTCAACTCCATCTACCTGTCTGACCTCCATAATCTTTGACTCCCTTGCTGATCAAAAATCTAACTCAGCCTTGAATTTATTCAATGACCCAGCCTCCACTGCTCTCTCGGGAAGTAAGTTACTCAAACTAACAAATCACTGAGAAAAAAAACATTCCCTTCACCACAGTCTAAAATGGGAAACCACTAAATTTAAAATTGTGTCTCCAGTTCTAGGCTTGCCCACAAGGGGAAACATCCTCTCAGAATCCACCTTACCAAGTCCTCTCAGGATCTTATATGTTTCAATAAGTTCACCTTTCATTTTTCTCAACTTCAATGGTATGTGCGCAACCTGCTCAATTTTTCATTATCAGGTTCATCTTGATTCACAATGAATTAACTTCTTTTGAACAGTAATCACAGTTGTATTATAGAGTTGTAGTTACACAGTTGTATTACTTGCTGCCACAGCAAGGTTCCATGAATGGCAATGAGATCTCAACAGGTAACCTGTTTTACTGTTGCTATTTGTGGAAAAGGTGTTGGACTGGGATCCCTTATTTTCTTTGATTACTGCCGGAGGACTTTCACGTGCATCATCGTCATATGGTGATCGCACACGAGCTGTTTGTTGAGGGAGTGAAACCCCTTTCTGTTAACGTAGGGCACTCCCAAAAGGCCTGGTGAGGGCAGGGCAATATGCATGGGATCTATTACCCCTGGATCTGGGGCACCCGGTCATAGCGGAGAATCCTGCTATCTTAGTGGGCTTGATCCATGTCAAAGATGATGTAGGTTTCTGCACGGGCAATCAGGGAATCCATGACCCGTCATATGTACCTGTGGGCTCTGGCCTGTGAGATACCACACAGGTCCCCGCTTGAGCCCTGAATGAAAGTGAGGCGTAAAAGTTCAGAGCTGCAGTGACCTTGACGTCCACCGGGAGCAGGTGTCCTCCTCCACGTGGTGCCAAGTCCGTGAGCACATGGCACAGATGCCGCACCGTCACCTTGTTAAGGCAGAGCCTCCTGCGGCACGTGCTGTCCTTCACCTGTTCAAATGACCAGTGACACCTGTACACCATGGGCCGTCGCGGGTCATCCCCTCTGGTTCCCACACTGGCCTGATGGCCGGCCTCGTCCTCGGGGTTTGGGGCAGGGTCCGGCACATGGTCCGCCACCTTGAGCATCTGCAGACGCTGCTGCTTCTGCCACTGTCTTCGGCGTCTAGCCGCCCGGCCTAGCCGCAGCACCACTAGGGCAAGTTTTGGGTCCAAAATCCCTGCCATAGCTTTCAATATCTGTAAGGAATTGGGAGAAGGTGTTTGACTGACAAATAGCAGTGGCTCCCACCCCAGGACCCACCATTCCCTCACTGATCTCCACCCACCCGGAACGCACACCTGGCTGCGGCAGACCCCCTTCACCGGATCCTAGACCCTGTACCCCAGACACCCGCTCATCAGCTGGACCGAGCAGTGGGACAGTGCAACAGGATTTACCAGTACGGGCCCCATCACTTCCCCCACGGTGCTCACAACTTCTCCAACCTCTGCCCAGGACTGGTGCATGGTGTTGGGTGGCACCTGCATCCTACCCCGGGGTACAGGGTAGCCCGTCTCTTCTCTACAGCGTCGGGTAGGATCTCCAGCTCAGCATCCGTGAATCGGGGTGCCACTCTCCTTGCTGCCAGCTTGTTGGCTGGGATGAGTGTGTGTGGGGGACTAGAGTGCTTATGTGCACTGCAGCTCGTCAGCCTCTCGAGTGTCACTCCTGACTCCAGTGAATCAAACACCGCTGTAAATTGGAATCAGTTGTGTTCAATATTACTGTTACTGGAGTTAGTTACTGTTGTTGTTGTAATTTTTAATACACGTGTCGGTTTTATGTTGTTCAGTAATTTTTGAGATAAAATGTTTCAAAAAATGTTAACAAAAATGTTTTTCTGAATTGATCAAAGGACCGGGTCTATCAGGTCTGACACCAAGTAGGGAAGTTAAAAACTGACAGGTGGAAAAGGGTAGGTATCACTCACTCTGCCTGGGTGCATATAATTTGTTTAATGTAAAATTTAATACAGCCATGATCTTATGTAAACAATGTCCTTACATACGTAATGTACGTAACCACAGTCTGTATAAATGTCACCTTATTCTATATGCTGGCAGAGTCAGCTACAGAGGCCTATCTAGGAAGCTGGGCTCTCCCAACAATTTGGTCAATAAACAATCGTTGTGTACCTTAGACTCCCCCGATTATTTTGTGCGAAAGGGAAAGAGCACAACAAGTATAACACTCTCCTGTAAAAAGCAGTGGATGGGATTTCAATTAATTATTTTCAATCTGAGATTTAATTTGCCAGGTAAGTGTACAAAGGGTTTTGGTGCCATGGTGAGTGAATGAAGTTAGGTTACAGATCATTTCTGATCTTATTCAATGATGAAGCAGGCTAAAGAGGTACTTCTTCTGCTATGTTGCCAAGTTCCAATACACCATGCCCACACTACTCAGTGATGGCAACGCAGATCCCAACTTGCAGAGAAAATAGATCCACCGCCTGACTCAGGCAGGGGCTTTGGCCACGGAGCATAGACCTCTTGGAAGGTAGTACCAGTCCCTAGCATCAGAGCAGTAATTCATTCCACATGATTATCAGGGCGCTAATGCCTATTTCATACTGGCGCTTGGGCTTGAATGTGGGTAACATTGCTTCTCTTTGAGAAGAACTGCATTAGAAAGACATACTGACGCTTAAGGATACATTTCACAAGCTTTTACATTCTGGAAAGAAAAATTCAACTTAGCTGAAGGAATTTAGTAAAGTTCATAAAATACACGAGTGAGAAGTGGACATAACTGGATGGACAGAATGGCTGCAGTGATCCTAATAACCTCAATTAATTATTTTTGCAGAGGACTCTTGAACTGGCTCTTTATAAATGTCAAAACAGTAAGACATAATTGGCATACAGAGAACATACCAGGCAGGTAAAATACTTTATCTGGTTCTGGATTACTGCATTGTCATTTTGTAGAAAGAGATTAACTCTCAATCTATCTCCTGGACTTAGTTCCGTTTGTTGAATGCCAATGTGCAAGTAGTTGTTTGAACCACCCTGTGTCTTATATGGTTGTGCCACCATACTTGCAGAAGCCTGCCGAGATTTGGAAATGCTGGCAACATTTGTTTCAACCTACGAGTGAAAAAAATAAAACAAAACAAGAAACTTAAATTGACACCATTGAGTAAATGCCAACTTTACACTGTATCTATGAAGTAACACTGCTTTACAAGTCAGTTAGTCACATTGAAAAAGTAGCAAACCTGAACGTCAGCAGTAAGGAGGGGCAAGGGAAAAGGGAGGGAGGAAAACAGGAGGCATGGTAATGTTAAATAAGGACAGGGAACTCAGTACACGGGTAATTGAGGACAGGGCGGGAGAAGTGGGGAAGGTGGTTTATTGTTGTTGTTCTTTTAGGGAGTATTTTGTGCGTCGACCCATGCGGTTGTTTTCGAAATGTCAACATGTTAAATTGTGAAAATTAAATGCTTCAATAAAATATTTCCTGAAAAAAAGAAAAAGTAGCAAACGTTTATGAGAGTGATGTTAATTTCTGATATCAAGTATAAAATCAGCAGGAAGTAGGTTGGTACACTGTCTTGGATTTCTGAGTTCCTCCAATTCTGGCCTCCTCATATCCCTCAATTTAATCACTCGCTATTGTTGTCCAAGCCTTCGCTGCCAAGGCCTAAAGTTCCAGAATTCCATCCTTCCTTAAAAGGAACAATATAAATTCTATGCTTAAGAAAAGAATACGGACGACTTCCGGGTGCGGCTATGCAGAGCTAGGTCGCATATTCGGCAGCTCCTGCTTGGAACGGACTTTTGGGCTCTTTTACAGGGCCCCCACGGCATTTGTTTGACATTTCCCGGTGTGGGAAGAAGGCTGCAATATTCCCCCGACAGTGTCCCCCAGGAAGGGTATGTCTCTGGGTTGCCAGACACGGTAGAAACAGTAAAAGATTTGGCTGCAACTGCAGGATAAACAGGGCCTCTTCCAGCATGCAGGCGGAGGAAGGGCAAGCTTAAAGCTGCAAGCTGACCTGAGGGCCTGTATCAAAGGTGAATTCTAGCAGCAGAGGGAACAACTGTGAAAAGACCTCATCAAGGCCACTGAAGGGACTTCCGGTTGCGGTGATGCCTAGCTAGCCGCACGCTTCGGCGGCTCCAGCTCCGACGGACCTTCGGGCTCTTTTAAGAGCCCCAACGGGGAATTTTTCGACGACGCAACCCGGTGTGGGGTATGTGAGAAGGGAGTCCCCCCCAAACGAAGGAGGAAAAAACTGGCGGCGGCGGCTGCAGTGCGAGGAATCATCGACCAAAGGGTCAGAAAGAGAGAAGTACAAGATGGCGGCGGAGAAAGCGCAGGCGACATGGGGGCCTGAGCAGGATGAAATTGTGAGATGGTACGTGGAGCTGCTGAAGAGGGAGGTGCTGACCCCGTTGCTACAGGCAATTGAGAGGCTCAAGGAGACATTAAAGACCCAGGAGACAGAGCTCCGCGTGGTGGAGCAGAAGGTGACAGATATTGAGGACGAGATCCTGGGCCTGGCGGTTAAGACATAGACGCACGAAGCACTTCATAAAAAGTGTACTGAAAGGATCAAAGCCCTAGAAAATGGAGCGCGAAGGAAGAACCTTCGGATACTGGGTCTCCCTGAGGGTGTGGAAGGAGTGGACTGTGGAGCGTACGCAAGTACGATGCTGAGCTCACTGATGGGTGCTGAGGCCCCTACGGGCCCCTTGGAGGTGGAGTGGGCAAATCGGATTCCGGCGAGAAGACCAAAAGCGGGAGAACCACCCAGGGCGATAATCGTGCGATTTTACCGCCTTAAGGATAGAGAAGAGGTCCTGAGATGGGCTAAAAAGGTGCGGAGTAGCAGATGGGAGAATGCAGTGGTACGGGTACACCAGGATTGGAGTGCGGAGGTGGCGAGAAGGAGGGTGAGCTTCAACCGAGCCAAAGAGGTGTTGCATAAGAGGAAGGTGAAGTTCGGGATGCTGCAGCCGGCAAGACTATGGGTCACGTATCAGGAGAGACACCATTATTTTGAGACGGCGGAGGAAGCATGGACCTTCATCAAAGAAGAGAAATTGGATCGGAACTGAGGGACTGATGCTGCAGGAAATGTTATTGTTAATGTTATGGTTGAAGTTAATTGAGAAGTAAATTGGGAAGGGGGGAGACATTGGGGAAATGTGGGCGCCGGTGAGGGGGGAAAGACGGGACATAGTTGGAGAATGGGGAAGGGGAGGGGGAGGGGAAAGGGAGCTGCGCCATAAGAGGCGGGTCAGGTAAAGGGATGTTCCCGCGCCAGAAAGAATAAGGCGGGAAGACAGGCGCAAGGCGGATGGGAGTTCCCCACACGGGGGGGTCGAGGAGTGAGCAGGAGTAGCCGGGGTCAGTTGAAGTCAGCTGACTTATGGAAGTAATATGGGGGGAGCAATCATGCTAGAAAGAGATCTAGCGGGGAGGGGGGGAGGGAGGGGAGGGGGGGGGACAACTGGGTTGCTGCTGCGGAAATCCAAAAGGAAATGGCTAAAGAGTGGGTGGGCGGGGATGGTGTGCGACGCTGGGGGAGCGAGCGGGAGCGCGGAGGCGGGATATGGGACTGGCCTAGAGAAGGTAATGGCTAGTCGACACGGGAGGGGGGCAGGTAGCCCCCTAGTGAGGCTAATCACGTGGAACGTGAGAGGCCTGAACGGACCGATAAAAAGGGCCCGAGTGCTTGCGCATTTGAAAGAACTAAGGGCAGACATGGTTATGCTCCAAGAGACGCACCTAAAGGTGGCGGACCAAGTTAGGCTAAGGAAAGGATGGGTGGGACAGGTGTTCCACTCAGGACTGGACGCAAAGAATAGAGAGGTGGCCATTTTGGTGGGGAAACGGGTAGCATTTGAAGCAAAGAACATCATAGCAGATAGCGGAGGTAGATATGTAATGGTGAGTGGCAGGCTGGAGGGAATGGAGGTCGTGTTGGTTAATGTGTATGCCCCAAACTGGGACGATGCGGGATTTATGAGACGGATGCTGGGGCGTATACCGGACCTGGAGGTAGGAAACTTGATTTTAGGAGGGGACTTTAATACGGTGCTGGACCCGGGGCTAGATAGATCCAGCTCAAGGACCGGAAGAAGGCCGGCAGCGGCCAAGGTACTTAAGGGGTTTATGGACCAAATGGGGGGAGTGGATCCATGGCGATTTCTTAGACCTAGGGCTAGGGAGTTTTCCTTCTTCTCCCATGTCCATAAAGTGTACTCCCGGATAGATTTTTTTGTTTTGGGAAGGTCGTTGATCTCTCGGGTGGAAGAAGCTGAGTACTCAGCCATAGCGGTTTCGGATCATGCCCCACATTGGGTGGACCTGGAATTAGGAGACGAAAGGGAGCAGAGAACACTCTGGCGATTAGATGTGGGACTGATGGCGGATGAGGGAGTGTGTGCAAGAGTGCGGGGGTGTATTGAGAGATACCTGGAGGTCAATGACGACGGCGAGGTCCCTGTGGGAGTGGTATGGGAAGCACTAAAAGCGGTGGTCAGAGGAGAGCTGATCTCCATTGGGGCCCACAAAAGGAAAACAGAGGCCAAGGAAAGGGAAAGATTACTGGGGGAGATTTTAAGGGTGGATAGGGAATTTGCAGAGACCCTGGAGGAGGAATTGTACAGGGAGAGGAGACGACTCCAGAAGGAATTTGACCTTCTGACCACCAGAAAGGCGGAGGTACTGTGGAGGAAGGCACAGGGGAGGAGGTATGAATATGGGGAAAAGGCTAGTCGCCTGTTGGCTCATCAATTGCGAAAGAGGGCAGCAGCGAGGGAGATAGGAGGAATTAGAGACGAAAGGGGAGACACGGTGCGAAGGGCAGGAAAGATAAATGAGGTGTTCAAGACCTTCTATGAGGAACTGTATAGGTCTCAACCCCCAGAGGGAGAGGAGGGGATGCGGCAGTTCCTGGACCAATTGAGGTTCCCGAAAGTGGAGGAGCGGGGGGTGGTAGGCCTGGGGGCACCGATTGGGGTGGACGAGGTTATTAAGGGACTGGGAAGCATGCAAGCAGGGATGGCCCCAGGACCAGACGGGTTCCTGGTGGAGTATTACAGAAAATATATGGACTTGTTGGCCCCGTTGATGGTGAGGACGTTCAATGAGGCCAGGAAAGCGGGGACTCTACCCCCGACGATGTCGGAGGCGACGATATTGTTAATTTTGAAGAGGGATAAAGATCCGTTGCAGTGCGGGTCCTATAGACCCATTTCATTATTGAACGTGGACGCCAAATTGTTGGCAAAGGTACTGGCACCGAGGATAGAGGACTGTGTCCCGGGGGTGGTGCACGAAGACCAGACAGGGTTCGTAAAAGGGAGACAACTGAATGTTAACGTGCGACGAGTATTAGGGGTGATAATGATGTCCCCAGTGGAGGGGGAGGCAGAGATAGTAGCGGCAATGGACGCAGAGAAGGCATTTGATAGGGTGGAGTGGGAGTATTTATGGGAAGTGTTCAGGAGGTTTGGGTTTGGGAACGGGTTTATTAGCTGGGTTAGACTTCTTTATGGGGCTCCAACGGCAAGCGTAGTTACAGGTCGACATAGATCGGAGTATTTCCGACTATATAGGGGAACAAGACAGGGATGCCCGCTGTCTCCATTGTTGTTCACGTTGGCAATTGAACCTCTGGCCATGGCGTTGAGAGACTCCAGGAAATGGAGAGGGGTGACTAGAGGGGGAGAAGAACACCGAGTCTCGTTATACGCGGATGACCTATTGTTATACGTGTCGGACCCAGCGGGGGGATGATAGAGGTTATGCAAATTTTGAGGGGGTTCGGGGACTTCTCGGGGTATAGGCTAAACATGGGGAAGAGTGAATTATTTGTGATACATCCAGGGGACCAGAGTAGAGAGATAGAAGGCTTGCCTCCAAGGAAAGTGGAAAGAAACTTCCGATACCTGGGGATTCAGATCGCTAGGAGCTGGGGAACCTTGCACAGACTTAATCTGACACGGTTGGTGGAACAAATGGAGGAGGACTTCAAGAGGTGGGACATGCAGCCTCTATCGCTGGCGGGCAGCGTGCAAGCAATTAAGATGATGGTCCTCCCGAGGTTCTTATTTGTATTTCAATGTCTCCCTATACTAATCACCAAGACCTTTTTTAATAAAATAGACAGGAGCATCACGAGCTTCGTGTGGGCAGGGAAAGTTCCGAGAGTAAGGAGGGGGTTCCTTCAGCGTAGTAGGGACAGAGGAGGATTGGCACTACCGAACTTAGGCGATTACTATTGGGCCGCCAATGTGGCAATGATACGTAAATGGATGATGGAGGGTGAGGGAGCGGCGTGGAAAAGACTGGAGAGAAAGTTCTGTAAAGGGACGGGTTTAGAGGCGCTGGTGACGGCGCCGCTACCGATCTCACCTAAAAAGTTTACCACGAACCCGGTGGTGGCGGCAACATTGAATATCTGGGGACAGTGGAGGCGACAGAGAGGGGTGCGGGGAGCCCTGGTGGGGTCCCCAATCAGGAACAACCATAGGTTCGCCCCAGGAAGAATGGATGGAGGATTTCAGAGCTGGTACCAGTTGGGAATTAGGAGGGCGGGAGATTTATTTATAGATGGGACTTTTGCGAGCTTGGGAGCATTGGAGGAAAAGTATAAGTTGCCCCGGGGAAATTTCTTGAGATATATGCTGGTGAGGGCGTTTACTAGACAACAGGTGAGGGAATTTCCGTTGCTCCCGACACAGGGGATACAGGACAGGGTGCTTTCAGGGGTGTGGGTCGGAGAGGGCAAGGTGTCAGAGATTTACCGAGAGATGAGGGAAGAGGGGGAGGAGTCGGTGGGCGAACTAAAAGGAAAGTGGGAAGAAGAACTAGGGGAGGAGATAGAGGAGGGTATGTGGGCTGATGCCCTAAGCAGGGTAAATTCCTCTTCCTCATGCGCCAGGCTTAGCCTGATTCAATTTAAGGTGCTACATAGAGCACACATAACGGGAGCAAGATTGAGCAGGTTCTTTGGAGTGGAGGACAGATGTGGGAGGTGTGGCAGGAGCCCGGCAAACCACGCACATATGTTTTGGGCGTGCCCGGCACTGGAAGGGTATTAGAAGGGAGTGACGGGAGTGATTTCGCGGGTGGTGAAGGCCCGGGTCAAACCAGGCTGGGGGTTAGCTCTATTTGGAGTTGCGGAAGAGCCGGGAGTGCAGGAGGCGAAAGAGGCCGACGTTGTGGCCTTTGCGTCCCTAGTAGCCCGGCGCAGGATCCTACTCATGTGGAAGGAGGCGAAACCCCCCGGACTGGAGGCCTGGGTAAATGATATGGCGGGGTTCATTAAACTGGAGCAGATAAAGTTTGCCCTGAGAGGATCGGCTCAAGGGTTCACCAGGCGGTGGCAGCCATTTCTCGACTACCTAGGGGAACGTTAGAGGGAAGACAGATGACGAGCAGCAGCAACCCAGGGGGAAGGGGGGGGGTTTAGTTTAGGTCAAAGATAAAGGGGTTTTGTTACTTGTATATTGTTAAAAATTTCTGTATTGTTATTGTTGCGTTTGCTTTGTAAGAGGGGAAAAATTGTTGTTTGGGAAAAAAATTTCAATAAAACATATTCAAAAAAAAAGAAAAGAATACGGAGCCCATGTGCATTTCTGACACATTATTTTTTGAAGTTCAATATTATACAATGAGGGTGAAGTCTTCAAAGTAAATCCGTATCATATTAGTTTGTTAAATTGTTCATGGTGCAAATGTAACAAAATTTCGAATATTCTCCTTTGAACTGAGAAGATTGAGGGGAAATGTAATAGATGCGTTCAAAATAAGTAGGGTTTTGATAGAGTAAGTAATGAGGAATTGTTCCCATTGGTGGAAGGGTTGGCAATCTGAGAACATAGATTTAAGGGAATTGGTGAAGGTACCAGAGGCAACATGAGGCCCTTCTATGATGCCTTGAGTGGTTATCATATGGGCTGGGATTTTCTGGCCCACCCACGGGATCCTCCAATCTCCCCGAAGCCTAAAGTGTTTTGCATGGCTTGCCCCCCCCCCTGCCGCTGGGGAACCTACTGCAAAGGGTCGCCCTGGTGGGACCGAAAGATCCTGTCAGCAGGAAGGGCTTGAAAATCCCACCCCTAGACGTAAGACTGCTGCATACAGATTCAATGGACGTGGTTGAACCGCATTGCAACAGAGTTCTATGTCGAGTGCGTTTTGCCAGGCGTTTTCTGGCGCTCGCAGTGCTAAGAAAGACCATGCTATTGAACGAGACTTTATTGCAATCCGGGGTCTCGGCTGGGAACGCCCACTGAGGTCATACTTAGTCCCGTTTCCTGCACTGAGGAGCTCCGCTCATCAGAACTCCTCAGTGCATTAGGCAATTGGAATCCCATTTTAAAATGGCGTTCCAATCTCTGGCCACCCACGCATCAACACCCGGACCCCCCAAAGCCCAACTCACCTATAAGCGGATAGATAGGGATTTAAGCGAAATAGTGTGTGTGTGGGAAGGAGGGGGGGGGTGATTCCATTGTATGGAAAATTAGAAAATCAGAGTTAAAGTGAGAGTGAAGGTTAATGATGAGGACTTTAAATGAGTTAAAGGGCGAGGACTCAGGAGTGGTTAGTAAAGCTTCCAGAGCACCCCATAGAATAGAGAGTATAGAAAGCAGCGGCAATTTAACTTCAGGCACAGCAAAAAAAAAGGGGATCACTATAAGAACGGGGGGGGGCAGTCAATGCAGGACTGAGGGTGTTGTAACTAAATGCGTGCGGTATATGAAACAAGGTAAACAAGCTTGTTGCGTATATTGAAATTGGCGGGTACCATGTTGTGGGCATTACAGACACATAAAGATTTTTAAAACTTCATTTACAGGATTTGGGCGTCACTGGTTAGGCCAGCATTTGTTGCCCATCCCTAGATGTCCTTCAGTAGGTGGCAATGTGTAGCCTTCTTGAACCGATGCAGTCCTTGAGGTGTAGGTACACCCTCTGTGCTGTTCGGGAGGGAGTTCCAGGATGTTGCCCCAGTGACATTGAAGGAACGGTGATATATTTCCACGTCAGGGTGGTGAGTGACTTAGAGGGGAACCTCCAGGTGGTGGGGTTCCCAGGTATCTGCTGCTCTTGTCCTTCTGGATAGTGGTGGCTGTGGGTTTGGAAGGTGCTGATTAAAAAACTTTGGTGAGATACTGCAGAGTGTCTTGTAGATGGTACAATGGCTGCCACTGTTCGTCGGTGGGGGAGGGTTTGAATGTTTGTGGAAGTGGGAGCAATCAAGTGAGGCAGCTTTGTCCTGGATGGTGTTGAGCTTCAGTGTGGGAGCTGCACTCATCCAAGCAAGTGGAGAGTATTCCATTACACTCTTGGCTTGTGCCTTGTAGATGGTGGAAAGGCTTGAGAAGGGGGGTCAGGAGGTGAGTTACTCACCATAGGATTCCTAGCCTTTGACCTGCCCTGATAGCCACAGTATTAATATGCCAGTCCAGTTCAATTTCTGAACAATGGTAACTCCAAGGAAGTTAATTGTGGGGGATTCAGTGATGGGAATGCCATTGAATGTTATGTGGCAGTGGTTAGATCCTCTCTTGTTAGGGATGGTCATTGCCTGGCATGAATGTAACTTGCCACTTGTCAGTCTGCTGCAGTCCCAGTTCAGCAGCTATATCCTTTAGGACCTGGCCAGCTCGGTCTCTGCTGGTACTGCCGAGTCACTCTTGGTGATGGAAGGGGATCAGAGTTGGGATCTAAATATTCAAGGATATGTGTCCTATCGAAAGGACAGGCAGATGGACAAAGGATGCGGGGTTGCATTGTTAGTCAGAAATTAACTTAAATCGATGGCAAGAAGCGATGTAGGGCCGGAAGGCGTAGAATCTGTCTGGTAGAGTTGAGGAATCGCAAAGGAAAAATGACCCTGATGGGAGTTATGTACAGGCCCCCGAGCAGTAGTCAGGATGTGGGGCAGAAAATAAATCAGGAGATAGAAAAGACATATAAGACATATTGCAATAATCATGGGGACTTCAATATCCAGGTGGACTGGGAAAATAGGGATCCCAAGAAAATAAATTTGTGGAATGTCTACGAGATGGGTTTTTTGGAGCAGCTTGTGGTGGAGCCCACTCAGGGACAGACAATTCTGGATTTGGTGATGTGTAATGAAGCAGACTTGATTAGGGAACTTAAGGTGAAGGAATCCAAAGTGGGTAGTGACCACAACATGACAGAATTTACCCTGCAGTTTGAAAGGAAAAAGCTGGAATCAGATGTAATGGTTTTACAATTGAATAAAGGTAACTAAAAAGACATGAGCGAGGAGCTGGCCAGAGTTGATTGGAAAAGGAGCCAGCAGGGCAGACAGTGGAACAGCAATGGCACAAGTTTTTGGCTGTTATTTGGGAGGCACAACATAAATTTATCCCAAGAAAGAGGAAACATGCTAAGGAAAGGACAAGGCAACCATGGCTGACTGGGGAGGTTGAGGACAGCAGAAAAGTAAAAGAAAAAGCATACAATGTGGCGAGGATTAGTGGGAAGTCAGAGGTTTAGGAAGCCTTTAAAAGCGAGCAGAGGACAACTAAAGAAGTAATAAGGGGGGAGAAGCTGAAATATTAGTGTAAGCTAGCTAGTAATATAAAAGAAGATTGCAAGAGTGTTTTCCAATATTTAAAAGGTAAGAGCGAGAGAGGCATGACTGGACATTGGGCCACTGGTAAATGAGGCTGGAGAAGTAGTAATAGGAATAAAGAAATGGCAGCAGAACTGAATAGGTACTTTGCATCAGTCTTCACAGTGGAAGGCACCAGTGTTATACCAGAACTTCAAGAGAGTCAGGGGCAGAGGTGAGTGTAGTGGCCATCACTAAGGAAAAGTTGCTGGGGAAACTGAAAGGTCTGAAGGTGGATAAATCACTCGGACCTGGATGAACTACACCCCAGGGTTCTGAAGGAGATAGCTGAGGAGATTGTGGAGACATTGGTGGTGATCTTTCAGGAATCACTGGAGGCAGGGAGGGCCCCAGAGGATTGGAAAATGGCTAATGTAACACCCCTGTTGAAGAAGGGAGGGAGTGAGGCAGGAAATTATAGGCTGGTTAGCCTGACTTTGGTTGTTGGTAAGTTTTTAGAGTTTGTTATTAAGGATGAGATTGCGGCGTACCTAGAAGTGCATAGTAAAGTAGGACTGAGTCAGCACAGATTCATCAAGGACAGGTCATGCCTGACAAATCTGCTAGAATACTTTGAGGAGGTAACAAGGAAGCTAGACAAAGAAGAATCAGTGGACATGATTCTATCTGGATTTCTAGAAGGCCTTAAAGAAGGTGCCATACAGGAGGCTGCTAAATAAGAGCCCATGGTGTTAGGGGCAAGGTACTGGCATGGATAGAAGATTGGCTGACTGGAAGAAGGCAGAGAGTAGGGAGAAAAGGGTCTTTTTCAAGATGGCAGCAGGTGGCCAGTGGTGTTCCGCAGGGGGCAGTGTTGGGACCACAGCTATTCACGATATACATTAATGATCTGGAAGAAGGAACTGAAGTCATTGTTGCGAAGTTTGCAGATGATAGAAAGATATGTAGAGGGACAGGTTGTGTTGAGGAAGGCTTCAGAAGGATCTGGTGTAGCCATCTGGGATGGCCACTTTCAGTATATAAAATGTACACTCGCAGAGCCTATAGGGAAATATGGACAATACAAAGCAACAAACAGGCACAGAGCCTGAATGTATATTTGGAAAGCAGTCAGCAGATGAAACCGAAACTCTGGGTCGATTTACATATTGATGGCCCATCTCCGAGGAACAAAGGACTAATACTCAGGGAGCCGATACTGTCTCAGACATTCCGGCGCCACTACCCCAACCCAGAACAAACGAAGCAAGGCCAACGGCCACCTAGGACACGCCCAGCCATCAAGGCATCCACCCCTTTATTGGTTTAGATCGATGACAATGATCAAGAAGCTTCCCAATTAATTGGGACCAAGTTTAAGGCCCGCCTAAAAGCGCGCGAAGCCCCTCCAAGTATAAGAAGGAACCCCCGCCAAAGGTTCAGCCTCTTGGATTTGGCTCTCAAGCGGAGAGACCCTTCCACCAGCATCACCAGAAGCAAGTTCAAGGTCAACGCTCGCTACCAGACGGACGACCTTAGCTGTACTCCTGTTACCTCTTCGAACCCAACAGCCTCAGATCCAAACAACGGCCATTGTTCCTCTGACCTAAGTGGGCACCCGAAGTTAAGTATAGGTGTTAGTGACAGATATAGTTTAGCCTGGAGTGCTTTTGTGCATGAGTAAATCATACTGTGTGTAAATAAATACCATTGACTTTGAACAAACTAACTGGTGTATTGGCTCTTTGATCGGTATTCGGGTTGAACCTTGTGGCGGTATCGAGAGATACCTAGCGACTCTGAAAGCATGCTCAGAATTAGGATTAAGAAAGGTGACCTTATTAACTGCCATATTTATAGCAAGTAAACAGAGCAACACTGGACAGGCTAGCAGAGTGGGCAAAGAAGTGGCAGATGGAATACAATGTGGAAAAGTGTGAGGTTTTGCACTTTGGTAGGAAGAATGGGGGCATGGGCTATTTTCTAAATGGGGAAAGGCTCCAGAAATCAGAAGTACAAAGGGACTCAGGAATCTAAGTTCAGGATTCTCTTAAGGATAGGTTCAGTTGACGGTTAGGAAGACAAATGAAATGTTGGCATTCATGTCGAGAGGGCTAGAATACAAGAGCAGGGATGAACTGTTGAGGCTGCATAAGGCTCTGGTCAGACCCCATTTGGAGTATTGTGAGCAGTTTTGGGCCCCGAATCTAAAGAAGGATGTGCTGGCCTTGGAAAGGGTCCAGAGGAGGTTCACAAGATTGATCCACGAAATGAAGGACTTGTCATTTGAGGAGCGGTTGGGGACTCTGGGTCTGTACTTGATGGAGTTTAGAAGTTTGAGGGGGGATCTCATTGAATCTTACAGAATACTGAGAGAGCTAGATAGAGTGAACGTGGAGAGGATGTTTCCACTAGTAGGAGAAACTAGAATGCGATGGCACAGCCTCAGACTGAAGGGACTATCCTTTGAAGCTTAGATGAGGAGGAATTTCTTCAGCTAGAGGGTGGTGAATCTGTCCAACTCATTGCCGCAGAAGGCTGTAGAGGCCAAATCACTGGGCTGGATTCTCCGATTCTGTGGCTATGTCCCCATCCGGCGTGGGAACGGTGGTGGTTTAAGCCAGAAAAAATGATGCAAAACGGCCACCGAATCCCCGTTTTGCTGGGGGCTAGCAAGACAGCAACATAGAGCAACCGGCTCTAGCTGCCGATACACCCCGGAGAATTTCTGGGTCCATGGCCACGCATGCGCACAGCGGCAGCCGCTCCCGGTCCGCGAAATAGTCCCCTCCTTCGGCCGACTCGCGCGTCGCGGACCACCCCCGCACAGTGCCCCCAGTCCCGAATAAGGCCCCCCCCTGCCCACGGATCAGTCCTCCCCCAACTGTGGTGGCGCTGGACTGACTCCGCAGCCACCACGCCGAGTTCCCGACGGGTGAGACCCCACTTGTCCCACGCCGTCAGGAACTTGGCCGATCGGGGGCGGAACTTCGTGGGTGGGCCTCAGGCCGTCGATACGCGGCGCGGCATACTCCTTGAGTATGCCACTTTGGAGGGGGCGGAGCATCACAAAAGCGGCGCCGCCCCTGATTTGGTCGGGAACCTAGATTCTCCGTCCGGTCGCCGAACGCGATTTCGGCTTTGGTGACCGGAGAATCTAGCCCACTGTCTTTAAGACGGAGATAGACAGGGGACGGAATTCTCCATTGCTGAGGCGAAGTGCTGGCGCCAACGGAGGATCCGCTGGTGTTTCACGACAGGAAAATCAGCATGAACCGCTCACAGATTCCGTTACCAGTGAGGGGCTAGCACCGGTGCCGCATGAAACCGTGGATCGTGCAAAAAACGGCCATAGAATCGCCGGGTACCCCCCACCACTCCCCCCCAGCCCTAGCAGAAGCCAGCAGCACGGATTCCGGCCGAGTGTGACGGCGCTGTAAACTGTCCGCAGCCGGCGCGCCGGTTCCTGTCTGCTGGGACCACATGTGGCCCGCACCGTCGGGAAACTCGATCCATCAGGAGCGGAGCATCGCAGGTGGGCTGGCTGATGACGCACCAACGGCATTGCAACTGCGCTATGCAATTTCAGCGTTGGGCTATGGAAAATTCCGCCCAGGGTCTTTATTAATAAGGGGATCAGAGGTTATGGGGAAAAGGCAGGAGAATGGGAATGAGAAACATATCAGTCATGGTTGAATGGCGGAGAAGACTCAACGGGCCGAATGGCCTAATTCTACTCCAATGATTTCTGGTCTTATTATGCCAGGCTGGCACCCAGGTGGTATTGCCAGGCTGACACTGGCAGTGTCACGGAAGTAGTGCCACGGAACCACCCTGCCCAGAGGGCAACCACCTGTAAGCCTCCGATCCCCTGGGAGACCCCCCCCCTCCAAGTGCTGTCCCGACTGGTCCCTGTTTGTGGGGGCCAGTGCTTAATGACGCTCGTCTAAGGTCTCCAAGGTAAAGAGGTTAGATCCCACCTCGGGTAGATCAGACGAGCTGCATATTAGAGTGAGACAAGCTGTGAGGGCTGTTTGAGAGGGCCAGAACACCATGCACATATAATCTGGTCCTGTTCCAAGTTGGTATGTTTCTGGAAGTCCTTTTTAGTACCATGTCGGCGATTCTAAATATTGAGCTGTAGCCCTGTCCTTTGGTGGCTATCTTTGGTGTTTCGGATGTGCCAGAGCTGTGGACGGGTGCAGGGGCCGATGTCCTTGCCTTCACCTTGTTGGTGATGCAGAGAAGGACCCTGTTGGGCTGGAGGCGATCAACATCACCTAGTGTTTCAGCATGGCTAGGGGATTTCCTCGAGAAAGTCAAATATACCGTGAGGGGCTCGATTGAAGGGTTCTACCAGAGACGGTGGCCGTTTATATTATATTTCAGAGACATGGGGCGGGATTCTCCGACCCCCCCCGCCGGGTCGGAGAATCGTCGGGGGCTGGCGCGAATCCCGCCCCAGCCGGTCGCCGAATTCTCCGGCACCGGATATTCGGCAGGGGCGGGAATCGCGCCACGCCAGTCGGCGAGCCCCCCCCCCGGCGATTCTCTGGCCCGCGATGGGCCGAAGTCCCGCTGCTGGAAAGCCTGTCCCGCCGGCGAGAATCAAACCACCTCTCTTACCGGCGGGACCAGGCGGCGCGGGCGGGCTCCGGGGTCCTGGGGGGGGTGCGAGGGGGCGATCTGGCCCCGGGGGGTGCCCCCACGGTGGCCTGGCCTGCGATCGGGCCTCCACCGATGGGAGGAGGGTATAAACAGGGGGGAGGGAAGTAAGTAGGGGGGTTGTAATTTTGCATACTCTGCTAAAACATTAATGAAAACATTTTTTAAAGAATCTCGCAAAGCTTGGCGAGCCGGGTAGACATCTACCGGCTGCATTGTGCCTGCCCGAATGGGGTGCATGTGGCCGGTAGATCGTGCCCAATCATGACATTCAAAAGAGGTTTCAAATATATATGTGAAGATAATAATGTGTAGGGCGAGGGGGAAAGCAGGATGTGTGGAACAATTGAATGGTTCTTTCAAAGAGCTGGTACAGCCACGATGGGTTCGGAAGGCCTCTTCTGTTTTGTATTATTCTATGAATCTATATTAAATGCGCTCACTTTTACTGGTAGATTTTGTTGTTGTCCACCTGTATTGATTGTCAGCCTGGCAGTACCGTCAGCTGCAGTTCTCGAATGGCTATCTTCGCCAATGGCTATGACAGGGATTTCATTGGCTGGTGAACCATCAGGATTCGTTACATAAACCTCAGATGAGAAGGAACAGAAAAAACAATCTTTATCCTATTCCTCACATAGCAAAGATACATAGTTACAGAAAAGACAAAGTAAAGAGATATCTGTACCATGAGACTAAATGGCATTCCAGGCTTGTAATACTTGGAGGTCTTCGTGAATAATATGGTGTATGGCGTGGTGACTATTTTTATTCCTGATTTTTCTGCTTCGACCATGTCACTACCTGTGTCATAAAGCAATAAAATAGAAATTTAAAAATTATATTCGGCATTTTACCAAATTTCAGAAGTGAATGTTTCTGCTGCGGCTTAATAAAACATGACACAATTTAAGAGCAGCCATTGCTGTTTCTCAGAAATTACTGGAACCTATATTGAACTATTTTAAAGATTTGTTAGTGTACACAGATCGGTTGCTCAATAAATTCAATATTTTTTTGTTTTGATAAAATGTTTTCACTTTTACTGGGGCTAGTAGCACAGTGGTAAAATTAATCCATGAGCAAAAGTTCTCGAGAGACAAGGGGCGCGATCTTTCAGCCTCATTACACTCGCGCTCGAGGTGAATAGCGGGAGAGGCCAAAAACGAGATCCGCCCCAGGCGCCAAACAGTTTGCGATGCAACCGGCCCTCTCCCGTAGGCGAAATCGGGATCATGGAAAGAAGCCACTTAAGCCCTATTTCCATACGATTAACGAAACCCACCCATTCTCCAATGGCCTCCCATCATTTAGCGGCCACCCCAGCAAGTGGTCACGCTGGCGCCGATTAGTACTCCTTTTTAAAAACGTGAACCTGGCGGAAGGGCTTCTGAGGGGAGCTGAGGAGGTGAGTAGTTATCCTTGCTCGCAGGCAAAGAACCTGAGGGTGCTGGGCTTCCTACCTCCGTGCTCGGCGGGGGATGGGGGACCCTTGGCTGGGGATGCAGGAAACCCACCGCAGGGGTAGGCCGCCATGGGAGGGTGGGGGGATGCTGGGGGGCAAACAGGGGGCAACCGCTTGCTGCACCACCCAGCCAACCCCTGGATTGTTCGCACCCGTTCCTGAGGCTACCCCTGTCCCTCCCGTCAGTCTCACGAACCACCCATAATTCGCACCGACTGCTGAGTCCTCTGGCTGCGCGGCTGAAATATATTGCAAATAGGGAATTAGCAATCATGGTTAGATGAGCACTTCACACAACCCAAGTGATTCCCCGTCGGTGAGCGGACCATGTAGCACGTGGGTGTCACCGCCTAGCGTCCCAATCACACCTTGATGCCTGGACAGTGTGCTAGAACACTGCAACAGGCAACAGCACGGATTCAGCAGCCTACATCTGAACATCCAGTCAATGGGACACAGCTCCGGGGGACATGTACACGACCGGAGAGTGGGTGAGTGTCAGGAAGAGCGGACCAGCAATGGTCCAGTTGACGTTGTGAGCGGGTGTCTGGGGTACAGGGTCTGGGACCTGGTGAGTGGGGCCTGCTGTGACCGGTTGCGCATGAGCAAGGCGTTCCAGATAGGGGTGAGGGGGAATCAGTGGAGGATTGGAGAGTCCTGGGGTGGGAGCCAGTGCTATTTGTCACTCGAACATCCTCTCCCAATTTTTTACAGATATTGAACTCTGTGGCAGGGAGGTTGGACGCAGAGGTTGCCCCAGTGGTGCTGGTGCTACGCAATGCAGCCAGATGCCGGAGAAGGCGACAGCAGCAGCGTCTGCTGATGCTCGAGGCGGCAGCCCATGTGCCGTACGCTGCCCTACACCCTGAGGACCAGCCACCCATCAGGCTAGGGAGGGACCTAGAGGGGGAGTCCGCGACGGCCCAGGGTGTACAGGTGCCGCTGGTCCTTTGAATAAATGACGGACAGCGCGTGCCGCAGGAGGCTCCGCCTCACCAAGGGGATAGTGCGGTCCTGTGCCACTTCCTCACGGACTTGGCACCACGTGGAGAAGGAGGAGGACACCTCCTCCAAGTGGCCATCAAGGTCACCGCAGCCCTGAACTTTTACACCTCGGGGTCATTCCAGGGCTCGAGCGGTGACCTGTGGTATTTCGTAGGCCACAGTCCACAGGTGCATCCGGCAAGTCACAAATGCTCTGTATGCCTGGGCGGTAGACTACATCGTGTTTGACATAGACCAAGCCCAGCAAGATGCCCGGGCAGCTGGGTTCTCCACCATCGCCTGGATGCTGCAGGTCCAGGGGGTCATAGATGCCACGCATGTTGCCCTGCGCTCACTGGGCCGTCTGGGGGTACCCTAGATCAACCGAAAGGAGTTCTACTCTCTCAACATTCAACTCGTCTGCAACCACCAGGTGTCAATAATGCACTTGTGTGCGCGCTTCCTGGGGAGAGTCCATGACAGCTTTATCCTGGGGCAGCCGGTCATCACTGGCTTCTTTGAGGAGCACCCTAGGATGGGCATCTGGCTCTTGGGGGTGAAGGGATATTCACTGAGGCCCTGGCTCATGGCGCCAGTATGGAGGCCAGAGTCTGAAGCAGAGATGCGTTACAACGAGGCCCATACGGCCACCCGGGCTGTCATTGAGCAGTGCATCAGGCTCCTTAAGATGCGGTTCCGATGCCACATCCACTGCGGAGGTGCACTCCAGTACTCCGCATGGAGAACAGCGCGCTTTGTTGTGGTCTGCTGTGTCCGCCACAACCTCTCATAGTAGCGGGGTGACGAACTGGAGGTTGGTGACAAGGAACCAGTGGCCACCTCCGAGAAGGAGGATGAGGACAAGAAGGAGCAGGATGAGGAGGAGGGAGATGGGGACGAGAATGATGAGGAGGCGCAGGACTCCATCGTGTTTGGGGCTGGAGGACAAAGCCGGGGAGGAACCCGAGGCCCAGCCGGAGGCTGCAAGACAGGCAACAGTGAGGGTCCAGCAAGCCCGAAGCTCCAGGGAGGCCTCATACTGGCCCGATTCACCTAGGACGTGGCCTGGTCCATCGTCGCACCCTTACTCCCCCACCAACCCCATTTCCCACCCTCCCAGGGTATGTGTCACACCACTCCAGGGTGCTGGACCTATGCTGGCACGTTCAGTGGGTCACTGTCAAGGGTAGGAGGGGGTGATAATAACACACAGAGGGCTGGGCGCTGATGCTCCTCAATCAATGCCATAATCTGACCCCTGCCTGTCTGCTGAGTGCCCACTCACACCCATCACCTGCACGCGTATGATGCATTCCAGAAGAAAGTGGCAGAGGCTTCCTGCTGGTTGTGCTCAAAGGTGTTTATTGTTCAATACACGTCCCTGCTCCCCCAATGCTGCACCCCCCCCCCCCCCCCCCCCCCCCCCCGCCACGACCCTCTACCTACCGTGTCCCCACTCCACGTGTGCCTTCAGTCATCCCAATGTGCTCTAATAGCTCTACCACTACGCCCAGGTGTCTCCCCAGGATGCACATCTGAGGCGGAGGCAGCCAGCTGCTTATCTCGCCCCATGGCCTTTGATGCACCTGGCAGCCGTCCTCTGGGGGTTCTGGGGCCAGAGTGCTCCGGCTCACATGTTGGCAGCACATACACAGCCGTGACGCCCTGTCCCGTGTGCTGACCCCGAAAAGCGGCCGCGGCAGAGGGGTGGAACTAGGGGGAGCTGGTGGCCACTGTCGCCGTCCCATGAGATGGATCCGGGTTGGTACTCAGTGCCCCCTCTGCCCGGTCAGTGCCAATAGGGTCTGGGGTTCATCTTGGAACGGGGGGGGTGGGGAGCAGCTGGTTTCAGCCTCTGCATCATCTGGCTCTGCCAGCCCTGGTGGTTTCACATGGCCTGCACCATCATATCGACGCCCTCGGCGATGCTCCTCAGTGACTGGGACACATCCCACAGGGACTGAGCCATGCTCTGCAGTGCCTTGGCAATGCCCACCTGCGATTGGGACAAGCTCCGCAGCGCATTGGCCATTCCCATCTGAAAGCGGGACATCATAGATTATCATAGAATTTACAGTGCAGAAGGAGGCCATTCGGCCCATCGAGTCTGCACCGGCTCTTGGAAAGAGCACCCAACCCAAGGTCAACACCTCCACCCTATCCCCATAACCCAGTAACCCCACCCAACACTAAGGGCAATTTTGGACACTAAGGGCAATTTATCATGGCCAATCCAGCTAACCTGCACATCTTTGGACTGTGGGACGAAACCGGAGCACCCGGAGGAAACCCACGCAGACACGGGGAGGATGTGCAGACTCCGCACAGTCATGTCCCACAGAACCTCATCAAGGTCAGCCTGGTACTTGGTGACATCCCCCAGCGAGGCAGACATTCTGCCGAGACCCTCAGCCATGGCCGTCACGACGCCTTGGACACCTTCACTGATGGTGCTGAAGTCGTGCACCAGACTCTCCACTGCGGTCGCAGTGTTGGCCTCGCTGCCATGCATTGTCAGCGCCATTTCCTGTGCCGGTAGCCTCTGGCTCTCCTCCAAACTGCTATGCATCTGCTGGAGTGACACTGATATCGCCCTCTGAATGTCCCGGCTGCTCCCTATCATCACCATCTGCTCCGGATAACCCAGTTCCACAGGCTCAGCATCAGGCTGGGAACCAGCTGGGTCCAGGGATCCAGCAGACCTCCGATTGCTGTCTTGCCAGGGGGTTCCTGCTCCACCAGACGTGCTCATCAAATTGTGTCCCAGAAGCCTGACCACTAACATGTCCCACCGAGGCATGTGTAAATGCGCTGGCGGAGGCTTGGGATGACAGCTGTGCCGCTATTATAACAATTGCATCCTCGGAGCTCCCCTCCAAGGTGTTCTCCTCGGGATCAGGAGAGGGTGCCATGGGATGGGCCAACACCATTGACTGGAGGAACAGAGGAAGAATGGACATGTGGGACGCGATTCTCCGCTCCCGCGACTAAGTGCCCACGCCGTCGTGAACGCCGTCGAGGTTCACGACGGCGCGAAACGGCCCCGGTCTCGACCGATTCAGGGCCCGACAATGGGCTAGGATCAGGGCCATGAGAAACTCGGAGGGGCGTGTCGCTAAAGCAGCGTCGTCAGGGTCCCCGGTTCGATTCCGGCTTGGGTCACTGTCTGTGCGGAGTCTGCACGTCCTCCCCGTGTGTGCGTGGGTTTCCTCCGGGTGCTCCGGTTTCCTCCCACAGTCCAAAGATGTGCAGGTTAGGTGGATTGGCCATGATAAATTGCTCTTAGTGTCCAGAATTGCCCTTAGTGTTGGGTGGGGTTACTGGGTTATGGGGATAGGGTGGAGGTGTTGATCTTGGGTAGCGTGCTCTTTCCAAGAGCCGGTGCAGACTCGATGGGCCGAATGGCCTCCTTCTGCACTGTAAATTCTATGATATTCTTCCGACACTGTAGGCCAGTTCTCCAGGTCACACCGCTCGAGCTGACAGCTGCCGCCACCTTGTCCCAGGCAGCACTTACTGTCTTGAGGCTCACCCTCTGGGCCCTCAGGGGACCAGGACATCCCCCCTGGCCTCCACTGCGTCCAAGAGCCTCCCCAGGTCAGCATCAGCGAATCTTGGGGCCGGTCTCCTCGGCGTCATTGTTGCGAGCTGGCTGGGGTTGGCTAAACAAGTGCAGTTTAAGTGCTGCTCAAAATTGTTACTGGGGGGCCTGGCGAGCACGGTCGCGGTGAATCAGCTGGCGAGCCATCATTTGGGGCGAGAAGCCCGTGAGGTCTCGTGAAGTGGACTAATTACCATTTAACAGCATTGTCTGCCTCACTGGGCCAAGCGCCGGGAAACCTGCGCCAATTCCCGCTGGCTAGCACACTTAGAAATTTCCCAGAAAATCGTGCCAAGAGTTCAAATTCCACCATGACAACTGGTAAGATTGAAAATAAATAAATTAATAAATCTGGAATAAAAATGCTAATCTCATTCATAATAATCATGAAACTATCAGATTGTTACAAAAACCACAGATCGTTACAAAAACCAATCTGATTCACTAATCTTCTTCAAAGGAAGATCCTTAGCCGACCCAGAATGATAGATGGCACAAGATTCTCAGCCTATGTGATTGATTTCGTAAATGCCTTTGAAACTAACAAGCAACTGAGTTGTTGCAAAACCACTACAGAACAGTCAAATATTGTGGGTACACAAACATCACATGGTCTGCAGTAGTTCAAGGCAGTTCACCACCACCTTCTCGATGGCAATTCGGGATTGACAATAAATACTGGTCCCACCAGCATTGCTGATATCCCAAGAACAAATGAAAAAAACCTTTCTAATCATGCCTACTAGTATTTATATACCGAAGAATTGAGCACACTCTGAAATGCAATGAAATCAGCAGAACCTTACAATTTGGACCTCAGGATGTGAAATCGCTGGCTTTGAAAGCAGACCAAGGCAGGCCAGCAGCACGGTTCAATTCCCGTAACAGCCTCCCCGAAAAGGCGCCGGAATGTGGCGACTAGGGGCTTTTCACAGTAACTTCATTTGAAGCCTACTTGTGACAATAAGCGATTTTCATTTCATTTCATTTCATATGATTCAGGTGAACTTAATGTTCAACTAGTAGAAAGGTTGATAGAAAACACAACTGGGGGTGCTTTTGAGTACAACTCGCTGGAGTTTAAATTTCCCCAATCTTTTGCACTTTTTTCACCAATTACAAGTTTGTACTGAATTAAATGGTGTCAAAAAGTGGAAAAGCTACCCTTTACAAAAGAGGATTGTCCGATGAGCAGAAATTGAGTGTGTCCTGTTTCCTTTCCCTCCAGCATAAAGAAATGAAAGATGATCTTTCATTGAAACATATAAAATTCTTTAGGGTCTCAGTAGGGTAGAAAAGGAAGACATTTTTCCCTGGCTGGAGAATCAAGAACCAGGGGTCACTTGTCTGAGAAGAGGATACATTTCTTCACTCAATAAGCTGTGGATATTTGGATTTCTCAACAGCAAAGACCTGTGTATTTTCAGTCGTTCGGTATATTCAAAAACAGATCAACAGATATTTTGTTGTTGGGATAATGGACGGATATAGGACAGGATGGAGTTGATGTCGATGTCAGTCATGATGTGACTGAATGGAAGAGCTGACTCCAAGGGCCGAATGGCCTACTCCAGTTCATATTTTTAACTTCATTGCAGTGTTAATGTAAGCCTATTTGTTATTATTATTATATTATTATTTGTTATGTCAGACATACGGATTCATTTTCCATATAAATATAACTGCTAATGGATTAAGTCAATCATTTTTACAAACCTTCAATGCATGTACGAGAGATTGTTATTTAACCGTAATAAGATGCACAATATTTACACACCTGTATGTGTTATAACGCTGGCGGTAACATAGATTGAACACCCCACAAGTTCCTGAATGTTTGGAAAGCTGTTTTTCAAAGCTTCACTTGTCAGGGAAACAACTCCTTGTCCATCTGTAATCTGAAATTAAATAGTTTAGGGCACAAAACAGTCCTCTAACAAGTGCAAGACCCTAATTGGAATAAATTATTAAATGTTTTCCATTGTTCTGCTCTGCACTCTCCATCCCTACGGAGAAGTCCAATCTGCACTGGACACTGAATATTTAATGCACACTGTGATTGACTTTCTCAGCCCCAATTTTATTGAATCACACAGTTAAAAAGATTAAATAACTTTGTCACACAAAATAAACAGCTTTTAACAATCAAAAAGAACTACCATTCACCATTGAAGTATTTCCCCACAAAGAAAGCAATTACTTTCTCACTTAGCTGATTTTTCAATACTACCAAGATATTCCACTCACCAAACTATATGAACATGTTCGTATTACAAAAGTCAGCAATATTTTGCTCTTCACTTACAGCTACCGATTGAAGTGATGATGTGATGCTTATCTTTTCACCATCCATCATTATTCCAAACAGAACAAATGCACGACCGTGAACAGGTTTTCCAAAGGTGAATCTAAAAATTAGGTAAAACAGTTAAAATGAAATCGAAACAAACTCTCCAGATGTTCTCTGACAGATGAATACACCGACCTTGCAGTGATCGAAACATCCAATTTGACATCATCAACGTAGAAAAATTGCTTTTCCAACTCCAGGATAACTTCAAAACTTGGCAGCACTAACAAAAACAAACCAAGTCAAAACAACATTTAAAACTACATCACATCAGATCACTCATGATTTTCATTGAATGGAGAGCAGATTCAATGGGCTGAAAGGACTTCTTCTGTTCCTACATTTTGTGCTCATATAATTGCCTGTCTCTCATGCTATTACATGTTTGAACCGAGCAGTCAATTTACAGACACCAAGGTGCCACCGCAATGAACTGAATGGCCAGACTATGTTTTTGACGTCCTTTGAGAAAGAAATGTTGGCTGGACAAGGAAGAAAGTTCTTCTGAATTTCTTCAGCCAGTTCTAAGCATGCAGGCTTGTGTGACACCTTAGATGATAGTAATCAATAAAGCATCACCTCAATCTGGCCTGAAGAGTTTGCCTAATTTATCAGATAGAGATAGTGACCAAATATGATTGACATTGCACCAATTAGCCTACAGATCACCATTAAAATCAATTACATAATCACAAAGGCAAGGTCATCCATGAGACAGCGCAATCGAGTCTCAGAAACAAATTACAGATCAACCACAATTAAATTCAATGACAGATCAGGCTTGAGGGACTAAATAGTCTTCCCCTGTTACGATATTTGACTCAAGAAAAAGTCCTTCAAAATGTCCATCACAATGAAGAAAGAGGTGTGGAGGAGCACACCTGTGATATCCTCCTCCTGCACAATGTAGGAAATGAGGGACCATTGACCAAATGCAGCTTCTAGCTAACCGGATTTCAGAGCTGGAGCTGCAGCTGGCCTCACAGTGGAGCATCCGCGTTGCTGAGGAAGTCGTGGATAGCATGATTAACGAAGTGGTCACGCTGCAGGTGAGGATTGCACAGGCAGAAAGGGAATGCGTGACCATCAGGAACAGTAAAAGACCCAGGAAGATAATCCAGGAGCCCCCTGTGGTCATCCCCCTCTCAAACAGACATATCGCTTTGGATACGGTTGAGGGGGGGAATGGCCTGTCAGGGGAAAGCAGCAGTAGCCAAGTTTGCAGCACTGTGGGTGGCTCTGCTGCTCAGATGGGTGGGATAAAACGAGTGGCAGGGCAATATTGATAGGGGATTCAATAGTTACAGGCACAGACAGATGCTTCAGTGGCAACAAAAATGAATCATGGATGGTATGTTGCCTCACTGGTGCTAGGGTCCAGGGTGTCATGGAACGGCTGCAGGGCATTCTGGGGAGGGAAGGTGAACAGTCCGTGGTCACGGTACACATTGGTACCAACGGCATTGGTAAACTAAGTGATGAGTACCTGCAAGCTGAGTACAGGAAGTTAGGAGATAAACTAAAATGCAGGACCTCCAATGTAGTAATCTCAGGATTATTCCCAGTTCCACGTGCTGGAGAGAGCAGGAGTAGGAGAATAGATCAGATAAATGCATTGCTGGAGAGATGGTGTAGCCAGGATAAGTTCAGTTTCTTGAGGCACAGGGACCGGTTCTGGGGCAGGTGGGACCTGTACAAACCGGACAGGTTGCACACGGGCAGAGCTGGACCAATTTGCTTGCGGGGGGTTTCATTAGCTCTCTTGGGGAGCATTTAAACTAGTGCGGCACAGTGATGGGATCCCAGGAGTAGGATCAGATAGGTCAAAATCAGATCAGGAAAATGGAGGTGGAACATTAGCTAGTGAGTTAGGCGTCGTGATCGACTTGGAATTACAGGAGAAGAAAAGTTTTAAAAGTATCCAGCATGGAAAATGGTGGAGTATTACAAACAAGGCAGACGAGTTAAGGGCACAGATAGACACATGACAACAGGGTGTTATTGCTATAACAGAAACCGGGCTAACAGAGGGTAAAAATTGGCAGCTCAATATCCCTGGATACAGAGTTCTCAGGCAGGATAGAGTGGGATGTAAAAAAGGAGGGGGAGTAGCAATAATGGTGAAAGAATAAGTTCCAATCGTGAGGAGGAATGATGTATTAAATCGGTCAAAAAACAAGGCTTTAGAAATAGAAAAGGGACAGTCTGGGGAAAGGAGATGAAAGATCAAATATGTAGGCAAATTTCTACCTGTAAGAACAAGAGGGTAATAATAGTAGGAGACTTCAACTATACAAATATAAACTGGGATTCAAACACTATATGAGGAACTGAGGGAGAAAAATTTATGGTGTGTCCAGGAAAATGTTTCAACCAATTAGTGACAAACCCAACAAGAGGAGATGCAATTCTAGACCTGGTCTGTGGGAACAAAGAAGAGCAAGTGGGTGAAGTGATAGTTGCCGAGTCTATTGGGGTTACTGATCACAATTCAGTATTACCATGGGAAAGGACACGGATAAAACAGGAGTAAAAATGTTGGTTTCAGTATCCGCAGTAAAAAGTTTGAACTGGGGAAAGGCAAATTTTGCAGAAATGGGAAGGAATTTGGCAGAGGTGGACTTGTCAGCATTTCTAGAGGATAAATCAGTGGAAAACCAGTGGGAAGCATGAAAAAGTGAGACCCTAACTGTACAAAGTAGACATGTCCCCTCCAAAAATAAGAGTGCTACTGCCAAATCTAGACCCCGCCGGTTGTCGAGAGGAATACAGGGGGAGATCAAACAGACAAATATGATAGGCACAAAGAACTAAACACTGCCTAGACGAATATAGCAAGTGTAAGGGACAAATTCAAAAAGGAAATATGGAAATCAAAGAGAGGGTATGAAAAAAGATTTGCAAGTAAAGTTAAAGAAAACCCCAGGGGCGAGATTCTCCGACCCCCCCCCCCCCCCCCTGCCAGGTGGGACAATCGCCGGGGGTCGGCGTGAATCCGCCCCTGCCGTCCTTCCAATTCTCCCGCCCCCCAAAAACCGGCCCGGCGTGAGTCGCGCCGCCCGCCTCAGAGAATGGCGGGGTCCAGCGTGACTCAATGGGCTCCGGGGGCGCCTGAATTCTCTGGCCCGGGATGGGCCGAAGTCCCGCCCGTCTGTAGCCGGTCCTGCCGACGTAAATCAGAGTAGGTCCCTTACCGGCGGGACCTGGCGGCGCGGGCGGGCTCCGGGGTTCCTGGGGGATCGCGGGGGGATCTGGCCCTGGGAAGTGCCCCCACGGTGGCCTGGCCCACGATCGGGGCCCACCGATCCGTGGGCGGGCCTGTGCCGTGGAGGCACTCTATCCCTCCGCATCGGCCACTGTGGTCCTCCGCGATGGCCAATGCGGAGACAAACCCTTCTGCGCATGCGCAGGGATGATGTCAGCACACACTGGCGCTCCAGCACATGCGCCAACTCATGCCGGCCGGCGGAGGCACTTTGGCGCCAGTTGGCGTGGCGCCAAGCCCCTATCCCGCCAGCCAGCGGGGCGCCAACCACTCCGGGGCAGGCTTAGCCCCTGAAGGTGCGGCACGACGCCGGAGTGGTTCACGCAACTCCGTCCTGCCGGGGCCCACCACCCCGCCGGGTACGGGAGATTCCCGCCCAAGATGTTTTACCAATATATTAATGATAAACGATTAGTTAAGGAAAAAGTGAGATCTATCAGAGATAAAGAAGGGAACTTGCATGCAGATGCAGAGGCTGTGCAAAGGTTTTTAAATGAATAGTTTGTCTCCGTGTTTACAAAGGGAAATACTGAGATATTGGATGGGATAAGCATAAAGAGGAAGTACTCAAAGGATTGGATATTTTGAAAGTTGGTAAGTCGCCAGGACCAGATGGATTGTTTCCAAGACTACTGAAGGAGGTCAGGGAGTAGATAGCAGATGCTCTTAGTATGATTTTCAAATCCTCACTAGACACAGGGGAGGTGCCAGTGGACTGGAGAATTGCAAACATGGTCCCTTGGTTTAAAAGGGATCGAAGGAATTGCCAGACAATTATAGGCCAGTTAATCTTATGTCAGTTGTGGGCAAATTACTGGAATCAATCCTGAGATAGGATTAAGTGTCACATAGAAAGGCATGGACTAGTCAAGGATAGTCGGCATGGATTTGTTGAAGTAAGTTCTTGCCTCACAAATTTGATTGAATTTTTTGAGGAAGTGACAAGAAGAGTTGATGATGGTAGTGCAGTGGACGTTGTGTACATGGATTTTAGCAAGGCTTTTAACAAAGTCCCACATGGCAGATTGATCAAGAAAGTGAAACCCATGGGACACAGGCAAATGTGGCGAACTGGATAAAAATCGACTTAGTAACAGGAAACAAAGGGTAATGGTTGATGGCTGCCATTGCAATTGGAAAGTTGTTTCAAGTGGTGTTCCATCGGGCTCAGTGTTGGGACTCTTGCTGTTCGTGGAACATATCAACGATTTGGACATGAACAGGGGGAGAACGATTGTCAAATTTGCAGACGACACAATGATTGGCCAAGTGTGGACAGTGTAGAGGATAGCTACAATCGCCAGAATGATACAGATGGATTGGTGGAGGGGTGATAAACAAATCAATCAATCAGGTGGAATTTAACACAGAGAAGTGTGAGGTCATGATTTTACGGAAGTCAAACAGTTATAGGGAGTACACTATAAATGGGAATATACTAAGAGGGGTAGATGAAGTGAGAGATTTTTGTGTACAAGTACACAGGTCCCTAAAGACAGCAGTTCAAGTAGACAAGGTTGTTAAGAAAGCATATGGCAGAGGTATAGAATATAGAATACATATAGAATATAAAAGGATACAATGTCGGAATTGTATAAAACACCGGTCAGGCCACAACTGGAATATTGGGCGAAACTCTCCTACCCGCCCCGCCACATTTCTGCCCCGACCGGCCGGCGGGAGTCTCCGTAACACCGGCTGGTCAATGGGGTTTCCCATTGTGGGGCAGCCCCACGCCGCCGGGAAACCCCCGGGCGCCAGCAAAACGGAGACTCCCGCCGGCGGAGAATGACGCCCATTGTGTGCAGTTCTGGTCACCACATTGCAGCAAGGCCGTAATTGCTCTGGAGTGAGTGCAGAGGAGGTTTACAAGAATGCTGTCAGGGCGAGAAAAGTGTAGCTACGAAGGTAGATTGGATAAGTTGGGGTTACTGTCCTTGGAACAAAAAAGGCTGAGGAGTGACTTAATTGAGGTGTACAAAATTATGAGGGGAAGAGATGGGGTGGACAGAATAAAATTGTTTCCCTTGGTGGAGAATTCTAGAACCAGGGGACACAGATTCAAGACAAGAAGCAGAAGGTGTAGGGGGGACACGAGGAAGAAGGTTCTTATGCAGAGGGGAGTGGGTGTCTGGAATTCGCTGCCTGAGTTGCTGGTGGAGGCTGAGATCCTAAATTATTTTAACAAGTATCTGTTCCTGCACCTTAAGCGCACCTGACGTAAAGTGGGGTTAGAAAGGGTACCTGCATGTCCTCGGGCTGGCATGGGCATGATGGGCTGAATGGCCCCCTTCTGTGCTGTAACTTTTCTATGAATCTATGTGTCAATCACTTGATTCCATGAAAATTTATTCTTTGATGTATTTAGAGCAGTAATATTTATACAGGTCAAAATTAACACTTTTATTCCAGGTGTCCGGATGTCCTATCAGCTAAATAATTTGATAATCTGATTTAAAATCAATAAAACAATTTTAAAATAACAATACTAAATTATTTAACTGTATCATTGGTGTAGATTTATCAATAATAATCAAAAAACAAAGAATAGTACAGTACAGGAACAGGCCCTTCAGCCCTCCAAGCCTGTGTCAATTATGGTGCCTGTCTAAACTAAAACCTTCTATACTTCCAGGGTCTGTATCCCTCGAATGCCTTGGGGGCAGCACAGTAGCATTGTGGATAGCACAATTGCTTCACAGCTCCAGGATCCCAGGTTCGATTCCGGCTTGGGTCACTGTCGTGCGGAGTCTGCACATCCTCCCCGTGTGTGCGTGGGTTTCCTCCGGGTGGTCCGGTTTCCTCCCACAGTCCAAAGATGTGCAGGTTAGGTGGATTGGCCATGGTAAATTGCCCTTAGTGTTCAAAATTGCCCTTAGTGTTGGGTGGGGTTACTGGGTTATGGGGATAGAGTGGAGGTGTTGACCTTGGGTAGGGTGCTCTTTCCAAGAGCCGGTGCAGACTCGATGGGCTGAATGGCCTCCTTCTGCACTGTAAATTCTATGAATCCCATCCTATTCATGTATTCGTCAAGGTGCCTCTTAAACGCCGCTAGCGTATCTGCTTCCACCACCACCCCCAGCACTGCATTCTAGGCACTCACAACCGTCAGTGTAAAAGACATGCCTCGCACATCTCCTCTAAACTTTCCCCCTTGCACCTTAAACCTATGTGCCCCAGTAATTGACTTTTCCACCCTGGAAAAAAGCATCTGACTATCCACGGTTCATCCCACTCAGAATTTTGTAAACCCCTATCAGGTTGCCCCTCAACCTCTGTTGTTCCAGTGCAAACAATCCGATGTTACCCAACCTCTCCTGCTAGCTAATACACTCCAGACCAGGCAACATCCTGGTAAACCTCTTCTGTACCCACTCCAAAGCATCCGCATCCTTCTGGTTGAGCGGCGACCAGAATTGTATGCAATATCCAAATGTGTTAATCAATGGAAATCTGCAGATTTGAAGAGACCCAAATGTGATGTTACACATATGGCACAATAAAATCACGAGCACAGAATGAGAAGAAACCAAGGTCACGTACAGCCACTGCGCTGCACCCGGCACGGATCCGGGTGTGGGGTGATTAGCAGGAAAGGTCAAAATCGGGATTCGCGCCGGGAGCGAACCATTTTGAAATCCATCGCTCCCGATGGCGAATTCCAGATCTCACCAAAAAATGGCAAGAACGTCATTAAGCCTAATTTGCATTCATTTCAATCTCATTGGCATTGAAGTCAAATGCAGTGGCGTCCCAGAAATCATCCGACTCCCAAGTAAGAAGTCATGTCGGCTTAATTTAGTACTCCTTTGACAGGCCCCTGCTGCAGCTTCTCTCATGAAAGTCAATTTCAATCCCTATGGCTGTGAGAAGCCTCTAGCTTCACAGCTGAAGACTATTTCAAAGGAGGGATTAGCCTTGTTAATTGTGATTGAACTACATGCTTCTGACTCTTCGAAGAAACAGATGCCATGGCTGAGACAATGATTAGTGGACTGGGGACGGGATTCTCCGACCCCGGGCTGGGTCGGAGAATCGCCGGGGGGGGTAACGATTAACGCAACAGACAGTGACCCAAGCCGGGAATCAAACCTGGGACCCTGGCGCTGTGAAGCAACAGTGGAAACCACTGTGCTACCGGGCAGCTGCCAACAATCAAACACTAAAGAGCTGGGCTTCACCACTGAAGACCCTCACACGGCTAAAGGGTAAGTGTCTGGATGAATGGAAGGCAGCTGAGAACGAGCACGTGACACACAGCATGTGACACAGTGCCTTACAGCACAAGGGACCCGGCTTCAATTCTGATCTCGGGTGATGTGTGGGTTTCCTCCAGTTGCCCCGGTGTCCTCTCACAGTCTAAAGGTTCGGTGCATTGGCCATGCTAAATAGTGCTCAAATGGTAGGTGGGGTTACGGGGATAGGGTGGGGAATCTCAGAGGGCCGTGCAGACTCGATGGGTTGAATGGCCTCCTTCTGCAGAGAGTATATACTAATGTTGATGGCAGAGATCTGGGGTCTCGGGGTTCCTGATCTGGCCAAGAGTGAGTGTGCAGAGTGAGATTTGCCACAACTGCCTCGCTAGACGGCACTCTGAGAGAAGGCAGGACAGTCATGCTAAGGGTGGGGGAAGCCTGCGGTATTTTAGGGTCCTGGGATGGAAGATCTAACTGATTGTCAGTCTCTCTCCTTCTCCAATTCCTTACAGATACAAAGATGTTTGCTGGTGTGCAGCCCGCGGAGGCAGCCCTTGCTCTGCTTGTGGCAGCTGAGGTGGGCAGATGCCAAAAACAGCATCAAGACCAACGCAGGCTGGAGGCAGCACCACCTGTGCAGGGGGCCACCACGCACCCTGAAGACCCGGCCACCCAATAGGCTGAGGAGGAGCCAGAAGAGGAGACCTGCGATGGGCACTGTGTACTGAAGTCATTGGTCCTTCCATGAGCTGACGTGACAACATATGCCACTGACAGCTACGTATCAGCAGGGTGACAGTGCGGCACCTATGCCATGTTCCTGTGGACCCGGCACCCTGTGGAGGAGTATACCTGCTCCCAGCGGTCATTAAGATCACTGCAGCATTAAACATGCCTTTGAGTGAGGGCTCCCGACAGCCCGTTAACATCCCCGCACTGGTTTGCTCATCATGCTCCTTGCATGCAAGTCCCTCAACTTTCACTTGGTTAATACCAGCTGCGGCAGGCCTTTAAGTGGGCATTAATTAAGGGCCTCAATTGGTGGCGGACAGGAATAGAGCAGCAAAGGGCCATGCTGGGACAGACTTAATCTGCTGAAAGTGATGAAGCAGTGGTGTCCCCTATGGCCTGATTAATGGCCATCCCCCGCCCCACCATCAAACTCACCATGGGGGAAAGAATTAAGTTCCACCCTACATGTGAGCAGAATCATGGGGAAGGAGAGAACCACAAATTATCAACAGATCCAAGTACTTTTAGCCGACATATTGATCTTAATATCAATACAAATCAACTTAGCACGATACTCTGAAATATTCTGCACTAATGTTTACAGAAATATTAAGGTCGCCATCATCCCAGATGACCATAGGCTGCTTTCCCCTTTGAGGGGGAAAGATGACTGGTGACGATTTAACCTGAGGATCACCACACCTCAGACGAGGAGCAAGGTTGAAAGCGGGACCTTCATGAATAACCTCAGCCAGTACGGAAATTAAACCCGTGCTGCTGACCTCGCTCCGCGTCACAAACCAGCTGTCCAGCCCTGAAGAACAAAAGTAGTTGAGCCAGATTTTCCAAACCGTAGCCTTTCAGTTAATTTATAACTATGCTGAGAAATGCTTTGCCTTCAATATCTATTTTAATAAATCATTTAGGACAGAGAAATAATAGACTATTACACCATTTAAATTTCCTCACCATATTCCTTGACCTCGAATTCAGTTGTGTAATTTATATGACTGGCCTCCTTGTAACTTGCAGCAATCTTCCAGATTCCAATACTGGAAAATATATCAATCAAGTAATTTTATTTTAAATTCTTTCTTGATACGTTACACATATGTCAAATCTTCCAATAATTACAATTGTAAATGTGTTTAATCAAAATATATTCCCCATAATTCCCAAGACAAAATGAACTGTCCTTAGTTTTTGTTTCAAGCTTAAGGCCACACGGGACAAAAAAATCCAAAATCAACAAGGTGCTTTCAATTATTGAAAAAAACATAACTGATAAATGGAAACAAATAACATTTTGTATTAGGGATATCTCGCAATTCTTTTCAACCTTAAACACTGAGAAAAATTACAAATAATGCACAGATATTAGATCAAGATACGACTCAGTAGCACACCAGAGGTTAAGATATTTCCTGCGATTTAACGCAGTTGGTCAGCTGTGAACCCAAATAATGAGCGGGATTATCTACGCTACCCACTGCTTATTTCGTCGTGGCCGAAGCGGCCCGCTATTGGCCGGCAGCAATATTTTCTGATCCTACCGTTACCAATGGGGTTGCCCATTGAATGCACGCCTTGCCTCTGGGAAATCAGCGGTGGAGGTGCGCCATTGGCGGATTGGAACATCCCACCAGCATGAACAGCCAGTAGATTCCAGCCACTGTCTCATACTGCTCCTTCTGAGGCTAACTCATAAATCCTCTCGCTACTCTCGCATTGCTCTCTCTACAAATCGTTCTTTTATCTTCTTACCCCTCTTGCACTGTACCCTCTTAAATGTGCTTTTATCCACTTGCCACTCCTCACACTGCTCCATCTCAGACTCATGTATTTTAATCTCGCCACTCTCACACTGCTCACTTTCAGACTCACTTTTTTAGCCTCTCATCAATCTTGTCGACTTGCTGCCTCTCAGACTCGCTCCTCTACCCTCTCGTTCCCACATTGCTCCTTCTTAGACTTGCTCTTTCAGTTTTTTGCTGCTCCAGCAATGCTCCCTTGCAGACTTGTTCTTTTATCCTCCTGTGCTCCATCTCAAACTCACTTTTGTATCCTCCCACCGCTCTTGCACTGCTTCCTTCACTCACTCCTTTATTCTCCGACGGCTCTCGCACTGGTCCTTCTCAGAATCCCTTTTTTATCCTTCACCACTCTCACATTGCTCCTTCTCTGATTCACTCTTTTATCCTCTTGCTACTCTTGCACTTCTCACTCTGACTCGTTTTCTTCTCCTCTCGCTGTACTCGCACTGCACCCTCTCAAACTCACTTTTTTATCATCTTGCAGTGCTGCCTCTCAAGCTTGCTCATTTATCTTCACAGCTCTCACATTCTCCCTCTCAAATTCACTCTTCTATCCACTTGTTGCTTCCTCTTTTATCCTCTCTCTGCTCTTGCACTGCTCTATCTCTCTCAGACCCACTCTTTTATCCCTTCAACACCCTCAATGCTTCCTCTAAGACTCAATCTTCTATCCACTCACCGCTCTCTCTGACTCGCTCATTTATTTGATTAATTATTTTTAAAATATTTTTATTGGTATTTTCAATTTATACACTTTGGCCAGATTACTCTGAGCCTGCGCCGGGTTGGAGAATCGGCAGGGGGGCGCGAGAATTCCACCATGCCGCCGGGCCGCTGATTTTCTGGCGACCGGAGAATTGGCGCCAATCGTGGCCGCACGGTCGCCGCAGCACTGGTCGGGGGCTCCTAAAATAGGTCTCCGCAGCGATTCTCCGCACGCGACGGGTTGAACTCCCGCCGAGCTCCGCCGGCATGGTTCAGACCTGGGGCGAGATTCTCCGACCCCCCGCCGGGTCGGAGAATCGCCGGGGGCTGGCGTGAATCCCACCCCCGCCAGTTGCCGAATTCTCCGGCACCGGATATTCGGCAGGGGCGGGAATCGCATCGCACCGGTTGGCAGGGCCCCCCCCCCCCCCGCGATTCTCCGGCCCGGATGGGCCGAAGTCCCGCCACTAAAATGCCTGTCCTGCCGGCGTAGATTAAAGCACCTACCTTACCGGCGGGACAAGGCGGCGCGGGCGGGCTCCGGGGTCCTAGGGGGGACGCGGGGCGATCTGGCCCCGGGGGGGGCCCCCACGGTGGCCTGGCATGCGATCGAGGCCCACCGATCCGCGGGTGGGCCTGTGCCGTGGGGGCACTCTTTCCCTTCCGCCTTCGCCACGGTCTCCACCATGGCAGAGGCGGAAGAGACACCCTCCACTGCACATGCGCGGGAATGCCGTCAGCGGCTGCTAACGCTCCCGCGCATGCGCCGCCCGGAGATGTCATTTCCGCGCCAGCTGGTGGGACACCAAAGGCCTTTTCCGCCAGCTGACGGGGCGGAAATTCGTCCGGCGCCGACCTAGCCCCTTAAGGTTAGGGCTCGGCCCCCCAAGATGCGCAGCATTCCGCACCTTTGGGGCGGCGCGATGCCTGACTGATTTGCGCCGTTTTGGGCGCCAGTCGGCGGACATTGCGCCGATACCGGAGAATTTCGCCCCTGGTACCACCCGGGAGCCCGGACCCACGGCCGATATGGACTTCCTGCTGGGGGGCAAGGGGATCTGACTCTGGGGGGGCCTCTACGGGGTCCAGGCCCACGATCGGAGTCTTCCGCACCCATTCCGCACCCATTCCATCCGCACCCATTCCGTGGTGGGTTCACTTATCCTTCCCCTCACTCTCTCTACCATAACTGCCCAGTGGTAATATTGTAAGTTTGGTAGTGCCAGACCACCGCAGTCCTTTCTCCTCTGCAGTGTTGATTTGAGGACTCTCAGGTTCTTACCCCCCCATACAAACGGCGTGAACATTTTGGAAAAAGGCCTTGAGGATGAAGATCGGTATTGATCTGAACAGGAAGAGGAACCTCGGCAGTACGCTCATTTTGATCGTCTGCACCCTCCTCGCCAGGGAGAGCGGGAGCGTGTCCCATCTCTGTAGGTCCTTTTTGACTTCCTCCGGCAGGTGCATTATTACATTCATCAGCAGCCTGATATTCGCAGTAAGCTGCCTACCCTTGACAAGACCTGTATGGTCCTCTGAGACCACCTCTGGTACGCAGTTCTCCAGCCTTTTGGCCAGGACCCTCGCAGGTATCTTCGCGACCACATTCCGGAGTGAAATGGGTCTGTATGAACTGCATTCCAGCGGGTCTTTGTCTTTTTTAGGTATGAGCGATATCGTGGCCTGTGTTAGCGTAGGTGGCAGCGTGCCCCTCACCAGTGAGTCTGCGAATATGTCCCTTAAATGTGGCGCCAGGGCTTTTTTAGAAAAGTCCACTGGGAACCCGTAAGGTCCTGGCGCCTTCCCAGCCTGCATGGAGCTGATGCTCTCCATGATTTCTCCCAGATCTATTGGTCCTGCGAGTTCCCCCTGCCTGTCCTCCCCCAGAACTGGCGTTGTCGTGTTATTCACCCTGGGGTAACACGGACTGCCTCTGGATGCAGTTGTACTGTAGAGCAGACACCAAACTTAGACGTTGGTTCAATACAATTTATTGAACTTCTGTAACAAGGCACACAGCTTGCTGTGGGTTAACACTCTATTACTCGAAGTGTACTAACTCTAACGAACTAGACCGGACTAGCTCTGATCCACGTGTAGAAGGTGCTAACTTATATACACCCTGACTGTCACTACAGTCGTCACCAGTGGAAAGAAGCAGAGTGCTGATGTCTCGTGTGTTTTATAGTAGGAAGTCCCCCTCTACTGTTCTGTCTGGTGATTGGTTGTGTTTTGTCCTATGTGTTGATTGGCTAACCTGGGTGACTATCACTGCCTGACTTTACCTCATGATGTGCATGAGTGCATATTATGACAGGCATATCCAGTTTCATCCCCACATCCCCGTCGGGGGGTTCGGAGGTGTATAGCCCTCTGTAGAAGGTCTCGAATGCCCGATTGACTTCTTTTGGTTTCGTTACCAGTCTGCCTCTGCTGTCTTTTACCTGCGCTATTTTCCGCGTGGCTCCCTGCTTTCTCAGCTGGTGTGCCAGTAGGCGGCCAGCCTTTTCTCCAATTTCATTGTAAGGTCCCCCGTGTCTTGCAGAGTTGGTGTAGTGCTTTAATGGTTAAAGTCCATTTGTCGCCTTTTCCTCTCTGCCAGCGGCTCTACGGCGGGGCCTCGGAGTACTTTCTGTCGACTTCCAGGATGGAGTCAATCAGCTGTTGCCTGGCCGCCCTCTCTTCTCTGTCTCTCTCCGCCTTATGGGCCACAATTTCCCTCTGATCATGGCTTTTAGTGCCTCCCAGAACATGGAAGGTGTTAGCCATGAACTCACCCATGGCCTGTGATGTTTTCTGGCAGAAGGTCTTGGCGGCCAGGAGGTCCATTTCCAACCTCCATGTGGGGCGTTGGGCACGGCCCATCTCCAACCTCACATCCATGTAGTGTGGAGCATGGTTGGAGAATTCCCTCTCGCCGGGGTGCAGGAACCTCCATGGGTCCATCGCCCATCTGATCCATGAATGGTCCCAGTACCCTAGCCATGCCTGTCTTTTTCCCCGTTCTGGGGTTTGATCGGTCAGTCAACGGGTCCTACACGCAGTTAAAGTCGCCCCCATAATCAGTCGATGTGTCTCGATGTCGGGGAATTCTGCCTTGGTCCTTTTTATAAAGTCTTTGTCGTCCCAGCTGGGCGCGTACACATTTACCAGTACTACCGGTGCCCCGAGGACATTGCTGACCATGACGTACCGTCCTCCTGGGTCCATAACCTTCCTGGTCTCTGTAAACCTCGTCCTCTTACTAATTAGTATGACTACTCCCCTAGCCCTCGGCCCATAGCATGAATGATACGTCTGTCCCACCCAGCCCTTTCTTACCAGCTCTCTGTCCTTTTCCCTAAGGTGTGTCTCCTGCAGGCAGATTATGGCGGCCTTCAGACTTCCTAAGTGGGCGAAGACTCTGGATCTTTTCACCGGACCGTTAAGTGCTCTTTCATTCCAGGTGACTATCCTGGTGGGGGGGCTTCTGACCCCGCCGTTCCTGTGGAATCAACCATACTTACCTGGTGGACGCGCCCCTGCACTCCGGGGTTCCCCTTTGTGAGGGGGCCGTTCATAATGTCCGCGGCCACCGTTCTCACCATGAGGTCGGGCCCCTGCGCTCCGTGGTTTCCCTTTGTCCAGGAGGCACCTAACGTGGCTGCTAACTGTCTGTACGCCTCGTGGGTGCGCCCCTGCACTCCGAGATTTCCTTTTGTTTAGGGACCCTTCAAAGTGGCTGCTTGCGGCGTCACCTTGTTCCCTCGGCCTGCTCCCTGCCTGCCCAAGCCAATCCAGTTGCCAACTCTTTTTCCCCGTTCTGTTCCCTGTATGTTCCGTACTCCCCCTTGCTCCTCTCCCCCTCCCTGTCCCCCCTCCGGTGTTCCCCCTCCCTGCCACTGTATCCCCCTCCCCCCACCCGGCCAGGCATTCCCTCTCCGCAGAGAGGTACTCTGCAACCCCCCTTACTGCCTGTCTTCCCGGGCTAGCCCCTCCTGTTAGTACGGTTCCCCCCTCCCAGGACTGTTCTAGCCCTTTGCCTGTGTTCTCTGACTGCCTGTACTCCCCTCTCCGCCTCCTCGCCTGCTTTCCCTGTCCTCGCTCTCTCCTGTATCCGGTCTTTCTGTTCAAAACGAGGCATTACAGTCCCGCGCAAACACACAGTCAAGATATCGTCTCTGATTCTGTCCCGTTTCAGCGATCCTCTGCTGACACACCTTCATCGCTGCCGTGCTTGTTGTCTGTCTAGGCCGTTAGTCCGCACAAAGTCGTTTGCTTCTGCTGCGGTATTGAAGCCATGTTCTTTACTCTGGTTCGTGACCCAGAGTCACGGGGCTGGTTTAGCACAGGGCTAAAGAGCTGGCTTTTAAAGCAGACCAAGGTAGGCCAGCAGCATGGTTCAATTCCCGTACCAGCCTCGCTGAACAGGTGCCGGAATGTGGTGACTAGGGGCTTTTCACAGTAACTTCATTTGAAGCCTACTTGTGATAATAATCGATTTTCATTTCAGAGCATGCCAAATCGCACCCCACGTTTGTAGAACACTGAAGTTGCCCTGGTAAACTCGGCCCTTTTCTTTGCCAGGCCTGCCCCAATGTCCTGGCAGACCAAGATTCTGTGTCCATCCCATGAGCTCGCTTTTGTTTGCCTGGCCCACTGCAGGATCCTTTCCCGATCCTGGTATCGGTGCAGCTTTGCTATAATCACTCTCGGCTGCTCCCCTGCTTTGGGCCTCGGTCTGAGCGACCTGTGTGCCCTGTTGAGTTCTGGGTTGTTGGAGAAACTGTGTCTCCCGACTTGGTTACCCAGCATTTGGGTGATATAGCCTTTATATATCGGCTCTCTGCCTTCGATGCCTTCCTGCAGGTCCACAATTCGAATGCTCTGCCGCCGGGACCTGTTCTCCTGATCCTCGATATTCCGCTTCAGACTTCCCTGGGCCGCCGCCAACCTTTTCACCTCTGCCTCCAGAGCATCAATCCTGTCGCTCTGGTCCATCGAGGCTCTCTCGAGGTCCTGGATTATGTTTTCCTGCGACTTCACTTTCTTCCCCAGACGAACGATCATGCGTTGAAGGGAGACCATTGCCTCCGTCACTATCACCTTCACAGTCAGCTGGATCTCGGTTTTCAATGCCTCCTTCATGGCGGCCAGCTACCTTTTTAGGTAGATCCTCCACCCATCCCCTGGTGGGGAGAGGGAGGCTAGTGCTGGTGTCGGCGCCAGTGCTCGGGTCGCCGGTCTTTCCCGCTCTTGGGCGGCCGAAGCTTCCAGCTCGCCTCGTGGGTCCACCAGCTTGTCCGCCCGCTGGCCATGGCCCTTTCCACCACTTCTGCCCTCTCGTCAGCCCCTCGAGCTTCCGCTCGGCGGCATCTTCTCCCTTGAATTGTTTTCTCTTTTGGGATTATTTTCCATTGGTTTTTCACGCTAAATTCTTCTTAAAGTAACTTTTTTGGTTCTAGTTGGTAGGAGAGCCACCTGATATGCGTCCGTTCAGCACATCACTCTCACCGGAAGTCATCCTGACTCGCTCATTTATCCTCTCTCTGCTCTTTGCACTGTTCTCACTCAGACTCACAATTTTAATCCTCTCACTGCTATTATTTTATCCTCTCGTATATTGGCATTATCATCCATCTCTGAAGTCATCTCCTTCACTCATGGTTACAATTTAAATGATATTTTAAGACAGTGGATCATCCCTCTGCAACTGGATCCTTGACTTCCTGACTCATAGACCACAATCAGCAAGAATAAACAACAACACCTCTTCAACGATAGACCTCAATTCTGGACTAAATATTTCCATTACTCTTGGACCCTTTAAGTATGATATACTTCAAATTCAGGTTTCGGCAAACCCAAAAATTAGTGCCAGAGTCAGTACTTTAAATCTCTTCCAGCCCATCATGCACTGAGTTATGGTTAACTTGCAGTAACACCTAGATGTGAATTTTCCTGATCTGGAACTGTTACCTTCTTCGTGGACAGCTATGTGGGACATAATGGCTCCAGCAAACTATCTCTGAAAAATACTGTATGATACTTTAGTAAATTATGCATTTGCCACACATCATGCCCAAATGCTTTGCTACACATGTGCTGATATCACCTATACGGATGCTAATAACTTCAAAGGACCACAATGCTTATTGTTATCGTTGTGTGATTGTAGGAAAACTGACTGAGCTTTCTGTGCAACTTCACATCTAGGTGTTACTGCAAGTTCCCACCTGCTTCAAGAAGACCACCATCATACCGGTGCCAAAGAAGAGCCAGGCAATGTGCCTCAATGACTACCGGCCGGTGGCCTTGACATCTATCATTGTGAAGTGCTTCAAGATGTTGATCATGAGACACATCAACTCTATATTCCCGGAATGCCTAGATCCACATACCGCCACAACCGGTCCACAGCAGACGCCATCTCCCTGGCCCTACACTCATTCCTGGAGCATCTCGACAACAAGGACTCCTACGTCAGACTGCTATTCATTTACTGCAGCTCCACCTTCAACACCATAATCCCAGTCAAACTCATATAAAAGCTCCAAAACTTAGGACTTGGATCATCCCTCTGCAACTGGATCCTTGACTTCCTGACTCATAGACCACAATCAGTAAGAATAAACAACACCTCTTCAACGATAGACCTCAATACTGGGACCCTGCAGGGCTGCATACTTAGCCCCCTATTATCTTCCCAATTCACACATGATTGTGTGGCAAAATTTGGCTCCAAATGATACGACCGTAGTGGGTTGGATCTCAAACAACAATGAGTCAGGGTACAGGAGGGAGTGAGAGACCCTAGTGGCATGGTGTAACAACAACAATCTCTCCCTCAATGTCAGCAAAACTAAGGAGCTGGTCATTGTCTTAGGAAGCAAAATATCGTACACACCTCTGTCTGCATCAATGGTGCTGAGGTGGGGATGCTTGACAGCTTCAAATTCCTAGGTGTGCAGATCAACAACAATCTGTCGTGGTTCACCCACGTCGACACTACCACCAAGAACGCACAACCGCACCTATACTTCCTCAGGGAACTAAGGAAATTTGGCATGTCCACATAGACTCTTACCAATTTTTACAGCTGCACCATAGAAAACATCCTTCCTGGCTGCACCACAGCCTGGTATGGCAACTGCTCGGCCCAAGACCGTAAGAAATTATAGAGAGTTGTGAACACCGCCCAGTCCATCGCCTGAACCCGTCTACCATCCATTGACTCTGTCTACACCTCCCACTGCCTTCAGAAAGCTGGCGGCATAATCAAAGATCCCTCCTATCTGGGTTATTCTCTCTTCCAACCTCTTCAATCAGGCAGGAGATACAAAAGTCTGAGAACACGCACTAACAGATTCCAAAACAGCTTCTTCCCCGCAGTTACCAGACTCCAGAATGACCCTCTTATGCACTGAACTGATCTCTCCACGCATCTTCTCGCCTGTGCAGTGCTACACTCATAGAACATAGAACATAGAAAATACAGCACAGAACAGGCCCTTCGGCCCACGATGTTGTGCCGAACCTTTGTCCTAGATTAATCATAGATTATCATTGAATTTACAGTGCAGAAGGAGGCCATTCGGCCCTTTGAGTCTGCACCGGCTCTTGGAAAGAGCACCCTACCCAAACTCAACACCTCCACCCAACACCAAGGGCAATTTGGACATTAAGGGCAATTTATCATTGGCCAATTCACCTAACCCGTATGCTTCACTCAATGCCGGTTTCGAAATATTTACATTGTGTATTTATCGTATGTCCTATATTTTTCATCTATGAAACAATCCATCCGGACTGTACGCAGAACAATACTTTTCACTGTACCTCGGTACACGTGACAATAAATATTTCATCACATCAATCTCCAGAACGACTTAACCCCAGTGGCAAAGCGAAAATGCAATGGCTGGGATTTTATGGCCTTTCCCACCACTGGAATCTTCTGGTTCCGCCAAAGGTGATCTCCTGTGGCAGGTTCCAAAGCTGGACGAGCAAGCCTTGCAAAACACCATAGACGCCGACCGGTATGACTGGAAGATCCCACCAACGGCCAGTGGCGAGCCCCCTCGGAAAACACGCCGCGCGCGGGGGGCCAGAAAATCCGGCCAAATGATTGTAAAATTCCCACCAGTACTCACCCTTAGAAGGAATTAGGTATGCTGATCAGTATGATTATTATTTGCTCACACCTATATAGCGATTAAAATTAGTTCAGGCAGAATTTTGATTCCCAGTGTGACAACCTACTGTATCATTCAATGTATTTTGTATGTTCAATGTATTTTGTATGATGCACAGTTGTGAAAAGGTTCTGGATTATGAACTGCCAAGTCAATGAGAGAAATGTTTCTCCACAATGCTTTGGCAGCAAGTTCCAATTTTACAGCATTTTTTGACACTTACTTTACAATCTCGGGTACTTTAAAGGTGCTTCCAGTAATGCCAGTATTATCTTTGGCAAATACTTCATCCCTCCTCACAATAACGTCGTGTGGATTCTGAAAGAAAGACTTGTAAAAAAAATTCTTTCCTGGCTAAAACAAAACAATTAAAAATTATGGCAGCAGGTGGAATTCCAAAACATTGCATACATTTGTTTTAACAAAATCATCAATATATTTATTTCTTGAAGACACAGAATACAATTACTAAAATAGATTGTGTATCCAAGTAAAATTACATGTGCTCCAGTGGCACAATCGGTTAGCGCGCAGTACTTATAGAACAGTGCAATCAGCAGGCTATGCCGAGGTTCTTAGTTCGAGCCTCATCTGGAGCAGACATTTATCGGCGGCACGGTAGCACAGTGGTTAGCACTGTTGCTTCACAGCGGCAGGGATCCGGGTTCTATTCCCCGCTGGGTCACTGTTTGTGCGGAGTCCACACGTTCTCCCCGTGTCTGCGTGGGTTTCCTCCGGGTGCTCCGGTTTCCTCCCACAGTCCCCAAAGACGTGCTCATTCGGTGAATTGGACATTCTGAATTCTCCCTCAGCCTCCCTGAACAGGCGCCGGAGTGTGGCGACTAGGGGACACAGTAACTTCAATGCAGTAAGCCTACTTGTGACATGAAAAAATGAAACTCGCTTCTTGTCACAAGTCGACTTCAAATGAAGTTACTGTGAAAAGCCCCTAGTCGCCACATTCCGGCACCTGTTCAGGGAGGCTGATACGGGACATTATTAAAGATTATTATTATTAAATTAATATTCATGAGTGCTAGCTCATCATATTTTAACTTTTAGGTGCTTAAAAAAACATGGCTCTGTGAAAGAAAAACAGGGTTTGATTAATTTTTTAGTTCATTGAGGGAGTAACAAGCAACAAGGATGGATGGACAGATGGACAGATGCTCAGGTCACTCACGACGGCTATGGAAGCTTCTTCCCTTGAACCACCTGAACAGCAATGTGTTCACCAACACAAGCGATTGGAACATTGCCAGAATGCCCACCATGTGTGCCCTACCCAATATCCACATTGATAATTAAGCAGCAGGGATGATTCAAATGCAATTGCCTCCTCCAGCCCTCAAACCCTCTGAGGTCTCGGCGTTCCTCCAATTCTGGTCTCTTGCACATCCCCTACTTTCTTTATGCCACCAATGGAATTCCCTCTCTGAACCGCTCAGCATCTCAACGTCACCCTCCTCCTTCAACATGCTCCTTAAAATCTACCTCGTGATTGTCCAGACATCCCCTTCTGTGGGTTCAATGTCATATTGAATTTGACAACTCAACGGAATGTGAGCGTTTGGTGAGCTGAGGGAGTTCAGTGAAGGAGGAAGATTTTGTTCTTTTCCTTTTTCTAACTTTCTCACGCTGCAGGAATTGGTTCTTGAATTGCTACAGGGAAAGAATCAAGCTGCTGGTGAGTATCCGTGGTCAAGTTTTATTCTATTCCTAAGGTTTAAAATAGTACAGGAATTTGCGAGGAAATTAATAAATATATAACAGAAAATAAATTCAAAATAAAACACACTAGTATGGGAGGACAGGTGATTTATCATGGCTGCAGCAAGTAGGAGCTCCTGGATACCAGTGTAATCCAGGGCAAGCACATCTGCAGTTAAGTGTCTGCGACTTGAGGAGTTTTGGCTCACAGTCATTGAGTTGGAGGCTGAGCTGCGGACACTGCAACAGATAACGGAAGGCGAGAGTTACCTGAACACTGTACCAGGAGCCAGTCGCACCTCTTAGGCAGGGTCTTCTGATTTGGAGGGTAGTCAGGGATAGCAAAATGTGGCTGCAGCTGAGGCTGGTAGGGACCCAGGAGGAAGGAATGACAGCCTCTGCAATCATTCAACAGGTTTTAGCTTTTTCTCAGCTTGTTTTGATGAACGTTGGGGCTGCAGGGTGGATGAGCTGACTTACCATGCCACTGTGGTACAGAAAGAAATTCAAGTGGGGGAAGCACAAAGGAATGTAGTGGTAGTAGGGGACAGTATATTAAGGGCGAGTGATACTTTTCTCTGTTGCAAAGAGCGAGAGTCCGGAAAGCTGTATTGCCTGCCTGGTGCATGGATTCGGATATTTGCAAGGAGTGGAAAGGAACTTACAGGAAAGGGTGGACCCAGTGGTTGTGGTCCATGGAGGTACCAACAACATAGGCAGGATGAAGAAGAAGGTTCTGCATCGTCAGTATGAAGAGCGAAGCGCCAAATTAAGCAGAACCTCAAAGGTAATGATTTCTGGATTATTACCTGTCACGCGCAAATTGGCAAAAGACAAAGAAGATTAGCAAAATGAATAAGTGGCTCAAGGACTGGTGTGAGAGAGGTGGGTTTCAGTTTGTGGGACAAGGCACCAAAATTGGGGAAAGTGGAGCCGTACCGTTCAGACAATGTACAACTGAACCTTGCTGGGGCTGTTCAAGCAAACCACATAACTAGGAACGTAGACCAGGGTTTGACACTAAATGGTGGGGCAAGGGATCAAACTTGGGAAAATGTGGTGGGCCAAAGAGTAGAGACAAGGGGCGGGATTCTCCCCTGCCCGGCCGGGCAGGGGGTCCCGGCGGGATGGAGTGGCGTGAACCACTCCGGCATCGGGCCGCTCCAAAGGTGTGGATTTCTCCGCATCTTTAGGGGCCAAGCCCTCACCTTTAGGGGCTAGGCCCGCGCCGGAGTGGTTGCCGTCCCGCCGGCTGGTGTTGAAGGCTTTTGGCGCCACACCAGCCGGGGCCGAAGGGAGTCTGCCGGCCGGCGGAAGTCCGCGCATGCGCGGGAGCATCAGCAGCTGCTGACATCATCCCCGCGCATGCACGTGGAGGGGCGGTCACCTCCGCGTCGGCCATCGCAGAGGCTATGAAAAATGAAATGAAAATCGCTTATTGTCACAAGTAGACTTCAAATGAAGTTACTGCGAAAGTAACATTCCAGCGCCTGTTCGGGGAGGCTGTTACGGGAATTGAACCGTGCTGCTGGCCTGCCTTGGTCTGCTTTCAAACCCAGCGATTTAGCCCTGTGCTAAACAGCCCCTATGACACGGCCGACACGGAGGGGAAAGAGTGCCCCCACGGCACAAGCCAGGCCACCATGGGGGCACCCCCCGGGGATAGATCGCCCCACGCACCCCCGCGGACCCCGGAGCCCGCTCACGCCGCCTGGTGCCGCCAGTAAGGGAGGTGTTTTAATTCACGCTGGCGGGACCGGCATTACAGCGGCGGGACTTCGGCCGGAGAATCGCCGGGGGTGGCCCGCCGACAGGCGTGGCGCGATTCCCGCCCCCACCGAATCTCCGGCGATTCTCCATCCCGGCGTGGGGTCACAGAATCCCATCCTAGGTAAGAGATAAAAGTACCAATATGGGTATCCCAACCATGACAGGTTGGGACAGGGAGTACAAATCTAAAACAAAGAACAAAGAAAAGTACGATGATGTGGAGATGCCGGCGTTGGACTGGGGTGAGCACAGTAAGAAGTCTTACAACACCAGGTTAAAGTCCAACAGGTTTGTTTCGATGTCACTAGCTTTCGGAGTGCTGCTCCTTCCTCAGGTGAATGAAGAGGTATGTTCCAGAAACACATATATAGACAAATTCAAAGATGCCAGACAATGCTTGGAATACGAGCATCAGCTGGTGATTAAATCTTTACAGATCCAGAGATGGGGTAACCCCAGGTTAAAGAGGTGTGAATTGTGTCAAGCCAGGACAGTTGGTAGGATTTCGCAGGCCAGATGGTGGGGGATGAATGTAATGTGACATGAATCCCAGGTCCCGGTTGAGGCCGCACTCATGTGTGCGGAACTTGGCTATAAGTTTCTGCTTGGCAATTCTGCGTTGTCGCGCGTCCTGAAGGCCGCCTTGGAGAACGCTTACCCGGAGATCAGAGGCTGAATGCCCTTGACTGATGAAGTGTTCCCCGACTGGAAGGGAACATTCCTGCCTGGTGGTTGTTGCGCGATGTCCATTCATTCGTTGTCGCAGCGTCTGCATGGTCTCGCCAATGTACCATGCTTCTGGACATCCTTTCCTGAAGCGTATGAGGTAGACAACATTGGCCGAGTCACACGAGTATGTACTGCGTACCTGGTGGGTGATGTTCTCACGTGTAATGGTGGTATTCATGTCGATGATCTGGCACATCTTGCAGAGATTGCCATGGCAGGGTTGTGTGGTGTCGTGGTCACTGTTCTGAAGGCTGCAAACAATGGTTTGTTTGCGGTTGCGCGGTTGTTTGAAGGCAAGTAGTGGGGGTGTGGGGATGACCTTGGCAAGATGTTCATCTTCATCGATGACGTGTTGAAGGCTGTGAAGAAGATGTCGTAGTTTCTCCGCTCCGGGGAAGTACTGGATGACGAAGGGTATTCTGTCGGTTGTGTCCCATGTTTGTCTTCTGAGGAGGTTGGTGCGGTTTTTTGCTGTGGCGCGTTGGAACTGTCGATCGATGAGTCGAGCACCATATCCCGTTCATACGAGGGCATCTTTCAACGTCTGTAGAGGTCTGTTACGCTCCTCCTCATCTGAGCAGATCCTGTGTATACGGAGAGCTTGTCCATAGGGGATGGCTTCTTTAATGTGTTTGGGTGGAAGCTGGAGAAGTGGAGCATCGTGAGGTTATCCGTGGGTTTGCGGTAAAGCGAAGTGCTGAGGTGACCATCCTTGATGGAGACGAGTGTGTCCAAGAATGCAACTGATTTTGGAAAGTAGTCTCTGGTGAGTCTGATGGTTGGATGGAACTTAGTAATGTCATTGTGTAGTCGTTTCAGTGATTCTTCGCCGTGGGACCAAAGGAAAAAAATGTCATCGATGTATCTGGTGTATAACGTCGGTTGAAGGTCCTTTGCAGTGAGTAGGTCTTGTTCAAACTTGTGCATGAAGATGTTGGCGTATTTGGGTGCGAATTTGGTCCCCATGGCTGTTCCGTGCGTCTGGATGAAGAACTTGTTGTCGAAGGTGAAGACGTTGTGATCCAGAATGAAGCGGATGAGTTGCAGAATTGTGTCTGTAGATTGGCAATTGTTGGTGTTGAGTACTGAGGCTGTTGCAGCAATGCCGTCGTCATGGGGGATGCTGGTGTAGAGTGCCGGGATGTCCATTGTGACGAGGAATGTTCCTGGTTCAACTGGTCCATGGGTGCTGAGTTTCTGTAGGAAGTCCGTCGTGTCGCGACAGAAGCTGGGCGTACCTTGTACGATGGGTTTCAAGATGCCCTCGATGTAGCCAGAGAGGTTCTCACACAGGGTCCCATTGCCTAAAACGATAGAACGGCCTGGTGTGTTGGCCTTGTGTATTTTCGGGAGGCTGTAGAGATCCCCAATGCGGGGAGTACGTGGGTTGAGAGCACGAAGGGTGCTCTGAAGATCTGGATCTAAGGTCTTGATCAGTCTGTTAAGTTGGCGGATGTGTTCCTTGGTCGGATCTGCGGGTAACTGTCTGTAGTGTTCTTGGTTGTTCAGTTGTCGGTATACTTCTTTGCAGTAGTCCGTTCTGTTCAGTATGACAGTGGCCCCTCTTTTGTCTGCTGGTTTGATGACGATGCTGCGGTTGGTCTTGAGAGCGCGGATGGCATTGCGTTGTGCTTGGGTGACGTTCGGGGCTGTTTTGTGAATGCGACTGATGAATCTGGCATTGACGCGACTCCTGATGGCTTGAGCATACATGTCGAGTCTAGGGCTGCGGCCTTCCGGAGGGGTCCAATTCGACTCTTTCCTCTTCAGTTTCCACACCGCAGATCTCTCGGTTTGCTGTTCCGGTTCATTGGTAGTCTGCTTGGGTTCGCTGTTGGCCTCTTGAGGTCTGTGGAAGAATTCCCGGAGCCTCATTCGCCTGATGAATTCCTCCGTGTCTGCCGCAAGACTGATGGGGTCCATTTTGGTGGTGGTGCAGAAATTGAGCCCTCTGCTGAGGACTTCGATTTCGTCTGGTTGAAGGGTGAAGTCTGACAAGTTGACAATAGATTTCCCTGTATTGTTTTCTACTGTGGTACCGGGGGTGGCTTGGTTGCTGCTGGTGGTGATACCGAATTTCTCAAACTTCCTGTTTTTGGTATGAATTTCGGTGGCATAGTATTGTTGTCTCATCTGTTTGGCGGTGTTCCACAGCTGGTCTGCTGCGTCCTGAGAGCAAGTTGAGAATATGGCCTCTATCTTGGTTTCCAGTTTGCGTCGTCTGCTGTAGAGTTGGCGAACGAGGTGGTTGAGGAGTGTGAGAGAGGTGCGACGGCAGAGTCGCTCGGCGTAGTCTGTGTTGTAGGTCGACTTGAGTGGGTTTGTGATCTGTCGCCCTTTCGGGATCTTGTCTGTTTCTTGCATCTTTGTAGAAACCTAATGTCAGTGTCTATATGCGCGATCTTCCTGAAGATCCTCTCCACTTTTGGCCGGCGGTTTGCGGTGTCGATGGTAGCCATGATGTGGAGATGCCGGCGTTGGACTGGGGTGAGCACAGTAAGAAGTCTTACAACACCAGGTTAAAGTCCAACAGGTTTGTTTTGATGTCACTAGCTTTCGGAGCGCTGCTCCTTCCTCAGGTGAATGAAGAGGTATGTTCCAGAAACATGTATATAGACAGATTCAAAGACGGCAGACAATGCTTGGAAAACGAGCATCAGCTGGTGATTAAATCTTTACAGATCCAGAGATGGGGTAACCCCAGGTTAAAGAGGTGTGAATTGTATCAAGCCAGGACAGTTGGTAGGATTTTGCAGGCCAGATGGTGGGGGATGAATGTAAAGTGACATGAATCCCAGGTCCCGGTTGAGGCCGCACTCATGTGTGCGGAACTTGGCTATAGGTTTCTGCTCGGCGATTCTGCGTTGTCGCGCGTCCTGAAGGCCGCCTTGGAGAACGCTTACCCGGAGATCAGAGGCTGAATGCCCTTGACTGCTGAAGTGTTCCCCGACTGGAAGGGAACATTCCTGCCTGGTGATTGTTGCGCGATGTCCGTTCATTCGTTGTCGCAGCGTCTGCATGGTCTCGCCAATGTACCACGCTTCGGCACATCCTTTCCTGCAGCGTATGAGGTAGACAACACTGGCCGAGTCGCACGAGTATGTACCGCGTACCTGGTGGGTGGTGTTCTCACGTGTAATGGTGGTATCCATGTCGATGATCTGGCACGTCTTGCAGAGATTGCCATGGCAGTGTTGTGTGGTGTCGTGGTCGCTGTTCTGAAGGCTGGGTAGTTTGCTGCAAACAATGGTTTGTTTGCGGTTGCGCGGTTGTTTGAAGGCAAGTAGTGGGGGTATGGGGATGACCATGGCAAGATGTTCATCTTCACCGATGATGTGTTGAAGGCTGCGAAGAAGATGTCGTAGTTTCTCCGCTCCGGGAAAGTACTGGACGACGAAGGGTATTCTGTCCCATGTTTGTCTTCTGAGGAGGTCGGTGCGGTTTTTTGCTGTGGCGCGTTGGAACTGTTGAACGATGAGTCGAGTGCCATATCCCGTTCGTACGAGGGCATCTTTCAACATCTGTAGATGTCTGTTACGCTCGTCTGAGCAGATCCTGTGTACACGGAGAGCTTGTTCATAGGGGATGGCTTCTTTAATGTGTTTGGGTGGAAGCTGGAGAAGTGGAGCATCATGAGGTTATCCGTGGGTTTGCGGTAAAGCGAAGTGCTGAGGTGACCGTCCTTGATGGAGACGAGTGTGTCCAAGAATGCAACTGATTTTGGAAAAGTACAGCACAGGAACAGAAAGAAAAGTACAGCACACGAACAGGCCCTTCGGCCCTCCAAGCCTGCGCCGACCATGTTGCCCATCTAAACTAAAATCTTCGACACTTCCAGGGTCCGTATCCCTCTATTCCCATCCTATTCATGTATTTGTCAAGATGCTCCTTAAACGTCACTATCGTCCTTACTTCCACCATCTCCTCCGGTAGCGAGTTCCAGGCACCCAGTACCCTCTGTGTAAAAAACTTGCCCTCGTACATCTACTCTAAACTTTGCCCCTCGCACCTTAAACCTATGCCCCCTAGTAATTGACCCCTCTACCCTGGGAAAAAGTCTCTGACCATCCACTCTGTCTATGCCCCTCATAATTTTGTAGACCTCTATCAGGTCGTCCCTCAACCTGACTACCTTCTCTCTGACTGTCAATACTCTTGAGGGTTCTACCATTCACTGTATATTCCCTACCTGCATTAGACCTTCCAAAATGCATTACCTCACATTTGTCCGGATTAAATTCCATCTGCCATCTCTCCGCCCAAGTCTCCAAACAATCTAAATCCTGCTGTATCCTCTGACAGTCCTCATTGCTATCCGCAATTCCACCAAGCTTTGTGTCATCCGCAAACTTCCTAATCAGACCAGTTACATTTCCTCCAAATCATTTATATATACTACGAACAGCAAAGGTCCCAGCACTGATCCCGGCGGAACACCACTAGTCACAGCCCTCCAATCAGAAAAGCACCCTTCCATTGCTACTCTATGCCTTTTATGACCTAGCCAGTTCTGTATCCATCTTGCCAGCTCACCTCTGATCCCGTGTGACTTCACCTTTTGTACTAGTCTACCATGAAGGACCTTGTCAAAGGCCTTACTGAAGCCCATATCGACAACATCCACTGCCCTACCTGCATCAACCATCTTTGTGACCTCCTCGAAAAACTCTTATCAAGTTAGTGAGGCACGACCTCCCCTTCACAAAACCGTGCTGCCTCTCGCTAATACGTCCACTTGCTTCCAAAAGGGAGTAGATATCTCCAGAATTCTCATCAGTAATTTCCCTACCACTGACACTTTGGGCAGCACGGTAACATTGTGGATAGCACAATTGCTTCACAGCTCCAGGGTCCCAGGTTCAATTCCGGCTTGGGTCACTGTCTGTGCGGAGTCTGCACATCCTCCCCATGTGTGCGTGGGTTTCCTCCGGGTGCTCCGGTTTCCTCCCACAGTCCAAAGATGTGCAGGTTAGGTGGATTGGCCATGGCAAATTGCCCTTAGTGTTCAAAATTGCCCTTAGTGTTGGGTGGGGTTACTGGGTTATGGATAGAGTGGAGGCGTTGACCTTGGGTAGGGTGCTCTTTCCAAGAGCCGGTGCAGACTCGATGGGCCGAATGGCCTCCTTCTGCACTGTAAATTCTATGTAAATAAGGCTCACTGGCCTGTAGTTCCCTGGATTATCCTTGCTACCCTTCTTAAACAAAGGAACAACACTGGCTATTCTCCAGTCCTCCGGGACATCACCTGATTTCTGTCAAGGTCTCAGCAATTTCCTCTCTTGCCTCCTTCAGTATTCTGGGGTAGATCCCAGAAGGGCCTGGGGATTTATCCACCTTAATATTTTTCAAGACGCCCAACGCCTTGTCTTTTTGGATCTCAATGTGACCCAGGCTATCTACACACCCTTCTCCAGACTCAACATCCACCAATTCCTTCTCTTTGGTGAATACTGATGTAAAGTATTCATTTAGTACCTCCCTCTAAGAGTTTGAATGAAAACAAATGAACTGAAAGAGAAATAAATCGGTGCAATCTGATCACCATTACAGAGACATGGCGACAGGATGACATTGATTGGGACTTGAATATTGAAGGATACATTACATTTAGAAAGGACCAAAAGCAAGGGAGATGTAGAGGTGTGGCTCTGTTAAAGAACAAAGAACAATACAGCACAGGAACTGGCCCTTTGGCCCTCCATGATACCAACCTTGGCCAATTAATGCTGGATATCTAAGTTCAGGAAACCAGGATGTCGAAGCAGTTTGGATTGAGGTGAGGAATGATAAATGTGAGAAATCACATGTGGAAGTGGTGTCTCGGCCTTCTAATTCTAACTACACGGTCGTACAGAGTACAAAGAAGAGATAATAGGAGCTTGAAAGGTACAGAAATAATCATGGGGGATTTTAATCTATATACAGACTGGAAAAATCAGATAGGCAAAAGCAGCCTAGATGAGGAATTCATAGAATGATTTCAGAATAGAACAAAGATTAAAGAAAGGTATAGCACAGGAACAGGCCTTCCAAGCCTGTGCCAATCATGATGCCCTCATGAAAATTAAACCTTCTGCCCTTACTCAGTCCATATCCTTCTAATCCCTCCCTATTTATGTACCCATCTAGATGTCTCTTAAATGCTGCTAATGTGCCTGCTTCCACCACATCGACTGGCAGCACGTTCCAGGCACCCATCATTCTGTGTGAAAAACTTAGCCTGCACATCTCCCATAAACTGTCCCTTCTCACTTGAACCTGTGCCCCTTTGCTATTGACATTTCCACCCTTGGAATAAGCTTCTGACTATCTACCCTGTCTATGCCTCTCATAATTTTGTAGACCTCTATCAGGTCTCCCCTCAGCTTCTGTCTTTCCAGTGTACATAATCCTAATTTATTCAACCTCTCCTCATAGCCAACGCCCTTGAGACCAGGCAACATCCTGGTAAACCTTTTTTGCACTCTCTCCAAAGCTTCCACATCTTTCTGATACCGTGGTGACCAGAACTGCACAGAAAACTCCAAATGCGGCCTAACCAAGGTTTGAGATAGCTGCCGCATGACTTCTGTACTCGATGCCCCAGCTGTTGAAGGCAAGCATGCCATATGCCTTCTTAATTGCCTTGGCCACCCGTGTTGCCACTTTTAGGGAACTGTGGACCCCCACACTCACATCCCTCTGTATGTTCATGTTCCGAAGGGTTCTGCCATTTACAGTATCATTCATACCTAGATTTGATCCTCCAAAATGCAACACCTTGCATTTGTCCAGATTAAACTCCATCTGCCATTTCTGTGCCCAAGTCTCCAGTCTATCTATATCTAAAGTTGTATCCTCTGACAATCCTCGGCACTATCAGCAACTCCGCCAATCTTTGTGTCATCCGCAAACTTACAAATCAGACCACCCACATTTTCCAAACATCATTTACATATATTACACACAACAGAGGACCCAGCACTGATCCCTGCAGAACACCACTAGCTACTGATCTCCATTCTGAAAAACAGTCTTCCACCACTCCTCCTTGTCTTCTAGAACCAAGCCAGTTCTGTATCCATCTAGCCAGCCCACCCCGAATCCCATGCGATTTTAGTTTTTCTACCAGACTGCCATGTGGGACCTTGTCAAACGCCTTACTAAAGTCCATATAAACTACAGCCATAGCTGTAGTTCTTCATCACCTTTTCAAAAAACTCAATCAAGTTGGTGAGACATGACCTCCCACGTACAAAACCGTGCTGCCTGTCACTAACTAGTCCATTTTCCTCCAAATGTGCATATATATCCTGTCCCTCAGTATATTTTCCAAAAGCTTTCCCACCACTGACGTCAGGCTCACCAGTCTATAATTTGCTGGATTATGCCTGCTTCCTTTCTTAAACAAGGGAACAACATTGTCTATTCTCCAGTCCTCTGTTTCTTAGAACAACACATTCCAAAGCTAATCAGAGAGTAGGCTATAATGGACCTGGTAATGTGCAATAAGATAGGATTAATTTACAACCTCATAGTGAAAGTGTCCTGAGGTAGCAGCAATCATAATATTCTTTCATTTCATTCTTTCATAATATTCTTGTCATTTGGTAGTAATATTGCTAGGAAAACAACATTTTGTCAAAACCTTTTGCCTTGCACTCATCAGGGCCATTCTTGGCATTCTTGGGATTGTCCTGATGACAGAAAAATGAGAAGCTTCAAGGGGCTTAGCACAGAGCTAAATCGCTGGCTTTGAAAGCAGACCAAGGCAGGCCAGCAGCATGGTTCAATTCCCATACCTGCCTCCCCGAATGACTAGGGGCTTTTCACAGTAACTTCATTTGAAGCCAACTTGTGACAATAAGCAATTTTCATTTCATTTCACTTTTCACAGTGGGCCTGATTCTCCAGGAAGCCTGGCCCAAAACGGCCACCGATTCCCCGTTTTGTTGGGGGCGAGCAGGGAAGAAGTGTAGAGCTCGCAGCTCTAGCTGCCGATGCGGCCCTGAGCATTTCCGGTTCCATGGCTGCACATGCGTACAGTGGCGGCCTGCAGCCACCGCGCCATGCTCCATGGCAAGACTCAGCCCACGGACCCGGACCGCAAAAGTAGTGCCCCTCTTCGGCCGCTCACGCGCCCCGGACCGCCCGCCCAGTGCCCCCAGCCCTGAATAAAGCACCCATACCCGCAGATCGGCCCTCCCCCGACTGTGGCGGCACCGGACTGACTCCGCAGCCGCCACGCTAAGTTCCTGACGGGTAAGACCACGTCGGGAACTCGGCTGGTCGGGGCCGGAGCATCGCGGGGCAGGCCTCAGGCAATGGCCTAAAGCCATGGATACGCGGCGCGGCGTACATTTTTCCGGGGGCGGAGAATCCGAAAACCGCCGCCGCCCCGACATTGCTGGCAAAACGGATTCTCCACCCCGTCGCCGAATGCGATTTCGGCGTCGGGGAACGGAGAATCCAGCCCAATGTCTTTTTTCAGCAAAATTTATTTTTACATTCAGTTTGAGGGAGATACCATTCCGTCCAAGGTTAGTATTTTAAACTTATATAATGGCTTTCTGAAGACATGAAAGCAAAGTTAGCTGAAGTGAACTGGGAAATGAAGTTCGGGAATAGGGCAACAAAGGTTCACTGACAGGCATTTAAGGGTACAGTTCAGACAATGCAAAATTTGGGCGGCAAGGTAGCACAGTGGTTAGCACTGTTTCTCACAGCACCAGGGTTCCAGGTTCGATTCCGGCTTAGGTCACTGACTGTGCAGAGTATGCATGTTCTCCCCTTGACTGCGTGGGTTTCCTCCGGCTTCCGCCCACAAGTCCCGAAAGACATACTTGTTCAGTGAAATGGACATTCTGAATTCTCCCTCTGTGTACCTGAACAGGCACTGGAGTGTGGCGACTAGGGGCTTTTCACAGTAACTTAATTGTAGTGCTAATGTAAGCCTACTTGTGACAATAATAAAAATTATTATTATTATAGATACATTCCAATGAGTAATAAAAATTCTAAGGGGAGGTTCGCCGCATGTTTCCTGGCGCTACAACACTTTCTAACCTAACTCCGGTTAGATACGGGGCCTCAGCAGCGAACCCGTGGCCGAGGCCGCACTTAGTCCCATTTCCTGCACTGAGGGGCCCCGCTCACCGAAACCCCTCAGTGCAGGGTGGGATCGGTGCAACATTTTCCCCCCCTCACCCACCCAGGGCAACCTCCCCGCCCGATCACCACCATGCAAAAAATGCCAGGTGACACTATCAAGGTGCCAGGTTGGCACTGCCAGGGTGCCAGGCTGGCAGTGCTAGAGTACCACCCTGCCCTGAGGGCATGCACCAGGCGGCCTCCAATCCCCTGGGAGATCCCCAAGAGTCTGACAGTTTCACCTGGGTGCCAGTCTGACACTGCCAATGTGCCCAGGTGATGCTGCCAGATGGCAAGGGCACTGCCAAGGTGCCAGGCTAGCATTTTTGGGGGAGGCCAGCACTGAATTGCACTCGCCCAAAGTCTCCAAGGCAAAGGGGACAGATCCCAATGCCTTGGTTATCTCAGGGAACTGCATAGTAAAGTGAGACCAGCTGTCCTGCTCTCATATGCAGATTTGCCAAAAAGTGATTCCGCCCACAACGGGCGGGCGTCACATCACGACGTCTCACAATATCGCATTAGATCTCACGAGATGTGATGAGCAGGGTCGATCCCGGGAGCGGTTCCTCCAGTCACTTACCGCCCACACTTCGCCACAGTGCGCTACTTTTCAGGGTGCAGCGTGGCCGGAACATCGCGTCTATTGTCACTTTTTGGGGCTGTGGGGAGTTTCTCACCTGATTAGCCTATACTTAGCGGGCGCGATTTAATGGCCGCGAGAGCGCGACATTGTCGTTAGATAGCAGGAGTGACCGGAAACGAGAACCGCGCCAGGTGCCGATCTGTTCGCAATCTAACCAGCCCGCTCCCCTTGGTAAAATCTGGTTCTCACCTTAGTATGGTGAGAAACCAATAATCACCACTTAAGCCCAATCACAGGATCCCTACAGTGCAGGATGGGGTCATTCGGCCTATCGAGTCTGCACTGACCTTTCCAATGAGCACTCCGCCCATTTATGAGTGTCTACCTCACGCTTTCCCCGTAATCCCATAACCTAACCTGCATATCCCTGGACATTAAGGGGCAATTTAAGGGAAGGTTGGGGGGATTGAAGGGTGGGGGCTCTGGCAGGGGGAACTGAAAGTACATCTTTGGACTGTGGGAGGAAACAGGAGAACCCGGAGGAAACCCACGCAGACACGGGAGAACGTACAAACTCCACACAGACAGTCACCCGAGGCTGGAATTGAACGCAGGTCCCTAGCGCTGTGAGGCAACAGTGCGAACCACTGTACCACCGTTCTGCCCTTCTCCATACAATTAACGGGAGCAATGCCCAAACAAACAACCTCCTCAGCAAGTGATCACGTGGGCGCCGATTAGTACCCATTTTTAAATACGTAAAACTGGCGGAGGAGCTGCTTCAGGGACCTGAGAACTTGAGTAGCCATCTTCGCTCACAGGCGGGGAAACTGGGGTTTCTGGCCCAGTGCGCGAAGGGACTTGGGAAGCAACTGGGAGGGAAAACCTTGGTCCGATGGGCTGGCAGGGAGGGTGGGCGGCACAGAGCAGGAAGGTTGGCCGACCGTGGTTTTGGCTGCGTGGGGGGTGTCTAATCGCCTGCGGGTGCACCATGCTAACCCCTGGAACGTGTACACGCATTCTGGCGGGCAAGCCTAGCTGTCTGTCTGCCCCACCAACCACCCATAACTCCCACTGACCGCGGAGGCCCTTGACAGTCGCAATTAAGTGATCACCTCACATTTCCCAAGTGGATTCCCGTGGGTAGACATGTAGCATGCGGGGGTTATCGTCAAGCATCTCAATCAGCTGGGTGGGGAGGAGTAACGTGGGGGACTGGATGGGTACGGGTGGAAGACATTGCTAGTTGTCAGTTTCTCATCCTCTCCCAACTCCTTACAGATATTGAACAGTATGGACAATATTTTGGATCCCGCGAAACATGCCCCAGTAGTGCTGCTGGCAGGCCAGGCGGCCAGATGCCGGCGAAGGCAGCGTCAACAGCATCGACAGAGACTTGAGGCAGAGGCCCATATGCTGGGCCCTGCCCCATACCCTGAGGGCCCGGCAGCCCATCAAGCTAGGGAGGGACCCAGAGGGGGAGGCCGTTGATTGGCCAAGATGTACAAGTGTTGCTGGTCCTGTGAACAGATGACGGACAGCGTGTGCCGCAGGAGTCTCCACCTCAACAAGGGGACGGTGCCGCACCTGTGCCATGTCTTTGCGAACTTGGCACCACGTGGAGGAGGAGAATCCCGCTCCCGGTGCCCATCAAGGTCAACGGAGCCCTTAACATTTACGCCTCAGGATCATTCCAGGGCTCAAGCGGGGATTTGTGTGGCTTGCCACAAGTGTATCCGTGAGGTCTTGGGTGCCCTATTTGCCCAGGCAGTGAACCCTATGTAGTTTGACATGGATCAGGCCCAAAAGGATGCCCCGGCAGCAGGATTCTCCGCCATTGACGAGATGCCCCATGTCCGGGGGCAAATAGATGACACGCATGTCAACTCACCGGGCCGTCTGGGAGCGCCCTGCATCAACATTAAAGGGTTCCACTCCCTGGCATTCAACTCGTGTGCGGCCACCAAATGAGAATCATGCATGTATGTGCACACTTCCCAGGGAGTGTGCACGACAGCTACATCCTGGGGCAGTCGGACATCCCTGGCCTCTTCGAGGACTACCTCAGGATGGCCAGTTGGCTCTTGGGAGATAAGAGGTACCCCGCTGAGGACCTGGCTAATGAAACCAATACGGAGGCCAGTGACTGATGCGGAGACCTGATACAACAAGGCCCATTTGATCACCTGAGCTGTCATTGAACAGTGCATCGGACGGGATTGCACATGGACAATACCCCACCCACCCAAGTGAGTACACCCCGCTATGGGGTTTCTGAGTGCCCCCTTTTCATGTCTTCCCATGCCCCTTTCGGGCCCCCCTTCCAAAGCTCGCCACCCTTCAACCCCCCCAACCTTCCAGAGGCCTCTTGATAACCACCCAGCACCATTCCAACCTTCATATCCACCCTCCACTCTCCTTTCATCAGCATTGCACCCCACAGGCCCTGACATTTGGCAGTGCCATCCTGTAACCTGGCATTGTCACCCTGGCAGTACTGCTACTGGCTTTGTGGTGCCAACTGGGCAGATGGGCAGTGCCAAGTTGCCTACATTCCAAAGGGAGGGTGCCACGCTGCACTACCCAGGGGCCGCTGATGGCCTGGGGGACTCCCTGGATGCCGTTCCATCTGGTCCAGGTTATGTGGAATAGTACTGAACAGCGCCCGGCTGGGGACTCCCTGCGGAGGCCATTAGATGCGAGGAGGCCGGTACATCCCGGGTGAGTAGGCCTTAGTAGGTTTAAAACCTACTTAAGCAAGTGTGGCTTGGCCCCGCCCATTGTTGCGGAATTCCGGTCGTGCCGCCTCGTGGGACTTGGGTAGATTCCACAAGACGTAGTATCTGCCGGGAAGCCTGCGGAAGGCCTCACCCAGCATCTACCGGCCATGTCGTGGCCGGTAGATCGCATCCCTTGTTTTAAAACAGTGACATTAGATAAGGCTATTGTGGATACTAAAAGCTCATGGCGTGGGGGTAACATACTGGCATGGATAGAAGATTGCATAGCTAACAGGGAAACAGAGATTTGGAATAAATGGTTCTTTTTCTGGTGGTGGAATGTAATGAATGGTGTGCCACAGGGACTGAAAATCTTTGTGCTAAATTCGCTGAGGACACAAAAATAAGAAGGAAAGTAAATTGTGACGAGGGTAAAAAAGGCTCCAAAAGGATATAGATAGGTTAAGAGTGAGCAAAGATCTAGAAAATGGAGTATAAGGTGGAAAAATGTGTAATTGTCCATTTACCAGAAAGAATAAAACAGTATATTATCTATACAATGAGAGATTGCACCACTCTGGGATCTGGGTGTCCTAGGGCAGCTAGGAAGCTGATAGAATGTTATTGTGAGGGATATTGCCAAAATTCCACCAACACATCTTATGCTCCATCAGGAGCCTCAACATTCTTGACCATTTCCACACAAGCATCAAGTGTGCCTACTGATCCATCCCCCGACCACACGTCAGAAAACCGGACCACAAAACGGTGCTCCTTCTCCCGGTATACAAGCAGAAACTTAAGCGGGTGAATCCGGTTCAGAAGGTCATGCAATGCTGGTCTGAGGCAACAGAAGAGCTCCTGCTTTGAGTCATTGGGCTGGTCCATATTCAAGAACTCAGCGGCCAATTTAGACGCGTATGCCACCACTGGCACAGACTTCATCAGCAAGTGTGTGGAAGATTGTGTGCCAAAGGTAGTTAGTGCGTTCCCAAACCGGAAACCATGGTTTAACCAGGGGATTCACTCCCGACTGCAGGCCAGGTCTGAGACGTTCAAGACAGGCAACGCTGACCTACAGAAGAAATCTAGGTATGACCTCCACAAAGCCATCAGGGATGCCAAGAGACAATACCAGACTAAGCTAGAGTCACAGACTAATGACACGGGCTCTCGGCGGTTGTGGCAAGACTTAAACAACATAATGGGCTACAAAGCAAAGCCGAGTAGAATCTCCAGCAACTGCACACCCAACCTCGATGAGCTCAATGCATTTATGCTCTTTTCGAGCAGGAAACCAACAAACCATTGTCAACTGCCCAAGCAGCCTCGGACACACCCATATCTACCGTCACAGCCTCCAAAGTCAGATCGGCCTCCTTCAAAGTGCACCCCCGGAAAGCAATGGGTCCTGGCGGAGTCCCTGGTTGTGCACACAGATCCTGCGCGTGCCAACTGGCGGATGTGTTTGCGGACATCTTCAACCTCTTCCTACTCCGTTCTGAGGTTCCCATCTACTTCAGGGAGACCACCATTATACCGGTGCCAAAGAAGAACCAGACAAAGTGCCTCAACGACTACCGGCCGGTGGCCTTGACATCTATCATTATGAAGTGCTTCAAGAGGTTGGTCATGAGACACATCAACTCCATGCTCCCAGAATGCCTTGATCTACTGAAATTTGCATACCGCCCAAACCATCCACAGCAGATACTATCTACCTGGCCCTACACTCATCCCTGGAGCATCTCAACAACAAGGACTCCTATGTCAGAATCCTATTCATTGACTGCAGCTCCGCCTTCAACACCGCAATCCCAGCCAAGCTCATATAAAAACTCCAAACCTAGGATTTGGCTCCTTCCTCTGTAATTGAATCCTTGATTTCCTGACCCATAGACCACAATCAGAAAAGATAAACAACAACACTTCCTCCACGATAGTCCTCAATACCGGGCCTTGCAATGCACGTACTTAGCCCCCTAGTCTCCACCCAATTCACACATGACTGTGTGGCAAAATTTGGCTCCAAATGGCACGACCGTAGTGGGTTGGATCTCGAACATCGATGAATCAGGGTACAGGAGGGAGTGAGAGACCCTAGTGGCATGGTGTAACAACAACAATCTCTCCCTCAATGTCAGCAAAACTAAGGAGCTGGTCATTGTCTTAGGAAGCAAAATATCGTACACACCTCTGTCTGCATCAATGGTGCTGAGGTGGAGATGCTTGACAGCTTCAAATTCCTAGGCGTGCATCAACAACAATCTGTCGTGGTTCACCCACGTCGACACTACCACCAAGAACGCACAACCGCACCTATACTTCCTCAGGAAACTAAGGAAATTTGGCATGTCCACATAGACTCTTACCAATTTTTACAGCTGCACCATAGAAAACATCCTTCCTGGCTGCACCACAGCCTGGTATGGCAACTGCTCGGCCCAAGACCGTAAGAAACTACAGAGTTGTGAAAACAGCCCAGTCCATCACCTGCCTCCTGCCTCCCATCCATTGACGCTGTCTACATCTCCTGCTGCCTTGGGAAAGCAAGCAGCATAATCAAAGATCCCTCCCACACTGGTTATTCTCTCTTCAAACCTCTTCCATCAGGTAAAATCCTGAGAACACGCACTAACAAATTCAAAAACAGTTTTTTCCCCGCAGTTACCAGACTCCAGAATGACCCTCTTATTCACTGAACTGATCTCTCCACGCATCTTCTCTACTGAGTAGTACTACACTCCGGATGATTCACTGATGCCTATGCCTATGCCTATGTATTTACATGTGTGTGTATCGTATGTCCTATGTATGGAACAATCTGTCTGGACTGTGCGCAGAACAATACTTTTCTCTGTACCCCAGTAAATCCTCAAAAAAAATCCAAATTGATTACAAAGGTAGGAACGTTATGCTTCAGTTGTACAGGGCATTGGTCAGACTGCATCTGGAGTACTATGTACAGTCTTGGTCTCTTTATTTAGGGAAATATGTAAATGCACTAGACGCAGTCTAGAGAATATTGAATAGACAAATACCACGAATCAGCAGGTTATCTTTTGAGGAAAGGTGAACAGGTTAGGCTTATATCCATTGCAGTTTGGAAGAGTAATAGGCAAATTGATTGAAACCTTTGAGATCCTGAGGAGGACCCTCGACAGGGTGGATAAGGAGAGGATGCTTCCTCTTGTGGGAGAATCTAGAATTGGGCTCGCTGTTTGAAAATAATGGGTCGCCCATTTAAGGTAGAGATGAGGAGAATGTTTTTAATTAAATGTTATCGAGGGCAGGCAGGAAGGTGGGGATTAAGATTACAATCAGATCAGCGATGATCTTAATGCATGGTGGATGAGGCTTAAAGGTCTCAGTGGCCGACTCATGCTCCTTTTAAAAAAATGTATTTTATTACAAACATGCACCAGGTTACAGCCAATAAACAACCCGGGAAACGTACTTCCCAACAATCAACCTATACGGACTGTACAGATTTTTCCCCTTTTTCACCCTCCAACCCTCCGCCCACCCCCCCCGCGGCGAACAATTCCTCAAACACGGTCACAAACATCCCCATCTTTTCTCAAACTCCCCTGCTGGAGCCCCTTAACTCATACTTTATCTCCTCTAACCGCAGGATGTCGTACAGGTCACCCAACCAAGTCGCTACCCCCGGCTGCGATGCCAACCGCAACTCTCGCAAAATTTGCTGCCGTGCAATCAGAGAGGCGAACGCCACAACATCAGCCTTCCTCCTCTCCATGAGCTCCGGCTTCCCTGAAACCCCAAATATCACCACCGAAGTGTCCACCTGCTCCTCCACTATCCTGGCTAAGACCGCGAACACTCCCGCCCAGAATCTTCCCAATTTTTCGCAACCCCAAAGCATGTGCGCGAGATTCGCTGGCCCACGCCCACACCTCTAGCACTCATCTGCTACCCCCTGAAAGAACCCACTCATTCTCGCCCGAGTCAGATGCACCCTATGCACCACCTTAAACTGTATCAGGCTCATCCTTGCACAAGAGGAGGTCCCGTTTATCCTTCGCAGTGCTGCATTCCATACTTCCCAATTGATCTCCCCTCCTAACTCCGTTTCCAATTTCTCCTTGATCTTCCCCACCCGCTCGCCTCCCTGCTCCCCCAGCCACTTGCATATATCCCCAATTCTTCCCTCCCCTTCCACATCCGGAAGCAGCAGGGTAAATCTCGGCAACCTAGGAAACCTCCTCCAGACCTTTCGCACAAAGTCCCTAACCGGCAGATACCTGAACTCACTCCCCCTCGGCAGCTCTACATTCTCCCCTAGCTCCTCCAGACTGGCGAACCCTTCCTCCAAATACAGATCCCTCACCTTGACCAGTGCCACTTCCCTCCACCTCCTGTATACACTATCCATTCCCCACGGCTCAAACCCATGATTCCCGCACAGCGGCGTTAGCATCAACATCCCTTCCACCCGGAAACGCCTCCTCAACTGATTCCATATCGTCACCACCGACTGCACCACCAGGCATCCTGAATACCTACTTGGAGCCATTGGCAATGCTCCGTCACCATAGCCCTCAAACTAGACCCCTTAGAAGATTCCTCCTCCATCCTAATCCACTCAATCCCTTCTCCTTCCCACCACCGCCGCACCTTGTCCACATTCGCTGCCCAATAATAATGAAGCAAGTTCGGCAACCACCCCCTGTTGCTTCTGTAGCAGGGTCCTCCCCACCCTCGGCACCTTCCCCGCCCAAACAAAGTCGAAATGATCGTGTCCACTTTCTGAAAAAAGGCCTTTGGTATAAAGATCGGGAGAGCCTGAAACATAAACAAGAACCTCAGTAGAATATTCATTTTCACCACTTGGACCCACCCCGCCAATGTTAAGCGCAGTGTATCCCACCTCCTAATATCCTCCCTGGCCTCCTCCACCACTTCATTAAGTTCCACTTATGGAGCCCCATCCATTCCCTCGCTACCTGAATCCCCAAATACCTAAACCTATCCTTCGCTACCGTAAATGGCATCCCCTTAAATTAGCCCGCTGCCCCAGCTCGTTCGCCAGGAATACCTCGCTTTTCCTTACATTCAATTTGTATCCCGAGAACCCTCCAAACCTCCCCAGCAGGCCCATAATCCTTCCCACGCTTTCCAATGGACCCGAAACATTGAGCAAGAGGTCATTGGCATAGAGCGACACCCTATGCTCCCTCTGTCCCCTCATAATCCCCGTCACTCCGTTGACCCCCTGAGAGCCATCGCCAACGGCTCTATGGCCAGTATAAACAGTAAAGGCGACAGTGGGCACCCCTGCGCCGTACCCCTGTGTAAGTCAAAGCTTCGTGAGCTAATATCATTTGTTCTCACCCTCGCCCTTGATGGCACATACAGCAACCGCACCCATGCCACAAATCTCGGCCCAAACCCAAACCTTCCCAAATCCTCGAACAAGTACTGCCACTCCACCTGATCAAATGTCTTCTCCACATCCATGGACACCACCACCTCCGGTAATCATAGAATTTACAGTGCAGAAGGAGGCCATTCGGCCCATCGAGTCTGCACCGGCTCTTGGAAAGAGCACCCTACCCAAGGTCAACACCTCCACCCTATCCCCATAACCCAGTAACCCCACCCAACACTAAGGGCAATTTTGGACACTAAGGGCAATTTATCACAGCCAATCCACCTAACCTGCACATCTTTGGACTGTGGGAGGAAACCGGAGCACCCGGAGGAAACCCACGCACACACGGGGAGGATGTGCAGACTCCGCACAGACAGTGACCCAAGCCGGAATCGAACCTGGGCCCCTGGAGCTGTGAAGCAATTGTGCTATCCACAATGCTACTGTGCTGCCCCGTAACAGCCCCCAACGGATTCATCACCATATTCAACAGTCATCTTATATTACTCGCTAGCTGCCTGCCCTTCAAGAAGTCTGTTTGATCTTCTGCACCCACCCCCGGGACAAAGTCCGCTATCCTCCCCGCCAACAACTTAGCCAATATTTTCACATCTGTGTTTAATAGTGATATGGGTGTATACGACCCACATTCCATCAGGTCCTTCCCTTTTTTTGGGATTATAACACCATAAGTATGATTACTGCCTGCAACATCATCTCTGGCAACACCCCCTTCTCCAGTGCTTCATCAAACGCTCCCAACAGATGTGGTGCCAAGTCCTTCACAAATTTCTTATAAAATTCCACTGGGTACCCATCCGCCCAGGGGGCTTCCCCGACTTCATACTCCTGATACTATCCAGCACCTCCCTCAGCCCCAGGGGCACCTCCAATGCCTGCCTCTTTCCTTCCTCCACCTGGGGAAATTCCAACTCGTCCAGAAACCTCCCCATGTCCCCCTCCTCCCCGCCCTGGGTCCATCCCGTAAAATCCCTGGTAGTACTCCTTAAACATCTCGTTTATCCTCTACGGCTCCGACACCACATCCCCAGCCCAGTCCGTATTTTCAGTACGCAGCCTGCTACACAGCTGGTGCGCCAGCATGCGGCTCGCCTTCTCCCCATACTCAGATTGCACCCCCAATTGCCCTATGCATTTGCTCTATCGTCCTTCCCGTTGTCAGCCTGTCAAATTGCCCTCCTCGCCAATCTCTCCACGGTGGGCACCCTCGAATATTCCCTGTCCACCTCCACTATCTCGCTCATGAAAAGGTCAAGTTCCTCCCTCCTTTCCCTATTCACAAGAGCCTTAAACAAAATAATTTCCCCCCCCCGGACCACTGCCTTCAGTGCTTCCCAAAATATGGCCGACGTCACCTCCCCATTCTGATTCAACTCCACATACTCCTTAATCTGCCTTATCACAAAAATCTCCATCCACCAACAACCCCGAGTCAAACCTCCACCCCGGCCTCTGCTCTTGTCCTGCTCTAAACCGAATCTCCAGCCAGTGGGGTGCCTGGTCCGAGATAACTATCTCCGCATACTCTGCCCCCTCCATCCCGACCAAAATCTCCCGACTCACTACAAAGTAATCAATCCTCGGATACACCTTATGGACGTGTGAAAAGAAGGAATACTTCCTTCCCCCTGGGTTCTGAAAACGCCATGGATCCACCATACCCATCCTCTCCATAAACCCCCCCCAGCTCCCTCACCATTCGTACCCTACCCATTGACCTGGGGCTCAACCTTTCCACCCTCGGTTCCAGGACACAATTAAAATCTACTCCAATGATCAACTGGTGCGTGGCCAAATCCGGGATCGCATCCAGCAACTCCCTCATAAAACCCACATCATCCCGATTTGAGGCATATACATTTACCAACACCATCGGTGCCCCTTCCAATACCCCACTCACAATCACATATCTCTCACCCGGCACCCTCACCTCCTTCGCACTCACAAATCCCAAATTTTTGCTCATTAAAATCTCCATTACCTCGATTTCAAATCAAACTCCGAGTGAAAAACTTGCCCGACCCACCCCTTTCTTAACCTAACCTGGTCCTTCACACGGAGGTGTGTCTCCTGCTGAAAGACCACCCCCGCTTTCAAGCTCCTGAGGTGCGCGAAACCCACAATTTTTTAATCAGCCCATTTAGTCCCGGGCGTTCCACGTTACCAGCCTTACCGTAGGCTTACGCCTCCAATCCCCTCTACTGTCTGCCATCTTCCCCATTTAACTTCCGCCCCCTTAATTCCACCCAATACCTAGCCCATCCCTGATTGCCCCTTTCTCTGCTCCTGACCATGTCATCTCTCACCCCCTGCCACGTTGCAACAGCCTCCCCCCTTCCCCCACCTCCCGGCCATCCCTCTTTGCCTTCTCCCCAACCACCTCAATTCTGTTCACCAGCATAACCTGCTAGCGCGGCCGCCCCTGCCCAAAGGCATCTCCCAATGATCTCCGTTCCCCCCCCCCCCACCCCACCCCCCCACTCCTCAGCTCAAGGAAGAAGGCTCCTTGCTAACCTTACCCTCCCCCACCCAAACAAGGACTTCTCCTGACCTCCAGGCAGCCTTCTCCAAAAGCAAACAAACAAATGTTGAACAGACACAGTCCCATACAACAGGAGGGGGGAATGGGAACATCCACCCCACACAAGCTCTTCACTCCTACAACCCCTTACAATCTCAACTGTAAACAGCAACCCACCCCCCCACAAAAAGACGAAAATCCCCCAATCCCAACCATTACAAAGTGCCAGCAACCGAGTTCCCAAGCATTGTCCGCTCAGTTCTCTCCCAGTTTATGCTCCTTAATGAAGTCTTTGGCCGCTTCTGAGGTCTCAAAATTATCCTCCCAGTCTTCGAACGTCACTCAGAATTTCGCCGGGTAGAGCACCCCAAACTGATCTGCTGCCGGTACAGCACCGTCTTGGCCTTGTTGAAGCCTGCCCGCCAACTTTGCCAACTCGGCTCCGATGTCCTGAGAAATTTGGATGTTATTCCCCTCCCAGTCGCAGATATGCCTCTCCCTGACCCATTGCAGAATCTTCTCTTTCTCCACAAATTTGTGGAGTCACATGATCACCACCTGTGGCGGCTCCCCAGCTCTAGGCTTCTGCCTCAGGGACCTTTGCGCTCCGTCCACTTCAGGCACCTTATCTAGCACCCCTTCTGCCACCAGCCCCGCCAGCATCTTCGAGATGTACCTCGTGCCACTCATATCTTCCACTCCTTCAGGCAGGCCCACTATTCGCAGGTTCTGCCTTCTCGAGGTCTTCTCTTACTCCTCCACTTTTGCCCTCAAAGTTTTACACAAGTCCCCTAGGAGCCCCACCTCTAACTCCAGAGCTACCACATGATCGCAATGGTCCGGGATCACTCCTTCAATCCCCCGAATCTGCGGCCCCTGCGCCTCCAAACACTTCTCCCCCCTTTCCAGAAAACTCTTCAGGGGTGCCACAGCTTCTTCGATGACCTTTGAGCGATCCTCATGCATTTCCTTCCTCTGCCGGCAGAATTCCTCTTTAATAAACGGCGTCAACTCCTCCACCTGGGGCCCTCCAGCTTGCAACAGCCTTGCTTAAACTGGCTGTACAGGCCTGCTCCAACTCTGTAGCCTGTTCTCTCACTGTTTTCTGCCGGGACTGACAGCCAGCAGACATACCACACCCAGAGGAAACTACTCCTCCAACATTCACCGACACCTTTTCATCAAAATTCCACCTGGTATCATGTAAAAAGTGCTCTTTTCTCTGCCTTTAGGCAGGAGCTGTCCTGTGTGTGACCACTCACTCCATGGCCGGAAGTCCGACTCCTGCTCTTAATTCTTAAGTTCCTATGTTCTCGGAAGTGTTTTGGGAAGTTAAAGATACTGGGCTGTTTTGCGTTCGGCACCGATTGCCACGTCATGCTCCCTCGCTGGTGGCGATATCAATGTTTGTGCCCCATGCCGGCAGATACATGCAAAACCATCATTTGCATGAATTTTAAAATCATTAACAGCTTTAACACTCATGCTTTCACCCCCACCCCCTGCCCCCCTACTATGCTCCACCTCTCTTAGGCAGAAGTCTCACGTTCGGGAATTAGTGCAAGTATTTACAAACGGGGACCGGGTGCCAGAGCTGTGGAGGAGCAGTCGGCTAATATAATTCTGAAAAAGCCAAAAAAATCATCGGGCTTGCTGGGGGAGTGGCTGCCTTGGTCATGGGCAGTAGCAAGTGTTATGGGCGAGGCATTTTCAGAACCCCAAAATGTATCATGGAGTTCAACCAACCTCTCCCTTTAATGTATTTGTTGCTTTTCCAGCACACAGCTTGTTCCCAAGGGGTGGGATTACAATTATGGACATGTGGGGTTTTAAACACAAAACAATGTTCATTCCATGAACTCAACTTAATATCTTAAATAAACATTGGATCTCTTATCACCCCTTACTTCAAAGATAACTCAGAAAATATTGCAACAGTAAATAATTCCTCAAAATGTTCCTTCAAACTTCCAAGAGACTTAACACTTTTAAACAGAGTCATATCAGATTAAAGGCTTTACTATTATGAGTTTAAATCACCCAAATGATCCAGAGATAGTCTTTCATGGCAGGGATCCAGCTCACTGCAAATACAGACACTGCCCAAGCTCTTTTCAAACAAACTGCAGCTCTCTGGAAACACACAAACACACACAAGCTGCTTTTTCAAACTGCAAAACTAAACTGCAAAATGGCTGAACTGACCTCAGCTCCACCCACTCTCTGACAGCACTGTTTTCTTAAAGGTACATTGCTTAAACATCCATGTCTTAAAGGTACTCTCACATGGCACAAGGAACAACTTGGTGCCAACTCCATGGAGTCGGGGTGTCCCCTTCAGGATCGTAGTGTCCTGGCTCAGCCTGCCTTTGCTGCAGTATGTGTTTTAAACACACCCATTGGTGCCACGTACTGGTTCCTGGCTGCTCACAGAGAGTCTCTGGTAATCTGGGAGCCCATCCAGACCGCCCCTCCAGACACCCTCATTACCCCAGCTGTTTCATCAAGGGGATAGGCTAAGCTCAATCAGGGGCCCACTCCTCAAAAGTGCCGCTCCACTGCAGAGGAAGCACAGGATCAGCAGAGCTCACCCCAACAAAAGAACATCTGCACTGTGGCCTTTGGACCCCTCTCTGGTTCTCTGCCTCTCTCATGGCAGAAGCCTCACCAGTGACCCCCCACCCCTCATGATCACCAGCTATCCCGTCCCGGTGAGGCTGGCAACGCTGACTGCCTCTGCCACCACCTTCCAGGCACTGTTCAGGAGGGCAGGCTTGAGTATGCGGCCGACCCCGGGGAAGAGAGTGGCCCTCCTCCACTCAGTGGCATGGAGCTATGGGGCAACCTCGGGCTCCCAAACTCGGCGGAGGGGGGGGGGTGCAGGTCTTCTGTGAGCCATCTTCGTGGCTGCAGTGAGTGTGCGCTAATTGGAGAACTTAAAAACAGTTCCTGCAGCCAGGCTCTTTGGCGCTAATTCCAGCCACAGCAGTTGCCACACCCACTGGGCCGGGAATTGCTCTCAATTCACACCAGCAGAGTGCTGGTCCATTTGCATGTCCTGACTCGCTTACCGAATAGCTTCCCGAACGGAAATGCAAATCGCACACTATTCTGTCCCAAATGGAGAATTCCAGCCACTATATAAATGCAAGTTGTTGTGATTCGAGTTGAAATTCGAACTCAGCACTGTCCAGGGATTGAAATAGAAAGCTATCTGGCTCGGCTCCATCCTGGACGGTACTTTACAAGTTGAGGCATTGGGAATATCCAAATATACTTCATTACACATGACCCCAAAATATCTTATTTTGGTTGAATTATTATAGAAATGTAAAAACTATAAAAATACATTACCACAAAATCCACAATAATGGTTCTTCTGATGGGTTTTAGTTCATTGTTCACAGTGAGTAAACGGTAAAGAACTAGAGAAAAAAAGAGAACAACAATAAATCCACATTATTGTTTCTGCTTTCATAATAAACTTGCACACACTTCTACTTTTGTCTTATGAAAGACGACATTGAAACAAGTGTAGCCATCTGGGATGGCCACTTCCAACTAGGCACAGAGAAACTCGCAAAGCCTAGCAGGTAAAATGGACAAGCCAAGACTCAGGCAGGCTCAGAGCCTGAAATACATATTTGTAAGCAAGAAGTCCAGACGGTATCGAAACTCTGCCCAATTAGCATTTTAATAGGGCCGCTTAGCATTTGATGGCCCATCTTCACCAAAATAAAGGACTGGTACTCAAGCGACCGGGACAGTCCCAGACATTTCGGCGCCACTCCCTGTCCAAGGGAAACACAAACAACAGGGTCAGCAACCGCTTGGACACGCCCGGCCATCCAGAACCCCGCCCACTTATTGGCTAAGGAATCGAATAGAGTTATCAGGGATCACCCAATTAGTAGGGCCCAAATCGAAGGACCGCCCAAAAGAGCGCAACCCCCCCCCCCCGAGTATAAGAAGAAGAGTTTGCCATATTTTCGCTCTCTCTTGGTCCTGGTACCCCGGTCACGGCCATTGCCAAGTGCAGCAACACCAGAAGCAAGTACAAGTTCAACGCTCGCTACCAGACGGATGAGCCCAGCTGAGCAGCAGTTACTCCTTCGAACCCGATAGATCCAGAAGCGAACAGCCACTGTTTTCTGACCTAAGCCGGGTGCCCGAAGTTAAGTACAGGTTGTCTTAGTCGATAGGTGTAGTTAACTAATAGTGTGTGTTGCATGACTAATTGTGTGTAAATAAAGTACCCTTGACCTTGAACTAACTAACTAGTGTTTGGCTCTTTGATCGATAGCCGGTTGAAACTTGGGGTGGTATCATTCGATACCTGGTGACTCTAAGCATTAGGACATAGATAACATAGAAAGAAAGGCAAATTCACTGATTGCCATAATTAGAACAGAGCCACAGAAAAGACAAAGGGTAAGAAATTCACAACGCAAGATAAAATCACAGAATAAATTAGGCGGAGTTTCCTGCCAACACAATACAGGCTCCAAGCACGGGCAGTGCGAGCGCCTTGCTCCCTTCGTCATTTGGAGTGCCTGAGCAGACAGCAATTGGGACCAACGATGTTGCTACTGATTCACCACAGCTGGACAGCGACCTCCTTTTAATAGGCACTTGAAAAGAAATGTGGAACTACATTAATTTGAACTCATCCTTTGTAGGTTATTTAAATTATAACTGTCAATGTGGAAAAGTGCCCAGGTACGTCCTGTACACAAAAAGCAGGATAAATCCAACCCTGCCAATTACAGTCTGTAAAGTTCCAGGCAAGAGATCACATGGAAGCAATGACTGTAAGAAAAACGGGCCCCAAAATACATAGAATTTACAGTGCAGAAGGAGGCCATTCGGCCCATCGAGTCTGCACCGGCTCTTGGAAAGAGCACCCTACCCAAGGTCAACACCTCCACCCTATCCCTATAACCCAGTAACCCCACCCAACACTAAGGGCAATTTTGGACACTAAGGGCAATTTATCATGGCCAATCCACCTAACCTGCACATCGTAGGACTGTGGGAGGAAACCGGAGCACCCGGAGGAAACCCACGCACACACGGGGAGGATGTGCAGACTCCACACAGACAGTGACCCAAGCTGGAATCGAACCTGGGACCCTGGAGCTGTGAAGCAATTGTGCTATCCACAATGCTACCGTGCTGCCCGTACCATGGCTGGGCCTCTGGGTCCACCGAAATCCTGGCGGAGACCCCTCGTATGGTACCTAGTCCATCTTCAAAGACACCCAGAAAGCACACCAACACCGTGCCCGACCTATCGGGATACATGCGGCACACCTGTTGCCAATCCAGCTGGAGGAGCTTCAGTCAATCCTGCCCCAACAAGCTGGGGCTCGAATCTTTCACTATCAAAGATCAAAGAAATGTACAGCACAGGAACAGGCCCTTCGGCCCTCCAAGCCCGTGCCGACCATGCTGCCCGACTAAACTACAATCTTCTACACTTTCTGGGTCCGTATCCCTCTATTCCCATCCTATTCATGTATTTGTCAAGATGCCCCTTAAATGTTACTATCATCCCTGCTTCCACACAATGGTAGGTTCACTGAGTGTGTCCCATATTCCACAGGGACTTCCGAGGTGCCCGCAATCCCCAAGGGCTCTCCCGTGCATGTTGCTAGCCATGGGTCGATGTGTGGCAATACCAAGCCACAGAAGTGTGACGGTTGATTACTGAGACCACGGCCCCGGCATCGAGCTCCATCTGGATAGGGAACCCGTTGATCTGGACCATCACCTGATTGGTACCAACCATGGTGCCGATACAGTACAGGTGGTGGGCAACCTCCACCTGTCTTCCACAAAAAAGGTCCATCCCCTGAAAAAGTCATTGGGGGTGTAGCGGCGGGCGGGCTTACCGGCTGGTGGCCGTTCTGCCGGCTCCTCTGGGTACCGGTTCGGCCATTCCGCAGGTTGGAGTCCCCAGTGCCGGGGAGTGCCGGCGTCTCTTGCCGGAAAAATGCTGACGTTGGTCCTGGCCTTGAGGAGTGCGTCCCCAAAAATGAGTCCTGAAGTACAGCACGGGGAGAGGGAGCTCCACGTACAGCTGGGCACCCTAGACTGAGGACAGCCATTCCGCGAAGCTCCTGGACGCCGCACTCTGCGCACTCCTGTGACAAGGCCATTCCGGTTGCCTTCTTCAAAGCATTTCCCCAGCAAGCATTCATAGAATTTACGGTGCAGAATGAGGCCATTCAGCCCATCGAGTCTGCACCAGTCCTTGGAAAGAGCACCCTACTTAAGCCCACACCTCCATCCTATCCCATTTAACCTTTTTGGACACTAAGGGCAATTTAGCATGTCCAATCCACCTAACTTGTGGGATGAAACTGGAGCACCCGGTGGAAACCTACGCAGACACGGGGAGAATGTACAAATTCCGCCCAAGCCGCAAATCGAACCTGGAACCCTCGAGCTGTGAAGCAATATTGCTAACCACTGTGCTACCATGCCACCCATTAATCAAAGTGGAGAACGTGGGTGTCAATGCCACTATGTCTTACATGCAAAGCAAGCACTCCACCATTTGAGCTAATTCCCCAGTCAACCTGTTCTTGCATCGCCGCACTGCAGATGACATACTTCTGGCCGAGTCCGCTCGAGCATCCGCGACTTGCTATTTCAGCACACCGTTGCACGGCTGGCAACATGCACGAAGGAGCCCTGTGCAATACAGGACACAGTTAGTGAAAGGTTCGGGCCCCAGCTTATTCGAGTGGTTTGGCAACAGGTGTGCCGCATGTAGACCGACAGGTCGGATCCGGTGTTGGCACGCTTTCCAGGCGTCTTTCAAGACGGACTAGGTAACACCCGAGAGGCCTCTGCCAGGATTTTGATGGACTCCAAGGCCCAGCCATGGTATTTTCGGCCCGTCCCCTATCTATTTAAGCTTGACAACTTCACCCGTCTCTGCGGGGATTGTACGATGATGATTAATTGGGTGTCCCGTTTGGTCCGTTACCCGGTACCCAGGATTGAAGACTTATATGGGCAGCTCAGCGGAGAGTATATCTTCATCAAGCTCGACATGAGTCACACTTACCTATAATTAGTTTTGGACCCGGCCCCACGGAACTACGTGACCATCAATACACATGGGTCTGTATGAGTTCACCAGGTTGCCTTTCGGGGTCTCCTCCGCTTATATCATTTTTCAACAAGTAATGGAGAATATTCTCCGAGGATTGCCGCAGGTAGTAGTTTACCTGGACGACTTGTTGATCACCAGTTAGTCCGACCTGGTGCGGGGGCGCGAGTCCGGCATGACGGTGCTTCTGCGATTCTCCGCGAACCGCCAGTCACGTGAGCGGTCGACGCGGCGCCAGTCGGGGGCCGTTGGAACAGGCCCCTGTGGCAATTCTCCGCGGTCGATTGGCCGAACTCCCGCTGGTGTGTTTTTTTCTCTTCTGTCCCCAAAGCTGTAAATCCCTGGTGTGTACCAACCGGCGGGAGCTCGGACCTGGTGGGGACGGGAGAATCTGACTCCTGGGGGGAGCCGCAGCGGTGGCCAGACCCACGATAGGAGGCCACCGATTGGCGGGCCATCGCGTCCTGGGGGGACCTACCTTCCTCCGCGCGGACCTGCTGTGTGGGTCCGCCATGTCGGTGGAGCCCGCGCCGAGGTGAACCACCGCGCACATGCGCAGACCCGCATGCGGCCGCTGTGCGCATGCGCGGCCGCACGGTCTGGACAGCAGGGCCCCGCCGGCAGCCAGAGCTGCGGGACGCATGCTGGGACCCTCCTAGCCCCCTCAAAAATGGGGAATCACCCCGGACTTTTGAGGAAAAAGTCCAGAGTGATTCTCGACCGTTTTGCGGCGGGCATGGGGACTTAGTCCCCAAAAGGGAGAATCCCGGCGCATATCTAACGGCCATCCAGGTAGATCAATGGGCATCAGCAGGGAATTCCCCAACAAGCCCACACATAGCCCTGTTTCCTGCACTGAGGAGCTCCACTGGTACATTCTGGTGCTTGGCCAGTAGGAATGATGCACTGTCGGAAGTCTACTTCTTGACTAGTTAAAGTATTTTATTATAAAATAAATACATGGTAAAGATAACTCATAAATATATTACAAACTACTAATACTGATAAATCCTAGAGCTACTGCAAGTATGACTATACAGTAACACGACTAACTCCCAACTCTTCGAGGTACAGAGTCACATGGTAGATTTACACTGTCACCTGCTGGTCGGAGGTCGTTTACATCATTATATACATGATTGATTATGCATATCATCTCCTTACCTTTGGAAATGTAACTATTTACATTCATGACTTTGTTTTACAATATGATATGCATAATTCTTTAGAACATTTAACTACTTACAGTTAATCACAAACTCAGTCTCTCAGGTTTACGTCTTTGTCTTGTTGATCTCCTGAGCAGTGATTGAACTTGTGACTGTGTTCCACCTTCATTTGTTGTTGCAGTTGTTTCTTGTTGTTTTTCTTGGGTTTGTGCATTCGTAGTTTGCTCTGGAACTGTATGCTGAAATGTATCTTTTTCAACTGTTTTAGGATTGTTCCCAATTTCTTCTTGTAGCTTCATAACAAAAGGTTGTTGAACCCTCAGCAGAGCTTTTCTGTTTCTCCTTAAGATTGTTCCATCATCAGTGATGATCAGATATGAATGAGGACCTGCCTGTTGCAGTACCTTAGCATACTTTCACCATCCATTCCCATTTGGATCTTCCAGCCTGATTGTGTCATGGTTGAAGCCTTCTTGTAGATTTGTCGTAAAATCTCTTTTGCCTCCTTTTTTGAAAAAGCAGTTGCCTTTCTAATCTACGATTAACTGGGCCTTTCGGAATACAGGGCGAGGTCGTCCTAAGTTGCCTATCCATCAACAACTGAGCTGGTGAAAGACGATTGATTAATGGTGCTGCATAATAAATTAGGAGTGCAAGATAAGTGCCCATGGCTTTTCTTAGCAACTGTTTTACTGTGTGAACACCCTTCTCCGTCTTTCTGTTAGACTAAGGATACAGCGGTCTCAAAATGATGTGTTTGAAATCGTAATGGCATGCAAACTCTGTCCACTCATAACTATTGAAACAGGGGCCATAGGTATCCCATGGCGCGTGAACATTTCTTTAGCCTACTTTATTACATATCTAGCAGTGGAGTTCGCTAACTATGTTTTTCTGGATAATTGGAAAAGTAGTCAATGATTAAAAGGTACTCCTTTCCTTCCAGATAAAAGAGATCCATGCTTACCTTCTGCCACGGAGTTGTGATGATCTCACCCACCTGCATCGGCCCTTTCCTTTGTTTACATTGAAATTTCTGACAGGTTTTGCAGTTCTCGACTATTACTTGAATATCGTGGTTTATACCTGGCCAATAGACTGCATCCCTGGCTCTTCTCTTCCACTTTTCTATTCCCTTCATGGATATTTTTAGGAATCATCGACCTTGATGATTGTGAAATTACAGTTCTTTGTTGTCGAAGCAAAATCCCATTTGCATCGCTGAATTCTGCCCTAACATGAAAATAACTGGAGCAGGAACCTTTAGACCATCCTTCGTGGAGATATGTTATCACCTTTGGAAGTCTGTGGGCTGGATTCTCCAATTGCCGACGCCAAAATTGCTTTCAACAATTGGCCGGAGAATCCGTTATGATGCCAAAATAGGGGGCGGCGCCGTTTTACGGATGCTCCACTCACTCAAAAACAGCACCATCGCTGAGTACACCGCAAGCCGTTGGGAAGGCCTCAGGATGTCACCTGAGGCCCTCCCCCGATGGGCCGACTTCCCGACGGTGTGAGGTGCGTTTGCTCAATTTTCGAAGACCTCGCGTGGCGGCCATGGACTGTGTCCAGCACCGCCACAGTCGGGGGAGGGGAGCCATTCTGCTGGCCGGAGCTGCTTCGGTGGGGGCAGCTGGTGGGGTTTGGTCCGGGGGTGGCGAGGGAGGTTACAGGGGGGGGCACTATCTGACAAGCCGGGTCCGCATGCGGCCGGCGCCATGATGTGCGGCGTGACCACTGCAGGTCGCCGCCGTGCACATGCGCGGCCACGGACGCGCCGATTCTCCATCCGTATCTGCAGGTAAAGCACACCGGGGCCTTGATGCGGCGCTGCTGCTAGCCCCCCACCGGCAGAGCATTAGTCTTTTTCATCATAAGACTAGACACATGCTCCAGCCATAGCCTCAAAATCGGAAAATCCAGCCCTGTGTCAAAGAACAAAGAAATGTTGTTGGTCATTTCTTCCTTTATGAATTTCGATTTGTCGTCAGATACCAGAAGGGACTCAGTGACAAGATTCACATGGACGTGAACATCCTCATCTATCTGGTTTATCTCGTCCATGCCTGTGGCTCGAGATAGTGCGTCAGCTACGATGAGATGCTTGCCTGGCGTGTAGATTAGATCAAAATCATATCTTTGTCGCTTCATCATCATGCGCTGAATCCTGGGGGACATCTCATTCATTTTTTTTTAACTATTGCGACCAGTCGTCTGTGGTCAGTTTTCACAATAAAGGTTGGTGGACCATATACACAGTCATGGAACTTAGTGAGACCATTAATTAAACCTAGGCATTTTTTTTCAATTTGAGCAGAATGTCGCCCTGTGTTCAACATTGACCTGGAAACATAAGCAATTGGAAGCCAATTTTTTTCATTGTCATGTTGCAATAAAACCCCATCCCAACTCATCTTTCGAAGCATAGGTCGATATCTTCATCGGATCAAATTGTCAGCACTGCTGCTGTCGTCAATGCTTCTTATAATGTTTGCCATTCTTGTTCATGTCTAGTAGATCATTGGAATATCGTGGGCTGGGTTCTCCATTTCTGAGACTAAGTGCCGATGCCAACGGAGAATCCGCGGATTTCGACGACGAAAAATTCGGAGCCACACCTGCAATGATTCTGCTACTTTTAATGGGCTAGCACCAGCGCCACGTGAAACACAATCAATTCGAATGAAAAACGGTGCCAGATTCGCCGGTGTCGGGTCCGTGATTGACACTCAGGAGGCTGACAAGCTGCAGACGCACATAAACAATTCTCCACTCCCCCACACACATCGTCCCAGTCAACAACTTGGCTGTAAGGCGAGCAGCTCCATGGTTCACGGACGCAGAACTTGAGATGCTCCAGGTTGCGGTGGAAGGCTGCCAGGCTCTGCCATCCGTCGTGCTTGGGTGCAGGTGGCAGAGTTGGTGAGTGCAGTGGGCAACATCAGCTGCAATGGCATGCAGTGCCGGAAGAAACTTCACAATCACCTCAGGGCAGCCAGGGTGAGTAGGCAGCATTGTACCCCCGGCACTAACCCCCCCTCCACACACTCGTAACCCACCCACTCCCTGCCCCACATGCCAGCAGCCACACCAGCCACAATAGCCAGGTGCCCTGGCCACTGAGATTACCAGCTACCCATCCTCTGGGCTGTTTGTGTCGGACTAACACTGTCATTGTATGTCCCCCACCCCACCCCCGCAGGAGAGGGCCACACATACCCGCCAGGAACGGGACAAGACAGGCAGGGGACCACCAGGCCCGCGGGCCCTCACCATGGCTGAGCAGAGGACCCTGGACATGGCCGACGGAACGAGAGGTCTCCAAGGTGGAGTGTGGCCACATGCAAGGAATTGAGACCCCGCTGAGTTGCAGTTCCCCATGAAACGACCCCACCTTTACCTCAGCACCCTCACCACCCACCACCCTCACCCTCCACCACCAACCCCCCGACCATGCCCACCCCCACACACCCCAGCCCATGGTCTAATCATGCATGTTGTCTTGTACCTTGCAGGATCTGCGGGTGATGGGGTAGGTTCATCTGGCGGGCATTGCCCCCAGCCAGTACCAGAGCCGGAACCCCCCCATTGAGCCGAGCACTGACGAGACTCTGGACACCCTGGAGCTCGGGTCGGAGGTTGACAGTGAATTTCCGTCACAGCTATCTCCAACACCCTCCACCATCCCAGAAACACTCACCTCCTGGGACACTACCTGCTGCGCGCCACACAGTTGATCCAGTAGAGCAGGTGGAGGTAGGAGCACCTGGAGGGGTGGGACTGTCGGAGGCAGGCTGACCACAGGAACTACCTGCCGTGCAGACAGGTTCCGGGCTTCTGGAATATCCAGTCCCAAATACAGCAGAGATGCAGTCACAGAACCAGGGACCTCATGAGGGCATGCCAGCAAGCATCCTGCACCATCCAGGCCTGCTGGCCCCAGAAGACGCCCACCAACGGGGACCCTTGTCGCAGGTAAGGAATCACAGCTCCACTCCTGCTGTATCATCTGGGGAACCACCTAGACCTAGCGTTATGGTCCGTAAGGCCAGAACGTTAGACGCAGTTGAGTTGGCACAGATGCAGGGCACAGCTTAGTTACAGGGGCCAGGGCACAGACTGTATATATTTGTTCATAATAATAATAATCTTTATTGTCACAAATAGGCCGTGGAGGGGGGGGAATGGTGCAGGCTCTGTGGGTGGCCCGTGCTCCACCCCCCTCCCCCGCCAGCTCGCATGGAGGGATCACCCAGGTGGACGGTGCTACCATGAGCATAAGTCAGTTGTCATACGATGTGGAGCACCAGAGCGCATGGCAGAATGCGTTGTCATCATCACCCTCCGTCCCATGGACAGACCCGCTGTTACCGCCAACCTAGGGTCCCCACCCCGTAATGTTGCAGGTATGTATCACGGAGGGGTGCAGGGGGGGCGATGGCTGGGTGGGAGGTGTGGGGTTGGGATGTGGTGTCCTCTACCACCCCCCATCTCCTAGTCCATGAAGCCCGAGGCGATTGGAACGTCCCATCCGCGTTGGCCCTTGCGCATATGTCGTGTGGCCTCCTATGCTTACCTGGGCCCCATGTCGTGCCCATCCTCGCCCTACCCCGCATCTTCCTCGTCGGACAAGGCCTGGCCTTAACGTCCTCCTCCAACACATCGGCCCTCTACTGGAGGACCCAGCAGGCTGCTACAATGCGGGCGACCCTCTCAGCATCATGCTGGAGGGCCCCTCAAGAGCAGTCCAGGCACCTAAACCACATCTTCAGGAGACCGAAGCACCGCTCGATCACACTCATGGTCTCTACATAGGCGTCGTTGCAGCGGGTCTCCACGTCGGTCTGTGGCCTCTGGTTAGCTGTCATCAGCCACAACCACAGCAGTTAACCAGTGTCTCCCAGGAGCCAAACCTTCAGCCGGGGGGGGGGGGGGGGGCCTCTCAAACATGTCAGCAATCGGCGAGTGTGCCAGGGTGAAGGCTTTGTGTACACTGCCCAGGTATCGGGCGCAGGGGTGAACGATGCACAGCTGAAGGTCACAGACCACCTGAACATTCGTTGAGTGGTACCCCTTTCGGCTTGTGTAGAGCGGCCTGTTATCTGCAGGTGTCTGTCGGGCGACATGCACCCTGGCGACTGCCCGCTGGACCCGGTGCATCCTAGCAATGGAGGCAAACCCTGCTGCCCGGGCATCCTGGTGGGCTCGGTCCACATCAAAATGGATGCATTGATCTGCCTGGGCCTATAGAGCCTCCGTGACGTCGCGGATGCATTGGTGCACCGAGGATAAGAGATCCCAGACAGGTCCCCACACGTGCCTGGAAGGACCCCGTGGTGTCAAAGTTCAGGGCGACCGTCACCTTGCCGGTCACCGGGAGTGGGTGTCCTCTCCCATACCCCACGGTGCCAGGTGTGCCATCATCTGGCAGATGTGTCACAATGTCTCTCTGTGCAGCAGGAATCTTCAACAGCATTCCGGTCCGGCAGGTCCTCGAATGTCAGGTGGTGCCGTTACACATGAGGCCTCATGCAGTGCCTCCTTGGCACCTCCTCCTCCTCGGCCTGTTGGTCGGCCACTCTCCAGCCTGGGATGTTGCCACCTGCCCCGCTGCGGCACGCTCCGCTACTGCAGCTTCCAACTCCTCCTCATATGGCCGAAGGGCATATCACAGAGCTGCGGTGAGTAGCAGGGCAGCCACCATTGCATGCCGAACTCCAAAATCGATTGTCTGCAGGGGTGAAAGGTCGTCATTTTAGCATGGTGCCCTACCCCCGTGCCCAACCAGGTTCAAAGGACTACACGGTTCCCGGTTGCCACTGCTGGATGTGCCCCCGCAGCTCCCCCCCCCCCCCCCCCCCCCCCGCCCCCCACGGTCCATCCCCTCACCCCTGCTCCATCGGTGGCCGGCACCGTGGGGACCCCTGGCACTAGCGCGTGTCCCTGATGCCAGGGGTACCGTTGGCACTGGCCTCGCTCGGGGCTGGTGTGCTGGTTGCCCTGGATGGTCCGCCAGTGGGTGGCGGCCGGTTGGGCGGGCAGTTTGGGGCGGGGGGCTGGGGGTGGCGTGCAGGGTTGGGGATACCCGTACAGCCGGTGTCACTGTGCAGAACCAGGAGCTGGGGGGGGTGGTCAGTGGGTGCGCAGACTGTACCTCGTGTGTGCGCCGACTGTACCTCGTGTGTGCGCCGACTGTACCTCGTGTGTGCGCAGACTGTACCTCGTGTGTGCGCAGACTGTACCTCGTGTGTGCGCAGACTGTACCTCGTGTGTGCGCAGACTGTACCTCGTGTGTGCGCAGACTGTACCTCGTATGTGTGCAGACTGTACCTCGTGTGTGCGCAGACTGTGGCGGTGCTGGACACAATCTGCAGCCGCCAAGTGAGGTCCCCGAAAACTGAGAGGACACGCGATCGACGCCGTCAGGAAGTTGGCCCATCGGGGGCGGAGCATCAGGGAAGGTCCCAACGACATTCGGCGTATTCTGCATTTACGCCGTTTTTGAGGGGGCGGAGCATCTGAAAATGGCGCCACCCCTGATTTCAGTGTAAAAACAGATTCTTTGCCAATCGCCGAACACGATTTCGGCATCGGCAATCAGAGAATCCAGCCTCTTATCTCCCAAGAATGTGATATTGTCAACACCAAATTGACATTTGGCTTCATTCAATTTTAAGCCATTCTTTTTAATGCTTTTCAGCACCTTGAGAAGCCTTTTGTCATGTTCTTCTCGTGTCGCCCCCAACGATTATGTGATCAACATAAACTCTGACTCCTGGAATGCCTTCAATGATGTGCTCCATGGCCTGATGGAAAATCTCTGATGTAGAAATTAGACCAAATGGCATCCTGAAGAAACAATATTGCCCGAATGGAGTGTTGAAAGAACGCAGCTTTGTGTTTCCTTTGTCTATCTTGAGCTAGCAGAAACCTCCTGAAGCGTCTACCACACTGAGACATGTCACTCCTGACATGTGATTTCTTCCCTCCACGGTATTGGATAATGTTCTCTTTTAATGTTGAGGTTCAGATCTTTGGGGTCCATACAGATTCGTAGGTCGTTATTTCTCTTCTTGACGCAGACCACAGAGTTTACCCAATCTGTAGGTTTGATTATACCTAAAGCCACCGGGCTGGATTCTCTGCCCCGCCGTGCCACAATTCTGTTTCAGCACACTGGCAGGATGCTCCGTTACACCAGCGGGTCTTCCCATTGTGGGGCAGCCCCACGCCGTCAGGAAACCCCTGGGCTGCCCGCAAAACAGAGCATCCTGCCAGCGGAGAATCCAGCCCCATCATCCTTTCTAGCTCATCCTTCAATATGTCCTTCAATGGAGCTGGTACACGTCTTGGTGTGTATTACTGGTCGCACATTCTCTTTTAACTGATTCTATCCATGAAAGGCAAAGTACCAAAGCCTTGAAATATCCGAGGAAATTCCTTCAGTATGGAATCCACTGGTGCATGCTGTCTGGTTACAGTAGTCTGCACTGTAAAGTCGCTTAACTAGCTCAAGTGCTTCACACACATCCACTCCTTTAGAGACCCACGTTCCGACTCTATGATGGAAAATGTTACTGTGTGAACTTTGTTCTTCATGGTTACATTGTGCTCGCATGCTCCTAGCATAGTAATTTCATTTCCGGTATAGTCTTTCTTTATTGCTCTATTTCACACTTTTGGTTTAATTCTCAGCTCGCTTTAAATCTGACAACTGATAAGGTTGGCCTTTGGTCCCGTGTCGAGTCTGAAGTCAATTAATGTCACTAATCATTAATGGAACTGCCCATTTGTCTTTTGGAGTTTCTGCATTTACTTCACCGTTGTTGCAAATCGTCATTAAAACGTTGTTTTGCATATCTGGACTATCCTTCTCCTCACTAGAAATCAAGTCTATGAGGAATGTGTCTCCGAGGCGTACTTCATCAACCACGTTGATTGATTTTGTTTGTTCCGCTTTTTTACAGGTAAAGCATTGCTTAGCAAAATGTCCTTTGCTTCTACATTTGGAGCATATCTTACCAAACACTGGACCTTGTCGTGGCAAATGTCGCTTGCCGCATCACTAACATAAAATGGAGGATTCGGTCTTCACTTAAAATGGTGGCCATTGCTGGGACTACGTTTTATACTCGAGTGTATCACTACACTAATGGCATCGGTTGTCTCTCCTATCTTCGCGCCAAAATGATTGAGATTCAATGTGCTAATCTGCTGTGCAGCTAGCTCACTGGTATGGCAAATTTTGATAGCAGCAGCAAGCTGAAGCTCATTTTCTCTTAACAGCCTCTTGCATACCTTGTTACAAATACAATCATGAATGACTGTAGGGTAGCAAAATTACACGACTGTGCCTTCAATCGCAAATCGGTCAGAAAAATATCAAACGATTCGCCTGCCTTCTGGGTGCGGGTGCGAAATATGTAGCGTCGAACGTCTCTTTTTTTTGGGAGTGCAATGCCAATCAAATTGCTTTACAACTTCCTCAAACTTCTTGCTCTCTGCCTCTTGTCGAAAACTAACGTATGAAATCTGTCTATCGCTTGTGGACCAGCTACGCACATCAGATTGTGTCTGCAGACCAAGGGCTGCAACATAAGAGTTTGAATTGCTATTTGAATACACGCCAATTCCCATCTACATTATCAGTGACTTGAAGCTGGTGTGGTGCTTTCAGTCCTTCCATCCTGGACTTTGAAGTCTATCAATGTGTTGAGTACTTGTTCCCTGTAGTTCACGAGGTCAGTGGAAGATTTTTTTCTATTTTGTACTTTCTTTTTCGGAGTTATCTTTAGTTGTTCGGATCTTGGGCGGAATTCTCCGATCGCCGACGCCAAAATCGCGTTCGGTGCCTTTTCTCCGCTGCTCCGCCCCTCAAAAGTGCCATACTCAAGCAGTACGCCCCATGCCATCGGGATGGCCTCAGGACGTCAACTGAGGCCCTCCCCCGATGCTCCGCCCCCGATGGGCCAACTTCCCGACGGCGTCAGTCGCGTGTCCTCTCACTTTTCGGGGACCACGCGTGGGGGCTGCAAACTGTGTCCAGCGCCGCTACAATCGGGGGGGGGAGGTAGCCATTCCACTGGCAGGGACGGCTTTAGCGGGGGCTGGGGGGATTGGTCGGGGTTGGTCCGGGGATGGCGACAGGGGCTACATGGGAGCAGTTTTTGACAGGGCGGGTCCGTGCGCAGTCGGTGCCATGTTGTACGGCGCGGCCGCCACAGGCCACCATCATCCGCATGCGTGTGAGATTACGAATACTATTAGGAGTAGAAGCCCACATGCATGTGAGATTTTGCTTCCAATAAATTAGATGAAAAAGTTATCAAAGATGCCAAACAGCAAGAACTGCATAGTTGGAGTGAATTTGGGGTATACACGGAAGTACCGGATCGGGGACAAAGAGCTCTATCCCACAGATGAATTTGCACGGAAAAGGTTCTTCCGGATGGAACTTCTAAGGCAAAGGCCAGGATTGTGGCAAGGGGATTTGAAGAAAACTTAGAAGATCAGGATTTAAGGATAGATTAGCTATTGTAATCTCTGGTTTGAGGAAAGAATTCAGGGTTGGAAGTCAGGCTTCCGGTGCATTTAAATATATTGGACTGGAAATCGGACAGACTAAGTTGGGGGCAACGTCACGTCAGCAATCTCATTTGGAAAGCATCAGCCCAATAGCAATTAGTCATGGCCGGGTTTCACAAAAAGACGCAATGGTTTCAAAGATGGAAAAAGAGCAACTGCAAAGTTTAATTGGACAACTAAATTGGTCAGGTAGACAGAGTAGACCGGACGTGAGTTTTGATGTCTTAGAGTTGAGTACAAAATGACTGATCCTAAAGTGGAAGGCATAATAAGAGCAAATAAAGCGTTGGCCAAACTAAAAATGCAAGAGTGTGTTTTGAGGTTCCCGGTTTTAGGTGACCTTAGGCACTTGAAACTCATAGTTTATAGTGATGCGTCTTATGCAAATTTATGTGATGGGGTTTCAAGCACAGGAGGTTTTATCATTTTCCTTTTGGGGAACAATGGTAAATGTTGCCCTCTTGTGTGGGAAACAAAGAAAATAAGGAGAGTGGTCAAAAGCACTTTGGCTGCTGAGACGTTAAGCCTTGTAGAGGCGGTGAATATGGCCTTTTATATATCTCAGATATTGACAGAAATTTTGGGAATTAGGGGTTTTGGGTAATATACCTATTGACTGTCACATTGACAATAAATCTCTGTGGGAAAATGTGCACTCTACAAAAAGTGTCAATGAAAAATGGTTAAGGATAGACATTGCAAGTTTGAAGCAGACGTTGAACAGAGGGGAAATAGTAAAAATGAAATGGGTCGACAGTAGCTATCAATAGTCAGACTCTTTTACAAAAAGAGGGGCTAGTTCACAGAAACTTTTGGATATTGTTAATGAAGGGCACCTGTATCTGTGACTGTTTTTTTTTCTTCCAAAAAAAAAAGAAAAAAAAGGGGGGACATTGCGTGTGTGTTTTTGAGTTTCTTGTCATTTTGTTTTCATCTAATCATTTTTTTTTCTCCAAGCAAGGGGAGACTGTTAAGTAATGGGTTCAGAGACATTCCAATTAGATGTCTCATTTATGTTAAGTATCCAATAATTGACACTGATATGTAAAGGGGCTTCAGGTGGCCTTTGTGGCAGGTGATGCGAAGATAGAGTTTTATACAACAGCAGCTAAACATCTAACACTTAGTGTGTCAGCATTTCCCACCAGGGTTCCTGGCTGATGCTCCAGTTGATATTGGTACACTGCCAGTAGTAGAGCCCAGCGTTGGATCCGGGCCGAAGATATTGTTGGCACCGCTTTGTCTCCTTTCAGCAAGCCCAGCAATGACGTGTGGTCTGTGATTATTGTGAAATTCCACCCTTGCAAGTACTGGTGAAATGTCTTCACTGCGAAGATCACAGCCAGTCCTTCTTTTTCAATTTGGGCGTACTTTCGCTCTGCTGTTGCTAAAATCCTGGAAGCAAACACTATAGGCCGTTCCTGTCAGTTTTGCCCCGTGTGCCAGAACTGCCCAACGCCATAAGGAGACGCGTCGCAAGTGAGCACCAACTCTATCCTGGGGTCATAGTGTGCCAAGACGTTTTCTGAGGAGAGCTGTTGTTTTATCTTCTTGAAACCCCTGTCTTGATGGGCGGACCAGTCCCATGCTTGCCACTTTTTTAGTAATTGGTGAAGGGGGTCCAGGATGGAAGCCCTGTTCTGTATGAACTTTTCGTAGTATGTTACCAGTCCTAAAAAAGATCTTAACTCCTGGATTGCGGTGGGGGCCGGGGCATCTTTAATCACCCTCATCTGATCCTCCAAAGGGTGGAGCCCTGACTTGTCAACCCTGCACCCCAGATAAGTTACTTGAGGTGCTAGAAAAACACATTTCTCCCTCTTTCAGCGCACGTCTGCTGCTGAAAACCTCCTAAGGACTTCTAATAGTTTTGCAGGTGTTCTGCCCTTGTTTGTCCCATAATGAGGATGTCATCCAGGTAAATGGCGATCTGTGGTAACCCTTGTAATATATTCTCCATTGTCTTCTGGAATATCGCAGAGGCTGACGATACCCCAAAGGGTAATTTTGTGTACTGAAAAAGGCCCTTCAGGGTGTTTATCATTGAGAATTTTTGCGACTCTTCATCCAGCTTCAGCTGTAGATATGCGTGGCTCATATCCAGCTTTGAGAATAAGAGTCCTCCAACCAGCTTTGCATATAGATCCTCAATCCGGAGAATTGGGTATTTGTCCAGTTGTGAGTAGCGATTAATCGACCGAGCCGTCCGGCTTAAGAATAGGCACCACAGGTGCCGCCCATTCTGCAAACTGGACCGGTTTTATTATTCCTTCAGGCTCCAACCTTTTGATTTCCGTATCGACTTTCTGCCTTAACGCGAAGGGTACCAGTCGGGCCTTGTAGAATTTCGGGACTGCCCCTGGATCTATGTGTAATGTCGCCTTTGCTCCCTTTATTGTTCTGAGCCCTTCTCGGAAAACCTCTGGGTATCTGCACATCACTTCGCTCAGGTGACCATTTTCCAGCTGGAAAATGTTTACCCATTCCAACTGGATCTCTTTTAGCCAGTTTTGTCCCAATAAGCTCAGTTCCGTACCTTTCACTACCATTAAAGGCAGCCTAACCAGTTGCTCTCCATAAGCCACAGGTACATGTGCTGTGCCGAACACTCTCAATGATTCCCTTGTGTATGTCCTCAGTTTTGCCGAAGTCCTGGTTAGTGATAAGGGTCAGAGTCCAATGCGAATTTTAAATACTGTTTCCCCTATCACTGATACGGCTGCTCCTGTGTCGACTTCCAATAATGTGGGACATCCATTCAGCCTTATGGTTAATTTAATGGGTTTTGATTTAGCCATCTTTACACAATTTAGTTGTTCCTCGTCTGTCTGTCTGGTCCTAATTTTCCCTTGCTTGGGAGCGTTTCTGTGAGAGGGCCTGGGTTCCTTAGTATCGAGTCGTTCCAGAGGGTGGCTATGCAGTTGCCTATCCCCCAGCGGTAATCCCTTAACTACGTTTCACTGATGTGGGCGTCTACTTCCATCGGAGTACCCTGTAACTCATGTGTTCCGCTCACCGCTTTTTATGAGGACAAAGCCAGCTGCAATGCTTGTTTGCAATCCAGCTCGGCCTCTACTGGCAGACGTTTTTGTATTGCGAGATTATTTATTCCGCCCACCAACCGTGTAAATCTCATTTAGCGTCAGGCCAAATTCGCAAGCCAATGTTCATCACCTTAATCTTGTTTAAAAATTAGTGACTGATTCCCCCATGTCTCGGAATGCTGAGTAAAACTTGAGTGGCTTAGGGTCATAGTACTAAGTCCGTCAATTCTTGTAAAGATTTTGTGTCCGGTGCCTCCGGAAAAGTGAGACTGCGCATAATGGCAAAGGCTGCCAGCCCACACACGGTCAACAGAATGACCTGTTGCTTTTCATCCGGAGCTATATAGTTTGCTCTAAAAAAAGTACTTCATCCGCTCTACATATTGAGCCCAGTCTTTCACTGCAGGGTCAAAAGAATCCAATTTCCCAAATAAAGGCATTTTGCCTGTCAGTGGCTTACCCTCAATATGTGGCGGCTGCTAAAGAGCAGGTTCCTTCGAGTCGTTCCGTTTTCCTCATCGCCACTTCAATAAGTCCACAGAGGCACAAGTCCCTCCACCAGAATTCCTTTTATTTACAAATTGGCCAATCTCAAAAGGCTTGGTCTAAGTCATTACACCTTGTTCCTGCCTGTCTGCCCCACCGACAACCCATAACCTCCACCAACTGCTGAGGTCTCTGACAGTGCCTCTGAAGGCTATTGCTGAATTGGCCATCGTGGTTAAGTGAGCACTTCACACATCCAAGTGAATCGCCATGGGTGGAAGGGCCATGTAGCATGTGAGAGTCAATGCCTGGCATCCCAAACAGACCTTGTTGCTTGGGCACTGTGGGAGGCAACATCACACACACAGCAGCTGAGATCCGAACACCGAGGGGCCCTAGTGGTTCTGCTGGTAGGCCAGGCGGCATGACACCGGAGACGTCAGCAGCAACAGCAGAATCTACAGAGGCTCAAGGCGGCGACCCATGTGCAGAGCCCCGCCCAACATCCTGAGACCCGATTGCCCACCAGGCTAGGGAGGGACCCAGAGGAGGAAGCCCATGACGGCCCAGGGTATACAAGTGTCACTGGTCGTTCGAGCAGATGATGGACAGTGCGTGGCGCAGGAGACTCCGCCTCAGCAAGGAGACAGTGCGTCACCTGTGCAATGTCCTCATGGACTTAGCGCCACGTGGAGAAGGAGGACACCAGCTCTCTGTTGCCGCCATCGCCGGGATGCTCCAGGTCCAGGGGCTGATAAACTGTACGCATGTCGTGGTGTGAGCACCAGATCAGCTGGGAGTGCCCTACATCAACCGGAAGGGCTTCCACTTTCTGAACATCCAGCTCGTGTGCAACCACCACATGCAGATCATGCACGTGTGTGCATTCTTCCCATGGAGTGTCCATACAGCTACATCCTGGGGCGGTCAGACATCCCCAGGCCTTTTCGAGGACCACCCCAGGATGGGCGGTGGGCTCTTGGGGGACAAGGGATACCCATTGAGGACCTGGCTAATGATGTCAGTATGTAGACCGGAGACTGAAGTGGAGACCCGATACAACGACGCGCGTGTGGCCGCCAGGGCTGCCATTTAGCATCGGACTGTTCAAAATGAGGTTCCGATTCCTCAAGCTCTCTGGTGCTGCCCAGCAGTAAACCCCACCAGAGAGTTGCCCGCTTTGTGGTTGTCTGTTGTGTCCTCCAAATCCTGGCACAGCAGTGGGCAATGTGCTGGAGGTGAAGGATGAGGAACATGTGGCCACTGAGGAGGAAAACGATGAGGACGATGAGGTAGTGCCAGACCAGCAGGGGGAGGATGAACCTGTGGAGGCTGCAGGACAGGCGGCAGCTGCGACGGTCCGGCAAGCCCCGAGGGCCAGGGAGGCACTCATACGCTTCACATAGGACGTGGCCTGGTCCGTCATTGCTACCTCAACTCCCACCCGCCCTAAGGACAGGGGTGATGATATCCCAGAGAGAGCAGAGTGCTGGTGCTCCTCAGTTTCTGACATGGTCTGACCCCTGCCTGTCTGCTGAGTGCTCACTCACACCGATCACCAGCAAGCGGTGCTCTCTCAGTGATCCTCAACGTGCCTTCCTTGCTGTACCTCTACGTCTAGGTGTGTCCTCAGGATGCGCACAGGGATGGAGGCAGCCAGCTGATACCACGTCCTGTAGACTTCGATGCCCCTGGCGGGCATCCTCTGGGGCCCATGAGCCGGTGGGCCCCGGCTCACTTGCCAGCAGCACATGCACAGCCTTTCCACACTGTCCCATGTGTTTACTGCTAGATGAGGCTTTGTTAGATAGGTGGAACTCGGGAGAGCTGAGACCACCACCCCACTGCATGGGATGAGTCGGGTTTGGCACCCTGTATCCCCTCCTACCGGTCGGTGCCCATAGGACCCGGGGTTCACCTCGGGACGGAGGGCAGCTGGTTCGAGCCCCGGCTGCCCCTGTGTCATCTAGCTCTGCCAGCCCTGGTGGCTCCCCAATGTTTGCATCATGGTGTCGACGCCCGAGGAAGGGTTGGGGGGAAGGGGGGGTGAAGGGAGGAATGGAGGGCACATGGAAGGTTGGAGCAGGGGCTGCTCGCGTGGGGGCGGGAAGGTCTTGGGATAGGGTGGTGGTGGTGGTGGGGGATGGGGGGGGGGGGGGCGGTGGTGGCCTGCTGCCGGATGTAGGTCGTTAATCATCTTGTGGCACTAGAGACCAGTCCTCCTGGTCATGCTTCCAGAGCTGACGGCCACAGCTACTTCATCCCAGGCAGCACTGGCTGCCCTGTGGTTCACCCTCTGGGACCATTGGGGGAACAGAACATCCTTCCTGGCCTCAACCACAACTAGGAACATCCCCAGGTCCGCATCGCCAAACCTTGGTGCCGGACGCCTTGGCGCCCTGGCTGCAAGCTGTGGGGTTGGTTGTGCAAGTGCTCTTCAAGTGCTGCTTGACCTTATTAGTGGGACTCTGTTGAATGTGATCCCATCAAATTGTCTGGCGAGCCTTCAGTTGCAGTGTGCAGCCCATGGGGCCTTGTTAAGTGGATCACTCACCCACCACATACGGGCATGGAACTCCCAGGCCCTATCACCAGCATGGACAAAATGCCACCTTGGAATTTCCAGCCTGGCACCCTGGTAATGCTCCTGACAGCCTGTCCATTCCAGCTGATCACTGTTTGTGGGGACCAGTGCTAAACGACGCCCGACTGGTTCGATCAGAAATCTGGAGCGGGATTCTCCGATCCCCCGTCGGGTCGGAGAATGGCCGGGGGGCTGGTGTGAATCCCGCCCCCGCCACTTGCCGAATTCGCCGGCACCGGATATTCGGCGGGGGTGGGAATCGCGCCGCGCCGGTTGGCGGCCCCCCCCCCCCGGTGATTCTCCGGCCCGTGATGGGCCGAAGTCCCGCTGCTGGAATGCCTGTCCCGCCGGCGAGAATCAAACCACCTCTCTTACCGGCGGGACAAGGCGGCGCGGGCGGGCTCCGAGGTCCTGGGGGGGCGCGGGGCGATCTGGCCCGGGGGGTACCCCTACGGTGGCCTGGCCCACGATCGGGGCCCACCGATCCGCTGGCGGGCCTGTGCTGTGGGGGCACTCTTTTCCTTCCGCCTTCGCCATGGTCTCCACTATGGCGGAGGCGGAAGAGACCCCCTCCACTGCACATCCGCGGGGATGCCGTGAGCGGCCGCTGATGCTCCCGCGCATGCGCCGCACGGCAAAGTCAGTTCCGTGCCAGCTGGCGGGGCACCAAAGGCCTTTCCCGCCAGCTGGCGGGGCGGAAATCAGTCCGGCGCGGGCCTAGCCCCGCAAGGTGAGGGCTCGGCCCCTCAAGAGCCGGAGAATTCCGCACCTTTGGGGCGGCGCGATGCCAGACTGATTCGCGCCGTTTTTGGCGCCGGTCGGCGGACATCGCGCCGATTGCCGAGAGTCCCGCCCCTGAATCCCATCCATTGCAGATCCAACGAGATATCGCGAGACAAATGATCATCAGGTATCCTGGAAGACGCCTTTCGTGGGATCTACTGGGCCACGTCCCCTCCCAACTCCGGTGGGACACAGCCGGTAAATCGTGTCCAGAGAGTGTGTGTGTGAGTGCATGTGTGTATGTGCATGAATGTATGAGAAAGTGCGCGCATGTGTGTGAGTGCGTGGGTGTGTTAGTGCGAGAGGGCATGTTTATGTGGGAGAGTGCATGTTTGAGAACGCATGTGTCAGTACATGCTTTTGAGACAGTGAGAGTACATGTGAAAGAGGGACTGTGTGTGTGAGAGAGTCTGATGGGTATTCAGAGCTGGAAAGAGGGAATGCCGTTGCCTGTTCGGAGTAGGTTGGCTTTGGGGGTTTTGCAAATTGCAAAGAAGGCTCAAGAGACCGTATGACTTAATTCTGGTCCTATTGCTTATGTTCCTTTGTTCATACCTTTAGTTTATAAAATTCTACCAATCTCAATTTTGAATTTCATAATTGCTATTTGCAGAAGCGAGTGCCAAATTTCCACCGCCTCTTGCATGAAGAAGTGTTTCAGTGTGTTTATTACAAACACTGTTATCCCTGAAATGGAAGTTCCATTTTACATTCCTAACGTCTCTCAACTTGTTTTTTGATAAACGGTTTTATTGAGGCATTTTGGCATAACAAACAACAACAATACAAAACAACGTGCAAAGAACAATCAACATAGTGCAAAAAAACAGCTCTCCTCCCACATTAACCCCCTAACCTACCTTACCATAACCCCCCCCCGCCACCCCTGCTGACGATTACTTTTCCGGACAACCCCTGACAGTGACCACCTTAGAGTGAACTTAATTAATTTTCTCCATCCCAAGGAAGCTCGCCATGTCCGATAGCTAGGCCCTGACTTCGGGGGCTTTGAGTCCCTCCATGCCAGCAGAATTCGTCGCCGGGCTACCAGGGAAGCAAAGGCCGAAATGTCGGCATCTCTCTCCTCCTGGACTACCGGATCCGCCACAACCCCAAATATTGCCACCTCTGCACTCATTGCCACCCTTGTTTTCAGTACCTGGGACATAACGTCCGCGAATCCCTGCCAGTACCCCCTAAGTTTTGGACATGCCCAGAACATGTGGACATGGTTCGCTGGTCCTCCCGCACATCTGCTGCACCTGTCCTCCAGCCCAAAAAATTTACTCATCTGGGCCACTGTCATGTGGGCCCGGTGGACGACCTTGAATTGGATCAGGCTGAGCCTAGAGCATGTTGCGGTCGCGTTGACCCTACTCAACGCCTCCGCCCATAAGCCTTCTTCTATCTCACCTCGGAGCTCCTCTTCCCACTTTAGTTTCAGCTCCTCGGTCTGCGTCTCCTCAGCCCCCATAAGTTCTTCATATATATCCAAGACCCTCCCCTCCCCCACCCATCCACTGGACACTACCCTGTCCTGGATCCCCCTGAGTGGCAGGCGGGGGAAGGATGGAATCTGTTTGCATAGAAAGTCCCGCACCTGCAAGTACCTGAAATCATTCCCTCTTGCCAGCCCAAATTTCTCCTCCAGCGCCCTCATGCTCAGGAAGCTCCCATCTAAGAACAGATCCCCCATCCTCTCAATCCCAGCCCTCCGCCATGCTCGGAACCCACCGTCCATGTTCCCCAGGGCAAACCGGTGATTATCACAAATAGGGGACCAGACTGATGCTCTCACTTCCCCCATGTGCCTTCTCCATTGGCCTCAGATCCACAAAGTCGCCACCACTATAGGGCTGGTGGAGTACCGTGCCGGCGGGAGCGGCAGGGGCGCCGTATCCAGGGCTGCCAAACTGGTGCCCCTGCACGAAGCGGCCTCCATCCGCTTCCAAACCGACCCCGCATCCCCCACCCACTTCCTTATCATAGCCATGTTGGCCGCCCATTAGTAATTACTAAAGTTTGCCAGCGCCAGCCCCCCACCACCGCCCCCCCCCCCTCCCCTCGGTTTCTCTCAAGCATCAATCTCCTCACCCGCGGGGATTTTCCCACCCACGCAAATCCCACAATCATTCTCTTGAACTTCCTAAAAAAGGACCGCGGAATGAAAATGGGGAGACACTGGAATACGAACAGGAATCTCGGAAGGATCGTCATTTTAACCGTCTGCACTCTCCCCGCTCGTGTCAGTGGGAGCGCATCCCACCTCCGGAACCCGACCCTCATTTGCTCCACCAACCGAGATAAGTCCAACTTGTGCAACCGACCCCAGTCCCACGCCACCTGTATCCCTAAGTATCTAAAACTGTCCCCTACTAACCTGAACGACAGCCCCCTCAGCCAACCCTCTCAACTTGATAAGCTATGGCCTCTTCAACCCCCTATTTGCACCCGACACATTCAGCACTGTCTTTTACTTGTGTATTGGAGATATATCAGAAAAATTGCAGCTATAGTTACCAGTTTGAGATGGTGTATAGATTGGTTTATCAGTCTGGATAAATATGTGTCCCATTTGATATGAAATAAGGATGGTTCTCTCCAAGTGAAACGCTGTTGATGTTGCTTCCAATACTACATACTGGGGCAATTTTGTTTCTCTTTGAATTTTATCTCTGGGTATCTGGAAAGAAACATATCAAAAAATAGCTATTAAAATAAGTATAGTTATTATATAACTGTAATATTGCTCCCAGCAACCCCTTTAATATCCCTTCATTAGCCTTGGAAATTCCATAAGTCTTCACCTGATAGTGTTGAATATAATGAGGCAGAATTTCAGATAGTCCTCTGGTCTCCCACTCTAGCACAGAGGTCATTCCGTACACAATGTTTCTAGGTCATGGCCCTCTATAACATTACAGATTCTGTTCTTTGTTGATAAGGATGCGTGAAAGAGGGAGGCCATGTCAAGCTTCCTTAGTTGCTGTAGTGCAGACAGGTTACACAGCAACCACGATCCATGGTATTAGGGGCCTGGATCAAGCAGTGTGCTTTGATCTGGGTGGTAAGTGGTGCTGGAACTTCAACTAATTAGGCAATTAATAGGTATGTCATCACAGTCCTGATATGAGCCTTGTTGATGGTAGAGAAGATCTGACTGGCTGGCAGTTGAGCCACTGGTTTGTTGACTCTGTTTCCCACTGGGTGTGAGATAGTTAGCTCAGTTATGGTCTGGCCAATGGTGGTGTCCATGACATAGATGAGGTGGTGCCACTGAAATTGTCAGGAGATCGCTTCTTTCCAATCCTTAGCCATGAAAATGTATGTATAACGAGGATTGCGAAGATTGCACTTGGAAATCCCATTATCCGGCCGCCAGTGCGGGGGTGACTGTAGAAGCCAGGTATTTCGAATACAACTAGTATAGGTAAAAGATAGCTGTTTAAGCATAAATATTAAGCCCCAGTTTTAAAAAGCCACTTATACAGCATAATTCACTTTTACTGAGGTCCGTTGTTCTGGCAAATGCATATTTTCAAAGTCAGTGTGACATTAAAACAGCACAGTTGCAAGACAATTTGACACTGCTTGTGCTAATTGTCAAGGACAAGGACTGAATACCATAGCAACATGAAGGCATCATTGTTCACAATGCAGATAACAGCTAAGTCAGAAAAGCTAATGTTGCACATTGAAGATGGACGGCTTGCCATCAAATCAAATGTGTTTGAGTCTAACCCAAACCAATTAGGATTATATTGGGGTGTGATTAGATGACTTAAGACAGATATGAAAGTGTATAACTGAAAAGTTTCCGCCCGCCATTTTAGTGTTGTCTGTCCTTAATTTCTGTCTTTGATTCTGTCAGTGAGTCTTTCTGTAGTGTCTTTGTGTTGTGTTGTCTTTCTGTTAGTTTAGACAGTTGTGTCCTTAATAGTCTTTCTGTTAGTGAGTCTTTGTGTTGTTGTGTTGTCTGTCCTTAATTGCTGTCTTTAATTCTCTTAGTCTGTCTGTTAATGGGAGATGTCTTTTGAGGGTTGTGTCTTTCTGTTAGCCTGTGTCAGTGATGTAGTGTACTTTTGACTTTGAGTTTGAGTTTAGCTGAAGATTAGCTCTCTCTCTCTCTTCATGTTTCATTGCCAGACTTTGACCTTTTAAAAGTTACTTTCGAGCTGTCTGCCTAAGCAAAAAAGATAATGGGCGTCATTCTCTGACCCCCCCCGCCGGGTCGGAGAATGGCCGTTGGCCGCCGTGAATCCCGCCCCCGCCCCCGCCGAAGTCTCCGAAGGGAGAAAAGTCGGCGGGGCGTTAATGGCGCCGCTGCCGCGGAGAATGTCACGGGTCTGCGCAAGGCAGCCGATTTTCGGCCTGCCGATATTCTCCCTTCCGGATGGGCCGAAGTCCCGTCGACGTGAACGGTCATCAATCAAACCTCCTTTTCATCGGCGTGACCCGGTGCTCCAGGCTCACGCCGACCAGCGAGGAGGTGAGTGACGGCCTGGGGGGTTGGCTCTGGGCAGGAAATGGCGTGGCCGCAGACTGATTGCGTGAGGAGAGGTGTGTCTCGGCTTGTGTGTGTGTGTGTGCGGCGGGGGAGGGGGGGGGGCGGGGGGAAGGGGGGGGTGGTTAGAGTAGGCTGGGCTCCGGGGGAGTGCCGGGAGGGGGTCCGTGCCAGGGTGGAGGTTGGGGAGGGGGTCCGTGCCGGGGTGGAGGTTGGGGGGGGGGTCCGTGCCGGGGTGGAGGTTGGGGGTTGGGGGGGGTCCGTGCTGGGGTGGAGGTTGGGGGTTGGGGTCCGTGCCGGGGTGGAGGTTGGGGGTTGGGGGGGGTCCGTGCCGGGGTGGAGGTTGGGGGGGGGGGGTCCGTGCCGGGGTGGAGGTTGGGGGTTGGGGGGGGTCCGTGCCGGGGTGGAGGTTGGGGGGGGGGTCCGTGCCGGGGTGGAGGTTGGGGGTTGGGGGGGTCCGTGCTGGGGTGGAGGTTGGGGAGGGGGTCCGTGCCGGGGTGGAGGTTGGGGAGGGGGTCCGTGCCGGGGTGGAGGTTGGGGGGGGGGGTCCGTGCCGGGGTGGAGGTTGGGGGGGGGGGTCTGTGCCGGGGTGGAGGTTGGGGGTTGGGGTCCGTGCCGGGGTGGGTGATGGGAGGGCAAATGAGTTGGTCCACCTGGCCAGGTGCCAGCCTCCAACAGTTGGACCCATGCGGTCCATGCCACCTGGCTGGGGGGAGGAGGGGATATGGGCAATGATGACATGTCGTCGTTCCCCTCCCCCCCCACCAGGCCGTCATGTTTTCAGACCATCCAGCGATGTTGGCCGCCGTGGTGGCAGCCGTTCATGTCTATGTTGCCCTGGATGAGGAGGAGGAGGAGGAGGAGCGTGCCAGAGAGGCGGCGCATGCTGCCGCAGAGGGGCAGGCGGCAGCCGCCCAGGCTGGAGGGACACCTGACCGACAGGACGAGGAGGGGGAGGAGGACGTCGCGGCCCCACGGCAACGGAGACACCCGAGGGCGCCCCGTGTGTACCGGCCCCGGAAGTCATACCAGGACCTCACGGACCGGGAATGCAGGAGGAGACTCCGGATGAGCCGGGAAACCGTGGCACTCATCTGCCACCTGCTGGCACACCTGTCACCGCGTGGCACTGGCGGGGGACACCCTCTCCCCGTGTCCGTCAAGGTTACGGTGGCCCTGAACTTTTATGCAACGGGGTCATTCCAGGCACCGAGTGGGGACCTGTCCGGCATATCGCAGACATTGGTGCATCGGTGCATCCGGGCAGTGACAGATGCCCTTTATGCCATGGCGCATCGCTACATCCGCTTCCCCGTGGACCGGGCCAGCCAAGATGCCCGGGCCGTGCGCTTCTCTGCCGTTGCCGGGTTCCCCATGGTCCAGGGCGCGATCGATGGGATGCACGTCGCCGTGCGGCCACCTGCAGAGAACAGGGCCGTGTTCACTAATAGGAAGGGGACCTATTCAATGAACGTACAGGTGGTCTGCGACCACCGCATGATGATCCTGCACGTCTGCGCCCGTCACCCAGGCAGTGTACACGACTCATTCGTGTTGTCGCGGTCATCCATCCCCGGCATGTACGAGGGACGCCATCCCCGGCTGAGGGGCTGGTTGCTGGGCGACAGGGGCTACCCATTGCGATCGTGGCTGATGACGCCTATACGGAGGCCACGCAATGAGGCGGAGAACCGCTACAATGATGCCCATGTAGCGACAAGGGGAGTGATCGAGAGGTGCTTTGGCGTGCTGAAGATGCGTTTCAGGTGCCTGGACCTCTCTGGGGGCGCCCTCCAGTATCGGTCAGATAGGGTCGGCCGCATCATTGTGGTGTGCTGCGTCCTGCACAACATCGCCCAGCAGAGGGGCGATGTGCCGCAGGCAGAGGAGGGCGGAGTGGAGGAGCAGCAGGAAGAGGCCCAGTCCTCCCCAGATGAGGGGGATGGGGGCAATGGTCAGGGCAGACGGGGTAGACACAGGTGGGTGGCTGTCCACCGTTACCGGCTGGCCCAGCGGGCACGGGACAGATTGATAGACGCCCGCTTCACTGACTAGATGGGCGTGGGAATCGGGTAGTATGGCCACAGACCGCACACCATGACAACAGCCGACCACCCACACCCCCCACCCATCCACCCACCCAGCACCCTCACCCCCCTCCCCAACCCCACACACCCCACCCGCATGCACACCACCCCCCCACCCCCAATTGCCGATCCACCGGCGGCACAACGGGCCGGGCTCACCCAGTTGCGGGTGGACGCGTGTCTATCGCAGGCCATGGAGAATGATGACAACCCGCCTCCGATGAGCTCCTGGCTCTACATCGTTGGACTATGTCTGACCCATGGCCACAGTACCACCATCCACCCGGACCATCCCTGCATGCGGCTGTGACACTGCAGCGCACGGTCCCGTCCTCTGCCCGGGGGATGTTGATGGCGGCCCAGGGGGAAGGGGGCAGACTCACCTGGGGCTGAGGTAAGACCACCCCTCACACATACACTTGCGCTCAACGTACATGACACCCCCGCACACTTTGGACAGAGCACAAAGGCAGCTTCGGTAGGTGTAACATTGACTTTAATAACCAAAGGAGTTCATGCACGTGCCCTAGCCCCTAAAACTCATCTGTGCCCTGCACCCGTGCCAACTTACTCAGTGTCTAATTGTTTGGCCTTACGGGCCCTTTGACTACGTCTACGTGGTTCCCCAGACGGTACAGCAGAACTGGAGGTGGACTCCTGTGATTCCTGCCCTCTGACACTGGATCCCTTTGGCGGCCGTTTCCTGGGGCGTCCTGGCCTAGATGGGCCAGGCTGCGGCCCGGGCGACTGGGATGGCGAGCTGCCAGCCTGTCCTGACCGTTGCCCACCCGATGCACCTGGGACGGAAGGGGGGGGAGTCCGAGGTGTCGCGGTGTACCGGGACCTCCCCTACAGAGGGAGCCGGGATGGACCACACCACCTCCTCCTCCCTCAGGGTGCCCGATGGCCCCCAGGCCTCTACATGGGTGGGGGATGCGAACGGACTGGCCATCCGACGCGCCCCCGACATCTGGCACTGCCAGTCCTGGAGGCCCGTGCTGGTATCGACAGGGGTCTGCAGGTTTGCAGCCATGGAGCCCAGGGGGTTGTCGAACCCTGTCTGCGACAGTGCGACGCCAGCTCGCACATGGCCACTGGCGCCGATGCCCTCAGCGATGGCCTGCTGAGACTGGGCCATGGCCTGCAGAGACTGGGCCATGGCCTGCAGAGACTGGGCTATGGCCTGCTGAGACTGGGCCATGGCCTGCTGAGACTGGGCCATGGCCTGCTGAGACTGGGCCATGGCCTGCTGAGACTGGGCTATGGCGTTGAGCGCCTCTGCCATCTGGCGCTGGCACTGGCTCATGGCCTCCTGTGAGAGGGCAGCCATTTCCTGGGCCACAGACGCCGCCTGCACGGAAGGCCCCAGGCCTCGCAAACCGTTCCCCATGTCTGACACCGTCGCACCCATTGCCTCCACCGCGGACGCCACCCGTGCGGTGTCAGCCTGGGTGGCACGCATGACCGGGACCACTCCCAGCTCCTGGACGCGGGTGGACTCCTCCACCTGCGACCGCAGCCGCCGCAAGCCACCCGTCACCCTATTCGCTCGTCTCCGTGTCGGTGGTTGCATCGGATCTATGTGTGGGTGTGGTAACTGCAGGAACCCGGGATCCATCTGGGCGGCAGATGTTCGCTTGGCCTGGGCTGCCCTCCGACCGCCCGGTCCCTCTGCTGCTCCTACCTCCACCTGCTGTACCGGGACGGCTGTGTTGTGCGCACCAGTGAGTGTACCAGACGCCTCATCACTAAAGTGCCCAACCGTGGTGAGTGTTTCTGCGATGGTGGAGGGTGTTGGTGACAGCAGTGGCGTTGTGTCGTGCTCTTCGTCCCACTCTGAGTCCATGGCACTTTGGGGTGGGGGTTCGTCTCCACCCATCCACTCTGAGTCACTGTCCGGTATTTTGTCTTCCCGGGTAGGGGTGTCCTGGGTAGTGCTGTCCTGGGTAGTGCTGTCCCGGGTAGTGCTGTCCCGGGTAGTGGTGTCCCGGGTAGGGGTGTCCTGGGTAGTGCTGTCCCGGGTAGTGCTGTCCCGGGTAGTGCTGTCCCGGGTAGTGGTGTCCCGGGTAGGGGTGTCCTGGGTAGTGGTGTCCCGGGTCGGGGTGTCCTGGATAGTGGTGTCCTGGGTAGTGGTGTCCTGGCTCGGATGTGACGGGGGCCTGTGGCTGCCCCCCTCATCGCTGGGTGGTCGCTCCCGCACGTGACGGGGGTGTCGTCTCCCTGTTGCTCCAGGTCTCTCCGTCTCCCGTGGTGTGCGAGGGGCATCCTGCGGGCATCGCATGCTGGAGGGTCCGGGTCTCTCCGTCTCCCCTGGTCTCCGAGGGGCATCCTGCGGGCGTCGCATGCTGGAGGGTTCGGGTCTCTCCGTCTCCCGTGGTCTCCGAGGGGCATCCTGCGGGCGTCGCATGCTGGAGGGTGCGGGTCTCTCCGTCTCCTGTGGTCTCCGAGGGGCATCCTGCGGGCGGTCTGCATCTGCGGGGATGGGTGCCTGGACGTTTGGTCCTGCGATACACAATGAAGCATGCATGGTTAGACATCAGGCAGTGATCAGGTGATACGGGGGAGGGGGATATAGGGGAGGGGGGATATGGGGACGGGCTGTTGGTGGCTCACTTGCTCGTGGGGCCCCGACCTCTGCATCAGCAACCTCCCGGTCCTCAGGTCCGCCAGCCAGTTCCAGGGCCCTTTCCTCGTGTACGGTCAGTGGCCTCTCATCAGCGGGCCCTCCTCCAGTCCTCACATGCTCCCTATTGTTGTGTGCGCGCTTCTCCTGGGGGGGGGGTGGTGGCAGGGGTAAAAGGCAACAGTGTTAGGCAGGTATATGAATGCACGCCATCGGTTGCGCGTGCATTGCAGAGGTTAAGGTTAGGGCTGGATTCACTTGGGGATATGGGGGAGGGGGGGATATGGGGGAGGGGGGATATGGGGGAGGGGGGAATATGGGGGATATGGGGGAGGGGGGATATGGGGGAGGGGGGATATGGGGGAGGGGGGATATGGGGGAGGGGGGGATATGGGGTGGGGGGATATGGGGGAGGGGGATATGGGGGAGGGGGGATATGGGGAGGGGGGAATATGGGGGATATGGGGAGGGGGGATATGGGGGAGGGGGGATATGGGGGAGGGGGGATATGGGGGATGGGGGATATGGGGGAGGGGGGAATATGGGGGAGGGGCGATATGGGGGATATGGGGGAGGGGGGATATGGGGGAGGGGGGGATATGGGGGAGGGGGATATGGGGGAGGGGGGAATATGGGGGATATGGGGGAGGGGGGATATGGGGGATATGGGGGAGGGGGGATATGGGGGAGGGGGGATATGGGGGAGGGGGGGATATGGGGGAGGGGGGGATTTGGGGGAGGGGGGATATGGGGGATATGGGGAGGGGGGATATGGGGAGGGGGGATATGGGGGAGGGGGGATATGGGGGAGGGGGGATTTGGGGGAGGGGGGATATGGGGGATATGGGGGAGGCTCACCCTGCCTGCTCTGACGAGGTCGTTCACCTTCTTGTGGCACTGGGTGCCTGTCCGTGGTGTTAGGGCCACAGCGGTGACGGCCTCTGCCACCTCCCTCCACAGACGCCGGCTGTGGAGTGGGGCAACTCTGCGGCCGTGCCCGGGATACAGGGCGTCCCTCCTCTGCTCCACCGCGTCCAGGAGCGCCTCCACATCGCGTGACTCGAACCTCGGGGCTGAGCGACGGCCAGCCATCAAGTCGGGTGTTGCGGTCGGCTGTTCCGGTCGGGTGGGGGGGAGCTGCGTGGCCTTATGAGCCGTCACGCCGTGCAGCGCGTATGACGCTGCACGGCGTGAACCACTGCGCAAGCGCGGATCCCGTTACGTCGCTGCTAGCCCATTTCGGGCCGCAGACTATCGGCCCATTTTTATGACGTGACGCAAGTGGGATTTGCGCCGTTTTTTGCGCCGATCGCCGGACTTTCCGCCGATAATGGAGAATTTCGCCCAATGTCTGTAATTCTCTGAAAGCTTCGAATTGTCTACAAATTGCCTTTTAAATGACTTTCAAATTGTAATCAAGCAACTACAAATAAAACAATTCTTTTTGGCACCTGAGAAGTTTTAACTGAAGTTTCTGCTGAGTCCCAGTATTCGCAAAGTGCTACTGGTAACCAAATAGCAGAAATTATATAAATTCCTTCAACTTTACACAGTTGAATAATACAAGGAATCAAACAACTTGGCATAGTCCAGAAATATTAAATCTTACAACTTGTCGTATTGCACCAGGACTTTGATTCATCAACTAAGCTTCCCCCAAACTTGGCGTAGTTCGACAGGTTAAGATCCCTTCAAATTAAAGATTCCTACAGTGACCCAACCCGACCACAGCCCTCTCCAACCCACCACTACTTTACGCAAAGAGTAGTGAGGCCGTGGAATGCCCTACCTGCTACAGTAGTGAACTCGCCAACATTGAGGGCATTTAAAAGTTTATTGGATAAACATATGGATGATAATGGCATAGTGTAGGTTAGATGGCTTTTGTTTCGGTGCAACATCGTGGGCCGAAGGGCCTGTACTGCGCTGTATTGTTCTATGTTTATGTTCTATTTCTGTGGGGGCTTCCTGACAGGCATCTCTTTTCTGGAGGTTTCCTGACATGGGTCTCCTTATTTAGGGGGTCTCTATGGGGGGTATCATTATTTATGGTGCCTCTGGGGGGCGGCGGGCCTTTATTTAAGTGGGTCTCCTTATTTAGGGAGTTCTCTAGAGGGGTCCCTTTATTTAGGGAGTTTCTATGGTGGGGGTGACCTCTGTGGGGATGGGGTAGGCAGGTCTTGCATTGTGGGAGGATGGCCCTCGGAAGGACTTTGGGGGAAACTCCTCAAAGAGATACCGCCTTGGGCCACTGCAAGGCCCACGGTTGTCAATACCTGTAGTTCTCGCCCACATGGTTACCGGCCCAGAGGACCAAAGAATCATGCAGGCATTGAGAAAATGGTACCCAACCAGCTAAGATGATGCAAATGGGTCATTAAGATCATTTGCATCCTCCCGCTGGCGCAGGGTGCCAACCTCGATCATAGAATCGTAGAATCTACAGTGCAGAAGGAGGCCATTCGGCCCATCGAGTCTGCACCGGCTCTTTGAAAGAGCACCCTACCCAAGCCCACACCTCCACCCTATCCCCATAACCCAGTAACCACTCCCAACACTAAGGGCATTTTTGGACACTAAGGGCAATTTAGCATGGCGAATCCACCTAACTGCACATCTTTGGACTGTGGGAGGAAACCGGAGCACCCGGAGGAAACCCACGCAGACACGGGGAGAACATGCAGACTCCGCACAGACAGTGATCCAAGCCGGAAATCGAACCTGGGACCCTGGAGCTGTGAAGCAATTATGCTAACCACCATGCTACCGTGCTGCCCAATCCCGACGCCAGTGGGGGACGAGCATTGGAAATGATCTGCGCACGGTGCTGATCCCATTTTCTTCACTGTGCTGAATTCTCTGCCTCACCGGGAACTCCGCTATCGGCAGCACGAGGCGCAGAATTACTTATTTTGTCATTGGACAACAGTCATGCAATAGAAGGAAAAGATTGTGACAAAATGGCAAAAGCTTTTTAATTGTCAAAAAAGTTGTCAATGGAGCTGAAAACTCAAATCATTTCAATAGGCCATACCTGTCTGTACAATATTTCTGTTCTCGGGATCTGTCGAACACCACGTCGTTTCTCCATTTCTAGTTAGTCTAATAGATCTCCAATTGTTACACATGATAGGCCACTGCATTCAGCCTTACGAGTTAACCATGTCCTGAAGACTTGATTTACATTTGGACCAGGCCAAATAAAGGAAGCAGGTTCCTTTCCCAAGGACCCAGTTAAATGTTTATGACAATCCCATAGTTTATACATGTGGCTCAATGGATGATACATAAGCCTCTGAGTCAGAGGGATGTCCAGTCAAGACCCATCCCATCCAGGCTGACACTCATTGCTTTGTTGAGGAAGTGTTACACTGCCAGAGGTGCCGTCTTTCAGATCAGTTATTAAACCAAAATTCCATCAGGCTCATAATGTGTGTCAATGCTGGAAGCGACATATATCCATACGCGGCCAAAAGGAACATGTACGCATCCTGCCTATTTTCAATTAAAAAGCATGGGGGACAATAGTTCCCTGTTGCATTGTCCATGGCAACACCTGAATTAGCATTGCTCTCCCAATCAATCAGCACCCTTTTCTCATGCAGATAAATTGTTGCCCCTTTGAAATTTGGAATGCTTGTATTTGTCCTGATGAGTGTATGACCGTCTTCAAAATTCATTTACGGGATGTGGGCATCTCTGGCTGAGCCAGCATTTACTGTCCAACTAAGGATATTGATAGGTGGCAAGTTTCATCAGCAAGTAATATGATCCAATAAGGTAGAAATATGTTTATTTTGGTGCTGTGAGCAGTCGTGTACAAGGCGGCTCCCGTCCTGCGACCCGCTTTTGGCCCTTGTCACCCGATTTATGGGTGTAATTTTTCCCAAAAAATGGAAGCGAATTTGTACTTACCAGTCTCTTCTCCGAAGTGGAATGCCTGCAAGGGGTAAGACCAGGCAGAAGACATTTAAAAGCTCCTCACTTGAAAAGACAGCACCTCATGGTGAAGGGAAAAAAAACATGGAGGAGCCTTCCAGATCATCGACACCTACCCTGGAGTCAACGGAGAAATTGATGGAATTCCTTGTGGGGAGTTCCATAAATAAAGGCAGTTGATGGGGAAGATTTTTCTAGAGTAATTGAGGAATGGTCCCCCTTCGGTTAACCTTGGAGAGGGTAGAGCAGCGGATGGAGGCACAAAACATGAAGATCCGTGAGATGGAAGAGGCAGTCTTGGATAATAGCGACCGGATTGCCTCTTTGGAGGCTGAAGTTAAGTTGATGGCGGAGACCCAAAAGATTTTAAGAGCCAAGGCTGAAGACCAGGAGAACAGGTCCAAACGCCAAAATCTACGGATTGTTGGGCTACCGGAGGGCACCAAAGCCAAAGAATTTGTGCCGAAGGTGCTTGGGAAATTGGTGGGGGAGGGGGTCTTTGCTAACCCTCCCGAGGTGGACCGGGCCTACTGGTCACTACGACAGAACCTGGAAATCCGGCGATCCACCACAGGCAATCATAGTCCACCTTCATTGATTTCTCAGTAAAATGCGGATCTTGGAATGGGCGAAGGTCACGAAGGAAAGCTATTGGGAAGGGCACCGTGTTCGAATTTACCAGGACATCGGGACGGAACTGGCAAAGCGACGAGTTGGGTTCAACATTGCCAAGGCGGCGCTTTACAAAAAAAAGGTGCGATTCAGAATGGAGTACCCAGCTCAGCTGTGGGTGCTTATTTGAACTGGGAGGGATGGTTAGCAGATGTTTGGAAGGGTGAGGAAAGGGGGGAAAGGTGTTGGGTAAACAGCCGGCGGGGGGGACGGGGTTGAAACGGGGGGGGGTTAGATAAAACGCTGCCGACGAGGGTCCCTTTATGTATGGGCCAATGTAGGGGTGGAAGCGGTGTCCATCTTGGGTAAGGCTGGATTCAAGGTAGTTTGGGGCCCAGTTGGAGGTTCTCACAGAGGGGATATGGCTGACTCTACTAGAGGGAGGGTCCAGAGCTCCCCCACTAGGTTGGTGACATGGAATGTTAGGGGATTTAATGGTCCGGTCAAAATGTCTCGGGTGTTTACTCATTTGAGGACTTTGAACGCAATGGTAGGCTTCATGCAGGAGACACATTTGCCAATTAGGGATCAGACAAAACTGAGGAAAGGGTGGGTGGGGCAACTGTTGCACTCAAATTTGATTCAAGGTCGATAGGAGTTGCGATCTTGATCAATAAGAGGATGGCATTTACGGCGACTAGAATTTTATTAGACCCTGAGGGGTGATATGTTATGATGAGTAGGGTGCTGGCGGATGCACCAGTGGTATTAGTGAACATTTATGCATCAATGCAGCCATCCCTGATCTAAACTCCCATCAGTTGATTATGAGGGAAGATTTCAATTATGTATTAGACCTGACGATGGACAGGTCAAGTCCCAGGTCTCTGGTTATTTCTGGAACAGATGGGGCGGGGGTGGATCCATGGAAATTTAGTCGCCCAAGGGAGAGGGAGTATTCCTTCTTCTCTCATATGCACTGGGTCTACTCCAGAATAAATCTTTTGAAATGAAAAAAATGAAATGAAATTTATTGTCACAAGTAGGCTTCAAATGAAGTTACTGTGAAAAGCCCCTAGTCGCCACATTCCAGCGCCTGTTCGGGAAGGCTGTTACGGGAATTGAACCATGCTGCTGGCCTGAATTGGTCTGCTTTCAAAGCCAGCGATTTAGCCCTGTGCTAAACAGCCCCGTTTCATAGTGGGAAAGGCGTTACTCCCGGGGTGGTGGGAGCTGAGTACTCGCCGATAGTAAATCGGACCATGGTCCACACTATGTAGATATGCAGTTAGAGACAGGACGCATCCAGTGCCCACCATGGAGGTTGAACACATCACTCCTGGTAGATAAGGGGTTTTGTGAAAGGATGGCTTCAGCCATAGGGAATTACGTAGATTCCGACAAGAATGGGAAGGTCTCGCCTTCCTCGTTCTGGAAAGGGTTGAAAGCGATGATCAAAGAAGAAATAACATCGTACAAGGCCCTCAAGGTGCCCCCACTTATATCTGAGTACCTTGTCACATGACCACTGTCTTGAAACCGCATAGTGTGCCTGTACCGCCACACGAGGGAACCATGAGGGGAAAATCTTTGGTATTACTGTTCAGTTGCTCAGTTTGCAGGACAGCTGGATTTATTTTGCATTCAAAATTCAAATCCAGGGTTTTTTTAATGGTTGGAGGTCATACCACCAGCCATCTATGATATTGCTAACAGGCACATCACCACAGAAGTGTGAGCGTACAACAGTGCAATTTGGTTGATGAAGCATCTTGATCCTTGGTGAACAATGAGACCTACAGTCTACCTCCCGAACGAGTGAGATTTAAATCTTGAGAACGAAACTGGGGAAACGAGGAAGAGAATATGGTGATTTGGAGTCAAATCAGATATGGAATGGGAAAGGAAAAGAGGAAAGGAAATATTCGGGGCAGAGTAATCCCTTTTAAAGGCAGAATGTTGCAGAGGGCAGGAAAAGCAGCATTGAAGCTGGCAGCTCCAACAGAAGCTTTGTCTGCCATGTCACGGGACAGAAAAAAACATCTATGGGCGGGTCCCATGATGTCATCCTGGTGGGGCACCCAGGTTAACTTTGTTTGTAAAAATTTGGGTGCCGCATTTAAAGGCTGCCACGGTATACAAAGTAAAAATAGATCTCCCCCGCAGCCACCCACCCGCCAGCAGCATTTCCCTGCAGCAGCACCTGGTCAGTATCAGGGGGCAGTGGCCTTGGCAGGGTCATTATGCAACCGGGTACTGCCCAGGCATTACCCTCTCCTCCAACTGATGCACTCACCTGAGCTCCTCCACTGAATCTGCCCGCCAATCGCACACCATGGGAGACCAGTCATATGTCACGGTCAGGGTTAGGGGGGACTATGAAGTCGGAGGCTCCGGGGTGAAGATCTCCAGAGTAGATCATGTTGGCAACAAAATCCTGACCAGTGTTTGAGGTAGTTCTAAATAAAGCCTTCTACTTTCGAGACATGCTAAATAATCATGCAAACTGCTTTAAGTATTTAATTATTCAGTTCACTGACCTTAATCGGCACAGATAGGTACCCAAGATTTGATGTTATAATTCCAGAATTCAAAATTATTGTGCCACCAGTTTGAGGGAAAAATTGTAAACGAATGTCAACGTTTATGTCCGAGTTGATATTGTGGGCTTCCACAACGACATTTTCCATATGTTCAACTCGTAAAATGTTTGGAGCAGTCAGTAGGTATCTGTCAGAATAAGTAAACGAATATCATTTTGTCAACAGCAATGATTAAGGTGCTCCAGCAACAATGGACTGTGTTGACTTTAGGATCAATTTTGTGAACAGATTAGTTATATTTCCCAAACTCATATATAATTGGTCCTCTATCCGTTATGGAGAAGGAATCACCATTACCTCCATTAGGCAGATGTAAATAAGTTTGTTAAATTGGAACAATGTTCTACACTGTAACAACAATCTTGCTTGCTAAATTAATATTTGGCACTTTCACATCGAAGCCCCAGTAACAGGATTCCCTCTCAGCTGAAAAGCATTGCTGTTAAAGACATGTGCAAGAGTTGAGAGAGTACATGAAATAGGAATTGGAGCAGGCGATGGTTCAGTCCCATGATCCTGTTCTGCCATTAAATTAGATCATGGTTGACCTTTACCTCAACACCATTTTCCAAACTGTTTTTCATACCCTTGACACCCTTACCCAACAAATGTCTATGGATCTGTTTTGAAAAATTCAGTTAACCCAATACGTGCTTGGATCTAAAAGCAATCCTGATCATATGCCCCACTCCAGGATGGGACAGAGACACCATCTTCAGTGTGGGATTATGTGCAGAATGAACAACTTGCCCCGTGTTCAGCTGCTTTCCTTTCAGACCAATTTGTAATTTCAGTGAACATTCAGGCCTGGATCAACCTCCCAACAGCGATGTCCCAGTGGGTCATGAATGCCACCTATCATTCCATCACCGTTGGAACCCAGGAGGCTGTAATGAATTTCATTCCGTACAAAAAGGCTTCAGAAGGATTCTTCCTGCCAAGGAGTAGCCCACCACAAATTTCTAGTGGGACAGCCACTGAAACGGCTGGAGAGGCTGTTGGGCAGTTAAAAGGGTACCTTTTCATATCCTCGAGTTCAAAACTCCAGCAGCCTTGTGGACTTCAGCAGTGGTTCAAGCTTCAATGAAAAGGAGGTGTGAATGGAGGAAAAGGAGGCCGCTGCCAATCCCTCTTCCTTTGTGTTGTAACCCAGGGTCACTACTACAGCTTCCTGGAGCTTAAATTGCACAGGAAGCAGTGATAACTGGAGCACCCTGAACTGAATTATTACAAAGAGCTCAAACGCATTTTGTGCCCCATTCACATTTAAGCAGGGAAGGAGCAGCTATTAGTGATCCCAGAAAGAGTAGTAGGGGAGGCAAATCCTTGTGGAGATAGTGACTCAGCTATTTTCTACTGCTTTCAAGAAAAATTGGGAGGAAAATCTAGGCCCAATGGCAATGCCAATAAATGAATTGTCTCAAAATGACAGCAGTGATGGAGCCAGACCTTAATAAGACCTTACACAGCCAAGTGTCTGTTTAATATTTCTGATTTAATTTTAGACAAAATAATGAAATTGAATGTTGACATTAGTTTGTTGAGACAATATTTCTTGAGCCTCTCTGAGAGCAGAATACCATTGGTGGAGTTACTATGTTTCCATGGGTGCCATCGAAGAGATTACTTTTCTAATTTGAAGCTGTTCCCTATGTTCTGCAGATACAATGAGCATTAGTAGGGAAATGAGTCCTGCTTGTGTTTGGTAACTAAATTCAAAGAACTGTAGCCATCTGGGATGGCCACTTACAACCAGGAACAGAGAAACACGCAGAGCATAGCGGGTAAAATGGACAAAGCAAGATTCAGGCAGGCTCAGAGCCTGAAATGTATATTTGCGAATGAGGAATCCAGATGGTATCGAAACTCCGACCAATTAGCATTTTGATGGGCCGATTGGCATTTGATGGCCCATCTCCACCAAGACAAAGGACTGGTACTTGAGCGACTGGTACAATCCCAGACATTTCGGCGCCACTCCCTGTTTTAGGGAAGCGTAAACAACAGGGTTAGTAACCGCTTGGGACACGCCCAGCCATCCAGGCACCCGCCCATTTATTGGTTAGAAATCAAACATAGTGATCAGGGATCACCCAATTAGTGGGGTCCAAACTGAAGGGCCGCCCAAAATAGCGCAAAATCCCTCAAGCATAAGAAGAGAGTCCACCATGTGTTCGTCCTCTTTTGGACCTGGAGCCCCAGCTACGACCATCTCCAATCGCAGCACCACCAGAAGCAAGTCCAAGTTCAACGCCCGCTACCAGACGGATGAGCCTAGCTGAGCAGCAGTTACTTCTACAGACTCGATAGATCCAGAATCGAACAGCGGCCACTGTTCCTCTGACCTAAGCCGGGTGCCTGAAGTTAAGTACAGGTTGTCTTCGTCGATAGGTGAAGTTAACTAGTAGTGTATGTTGTTGATCAATTGTGTGTGTAAATAAAGTACCCTTGACCTTGAACTAACTGGTGTTTGGCCGGTTGAACCTTGTGGCGGTATCATTTGATACCTAGCGACTCTGAGCATTAGAATATAGATATCAAAAGAAAGGAGGGCAACCTCACTGATTGCCATAGTTACAGCAGAACCACAGAAAAGGTAACAGAATACCATCACAGAATAATACAGCGCAGAAGGAAACCAAGATCTATGTGGAAGATCTGTGCCTAATCTACGAAAGAGCTATCCAATTAGTTCAAGTTGTCTACATTTAGTAAAGCATTTGATAAGGTCCCTCATGGCAGGCTGGTGCAAAAGATTAGATCACATGGGGTCAGGGGTGAACTAGCTGGATGGATCCAGAACTGGCTTGGCCATAGAAGACAGAGGGTAGCAGTGAAAGGGTGTTTTTCCAAATGGAGGTCTGTAACCAGTAGTGTTCTGCAGGGATCAGTACTGGGACCTCTGCTCTTTGTAATATATATAAATGACTTGGAAGAAAACATAACGGGTCTGATTAGTGAGTTGGCGAAGTTGTGGATAGTGATGAGGATTGGATATAATACAACAGAATATAGATAGGCTGCAAAATCCTGACTTATTTGACAATTACATCTGTGTCCTCTGGGTACCTTCTGCAACTGGAAACAGTCTTTCCTTATTTTATTCTATTAAAACCCTTCATGAAGGAAATGTTGCTCTCTCTTTCTGCTGAAGTAAAGGGTTGCTTTATTATTCTAAAACTAATGAGTGCCTGGCTCATCTTTGCCATATAGTTGAAATGAATCGACAAATAAAGTAGACAGCCTTGCTAGAGAAAACCTTCTCAAGCTTAGAAGGAAGAAGCATCAAAGCAAAAGCTTGAACTCCTGAAAGACTTTAACTGGAAACCATCACAGTGCATCAGAGATTTTTTAAATCCTTTTTACTTTGTCATCATTTTTTCTTCCCTCTCTACCACCCTGTCCCTCTATGATGCCTGTGTGTGTGTGCTCAAAGTGGGGCAAGTTGGAAAGGGGGGTTTAGGAAAGGAGTATCAGGCAGTCAGTTACATCTTTGTCAGTTTAATTATATTAATATTAGATAATAAAAGGTTATTTGTGTGTTAAATTTACAAATCTGGTGACTGCAATTTATTGGGCTCAGCCAAGGTCCTCAGGTATTTTACAATAACATCTAATTTCACTTGTGGTATGACTCTGAGTCATGTGGGGATGGAATTGACAGCGCACGAGCCCAGGCTGTCATGACCAGACAAAGAACTAAAGGGATCTTGGGAGTACAAATCCATCGATCACTCAATGTCACAGCACAGGTTAGCAAACTCAGAAAAAAACCAATTTATTTCCAAAGGGATAAAACTGAAAAGGAAGAAAATCATGTTAAATCTGCATCAAACTTCGTTGAAGTCACCCTTAGGGTACTGAGTGCAGTTCTGATAACTAAATTACAAAGAAGGAGAAGGATATAGAGGCACTGGAGAGGATGCAGAGAAGATTTACAAGTGTTGACGCCGGCGTCAAAACTGGGGCGGCGCGATGCTGGCGTCAACCGGCCTCCAGGCCCAGTCATTCACCCCTTCCTCGGGGGCTAGAACGGCACCGGAGTGCTGTGTGCTGCTCCGGCGCCGAAATCCGGGCCTACATGGCCGGCGCGGGGTCGCGTATATGCGCCACGGCCAGCACGGGTCTGTGCATACGTGCCATGGCCGTCTCCACGCCAGCCCCCAGGCAATATGGCCGAGCCCTAGATGCGCCCGGCGCAGAGGAACATAGGCCCCCCCCCCGGAATGAGTGCCCACCGATCGGTAGCCCCCGATTGCGGGCCTGGCCACCGTGGAGGCCCCCACTGGGGTTGATTCCCCCCCACCCCCCACCAGGACGGCCCCCGTAGCCAAAATGCCGTGGTCCCGCCGGGTAGGAGCATACGCAAACAAAGCAAGCGGGGCTCGGCAGGCACTTGGCCCGTCGAATGCGGCGCGGCGAGAATCAGCGGACCGACGTCGGAGCGGCGTGGCGGGATTCACCCCCCCCCCGGCGATTCTCCAATCCGGCGTGGGCTCGGAGAATCCCGCCTGATATCAGAGATACGTGGTTATACATACCAGGAAAAAAAAGGGTTGACAGACCAGGCAACTTCTTCTTAAAAAATAAGGCAGAGAGGTGAACTATCAGAGTTGGTTAAAATAATGAACGGTTTTAGAGTGCATCGAGAGAATGTTTTTTCTTGTGAGAGAGAATGTTTCTTTTTATGAGAAAGAGTGCAACTAGAGGCTGTCAGTATAAGATAATCACCTAGAAGTCCAACAGGGAACTGAGAAGGCAAGTGTTATCCAAAACTTGCTAAGAATCTGGAGTTCACTACCAGAAGGAATGGTTAAAATAAATGGTAAAGATGCATTTAAGGGGAAGTTGGACAAGCATATTAAGGAAAAGAGTATGGAAGATCAGAATGATAAATTTATGTGAGGAAAAATATGAGAAGGTTCAAGTGGAGCATAAACATGAGATGAACTAGTTGGACCTAATGGTCTGCTTCTATGCCATATATTCTATGTAACCCGACATACATACTCTCCGAGGCCTTGAGATCCTTCCTTTCAGGAAAACACAATGTTCTCTAAAAAGGTATCCTTTAAAATGAACTGAAAGCCTAATTCAAATGAGTGATTCATAAGAATTAGGGAAACATACCCATCTTTCAGGATCACATCAGGAAGCTGTCTAATTCAATGGTCTAGAAAATAATATGTATTCTAGAAATCAGAAACATTCCCTCATACTTACAATGGATCACATTGGGACAGCCCAGGAATAAAGACCAACACAGCAATTAACAGAGAGGCCCCCCTCATCATGACAGACTGCTTCTCTGGGACCAACTTTTCCAAATAATTTGGCCAGTTCATATTAAAACCCAGTACAGATCTGTTAATTTTTAACAATTGGGAAATTTGGACTTAAAAGATATCCAAATATCCGCTGTCCACACTATTTAATTAAGAGTTCATTTAAACTCAATAGTCTGGTGAAAATCATTTGATGGCTTTTTGCCTGGGATTTAGAGTTTAACCTTGGCAACCTAAGATAAGAAATACAAACATTTTACAAATGGAGTGCAGCCAGAGAGTTCATGACTGACCATGTTAACTCTAATCGAGAGCCATGACACCACTGGGCTCACCATTGCCTGCATGATTTTTGTGCCTGCAAATTATCCTTGCTACATTATTCCTATTTTTGAATAAATTAAATAACCAATTTAACTAAATCAAATAAACTGAGGGGCAAATTAAAGGGACAGCCACTTTAAGGGCTCTCGTCTGAAAAAGCGAAGGCGGCATTCCTATTTTCACGGCGTTGGAAGTGCAATTTGTGATAGGGCGGAGAATCGGGCATAATTGAAAAATTGAGGTTTGCGCCAGAATCCGATTCCGGCGTCATGCTCCAGTCCCTCGCTGGTGGAAAAATTGAAGTTTGCAACCAGTACCGACGGGCCCATGCAAAACTGTAATTTGCATGGATTTAAATATAATTAGCAGCTTGGACACAAGTTCCACCCTTCTAAGATGCTCCACCCCTCTCAGATGGGAGTCACATGGGCGCAAACTGGTGCAAGTATTTACAAACAGGGCCTGGGAGCCATGGCTGCTGAGGGAGAGCGAGAAGGTACAGAAACCTTTAGAAACTCTCCAAAATTGTGGTGCTTGCTGAGGGGTGGCGGCCTGGACTGGTGGGAGTAGAGGGAAGCGACTTTGTGGACTCAGGGTGTCCCGCTCTGGATCGGGACTACCTGGCACAGACTCCATCACTGCAGTGGGTGTTTTGAACACACCCCTTTGGTGCTGTTTACAGACTCCTGCCTGTTTACTCTGCTGACTGTTTATTCTGTTCTGTAAATGTTCAGCGAGCTTCTGGTCATCTGGGAATCCACCCAGGATACCCCTCTGGAAGCCCTCAGACTCCAGCTGCCTCATCAATGGGATGGACATGGCCAAGCTCAGTCAGTGGCACACCAGATGTTGACACTCCTCGGTGCACTTATCAGAAGTGATGCCGACTGCAGGGAAAGCAGAGGAATACCACAGTCTGTCCCAAACAAAGGACACATGCACCACAGCCTTTGGCACCCTCCCTGGCCACTGTCCCTCAGTGCAGGAGCCTCAGCTAGATGCTCAGCTACACTATCAGCTAGCCCACCCCTCAGGACCACCAGCTGTCTCCAAGCCCTCCCTGCCCAATGAGCCCCTGCTCCCATCCATCCTGCCTCCGGACAGGTTGTCACAACTGTCTGTCACACCCAGGACCCACATCACACTGCAGCTAAGCACCCAACAACGCTTACTTCCTCCCCCATCTGTGGTACCTTCCCACACACAAGCCTCAAAGCATTGAGGCGATTGGTGGCAAAAAGTGACCCTTTTTTAATGTACTTTATTGCAAACTCAAATCAATCATAGTCACAGAGACCATCCACACATACCACTAACAGTTTGTACAACATGGATAAAAACAGATACCATCTTGCGCACAACCTGTCCTCCGAACCCCTCAGGCAAACCTAATCATCTCCAAGCTCAGAAATTGCTGTATATCCCGCATCCATGCCGCCACCGATCGGCAATTCAACAGTATCCTCTGCCAGGCAATCAAGGAAGCGAAGACCACCATATCGGCCCTCTTCCCCCTTCTGAAGCTCCAGCATTTCCACCTCCCAAATACCGCCGCCTGGGACACAGCTTTACCCTAAACCCCAGTATTCCCAACAAAATCTTAAACACCATCCGCCCCCCCAAAACCCCTCCAATTTCTCACACCCCCAGAATATCTGGCCGTGGTTCACCGACCCCCTTCCACACCTCTCACATTAATCTTTCACCCCCAGGAAAAATCCACTCAACTGAGCCCTCGTCATATACACCATCTTAAATTGAATAAGACTCCACGAGGATGTTGCGCTGACCTGGCACACCTCACTGAATATCCTGCATCCTAGCTCAAACCCCAGCCCCTCCTCCCATTTGCCCTTAATTCTATTCACCAATGCCGTCTCTTTCTTTCACAACCATCCATCGATATCCCCAATCCTCCCCTCCCCCCATATATCTGGAATTGTTATTTTGTACCGAGCGGCTGGGTGCTTGCTTGTTGCGGCCCTCCTGCTTCTGTGCACTGGGGGCTGAGTGGTCATTCCCGGTGCTAGTGAGGGGGAGGGGTGTTTTCTCTCTCTCTCGCTCCTCAACCACACGCTGCCTGTCCTTTTCCGGTGGACTAAGCTGCTTCTGGGCGCGTCTTCACCAATGTGGGGCTGTTGCTGGAGCGGGTGGGGGGATGGGAGAGGGGAGGGTGTGTTGGTTTGAGTGCTGTCGGCTTTGCCTTGTATTTAATTGTTTGTTGAGCTTCTGGTGGTTTTCCTGTATTTTGTCTTGGTTTTATTTTTTGTAAAAGTTCTCTCTCGCTCTTCCATCATGCCCCGCATCGGTGAGGCCTTTTCCAGTGGTTTGCGCTGTTCATTTGGGTGCCTTTCCACCGATGTGGGGCTGCCGTTAGGGCAGGGCAATGGTGTGTCCCTTTTCCAGTCGTCTGTGTGGCTCGTTTGGGCGCCTTTACACTGATATTTGGTGTCTTTATCATGTAGCTGATTTTTTTTTGTATTCTGAGTTGTGAATAAATTTAAAATATCTGCAGGTGAATCTGTCTCTGAGCTCCTACAGCCTCTAGCTGTAACCCTGTTTCCAGATGTGGTCTGTTATTCTGTATGCTGGCTGCCTTTTCCAGACTTTGAAGCCTGGTCTACGGCAAGAGAGAACAGTGCTACTGTGGTAAACCACTGTAGTGTATTGTACTGTTGTATTGCTACATGCCTGGGCTTGTCCCTGCCGGCTCCGAACCACTGTCATATATAATATGTGTATTGTGGTAAACTGCCACTATTATATGTAATGTGGTAAACCACTGCCTGCTGGCTCCGTCTCCCCTCGGGCTCGGTATAAAAGTGGCTAGTCTCCGCCGCTGCCCCAGTTCGGGATCCGAGGCCAGGAGGCTTTCTGTTTAGTTTATTAAAGCCTCAGTTACGTTCACTGCTTGTCTCGTGTTCATTGATGGCACATCAATTTAATAAACTAAACATCTGAGATGAATTCATTGCTCAAGCCAGATCGCCTGGAGCTGGACCCACAGGCAGCCGACGCCACTGCAACATTCGAGCACTGGCTAAGCTGCTTCGAAGCGTACCTCGGATCCTCACCCTAGACTTCACCGTCCTCCAGAAGCAGCAGATCCTCAACGCATGGGTGAGCACGTTTTCCTTCTCACCGGGGACGCCCTCTCGTATACGGGGGCAATAATGCTGCTGAAAGGACAATATATAAAGTCTGTAAAACGAGGTGTATGCTAGACACCTTCTTGCCACGAGGCGACAACGCCCTGGAGAATCACTAGCCGAATTCCTGCGTGCCTTGCGGGTACTCGGCCGGAACTGTGCTTCCAGGCGGTATCGGCTACCCAACACGCGGAGCTGTTGATCAGGGACGCCTATGTCGCAGGCATGAAATCGAATTACATCCGCCAGCGATTGCTGGAAGGGGGTACACTTGGCCTCCCAGAGACAGTGCAGCTCTCAAACTCGCTGGAGGTGGCCTTCCAGAACATGGAGGCCTACACCTCTGACCACGCGGCACCCTCGTGGTCCTCATGGGCGCCGCCATCATCCGACTCGAGTCCGGTGCAGGCCTGTGCCGCGGAGCAGCCCGCCAACGCCGGAGGCCCGCAGTGCTACTCTTGCGGCCAGGGTAAGCATCCCAGACAACGCTGCCCTGCACGCAACGCGACTTGCAACGGGTGTGTGAGGAAGGGCCACTTTGCGAAAGCCTGCCAGGCCCAGTCTCTCCCTAAAACTCCTAGACCCAGCAGCGTTGCCTGCTGCCTGTCGGGGCCGCCCCCAGCTGCCGCGCCACCCGCCATGTGCGACCCGTGGGCGCTGCCATCTTTGACGGCATCTTGTACAACACCCGCCACACGCGACCCATGGGGACCGCCATTTTTGATGCCATCTTGTACTCCACCCGCCATGCGCGACCCATGGGGGCCGCCATCTTTGATGCCATCTCCGATGCCACGCGCGACCCATGGGAGCCGCCACCTTGGGACCACTCCGCAGCCTCCCGGGGGCCCTACTCACCTGGTCGTACGCTGGCTGCCGCTACCTTCGACCGGCCTATCCATCACCTTCCGAAGCTCGCCTCCATCACGCTCAACCAGTCCCGGCCTCATCACCTCGCAAAATCTACGATGACCATCCGGATCCACGGGCATGAGACGGCCTGCCTTTTCGACTCCGGGAGCACAGGCAGCTTCATGCACCCAGATACGGTAAGGCGCTGCTCCCTCCCAATTTTACCCACGACCCAGAAAATCTCCCTGGCTTCCAGATCACATTCAGTAGAAATCCGGGGGTACTGTGTCGCGACCCTTACTGTTCAAGGCATAGAGTACACTAACTTCAAGCTCTACGTCCTTCCCCACCTGTGCGCTGCCCTATTACTGGGGCTCGTGCCCTGTTACTGGGGGTGGGCTTCCAGTGCCACCGCCAAAGCCTTACTTTAAAGTTCGGTGGACTCCTGCCCCCCCCCCTCACCGTCTGTAGCCTCGCGAAACTTAAGGTCGCTCCACCATCGCTCTTTGCTAACCTAACCCCGGACTGTAAGCCCGTCGCCACTAGGAGCAGACGATACAGTGCCCGGGACAGGGCCTTTATCAGGTCGGAGGTGCAGCGACTCCTACGAGAGGGGATCATTGAGGCTAGTACCAGCCCCTGGAGAGCCTAAGTGGTGGTCGTCAAGACTGGGGAGAAGCACCGGATGGTCATCGACTACAGTCAGACCATCAACCGGTACACGCAGCTCGGTGCATACCCCCTCCCCCGCATATTTGACATGGTAAACCAGATTGCGCAGTATCGAGTCTTCTCCACAGTTGAGTTGAAGTCCGCGTGCCACCAGCTCCCTATCCACCCGGAGGACCGCCAATACGCTGCCTTCGAGGCAGATGGCCGTCTCTACCACTTCCTCAGGGTTCCCTTTGGCGTCACTAATGGGGTCTCGGTCTTCCAACGAGAAATAGAGCGAATGGTTGACCAGTATGGGCTGCGCTGCGGGCCACGTTCCCGTACTTAGATAATGTCACCATCTGCGGCCATGACCAGCAGGACCATGCCGAAAACCTCCGGCACTTCCTCCACATCGCTAAACTCCTGAACCTCACCTACAATAAGGAAAAATGCTTTTTCATCACAACGCGCCGAGCCATCCTCGGCGACGTTGTGGAAAACTGAGTCCTAGGGCCCGACCACGACCGCATGGGCCCCCTAATGGAACTCCCCCTACCCCACTGCCCCAAGGCCCTGAAGAGATGCCTGGGGTTCTTCTCTTACTATGCCCAGTAGGTCCCTAATTATGCGGACAAGGCCCGTCCACTTATTAAATCCACCATTGGTCCCCTGACAGCTGAGGCCCGCCTGGCCTTCAACCGCATCAAGGCAGATATTGCCAAAGCCGCGATGCACGCTGTGGACGAGTCCATTCCATTCCAGGTGGAAAGCGATGCATCATACTTTGCTCTGGCCGCTACCCTTAACCAGGCGGGCAGGCCCATGACTTTCTTCTCCCGTACCCGCCATGCCTCTGAAATCCGACACTCCTCTATCGAAAAGGAAGCCCAAGCCATTGTAGAAGCTGTGCGACATTGGAGGCATTACCTGGCCGGCAGGCGATTCACTCTCCTCACTGACCAACGGTCGGTTGCCTTCATGTTTAACAAAACACAGCGGGGCAAAAGCAAGAACGACAAGATTTTGAGGTGGAGGATCGAGCTCTCCACCTACAACTACGAGATCTTGTACCGACCGGGGAAGTTCAATGAGCCCCCAGATGCCCTATCCCACGTTACATGTGCCAGGGCACAAGTAGACCGACTTCGGGCCCTCCATAATGACCTCTGTCACCCGGGCGTCACCCCGTGTTTTTCACTTTATCAAGGCTCACAACCTGCCTTACTCCATCGAGGTCAGGACCGTGACCAGCGACTGCCAGGTCTGCGCGGAGTGCAAACCGCACTTCTATCTGCAAGAGCGCCACTGGTAAAGGCCTCTTGTCCCTTTGAGCGCCTCAGCATAGATTTCAAAGGGCTCCTCCCCTCCACTGACCATAACGTGTACTTCCTCAACATTGTTGATGAATACTCAAGATTCCCCTTTGCCATCCCATGCCTTGACATCACCTCTGCCACCGTCATCAAGGCCCTGCACAGTATCTTTACCTTGTTCGTTCCCCACCAACATCCACAGCAATCGGGGTTCCTCCTTCATGAGCGACGAGATGCGTCAGTTCCTGCTTAGCAAAGGCATCGCCTCCAGCAGGACGACCAGCTACAACCCCCGGGGCAACGGACAGGTGGAGAGGGAGAACGCGACGGTCTGGAAGGCCGTCCTCCTGGCCCTAAGGTCTAGAAGTCTCCCAATCTTCTGCTGGCAGGAGGTCCTCACCCGATGCGCTCCACTCCATCCGGTCGCTCCTATGCACTGTCACCAATGAGACCCCTCACGAACGTATGTTTACCTTCCCCAGGAAGTCCACCTCCGGGGCCTCGCTCCCGTCCTGCCTGACAATACCAGGGCCCGTCCTCTTCCGGAAGCATGCGAGGAGTCATAAATCAGATCCCCCTCGTCGAGAAGGTCTTGCTCCTCCATGCCAATCCACAATATGCCTACGTGGCACGTCTTGACGGGCGACAGGACACAGTCTCCCTCCGGGATTTGGCACCTGCAGGTTCCCCAGCGACCATCACCACCACCCCCGATCCTACACCGTCTCCCTCCACCACTACCTAGCTACATCAAGGTCTGGCACTCGCAGGCCCACCGGCGACCATCACCACCAACCCCGCCCGCACACCGCCCCCCTCCCCTCCACCGACTCAACTACTGGGTGAAGAAGAGGACGACACGCTCCCGGACGCGCATGTCTCGACACCGGTGCCCACACCACAGCTGGGACTGAGCTGATCACGGCAGAAGGTCTAGTCCCCCGACAGACTTTAAGTCCACTTCACCCCCACTAGACTCTTTTTTAACAGAGGGTGAATGTGGTAAACCACTGTATTGTATTGTACTGTTGTATTGCTACCTGCCTGGGCTTGTCCCTGCTAGCTCCAAACCACTGTCGTATATAATATGTGTATTGTGGTAAACTGCCACTGTATTATATGTAATGTGGTAAACCACTTCCTGCTGGCTCCGCCTCCCCTCAGGCTCGGTATAAAGGTGGCTGGTCTCCGCCTCTGCCCCAGTTCGGGATCCGAGGCCAGGAGGCTTTCCTTTTAGTTTATTAAAGCCTCAGTTATGTTCACTACTCGTCTCGTGTTCATTGAAGGCACATCAGCTATGACTGGTTGAATGGAGGGCAAGAGGTGCCTGTTGCTGCCACCAGTTGCTTGCAGGGGAGAGAGAGCACAGTGCTTGCCTGCAGTTGCCACGCCTAGGACTCGTACTTGTTACTGGCTGCCTTTCAGCTTACCGGCTGGGAGTGGAGTGCGGAGTGGATTTTGGTTGGCCTGCTGCCGAGTTGAAAGTTGAGGAAAATGGACTAGCTTTTGCAGCTTTAGATTGGATGGTGTCTGGAGACAGGATGCTGGAACTGTGAGAGCAGCAGGGCGGTGGCCCAATTGACTATGAGTACGTCTTGTGCCGACGTTGGTTTTGTTTTTTTGTTGGGGAATTGTATGGTTACAGTTGTATTTTTGTTGTGTATTTTCATTTTGGGACTAGTCGCTGGGTGCCTGCCAGTTGCTTTGGTGCACTGGGGGTTGAGGGGTCCTTCCCGGTGCTAGTGAGGGGAAGGGGTACTCCCTCTCCTCAACCATAGAACATAGAACATAGAACGATACAGCGCAGTACAGGCCCTTCGGCCCACGATGTTGCACCGACATGGGAAGTCAAAAAACAAAAGCCATCTAGCCTACACTATGCCATTATCATCCATATGCTTATCCAATAAACTTTTAAATGCCTTCAATGTTGGCGAGTTCACTACTATTGCAGGTAGGGCATTCCACGGCCTCACCATTCTTTGCGTAAAGAACCTACCTCTGACCTCTGTCCTACATCTATTACCCCTCAGTTTAAGGCTATGTCCCCTCGTGCTAGCCATTTCCATCCGCGGGAGAAGGCTCTCACTGTCCACCCTATCTAACCCCCTGATCATTTTGTATGCCTCTATTAAGTCTCCTCTTAACCTTCTTCTCTCTAACGAAAACAACCTCAAGTCCATCAGCCTTTCCTCATAAGATTTTCCCTCCATACCACGCAACATCCTGGTAAATCTCCTCTGCACCTGCTCCAAAGCTTCCACGTCCTTCCTATAATGAGGTGACCAGAACTGTACGCAACACTCCAAATGTGGCCGTACCAGAGTTTTGTACAGCTGCAACATGACCTCATGACTCCGGAACTCAATCCCTCTACCAATAAAGGCCAACACTCCATAGGCCTTCTTCACAACCCTATCAACCTGGGTGGCAACTTTCAAGGATCTACGTACATGGACACCGAGATCCCTCTGCTCATCCACACTTCCAAGAACTTTACCATTAGCCAAATATTCCGCATTCCTGTTATTCCTTCCAAAGTGAATCACCTCACACTTCTCTACATTAAACTCCATTTGCCACCTCTCAGCCCAGCTCTGCAGCTTATCTATGTCCCTCTGTAACCTGCAACATCCATCCGCACTGTCGACAACACCACCGACTTTAGTGTCGTCTGCAAATTTACTCACCCACCCTTCTGCGCCTTCCTCTAGGTCATTGATAAAAATGACAAACAGCAACGGCCCCAGAACAGATCCTTGTGGTACGCCACTTGTAACTGAACTCCATTCTGAACATTTCCCATCAACCACCACCCTCTGTCTTCTTTCAGCTAGCCAATTTCTGATCCACATCTCTAAATCAGCCTCAATCCCCAGCCTCCGTATTTTCTGCAATAGCCTACCGTGGGGAACCTTATCAAACGCTTTACTGAAATCCATATGCACCACATCAACTGCTCTACCCTCGTCTACCTGTTCAGTCACCTTCTCAAAGAACTCGATAAGGTTTGTGAGGCATGACCTACCCTTCACAAAGCCATGCTGACTATCCCTGATCATATTATTCCTATCTAGATGATTATAAATCTTGTCTCTTATAATCCCCTCCAAGACTTTATCCACTACAGACATGAGGCTCACCGGTCTATAGTTGCCGGGGTTGTCTCTACTCCCCTTCTTGAACAAAGGAACCACATTTGCTATCCTCCAGTCCTCTGGCACTATTCCTGTAGTCAATGATGACATAAAAATCAAAGCCAAAGGCTCAGCAATCTCTTCCCTGGCTTCCCAGAGAATCCTAGGATAAATCCCATCAGGCCCCGGGGACTTATCTATTTTCAGCCTGTCCAGAATTGCCAACACCTCTTCCCTACGTACCTCAATGCCATCTAATCTATTAGCCTGGGGCTCAGCATTCTCCTCCACAACATTATCTTTTTCCTGAGTGAATACTGACGAAAAATATTCATTTAGTATCTCGCCTATCTCTTTAGACTCCACACACAATTTCCCATCCCTGTCCTTGACTGGCCCTACTCTTACCCTAGTCATTCTTTTATTCCTGACATACCTATAGAAAGCTTTTTGTTTTCCTTGATCCTACCTGCCAAATACTTCTCATGTCCCCTCCTTGCTCGTCTTAGCTCTCTCTTTAGATCCTTCCTCGCTACCTTGTAACTATCAAGCGCCCCAACTGAAACTTCACACCTCATCTTCACATAGGCCTCCTTCTTCCTCTTAACAAGAGATTCCACTTCCTTGGTAAACCACGGTTCCCTCGCTCTACGCCTTCCTCCCTGCCTGACCGGTACGTACTTATCAAGAACACGCAGTAGCTGTTCCTTGAACAAGCTCCACATATCCAGTGTGCCCAACACTTGCAGCCTACTTCTCCAACCTATCCCCCCCCAAGTCATGTCTACTGGCATCATAATTGCCCTTCCCCCAGCTATAACTCTTGCCCTGCGGGGTATACCTATCCCTTTCCATCACTAACGTAAACGTCATCGAATTGTGGTCACTGTCCCCAAAGTGCTCACCTACCTCCAAATCTAACACCTGGCCTTGTTCATTACCCAAAACCAAATCGAATGTGGCCTCTCCTCTTGTTGGCCTGTCAACATATTGTGTCAGGAAACCCTCCTGCACACATTGTACAAAAAACGACCCATCTAATGTACTCGAACTATATCTTTTCCAGTCAATATTTGGAAAGTTAAAGTCTCCCATAATAACTACCCTGTTACTTTCGCTCTTATCCAGGATCATCCTCGCCATCCTTTCCTCTACATCCCGAGAACTATTTGGAGGCCTATAGAAAACTCACAACAGGGTGACCTTTCCTTTCCTGTTTCTAACCTCAGCCCACACTACCTCGGAAGATGAGTCCCCATCTAGCATCCTCTCCGCCACCGTAATACTGCTCTTGACTAGCAGCGCCACACCTCCCCCTCCTTTGCCTCCAATTCTGAGCTTACTAAAACACCTAAACCGCGGAACCTGCAACAACCATTCCTGTCCCTGCTCTATCCATGTCTCCGAAATGGCCACAACATCGAAGTCCCAGGTACCAACCCATGCTGCCAGTTCCCCTACCTTATTTTGTATACTCCTGGCATTGAAGTAGACACACTTCAAACCACCTACCTGAACAATGGCCCCCTCCTGCGAAGTCAAATCTGTGCTCCTGACCTCTATACTCTCAATCTCTCGTACCCTAAAACTACAATCCAGGTTCCCATGCCCCTGCTGCATTAGTTTAAACCCCCCCAAAGAGCACTAACAAATCTCCCCCCCAGGATATTTGTGCCCCTCAGGTTCAAATGTAGACCATCCTGTCTGTAGAGGTCCCACCTTCCCCAGAAAGAGCCCCAGTTATCCAGAAATCTGAATCCCTCCCGCCTGCACCATCCCTGTAGCCACGTGTTTAATTGCTCTCTCTTCCTATTCCTCATCTCATTATCACGTGGCACGGGCAACAACCCAGAGATAACTCTGTTTGTTCTCGTTCTGAGCTTCCATCCTAGCTCCTTGAAAGCCTGCCTGACATCCTTGTCCCCTTTCCAACCTATGTCGTTAGTGCCAATGTGGACCACGACTTGGGGCTGCTCCCCTTCCCCCTTAAGGACCCGGAAAACACGATCCGAGACATCACGTACCCTTGCACCTAGGAGGCAACATACCAAACGTGAGTCTCTCTCACTCCCACAAAATCTCCTATCTGTGCCCCTGACTATCGAGTCCCCAATTACTAATGCTCTGCTCCTCTCCCCCCTTCCCTTCTGAGCAACAGGGACAGACTCCGTGCCAGAGGCCCGTACCCCATGGCTTACCCCTGGTAAGTCGTCCCCCCAAGTATCCAAAGCGGTATACTTGTTACTCAGGGAAACGACCGCAGGGGATCCCTGCACTGACTGCTTCTTCCCAGTCCCTCTTACAGTTACCCATCTATCTCCAATCTTTGGTGTAACTAATTCCCTGAAGCTGCTATCTATGACCCCTTCTGCCTCCCGAATGATCCGAAGTTCATCCAACTCCAGCTGCCTGTCCTTTTCCAGTGGACTGAGCTGCTTGCGGGGGCCTCTTCACCGACGAGGGGCTGTTGCTGGAGCCGGGGGAGAGCGAAGGAGGGGAGCATGGGCTGGCTTGAGTGCTGGCCTCTTTGCCTTGTACTTAATTGTTTGTTGAGTTTCTTATGGTTGCTCTGTATTTTGCCTTTTATTTTGTAAAGGGAGTTCTCTCCCACTCTCTCTTCTGCCATGTCCCATATCGGTGTACCCTTTTCCGGTAGTCTGCGCTGCTCATTTGGGTGCCTTTCCACCGATGTGGAGCTGCCATTAGGGCAGAGCATTGGTGTGTCCTTTTCCTGTGGTCAGTGCTGCTCGTTTGGGCACCCTTCCATCGATGTGGGGCTACCGTTGGGGAAGGGAGGTACAGAGTTGGCCAAATGCTGGCTTTGCAGCTGGTGGTTTCTTCACAGGAACCATTTTGGGTTGAACTGTGCCCCCTCTTGGGAGGGGAGGGTGTGTTTTCTCTCTCTCACACCATGCCCTGCACCGGTGTGTCCTTTTCCGATGATGTGTGCTATTTGTCTGGGCTTCTTTCCACTGATGTGGGGCTACCGTTGGGACCGGGGGGGGGGGGGGGGGCGAGGGGGGTTGCTGGCTTGAGTGCTGGTGATTTTGTATTTTTGATGTCTTGTAAATGCTTTTCACATATTCCTGATTTTGGTGACTCGTTTTAGCATGTTGCTGAATCTTTTGTATTTTTGAGTTGTTAATAAACTTAAAATATCTGTAGATGGGGTAGCAGAGATGCTGTACAACCTCTGTCCCTGCAGGGGGTCATAACACCCCTCTCCCCCACTCCAGAGGTGTCCATGTCCTCACCTGGAGAGTCCCGTGGCCGTTGGGTTGTGGGCGGAGTTCCAGAGGCAGCACAATCGGCTCGGGAGATGTGTAGCGTACCGGGGACCGCCGTTTCCGTGATGAATGTCACAGCTGGCACGGCCCAGCCGGCAAGGCTGCAGGTACAATTGGTGCCGGCGTATCGTCGCCAGGTGGTCCAATGTCCATATCGGCATCTGTCTCGCAGTCTACGCCGTTGCTGGCCGATTCAACGAGCGCCACATGTCCCCCAGCATCTTGATGGTCAACAGGAGACAGAATGGACGGGTGGGGTCCTGGTTCCCTACTGGTCTCGGGGCTCCTCATTGGCTGTATGGGGGACAGTGATGCATGCAGCCGCCAAGGTCAGGACCCGGGGGGGCAGAGTGTCGAGCGAAGGAGGGGTCGATGCGTGGACAGAGGTTTCTTTGGCACAGGCCAGCCCCCATAAGCGGTGCCACTCCTTTGAGGGGGAGAGAAATATTATGACCGCCCCCGGTACGGACAGAGTGGCACAGTTACCCCCGCTCCTCATTACACTGCACCCCCACAAGAAAACAGAAAAGACAAAACATATTTCGACTCCTGGGCTGTCACAGCGCACAGCCCCCAGAGCGTACGCGCCGAGCCTTTCCCGCCTTCGCCCAACCGCCACTGGAGAGCGCACGCGCCAAGCCTTTCCCGCCTTCGCCCAACCGCCACTGGCCTGTCCGGGCCGCCCAGAGCGCACGCGCCAAACCTTTCCCGCCTTCGCCCAACCGCCACTGGCCCGGCCGGGCCGCCCAGAGCGCACGCTCCAAGCCTTTCCCCGTCTTGCGCTCGCGTGCGCTCATCGGATCCCCGCCCCTTGCGGCCAATCGCATTGGGCGGTGACCAGAAGGGCCGCAACCCGAATGGCCAGCTCGCCCGTCAGTCAGCCGAGACCGCGCTCCAGTAAGGGGGGAGCTTCCCGCCCCGCCTCCTCCCTCGCCCCTCCGCTCTCCTCTCCCTCCTCAACCCTTCTGCTACTCTTTCCTCCACGCCCTCCCTCCTCTGCCCCTCCCTCCTCCACTCCTCTCCTCCACCCCTCTCTTCCCTTCCTCATCTCCCCTCGAGCCAGATATGTTTTTGGCAAGATTTGCGCACACAGTCACCTCTATCTGATTCAACTTTGTGTCTCCCATTCCCAGTCAGGACACTGAGAAGTGCAATTATTCAATTTAATTCTGCGTTGTACTACAATTTATTACATTATTTGGAATTTAAAATAAATTATAACCAGATCAAAGTCACGGTTTTACTCTTTGTCCAGTGTGCCTCAGACAAGTTGCTGTTTTCTGTCTCACAAATTTTGCCATGGGTTGCAAGTGCCTCAAAATGTAATTTATTCCCCTAAAATTCCTTCAGTGAAACCTGAGCAAACGTCCTTCGCTCATCCACCCTGTCAAGACCCCTTAGGATCTTATCTGTTTCAATCATTTTGTTTTAAAGGTCTCCACCAGCCATTGAAGTTGATCTTGAAAGGATAACCACACGAAAACTACTGGATCTCTAGGAGAAAGTACACTGGAAGCTTAAATGGTCGCTTATATCACTCAATAATGTCTGACAACGTGTTCAGCATTCATGGATAAATTCATCCCACAGTGAAATTTCAGGAGCAGTTTCCTTTTTCAATTTCCATTTCACTGTTTTCCAATCATGCTGTTGCTTTTCCAAGCCACGCAAGACCTCTGGACAGTCGGTATGGTTGTACATGGTCCTCCTCTTCTTGGAAATGCTGCAGTCAATTTGACACAGCAAGCTCTCGCAAACAGCAGCATAAAAATGACCAGGTAGTTTTTTTAAATTATGTTGATTGAGGGGATAACCTTTGGCCAGGACACTCGGGAGAACTCACCTTTTCCTCCCCAAACAGTGATATGGATTCCTCCATATCTACCTGAAAGGCCAGATGGGGTTTCGGATTTATGCTTCATCTAGAAGACAGCAACTCCGACAGTGTGCATTGGGTCTGTCAGCCTGAATTTTTGCGCTTAAATCTCCGGATTGGAGTACTTACGAACATATGCATTAGGAACAGTAGGCCACTCAAATCCTCGATCCTGCATCGCCATTCAATACAATCATGACTGATCTGATTGCAACCTCAACTCCACAATCCCGCCTGTTATATTACTCTTTGGTGATATATCGTTACTCTTTGCTTCGTAATCCAGAATGGGTCTGATGGTGTGATTATAAAGAAACCACCAATCTCGAACTTAAAGCAAAACTGATTTATTGAATAACGATTGACTAATATTGAATTTGCACACTCCATAGAACTATAACTAGTAATTAAGAAATCTATATTTAAGTAATAATTTATTTAAACTACATGTGCTGCTTCTATCTAATCTTAACTATGCTGTGATCTATCTCTTAATGTTTATACTCTTGACTAGTAACTCCCAAGATCCCCTCAGTTCTTATATTTATACTGGGAACTAGTGGTGCCCTTTAGTGGTTGTGTATGCTGAGATGTCATAATTAACCCTTTACTTGTCTACATATATACATATTACATCCCCCTTTTTTAACATTTCTTTCTTATGTGTAACAAAAGGAAAAATGTGGACTAATATTAAAACAAAAAAATGATATGTATATCTTTGTACATCGCAAAATGAGTAACGATCACAAAGTTCACTAAATTATTTACAAATTCAGTCTATTAGGTTTTCTTCTCGTAGATCTTAATGCACGAGGAGGTGGCATTGAAGCTTTTACAATTCTTTGTGTGGTTAAAGTATCATGGAAAATACCCTCATGAAGTTGTAAGCCTGGAAAAACTTTGGCGTGTTGCTTAATTTTTTGAGGTGCCCGACGATTTCTTCAAAGTATGTTTCCTTCAGCTGTCTGAACTATGTCAGAATGCGGTGCTACTTGTCTGATGGCTCTTGCAGGAGCAGACCAACCTCCATCAGGTATCTTCATCCTGACGATATCATCTGGAATCAATGAGTCCAGAGTGGTTGTATGCTGATCATAGTACATTCTCTATCGTTCACACTTCTGTTTCATTTTCTGTATCACTGGCAGATTGGATTGGATTGGATTTGTTTATTGTCACGTGTACCGAGGTACAGTGAAAAGTATTTTTCTGCGAGTAGCTCAACAGATCATTAAGTACATGAGAAGAAAAGGGAATAAAAGAAAATACATAATAGGGCGACACAACATATACAATGTAACGACATAAGCACTGGCATCGGGTGAAGCATACAGGGTGTAGTGTTAATGAAGTCAGTCCATAAGAGGGTCATTTAGGAGTCTGGTGACAGTGGAGAAGAAGCTGTTTTTGAGTCTATTCGTGCGTGTTCTCAGACTTCTGTATCTCCTGCCCGATGGAAGAAGTTGGAAGAGTGAGTAAGCCGGGTGGGAGGGATCTTTGATTATACTGCCCGCTTTCCCCAGGCAGCGGGAGGTGTAGATGGAGTCAATGGATGGGAGGCAGGTTCGTGTGATGGACTGGGCGGTGTTCATGACTCTCTGAAGTTTTTTGCGGTCCTGGGCCGAGCAGTTGCCATACCAGGCTGTGGTGCAGCCTGATAGGATGCTTTCTATGGTGCATCTGTAAAAGTTGGTAAGAGTCAATGTGGACATGCCGAATTTCCTTAGTTTCCTGAGGAAGTATAGGCGCTGTTGTGCTTTCTTGGTGGTAGCATCGACGTGGGTGGACCAGGACAGATTTTTGGAGATGTGCACCCCTAGGGATTTGAAACTACTAACCATCTCCACCTCGGCCCCGTTGATGCTGACAGGGGTGTGTACAGTACTTTGCTTCCTGAAGTCAATTACCAGCTCTTTAGTTTTGCTGGCATTGAGGGAGAGATTGTTGTCGCTACACCACTCCACTAGGTTCTCTATCTCCCTCCTGTATTCGGACTCATCGTTATTCGAGATCTGGATTTGGAAGAGGTATTGATGGTAATGTTGTTCTCAAACCTCTGTTCATTTACATCTGTGCAGGTGATAGTCCAGTTGAAAGAGGAGTCACTCTGTATGATAATAGCACAAGATTGATGTCTGACAAAGAATCCAAAGCTTTGTTTCGAAGTTGTTTGATTATATGCACTCCTTTTCTACTTTCCCGTTCGACTGTGGGTAATGTGGAGTCGACGTAATATGAGCAAAGTTGTAAAGACGTGAAAACTCGGCCCAGTCATTGCTGTCGAAACACGGTCCATTTGTCTGAAATGATAGTGGTAGGTATTCCATGTCTAGCAAAAGTTTCCTTACTTGCTTTGAATACAGATTTGTATGTAAGATCTGGTAACTTCATGACCTCTGGATAATTCGAGTAATAGTCGATTATCAGAACATAATCACGACCATTGCAGTGAAATAGATCTATACCAACTTTGATCCATGGAGATGTTTCCAACGCATATTGCTGTAGTTTCTCCTTGTATTGCGCAGGTTGAAACTTCTGACACGTTTCACATCCAAGTACCATAATCAGTGATCTCTCAATTAAAACCTGGCCAGTATATTGCTTGTCTCGCCCTTTGCTTGCACTTTTCAATGTCGAAGTGACCTTCATGAATTTAGTTGAGAATCATTGGTCGGAGAGACAGTGGTATAACGATCCAGTCAAGCCGAAGCAACAGTCCATCCATGATTGTCAAATCATCTTGAACATTTCTGAATTGAGAACAATGCCTTTTTGGCCACCCATTGTTGATATGGTGTCGGATGCGTTGCAGCATTGCATCCGTCTTTGTCTCTTCTCGGATGAGGTTGATCTTTTCAGCCGAGGCAGGAAGACTTTCTGCACACAGCTGTACGTGAGATTCTACATGCTGTATGAACTCAAAAGGTTCACTTTCTGAAGTGGTTGCGCATGATAATGCATCTGCTATTATCAGGTCTTTTCCAGGTTGAAGTCGTATCTTCTGAGCTTCATCAAAATTCTCTGGAGTCGCGGAGTCATGTCGTGGAGATCCTTCTGTATTATATGCACCAGCGGTCTGTGATCCGTTTCTGCAGTGAAAGTGGGGAGTCCATAGACATAGTCATGGAACTTTAATATGCCGGTTAGAAGTCCACGCACTCTTTTTCAATCTGAGCATATCGACGTTCTGTTGGTGTCATTGCTCTGCATGCATAAGCAACAGGAACCCAAGATGAGCTGTCGTCCTTTTGCAACAGTACTTACTGCTCCTATTCCGTCCTGACTCGCATCAGTCAAAACTTTTGACTCTCTGTTCGGATCAAAAAATGGTGAAAGAGGTGCAGTTGTTAATTACAATTTTAAATCATGCCATTTCTTTTGATGGTCAGTCATCCATTCAAATGTGATTGACTTTTTGATCAAATTTCTGGTTGATAGATTAGGTATAAATTTGCCTAAAAAAATTACAACACTCAGAAAACTGCCTTTTTGTCCTCTGGAACCTTCATTTCCTGAATGGCTGCAATCTTGTCAGTGTCAGGTCGCACATCATGTTAAAAAATCTGGTCTCCAAGGAACCTGAGCGTGGAAGTGCCAAAACTACATTTGGATTGATTCAGCTTTAGACCATACTTATGTATTCGTTGAAAAACGTTTTTCAGTCTTGAGTTATGTTCTTCCTTTGTTGATGACCATATGATAATGTTGTCGACGTAGATACGAACACCTTCTATGCCCTCAGTCATCTGTTACACAATGCGGGGGAAGATTTCAGATGCAGAAATTATCCAGAAAGGCATTCTGTTAAAGCAGAATCTGCCAAAAGGTGTGTTGAAGGTGCATAACTTTCTACTTGATTCATCCAATTGCATTTGCCAGAAACTTTGCGATGCATCTAATTTGGTGAAGATGCATCCATTAGCCATCTCGCTAGTGATCTCCTCTCGTTTTGGAATGGGATAGTGTTCCCTCATGATATTATTGTTGAGATCTTTGGGGTTAATACATATCCTCAGATTTCTTCACGCAAACCATCAAACTGACCCAGTCAGTCAGTTCAGTGACTCTTGAAATTATACCTTGCTGTTGTAGCCTTTCTAATTCAAGTTTTAATCTTTCTCTCAGTGGATGTACCACAGGTTTGGCATCCATCCTTAACAAGATCTTGTACTTGAATGGAAGAGTACCCATGCCTTCAAAGAAATCTGGATATTGGTTGTGTATATCTTGGATATCATTATGCAGTATGGGTTGAGACAAAGTTGCAGTATAAATTTGCTGTATTAGGTGCAAATTCTTGCAGGTTTGTGCAGCTAAGAATAATAATTTATCTGACTTAATAAACTTGAATCTTCGGGAAGTCACAATATCATTGTTGGAAACTATCAAATCGCATGATCCAATTGATGAGATTGAATTGCCATTGTAGTCTTTTAATCTACAGGCTGCTGGAAGTACTTTAGGGGTTTGCTTAAGCTTTGTGAGATCAAGCTTTGTAAGCAAATTGGCAGAAGCTCCTGTATCCAACTTGAATTTAATTAGATAGTTGTTTACTTTTAATACAATGTTCCATTCTGTGTTCGAATTAATGGAGTTGAGAAATTTAATTTTTCTATGATTCCTACAAAGAAAGTGTTTTCCAAGAGTAAATGTCTGTTTCAGTTGAAAAATTCTGTTCAAGAGCTTCTTACTTAGATTCAACACTTCGTACATTAAACTGTCTTGAATTGATCTTTGCAGATTTAAATGCGAGTGTGGATCTGCACTGAGCAGCAAAATGGTTTAATTTGCCACACTCTGAGCATTGTTTTCCTCTGGCAGGACATTTGTTTTGAATGTGGGAGGTTCCACACCTTGAACATGTCATGACATTGATCATGACGCACGACACGTCTTCGCGCATGTGCAGATCGGCTTACGTCCTTCTCGCACCTTTTGATGAAGTGCGCATGTGCAGGGTTAGAATGCGCACATGCAAGATGGCTGCCGTCCAAAACGTGCATCTTCTTCATCTGCGACATGGCCTTAACACACGCTACCTCGGGGTGAATTTTCACGCCCATTTCAGAGAGATAACACTCTTGGTATTGATTTTTTGATTGCTGATGAACACGACACATTTCAACTCGCAATTTCTAGAGTTAGGTCCTTTTGCCGAAGTAATTTTTCTCTCAGCTTTTCATCATTTATGCCAAAGACTATTTGGTCTCTAACCATGAAATCATTCAGTGTGGAGAAGTTACAGGATTGTGCCAGCAGCCTCAGATCAGTAACAAAACAGTTAATCGATACATCCTTGCAATCTCTTCTTAAAAATAAAATGCTCAAACGTCTCATTAGTTTGGATTTTACAATGGTTAGTAAATTTTGCAAGAATTACATCAAACTTTTTTTTATCTTGATTCGCCGTGTACTGGAAAGAATTATAGATCTCAATGGCATGTGGACTAGCCATAGTTAGTAGAAGAGCAATTTTACGAGCATCGGTAGCATTATTCAAATTGGAAGCCTCTAAATGAATTTGGAATTGCTGCTTGAACAAAGCCAGTTTACATTTAGGTTGCGGGTGATCCTTAGATGTCGAGGATATTGAGCTTGAGCTTTATCTATCGATCCTGGATTTGTCGAAGTTCTGCAGTTTAAGGTTAGTGCTTCACAAGTCGAATAGCTTCTTAGTTTTTTCTTTTTCTAATCTTACTAAATCATGCTGACAAAACGAGACACAAATTCCAAGGACCACAATGTTCTAAATTGATATTGGTGATGCATTTTGCGCAATACATTTTCCTGATCGAGGAAAAGGAAGGTGCGTCATAATCTGGTGCTCTGAAATAGAACAGGTCCTGAACTTGCAGATTGTTCTCAAAGATGTTGAAGTGTAAGGCTTCTAGTTGTATAAACGTCCTCTGGTCGACCATGACAAACTCTAACAGTAAGAGATCCTAAGAGTGGCGGGAGAAAAGGCAGGCGCAAGGTTTTCTTGGTGCATCAATATTTGTTGAACATATTGGATTAGCATCCATTCCACATTAGGTTAGCAGCTGTTTCTTTATAATTCCTCCTGGTGCCATGAAAATTAAGCCACTGGATGTCCAATATCCTCATAGAAACAACATTTGTGCCACACAAGGACCATCTCCAAAGCGAGAATCAAACAATCGGCCCTTGACATTCAATGGCATCACCATCATTGAATATCCCATTATCAACATCTTGGGGGTTACCACTGACTCAGAAACTGAACTGGACTAGCCATAAAAGTGCTGTCGCTACAAGAACAGGTCAGTGGCTAGGAATCCTGCGCAAGTAACTCATCTCCTGACTCCCCAAAGCCTTTCCACCGCCTACAAGGCACAAGTCATGAGTGTGATGGAATACTCCCCACTTGCCCGGATATTGTAGATCCAAAACACTTAAGTAGCTCAGCACCACCCAGGACAAAGTATCCACTTGATTAGCACCCCTTCCAAAGCATTCACTCCCTCCAGCAATGACGCACAGTAGCAGTGTGTACCATTTACAAGATACACTGCAGGAACTCACCAAGGTTCCTGAGGCAGCACCTTCAACAGCCACTACCATCTAGGACAAGGGCTTCAGATACACGGGAACCTGGAAGTTCCCCTCCAAGCCACTCACCATCCTGGCCTGGAAATATATCGCCATTCCTTCACCGCTGCTGGATCAATATCCTGGAACTCCCGCCCTAATTGCCTACACCACATGGCCAGCAGTAGTTCAAGAAGACAGCTCATCACCACCTTCTCAAGGGCAATTAGTGATGAGCAACAAATGCTGCCCTAGCCAGCGAAGCCCACATCCCGTAAGAAAAATGAAAAAAAATAACGACTCCTCCTCTTAGTCATGAAATGCTGCTGGGAAACAAGTTACCAAATTTCCCTCCCCATTTATCAACAAGCTGCCCATCAGCACTCCAAATTTGAGCGTACATTTAAATGAGGTCTGACCTATAAAATATTTTGTGCAATTTTTGACATACTGAAGTCCATTTTTCCAGTGAATGCAAATGAGAATACATTCATACAGCTCCAGAAACTTCGGGCTGGATTCTCCATTTCTGCGGCTAAGTGTTGACGCCAATGGAGAGTCCGTGGACTTTCACGACAGAAATATTGGCGCCACACATGGGACTGATTCCATTACCATTAAGGGGTTAGCAACGGTGCTGCATGGAACACAATCGAATCCAATGAGAAATGGTGCAGAATTCGCTGTGTCCGTGATTGCCACTCGGAAGGCTGATAAGCTGCAGCCGCACATACACATTACACTCCCCACACACACTTATCCCAGCCAAAAAGCTGGCACTGGTTTTGCTGGAGTGCATCAATACAGCTGATGGGTCGTCTGGACCAGAGGGCACCTCAGGAGGTGCCCTGCGGGACACCTATCCTACCCGTGGCACCAGGTTCAAAGTGGGCTGTTAACGGTGCGAGTTGCATGGCTGCCTTGCCGGCTGCGGCAATGGTGCTCTGTGCCTGTCCACCCCAACCCCACAGCTCACCTCCTGGCCACCCCCCACAACCCCCCAGCCCCGGCAGAAGAACCCCTGCCAACGACACAACTGTCAGCAAACTATGGCGATATTGAGGCACCTTCTGAACCCCTCTCTCTCTCCCGTAGCAGCCGCCACGCCGGTTTCATGATTTTTCAAAGCACAAGTGAACTGCGCCATTGGGAGCTCGGCCTATCGGTGGAGAATCACGGAGCCCTGGAGAATACCGGGTCTGGCCCGCTGATGATATGCAGTGTCTATTGTACGTGCGGAGTGAAACGCATTGATGCTATTTTCGAGGTGATGGAGAATCACGATTTGGCATCAAATCGGCACCTGCTGTGATTTTAGAATCAGAAGCTATTCTCCGCCCAATCGCATTTCCCAATTTTGGTGTTGGCTAACGGAGAATCCCGCCCTTTATGTCCATGTACGAAAGGGGTAGGGGGATGTGTTGAAATAATTAGAAAATACAGAGAAGTGCAGGAAATATATCTGGTACATGTAAAAAGAATACAAAGTGTTTGTGATTTGGTGATCGAAAGAAGTATCAGAAAAATAGAACACATCCTGTATTGAGATTGGCTGGTACTAAAATTTCATACGAGTTAAACCGTTTTTTGACATGTTTTTATTGATAGTATTCACATCACTATACAGAACATTATCATAAAGTGAAGGTAAAGGAAATGCTGCACAGAATGGTCAAAAAAGACATCTCTCTGACTACCTTTGAAATTCAATATGTGTGTGCTTTCGAGTCATTGCTATAACACATAAGAACTACCTTCTAAATCAGGGTTTTAAATCAGGTTTTAAATCAGCAATGTCACTATGTATTTTCTTGTCATTTGGTATCTGATCAGAAAGCTTTATTTAATTTAGATGACATGATTCAAATAATATTTTACCACCATCATTGAGGAAACAAAAATTAAGCTCCACAGCCATTAACCATCAGGGCTTCGGAAAATTCCTCTAGGTCCTGACAGAGGATCCTATAACGACGGTCTTGACATTCATCTCCTTTTGGCCAACGTTCAATCCAGGTTCCGCCTCCAATCTGATAGCTCAACCTGAAATTCAGACAGCCAATGAAAATGAGGACACAATCACACAGGCACACTGGTTATGAGTACCGTCTAAATTAGAAAGAACTTATGATAGCTAATGGCTGTTTCTTTGTGATATTTGATTAACCATGTAAAAGGATATTAAGGCACTGGAGAAGGTACAAGGAAAAGATTTGCGAGGATAATATCAGAGATTAAGGACACAATTCAGTGAAAAGAAATCTAAGTCCGCTTTCGGGCACGTTTAGCAGGATGTTTCTTGGAGGCTGCAGCATCAGGATTCATCCCGCTATTCACCGGCACTTTGCAGGTTTTTTTCGAGGCGTTTCTCCCCATCGAGCCTTTTTCCTGCACTGGATAGCTGATCTCGCAGCAGTACCGACTTCTCTCAGGTTGGGGTGCCATTTTGATAGGTGCCCCGATGTCTACATCCCCCACCCCCCGCCCCTGCTTTCTGGAACCACCTCCCCCCCTTCAACCCCCCAAAATTACTTGGTCCCTCAATCCTCCCCTTCTCCCTACCTCTCATGGGCAATGGCCTGCAAGGTCTGACCCTGGCAGTGCTAACCTGGCACTTAGGCACCCTGGCTCTGCCTGGCCACCCACCTGGCAGGCAACCCCAGAGGTACCATCACACCTGGTCCATGTTTGTGGAAGCCAGTGCAAACGGTGCCCGGTTGAAGTCTCACAGGCATGGCCATTGACTCTCGGGCGTCGGGCGAATACTGCATCAGGGTATTTAAATGAGTCAAATCTCATTATCTGGATCATGCCCAGTGAAGGCGTGATCCAGATCACAGTGGGCATAGCGAGTCGGGTGACTCCCATCAGCCCGGTGCGGGGCCAGATCTGGGGCCCTCCTGGAATTCACCCATTGCTCCTGGCATGGCTGAATCGTTCTCTAAAGCTATCAGGAAAATTTCCAAAATTTGGAGCCTGTTTCTCTGGTTTAAAAAAAAAAGTACACAGAAACATATATCGAATATAGAAGCAGGAGGAGGCCATTCAGCCCTTAGAGCCTGCTCTGCCATTCATTATGATCACGGTTGATCATCAAGTTCAATAACCTGATCCAGCCTTCCCCCCCATATCCCTTGATCCCTTTTGCCCCAAGAGCTATATCTAACCTGTCTAATCCATTAGGATTTTATAAGTTTCTATGAGATCCTCTCTCACTCTTCTAAATCCCAATGAATATAATCGTAACCGACTTAGTCTCTTCCGATATGACAGTCCCGCCATCCCAGGAATCAGCCTGGTAAACCTTCACTGCATTCCCTCCATAGCAAGACCATCCTTCCTCAGATAAGGACACCAAAACTGCACACAATACTCCAGGTGTGGCCTCACCAACACCCTATACAATTGCAGTAAAACATCTCTACTCCGATACTCAAATCCTCTTGCTATGAAGGCCAACATACCATTTGCCTTCTTTACAGCCTGCTGATGCACGAGGACAGCAAGGTCTCGTTGAGTAGTCACCTCTCTCAATTTACACCCATTCAAATAATAATCTGCTTTCCTAATTTTGTTACCGAATCAGATAACGTCACATTTATCCACATTATACTGCAGCTGCCATGAATATACGCACTCACTCAGTCTGCCCTGGTGTGAAGGGTGTAGACAATAAAAATTAACATGCTGCCAAGGTTCCTCTTCTTATTCAGATTGGCTCCCAATCTTCATCCCCAGATCCTTTTTCACCAGGGTGGATAAGCTGATCATGGCCTTCGTATGGGCTGGAAAGACCCTAGGATTTGTAAAACCCTACAAAGAGGGCTCTGCCGAACTTCCTATTCTTTTACTGGGCAGCGAATGCACAGAGGATGCAGGAGTGATTGACGGAGCTGGAGGCAGAATGGGTGCAGATGGAGGAGGCCTCCTGTACTGGGACGTCCCTCCAGGCACTACCACTACCGCACTCCCTATCCCACTAGCCAAGTACTCAAGGATCCCGGTGGTAGGAGCCACATGAAGGACATGGAACCAGCTCAGGCACCACTACAAACTTGACGATATGTCTGTTGCAGCCCGCATCTGCAGACTAGATTTGTCTGATGAAAATAAATGCTGCCTACAAAGCGTGGAGAAAGGACGAAGGGGGACTGACAGCAAGGGACTGCCAGAGGGTGGAGGAGAGGGGTCGGGGACAACGGTGGGGCGGGGGGGGGGGGGGCATGGAATAACCAGACGGGGGAGGAGGAGCAGGGAGGGGAGGAGATCGCATCCACATCACAGCAAGGAGAAAGCAAAATTTTCACAATAGAACGGGGGCCTGGCTGCTCGCAAACTGCAGCAAAATTGCCGTACTAAATCTCATCTTTTTTGTTTCATCCTGGGGTGCTGTACGCAGTGAATATCCATCGCCTCAGGTTACATTGGGGTACCTTTGACTGTATTTTTGCTGGTTACAACAATGTAAACAGACCACAATTTTAATATGTTTTAGCACAAGTGTAAATTTTGATGACATTTCGGGTATGTCTTGTACAATGGGGGAATTTATTTATTTATAACCTATGTTATGACTGATGGAACTGTGTAAATAAATTATATTATATTTCTGTTACTGAGGTTGCTGTTCTTGTTGTAATTTTTGATACAGGGATTGGTTTTGTTTCAGTAATTTTTGATATAAAATGCCTCACAGCGCCAGGGACCCGGGTTCAATTTCTACCATGGGTGACTGTCTGTGCAGAGTTTGCACTTTCTCCCTATACTGAGTTTTCTTTGGGTGCTTCGGTTTCCTCCCACAGTCCAAAGATGTGCAGGTTAAGTGAATTTGCCATGCTAAATTGCCCCTTAGTGTCCAAAGGTTAAGTGGGGCTGAGGGGACTGGGCAGGCGATTGGGCCTAGGAGGGGTGCTCTTTCGTAGGGTCGATACAGGCCCATTAGGCTGAATGGCCTCCTTCTGTATTGTAGGGATTCTATATTAAATGATCAATGAAAATGTTTTAAAAAAAATATATGTACATATATAATGCGAACAGTTGGGATCCTGGTACAGATCCCTGCAGTACCCCAGTAGTCACTGCCTGCCAATCAGAAACAGACCCATTTATAGGGCAGCACGGTGGCGCAGTGGGAGCATTACTGCCTCACGGCGCAGAGGTCCCAGGTTCGATCCCGGCTCTGGGTCACTGTCTGTGTGGAGTTTGCACATTCTCCCTGTGTCTTCATGGGTTTCGCCCCCACAACCCAAAGATGTACAATGTAGGTGGATTGGCCACACTAAATTGCCCCTTAAAAAAAAAGAAAAAGACCAACTTTTTGCTTCCTGTCTGCTAACTAACTTTCTATCCATCTCAAGGCACTGCCTGCAATCCTTTGTGCTTTAACATTTCATAGTAATCTGCTATGTGAGACCTTATTGAAAGACTTCTTAAAATCTAAATAAACCACATCCACTGGTTCTCTCTGGTTAACTCTAATAGTTACTTCTTCAAAGAATTCTAGTAGATTTGTCAAGCATGATTTGCCTTTTGTAAATCCACGCTGACTTTGTCTGATTATACCACTGATTTTCAAATGCTGCGCTATGAAATCCTTGATAATGGAGTCCAGCAATCTCCCGACTATCAACGTTAGGTTCATTAGGTTCCCTGTTTTCTCTCTACCCCCCTTTTGAATGATGTGGAGATGCCGGCGTTGGACTGGGGTGAGCACAGTACGAAGTCTTACAACACCAGGTTAAAGTCCAACAGGTTTGTTTCGATGTCACTAGCTTTCGGAGCGCTGCTCCTTCCTCAGGTGAATCACCTGAGGAAGGAGCAGCGCTCCGAAAGCTAGTGACATCGAAACAAACCTGTTGGACTTTAACCTGGTGTTGTAAGACTTCGTACTGTCCCTTTTGAATAGCAGGGTTACATTCGCTACCCTCCAAACCGAACAAACCTTTCCAGAGTCCAAAGAATTTTGGAAAGTGACCACCAATGAAGCTACTATTTATCGGGCCACTTCCTTATGTACTCTGGGATGAAGATTAACAGGCTTTAGAGATTTATCTGCCTTCAATCCCATTAACTTCCCCAAAATCATTTCTCAACTAATACTAATTTCCTTCAGCTCCTCACTAAAACTTCCAGTACATTATTCATGTAGCACAAGTGGATAGCACTGTGGCTTCACAGCGCCAGGGTCCCAGGTTCGATTCCGGCCTCGGGTGACTGTCTGTGTGGAGTCTGCACGTTGTTCCCATGTCTGCGTGGGTTTCCTCCGGGTGATCCGGCTTCCTCCTACAGTCCAAAGACGTGCAGGTTAGGTGGCTTGGCCATGCTAAATTGCCCTTAGTGTCCAAAAAGTTTAGGAGAGGTTATTGGATTACGGGGATAGGGTGGAAGTAAGAGCTTAAGTGGGTTGGTGCAGACTCGATGGGCCAAATGGCCACCACACCTGCACGTCTGGATCTGCAGGGATATGTGTTCAACTCATGACATCAAAGGAAGCAAAGTTTGTTGGAATTGAATGCCTCATTAGGCCCCTCACCTCATTGTTGGAACCACACTGCAGCGGGGAGAGGAAGTTTCCACTCCACCCAGTCAATGGAAAAGGTAAGATTACAATCTTAAAAACAGTCAGCAATGAACTCCTCCACTGTGCAGCTCACCACAAGATCTGGTGCTGAATGTTTTACATTGTTCTTCATCTGCACACTCTACTTTCCATCTCCCAAAGAATTATAGAAAGACAGTTTCTTTAGAATACAATGTCATGATGCAATTAAACAGATTATCAGTAAAATGCCAATTGTGGGAAAATGCTGAAAATTATACAATGAGGAAAATTAGCTCGGAATTTACGGCTTACCTTTTATCGACAACCCACAAATCTGATCCCTGACCCATTATTAAATAGTGCATATCCAAGTCCATGTTACGTGTTCCTTCACAGTTGGCACGAGTTATCAGTTCTCTAACCTGTTGTTCCAGAACGTCATCGCTTCCTAAATACAAAATGCACAGGTGGAAGAAAAATTATTCTTAATGATCACAATTCAGTAGTTTCAGATGCATTAACTTCATGGGCGAAATTCTCCGGAAACGGCGCGATGTCCGCCGACTGGCGCCCAAAACGGCGCAAATCGGATGGGCATCGCGCCACCCCAAAGGTGCGGAATGCTCCGCATCTTTGGGGGCCGAGCCCCAACCTTAAGGAGCTAGGTCGGCGCCGGACGAATTTCCGCCCCGCCAGCTGGCGGAAAAGGCCTTTGGTGCCCCGCCAGCTGGCGCGGAAATGACATCTCCGGGCGGCGCATGCGCGGGAGCGTCAGCGGCCGCTGACGCCATTCCCGCGCATGCGCAGTGGAGGGAGTCTCTTCTGTCTCCACCGTGGCGGAGGCGGAAGGGAAAGAGTGCCCCCACGGCACAGGCCCGCCCGCGGATCGGTGGGCCCCGATCGCGGGCCAGGCCACCGTAGGGGCACACCCCGGGGCCAGATTGCCCCGCACCCCCCTCAGGACCCCGGAGCCCACCCGCGCCGCCTTGTCCCGCCGGTAAGGTAGGTGGTTTAATTTACGCCGGCGGGACAGGCATTTTAGCGGCGGGAATCACGCGGGGGCCCGCCAACCGGCGCGACACGATTCCCGCCCCCGCCGAATATCCGGTGCCGGAGACTTCGGCAACTGGCGGGGGCGGGATTCACGCTAGCCCCCGGCGATTCTCCGACCTGGTGGGGGGTCGGAGAATCTCGCCCGATGTGTTTAATCCGAACTCCAGATGTGGCTAATGGTATTTATAATTATTAAATGAAAACTACTTACTGGATACTTGCCATTAAGTGAAAGAGTCATAGAATGCATACAGAGCAGAAGGAGACCATTCTCCCTGTTGTGTCCACGCCAGCTCCCCACAAGAGCAACTCATCTAGTCTAATTGCCCTGCCATTTTCCTGTAGCCGTACAATTTTTTTCTCTTATGTGATTGCTCAATTCTCTTTTCAAAACCATGGTAAAATCAGCCTCCAGATTCTCAGACAGTGCATTCAAGATCTTAATCACGGCGTAAAACAGTTTATTCACATGTTACCGTTGGTTCTTTTGCCATACACCTTGGGCGGAATTCTCCCCTACCCGGCGGGGCGAGCCGTACCGGTGCCGAAGAGTGCATGAACCACTCCGGCGTCGGGCCGCCCGGAAGGTGCGGAATCCTCCACACCCTTGGGGGCTAGGACGGCGCCGGCGGGAATGGTGCCACGCCAGCCGGCGTGGAAGGGCTTGGTGCTGCACCAACCAGCGCCGAAGGGCCTCCGCCGGCCGGCGCAAGTTGGCGCATGCATGGGAGCGCCAGCGTTGGCTGGCGTAATCCCAGTGCATGCGCAGGGGGGGGTTCTTCTCCACGCCGGCCATGGCGGAGGTTGACAGCAGCCGGCGCAGAGGGAAAGAGTGCCCCCACGGCACAGGCCTTCCTGTGGTGGGCCCCGATCACGGGCCAGGCCACCGTGGGGGCACCCCCCGGGGCCAGATCTCCCCCCGAGGACTCTACAGGCCGCCCGTAGAGCCAGGTTCCGCCGATATTGGAATCGGAGATCGGGCGGAGAATCGACTCTGACACCCAATCGGGGCCAGCGCCGGTTTGACGCTGGTCAGCCAAGCTCCGCCCCCTCAGAAATGGCATAATCGCGTCGCGCGCCGTTGCATCGGCGTTGGCACTTCATTGGCAGGCGATCCCACGATGCTCCGCCCCCAATGGGCTGAGTTCCCGATGGCGCGGGACATGTGTGGTCTCAGTGGTCGGGAACCCGACGTGGCGACTGCGAACTGTATCCAGCGCCGCCACACTCGGTCGGGGGGGGGGCTTCTGCGAGGGCTGGGGAGACTGGTGTGGGGTGGCCAGGGGGTGGCCTGCGGGGTTGTGGATGGTGGGTTGGGTCCGCGCACGGCCGGCACCATGTCACACGGCGCGTCTGCTGCAGGTCGTCAGCCGTGTGCCTGTGCGGCCAGGGACCCGGCCATTCTCTGGCCGTTTTCAGTACGTGAGCTGGGAGTTTCACCCAGTGCCGCTGCTAGCCCCTCACGGTCCCAGAATCGATGAGGGGTTGGCGCTGATTTTTGGTCGTAGACCTCCCGCGAACTATCCGTTCGAATTGGCACTTAGCCGCTGAAGCGGATTCAGTATTTTCAGATGCATTTGCTTCATGTGCTTAATTGCCAATCCAGATGTGGCTAATGGTATTTATAATTATTAAATGAAAACTCACGATTTTGAACACTATCAGTACTCCCCTACCTTCTCTTTTCTAAGGGGAACAACACAACTTTTAATCTATATTTTTTAAAGTATTTTTATTCCAAGTTTTCAACTTTTTATATTTCACACCAACAATAAACTCAGCCAACACATTAAACCCCAAAGCTCCCCACCTCCCCTTCCCCACCTCCTCAACAGCCAACAGTAACCAACTCTCCAAAATGCAGAATGAACAAACGCCAGCTTTTGTGGAACCCATCACTCACCCCCCCTGAGGGCAAATTTCATCTTCTCCAGGGCTGAGAACCACAGGCCCCACCCGCTACACCGAGGTAGTGAAGCTGACCTCCACCCCAACAAGACCCGCCTGCGAGCAATCAATGAGGTGAATGCGAAGAAATCTGCCCCCCCCCCCTTCTTCTGCAACTTCGGCCCATCCGACATCCCAAATATGGCTTCCAGGCGACCGGGCTCTACATCTACGTGCTAAACTCTGAACATGGTGCTATATACTGCCCCCCAAAACATTTCCAGCTTTGGGCAGGACCAGAACATATGCACATGGTTTGCAGGGCCCCTCCCACATCGTTCACATATATCCTCCACCTTCTCAAACAGCGACTCATCCTTGGCTTTGTCAGGTGCGCCCAGTACACCACCTTCAGCTGTATCAGCCCAGCCTCACACACAAAATCGACGCATTCACCCTCTGCAGCACCTCACACAATTCCTCCTCCAATGCCGCCCCAACTCCTCCTCTCACGTAGCCTTATCACCCTCTATGGACACCTTATCCTCCTCCAAAAACCCTCCCACAAATCGCTGCGATGACCCTCCCTGCTGACCGCATCCCCTCCAACAAGAGACAGGCGCTATCGGGAAGGACGGGAAGACCTTCCTCACAAAATACTGCACACACCGGAAACTCTCCTCCTGAGCCAACCCAAACTTCTCATTCAGTTCCTCCAAGATTGCAAACCACCCTCTCAGAAACAAATCCTTCATCTCACTGATCCCTCTCTCCTCCCATCCCGAGAACCTCGCATCCATCCTCCCCGGCTCAAATCTGTGATTTCCCCTGTTCGGCATCCCCCCCACCCACCCCTCTCAACCTAAAATGCTGCCGTAACTGCCTCCAAATCATCAATGGCCACCACCACTGGACTCACACAATACTTCCCTGGAGCCAACGGGAGCGGCACTGTTACCAGCCCCCGCAACCTCGACCCGCGACTGATTTGTTATGTTCTCGGTGTAACATAAGCGGCTTCCTTGTGGTGCATTTGACAAAGGAAGGTTCAAACATGGAGATAACTTCAACACGTTTATTAAACTATTTACACTTCCATTACTCGGGTTCGACACTACTGCTAATAATACTATAGCTACGCAGACTGACCAATCAGTTGCTGCAATCCACGTGGTGGGTCTAATATTGAATCAACCCTGTGTCTCCACTCACTGACTGTCTCCACTGGAAAGAGGCAGATCATGTGTGTGGTGTCCTTTATATGTGGGTTGGTGTAATTCCCCCCCGTGGTCGTGTCACCTCCTTGTGTATCATGAATGTCTATTGGTCGTGTCCTATTTAATTGATCTATTGGTTGAGTGTGTGTGTGTGTGATGTCACTGGTACTCCCTCTGGTGTCTAGCTAGCCTACATGCATTTACATTGATGCACATCACCACATCCCCCTTTTTTATATGTTCATATTTTCTGTACACTTCAAGAAAATTGAACAAAGAACAGGTAGATAAGGTAAGGTATATACAAGTCATGGGAACAGTGATTAAACAATAAGTCCAAATCATTCATGTGAGTTCAGAAATCATCAATCATCATGGTCAAATGTCTCTCTTGGTTATGAACGCCATCAACGTCCCTGTGCCACAGGAACCAAGAAGTGGTCAAATCACTTCGCTGTCTGATTTGGAGTCCCTTTCTTTTTTCGATGTTTGTGATGGTTCTGTCGGATGACATCTTGTAGCTGATAAGGTGTTGACGTTGAAGAGGTACCATCAACAGTATCATTCGAGGTCATGGATGTGCCATATGTTGAAGTTGGATAAGACTGTACATACTGGTTCTGGCCACATGCTGTGTAGGAAGGGTGATCCTGCTGAGAACCATTGAAGCTTGTCGAATTGGAAACAGAATTGCTGCTCGCATAAATACCTGTTGATGGTGCGAAACTAGAACCTTGCATCTGATAGGAATATGCCATCTGGCCAGGCTGGGGTGCAGCAAATCCTGGGCTATAACTAAGGCATCCAGTCTGTAGTGCAGGTTGTGCTTGCGGTATTCCTCCTTCGGTCTTGATTCCATTAGTGGGCAATCCGTAGTGCTGGCCTGTTTGAGAATATGCTGCATAGACTGCTGGCTGCTGCATGCCTGAATACTGGGTTTGTCCAGCATGAGCTGTCATTGGCTGCACTTCTGGTGTGGAAAAAATGTGTGGATATAGCTGTGGTGAATATTGGTGTATTCCTCTTGGACTCTAGCCACTGCTTATTATTACTGACCCAGTGTAATTGTTAAGTGATCCATCTCCTGTCGTTGTGGCATCTGCTGTCACCCTGAGCGTGCCATCACTGAGGTTCTGGCACTCCCTGTCTGGAGTAAAGTCTGGCTTACGTGAATCAGAGTCGGTGTTTGATTGCTCCCCATCTGGAGTCTGGTCTGTTTTAAATGAGTCAGTGTTGGTTTGTTGATGCTCCCCATCTGGAGTCTTAGCATGTTCACAGGAGTCTGCTGAGATTTCTTGAAGCTGCACGTCTGGAATCGGAACATGCAGGAATGCATTGACTTGTGGAGAGGTTCGAGCGAATGAGGGTGGAAGTATCATGGTGTCACCGGAGTCACCAGCGGTCTCACAGTGATCGTTGAGTGCCTCTGTACACACTAGCTGAGGTCTTTCACTTTGCACATCTTGCATGGGAAGTGGGATGCTGTCGTCAATCGTCTCACATACCATGGGTAGATCCTCAGTAGCTTCTTGTTGTTCACTTGGGTTGGGTAAATTGTCAGAGTCTTCATCTGGTGGTGCAAACAATGTAGGTGGACTGTCATTGTCTTGCTGTTGTTCTTCACTGTAGAATGATAGACCGTCATGGTCGTCCTGCTGTGCACTGGAGCATGGTAGACTGTCATAGTCTTCTTGCTGTTTACTTGAGCATGGCAGACTTGCATCATCTGCTGCTAGTTGGTCAGAGGAGGTTGCTAGACCCTCATGGTCTTGTTCCTGCAAGGACTGCGCGTCAGAATCTTGCGTTGTTTCTATCGTGGAGTCTGTCCACGAGCTCGCTGTGGAGGCTTGTGACACTGGAGTCACTTCTTGTTCGTGTAAAGACTGTGGTGTGGAGTCTTGCGTGTCTTCTTTCGTAGAGTCGGGAACCCTGAGAGGTGCGTGGACCACGCTCTGTGTGGCAGCAGGCCGCTCTCTGTGGGCTTGTACCGCTCTCTGCCTCTTGGTTTCAGGCTGCAGCATCGTCCTGCACTCACGAGTTGGGATGTCATATCTGCTGGGCTGACGATCCTCAAATCCGAAGAACGAATCCGCGTCTACATCGGATTCAAATCGGGGGTCGCCAATGTGCAACACGTCTAGTTGCGGTTCGGATTTGGTACTGGGGTAGCTTCCCAAGGTGAAAGATTTGTCCGAGTCGTAGTCTTCTAGGACCATATCATCACTGTTTGCGTCGGAGCTGGCATTGGGCTCGCGAGGTCCAGAGAAAATGTAACGGTCGGTATCGAAGTATTCAAGGTCGGAATCATCGGTTTGGGCGTAGGTACCTGCTTGTTGCAGGGTTCTTCGGAGGTTAATTTCATTCCCTGGTTCAATTTGAGGCATTGTGCCGTCATTCCAGGTGAAGGAAGGTTGTTTTACGGCTTTAAAAGATTTTTTTTTTTGATTTGAGACGTTTCCCCTTTAAATGGGTGTGGTCCGGGGCCTCTGACGTCCTGACGCATGTGACGTAGCGCGTAGGAAGCAATTGCGCATGCGCAGATCGCTGTTCCTTTACCGATGGCTGTTTTCGTGATTGTCCATGCGCGGCGTCTTGCGCATGCGCAAACGGACCTTCCCGTTCTGCGCTCTTCTCGCGCAACTGCGCAAGTGCAGACCCTTTAGAAAGATGGCTGCCGATCAAAACTGTTCTCTCCTCTGGGATCTCGGCCTCGTGGTGAGTACTGGCGCTTCGCTTACCTGTTCTTGCTGGTTTGAGTGTGTTTTCCTCACAGTATTTGCCGAATTTGTCTAGGACTGCCTGGAAGTCGCTCCTGTTTTGCTGTTTGGAGAACTTGAATTTTTCAAAGATTTCTTCTGCTTTGGCATCGGCGATGGTGAGGAGAAGCTCAGTCCTTTCAGCATCGGCCAGGTCTTCTAGTTCGGCTGCCAGCAGGAAGATTTCAAACTTTTGCCGGAATGCCCGCCAGTTTTCGCGGAGATCGCCGTGGCACTGGAGCTGCTGCGGAACCCGGATCTCGAACATCTTGCCTGGGTATTGTTGCTGGTTGTCACTGTACGCTGAGGTATGGCTATATGGATTGAAACAGTTCACTCCTGGTATCATGATTTGTTATGTTGTAGGTGTAACATAAGCGGCTTCCTTGTGGTGCACTTGACAAAGGAAGGTTCAGACGTGGAGATAACTTCAACACGGTTATTAAACTATTTACACTTCCATTACTCGGGTTCGACACTACTGCTACTCCTAATAGAGCTACCCAGACTGACTAACCAGTTGCTGCAATCCACGTGGTGGGTCTAATATTGAATCAACCGTGTGTCTCCACTCACTGACTGTCTCCACTGGAAAGAGGCAGATCATGTGTGTGGTGTCCTTTATATATGGGTTGGTGTAATGCCTCCCTGTGGTCGTGTCACCTCCTTTTGTATTGTGAATGTCTATTGGTCATGTCCTATCTACTTGATCAATTGGTTGAGTGTGTGTGATGTCACTGGTGCTCCCTCTGGTGTCTAGCTAGCCTACATGCATTTACATTGATGCACATCACCACAGCGACAAAAGCCCACCTCCATCCTGAACACAAAGCCCCTGCCTCCCTATTCCATCCTAGAACCTTCTCTCATTTGCTGCCCAAAAATAGTAAATCAGATTCAAGAGGCCTAACCCCCCCTCCCGATCAGCCCCCCCCCCCCCGCCCCCCCCCACCCCCCGACTGCCATCCCCTCTGCAGTACCACCTTCCTTATCCTGGCCACCTTCGCCCCTTGAAAACTGCCTTGGCAAAAGGTTCGGCAGGCACTGAAAAAAGAACAAAAATCACGGTAGAATGTTCATCTTCACCACCTGTACCCAGCCCACAAATAACAGGAACATTATCCCATCTCGACAAATCAACCTTCATCTTCCCCATCAAGCTAGAGAAATTCAAATTCCGAAGACCTCCGCAGTCCCGGGCCACCTGCACCCCCACCCAGGTGAGGTGGGATGCCTCCAAATGGAATGGCAATCCCCCACCCCTGGAAAATGACAAATTATTCACTTTTTCCCAAATTGAGCATATATCCTGAAAATATCCCAAATCATTGAAGCAAACCCATTATGTCCCCACCGAGGAGTCCGGCTCCTCAATATATAAAAATGAACCACGTTATCATGGACAAGGACACCCTACGTTCCACCTCACCCCCTCACTATCCCTTTCCACAACTCCGAGCCCCTCAGCGCAATGGCCAAAGGCTCTATCACCAACGCAAACAGAAGAGGGGACATGGGCATCCTGCCTCGTTCCCCAGTGCAAAGAAAAATATCCTGAATTCATATTATTCATACGCACGCTCGCCATTGGCTCCTTTTACAGCAACTGCACCTATGCCATAAACTTCGGCCCAATTCCAAACTTCTCCAACACAGCAATCAGATAACTCCACTCCACCCGATCAAATGCCTTCTCCGCATATTATGCCACCACCACCTCGAATTTCCTTCCCTCTGTCATAAGATCTTGGTGCACACGTATACCAACGCCTTACCACTTTGCACCCTGCTTCTGCTTCGCCTCGCTCAGAACCATCTCCTTCACGTGGTAACTGTTGGAACAGACTCTGACCACCCTTTTTGGCTCATTTGTTCTCGGTTTCGGCCGGAGTGACTGATGTACAGATCATAGAGGGAGGCCTCTTCCCCTCCCCCATCAAGTTTGTGAACATATTCGCAAAATACTCGGTTGGCCTCGGCCCCTCCACCCCCTTGGCAGACCCACGATCTTTTCAAATTCTGTCTCTTCGACCTGTTCTCCAGGTCCTCCACTTTGGCTCTCAGCCCCATATTGACCTCTGCCCACCTTCCTCAGTTCCTCGCCCATTGAGGCGGACTGGTCTCCGTGTTGCGACTGCCTCCTCCACCCTCTTTAACTTCTCTTCTTGCTCGCCTATCTCGACCTAAGTCTTCGTTAATGTAACCTTTATCGGGGCAAAAGCCTCCTCCACCCACTCTTTGAGCAAAGCCATCATCTCCCTTCAAAGCACCTATAAATGTTTGGTGAACAGCCTTTCAAACTCCCCAAATACACCTCAGTCAGAGTCTCAACCGTAATGGGAGCAGCCCCACCCGACGAATCAGCATCTTTCCTCCGGCTGGACCGACAGCAATAGTCGCCGGTGGACGTTCGCTCGCCCCCTTCCTTCCCTTATCTTTCTTCTGGAACTTCGACATTCCAATGACTCCTTCGGACTCCAGCTCATCCAAAAAGTAGCCCAAGACCAGGCATGAAGACCCAAAAAACAAAGACTGTAGCAGGACACCCAACGTGCGGCCTCCACCTACATTCGCCTCAAATAGTGTTGAATAAAAGTACTTTAACACTTCTCTTTGCATGCTTGTAGATAAAATCAAAATAAAAGAAAGTGCAAGCGCATTCATCATTTTGAGTGCTTACTTTCTCAGTTAATGGTTAACAGTCGTGCTTGTTACATAAAGTAGTGTTTTGTGCAAATGTACATCAGCACTTCAAAATTGAGTGTATATGGTAATGGTGTAGCCATACCAGCAACTCTCTACTGGGCAACACCGTCATTGAAATGAAATGAAAATTGCACATCTTCTGTAACGATGTCTCCACCCTCAGTCACATCCCTGAGGGGCTCTCGATTTTCCATGGGAGATTCTGCCAAATGCACCACTCAAAAGGCTCAACAGAACCTAAGCCTGCAAGCACTTTAAAAAAATTCCAAAATACACGTGACCAGATAATCAATCCCTGAAAGCATGGACTACTTTCCAATGGGCCCAATAACTATTTGTAACAGATTCCAACCACTCTAGTGAACAAGAGATGGTGAAATTGTGTTGCAATAGAATATATTTGGCATTCCTTTTCTGTGGTCTTGTCCTAGGTCCCCTGGTTCTCTGTCGATTGCTTACCGGCCTGCCCCTCCTTCCTTTCCTGTCTGCTCCCTGTGGTCCCCTGGCTCCCATGGGTCCCCTGCCCACCCCTCACCCCCACCCCCCCCCCCCCCCACCCTTCCCCCTCCGCCCATCCCCGGTTCTCTTGGCTGAAATAAACCTGTTTAAGGCACAGACCAACTTCAGACTCATTCTTCCCCAACATACAATTATTGGAATTAATGCTGTCTGCAAAGTTCCCTTCAGCGATATGAATGGAATTATGTTTTCCAATTATATTAGGAACCAGTATAACTGGGAAGTGCGTACATCACTGAAACAAGAATTATTTCCTCGACAAGCTACCTTGTCCCTATATTCCAGAACTTTCTCCATATTGTCTCCTGTTATCTTGAAAAGCGTCCTTCGAACCTTTCTTCATTCACACTTTTAATTTATTTATCTGACATATATTTTAAAAATCAATTTTTTAAAAATCAAGCTGTTCCAAAGACACATAAAGGGAACAGTAAAATCTAATCTATGAAGTTGTATTTGTTCATGTTACATTTTTCCCAATCTTAAATTAGTTTTGATCATTCAAAATATTGTGTTTCATCATGAGGGACTGTTTTATTCTGTTATCAAAGTCAGGCAAGTTTTCACTGATGGTCTTTGGTCTAGCTTGGCAGGATTCCCAAGTCCTACAGAAACGAATATGCCCCCTACACTCTGGATGGCTTCTCATAAAGTCATAGAATAGTTACAGTAAGTTGGCCATTCGGCCCATCATATCTGTGCCACTTCTCTGTAAAGAGAAATTCAGTTGGTCCCACTCGTGTTGTTTCTTTGCAGCCTGCCAATCTTTTCTCGTTAGATAATTGTCCAGCTCCCTTTTTGAAAGTTAAAACTGAATGTGTTTCACTCTCAGACAATTGAGGATGGAATCAACTGTCGGCCTTTTCAAGCAGTCTCAGGTGCCAGGAGCGAGTGGAAAAAAAGTACAGACCGTTCTGTGGAACAGTCAACTCATCTCAATTGTATATTTCAATTGTGTTTTGAATAACTATAGAGTCTGTGCCTCCACTATTCCAGATATTAACCTCTATTCTGCCTAACATCAGCTCTGAGCTTTTTCTTTGCCAGATAATTCTGCTGTACCACATTATTCGCATTTCCATTAAACTGCTGACCTCACAACTTCCCCTCCTGTTCCCAATAATAGCTGATATTGTTAATGGTCCCCTCTCCTCTAATGCTGTTCCCCATGCCTTACCAACCTGCCTTCATCTCACCAACCACCCTGACATCTCCATCCTTGCAAACTACCACTCTATTTCCCTTACCTAACCAAAGCACTCAAATGTATGGATGCCACCCAAACCCATGTCCATCTTTCCTTGCAAAGCATGGAAATGGCCCTCAAAGTCACAAATGACATCTTTTATGGTTGTAGCAGTGATGTATTATCCTTCTTCAGCCTTCTTGACGTGTTCAGCCTTTGAGCCAGCTTCTCACACCATTTGTCCCTCCAACACCTTTCCACCACTGTCAGCTGAGTGAGATTATTACTTGGTCCTGTCTTATTATCTAGTCATATCTAGAGAATCATCCGTCAAATTTTGTCTAATCGTTATCCTGTAAAGCACTTTGGGAGGTTTCACTGAGCTAAAAGTGCTATACAAATGTGAGTTGCTGTATGTCAACAGTTCCCATTCAATTTTCCATCTCAACAGTTATGGTATGGATGCAGACTGTGGACTAAGTGGTTTGATGGACCATACAGCGTTAATACTACCCAAGATTAATGTTTTCGGTTCGACGTAATGTTAATGTGCATTAACATTATTTTTTTCTTTTTGGTCAGGTTCAAGAACGTGAAGTTAACCTACCTTGTTTTATCACAGACAGGATTTTCATTTCGTAGTAGATGTAACTGTCTATAATTTTCTTCTTTTGAAATAATACTTTGTAAACTAAAAGGGATCAAATGGATTGAAAAAGAAATGTGTTAAATGTTGTTTATTACTTTCACTGTATAAGCTGAAGCTCTGCTCATAAATGTCCAGCAGGGTCACAATACTTAACCCAAAGTTTCCCAACTCTGTCGGAACTTTTGAGGTCACGAGCACGCAGCTCCCACTGATTCCAGACAGCTCCCTGGCCCCTTAAAATGTGTTTGTCTCTTGGTGCTGGGTGTAACCTAATTAACTGCTCTATCGGTCCAAACACGATTACGTCGGTATTTGCTTCATTTTTTAGTAGAAAACCTGACTTTTCATCAAGTCCTGTCACTCTGCTCAACAACTGGAGCCCTCCACCGTTCAACCACTGGAGTGAAATAATTTACCCACCCTGGCCCCACTTAATTTTATGTCCCAAATTTTCAATCTGAGGGTCACAAGAAGTTGGCAGCATTAAAATAGGGCCACAACAGGAAGGGTTTGGGAAGCACTGGCTTCACCACTAACCACGTGTGTGTCCTAAAGCCTTTGCTCTAAGTTTGGCAAACTTAGGTATGGACAATCAGAGAGTAATATTTATTGCCTCCTTAGGTAAGAGGCAGATTACTCTAAAGCATTTCGGGTAAATTACAAGTCAGACTGAGCTTTTGACATCTCACATCTGAGAGACATGTTTCAACACTGTACATTTATTACAATCCATGGATAAGTGGCATCACTGTAATTAACTTTACAAATTTTCCACATGGATTGCACACAGTAGCGTCCAGGAGATCAATCCTCATTTATGGGAGTCTCTCAGACAAGCTGGAAGGGTGGCAGCCCTAATTATGTGGGAAAAATTATATCTGAGGTGCGATTTCCCCACCTCGACGTGCCTGCCCCGGTGAATTATGGGAAGGGGCAAATTAGTCTTCGCGCTGGGTGGGAAAACTAGTGCAAATCACCCAACTTGCTGTGGCACCTTGGGAGGTATCAGGCCATTAGAGCCCAGCAGGGTGGTCAGGGATAGGGTAGGGTGGTACTCTGACACCAAGGTACCTTGGCATTGTTGGGGAGCCTGGTTGGCACTGAGCCATTTTCAGGGACCGTGCAGCTGTCCAAAATCAGTGGGGGCTCCGTGGGTGGCCAGGGACAGGGCAGGGTAGTACCGAGGCAGTACGCTGGTACCTTGGCACCGGCTGGCAGTGCCAAGGTGTCCGGTTGGTAGTGCCAAAGTTCGGAGCCTGGGGGGCCATGTCCATGAGGGGGGGTGGGGAGAGGTTGCAGAAATATTGGAGGGGTGTGATGTGGGGGTCCTGAAAGTGGGGGGTGTAGCAATCAGGGCAGCCTCTCAAAATGGTGCCCCGATCTGTGAGGAGCCAGTCCTGCTGGCGAGCCCAGGTCTCCAGTGCCGGAAAGCCTTTAAAGTGTGGCCTTGATGGAGAGAAACTGCCTGCGGCCCAAAGAAATAGTAAAATGCCGTTGAATAGCGGTCTCAATCTTGGCATTGCAGCCGTCATGAAACACCCCGCCAAACGTGCCTGAAACTGAACTTTGACATTTTTCTGGTGAATTGCACCCCTGACTTCCAAAATTATAAGTTTGACTTCTAACATGATAACATTAGCCTGTACCAAAGTATAAGCAGCAGCACTGCGACCACTCACCCACCACACGTTTGCCAATTTCAGCTGTCCTGTGAGAGGCACAGTTGAAATGTCAATTATTTCCCAATAAGGAGGAAAAGCATATTTCCTTTGAAACAAATGAGAACTGACATTTTCCGATACTCAGACAAATGCAGAGATGCTCATATGCTTGGGTTTGGATGTGGTATCTCGAAGTGGTGAAAGAGAAGGAACGAGAATAACATTTCTGCCCCGCAAGAAGTTGATAAGAATCATTCGCATTAGGTTTGAACATTCCAAATCCTAAACATGTTTCCAATGATCTGACATTTCATTGACACAAATAATATGTATCAATCAACACTACCAATGATGACTATTACAGATACAATGATAAATGGTGTGGCCTGGACCATGTACTTTCAGGGATCAGTCGAATAGACTGATCAGATTTGCAAAACAGCTGAATGATGCATTTACCATAATCTGTTTGAGGGTCACATGCTTTTTCCTCACGTTGATCAACTTGGACACGTAGTTCAGGCATTTTAACTGTTATACAACTTCCTATACAGGCAAAAAGAAAAAAATACTTTGTCAAATATCTGTGTGATAGACATCAATTCAGACGAGACGCTGAGAAGCAGTGAACTGATGCTTTAATAAGCTAAATATGTGCCGACCTGTAGCTCCTCCCGCACTGCAGGGCTGACCCAGGTCAACAGGCTATATACCTCCACAGCTGGGCGGAGCCACAGGCGGAGCCAGCAGCAGCACCAATAATAACATTCCAACAGTACAACAGCAACAACCAATAACAGGACAGCAATAACAATAAGTATATACAACAGTAGAGATAACAGTAATAATAGAACTGTAGAACATATATACAACAGCCTTACATAGCCATACGTGGCCACTCACCACACTGTGTTCCAGTTCAAGGTTTTCAGGTAGTTCATTAAAATGAATGAAAGATTCTGAATGGTTAACTTTCTTCCCTCTTTGTTTAATGAGCTGTCATTAACAGTAAAGTACTCCTAACTGTTATACAAATAATGCACTTGGGTTTATCTGCTTGTTGCTTTAATTACGATTTCAAATTTTATTCTTCGTCATCCAAATCATCTGAGAATGTCATAATCTTTGCTTCTTTGGAGGGTTTCTGTTTTTGCTGATTCAATATCTTATTGTTGTCTCTCATTCCTCAAAACTTTCCTCTCATTTTATTTTATTATAAATTATATGTTTCCATCCCTTCATCCTTGATAAAGCTGTTGTTGATACATTAGAACAAGAGAAACAGCAGTAGAAGTAGGCTTTTCGGCCCTTTGAATTGATTCTACCATTCAAAAAGATCATGGTTGCCAAGTTGTATCTGTATAACTCGTGAATTCCTTTGTATTTAAAATGTATCGACCTCTTGAATGGACTCACTGTCGGAGCATCCACAATAATTCAAGAGAGAATTCCAACCTCGAGTGAAGAAATGTCTTCTCATCGCAGCAGTAAATGGTTGACCCGTTATTCGGAGATTATGACTGTTATAGATTTGCTATGGACCTGTAATGGACTTCCCAGATAGGGTGAACACCATCACAGCTTTTATCCTGTCAAGCACCTTAAATATTTTATGCTTCAGTTTCTTTACCTCTAATTAGACCATAAAACATAGGAGCAGAATGAGGCCACTCGGCCCATCGAGTCTGCTCCGCCATTCAATCATGGCTGATATATTTCTCATCCCCATTCTCCTGCCTTCTCCCCATAACCCTTGATCCCCTTATTAATCCAGAACCTATCTATCTCTGTCTTAAAGACACTCAGTGATTTGGCCTCCACAACCTTCTGCGGCAAAGAGTTCCACAGATTCACCACCCTCTGGCTGAAGATATTTCTCCTCATCTCTGTTTTAAAGGCTCGTACCTTTAGTCTGAGATTGTGTCCTCTGGAAGAAGATTGCAGATCATCTCTTTAGATTTTCTACCATCATTAAATATATACTGAGACAAAATTATTGAATTGGTATGGATTCTCTGTGTTATTGACCTGATTTAGGTCAAGTTTGTGTTGATAACAAGTCAGACATTGGTATATGCAGATCAATTCATTATTAAATCAAACTTCATCCCATTGGAGAAATAGTACAGTGCATCAAATAAAAAAAGTTCCCATATAAAACTTATAACTGAATCCTACCTTCTGCACATCTGCAAACATCACCTTCACAGATTTTACTAAGCATACCACTGTTTGCATTGACATTGTAGAATTTAGTACAACTGTTCTCTGCATGTAGATAACAAAAATTACATGAATATAGTATGGATAGATATACAAACAATTATTTTCATTTAAATTTATTACAATTTATTAAAACACTGAAAACTGACTACCTAGAAAATGCCGTAACTTTTTAATTCAGGACAATTGAAAATCTTGTAATGTCAGCCCATAAATTACTATCTGCCAAGCAATTGTATCAAAGTTCCCGAACAATAAATAGAAAATAATTACCAAATTCAGATAAAGTATTCATGGCAATGAACACATTTAAGATACCTGACCTTGGTATCCTTCCCGTTTTGAGCAATTACCTAAGTTTTATGTTGTCAGGTCAATAAATATTTTAAGTTTTACAACTGAACGTTATTTTTAAAAACTTTTAATATCCATCATTTTCATAACCATCCTGTGTCAATCTCTTATTTCCCTCATGGCATTTTTTTCAAGTAACTTTTTCTTATGACTTTAGTCTCCACTCACGAGATGTCAAACAAAGTCAGCACGACAGCCTTACAAGTGCTCACCTGTATCGTAATATTCATAAACCTTGACAGACGCTGGTTGGATAAGTCCAACTTTGAAGAACTGATGTACTTTAAATCCCAAGCAAGTGTCTTCTGTATGTGAAACCTGTTAGTAATTTAGACGAGAAAATCAGAACTCATTCAATTAAAGATGAGCCAAAAGGGTTATTCTGCATATGTGAAAACAGTAGTGCAGCCCTATTGGGAATATAATTCATCCGATGATATTCAACAAGGGATTGTTTCAGAGATGCTAAAGACAAACCAAACTTCACATAATGCAGGCATGATTGAAATACGCAAGTAAACACCATTTAGAAATAATTATTAACGCAGTCCAAAATAAATTCCAATCTCAGCAAAATACTTTTAAAATTCTGAAACCTATATTAGAATTCTCACTATGATGGTGAGGGTCCCTAGTTTAGCGAAAATGGCACCAATTGACTTTATTTTCTGCCAAAACGGCTTCTCAGGGTTGTTACATACTAGGTGAGCTGTCATGGAGAGGTTAAGGGAAAATTGTGGTGAGTGACGGATAGGTTGCCATGAATTGGATTAAGTTGGCATGGGTTATCAAGGTACATGGTGGTAGAGGGGCACAGGTCAGCTTGGGAATATGAGGGGGCATTGGGGTGAGTAGAAGGGCACAGGAAGTCATGGGGATATAAAGGGCCATAGGGGAAGGTGGGGGGCATGAGGTGCATGATTGTCATGGAGAGCATGTGCTGGGTAAAGTGTCATGTGAGAGTGCCTTTAACAATTGGATGCTGAAGAAATGTACCTTTAACAGATGAATCTGATCATATTACTGAAGTGATGTCACGGGGGGGGGGGGGGGGGGCCGGGGGAGCTGAGCTCACTTCTGCTTTTGGTTTCAGTTTGAAAAAGCAGCTTGGGTGCGTCTGTGTGTTTCCAGAGAGCTGCAGGAAGAAAAGCAAGCTGCTGGAGCTGAAGTCAACCAAGCTGATATATCTCTGCCATCCAACAGAAAATATATGTATTCTGTGACCTGGTGTGTGACTGTTTTGAAGGTTTGAAGCCTTTTGGATGTTTGAAGGAACATTTTGAGGGCTAATGTAGTGTTGTATTATTTTCGGGGTTATCTTTGAAGGAAGGGGTGTTCACAGAATAAACATTAAGTTAAGTTCATAGAATAAACATTGTTTTGTGCTAAAAACCACGTGTCCATAATTGTAATATCACACCTGGGGAACAAGCCAGGTGCTTCAAAAGCAACAATCCATTAAAGGGGGAGGTTGGCTGAACTCCATGATACATTTTGGGGTTCTGAAAATACCTCGCCCATAACAAAAGGTTGGACAAATCTTTTATACTTTCATTTTTTAAAAACTTTTGGGCACAGTGCCAGAGCCCCGAGATAGGCCTTCCGCCTCCCGTTTCCTCCATAGGCGGCAGCCTCCTCATTTCTCGCCAGGTCATCCACCAGCCCCCTGGCCTGGAAATACCTCCAGAAACGGTATAGAGAAAGTCTGGGCAGACATTTTTAAAGGCCAGATTCACAAAGCTAGGAATTCTCCCATCTCTGCTTGCCAGGCCCAGGAGTGAAAACCTGCCTCCGTCTTTCTTCTATCTTACAATGCTCAGAATATAGTTTGTCTCTTACCGAATCCAAATAAATGATCAGTGACCCTTTGGCTGATAATGCCTTGTCTAGTTCATATCTTGATATGTAACCGTCCACTTCGTTGTTCAGCTGGAAATAAATCGGGCTGAATGTTATCAAGTTATGATTTGCTCATACATACACCAAGAGGATATATGATTACACATAGTTTGGTCAGATGGTTTCAGACAGGTGCAGAAATTCAGCATCATGCCTGAAATATCAAACCAATTGCAGATTCATTCACACCAGTAGAATTTGGTTTGCACAATATTAGCTGGGAGGATTCCTGAAAGGAACACCAGTCTGAACTAAAGGAGTGAGAGGAATGATGAAAGCAGCAAGAACTGGGGTTCGAGGACAGTGTGGATTGAGGGGTGGGGAAGGGGGAAGCTAATGAGAAGGAGAAGAGCGTCTGTGTGAAGTGAAAGTGAGGGGAGAACAGCACCAACATTGGCCGGGATTCGCCAGCGCCAAAACCGGCGCAAGCAACGCCGGCGTCAACGGGCCTCCAGGCCCAGTGATTCTCCCCTTCCTCGAGGGTTAGAATGGAGCCGGAGTGCTGTGCGCTGCTCCGGAGCCAAAAGCCAGTCCTACATGGCTGGCACGGGTTTGTGCAGGCGTACCACGGCCGGCGCGGGTCCACGTATGCGCGCCACGGCCGTCTCCGCGCCGGCCCACGGGCAGCATGGCGGAGCCCTACAGGGCCCTGGCGCGGAGGAACATAGGGCCCCCCCCCAGAATTAGGGCGCCCGCCGATCAGTTGCCCCCGATCGCGGGCCTGGCCACCGTGGAGGCCCCCCCCTGGAGTCAGCTCCTCCCGCCCCCCCAGCAGAACGCCGAGATCCCGTCGGGTAGGACCATACGCGAACGGCCTTGGCAGGACTCAGCCCGTCGAGCGCGCAGAATCGCCGCAGGGGGCGCTTTCAACGGCCCCGACCGGCACCGCGGCAACTGCACCGTCGCAATTGCCGCCGATTCTCCGGTTGCTGAAGAATCGCGGATGTGGTGTGGTGGGATTCGCACCCCCTTCCCCGGCGATTCTCCGACCCGGCGCAGGCTCGGAGAATCCCACCTATGGTCTCTGAGGGCAATTGAGAGAAGAACAATATTTACATTTCTTATGTATTTCACGTTCTCTGCATCACATGAATACTTCTTCTAACGAGACTGGATTAATAGTCACTCCTATGACAGAAAATTGCTAATTTCATTGTTAATATTCACTTATCCAATGAGGCAGGGTCTCCGACCTCTAAAGAGGGCATAAAAATTCTTAATGATCAGTGACCTCCAACGGAATACTCAAACTGGGTTCAGTCATAACTGAAAATGGTTTCCCTGTCGTACACTGGCTGCCACACTCAAATGTACATTCCGACAACAACCAACACCATTCTTATCTGCCAACATTTTCGTGTGCGCTGGTAATTAAGGGATTTTTAAAAATTCATCCGAGGGATAAGGGAATTGGTGTGAGGAGCCAGACTTGAAGTAGAAGCTCAACCATGAACTAATTGAATGGCTCGACAGGCTTAAATGGCCTGCACTCGTCTTCCACTACATGGCCAAAAATCTATACAGCTCGTTTGAATCTTCTCAATGACTAAGCATCCCCAGTTGTATGGGTAGAGAATTCCAAATATTCACAATCATCAGAGTAAAGAAATGTCTTCTCATCTCAGTCATCTCAACAGCCAAACACTTATTCTGAGACTATGGAGGGGCAGAAGGAAAGTGGAGTTGAAACTTCAGCAAGATCAACTATGATCTTACTGAATGGTGGAACAGGCTCAATAGGCCGAATGTTCCTATGCTCCCTCATTTTCCAATTGGGGAAACAGCCTCACAGCATTTAGCCTGTCACGCCCTCGAAGAACATTATACATTTCAATGCGATCGTCTCTCATTCTTCATGGTATGGTAGCACAGTGATTAGCACAGTTACTTCACAGCGGCAGGGTCCCAGGTTCGATTCCCGGCTTGAGTCACTGTCAGTGCGAATTCTGCACCTTCTCTCAGTGTCTGCGTGGGTTTCCTCCGGGTGCTCAGGTTTCCACTTCCAAGTTCTGAAAGATGTGGGGCGAGATTCTCCGACCCCCCTCCGGGTTGGAGAATCGCCGGGGGCTGGCGTGAATCCCGCCCCCGCCGGTTGCCGAATTCTCCGGCACCGGATATTCGGCGGGGGCGGGAATCGCTCCGTGCTGGTTGGCGGGCCCCCCCCCGCCATTCTCCGGCCCGGATGGGCCGAAGTACCGCCGCTAAAATGCCTGTCCCGCTGGCGTAGATTAAACCACATACCTTACTGGCGGGACAAGGCAGCGCGAGCGGGCTCCGGGGTCCTGGGGCGGGGGGGCGCAGGGCGATCTGGCCCTGGGGGGTGCCTCCAAGGTGGCCTGGCCCGCGATCGGGGCCCACCGATCCGCGGGCGGGCCTGTGCCGTGGGGGCACTCTTTCCCTTCCGCCTTCGCCTTGGTCTCCACCATGGCGGAGGCGGAAGAGACTCCCTCCACTGCGCATGCGCGGGAATGCCGTCAGCGGCCGCTAACGCTCCCGCGCATACGCCGCCCGGAGATGTCATTTCCGCGTCAGCTGGCGGGGCGGAAATTCGTCCGGCGCTGGCCTAGCCCCTCAAGGTTGGGGCTCGGCCCCCAAAGATGCGGAGCATTCCGCACCTTTGGGGCGGCGCGATGTCCGACTGATTTGCGCCATTTTGGGCCCCAGTCGGCGGACATCGTGCCGATAACAGAGCCCAGCCCGTGCTGTTAGGTGAATTAGACATTCTGAATTCTCCCCCTGCGTACCTGAACAGGCGCTGGAGTGTGATGACTCTGGGATTTTCACAGTAACTTCATTGCAGTGCTAATGTAAGTTTACTTGTGACACTAATAAAGATTATTATTATTCTCCAGAGAAAATGGACCATTCTACTCACTCTCTCCTCATAGGACAGTTTTTCATCTCAGGAATCAATCTCATAAACCTTTGTTACACTTCAAGACAAATATTTCCTTCCTTCGTTAAAGAGACCTGGGGCGAAATTCTCCGGTATCAGCGCGATGTCCGCCGACTGGCGCACAAAATGGCGCAAATCAGTCGGGCATCGCGCCGCCCCAAAGGTGCGGAATGCTCCGCATTTTGGGGGGCCGAGCCCCAACCTTAAGGGGCTAGGCCCGCGCCGGAAGAATTTCCGCCCCGCCAGCTCGTGTAAAAGGCCTTTGTTGCCCGGCCAGCTGGCGCGGAAATGACATCTCCGGGCAGCGCATGCGCGGGAGCGTTAGCGGCCGCTGACGGCATTCCCGCGCATGCGCAGTGGAGGGAGTCTCTTCCGCCTCCGCCATGGTGGAGACCGTGGCGAAGGCGGAAGGGAAAGAGTGCCCCCACGGCACAGGCCCGTCCGCGGATCGGTGGGCCCCGATCGGCCGACCTGTCCCCCCCCTTCCTTGCGTGACCGGCCCCAGAACCCCGGCGCCATGTTGCTGAGGGGCCGGAGCGCTCCGCTAGCTTACCGCGCATGCGCCGGTTGGCACCGGCGTCACTGCGCATGCGCTAGTTGGCGCCGGCCCAACTGCGCATGCGCGGGTCCCAAGGCGCCTCGTCTTTTACACGGCGCCGGGTCTCTGATGCCACGCCAAGGCCCCGCCCCCGTAAATCGCGCGACACCCCTATTAGCCCCATGGAGGGCGGAGAATAGGGGTCTGGGAACGGGCGCCGACGCCGGCGTCGGCACTTAGACTCCCGTTGGGAGAATCCCGCCCCTGAACTGGACACATTACTTCCTTTGGTAACTGTACACAATACTTCCTTTGGTAACTGTGCACGATACTTCCTTTGGTAACTGTACACGATACTTCCTTTGGTAACTGTGCACAATACTTCCTTTGGTAACTGTACACGATACTTCCTTTGGTAACTGTACACAATACTTCCTTTGGTAACAATGCACGATAATTCCTTTGGTTTCACTGCAAAACTTTCTTGTGCACATACTTCAACCTCCTTGCAATACAGGTCAAGATTTCATTTTCCTTCCTAATTTCTCATTCTAACTGCATGTTATTACTCAGTGGTTCACGTACAAAGTATCCAAATCCCTCGGACTCCCAACACTTACCAGTCTGTCATTTTTAAAAAGATATTCTTCTATTCCTTCCTTCCTACCACAGTAGATTTCACACTTTCCCCATTCACTTCCCAAATGCACTCCATGAATTTATCCTCCAAGCTCCAATTGCCAATCTGATTTGCCCAGATTACATGAAAACTGAAGTCGTTATGCTTATTACGTTACCTGTTCGGGCGGCTGTAGCTACTCCCACTACTTTCTATATATTATTTTGCAGCTCGATCCATATGCACCAATTCGCAAACCCAATGTTCTGCACTAAGATCTTTTCACACTACTGCCTTGTTCTCATTCTTTGTTAACCTCATTCAGGGTTATCCTACCTGTTTTCCCATTTTGCCTAATTTTTTTACAACTCAACCATCCTGGAAAATCTAGTTGACGACATTGTTCAATTTGCTACTAGTAATAGCTGCTAGATCAGAGGTTTTATCTCTATTTGTGCCATTAACACAGCTCAAACCCTGCTTTTAGATGAAGCATCTTTCATTTTAACTTTTGACGTGACCTTGGTTCTGATATAAATGTAAGCTGTTCTTATTAAATAATAAAGATGTCTTACCAAATCCAGATCTTGTGTATCTGGAGAAAATCCTGTCAGCATGGTAATATCTACAATGATCATTGAGGAATCAGAATCACCAAGGTACCTAAAAGGAGCAAGGTATTACAAATTAATTAGGAAAATGTACTACAATCATTGGGCTTTTTGAGCCCTGAGTGAGAGACATATGCAGATGTGGAATATTATTCATTCTGGACCTTAGAAACAGCGGCTAAGTGCCAGCCGAAAAGGAGAATTCGCGTGTGTTTTACAAAGACAAAATCGGCGCCAAACCATCACTGATTCCAGGACCGGTGACGGGCTAGCAGTGGTGCCGAGTGAAACTCCCAGCTCCTGCGCCGAAAACAGCCAGCTAATGGCCAGCTCCGTAGCCGCGCATGGTGACGACCTGCAGCGGTCGCGCTGTACAACATGGCACCTGACCCCATGACCCTACAGACCATCCCCTGGCTACCTCCCACCAGCCCCCCACCTCGCGGAATCCCCCCCCCCCCACCAGCCAGCTGGTCATAGTCCGCAGCCACCACGCCGGGTACGCGACCGCTCAGACCACACGCCAACCACGCGGTCGGAAATTCGGCCCATCGGGAGAAGAACATCACGGAAGGGCCTTCCGGTGATGCACCAACGGTGTTCCAATGGCATGCGTTGCGCAATGCAATTGCGCCACTTCTGTGGGGGGGTGTTATGTGAGAGTACCTTTAAGAAATGGGTGTTTATAAAATAGCTGTAGTGGGTGTACCTTTAAGAAATGGGTGTTCATTAGATGGCTCCAGTGATGTCAGAGTGTGGGTGGAGCTGGGCTCGCTGTCTGCTTTTACTTTCGCTTTGGGCTGTCTGCTACAGGATGTGTTTTAGTTTCGTTTTGAGAGCTGGATAGATGCAGTCACAGCAAGAAGGTGTATTAGTCTCTCTCTCTGCAATCTAAAGACTGTCTCCAGATACTTTGGTGATTTAAAAATAATACCTGTTTCTGTAGAGAAGTTAAACCTGATGTCTTTATGTAAAAATGTTTTTTTGTTGTCTTATGGATGTTGCAAGGAAAGATTAAGAGTTACTTACAGAGTACTGTATTCTTTGGGGGATTTATTGGTGTTGATAGTTGTTAAGATGTTTACTATGGGTTTATAAAGTGTTAACTGGTTTCATAAATAAACATTGTTTTAATTTAAAAGTACTGTAGCTCTCTGTTGCACCACACCTGTAAAGTAGGCCCATGTGCTCCCCATAACCACAATCTATTAAAAGTTGTAGATCAGATGAATTCCATGATACACTTTGGGGTCTCTGAACCCTGGCCCATAACAGGAGGAGCAGCTGGCCTGCATCAAACCGGCGCCGGCTTCAATTTGGGCATCGGAATGGATTCGCTGCCCTATTGCCGATTATGATATCAGCGTCGGGCAACGGAGAAACCCGCTCATGATTTATTGGCAACAGTATTTCCTTAATAAAGTTGTACGATTCCATAATCTTATTTTGTATTTTCACCGAATAAACTGCTGGAAAATTCACTTCCTTTTGGAGGTAAAAATGGGGTAAAAGCAGGTGAGGTCAAAAGATCATTTTGCGGGAAATCAAAACAGATAATATCACCCTGTTGACATCAAACAAGCAAGCTGAGACTGGAGTAGAGCAGAGAGAACTGGAGATGATGGCACGTAGTGAAGAGAGTCTTGCTCGCTAATTCCATGGGGAGACACAGGTTTCAGTTAGATTAGCTTGGGGACAAAAGATATTTTAACCACCTTCCTTTTGTGGTCAAATGGCAAGTAACATTTGTGTTACTTAGACAATGCCCATCACCAACAAGAGAGAATTGAACCATTTCCCCTTGACATCCAATGGTACCAGCATCACTGAATTCCCCTGGGGGTTACCATTGGCCAGACACAGAACTGGCCCAGCCATATAAATACTGTGGCTACAAGAGCTGAACAGAGGGTAGGAATCCTACAGCGAGTAACTCACCTCCTGACACCCAAAGCCTGTCCACAATCTACAAGTCAGGAGTGTGATGGAATACTCTCCACTTGCCTGGATCAGTGCAGCTCCAACAACACTCAAGTAGCTTCACACCATCCAGGACAAAGCAGTCCACTTTATTGACATCCCTCACACAGACATTCACTCCCCTCTACAGTCGCAGCAGTAAGTACTATCTACAAGTTGCACTGCAGGAACTCACCAAGGCTCCTTAAATAGGACCTTCCAAACCCACGATCACTATCATCTAGAAGGACTAGAGTAGAGGGTACATGGGAACACCAACACCTGGAAGTTCCCCTCCAAGTCACTCATCATCCTGACTCAAAAATAACTCACTATTCCTTCACTACTGCTGGGTCAAACTCCTAGAATTCCCTCACAAACAGCGCTATGGGTGTACTTCCACCAGATGGATTACCAAGATTCAAGTATACAGTTCAGCACCACCTTCTAAAGGGTAATTATGAATGGACAATGAATGCTGGCCTAGCTAGTTAGTGCACTTCACATTAATTAATTTTTAAATAATTACCATTATTGTATCACTGCCATCAGCTTTCTGGGGGTTACCATGAACCAGAAATGTAACTGGATCAGCCATATAAATACTGTGGTTGGAACAGTAGGCTTGGGCTGGGAATTCAGTGGCAAGTTGCTCACCACCTGACTCCCCAAACACTGTCCACCATCGACAAGGCACAAATCAGAAATGTGGTGGAATATTCTCCGCTTGCTTGGATGACCACAGCTCCAAAAAGACTCAAGGAGCTCATCAACATCTGAAAAAATAACAGCCTGCTTGATTGGACCCCACCCACCATCTTAAACATTCACTCATTCCACCAACGGCACACAATGGTAGCACCACGTACCAGCTTTCAACAGCAGCTGACAAACCCACGACCTCTTCCAGCTGACAGAAAAAGGGCAGCAGGAACTACGAGGTCCCAAGTTACGTGCTATCCCAATCTAGAATATAATGCCATACCTTAACTGCCAATGGGTCAAAATCCTGGAACAAGTTAGCTAATAGCACAGTGGGTCTACACCATACAGACTGCAGAAGTTCAAGAAAAGCAACGGAGGATTGGCAGTAAGGATCCCAGCTGTGACTTTGGTTCAGATCTTTCCAGTGTTCTGGGATAATTGGAATGCTGAGTGCAGAATTTCAAACATGGAGTTTCAGCCAATGCAGACCAAGATTTCATAGGTGATTGCAACTTGACAGGAAAGACAATTTAGAGGTGAGGGTGGGGGTTTGTAAGGATGTGTTACGGGTGATTGATTTGAAGGTTGTGAGAATGAGGGCGATAGTATCTGAGAAGAGGGAACCATTTACAATGTTGGCTGGCATGGGAACCGCAAATGCAAGCTGGACAGTCCGAGGATCATGCGATTGGCACAAGGGGGTGCAGAAGGTGGATCTAACAGACAAGGTGAACGTGGAGACGCCATGATAAGAGAAACTAGAAAAAGGTCAGGGTTAGGGCAGTGAGAGGATTGTCTTGATGAGCAAGAAGGAAGGAAATTAGTGGAGCTATCTTCATGGATAACCTCAATCTTAGTGACAAAGAAGTCCATGTGCCAAGGTGATGGCGCCAGGGGGAGAGTTCACTCCCTATTGGATATTCTGAATTGATTACTTACTGTTGGTTTTATCAGAAATAAATCAGTTGACAATATGAAAGGACTGAACCAATATTAATTCCAGGTTTCACATATGTGTGTTAGTCACATCTGGTAACTTCCTCAGAAGGGAGGCACAGTGGCATAGTGGTTGGCACTGCTACCTCACATCGCCGGGACCCGGATTCAATTCCGGCCTCGCGTCTCTGTGTGGAGTTTGCATTTTCTCCTGTGTCTGCGTGGGTTTCCTCTAGGTGCTCTGATTTCCTCGCACAGATGTGGTCTGGTGGATTGGCCATGCTAAATTGGGATAACAGGGATAGGGTGGAGGCGTTGGCCTAAGGATAATAGTAATATCCTTGACGGACTAACCCATGTTGATATTCCAAACTGTCGTCCAAACATCCTCACCGAGGCTAGGTGAGACAGGAGTTAATAAGTCATTCTTTTGACAAATCTTATCCTATGCAATAGAGTCTCCAGACCTTCTTCTGAGTCTAACTGTTCCAATTCCAGTTCAGAAACCACTTTGCTTTGGATTTTACTCTCGTAAGGTAGAGAAAGAGCCAATGCCATACCTTGTTTCCTCTTTCCCAAGGCAGTTACTTTAGTCTATGTAACTACTTCGCTTCTCCACCCTTTCAGAAAATAATGGAGGATAGTCATATCCTAATATCTTTAGTCTAGGTTCAGCCACAGATTTTTTTTTTCTTCTTACTCGCTCCTTGGTTGATGGGGGAAAAAAAAAATTCTTCTGGAAAAGTTGAATCTTTCAAACCTTTACTTTTGCACAGCAACCGTCTGCTACCACTGTTAGCTTGTGGCTGCTGTTGAGTAAAGAGCTCTGCTCCTTTCCCAAGACACTTTTATTTTCCTTGAACACACTCATTACAAAAACTCTGTAACCATACCACCCCAAGTGCCAACTGCAACCCCTTTACATAGTAGTGTCAATTATTGAATGAGGTGAACATTCACCTGAGGAAGGAGCTGTGCTCCGAAAGCTAGTGATTCGAAACAAACCTGTTGGACTTTAACCTGGTGTTGTAAGGCGTCTTACTGGAGCTTACCCTAAAGGAGACGTTCAAAGGGACAATTAACAGGTTAAGCGGTTCAGACAACGGGGAGGTGGGGTGGGATCGGAGGAGGTAAGGGGTTTCGGAGCAGAGGAGGTGGAAGGGCTAGAAAGGAAGGGTGCGGAGGACGGTTCGGGTTAGGGGTGGGTCGTGTGCCTCGGGGGGGGGGGGGGGGGGGGGATTCCCATGTAAGGCTGGGTCAGGGTTATTTAAATAGTTACTCTGGAGTTAGAAGTGATTTATTTTCCTCTAACTCTTTTAGAGCAAGTATCAGAGTTAAACTGCCAGAACCATCCGAAGCGAGCGATTTAAATCGCTTCTGTCCGATGGTTCCCAGCCCAGTGTAATTGTCCAGAGAAAATAAGCAATTGTCACGTATACATTTACATGGGAACTTCCGAGAGGGATTCTCCAGCGCATCATTGGAGCACTCCCTAAATACGACACTGGGAACCAGGAAGTTATGGACGAACATCTCCCAGAAACTGTTAAATCAATTTCCTCAATAATATCAAATTAGAAATGTAACTCCAAACGCTTGAAATATAAACTTCTTACCGTGTGCAGATGTTTATCATCAGAGAATTCTGAGCATCTTGGGGTCGTAAAGCTGTAGAATGCAAAACAAGGCTAGTTATTGACATTGTGAGCATTTAATTCACAATTATACATTCAAATATGGATGATAAAGGAAAATTAAATTGTAATTATATTGCTCCTTTCATGACCTAAGTCCCTTCTTATAATCAATGAAGCACTTTTGAAGTATATCTCTGGTGTAATGTCGGAATCTTAACAGCCAGTGTGGGTCCAATGAGGTCCCACAAATAGCAATGACATGAATGTGCAGATCAGCAGTTCTCGGGTGTTGATTCAGGAATAAATGCCTGTTTTGGCGTGCGCCAACTCCCGCCGGGCGACGGAGGCCCTTCTGCGTCGGTTGGCGCGGCACCAACCCCGCCGGTGCCGGCCTAGCCCCTGAAGGTGCAGAGGATTCCGCACCTTCCGGGCAGCCCGACGCCGGAGTGATTCACGCCACTCCTCAGCACTGGTACGGCCCGCCCGCCGGATACCGGAGAATCCCGGCCAAAGTCTTTCCAATCTCTACAAGGTGCCAGTCAGGAGTATTACGATCCAGACCAGACCCCAACAGTGGATAGGATACTGGGCTGAAACCCCAGTATTTTGATTTATGTTGTGAGACTGTGCGGAAAGAACACTTCGTTCCAGGAACAGTTGCAGTGACGAATAGGGATTTGGTATTTTAAAACAAAACTTTATTACCAACACAATATTAAACTCTTTATGACACCCGAAAATAGCTTCCAATTACCCCTTAAACAATACTACGCAATACAGTAAATATATGGTGCGATTCTCCAGAACAATTTTTGAGTTCATTTGTGGCGGTTTTTTCAGGGAGTTTCCCGCCGGCTCTGTCGCTGAGTTCCCCACCGCTACAGGGCACGATCTTCCAGCCAAGCAACGCCAGAAAAGTAGCTCACCGCATGCGGCACAGCATGGCCCACTCCTGGGATCTACCCGACTCACAACTCACAAAATTCAACGTAATCTTGCGAGACGTTGCCAGAGGAATTTCGTCGACAATGGGCAGAATCACGTTTTAGCAAATCTGCACATTAGAGTGAGGCGCACAATGCCCCAGGCCTTGGACATGCTGATCCATAACTCTCTTTGCCTCCACCGCGGGGGCCACTAGTACGGTATTGGTCTGGGTGGCACGCATTGTTGGCACCACTTCCTGCTGCTACAAGTGGTTGGACCCCTCCAACAGCAGCTGCAGGTGCTGGATGCTTGCCGACAACGCCTCATCTAGTCCTTGGCTCTACGACTGCTTCTCCACTATGGATGGGACTGTTTGTTCCAGAAGCTTGAGACCCGTCTGGACAGCAGCTAGTCCCTGGGGTCGGCCTGCCCTCCGACCGTCCGCCCCCTCGATTGTTCCTACTTCCACCTGCTGTACCGGATCTGCTGTGTGGTGCGCACCAGATAGTGTCCCAGAAGCCTTCACTAAAGTGCCCAGCTGAGGTGAGTATCTCTGGGATGGTGGAGGGTGTTGAAGATAGATGTGACGGAAAATCACTGTCATCCTCCGCCCAAGCTCCAAGGTCTCCTGAGTGTCGGGAGGAGGGCTGGTGTCCAAGCTGCTCTCCTCGTCAGTGCTCGGCTCATGGGGGTGGCTCTGGCTGTGGCTCCTGCTGAGGGCGTGGATGCCAGATGGACCCGCCCCATCCCCAGCAGGTCCTGCAAGACACAAGATCCATGATTTGACGTCAGGGGGAGGGGGGGGGGGTAGTAACAGAAAACGACTGTGTTAGACAGTCTGACGCATGCAGCCCAGGGAGTGGACCACTGGCGGCCTCAGTGCCCAGGACATCCGGCCATGGTGGCTGATATGGGTACCGGCATGTGGTATAGCGTGGGGGTTCGGCTGTCCTCCTGGTGGGGGGTAGAGTTACGGGTGTGTGGGACACGGGTTACTGCCAGGGGCACAGTGCTGCCCTGAGAAGGTCGTGAAGTTTTTTGCGACACTGCTGCCCCGTCCAGACGCTGTTGCCCACGTGCTCATGGTCTCTGCCACCTGTGCCCATACACGGCGAATGGCAGCAGTTGGCAGCTTCCTTCCCGGGCTGGGGTACAGGGTCATCGTCCGCTCCTCCACCGCGTCCAAGAGGGTCTCCAGCTCGGCATCTGTAAACCTCGGGGCTGCTGTCCTCGTTGCTATCTTGTTGGCTGGGATGGTGTGTGTGGGGAATGAAGTGTGTATGTGCGGCTGCAGATTGTCAGCCTCCTGAGTGTGAATCGCAAAACTCTCGAATCCGGCACCGTTTCTAATCAGAATCGATGTGATCCACGTGGTGCCGGAGCTAGCCACTTAGTAGTAGCGGAATTGGACCAGGTGTGGCGCCAGTTTTTCTGTCAGGAAAGTCCACGAATTCTGCGTTGGCATCAACATTTAGGGCTGAATTCTCCACGGTTGAGATTCTCCATTTTGCCAGCAGCCCGGGGGTTTCCCGACGCCGTGGGTCTCCCCCACAATGGGAAACCCAATTGACCAGCCAGCGAAATGGAGAATCCCAATGGCGGGCTGCACCAGAAATCTGGTGCGGTGGGATGGGAAACCCACAGTCTCAGAAACGGAGAAACACGCCCGGTTGAAGTGGAGGAAATGAATAATTTCGAAAGGAAATTGGACAGGCCTTGAAGAAAATAAACTTGGATAGAGAGGGGGAAAGGCACTGATAAATTACTCAACAGACAGCTAGCTGAGACTCGATAGCCTGATTGTCCTCCTTTGGTGCCGTAATGACATGGCTTTATAACTATTTATCAAAACATTATCTGAGATGAAATCTGTTTTTCATTGAAAGATTGCTTAGCTCTCATACATGTGAAGAATTTATTTTGTGGCTAAATATTTGCGCATGGGCGCAATCTATAAAATAATGAGGGGCATAGATAAGCTAGATAGTCAACATCTTTTCCCAAAGGTAGAGGAGTCTAAAACTAGAGGGCATAGGTTTAAGGTGAGAGGGGAGAGATTCAGAAGGGCCCAGAGGGGCAATTTCTTCACTCAGAGGGTAGTGAGTGTCTGGAATGGGCTGCCAGAGGTAGTAGTAGAGGCGGATACAATTGTGTCTTTTAAAAAGCATTTAGATAGTTACATGGGTAAGATGGGTATAGAGGGTTATGGGCCAAGTGCGGGCAACTGGGACTAGCTTAATGGTAAAAACTGGGCGGCATGGACTGGTTGGGCCGAAGGGCCTGTTTCCATGCTGTAAACTTCTATGATTCTATGATTCTATGATTCCTACGGCCACGCTGTGCCGGAGAAGCAGCTCACCGCGGTGCAGCATGGCCGTTGAAAGCCTGGAGACCCCGCTCCTGGGATCTATCGCGTCGTAACCCCTCGCAAGATTCAACGCAATCTCACGAGATGTTGTGATGTGAATCCCGCCCACGATAGGCGGGATAACTGTTTAGCAAATCTGCATCGACCGAGGCAGTGAGCCTCACTCTAATGTGCAGATTCCTGAGGTACCTGAGGCTTTGGCATTCAACCCCTTTGCCTCGGAGACCTCGGGTGACTGCTGTTTGGTACTGGTCTCCACAAATAGGGACCAGATGGAACTACACTTGTGGGGGTCTCCCAGGGGATGTTCGGAAGGCCTTTACACTGCTGGTGCCACCTGGGTACCCTGGCAGTGGTAACCTGCCAAGGCGCCAAGCTGGCACTTTTTGCATGTGTGCAATTGGGCCGAGGTTGCCCGGATGGGTGGTGGGGAGGTGCGGGGAGCTGGGGACCCTCCCATATCGCGTTCAGGCCTGGCGGAGGTTGAAGATTGTTTTGGGGGCCTCTAAGTTTGGAGTGTCAATTAGAAATGGCGGGCTGATCTCTCACTACAGATGGGGAGTTCTGTCGAGGGGAGCTCCCTACTGTAAAAACACATCCCACTGCGGCCTAGGCCGAGCGATTCCCCGTTCTGGCCCCTAATTCAACGTGAGTCCCGTTGAGTAGCCATGTGTTTCTCGGCACTGCGCGTGCCAGGGAACACACTGCGAAGTGGGCTCATTAGAGGTCTTTGATCCCTTTTGGGAGAACCATGCCCCATATTTATCGACGGCATATCCCAGTTCTTGTTTCTGTGAATCTCACAAATCATGATTTTTCCGTCCTTCCCACATATCCACAGTCAAACCCCTCTCTGTCATAGAGGTTCCTCAACCTCTTTTAAAAATGTTCACTGTTGGGCGGCACAGTGATGCAGTGGTTAGCGCTGCTGCCTACGGCGCCGAGGACCCGGGTCCGATCCCGGCCCCCGATCACTGTCTGTGTGGAGTTTGCACATTCTTCCAGTGTCTGCGGGGAGTCCAAAGGTGTGCAGGGTAGGTGGATTGGCCACACTAAATTGCCCCTTAATTGGAAAAAAATAATTGGGAACTCTAAATTTATTTTTTAAAATGTTCACTGATGCTGGGATAATTGCACTTCATAAAAGATGAGTCCAATAAGGGAGTTTTAACTGCCTCATCCCAATGGAAATGGGAGGTTAAGTCCAATCAGTACACTTGGGCTCATTTCTTGCCCTGCAATTATTTTAATACAGCTGTTTTCATGGATGGCTGACTTGCCCATGTGACCCAGGCAGGAGTATCACACATTTTCCTATTCATTCCTGGCATTTCTCATATCCCCGTTCCTGTTACTCATTCTCAATTGCCATCAAACTAGTGGCGTACTAGGCCCAGAGTTCTTTCAGAGGTCAATTCAGATGCAACCATAGTGCTTTCAGTTTAGACTCATACATATAGACCAGACCAGGTGAGGACAGCAGATTTCCGTCTCAAGGGGATATTACTGAACCACTGGGCCTTTAATACAATCCAGTATTTTATAGGTCAAATTATTGGCACTAGCGGGTGGGTTAGCCCAGTGACTGGACTGCTGGTTTGTGATGCAGAGCACGCCAACAGCATGGGTTCCATTCCCGTACCAACTGAGGTTGTTCATGCAAGTCCCTACGGCCCTCTGGGACTGTGGCAACATTTACATTGTATATAAACAGCTATATTGCCAGTGCATTGACTGGGTCCTGTCACTTCGTTTCACTGCTGAGCAAGCAAAATTATCCCATCATAACTCTTACTGCAAGTCAAAAAATGTAAGAATGATGTTTGCCGCGAGCTGCATCTCAGAGTGGGTTGTGTATTAGTTAAGAGAAATAATGGTCTCGGGATGGTTTGTGCATGGCTCACCTTGAGGCACCTCTTCCACAGTCACTTCTAAATTCAAATTCTGGCATTTTCCGGCATGCTTTTCCAGCAGAGCATGATAACTAGTCAGAACCTGTATAGTAAAAGCACAAATAGTGGTCATTTATCAAAAGCAGGACATCTAAAATATAAAAATAAGCCAAACCAGCCAGACCATTCAAATCTGGACTGAGAGGTTCACGTTGCCTGTGGGGACCCTGCGGAAGTCCTTGATCACTCACATTGAATGGGAAGTTTAAACTTACAATGGGATAATTCATGCTGCCTGGGGCCCTCAGCAAATGTCATCGAACTGAGATCCGCGTCAGAAACTTGGTCAGGCCCACAGAACTTACCCAGATAATTACCTGGCAAATGTTGTGTTGGTTAAAACCTGGTCAAACTCCGTAATTAGCCAGCAGAACTGAACTGAACACCACAACGGAGCCAAGCTTCCCAATCCGACTAGACTCTCTCTCTCTCCCACCAGCGCTCCATGGCCCGAATACCCACCCAACCTGACTCCCACATGACCCAACCATCGCACCCCAACTTGGTTAACCCCAAAGCAACTAACTGTCCCCCTGACAATCACTCACCCAATCCACTCACTCATCCGTTCATTAACCCACACTCATTCATTAAGACTTGGAAGCTGTAATATACCTGAACATGGCAGCGAGTGCCACAAACAGGGGGCAAGTCCTCTCCTTTCTTTGACTCTCCTATGCTCGCTGGACTTACCCTGAAGAGGATGTGCTGGCCCATTTCTGCTTCTTCTGCGATCGGATGTACTCTCTGAAAATGGGCAGATCTGTCAGTGCACAGAAAATGTCAGGGGTTGCTGCACTGCCCCCAACATGGTCACTGACCAGAAGATTTGGGTCAGTGTCTTTTGCAAGCTCTACCTTTCCTCCTTTGTCACAAAATCTTGGGATATACAGCACATGGTGTACTGCAGTGGTTCAGAAAGGTCAGTCACTGCAACCTACTCAGTTAGGATGGTCAATAAAAGCTTCCTTACCCAGCATCACCAGAGCACCTAGAGGCCACCTTTCGAGGAAAAATACTTTTTTGAGTTTAGTTTAACTCTGCCCACAGCGGAAGGCTCTAGGCATCTATATTATTTCTTATGTCCGAATAAAGCTCATAGTCTTCCAGTTGAAGCAGTTGAAATGCTTTATTGAGGAAGTTCTTTCTCTCTCCAGAGCTTATACTCGACGTTACATCTGAGCTGTCTGTCTGTGTCTGGTCACTAGCTGCAGTTCCTGTGAAGAGAGCTGGGGCGAGATTCTCCGACCCCCTGCCGGCTCGGAGAATCGCCGGGGGGCGGCGTGAATCCCGCCCCGCCGCCGGCTGCCGAATTCTCCGGCGCCATGGTATTGGTGGTGGCGGGAATCGCGCCCCGCCGGTCAGCGGCTGCTGGCCGCGCCACCCCCGGCGATTCCCCGGCCCGCGATGGGCGTAAATCAAACCAGGTACGTACCGGCGGGACCTGGCTTTGCAGGCGGCCTGCGGAGTCCTCCGGGGGGGGGGGTCTGGCCCCGGGAGGTACCCCCACGGTGGCCTGGCCCACGATTGAGGCCCACCGATCTGCGGGCGGGCCTGTGCCGTGGCGGCACTCTTTCCCTCCGCGCCGGCTGCTGTCAACCCCGCCATGGCTGGCGCAGAGAAGAACCCCCCTGCGCATGCGCTGGGATGACGCTGGGCTCCCGTGCATGCGGCAAATCACGCTGGTCCGCGGGGACCCTTCGGCGCCAGTTGGCGCGGCGCCAAGCCCTTACGCGCCAGCTTGCACAGCGCAAGCCCCGCCGGCGGCGTCCTAGCCCCTGAAGGTGCGGAGGATTCCGCACCTTCCGGGCGGCCCGACGCCGAAGTGGTTCACGCTACTCCTCGGCACCGGTACGGCTCGCCCCGCCGGGTAGGGGAGAATCCCGCCCCTGATCCTGACTTTCGTCTCTCTATTTATACATCTCTAGTGCTCCCTCTTGTATTTATATTAACCCCTTGTATACATGCAGATGTGCAGATCACTGCAGCACCAGGAGAGATAACAGGGGCGGGATTCTCCGGCCCCCCTGCTGGGTGGGAGAATCGCTGGGGGTCGGTGTGAATCCCGCTCCCGCAGTCCTCCTAATTCTCCCGCCCCCAAAAACCGGCCCGGCTTGAGTCGCGCCGCCCGCCTCGGAGAATGGCGGGGTCTGGCATGACTCAATGTGCGCCGGGGCTGCCCGAAATCTCCGGCCCACGATGGGCCGAAGCCCCGCCCGTCTGTTGCCGGTTCCGCTGGCGTAAATTGGAGTAGGTCACTTACCGGCGGGACCTGGCGGCACGGGCGGGCTCCAGGGTTCTTGGGGGGTGCGGGGGGAATCTAGCCCCAGGAGGTGCCCTCACGGTGGCCTGGCCCGCGATCGGGGCCCACCGATCCACGGGCGGGCCTGTGCCGTGGGGGCACTCTATCCTCCATGGTCCTCCGCCAATCCCTGTGCGGAAGCAAATCCCTCTGCGCGTGCGTGGGGATGACGCCAGCACGCGCCGGTGCTCCCGCGCATGCGCTGACTCGCGCCGGCCGGTGAAGGCCCTTCGGAGCCGGTTGGCGTGGCGCCAAGCCCCTATCCCGCCGGCCGGCGGGGCGCCAACCACTCCGGGACGGGCCTAGCCCCTGAAGGCGCGGAAGAATCGGCACCCTTGGGACGGCCTGACGCCGGAGTGGTTCACGCCACTCCGTCCCACCGGGACCCCCTGCCCCGCCGGGTCGGGGTGAATCCCGCCCCAGGTCTCTCAGCTCTGTTAAAAGCAGAACAATTGAGTAGACAAGAAATGAATTCCCAGAGCCTAAAGGATAGTTAGTTCTGGAAACCATGGGACGAAGAAAGGAATTACATGAAACCGAAATTCAAGGAACAGAGGAACTGGAATTGGAACAGGATACTGTTCATTGATTTTAAGGGCGGGGCTGAAAAGTACACTTGGTGAAGTACACTTGGTTAAAGTGAGAAAACTGAGAACTGAAGTAACCATAAGGTTTGTGATATATTCCTACAGCATGTGAAACGATTGGTGGGGTGGCTGAAAGATTGTGTGAAAGTTTGAATGCACGTGGCAACTCAGGACAAAGGAATACTGAAAGTAGTTGGAAATCCAGTGGGTGGATCCTCACTGAAATCTGCTGAGGAAAAATATTGCTTGTAAGAAGATTTTAAAGCATAGTTTTTTGAGTGTGGAGTTTGCGACAAGTGGGGGGAATTTGAGAAGAAATCTAATTAATTTCAATGAAGTGAGTGAGGGGTGTCCGACCACAGTTACTCTGTTGGTTTGCAAGGATTGTGTCTTTATTGAAAACCTGATAGCATAAACTGTATTTCGTAATCTTTATTATCCTTAGCATACGTGTACATTTGTGAATAAAGTGGGAATGAAGGAGTATTGTGTTGTAGTCAAACTTTTCATATTTAATAAAAACTTGTCTCCCATTGTTAAAATGTTTCATTAGTTATTTGGCAGTTTATGTAGCTTTGTTCATTAACATTTTCTAAAAAGCTTTGAAAGTTACGTTCTTTTGAGCCAGGGTTCTGATCGTGGACCTTCCCATCCAGGAAGAACACTTCACAAAAGTGGGGTCTGAAAGCAAAGACATCCAATTGGAGGCCTAGACTGAAGAAAGATCTAGCTGGAAGGTGTTCATCTGAAACTGAGATTTTTATTCTTTCACTTTTATTATTAGTTTTACACCCCTTTTCCCCCTCTGTGTTTGTCTGTCTTGTGTGTATGTAGAGGGTGGGTGGGGCAACGTATCGGGGGGGGGGGGGCAGGTCAGAAATTAGATAATAATTAACCAGTTGTATTTGCTGCCTATTTAATTATAGTTATTGTTATTTATAAAAGTTGATTGTGTTTAGATTTACAAACCTGGTGACTGTGGTTATTGGGTGGCCAAAGACCAAAGACCTCGGGTATTTTAAAACTAAGAGTTAATTTCAACTGTGTTACGACTCGGGGTGAAGTGGGGCTGGAATTGACCGTGCACTAGCCCAGGGTGTTGTAATAACAGAAAGTAACCGAGAGTCCGTTAACTGAATTGGCAAATAAATTGAAGTTGGAATTGCCTGCAGGTGTCAAGGAAAGCTGATACAATTGCAAGTATAGCTAAGCATTTAAAATGGCAAGGGATGCCTGAGAGACCAAGTTCTCCAAAAGATGAGAGAATAAAAATTCAAACACAAATGAAGGAATTAGAAGCAGAAAAAGAAATAGAAATGCAATAGGAGAAAGAAAGAAGACAGGAAAGGGAATTGGAAATGGAGAAGTTAGCATTGGCGGAAAGAGAAAAAAGAGACGGAGAATTTCAGCTTAAAAAGGTGGTGATTAAAATAGAGACACGAGAGGAAGGACATATTTCTAGATGAAAACCTGGTGAGGAAATGTTTAAATTTATACAGGCTCTTCCAAAATTTGAGGAAAAGGATGTTCAAACATTCCTTATTTCCTTTGAAAGGTAGCTAAACAGATGAAATGTCTATCCAAAAGAAATTGGACATTATTTTTGCAAAGTAGGTAGCGCTAAAAAGGTGTATGCATTATTGTCAGGAGAGGTATCTGTGGAGTTTGATGCAGTAAAGAAAGCTATCCTTAGTGCTTCTGAAGAGTACAGGCATGAATTTCAAAACACAAGGAAACAGCCTGGCCAAAGCTGTATTAAATTTGAGAAGGTAAAGCAAAATCATTTAGACCATTGGATATGGACGTTAATTGTATAGGTAACAAATGAAGCCCTTAGGAAGGTGAATCTTTTCAAGGAATTTAAAGATTCATTTTCTTTGGTTAATGGAACTAGTGTGGAAGAACAAATCGTTAAAACTGCTCAGCAGGCAGCAAAGCTAGCTGATGATTGCCAACTCGCCCATAGAAGCAAACATTTTTTCTGTTATCCGTTTAAACCCGAGAGGGACAGAAGGTCGGAAGTAGAAGGCAAAACAAATAGTCAAGGAAGAAATGAAATAGTTGGGGGAAAACAAAAAGAGTCCATCCTGTCGGGGAAGGGTGAACAGCCAGAGGTCGTAGTACACAAAGGTACTAACGACATAGGCAGGAAGAGTGATGAGGTCCTGCAGAAGGAGTTCAGGGAGCTAGTTAGTAAGCTAAAAAGCAGGACCTCTAGGGTTGTAATTGCAGAATTACTCCCTGTGCCACATGCCAATGAGGCTAGAAATAGGATAGTGCAGCTGAACACATGGTTAAACTGGTGGTGTAGGAGGGAGGGTTTCAGATTTTTGAACCATTGGGAACTCTTCCGGGCCAGGTGGGACCTGTACAAGAAGGACGGGTTGCATCTAAACTGGAGGGGCACTGATATCCTGGCTCGGAGGTTTGCTAAATTCACTCGGGGAGAATTTAAACTACTATGGCAGGAGGGGTGGGAACCAGAATGTGAGCTTAGAAGGTGTAATAACTGAAGGGGAACCAAACTAAAAGAACAACATCACCGTCAGGCAGAGCAAAAAAGTTGACAAGTGTGAGAAGGGAGGTGGTCAATGCAGGACTGAGGGTGTTGTACCTAAATGCGCGCAGTATACGGAACAAGGTAAATGAGCTTGTTGCGCACATTGAAATTGGCTAGTACGATGGTGTGGGCATCACAGAGACGTGGCTGCAAGGGGATCAGGGTTGGGATCTAAATATACAAGGATATGTGTCCTATCGAAAGGACAGGCAGATGGGTAAAGGGGGTGGGGTTGCATTGTTCGTAAGGAATGAAGTTAAATCGATAGCAAGAAGCGATATAGGATCAGAAGGCATAGAATCTCTGTGGGTAGAGTTGAGGAATCACAAAGGGAAAAAGATCCAGATAGAAGTTATATACAGTAGCAGTAGTCAGGAGGTGGGGCAGAAAATCAGGAGATAGAAAAGGCATGTAAAAAAGGCAATATTACAATAATCATGGGGGACTTCAATATGCAGGTGGACTGGGAAAATCAGGTTGGTCGTGGATCCCTAGAAAAGGAATTTGTGAAATGTCTAAGACATGGTATTTTGGAGCAGCTTGTGACAGAGCCTACTAGGGATCAGGCAATTCTGGATTTAGTGATGTGTAATGAGGCAGACTTGAATAGGAAACTTAAAGTGAAGGAACCCTTAGGGAGAAGTGACCACAATATGTTAGAATTTACCCTGCAGTTTGAGAGGGAGAAGCTGCAATCAGATGTAACGGTTTTACAATTAAATAAGGGTAACTACAAAGACATGAGGGAAGAGCTGGCCAGAGTTGATTGGAAAAAGAGCCCAGCAGGGAAGACAGTGGACCAGCAATGGCAGGGGTTTTGGGGGTTTATTTGGGAGGCACAACAGAAATTCATCCCAAGGAGGAAGAAATATGCTAAGGGAAGGACAAGGCATCCATGGCTGATGAGGCAAGTCAAGGGCAGCATAAAAGCTAAAGAAAAATCATAGAAAGTGGCGAGGATTGGGAAGCTTTTAAAAACAAGCAGAGGACAACTAAAAAAGCAATCGGGGGGAGAAAATTAAGTATGAGTAGAAGCTAGCTAGTAATTTAAAGGAAGATAGGGTGAGTTTTTTTCAATATATAAAAGGTAAGACAGAGGCAAAAATAGACATTGGACCACTGGAAAATGTGGCTGGAGAAGTAATAATAGGAAACAAAGAAATGGCAGATGAACTGAATAGTTACTTTGCATCAGTCTTCATGGTGGAAGACACCAGTGGGATGCCAGAGCTCCAGGAGAACCAGGGGGCAGAGGTGAGTGCAGTGACCATTACTAAGGAGAAGGTTCTGGGGAAACTGAAAGGTCTGAAGGTGGATAAATCACCTGGACCGGATGGACTACACCCCAGGGTTCTAAAAGAGATAGCTGAGGAGATTGTGAAGGCATTGGTGATGATCTTTCAGGAATCACCGGAGGCAGGAAATGTCCCAGAGGACTGGAAAGTGGTAATATAAAACCACTGTTTACAAAGGGAGGGAGGTAGAAGACGGGAAATTATAGGCCGGTTAGCCTGACTTCGGTCATTGGTAGGATTTTAGAGTCCATTATTAAAAATGAGATCGCTGAGTACTTGGAAGTGCATGATAGAATAGGGCAGAGTCAGCACGGCTACATCAAGGGGAGGTCATGTCTGACAAATCTGTTAGAGTTCTTTGAGGAAGTAACAAGGAAGTTAGACAAAGGAGAACCAGTGGACGTGATTTATTTAGATTTCCACCTTTGGCAAGATGCCGCGTAGGAGACTGTTAAATAAGTTAAGAGCCCATGGTGTTAAGGGTAAGATCCTGGCATGGATAGAGGATTGGCTGACTGGCAGAAGGCAGAGAGTGGGGTTAAAGGGGTCTTTTTCAGGATGGCAGTCGGTGACTAGTGGTGTGCCTCAGGGGTCTATGCTGGGACCACAACTTTTCACAATATACATTAATGATCTGGAGGAAGGAACTGAAGGCATGGTTTGTAAGTTTGCAGATGATACAAAGATCTGTAGAGGGGCAGGTAGTATTGAGGAAGCAGGCAGGCTGCAGAAGGACTTGGACAGGCTAGGAGAGTGGGCAAAGAAGTGGCAGATGGAATATAATGTGGAAAATGTGAGGTTACGCACTTTGGAAGGAGAAATGGAGGCATAGACTATTGTAAATGGGGAAATGCTTAGGAAATCAGAAGCACAAAGGGACTTAGGAGTCCTTGTTCACGATTCTCTTAAGGTTAACGTGCAGGTTCAGTTGGCAGTTAGGAAGGCAAATGCAATGTTAGCATTCGTGTCGAGAGGGCTAGAATACAAGACCAGGGATCTACTTCTGAAACTGCATAAGGCTCTGGTCAGACCCCATTTGGAGTATTGTGAGTAGTTTTGGGCCCCAAATCTAAGGAAGGATGTGTTGGCCTTAGAAAGGGTCCAGAGGAGGTTCACAAGAATGATCCCTGGAATGAAGAGCTTGTCGTATGAGGAACGGTTGAGGGCTCTGGGTCTGTCCTTGGTGTTTAGAAGAATGAGGGGGATCTTATTGAAGCTTACAGGATACTGCGAGGCCTGGATAGAGTGGACGTGGAGAGGATGTTTCCACTTGTAGGAAAAACTAGAAGCAGAGGACACAATCTCAGACTAAAGGGACGATCCTTTAAAACAGAGATGAGGAGGAATTTCTTCAGCCAGAGGGTGGTGAATCTGTGGAACTCTTTGCTGCAGAAGGCTGTGGAGACCAAATCACTGAGTGTCTTTAAAACAGAGATAGATAGGTTCTTGATTAATATGGGGATCAGGGGTTATGGAGAAAAGGCAGGAGAATGGGGATGATAAAAATATCAGCCATGATTGAATGGCGAAGACGACTCGATGGACTGAGTGGCCTAATTCTGCTCCTATGTCGTTTGGTCTTATGTTCTTATGGGAATGGTCAGAAAGCTTTACCTCAGCTCAGAAGGTAACGTGCTGAGTGTGAAAGTGACATTCAATGGCTGAAGTGTTTCCGTAACAAAGTGGGACACAATCAACAAGTTGTTGACAACTAAATGGAGACCAGTTGTGATAGTCTAAAAAGTTACACAATAAAAATAAATAGCTGTAAAACTGTAGCAGTGGTACAGGTGAAATGTGCTCCCTCAGGATCAATGAGAAATCGGGATTGGGCTCAAGGTAGTGTAGATAATTATTTGCATACTGGTGAAGGAAGTCAGGCTATTGGAGGTTCTATATGTTTTGTTTCAAAGGGAGATGTATTCCCTTATTTGTCCAACTTAATAGCTAAACAAATTAAAGTTTTGGGAGATACAGAAGCAGATCAATCACTGATTGTAGTTGATGCTATTAATTGTATTCCAGAAAATGTTGCGAAAGAGGAACACTTGACTGAGGACTTGAAATATCTAAATGATAAACTTGTAAAAGCAAACTTAGCAGAGGTTGATCTTCAGTTAAAACTTGATGAACTTTAAGCATTGGAAATTTCTATGAAGTATCGTGAAAAATGCCATGAACAGGAAAAGGAGTTGCTGGTAAATCAGAATAATTGGCTGAACGCGGAATTAGAAAGCAAACTAACAAACTACTAGAACTTTGTTGTGAAAAGGACAATGGGATTCTTGAGCTTGGAAGCAAACTGGAGAAAATGGAGGAGACGATGGCGGTAAGGAACGTCACAATTCTAAAGTTGTTCCTGTGAATAAAAAATCATTGTCAAGGAGTGATCCAACCAATCAAAGCTCTGATCCAAGTGATATTACTGATGTATCAAAGTTAATGTGGACAATAAGAAAACAACTAAGTGCCTGCAAAACTGGAAATTACGACTTGTCAACAAGAAGGACTGAAATTAGAAAATGATCTTTTTGGTTCAATGACCAGAGGCACTGATTTAAAATTGCTGGTCAGCAATACTACACAAGAAGTAGTAATTGTAAGAAAACCAATTGAACAGTATCACGATATGCACTCATGCACATAATGAGATACAGACAGGCAGTGACAGACACCCAGTACAGCCAATCAACACACAGGACAGAACACAACCAATCACCAGGCAGAACACTAGAGGGTGGTCTCCCACTATAAAACACACGAGGCATCAACACTCTGCCTCTTTCCACTGGTGACAACTGTAGTGACAGTCAGGGTGTATATATCAGTTAGCACCTTCTACACGTGGCTCAGAGCTAGTCAGGTCTAGTTAGTTACAGCAAGCACGCTTAGATTAGTAGCGTGTCAAACCCACAGCAAACTGTGTGCACTGCTTAAGAAGTTCAATAAAGCATATTGAACTAACATCACAGTTTGGAATCTACTTTCAAGTACAACTGCATCCAGTTGCAGTCTCTGTTACCCCAGGGTGAATAACACGACAAACATTTTGCCAAAGACCATTCAAAATCTGCTGAGAACTGGATAGTTCATATTTGTACAAATTGAAGGGTTGGAACTAATTATGAAACTCCAGAAGAAGTGATTGACATGGATCAAACAGAATTTACAAGAATTTGTTTGAAATGGGACTGGGGGAAACGGCAAGATCATAAAAAGTTTAAAAAACGAAGGAAGAAAAGGAAACCATTTTGAGTGAATATAAGATGCATATTAACATTCTTAAAACACCAAAAAGAGATTTTGACGAGGGAAGAAATGATATGACAATGTACAAAAATTACTTTTTGTTTGTGAAAATAGAAGACAGGTTTAGATAAAGGATCTGGATCGGCGCAGGCTGGGAGGGCCGAAGGGCCTGTTCCTGTGCTGTAATTTTGCTTTGCTCTTTGTGTTACATCGAGATGTGAATTTACCACATGTGAATTTGGAAAGTGGGCTTGAAAATTGAACTATGCTTACAAGTAACAAAAAGGACTCTTGGACTGTAGATGTAAATGAAACATTATTTTTGGAGTTAAAATCTGGAAACCAGAAGAAAAGGAAACACATGACGTGAGTCACGATAATACCATCATGCACAGATTCTATGCTGTCTGATTATGTCTTCATTTTAGTTAAAGGGCAGCACGGTAGCACAGTGGTTAGCACTGTGGCTTCACAACACCAGAGTCCCAGGTTCGATTCCCGGCTTGGGCCACTGTCTGTGCGGAGTCTGCACGTTCTCCCCGTGTCTGCGTGGGGTTCCTCCGGGTGCTCTGGTTTCCTCTCGCAAGTCCCGAAAGATGTGCTGTTAGGTGAATTGGACATTCTGAATTCTCCCTTACGACTTGATAAAAATCTTTAAAATAATTAAATGAGTTACACAATATTATGCATCATTTACAGCACAGATTCACAAAAATGACACTGGAACCAAGAGACTATACTATCAAGAAAAAATGAAAAGGTGAGGCCCTTTACTCTGGAAAAGAGAATGCCGAGGAGTGATCTGACAGAACTGTTTAAAATTCTGCAACGGTCTGACAGAATAGATGTGGCGAAGACATTTCCACTGTGGAAGGGACAAAACATAGGGGCCCTGAATCTAATAGACATTGATAAACCTAAATAGGAATTCAGATTAAAGTTGTTTTCTCAGAGGGTGGTTAGATTGCAGAATTCACCACCACAAGGAATAATAATGGGAAGCTGGATAACCACTGTAGCACCATCGATCACACACGAGGCGAGACGTAAAGAACTTCAATCGAGGCTTTATTGAGCAGACTTGTTCAGACTCGTTCCCCAGCAGCTCAGTCACAGAATGCAGCTGCGGGGATTAACCCAGGTTCTTATACCCCGCCTATCTGGGTGGAGCCCAGTAGGCGGCGGATCCAATCGGGATCCAGCATCTGTCCTCCAATGGCTCCTGGGCATTCATGGTGTACCGTATTACCCTTAATACATACCACCACATTCTCCCCTTGTTAAAAAAGAACCCGGCGGGGTGGTGGGTGGTATGGTGGTAGGGGTTTACAGGGTCGGTGCCTTAACCATTGAACTATATACAATCATGCCGCTTTTACTGGGCCCCCAAATTATTCACATTTTACCCCATTTGCAGCGTGAACTATTTACAACAATGCCGCTTTACTGGGCCACTGAATTATATACATCTTAAGTCGATTCGATGAGTCGAGATGGTGCTCTTGTCGCCCTTTCCGATCGTCTCAGCCCGGGTGGTGGTGGTGCTGGCTCGGGTCCGGTCGACTCTGGGAGCATCGCGCTGTCCCCCTCTGTTTCCTCACCCCTGGATGGGCCTGGGAGGAGAACTGATTCCCCCCGGGAAGGGGGTGGCTGTGGGGTGCACCGGCGGGAGTGAGGGGGAGGTGATTTTTGTTGGGGGGGTGGGGAGCTCCGGCGGGCGCCAGGTCCCGCAGAGAGACCGCGTCCTGTCGGCCGTCTGGGTACGCCACGTAGGCGTACTGCGGGTTTGCGTGGAGTAGGTGTACCTTCTCCACCAGTGGGTCTGATTTGTGCGCCCGCACACGTTTCCGGAGCAGGATGGGTCCCGGGGCTGCCAGCCAGGTCGGAAGTGACGTTCCAGAAGCGGACTTCCTAGGGAAGACAAGGAGGCGCTCGTGAGGCGTTTGGTTCGTGGTGGTGCACAGCAGGGACCGGATAGAATGAAGGGCACCCGGGAGGACTTCCTGCCAGCGGGACGTTGGGAGACTCCTAGGCCGTAGGGCCAGTAGGACGGTCTTCCAGACCGTTCCGTTCTCCCTCTCTCCCTGCCCGTTCCCCCGGGGGTTGTAGCTGGTCGTCCTGCTCGAGGCTATGCCCTTACTGAGCAGGAATTGACGCAGCTCGTCACTCATGAAGGAGGACCCCCTCTCGCTATGGATGTAGGCGGGGAAACCGAACAGGGTAAAGATGGTGCCGAGGGCTTTAATGACCGTGGCCGCGGTCATGTCGGGGCAGGGAATGGCGAAGGGGAAGTGGGAGTATTCGTCAACGACGTTAAGAAGGTACGTGTTGCGATCGGTGGAGGGGAGGGGGCCTTTGAAGTCCAAACTGAGGCATTCAAAGGGACGGGAAGCCTTTATCAGGTGCGCTCTATCTGGCCTGAAAAAATGCGGTTTGCATTCTGCGCAGATTTGGCAGTTCCTGGTGACTTCGGACGTCCTCGACGGAGTACGGGAGGTTGCGGGCCTTTATGAAGTGGTAGAAACGAGTGACCCCCAGGTGGCAGAGGTCCTCGTGGAGGGCTGGGAGACGGTCCACTTGTGCGTTGGCACATGTGCCATGAGATAGGGCATCGGACGGCTCGTTCAGCTTTCCCGGACGGTACAAGATCTCATAATTGTAGGTGGAGAGTTCGATCCTCCACCGCAGGATCTTGTCGTTTTTTATCTTGCCCCGCTGTGCACTATCGAACATGAAGGCTACCGACCGTTGGTCAGTGAGGAGAGTGAATCTCCTACCTGCCAGGTAATGCTTCCAATGTCGCACAGCTTCCACTTTGGCTTGGGCCTCCTTTTCTACTGAGGAGTGGCGAATTTCTGAAGCGTGTAGGGTCCTGGAGAAAAAGGCCACGGGTCTGCCCGTTTGGTTGAGCGTGTCCGCCAGAGCTACGTCGGACGCGTCGCTCTCGACTTGGAAGGGGAGGGACTCGTCGATGGCGTGCATCGTGGCCTTTGCGATATCCGCTTTGATGCGGCTGAAGGCCTGGCGGGCCTCTGTCGACAGGGGAAAAGTAGTGGACTGGATTAGTGGGCGGGCCTTGTCTGCGTACTGGGGGACCCACTGGGCGTAATAGGAAAAGAAGCCCAGGCAGCGTTTCAGGGCTTTGGTACAGTGGGGGAGAGGGAACTCCATGAGGGGGCGCATGCGTTCGGGGTCGGGGCCTATCACTCCATTACGCACGACGTAGCCAAGGGTGGCTAGACGGTTGGTGCTAAACACGCATTTTCCCTCGTTGTAGGTGAGGTTGAGGGCGTTAGCGGTCTGGAGGAATTTTTGGAGGTTGGCGTCGTGGTCCTGCTGGTCGTGGCCGCAGATGGTGACGTTGTCGAGGTACGAGAACGTGGCCCGTAAACCGTGCTTGTCGACCATTCGGTCCATCTCCCGTTGGAAGATCGAGATTCCGTTCGTGACGCCGAATGGAACCTTTAAGAAGTGGTATAGCCGCCCGTCTGCTTCGAAGGCAGTCTACTTCCGGTCACCAGGGCGAATGGGGAGCTGGTGGTCGGCGGACTTAAGGTCCACGGTGGAGAAGACCTTGTACTGTGCAATCCGATTGACCATGTTGGACATGCGGGGAAGAGGGTACGCATCTAGCTGCGTGTACCTATTGATGGTCTGACTGTAGTCTACGACCATCCTTTGCTTCTCCCCTGTCTTCACTACTACCACCTGGGCTCTCCAGGGACTATTGCTGGCCTGGATGATGCCTTCCTTCAGCAGCCGCTGGACTTCGGACCTGATAAACGTCCGGTCCTGGGTGCTGTACCATCTGCCCCTAGTGGCGACGGGTTTGTAATCCGGGGTGAGGTTCTCAAACAAGGAGGGCGGTTCGACCTTGAGTGTCGCGAGGCCGCAGATAGTGAGTGGGGGTATAGGGCCGCCAAATTTAAATGTTAAGCTCTGGAGGTTGCATTGGAAGTCCAACCCCAGGAGGGTGGGAGCGCAGAGGTGGGGAAGGACATACAGCTGGTCATTTTTGAACTCTCTCCCCTGCACCGTTAGGTTTGCGATGCAGAACCCTTTGATTTCAACGGAGTGGGACCCCGCCGCCAGGAAAGTTTTTTGAGTGCTTGGCCACATTACAAGGGAACAGCATCTTACCGTGTCCGGGTGAATAAAACTCTCCGTGCTCCCCGAGTCGATCAGACACGCGTCTCGTGCCCGTTCACCAGCACCTTTGTCGTTGTCGTCTGGAGCGTCCGGGGCCGTGACTGGTCGAGGGTCACCGATGCCAAACGTGGTTGGTGTATCCGATCGTTGTCTTCAGGCAGTGTGGAGCCGCCCAAGCTGGGGTCCTTGCCTGTCAGCCAAGATGGCGGCGTCCATGGATCGCACGCGGCCGGGGGTGGACAAAATGGCCGCTCCCATGGATCGCACGCGGCCCGTGGGTAGGAAGATGGCGGCGCCCGTCCCGCCCTCGTGGTGTCCGGGGTCCAAAATGGCGGCGCCCATTGGCCGCCCGTGGGTCGCTGGGGGGATTGAGCCCATGGTCCCATTTGTTCCCCAAAGATAGTGGTGACCCCACAGGACTGGCACACCGCTGCATAGTGCCCCTTTTTACCGCAGCTTTTGCAGGTGGCCGAGCGGGCTGGGTAGCGCTGGCGGGGGTGTTTTGGCTGCCCGCATAAATAGCAGCGGGGCCCCCCCGGGTGGTCTGGGATTCTGGCTGCGCACGCTTGTGGAGGGGTGGGGGTTGCCGGGGGGTCGGTCACGGCAGGGGTCCACGGAGCCCAAGGGGCTGCAGCGCGGTCGGGGGCATAGGCGCGGGCATTTTGGGAGGCCACGTCGAGGGAGGCTGCAAGGGCCCGTGCCTCTGTGAGTCCGAGAGAGTCTTTCTCTAAAAGTCTCTGGCGAATTTGCGACGATGCCAAACCTGCTACGTAAGCGTCTCTGATCAGGAGGTCTGTATGTTTGTTCGCCGTAACCGCTGGGCAGTTGCAGTTTCGTCCCAGGATCGTTAGAGCATTGAAAAAATCGTCTAGCGATTCCCCGGGGATTTGTCATCTCGTTGCGAGCTGGTAGTGTGCGTAGACCTGGTTGACGGGCTTAATGTAGATCTCCTTCAGCAAGTTGAGCGCCGCTGGGAATTCTTCCGCGTCCTCGATGAGTGAGTAGATTTCGGGACTCACCCTGGAATGCAGGACCTGCATCTTCTGGTCTTCTGTTGGTCTGCCGGGGGTATCCCTCAAAGCACGCCCGCCAGTGCTTAAACGCCGATGTTGCGTTAGCTGCTCGGGGGCCGATTCGCAGGCACTCCGGGGCGATCCGGAGCTCCATATTCCTTTTTAAGTCTGCTCAATAAATTGTAGCACCATCGATCACACACGAGGCGAGACGTAAAGAACTTCAATCGAGGCTTTATTGAGCAGACGTGTTCAGACTCGTTCCCCAGCAGCTCAGTCACAGAATGCAGCTGCGGGGATTAACCCAGGTTCTTATACCCCGCCTATCTGGGTGGAGCCCAGTAGGCGGCGGATCCAATCGGGATCCAGCATCTGTCCTCCAATGGCTCCTCGGCATTCATGGTGTACCGTATTACCCTTAATACATATCACCAGAACCACAAGCGGGAGAAAGAATATCCTGATTAGAGTTGGGAGAGACTGTGTGGGGCATAAAAATTGGTATGGATCAGTTGGCCAATTGGCTTTCATCTGTATCAAATGTAGTTCTGCTGGGACATTTTACCCTGGGTGGTTAACGGTGTTACAATGACACAATTTAATACATCATCTGCAACGATTCAAGGGATGAAAGACTAAATTCTTGTACTCCAAAACAATAAGTACTTGAAGCCAACACTCACCTTCATTGTTCCTTGTCCTTTCCCAGTCGCAGTTATCACCACATTATCAAGGCCGCTCATCTGAAGCATGGAAAATGTTGATTAGCCATTTACCTTACATCTTGCTAATTAAACAAAAACCCAGAAAAAGACTGCACGTTAAAGAGCTTAACAGCTTGGATTCACGATGTGAGAATGGCATTGTTTTGTTATAGTCCACCAAATTAGAAAAATAAAAAATAGAATAGCTGTCCGATGATTTTCATTTGTTGTCCTCAGGATTGAGAGTGACAATGGTTCCTGTTACTCTCATTCATCTCACCGGTGGCTGTTTACTTCAGTTAATTGCTGCAACACATCTTATGCATAATGCACACTATCTCACTAGTGTATGAGGGGATTGATATCCAGTCTAAAGTCAGGGTGACAAACAACCAAACTGCTTTGCCTTCTGCGTTCAGCTTCTTAAGTGTTGCATGGCTCCACCCAATAAGGTGAACGCATGTGATTCATCCAGGGAGCCGAGGATGTGAGTAGCCATCTTTTCTCACAGGCAAATAGCCAGGGGGTGCTGGGCTTGCCGCTCCAGAGCTCGGCGGGGGCTTGGGGACCCTCGGGAGGGTGGGGCCTCCATAGGTGTGGGCTGCCATGCAAGGGTGGGGAGGCGCTGGGTGTACCCCATTCAGCACCACCATGCCAACCGCTGGATCATGTGTACCCGTTCCAGGGACAACATTTGGAATTGGCAATCGTGGTTAAGTGAGCTCTTCACAACCCAAGTGGATTCCCGTGGGTGGGCGCGCTATGTAACATGTGGGAATCATTGCCTAGCATCCCAATCAGACCGTGATGCCTGGACACTGCCTGAACACTGCAGGAGGCAACACCACAACCCCACCCCCATTTCCCACGCTTGCAAGGTCTGTGTAACATCACTTCAGGGTGATGGAACTGTGGGACTGTGTGCCCCCCACCATCCCACTATCCAGGGCAGGGGTTGATGATATCCCACAGAGATCTGAGCCCTAGTCTGACCCTGCCGATCTGCTGAGTGCTTGCTCACACCCATTACCTACACGTGGTATTCCCAGGAAGGGGGAGATGCCTGGAGAGATGGGCCAAGGGTTCGGAGGTCTGGCCGCATTGCGGAAGAAAGTGACAGGCGTCATACTGGTTGTGCTCAAGGGTTTTTAATGAGTCACAGATGTCATGCTCTCCTGATGTTGCTGCCCCACTCTGCCAGCCCTGGCGGCTCCCCAACATCAGCACAATGATGTTGACGCCCTTGACGATGCTCCTCAGTGATTGGGCCATGCTTTGCAGTGCCTCGGCCATTCCCATCTGAGAGCGGGACATGTCCCGCAGAACCTCATCAAGGTCAGTCTGGTCCTGGGTCACATCCCCCAGTGAGTCAGACATTCTGCCAAGGCCCTCAGCCATGGCCATCACCGACTGTGCCACGCTTGAACACCTCCACTGACGTTGTGCAACAGGCTCCCCACTGCGGTCGCCACCCTCGCAGTGTTGGCCTCGGTGCCACACATTGCCAGCGACCTCTCCTGCACCAGTAGACTATGGGACTCCTCCAATTTGCTATGGACCTGCTGGAGTGTTGCTGACATCTCTGTCTGAATGTCCGAGATGCTCCTAAGGTCTCCATCAGCTCCAGGTACCCCTTTTCCATAAGCTCAGCATCTGGTTGGGACCCAGTTGGGACCTGGGATCTAGCAGCCCTCAAATTGTGTCTCATCTGGGCTTCCTGCCTCCACCTGATGTAAGTTAACAACTGTGGGATGCTCACCAGACTGTGCCCCAGAAGCCTTTTCACCAACATTTCCCACCCAGTTGTGTATATCTGCGCTGGTGGAGGGTGGGGATGACAGCTGTGATGCATCGAACGTGATATCCTCGGAATCCTCCGAGGCGGTTTCATGGAAGGACCTGCGGGAGAATGGACTTGTGGTCAGAGGGAGGAATGGGTCAGTCAGCATGCCAATAACTCACGTGTGACAGGTCCTCCGGGTGCAGCCTCACCTCTGTGCCGTGCACCGCCCTCCGCAATAGTGACCACTCTGTTCGCGGCCACCTTCGTCACCTCCAGGGCCATTCCTTGAAAGTGGTGATGAGTCATATATCCGGCACTTCTCTGCAAATCTGACCCCTGTCCCGGCGATTGTGGGAAAGCTTCTCCTGCGTTAGCCACACAAGTGGTTCACAGTGGTGGGGGTGGTGGGGGGTGAAGGTAGGGGTGGAGGGGGTGGTTTGAAGTGGGAGGGCAGGTGAAGGTGGTGTTGGGGGCCGCATGGAGAGGTGGGGGAGTGGATGCTCACATGGGGGGGAAAGGTCTCGGGGAGGGGCGGTGGTGTCAACTCACCTGTGCTGCCCGGTGTGGGTTATTGACCTTCTTCCAACACTGGAGGCGTCTTCCTGGTCACACTCCCCAAGCTCACGGCAGCCGCTACCTTGTCCTAGGCACTGTCTGCCCTGTAGCTCATTCTCCGGGACCCTCGGGGGATTAGGACATCCCCCCTGGCCTCAACCGCATCGAGGAGCCTCCCCAGCTCTACATTCCCGAATCTTGGGGCCAGACTTCTTGGTGCCTTGGCTGCAGGATGGGCGGGGCTGGCTGAGCAAGGGCTGTTTAAGTGCTGCTTGACCTTGTTCGCAAGGGGGGGGCGGACTGGAAAACACGGTCCTGGCAAATAAGTTGGTGAGCCTTTATTTGCGGCGAAGAACCATCGTTAAGTGGACCAATTAACATTGAATAGCGCTGCCGGCCTACCGGGAAGCCCGCGGCAGTTTCCACTCGCTACCACACTGAGAAATCTTTCTGGAGAATCGCTCCCATTATCTTCCATTTCTCAGCTCCAGCCCGGCCCTGACAGGCCGGCGCGGAGTAATAGAGGCCCCCACCAGGAGAGGCCGGCCCGCCGATCGTTAGGTCCCAATCCCGGGCCAGGCCACGATGGGGCCCCCCCCTGGGGTTGGACCCCTCGTCCCCCCCCCACCAGGCCGCCCCCGACAGGATGGACACCGAGGTCCCGCCGGATAGATGTGAACGGCGGCGGCGGGACTCCGGCTTTTTTGGGTAGCCCCTCGGCCCATCCCAGGCGGAGAATCGCCGGGGGGGGGCCTCGTAAAGCGTAGAGAGTCCCGCCCATTATTTTTATAATGCCCTAAACAGAGGAAAAGACAGACTTTCTTTGTCCACAGATGTTGCCAAATATATTGAGCATTTCCAGCACGTCTGGTTTGTATTTCTGATTTTCAGCATCTTGTATTTTGCTCTGGTAGCTTTGTTCTACTAGGAATCCAGAGGCATGAATTAACAATCTAGAGAGTTGAGTTCAAATACTGCCATGTCTGCTCCCTGGAGATGTATGAGAGAGGCTCTGTGAAGAATCTCCTTGCCATAGAGTGAAATCTGGGGTTGGATTCTCCGATTTGGAGACTATGTCCTGACGGCGGCGTGGGAACGGTGGCGTTTTCCGACCGTAAAATCGGCGCAAAACGGCCACCAATCCTCCGTCTGATGGGGGGGCTAACAGGCACGCAGCGTAAAGCACCCGGCTCTAGCTGCCAATACGGCCGGAGAATTGCCGACTCCATCGCCGCACGTACGCATGGCGATGGCCTGAAGCGGCCGCGCCCTGCAACAAGGCACGGCCGCGCGGGGATCCAGCCTGCCAAACAGTGGCCCCCTTTGGCCAGGCTCGCCATCCTTGGTTCACCCCCCACCAGTGCCGCCAGCCCATGCTAAAGGATCCCGTTGCCCGTGGATCGGCTCTCCCCCAACTGTGGCGGCGCTGGACTCAGTCCGCAGCCGCCATGCCGTGTTCCCGGAAAAAAATAGCATGAGTGACCCATGCCGTTGGAGTGAGGACCTCGGGGTGAGGACCTCGGTAACGTCCTGAGGCCGTGCAGGCGGCGTGCTCCTAGAGTACGCTGTTTTGGAGGGGGCGGAGCATCGCAAAAGCGGCACCAAATTCTCCGGCCAATCACCAAACACGCTTTAGGTGTCGGAGACCGGAAATCCCGCTCGTGGTATGTCACCAGACTGTGGTGTGGCTAAAATTTGGAATTCTCTCAAATGCCACTGAAATTCCTCAAGGTTACACAATAAAACAATTACTCTCTGAAACAGCCAACACTGAAATTATTAAGATTATGGAGAACAATAGGATTTAAGCATCATAGCTGTTAAAAATATGAATCTAATATAAGTTGATGAAGTGAACTGGGTAAAGACCCCCAGGAAACAAGAATACACACGGGCAGCTCTTTTGCAAGACCCATTTCTGTACTGAAGGTTCTGCTCTATGTAATGCAAAGTTAATTCACTTCGATTGGTAACACAGGAAAATTGTATTGAGAAACAGCCACAGATGATGCAGATCGGGCGGGTTGGTGAATCACCGGGGTGGGGGGGGGGGACACGAATCGCGCGACGCCGCTCCGACGCAAGTCTGACGATGCTGTGATGACCCCTGCGATTCTCCACGCTCGACGGGCCGAATGCCCGCCGGCACCGTCCACATGTGGTCCTACCCGGCGGGACCTCAGCGTCATGCTGTGTCCTGATGTGGGAGAGGTGGGATCCGACTCCGGGGGGGGGGGGTCTATGTCCCTCCGCGCCGGCCCAGAGACAACATGGCGGAGCCCTACAGTGGCCACTGGGCCGGTGCGGAGAAGGCAACCCACGTGCATGCGTGAACTCGCGCCGGCCGTGCTGGTGCCCGTATCGGTAGCTGGAGCTGCGTGAGGCGCTCCAGTGCCGTGCTGGCCCCCTGTGAGGTGCAGGAGCGCTGATCCTAGGGGCCAGGTGATGCCATCATAAAGCGCCTCACCGTTTACGACGGCGTCAACACTTAGCCCCAGGATTGGAGAATCCCATCCATCATTTGGAGAATGACACTATTTCTGGTCAAAAATAATAGGAAGAAGAACCAGGAAGTGAACATAGTTTGGAGATATCAAAAAGAAAAGTTGAAAAGTTAATTTTAAAACTTAAGTCATAACTAACCCTTGTTGATTTTGCTACGTATCTATTTGACAAGTCAAAACTCCATTTAATAGGTTTTCGTCTGCCAGGAATGGTTACAACAACATCCAAGTCAATTTCTTCAATTGGAGGAGCACCAGCCTGGTAATTAGCTAGACCTTGCAAAGCAACCATGGTCGCCTGGGGGAGTGGAAAAAAGAATCATGGTTAAACATAATTCAGACTTGCTTGCTTGCTCCAGAAATAAGAATAAATGACTAATTTCTTGTTTTGTTCTTGGAGAATAATCACAAAATGGTAGAAAAATTGTAGATTCTAGCGGCGGCACTGTGGCACAGCGCTTAGCGCTGCTGCCTCACAGTGCCAGGGACTTGGATTTGATTCTACCCTCCTTCAGTGTGGAGTTTGCATGTTCTCTCTATGCCTGAGTGGGTTTCCTCCGGCTGCTTCGGTTTCTTCCCACAGTCCAAAGATGTGCAGGTTAGGTGGATTGGCCATGATAAATTGCCCCTTAGTGTCCAACGGTTAGGTGGAGTTGCGGAGGTGGGATGTGGGCCTGGGTGGGGTTCTCATTCGAAGGGTCAGTGCAGACTCAATGGGCCAAATGACGTTTTTCTGCACTGTAGAGATTCTATGAAGACAGCAATGACATTCTGGTGTCAGATCCTGGCATACAGGGGAAAAGGATACTGAGCTTTAAATTCCTGAACAGTTAATTTAAACACAAATGGAATTTAGGGCACGATCCTCCGTCCATGATGCGACGGAAAAGTATCTCGCCATGGCGCAGCATGGCCGATTAAATAGGCGGGTTCGTTTTTTTGCAAATCTGCATATTAGTGCATGCAGTAACTGCCACAACACTTGAAAGGCTTGAAATACCCTGAGATCCTATGATATGCCAGTATTTATTCAATTCACAGTGCAGCATCTGTAACTACCCTTTCATTGACAGATTAATGGTTCAAACACAGCTGTCATGAGGTTTGTATATTTATCTTTCCATTTACGCTTGAATGCATCTAAAGTACTCTTCATTGACTCTAACTGCAATGGTTATAAACATTCTAGTTCTGATTGACAGCTGCTGGCCACTTCAAAGCAGCTAAGTGCTTTCACTTCTGCTATTGTAACTGCTCTTTTCTAACTGCAGAAAACAGTGAGGGGGGCAGGTTACACTCACACATGCATGATGTGTGTGGCAGAGGGGGTGGAGAAGGAGGATGAGGATGTTCCTCCTTGATGAGGGGTGGAGGTTCTCCCCTTGTCAGCAGAAGAGATCAACATTTGCATTGTGGGAAGGAGGGGGCCTGTCTCTGGACGCTGGTGGCCTGATACCAGTAAGTGCTGGGAAACTGGCATGTTCTCCGCTGTGCATTATTTTACACACTAAAGGTTTGAGAATTCTACCTCGCCGACACTCCTAGCACCAGCAGGACACAGTCCTGACTCTCCATGGGCGAGAGAAATTAGTCTCTGGAACGGGGAATACCGCCCATCATCAATTTGGTTGGAAGGACACTTATAAGCTATTCCAACCAGTTTTCATAAGATGTGCACTCAGTGCATAAGGTTTGCACTGAGTGCTGAATTTGGTGCATTTTGAGTGCTATAGTAAGAGTTTGGTGACTGAGGGAGTGCTGAATTTGGTGCATTTGAGTGCTATCGTAAGAGTTTGGTGACTGAGAGAGTTAGGTGAGGAGGGAGTAAGGTGCTCCTTTCATTTTGTTTCCGACATTTCCGCAAAGAGTGAGAAGAGAGCCAGGAGTTTACAGAAAGTGTAGCTGACTGGGAGCAGAGTCGGAGGGCGGAGATCTAGTTAGTCCACAGGGCAGCTATATTGTCAGGTAAGAGGGGATGGAGGCTAGGCCAGTTGCATGCTCCTCCTGTAGGATGTGGGTGGTGAGGGATACCACCGGTGTCCCCGCTGACTATACCTGCGGGGAGTGCATCCAACTTCAGCTCCTCAAAGACCGTGTTAGAGAACTGGAGCTGAAGATGGATGAACTTCGGATCATCCGGGAGGCAGAGGGGGTGATTGAGAAGAGTTACAGGGAGGTAACCACACCCAAGGTACAGGACAAGAATAGCTGGGTTACAGTCAGGGGGGAAAAAACAAACAGGCAGACAGTGCAGGGATCCCTCGTGGCCGTTCCCCTTCAAAACAAGTATACCATTTTGGATGCTGTTGGGGGGGATGACCTACCGGGGGAAGGCCTTAGCGGCCAGGTCTCTGGCACTGAGTCTGGCTCTGGGGCTCAGAAGGGAAGGGGGGAGAATCGAAAAGCAATAGTTGTAGGAGATTCAATGGTTAGGGGAATAGATAGGAGATTCTGTGGTCGCGAACGAGACTCCCGGAAGGTATGTTGCCTCCCGGGTGCCAGGGCCAGGGATGTCTCGGATCGTGTCGTCAGGATCCTTAAGGGGGAGGGGGTGCAGCCAGAAGTCGTGGTGCACATTGGTACCAACGACATAGGTAGGAAAAGGGGTGTGGAGGTAATAAACAAGTTTAGGGAGTTAGGCTGGAAGTTAAAAGCCAGGACAGACAGAGTTGTCATCTCTGGTTTGTTGCCGGTGCCACGTGATTGCGAGGCTAGGAATAGGGAGAGAGTGCAGTTGAACACGTGGCTGCAGGAATGGTGTAGGAGGGAGGGCTTCAGGTATTTGGATAATTGGAGCGCATTCTGGGGAAGGTGGGACCTGTACAAGCAGGACAGGTTGCATCTGAACCAAAGGGGCACCAATATCCTGGGAGGGAGGTTTTCTAGTACTCCTCGGGAGGGTTTAAACTAATTTGGCAGGGGAATGGGAACCGGATTTGCAGTCCAGCAACTAAGGTAGCCGATATTCAGGACGCCAACGCGTGTAATGAGGCAGTGGGGAAGGGAACACTGACAAAGGAGAGTACTTGCAGGCACGGAGATGGGTTGAAGTGTGTATACTTCAACGCAAGAAGCATCAGGAATAAGGTGGGTGAACTTAAGGCATGGATCGGTACTTGGGACTACGATGTGGTGGCCATCACGGAAACTTGGATAGAAGAGGGGCAGAAATGGTTGTTGGAGGTCCCTGGTTATAGGTGTTTCAATAAGATTAGGGAGGGTGGTAAAAGAGGTGAAGGGGTGGCATTGTTAATTAGAGATAGTATAACAGCTGCAGAAAGGCAGTTCGAGGAATATCACCCTAATGAGGTAGTATGGGTTGAAGTCAGAAATAGGGAAGGAGCAGTCACCTTGTTAGGAGTTTTCTATAGGCCCCCCAATAGTAGCAGAGATGTGGAGGAACAGATTGGTAAACAGATTTTGGAACGGTGCAGAAGTCACAGGGTAGTAGTCATGGGTCACTTTAACTTCCCAAATATTGAGTGGAAACTCTTTAGATCAAATAGTTTGGATGGGGTGGTGTTTGTGCAGTGTGTCCAGGAAGCTCTTCTAACACAGTGTGTAGATTGTCCGACCAGAGGAGGGGCAATATTGGATTTAGTACTTGGTAATGAACCAGGGCAAGTGATAGATTTGTTCGTGGGGGAGCATTTTGGAGATAGTGACCACAATTCTGTGACTTTCACTTTAGTAATGGAGAGGGATAGGTGCGTGCAACAGGGCAAGGTTTACAATTGGGGGAAGGGTAAATACGATGTTGTCAGACAAGAATTGAAGTGCATAAGTTGGGAACATAGGCTGTCAGGGAAGGACACAAGTGAAATGTGGAACTTGTTCAAGGAACAGGTACTACGTGTCCTTGATATGTATGTCCCTGTCAGGCAGGGAAGAGATGGTCGAGTGAGGGAACCATGGTTGACAAGAGAGGTTGAATGTCTTGTTAAGAGGAAAAAGGAGACTTATGTAAGGCTGAGGAAACAAGGCTCAGACAGGGCATTGGAGGGATACAAGATAGCCAGGAGGGAACTGAAGAAAGGGATTAGGAGAGCTAAGAGAGGGCATGAACAATCTTTGGCGGGTAGGATCAATGAAAACCCCAAGGCCTTTTACACATATGTGAGAAATATGAGAATGACTAGAGCGAGGGTAGGTCCGATCAAGGACAGTAGCGGGAGATTGTGTATTGAGTCTGAAGAGATAGGAGAGGTCTTGAACGAGTACTTTTCCTCTGTATTTACAAATGAGAGGGGCGATATTGTTGGAGAGGACAGTGTGAAACAGACTGGTAAGCTAGAGGAAATACTTGTTAGGAAGGAAGATGTGTTGGGCATTTTGAAAAACTTGAGGATAGACAAGTCCCCCGGGCCTGACGGGATATATCCAAGGATTCTATGGGAAGCAAGAGATGAAATTGCAGAGCCGTTGGCAATGATCTTTTCGTCCTCACTGTCAACAGGGGTGGTACCAGGGGATTGGAGAGTGGCGAATGTCGTGCCCCTGTTCAAAAAAGGGACTGGGGATAACCCTGGGAATTACAGGCCAGTTAGTCTTACTTCGGTGGTAGGCAAAGTAATGGAAAGGGTACTGAAGGATAGGATTTCTGAACATCTGGAAAGACACTGCTTGATTAGGGATAGTCAGCACGGATTTGTGAGGGGTAGGTCTTGCCTTACAAATTTTATTGAATTCTTTGAGGAGGTGACCAAGCATGTGGATGAAGGTAAAGCAGTGGATGTAGTGTACATGGATTTTAGTAAGGCATTTGATAAGGTTCCCCATGGTAGGCTTCTGCAGAAAGTAAGGAGGCATGGGATAGTGGGAAATTTGGCCAGTTGGATAACGAACTGGCTAACCGATAGAAGTCAGGGAGTGGTGGTGGATGGCAAATATTCAGCCTGGATCCCAGTTACCAGTGGCGTACCGCAGGGATCAGTTCTGGGTACTCTGCTGTTTGTGATTTTCATTAATGACTTGGATGAGGGAGTTGAAGGGTGGATCAGTAAATTTGCAGACGATACAAAGATTGGTAGAGTTGTGGATAGTAAGGAGGGCTGTTGTTGGCTGCAAAGAGACATAGATAGGATGCAGAGCTGGGCTGAGAAGTGGCAGATGGAGTTTAACCCTGAAAAGTGTGAGGTTGTCCATTTTGGAAGGACAAATATGAATGCGGAATACAGGGTTAACGGTAGAGTTCTTGGCAATGTGGAGGAGCAGAAAGATCTTGGGGTCTATGTTCATACAGCTTTGAAAGTTGCCACTCAAGTGGATAGAGCTGTGAAGAAGGCCTATGGTGTGCTCGCGTTCATTAACAGAGGGATTGAATTTAAGAGCTGTGAGGTGATGATGCAGCTGTACAAAACTTTGGTAAGGCCACATTTGGAGTACTGTGTACAGTTCTGGTCACCTCATTTTAGGAAGGATGTGGAAGCTTTGGAAAAGGTGCAAAGAAGATTTACCAGGATGTTACCTGGAATGGAGAGTAGGTCTTACGAGGAAAGGTTGAGGGTGCTAGGCCTTTTCTCATTAGAACGGAGAAGGATGAGGGGCGACTTGATAGAGGTTTATAAGATGATCAGGGGAATAGATAGAGTAGACAGTCAGAGACTTTTTCCCCGGGTGGAACAAACCATTACAAGGGGACATAAATTTAAGGTGAAAGGTGGAAGATATAGGAGGGATATCAGAGGTAGGTTCTTTACCCAGAGAGTAGTGGGGGCATGGAATGCACTGCCTGTGGAAGTAGTTGAGTCGGAAACATTAGGGACCTTCAAGCAGCTATTGGACAGGTACATGGATTACGGTAAAATTATACAGTGTAGATTTATTTGTTCTTAAGGGCAGCACGGTAGCATTGTGGATAGCACAATTGCTTCACAGCTCCACGGTCCCAGGTTCGATTCCGGCTTGGGTCACTGTCTGTGCGGAGTCTGCACGTCCTCCCCGTGTCTGCGTGGGTTTCCTCCGGGTGCTCCGGTTTCCTCCCACAGTCCAAAGATGTGCAGGGTAGGTGGATTGGCCATGATAAATTGCCCTTAGTGTCCAAAATTGCCCTTGGCGTTGGGTGGAGGTGTGAGTTTGGGTCGGGTGCTCTTTCCAAGAGCCGGTGCAGACTCAGGGGGCCGAATGGCCTCCTTCTGCACTGTAAATTCAATGATAATCTATGATTAATCTCGGACAAAGGTTCGGCACAACATCGTGGGCCGAAGGGCCTGTTCTGTGCTGTATTTTCTATGTTCTACGTTCTATGTTCTATGTGCAAAACCGTTCGAGATGAACAAAACCAATAAATTTTCTTGTTTAAATAATCAGTGTTTTATATTTTGTTTCGTTGTTGAATACTGAGTATTGGTTCAGTTTATTTTACAAATATTTAGGTGACGAATTTCTAAATCATGTTGCTCGTCAGTAGATCACTGCAGAAGCTCTGACATATCAAAAATGCCATCTTTTTTGGGATAGAAAAATAAAAGTGAAAATACCGGGCAATCTCTGTGACAAAGAGTCACCCAGACTCGAAACGTTAGCTCCCTTCTCTCTACACAGATGCCGAGATTACCCCAGTATTTTCTGCTTTTGGTTCAGGTCCCAGCATCCGCAGTAATTTACTTTTACATTTTAGAATAGAATTTGAATACAATGGTTTAAGTACATTTGAAAGATCCTGGTCTAACATTCCGCTGGGATTACATTAGAGTGAGATCATGCTGATCAGCTGATTGTAAGGGGAAGCTTTGCTGACTCTCATTTGATCCACACCATTTCCCGAATTTCCCGTCAATGTGCTGGTTGTGTAGAATTATAGCTACTCAAATATGAGAAAGAATTTTCTAATGCTTTGCAAATGGTGGAAAAAGGTCATTCATTCCAGTTTCTGCCATTTGTACCACAGCTTTCCTGGACAAAAGAATGTCTGGCCTTGGCATCCAACATTGCTGACCGCGGATGGAGTGTGTCAAGAGTAAATGAACTGCACAAGCTATTATTTTGCATCCTTTTATGACAGCTCAGAAGCCACTGGCTGTGGTGAATTACAGACCTCCATAGTTTGCCAAAATCAATCAGTCACCATGCTCTCTTCAAAGAGATCCTCAAGAAATTTGACAAAACCAATTAAGTGAGCCTGAGGAGGGAACGCCAATGAGGATCAAGAGCATACCTTCATGGTGCGGGGAAGTCCACCCACTATTTCGCAACAGCATAAAATCTGCCCCTTCATCCCTTTCAGAGATTCTCCAGGCCTTCTGATTCACTACTCCATTAATAGACATAAGTTATAAAGCACTAAATCACAATTAACTATTTGTTCATGTCCATCAGGTCGTGTGCACTAACATATTCACTAATGAACCTCCGAAGTATTGTTCTATGAAATTTGAGAGACTAGCTCAACTTGTATACCAGCACAAGCCTTTCTCTTTGGGAAGTGGTGAATTCCTGTTTGACATCAATAAGAAGGAAAGACTTAAACCTCCTCCAATCTTAAAGATCTCGGCTAAAATGATCTCTTATTTTCAAAAAAATGAATTCAATACAAATGTAAAGTAGAACAATGCAACCTGTGTGGAGCTGTAGCCTCCTCCATATTCGCTTCTTTGTGACAGCCATTTAACTGCTTTACCAGCTTGGTCAAAATTCTCAAACTGCACAAGAGCCAGAAGGGCATATCCTGTGGCTTCAATTGTGTACAACGAGTTGACATTTCCAGCTTCTGCCCAGTACGATTCCCCTAAAAGGGTCTCTGAAAATAATAAGTTAAAATGAAGATCATTGATAGCAAGTGTGCTGCCCCTTTCAAATAAATTGGCGTATGGTCCTGTGTGCTCTAGCTCCAACAAAAAGGAAATCCTTTGAAGCAAATTCATCCAGTTCTGACAGAGAGGCACATTGCCAATTATAAAATGCATTGTCAGGGAGATTCAATGGGAATTCAATCGGTAATGATGCTCCTGATGAATTATTCTGTGAGTAAGAAGTAATGGAACCAGAAAAATCAAAGCTCCTCCTGCTTTTGGAGCTTTTAAAAATTAGGAATAAAACATTTATTGGATAACAAATGTTGAATTTTCATGTTTAAAATTATTTTTTTCTGCACTCTTCTAGCCAATATATTTAATCACAAAACTATCTGAGTTTCCTCACTGAAATACCCCAGCATCACATTCCAAGATTTCTATTAAGTCATATTCCAAAGCAATGAACGTCGAAGGATAATTATTCTGCCTTCATTCTCAGCATCTAACGTTGCTGATCCTCGTTAGACCCACAACTGCCAAAATGTCATATTCCTTATCATTAACAATTCCCAATGAAGGCTTCTCCCATCAGCAGGGATGTTGCACACAAATTCAGGCTCCCTAGACCTACAACAGCATCAAGACTGAGGCTACTGGTTGTTGACATCCTGGTGATGCTCTCAAGAGACTCGCCATTTTGTCCTCATGTCTCCATTATGGAATGGTAGCGGTGGTGGCAAGGTAGCACAGTGGTTAGCACTGTTACTTCACAGCACCAGGGTCCCAGGTTCGACTCCCGGCTTGGGTCACTGTCTGTGTGGAGTCAGCACGTTCTCCACGTGTCTGCGTGGGTTTCCTCCGGGTGCTCCGGTTTCCTCCCACAAGTCCCGAAAGGCGTGCTTGTTAGGTGAATTGGACATTCTGAATTCTCCCTCTGTATCGCCGAACAGGCGAAGGAGTGTGGCAACGAGGGGATTTTCATAGTAACTTCATTGTTGTGTTTGTGTAAGCCTACTTGTGACACTAATAAATATTATTATTATAACTGCAATTATCACTGCGGCTTGAACTCATCTGATGGGTGGAGGCCCAGTCACTGACTAAAGAACCACCTCTCATCAGATGAACTATACTGGGTGCCCAGCAAACAATGCTGCACCAACATGAAGGAGATGGGGCTGAAAGCTATTTTTCAGGAGCAGTGGCAAACATGCTCATCACTAATCAGCTCTGATTCAATGGAGCAGAAACTGGGCACAATGTAATTTGTTGTAAGCTCCTTTCGCACTGTGAGCAAAAACAACTTCACCTCCTCAACGTTAATTCAAGGGGCTGGTTTAGCACAGTGGGCTAAACAGCTGGCTTGTAATGCAGAACGATGTCAGCAGCGCGGGTTCAATTCCCGTACCAGCCTCCCCGAACAGGCGCCGAAATGTGGCAACTAAGGGCTTTTCACAGTAACTTCATTGAAGCCTACGTGTGACAATAAGCGATTATTATTATTGATTAGATAAAGGGAAATGTTCGCTACCTCATGAGTGCAGTGAATTCGGAATTTTCAAACTAGCTCAAGTTCTGATTTCAGGGTTCAAGCCAGAATTGTCCCCACCTTGGTTTTTATTAACTAACCATTTCACTAAGGTGGTGAGGATTCGATGTCCTTTTACAGGATTAACAATTTCATTTACTGTGACAGTCGCTGGGTGTGCAGAGATGGACAGAATGTCAGTAGGAAAATTCTAACGACAGAGAAAATGCGGACTTACCGGAAGCAAATTTCATCAGGTTGTCCAGTTTGTTTATTCTCAATAGTGATAGAGCATAAGTTGCTATTGTCACCGAGTATGTTCTCTTCAGATTACCAATCCTATTTTGCACATAGTCTGCTGCTTTTCTGATACTGATATCATAATTCTGAAATTAATGAATAATAATTAAATTAAGAGATTTTAGAATGACAATTTATCAACTGTTATCAACTTGTGTATTGAGAAAACATTCACAGCAGTAATATTTCTTGAATATGTAAACTCAGGTGTACCTGTTTTGTTTCTTCACTTTGCTCATAACAATTTGGCACATAATGGAACATAAATCTACCGGTTATGTCTTCATAATGCACTGTGCCCATGCTAAGTAAGGACATTTTATTTTAAAAGTCTCTTCAACAACAACGTACAACCACTTATGCTGAACAGTCTGGTGCCACCAGATATTGCAGGACTGCTCCTTCTGATCTAAATTGAATTAACTGAGACTGATATTCTTTGCACCCGAATCATTATCAATGAGCCAGCTTCCAGTTTCACCATGATCCTATAATCAATCCACATCCACTGATCGCACTCCTTTCTCTGATCACTCCAGACCTCTAACCTCGAACATCTTACTTCCCCCATTCCCCTGTAGCTACTGATTTCTCTCCCCTGCTCTATCCTCCTTATATTTCCGTGCCTTGTCTCCAAATTCTCTTTCAATTTTGAGTAGCTTCCATGCGTTAACCATCAGAATCCACATCTTTGTCCTTCGCAATAAAGATTTTTGGTCATAAAGTTGTTGAACTGGGTGGGTGACAATGCTACAGCAAGGGAATCAGGACATCTGGGACCCGAGTAAAAATGACAACAGACAGGATCATGATTATCAATGACGTCAATGATTTTGTCGGGTAGTCTGCTGTCGATCACTTCCAAACTTACATCCTGAATAATTGCCAAATATACGAGATTCCCTTTTCTGATTGATATGTATGGAAAACAAGAGTCAGGTCTTTTAGATGAGATGGGAGACAATTGGAGGTAATTTTGTTATGGGAAAGGCTTTGTCTTATCACATGGCTTCAGTGATGTCATTGTTGTGGTGGAGCTGGGCTGTGGCTCTGTGAGCTGTTTTGGTTTCACTTTCACATGGTGAGAAGGGGTCAGAATCTCAGGAAAAGCCAGTCTTATTCAAGTGAGAATGCAGAGTGCTGGGTCATGCCTTTGAATTGGAACAGTTAAGGGGGAATTCACTAAGTGTTATACATAGATTACTGTAGCTGTGTGGGGTATCTTTATTTTGTAATTGATAAACATTCTTGCTGTTTGGTTATATATAAATGTTAACTAAGTTCTTAGAATAAAGCATATTTTGATTAAAGTGTCTAGGAAGACTGTTGCATCACACCTGAAGGGAAGGCCCTTCTGTTCATCCTAGCCAAATTCAACAAAAAGTTATAGGTCAGTGAACTCCATAACATACTTTGGAGTTTCTAAACCCTGGCCCATAACAAATTCAAGAAAGCTTTAACAAAATCATCTGAACCAAAATATTGCATCACATTACTCTTAAAAAAGGGGCTCCATTACCTCGATGTAAATTGAACAAATATATTTAGCCTCAAGCATCGCGATGAGCACAAATGCAGTCAGTGATGTGTCGCTTTCTGACCCATGGACTCCTCCCTGAAACATACAAAAAAAATGAAGCATTTCCTTCAGGCACATTCCCACATTCTGACTCAAAGCAAATAGGAGTAGTTAAACTGCTGCAGGACGGCTTGTGGCACAGTGGGAGTGTGCCACTTCAGGATTTGATGGCCATGGAAGGTGCATCCATAACATGGACACATAGGTTGTTTATCAGCCTGTACACCTTCAAATTCACCTGATGGCAGAAGAGCTTCCAGGTCAGCCACGCTGTATATGGCAAACCACTGTAGTACTTTGCCAGGTATAATTGTGGACCCATCCAATGGAAATCTTAAGGTATGGTACCTGAAGGAGGAATTAAACTGCTGATTTCATTTCTGGAGTTAATTGTTTGGCAAAGATTTACGAAAACAATAAAAGGTATGAAAAAACACTCAGGGAAAATTGGGGCAAAAATATCCGATAATTCAGGTCATAATTAAAATCTCAAAGCCTCGAATTCATCTGAAGGAACAATCTGACAATGTTGGAACATCAGGAATGTTGTGTGAATACAACTTAGATGTGAACTTTTTAAAACAACAATTTTAAAACCAAAAGCCTTAACATTTAGTTAAGTTGATCAATTTTGAAGAAGCTCATGGAAAAGGTGAAAGGAACAAGTTTCCCAACAACTCGAAAAATATAGCAGAATGCTTTCCCACGTCGAGGGGCACAGAACAGACACCAAAGAAAAGTGAAGAACGTGAAGATGGATTTGGAGTGGGAAGAGGAATGTTACGTAAAGAGCTTTGAAAACAGAAGGATTTGGAGGTTTGGTCCAGAGAACAGTGACACGGTGGTTGAAAGAACATTCACAATAGTGAAGAGCAAAGGAGCGAAACAACTGAAGGATGAATGCAGGTTGTAAGAGTGACTGAGATATCGGTCAAGAAGGCATTTGAACAAATAAAAAAGGCTAAAGGAGAAGGCGAAGGGAAGATTTGATCAAGATGTTCAAAATCGTGAAGAGCTCTGATAGTGTAAATAGAGGAGAACGTGATCCCAGTGGGAGAGGATTCTGAATAAAGAAATTCACATATAAACCAGAGACAATGGGCGGGATTCTCCGCTGTTGAGATTCTCCGTTGCACTGGAAAACCCAGAGATTTCCCGATGGCATGGGGTTGCCCACAAAGGGCAACCCCATTGGCCAGCTGGCAAAACAGAGAATCCCGGGGGGGCGCCATATCAGTGGCGGGATTCTCTGACCCCCCCGCTGGGTCGGAGAATCGCCGGGGGGGGGGTGGGGGGGGGGGTGATGTGAATCCCACCCCACCGCTCCGACGCCAGCTGCCGAATTCTTCGGCGCCAGTTTTTGGGCGCGCCACGCTGGTCAGGGGCCGTTGGCAATGGCCCCCTCCAGACGATTCTCCGGGCACCGATGGGCCGAGCGGCTGTCCGTTTTCATCCAGTCCCGCCGGTGTGGATTAGACAAGGTCCATACCGGCGGGACCTGACTTTGAGGGCGGCTTGCAGAGTCCTCAGGGGAGCGCGGGGGGATCCAGCCCCGGGGGGGCCCACGGTGCCCTGGCCCGCGATCGGGGCCCACCGATCTGCAGGCGGGCCTGTGCCGTGGGGGTACCCTTTCCCTCCGCGCCGACCTCTGTAAAGCTCCGAGATGGCCGGCGCAGAAGAAACCCCCTGCGCATGCAGCAGAACACGCTGGCGCTCCTGCGCATCCGCCAACTCGTGCCGGCCAGCGGAGGCCCTTCGGTGCCAGTTGGCGCAGTGCCAACCGCTCCAGCGCCGCCCTAGCCCCCAGAAGTGCGGAGGATTCCCTACCGTCCGGACGGCCCGACGCCGGAGTGGTTCACGCCACTCCTTGGCGCCGGTTCGGCCCGCCCTGCCGATTGCGGGAGAATCCCGCCCCAGAGATCTGGTGCAGCGGGATGGAGAATCCCGCCCAATGTTGCATTTAATGCAGCAAGCTGTGATCTGAAGAAGTGGTACAAGAAGGTTCAAAATAACTGCAGAGAGCTGGAGGAACACTTTAAGGGCAAAAATCTGGGGAAGCAGCACGGGACTGAGGCAAACTGGATATTTCTGTCAAAGAGCTAGCATAGGCACGATGGACTGAATGGCCTCATTCTGTCCTATAACATTTTCACAAATCAATTGCTTTATTTCTTTATTATAACCATCTGCACTGAACACGAGAAAGAAGAAACATCTTGCGTACAATCATCACAGTGCTCATTACAGGAGCGTCCTCTTGGAAATGACCATCAGGTTTCTGTTTATTTAAAATCAACCACTTTGCAGCTCCACAGAGAATATCTGCTTGAATTGTGATCAAATTGTACGACATCGCAAACACTTTCAGCACGTAAGCAGTCAACCTACAAGGAAATAAATCCAATTTAAACCCATTTTTAAAAGAATATTGTGTAAGGAACAGATTTTATGAGGTAAATTAATCTAAAGAAACTTTACACAATTAAACTTTTCAACACCACTGCAATTAATGATTCAATGTGCACAGATGTTGAAATCAAAAAGACTATTTGATCTAAATCATTTATCTTTATGGAAATCATATTTGGCACACACTGAAGGTTTATGAAACTCTCTCCCTAAACCCCTTCGCCTCTTGACATCAATCTCCTTGAAGATGTTCCTTTAAACCTACTTCTTGGACCAAGCTTGTGGACACCTGTCCTAATATCTCCTTACGTTGCTTGGTGACAGATTCCGTTTGGTAATCACTCCTGCAAAGCATCTTGGGAGGTATAATTATATTAAAGCTGCTATTAAAATACGAGATGTTGTATCATAGTAGAGAGGCATGTATCGAAAGAGAATGCTCCTTCATATTGCATGGGAGATTTTCATGGATTTTGTGCATCCTATTCTCCGAGTAGTACATAATTAAATTTTTGATACCAGACTCATTAGCCCGAAGGCAGGAGCAGGAACAGAACAACTTGTATTTGTTTCCCACCTGTTATGGATCCAGTCCAGAACCCCAATTTTGGTTAAGAGCCCGGACTAGAAGTCAACTGCTTGCATTTGGTAAAATTGTGAAGAACTGTTACTACCAACAGGAGTGATAATCCTGACCAGCAGCCAGCTTTTAGAATCACTACAGTGCAGAAAGAGGCCATTTGGCCCATCGAGTCTACACTGAACCTTTGAAAGAGCACCCGACCTAGACCAATGCCCCACCCTATCCCTGTAACCCAGTAAACCCACATAACCTTTTGGACACAAGGAAGTAATTTAGCATAGCCAATCCACCTAACCTGCACATCTTTGGGCTGTGGGAGGAAACCTGGAGCACCCGGATGAAATCCATGCAGTCACAGGGAGAACGTGCAAACTCCACACAGACAGTCACCCATGGCCGGAATCAAACCCGGGTCCCTTGCGCTATAAGGTAGAAGTGCTAACCACAGTGCCACCGTGTTGCCCACATTAAAACAGACTTTAATTTGAACAGAGAATTAGGAATATTAGCAACAAAGAAATAGCTTTAAAGTAAACAGGTACAACATCTTAACTTGATTCCTGAAACTTGCTTCTCCATTCCAATAAAGCAAACCCATACATTTCAAATACCGCTTAAGTATAAAGTTAAGAACCAGGTTTTACGTGGTGCACAGTCCTTGGAGAGAGAAACCTTGTTTTTATTAGAACCAAGTTGAAAACCTTCTGTTCATCTGCAAGTCTTACAGGCAATGTATTTTTTCCAGACAGACCTGGTCCCTCCCATCAGCTACACCAGCTGCACTCAAAGCACACAGCATTCCTTTGCCTTTTGTTCAAAGCATCCTTTGTAAGCAGGAATGAGAGTCCAGCAAGGTATGCTGCCAGCCAGGAGCCAGGGTGAGGGACATCTCTGACTGGCTTGAAAGCATATTAGATGGGAGAGGGAGGATCCAGTTGTTGTGGTCTATGTTGGGACAATTGCAATGGAGGGGGATAGGGCCATACCGCAGGGCAAGGTTTATAATTGGGGATGGGGTAATTATGATGCGATTAGGCAAGAATTAGGAAGCATAAGATGGGAACAGAAACTGTCAGAGAAAGGCACAAATGAAAAGTGGAGCTTGTTCAAGGAACAAATACTGCGTGTCCTTGATAGGCATGTCCCCGTCAGGCAGGGAGGAAATGGCCGTGTGAGGGAACCATGGTTCACAAAAGAGGTTGAATGTCTTGTCAAGAGGAAAAAGGAAGAGTATGTAAGGATGAGAAGACAAGGTTCAGTAGGGTCGCTTGAGGGTTACAAGGTAGCAAGGAATGAGCTGAAAAAGGGCTTAGGAGAGCTAGAGGGCATGAGAAGTCCTTGGCGGGTCGGATCAAGGAAAACCCCAAAGCTTTTTACTCTTATGTGAGAAATAAAAGAATGACCAGGGTGAGGGTAGGGCTGGTCAAGGACAGTAGTGGGAACTTGTGCATGGAATCAGAAGAAAGCGGAGAGGCGTTGAATGAATACTTTTCTTCAGTGTTCACAAAGGAGAGGGGCCAGTTTTGAGGATGAGAGTGTGATTCAAGTGGGTAGGCTAGAGGAGGTAGATGTTCTGAGGAAGGATGGATTAGCAATTTTGAAAAACCTGAGGGTCGACAAGTTCCCTGGGCCAGATGGGATATATCCAAGGATTCTTTGGGAGGCAAGGGATTAGATTGCAGAGCCTTTGGCTTTGATCTTTGGGTCCTCGCTGTCCACGGGGATAGTGCCAGAGGACTGGAGAGTGGCGAATGATGTTCCTCTGTTCAAGAAAGGGAATAAGAATGACCCTGGTAATTATAGGTCAGTTAGTCTTACTTTGGTGGTCGGTAAGATAATGGAAAAGGTCCTGAAGGATAGGATTTATGACCATTTGGAAAGATGCAGCTTAATCTGGGATAGTCAACACGGATTTGTGAAGGGTAGTTCTTGCCTCACAAATTTGATTGAATTCTTTGAGGAGGTAACTAAGTGTGTAGATGAAGGTCGAGCAGTTGATGCCGTATACATGGATTTTATTAAGGCGTTTGATAAGGTTCCCCATGATCGGCTCATGAAGAAAGTAAGGAGGTGTGGGATAGAGGGAAATTTGGCCAATTGGATAAATAACTGGCTATCACATAGAAGACAGAGGGTGGTGGTGGATGGAAGATTTTCAGACTGGAGACCGGTTTCCAGCGGTGTACCACAGGGATCAGTGCTGGGTCCTCTGCTATTTGTGATTTTTATCAATGACTTGGAGGAGGGGGCTGAAGGGTTGGTCAGTAAATTTGCTGATGACACCAAGATTGGTGGAGTAGTGGATGAGGTGGAGGGCTGCTGTAGGCTGCAAAGAGACATTGACAGGATGCAGAGCTGGGCCGAAAAATGGCAGATGGAGTTTAACCCTGATAAGTGCGAGGTGATTCATTTTGGTAGGACAAATTTGAATGCGGATTACAGGGTCAACGGCAGGGTTCTGAGGAATGTGAAGGAACAGAGAGATATTGGGGTTCATGTCCACAGATCTCTGAAGGTTGCCACTCAAGTGGGTAGAGCCGTGAAGAAGGCTTATAGTGTGTTAGCGTTTATTAACAGGGGGCTTGAGTTTAAGAGCCGCGGGATTATGCTGTAACTATACATGACCCTGGTGAGACCACATTTGGAGTATTGTGTGCAGTTCTGGTCACCTCATTATAGGAAGGATGTGGAAGCATTGGAAAGGGTGCAAAGGAGATTTACCAGGATGCTGCCTGGTTTGGAGGGTAGGTCTTATGAGGAAAGGTTGAGGGAGCTAGGGCTTTTCTCTTTGGAGTGGAGGAGAATGAGAGGCGACTTAATAGAGGTTTATAAAGATAATGAGGGGGATAGATAGTGGACACTCAGACTATTTCCTCGGGTGGATGTAGCTGTTACAAGGGGGTATAACTATAAGATTCAGGGTGGGAGATATAGGAGGGATGTCCGAGTTAGGTTCTTTACTCAGAGAGTGGTTAGGGTGTGGAATGGACTGCCTGCTGTGATAGTGGAGTCGGACACTTTAGGAACTTTCAAGCGGTTATTGGATAGGCACATGGAGCACACCAGAATGACAGGGAGCGGGATAGCTTGATCTTGGTTTAGGACAATGCTCGGCATAACATTGAGGGCCGAAGGGCCTATTCTGTGTTGTACTGTTCTATGTAAACAGTAGAGGCAAAACTAGGAAAGAGGACCTGTTGGGAGAGTATCAGCACTTGGATTAAATTAAAGAACAGGTCCTCAAAGGTTATAACTTCACGATTACTACCCGAGCCACGTGTGAATTGATGTAGGGTTGAAACTGGCATTTAAATATTCAGAGTTATCAGACTATTTGGAAGGACAGGTGGGAAGGTAAGGGAGGTGGTGTAGCTCTGATATTTAAGGATGACATTAGGGCAATAGTGAGAGATGACATAGGTTCAATGGAGAAAAAGGTTGAATCCATTTGAGTGGAAATTAGGAACAGCAAGGAGAAAAGCTCGCTGGTAGGATTGGTCTATAGGCCACAGAATAATAACATCATTGTCGGGCGGGCAATAACTAAAGAAATAACTGATGCATGTAAAACTGATACGGCAATTGCCATGGGGGATTGGAATCTACAGGTCAAACCAGCTTTGTGGAGGAGTTCAAGTATCCATGACAGTTTCCTCAAAAAGTATGTAATGTAACCTATGAGGGAGCAAGCTGCCCTAGATCTGGTGTGTGTAATGAGACAGGAATAATTAATTATCTCTTAGTTAGGGATCCTCTTGGAAGGAGCGATCACAGTATGGTTGAATTTAAAATACAGAAGGAGGGTGAGAAGGTAAAATTCAATACCAGTGTCTTGTGCTTAAAAAAGGACTGAAATGGAATGAGGGACGAGTTGACTAAGGTAACTGGGAGCAAGTACATTTTGATGGGCCGATTGTGGAACAGTGGAGGACTTTTAAAGCCATTTTCCAGCAAAGGTAGACACCAATAAAAAGGAAGGACAGTAGGAAAAGGGTTAATCAGCCATGGATATCTAAGGAAATAAAGAAAGATATCAAATTGAAAGAAAATGCATAGAAAGTGGCAAAGATTAGCGGAAACTGGAGGATTGGGAAATCTTTAAACGTCAACAGAAAGCCAGCAAAAAACTATAAAGCAAATTGAGAGATAATAAGAGTAAACTAGCTCAGAATATAAAAACAGATAGCAAAAGTTTCCACAAATATATGAAACGAAAGTGGCCAAGGTAAACATTGGTCCTTTAGAAGATGAGAAGGGGGATTTAATCATGGGAAATGGGGAAATGGCCGAGGCACTGAACAGCTATTTTGTGTCGGTCATCACAGTGGAAGACACAAATAACATGCCAATAATTGATGGCAAGTAGGCCAGGTGAGGATTTAAAAACAATGATTATCATTAAGGAGGCAGTGTTGGACAAGCTAATAGTGCTGAAGGTAGACAGGTCTCCTGGAATGCATCGCAGGGTACTAAAAGAGATGGCGGGAGAAATAGCAAATGCGCTTGTGGTAATTTGCTGGACTCTGGGGCATTTCTGGCAGATTGAAAAACAGCAAATGTGATGCCACTGTTTAAAAAAGGAGGTAGACAAAAGGCGGGTAACTATAGGCCGGTTAGCTTAACCTGCAGTGGGGAAAATGCTTGAATCAAGGAAGAAATAGTGGGACATCTGGAAAGAAATTGTCCCATTGGGCAGACACAGCATTCGGTTCATGAAAGGCAGGGCAGGTCATGTTGAACTACTTTATTGGAATTCTTTGAGGGCATTACGAGTGCGGTGGACAATGGGGAACTGGTGGATGTGGTGTATCTGGATTTCCAGAAGGCATTCAACAAGGTGCCGCACAAAAGGCTGTTGCACAAAGGTGCACGGCATTACAGGTAATGTATTAGCATGGATAGAGGATTGGTTGACAAACAGAAAACAAAGAGTGGGGATAAATGGGTGTTTTTCTGGTTGGTGATCAGTGGTTAGTGGTATGCTTCAGGAATCATTTTTGGATCTGCAATTGTTTGCAATTTACATAGAGGATTTGGAGTTGGGGACCAAGTGTAATGTGTCAAAGATCGCAGATGACACTAAGATGAGTGGTAGAGCAAAGTGTGCAGAAGACACTGAAAGTCTGCAGAGGTATATAGATCGTTTAAGTGAGTGGTCAAGGGTCTGGCAGATCGAGTACAATATTGGTAATTGTGAGGTCATCCATTTTGGTAAGGATAACAGCAAAATTGACTTATTTATATGGTAAAAAATTGCAGCATGCTGCTGTGCAGAGGGACCTGGGTGTCCTTGTGCATGAATCGCAAAAAGCTGGTTTGCAGGTGCAGCAGGTAATTAGGAAGGCAAATGGAATTTTGTCCTTCACTGCTGGAGGGATGGAGTTTAAAAACAGGAAGGTTATGTTGCAGCTGGATAGGGTGCTGGTGAGGCACAACTGGAGTACTATGTACAGTATTGGCCTCCTTACTTGATAAAGGATGTACTGGCACCAAAGGAGGTGCAGAGGAGACTCACTCAGTCTATTCCAGAGTTGAGAGGATTGGCTTATGAGGAGAGACTGAGTAGACTGGGACTATACTGTAGGAATTCAGAAGAATGAGGGGGATCTTAAAAAATCATATAAAATTATGAAGGGAGGTTGTTTTCACTGGCGAGTGAAACTAGAAATAGGGAGCACAGCCTCAAAATAAAGGGGTGCAGATTTAGGACTGAGTTGAGGAGGAACTTCTTCACCCAAAGGGTTGCAAATCTGTGGAATTCCTTGCCTGGTGAAGCAGTTGAGGCGACCTCGTTGAATGCTTTTAAGGCAAAGATAGAAAGGTTTTTGAACAGTAAAGGAACTAAAGGTTATGATGAGTGGGCAGGTAAGTGGAGCGGAGTTCACAAAAAGATGAGCCATGCTGTTATTGAATGGTGGAGCAGGCTCGAGGGGCCAGATGGCCTACTCCTGCCCCCTAGTTCTTATGTTGTTGCAAGGTTTGCCTTGGTTTGTTTAGCCAGGCTCAAACTGGTACAACATTTGTGATGAATGTAGGAATTTCAGACATACTGTATTATAGGTATTTGGTGCAGTAAAGGTTAAGAGTCTGAGTTAGTGTGTGTGACTGCTGTCATGTTTTTAAAATAAATCTTAGTTTGAAAGACAACCACGTTTTGGAGCCAGAGGTGCAATTAAAGTATCACAAAAAGCATGGGCTGATGGAATGTTGTTTGGATTAAGGGGAGTCCCTGTGGGGTTAATTAGATTTCAGCTTGGTAAAATGATGTAATTGCTGGGAGGAGCTAATATATCAGGCATTTTGCAGAAAAGCAGTGTTCGTTGGAGATGTGAACAGAAGTCAAGCATTTCAGTTCAGTTTAAAAGGTATGTCTGTAGATAGATTAACAGTTTCTTTTCAAGCAGTTCAGAAGAGTGTAAGCTGAAACCAGTTAAATAGAGCCAAATAGAGCTTCAGAGAATCCCGCTGCAGATCTTTTCTTTAAACCAGCGTCAAAAGATCTATTTTTGGCTAAGAACATCTCTGTTAAGCAGGAATTCGTGAGAGCTAACTGTGGATTGAGAACTGAGATGGTTTTCATTTTGTTTGAGTGGGAATAAAGATGTCAGTTGAGAGTTACAGTATTCGCTGTATCACTTAGCATCGTTTAATGCTAAGTTATTTTCTGGTGTGATGTTAAAGATATTTCACTACTGTGTTCTTAATAAAGTTTGTTTCAATCTATCATATCCCTATTTTTTTTTTAAATCACTCCTGGAGAGAGGTATCATTTCCTTACAGTCTTACAAAATTAAAATTAAATATTGGGGTTTCTGTCTAGTATCCTAGCCGCTGTTGGGATCTGATCTGGATCATAATACATGACATTAGCTAGCTATTAGCAAACAGGTAAGAGAGCTTTTAATATTTATTAGCAGAACACTGATAACCTCATTTTTCATCACAGTCCTAGCAGATATACAGTCTGTATGCATTTCAATAACATTACTGGACAATTTCTTGCATTCATCACACACATGAAACATAATAAAACATCCTAAGTCATTTCACAGAAACAAGATTCTATAATGTATGTCAAAACAATATTACCAGGAAAAGAGAGAAAGGAAACATTTAATTTGCTAACATACCACGTGCTAGATGGTCGACTCATGAATGCTGCGTACGAGTTATCCGGTTTACGATATGCCAATTGCTGAACATAACCTGAGTGGAAAACAAATCAAATTACAAAACAAAGATCGACAAACACTGGAAATCCTAAATGAAAATCATAACAAACTGGGAAAATCAGTGATCTGATCACAGAATACAGTATCAGAGAAAACAGAAAGAAATCTGGGAGCTTGCAGAAAATGTTGACTGATCAAAGCCAGGGTCAAGGTGCGCAAATGGTTCCTTGATCCAATCCCATTTCATATCGTCTCCTACATTCAGTTCTTAAATGCTTTAAGTTAACCCCATTCTGTCTATGAGCCGATTTCACCCAATCATAGGGCCTCAGAATTTAACTTTGGACTTGCATATTCTTTTCTCCTTGTTGTCAGGTTATGACCAGCACAGGTCTCTCCTCTGCTATGCCTTTGTTACCTGAATTCCCCTCCATGTCTTGCAAGTGCATTTTGTAACAAGTATACCGTTTTGGATACTGTTGGGGGGGATAGCCCATCAGGGGAAAACAACAGCAGCAGCCTGAACACTGGCACCACGGCTGGCTCTGATGTTCATCAGGGAGGGTCAAAATGCAGAAGAGTCATAGTTATAGGGGACTCTATAGTCAGGGGCACAGATAGGCGCTTCTGTGGACGTGATAGAGACTCCAGGACAGTATGTTGCCTCCCTGGTGCCAGGGTCCAGGATGTCTCTGAACGGGGAGGGGGCATTCAGAAGGGGGAGGGTGAACAGGCAGAGGTCATGCTACACACTGGTACTAACCTTGCAGCAGGATTTCAGCACGTTAGGTAGAAAGTTAAAAGACAGGACTTCCCAGGTTACAATCTCGGGATTACTCCCTGTGCCACGTGCCAACGAGGATAGAAATAGGAAGATAGTGCAGCTAAACACTTGGCTAAACAGCTGGTGTAGGAAGGAGGGTTTCAGATACCTGGACCATTGGGAGTTTCCCAGGGCAGGTGGGACCTGTACAAGGAGAATAGGTTGCATCTAAACTGGAGTGGCATAAATATCCTGGCTGTGAGGTTTGCTGGTGTCACAAGGAAGGGTTTAAATGAGTGTGGCGGGGGTGGGAACTGGAGCAATAGGTCAGATGGTGAAATAACTAAGGGGGAACTAGAGCAAATGGCCAGTAAGACTCAGAGGAAGAGCAGGCAGGGAGATTTGCTTAACACAGTGGGACTGGTGGTCTGAAATGCATCTGCTTCAATACGAGAAGTATAACAGGTAACAGTAAGAAGTCTTACAACACCAGTTAAAGTCCAACAGGTTTGATTCGAATCACTAGCTTTCGGAGCGCAGCTCTTTCATCAGGTGAATCAGATGATACTAAGATTGCAGGAGTTGCGGAGAGTGATGGAGATTGTCAGAGAATGCAACAGGATATAGATAGGCTGCAAAATTGGGCAGAGAAATGGCAGATGGAATTTAACCAGGACAAATGCAAGGTGATGCATTTTGGTAGATCCAATTCAGGTGGGAGCTATAAAATAAATGGCAGAACCATCAGGAGCATAGACACACAGAGATCGGGGGGTGTGCAGATCTACAGATCCTTAAAAGTGGCAGCACAGGTGGAAATGGTGGTAAAGAAAGCATAAGACATGCTTGCCTTCATAGGGCGGGGTACCGAGAATAAAAGCTCGAAAATTATGTTACAGTTATGTAGAACGTTGGTTAGGCCACATTTGGAATACTGTGTCCAATTCTGGTCACCGCACTACCAGAAGGACGTGGAGGCTTTGGAGAGAGTACAGAAAAGGTTTACCAGGATGTTGTCTGGTATGGAGGGTATTAGCTATGAGGAGAGATTGAATAAACTGGGATTGTTCTCCCTCGAGAGACGGAGGATGAGGGGCGACATGATAGAAGTTTATAAAGTTATTAGGAGTATAGATAGGGTGAACAGTTGGAGACTTTTTCTCAGGGTGGAAATGACAATTACAGGGGGGCACAAGTTCAAGGTGAGGGGTGAAATGTTCAGTGGAGATGTGCGGGGGAAGCTTTTTACACAGAGGGTGGTGGTGGCCCGGAATGCACTGCCAAGTGAGGTGGTTGAGGCAGATACGTCAGCGACCTTTAAGACTTATCTGGATAGACACATGAACAGACGGGGTATAGAGGGACACAGGCGGTTGGTCTAGATAGGACACGTGTACGGCGCAGGCTTGGAGGGCCGAAGGGCCTGTTCCTGTGCTGTATTGTTCTTTGCTAATCAAGGCAATTACAGGCTGGTGAGCCTTATGCCAGTGGGAGGGAAATTATTGGGGAGAATTCTTCAAGACAGGATTTACTCCCATTTGGAAGTGAGTGGACGTATTAGCGAGTGACAGAATGGTATTGAGAAGGCAAGGTCGCGTCTCACTAACCCGATCGAGTTTTTCAAGGAAGTGACAAAGATGATTGATGAAGGTGGGGCAGTGGATATTGTCTACATGGGCTTTAGTAAGGCCTTTGACAAGGTCCCTTATGGGAGACAGGTACAAAAGGTGAAGTCACACGGGATCAGAGGTGAGCTGGCAGATGGATACAGAACTGGCTTCGTCATAGAAGACAGAGAGTAGCAGTGGAAGGGTACATTTCTGAATGGAGCGCTGCGACTCGTGGTGTTCCGTAGCAATCAGTGCTGGGACCTTTGCCATTTGTAGTAAATGTAACTAAATGATTTGGAGGAAAGTGTAACTGGTATGATTAGCAAGTTTGCGGATGACACAAAGGTTGGTGGAATTGCGGATCGTAATGACTGTCAGAGGATACGGCAGGATATAGATCGGTTGGAGACTTGGGCGGAGAGATGGCAGATGGAGTACATCTACTACAGCTATTTTATAAACCCCCATTTCTGAAAGGTACTCTCACATGATAGACGACCAGAATTGAACACTATATTCCAAGTGGAGCCAGAAGAGGTGGTGGAAGCAGGTACGATAGTCATGTTTCAGGGGCGTCTTGACAAATACATGAATAGGATACGTGTTTGTTAGGTGAATTGGACATTCTGAATTCTCCGTCAGTATATCCAAACAGGCGCTGGAGTGTGGCGACTAGGGGCTTTTCACAGCCAAGGGCTCTTCCTAGTTCCCCGATTCAATGAAAAATACCCTGAATTCATATAATTGTTGTGCACGCTCGCCATCGGCTCCTTGTACGTAATTTCACCCACAAACGTAGGCCCAATCCCAAACTTCTCCAACAGCGCAATCAGATAACTCCACTCAACTCAATCAAAGGCCTCTACGTATCTAATACCATCACCATCTTCAACTCGCTTCCCTCTGCCAAAGAGAAATCACATTCAGCAGCCGCCTCATTCTATGACAACTGTCTGCCCTTATAGAAACCCTGTCTGATCTTCCTCAATCACCCTTGGAAGGCACACCTCCAACCTTAATGCCAGCACCTTTGCGAACATCTTGGCGTCCGCATTCAGCAGGTGTATGGGCCTATACGATGCCCACTCTACCAGGTCCTTACCTTCTTTAACAGCAACAGGATGGAGGCCTGTCTAATCACTTTCGGCAAAAACCCCCGAACCATCATTTGAACATTTCCACCAGCAACGTCGCTAGGTTATCCTTAAACGTCTTGTAAAATTCCACCGGGAACCCATCCGGCCCTGCTACCTACCCATTTGCATCTTCCCAATTGCCGCTTTCACTTTGTCCCCCCCTACCAGATCCTCCAGCCCCGCCTTCTCCATTTCACCCAACCGAGGGCAATCTAACCACCCAAAAACTCCCTCATCTCCCACTCATCCTCTGGCAGCTTCAACTTATAAAAGTCCCTATAAAACCCCCTCAAACACCTTGTTAATCCGCCCCAGTGCACAAACTCACCTGTCCTATCCCGAACTTGAACTATCTTTCTCGTTGCAGCTTCTCTACGGAGCGGACCTGCCGACATTCAACCTGCCTTCTCCCAGTATTCATAGACTGCCCACTTCGTCCTTCTCAGCTGATGCACCACTTTCCCTGAGGACCTCAAGTCGAACCAAGCCTGTAACTCCATCCTATTTGCCAGGAGATCCGAGTCCCAGTCCCCAGCGCACCTCCCGTTCACCCCCCGTTCACCCCCAAATCTCTTCTTTCAACCATTGGCATTCCGCTCTCGCCTCCCCATCCTTAAAACAAAATCACTTCCCCCACACGTCTGCCTTCAGAGCCTCCCAAACCACCAATGGTGAGACCTGCCCCGTACAATTGAACCCCACATATTCCTCAATCACCTCCAATGCACCCGTTACAATCACGTATCTGTCCCCTTGATCCGCCACCACCCTCTCCATCTGTAACCTCACCGCTTGTCCACCAGAATCGCCACCTTCCCCCACCCTACGGTCAAATCTAGAATGAAACACCTGGCTCACCCAACTCTTCCTCAGCCTCATCTGGTCCTTCACCCTCAGATGGGTCTCTTGCAACATTACCACATCAGTTTCAAAACTCAGTGTGTGAATTCTAGCCTATATAATGGCATTTTGAATTTCTCTCAATTATTTCCCCATTTTTGTAGTGATCTCTGCATATGTAAATACATGAAGGGTTAATATGCAGTCAGTACAGTCAGATAAAAGCAAATTACTGCGGATGCTGAAATCTGAAACCAAAGAGAAAATGCTGGAAAATCTCAGCTGGTCTGGCAGCATCTATAGGGAGAGAAAAGAGCTAACGTTTCAATTCCAGATGACCCTTTGTCAAAGCTTTTTTGTCTTTATTTTTAGCTCTTTTCTCTTCCTACAGATGCTGCCAGACCTGTTGGGAATTTCCAGCATTTTCTCTTCAGTGCAGTCGGATGATCGCTCGAGGGCAACACTAACAGGGAGTATATAAACAAGCTCAATCTGTTTTCCCTCTCTCTTCGGTTGTGTTGTAGATAAAGAACAGAGGTATAGTAAGCTCACAGTGTACAGTATGGTATAATATTCATAATTAATCTAATTCTATCTTGTTTAATTTGACCACGAGTAAAAGTATTGAAGAATCAAACTCACCAGTAAATTGGTTAGTTAGTCAATAAATTATTTGTTATCACTGGACGACTTCGAGTATTCATCATCAAAGTTAAGTTTAACCCAGCATAAATAAATGAGTAACATATATTACTCCCAAATATAACACATTTAATAAAACCAATAAAATTGAACTCTGCTGTTTTCCCAGGAACTACAAATATGAATAATAATCTTTATTGTCCCAAGTACATTAACACTGCAATGAAGTTATTGTGATAAGCCCCTAGTCGCCACATTCCGACGGCTGTTCGGGTACACAGAGGGAGAATTCAGAATGTCCAAATTACCCAACAGCATGTCTTTCGGGACTTGTGAGAGAAAACCGGAGCACCCGGAGGAAACCCACACAGACACAGGGAGAACGTCCAGACTCCACACAGACAGTGATCTAAGCCGAGAATCGAACCTGGGATTCTGGAGCTGTGAAGCAACAGTGCTAACCACTGTGCTACCGTGCCGCCCATAATTATTTATTTTCCAAGAGCAAGGATCATGAATCTCCAAACAAGGGAGGTGTCATGATATGCAAACATGCAACCAATGAACACTCAGAATAGGGCACAACCAATGGGCAATCAGGACACTCAAAGGTGGCATCACCACAAGGGGGCACGCCATAAACACTATAAAAGGGATGAGGCACTCACACCCTGCCTCTTTCCACAGACAGACATCTAGAGAGTTAGACAGGGTTGATCCGCAGCATCACACCCCAGCACGTGGCTTAGAGCAAGCTGGTACAGTTAGACTGAGTTACTACAGTTAGATTAGCAAAGTCAAACTCATTTGAGAACTGTGTTAATAGTTCAATAAACACGTTGAACTCATTTCAGAGTCTAGAGCATCTTTTAGTTAAGACTGCATCAAGTAGCAGCCTGTGTTATCCGAAGCAGCATAACACAACAGGAGGTTCTGCAAAAATATTTTAGAATCTCTACATTATGAGACAAGGACGCCATGTGATTTTAAAGTATCATCATATTGCAATCTATAGCCCACAACATTAGCATTGTAAAATACAGCCGCTAGCCTGAACTTGTCTATGCTATACCACCAGTGATAGTCGCAATATGCTTCAAGTCTCAATATGCAGCAAATTCAAATTCCAAAAACATGGGGCGCAATTCTCTGCCGGCTGGTGCTCCGTTTTGCCGGTGCCCGGGGGTTTCCCCGACGGCGCGGGGCTGCCCCACAATGGGAAACCCCATTGACCGGCCGGTGTAACGGAGAATCCCGCCGGTGGCGGGGCGGAGATGATGCTCCTTATCTTAACAATCTTGGATATAAAATTAGGGATGTGTACCTTGTTGAATGTTATTCAGTGCAGTATTTCTACGATTCAGTCCAACATTTTCCCATTGCTGAGTTTTGTCCAGAAAGTTGGTGACAATCACAACTGGGGTTATTGATGCCATATTCTGCTCTCCACAGCCACCAGGTGCTCTAATTAGATGTTTCAGTTTTGCTCCATCAATAGTATTTTCAATTGTTTGGGCTAAAATGTCTCCTGTTTCGGTAACAAAATACATTCGTAAGTACAAAGCAAAATATTCAGATGCGTGAAATTTAAAAGAAAAGATGCTGGATATATTACAAAATTGGTTAAAAAAACAAACAGATAATGTTTCAGATTGGTGAACTTTGATCAGAACTGAAAGTGTTAGAAATCCACGAGGTTCTAAGTAGGCAATATGAGGAAGGGTGAAAAGAGTACATAGAGGAAGGTCAAATGCTTGCCATTTCAACACAAGATCCTGCTCCCATGCCCACATGTCTGTCCTTGGCCTGCTACAATGTTCCAGTGAAGCTCAATGCAAACTGGAGGAACAACATCCCATCTTCCGGTTAGGCACGCTACAGCCTTCCGGTCTCAACATCGAATTCAACAACTTCAGATGATCAGCTCTATCCCACCTCGACACATTTGTTTTCATCCAATTTCATTTTAACTGTTTTTTACCATTTCTTTCTCTCTTGTCTTTCTTTATATATATTCACCCCCCCATCTTATCCAACTGTGTTACCCTGTCTCCCCTTTGCTTCCCCCATCCCCTCCCCCGACATCTACATCTGTCACAGTTTACCCTCTGATGTTAGTTACTCTGCAATTTCACACCTTTTGTTCTCTCTGGTGACTGCCATTAACACTCTTTCCCTTTGTGTCTGTGGCTATTAGCACTGGGTTTCCCTGGGTTTCTGTGGCTATGACTCATCTTTCATTCTCACTCCACAGTATAAATATTTCCTACTTTCTCTGTCTTTAGCTTTGACAAAGGGTCATCTGGCCTTGAAACGTTAGTTCTTTTCTCTCCCAGCTGATGCTGCCAGACCTGCTGAGCTATTCCAGCATTTTATTTTTGGGGTCAAAAATCAGCACCTCATCTTTCGATTAGAGCTTTTCATCCTTCTGCACTCAGCACCGAGCTCAACAATTTCATCTCTTCCCCCATTGTTTAATTTTCTTTCCATGTTTTAGTCTTAATCTTATTTTTCTCCTGTTTGTGTCTTTGGATGACAGCTAGTCGCCAGGGAGCAGTTTTGGAGGGTGGAGCGGTGAGTATAAAGTAACTTACCTCGGGGATTTGTGGCCTAGTCTCCAGTGAGCAGTCTCGAAGGGCAGAGCAGTAAATATAAAGTAACTTACCTCGGGGATTTGTGGCCTAGTCTCCAGTGAGCAGTCTTGAAGGGCAGAGTAACTTATAAAGTAACTTACCTCAGTGAGTATCGGTCATTCCACTGAATTCGAAAAAAGCTGAAAAAGTGTCATCACAGTAAAATTGGCTGGTAGGAACTCTCTGCTAAATTTGAAAAAAATTGAAAATCTAAGGAAAATTAACTAAGTTGAGAGGTAACGAAACTGGAGGGTAGGGATTGATGCATTTATCATCTAATATTTGTAGCAGAAATCTAGCGTTGGGCACATATAGCTATTGTAACTTAATTTAGTAAGTATTTATTTCTAATTAATTAATTAGTCCCTGAAATGTCAGTTGGTGGGGTAAAGTGCTTCACCTGTGAAATGTGGGAGATCCATGATGCTTCCAGCATTCCAGACAACTACACCTGCAGGAAGTGTACCCAATTGCAGCTCCTCACAGACTGCATGGATCGGTTGGACCAGCAGTTGGATGCACTTAGGAGCATGCAGGTGGCAGAAAGCGCCATAGACAGGCGATTTAGAGAAATGATCACACCCAAGATGCAGGCAGATAGATGGGTGACTGCTGTTTTGGATACTGTTGGGGGGGTGGCCTAAAGGGAAAAACAACAGCAGCAGCCAGAGCAGTGGCACCATGGCTGACACTGTTGTTAAGCAAGGAGGGTCAAAGTGCAGAAGAGCAAACGTTATGGGGGACTCTGTAGTCAGGAGCAAGTGAAAGAGACTCCAGGATGGTATGTTGCCTCCTTGGTGCCAGTGTCAAAGATGTTTCTGGATGGGCACGGGCATTCTGAAGGGTGAGGATGATAAGGCAGAGGTCACGGTACACGTTCATACCAATGACATAGGTAGTAACAGGGATGAGGTCTTGCATCAAGAATTCAGGGAGTTAGGTAGGCTAAAATGGAGGACCTCTTTGGTTGTAATCTCTGGATTGCCCCCAGTGCCACGTGCTAGCAATGAAAGAAATAGGAGAGTAGCGCAGATAAATGCGTAGCCTAAGATTTGGTGCAGGAGAGAGGGTTTTAGATTCCTGCACCACTGGGACTCTTTCTGTGGAAGGTGGGATCTGTACAAGCGGGATGTTCTGCATCTGAACCAGAGCGGGCCTAACATCGTTGCTGGTGGGTTTGCTAGTGCTGTTGGGAGGAGTTCAAACTAATTTGACAGGAGATGGGGAAGAAGACTGTTAGCAGAATAGAGACACTGGATAACACAGAAAAGCAATCAATTCAGAGGGAATACAGAAGTAGTAAGTTTCAAATGAGTAAGATACGGCTGGATGGTCTCTATTTGAATACAGGAGTACACTATCTTTATTGTCATAAGTAGGCTTACATTAACAATGAAGTTACTGTGAAAAGCTCCTAGTCGCCACATTCTGGCACCTGTTCAGGTACACAGAGGGAGAATTCAGAATGTCCAAATTACCTAACAGCATGTCTTTCGAGACTTCTGGGAGGAAACCGGAGCACCCGGCGGAAACCCACGTAGACACGGGGAGAATGTGCAGACTCCACACTGACAGTGACCAAGCCGGGAATCGAACCTAGGTCACTGGAGCTGTGAAGCAACAGTGCTACACATTGTGCTACCGTGCTGCAGGTAACACGGATGAGTTAAGGACGAGAATTGACACGTGGAATTGTGATACAGTAGCCATCACGGAGATGTGGCTGAGGGAGGGGCATGATTGGCCGATCAACATCGCAGGATGTAGAATCTTCAGACAAATCAGAGGAGGGAGTTAAAGAGGAGGAGGCATTGCATTATTAGTTAAGGAGTGTGTTATTCAGGTCAGGAGAGATGATATCTTGGAGGTGACATCAAATGAAGCTTTGTGGGTAGAGCTTAGGAACAAAAGCCGGACGGCCATATTGCTGTAGGCTCCCAGGCAGTCAACAGGAATTGAGGAGCAAATATGTACGTAATTCATAGAGGTGTGTAAAAATAATAATGGAAATGTTGTTCCTCTGTTTAAGAAGGGTAGCAAGGATAATCCCAGGAACTACAGGCCGGTGAGCCTTACTTCAGTGGTAGGGAAATTACTGGAGAGAATTCTTCGAGACAGGATCTACTCCCATTTGGAAGCAAATGGACGTATTAGTGAGAGGCAGCACGGTTTTGTGAAGGGGAGGTCGTGTCTCACTAACTTGATAGAGTTTTTCGAGGAGGCCACTAAGATGATTGATGCAGGTAGGGCAGTAGATGTTGTCTATATGGACTTCAGTAAGGCCTTTGACAAGGTCCCTCATGGTAGACTAGTACAAAAGGTGAAGTCACACGGGATCAGGGGTGAGCTGGCAAGGTGGATACAGAACTGGCTAGGTCATAGAAGGCAGAGAGTAGCAATGGAGGGATGCTTTTCTAATTGGAGGGCTGTGACCAGTGGTGTTCCACAGGGATCAGTGCTGGGACCGTTGCTCTTTGTAGTATATATAAATGATTTGGAGGAAAATGTAACTGGTCTGATTAGTAAGTTTGCAGATGACACAAAGGTTGGTGGAATTGCGGATAGCGATGAGGACTGTCGGAGGATACAGCAGGATTTAGATTGTCTGGAGACTTGGGCGGAGAGATGGCAGATGGAGTTTAATCCGGACAAATGTGAGGTAATGCATTTTGGAAGGTCTAATGCAGGTAGGGAATATACAGTGAATGGTAGAACCCTCAAGAGTATTGAAAGTCAAAGAGATCTAGGAGTACAGGTCCACAGGTCATTGAAAGGGGCAACACAGGTGGAGAAGGTAGTCAAGAAGGCATACGGCATGCTTGCCTTCATTGGCCGGGGCATTGAGTATAAGAATTGGCAAGTCATGTTGCAGCTGTATAGAACCTTAGTTAGGCCACACTTGGAGTATAGTGTTCAATTCTGGTCACCACACTACCAGAAGGATGTGGAGGCTTTAGAGAGGGTGCAGAAGAGATTTACCAGTATGTTGCCTGGTATGGAGGGCATTAGCTATGAGGAGCGATTGAGTAAACTCGGTTTGTTCTCACTGGAACGAAGGAGGTTGAGGGGAGACCTGATAGAGGTATACAAAATTATGAGGGGCATAGACAGAGTGGATAGTCAGAGGCTTTTCCCCAGGGTAGAGGGGTCAATTACTAGGGGGCATAGGTTTAAGGTGAGAGGGGCAAGGTTTAGAGTAGATGTACGAGGCAAGTTTTTTACGCAGAGGGTAGTGGGTGCCTGGAACTCGCTACCGGAGGAGGTAGTGGATGCAGGGACGATAGGGACATTTAAGGGGCATCTTGACAAATATATGAATAGGATGGGAATAGAAGGATACGGACCCAGGAAGTGTAGAAGATTGTAGTTTAGTCGGGCAGCATGGTCGGCACGGGCTTGGAGGGCCGAAGGGCCTGTTCCTGTGCTGTACATTTCTTTGTTCTTTGTTCTTTGGTGTAATTATATTAGGTGATTTCAACTTTCCCAACATTAATTGGGATAGTCACCGTGTAAAGGGATTAACTGGAGTGGAGTTCTTAAAATGTACGCAGGAGAACTTTTTAGCTCAATATATAGAATGTCCAACAAGGGACTGTGCAGTGCTGAACCTAATTCTGGGGAATGAAGCCGGACAGGTGGTTGATTTGTTGGTGGGGGAGCATTTTAGTGATAGCGATCATAACATGGTGCAATTTAAGTTGGTTATGGACAAGTTGCCAAAAAAAGCTTGTGGAATGGGGGAGAGCGAATGTTAATAAAATAAGGCAAGATCTGGCCAAGGTAGACTGGAAAGAGTTACTTGTGGGGAAATCTACAGAAGAGCTATGTGGGCATTCAAAAAGGAAATGGGGAGGGCCCAACATGTTCCCTCTAGGGTAATGGGAATGGGTAACTAGCCCAGAGAATCATGGATGACCAGAGACATTCAAGATACGATGAGAAGGAAAAGAGAGGCTTTCAGCAAGTACAAGGGGAGCAAATGAATGGAGGCATTCGCGGAGTATAAAAAGTGGAGCTTAAGAAAGCAATTAGGAGGGCAAAGAGGGGATATGAGAAAGATCTGGCTGGTAAAAGTAGGGAAAATCCCAAGATATCCTGTAAGTATATCAATGGGAACCCGATAAACAGGGAAGAGTAGGGCCTATTAGGAACCAACGGGGAAATCTGTGGGTGGAGCCAGAGGACATTGGTAAGGTGTTGAACGAATACTTCATATCTGCCTTCACCCAAGAGAATGAGGAGGCAGATTTAGAACTCAGTGAGAGAGACTGTGAGGTTCTTGAGCAAATAGTCATAGGGAGTGACAAGGTATCGGACGTGTTGGCAGGCTTAAAAGTGGGCAAATCTCCAGGTCCAGTTAAATTGTGTCCCAGGATGCTGTGGGAAGCGAGGGAGGAGATTGCAGGGACTCTGACCCAGATTTTTAATTCCTCTCTGGTCTCGGAGGAGGTTCCAAAGGACTGGAAAACAGCTAATATGGTCTCACAACTTAAGAAAGTTTGCAGAGATAAGCCAGGGAACTACAGACCATAAGCCATAGGAGCTGAATTAGGCCACTCGGCCCATCGAGTCTGCTCCGCCATTCAATCATAGCTGACATTTTTCTCATCCCCATTCTCCTGCCTTCTCCCCATAACTCCTGATCCCCTTATTGATCAAAAACCTATCTATCTCTATCTTAAAGACACTCAGTGATTTGGCCTCCACAGCCTTTTGCGGCAAAGAGTTCCACAGTTTCACTACACTCTGGCTGAAGCAATTCCTCCTCATTTCTGTTTTAAAGGGATCGTCCCTTTAGTCTGAGATGGTGTGCTCTGCTTCTAATTTTTCCTACAAGTGGAAACATCCTCTCCACGTCCACTCTATCCAGGCCTCGCAGTATCCTATGAGTTTCAATAAGATCCCGCCTCATCCTTCTAAACTCCATCGAGTACAGACCCAGAGTCCTCAACCGTTCCTCATACAACAAGTTCTTCATTCCAGGGATCATTCTTGTGAACCTCTTCTGGGCCCTTTCCAAGGCCAGCACATCCTTCCTTAGACTCGGGGCCCAAAACTATTCACAACACTCCGAATGGGGTCTGACCAGAGGGGCCTTATACAGCCTCAGTAGATCCCTGGCCTTGTATTCTAGCCCCCTCGACATGAATGCTAACATTGCATTTGCCTTCCTAACTGCCAACTGAACCTGCACGTTAACCCTAAGAGAATCGTGAACAAACACTCCCAAGTCCCTTTGTGCTTTTGCTTTCCTAAGCATCTCCCATTTAGAAAATAGTCTATGCCTCCATTTCTCCTTCCAAAGTGCAAAACCTCACACTTTTCCACATTATATTCCATCTGCCACTTCTTTGCCCACTCTCCGAGCCTGTCCAAGTCCTTCTGCAGCCCGCCTGCTTCCTCAATGCTACCTGGCCTTCTACAGATCTTTATATCATCTGTAAACGTAGCTACAGTGCCTTCAGTTCCTTTTCCAAGATCATTAATGTATATTGTGAAAAGTTTTGGTCCCAGCACCGACCCCTGAGGCACACCACTAGCCACCGCCGGCCATCCTGAAAAAGACCCCTTTATCCCCACTCTCTGCCTTCTACCAGTCAGCCAATCCTCTATCCATGCCGGATCTTACCCTTAACACCATGGGCTCTTAACTTATTTAACAGTTTCCTACGCGGCACCTTGTCAAAGCCCGTCTGGAAATCAAAATAAATCACATCCACTGGTTCTCCTTTGTCTCACTTCCTTGTTACCTTCTCAAAGATTTGTCAGACAGGACCTCCCCTTGTCGAAGCTGTGCTGACTCAGTCCTATTTTACCATGCACTTCCAAGTATTCCGCGGTCTCATCTTTAATAACGGATTCTAAATCTTACCAATGACATTGGCATGTTTGTCCATAGATCTCTGAAGGCAGAAGGGCAGGTTAATCGGGTGGTGAAAAAGGCGCGTGTTTATCAATCAAGGAACAGATTGCAAAAGTAGGGAGGTCATGTTGGAGTTGTATAGAACTTTGGGTAGAGATGTTGCCATGGGGAATGCACCTGTTAACTGATGACTGACAGTTAACTGATAAGCTTTGTGTAAATTCACATCAGACAAGTTGACTCTGATTGGTCAAGGCACAGCCCTGGGGAATAGGGTGGGATTCTCCCCAAACCGGCGGTGCGGGCCGTACCGGCGCCAAAGAATGGCGTGAACCACTCCGGCGTTGGGCCGCCTGGAAGCTGCGGAATTCTCCTCACTTCTGGGGGCTAGGCCGGCGCTGGAGTCGTAAGCACCACGCCAACTGTCGCCGAAGGGCCTCCGCTGACCGGCGTGAGTTGGCGCATGCACGGAACCGCTGATGTGATCCCTGCGCGTGCGCAGGGGGTTTCTTTTCCGCGCCGGCCATGGCGGAGCATTACACAGGCCGGCACGGCACATGCCCGCCCGCAGATTGGTGGGCACCGATCGCGGGCCAGGCCACCGTGGGGACCCCCGCCCAACCCGGGGCCGGATCCCCCCGCGCGCCCACCCCCCCCCCCCCCGCGAGGACTCCGCAGGCCGCCCTCGGAGCCAGGTCCCGCCGGTATCGACCCTGTCCATTTCACGCCGGCGGGACCGGCCGAAAACGGGCGGCTGCTTGGCCCATCGGGGCCCGGAGAATCGCCGGGGGGGGCCACTGCCCCCGACCGGCGCGACGTGATCCCCGCCCCCGCCAAAAAAACGGCGCCGGAGAATTCGGCAGCCGGCGTCGGAGCTGTGGGGTCCACGCCCCCCCCCCCCCCCCCCCCCCCCCGGCGATTCGCCGATCCGGCGGGGGGTCGGAGAATCCCGCCCATGTTCTTTCTGTGTGCAAAAAGCAGAGCTCTCTGTGGTATTTATTGAGTTCATTTGCCAACCAATCAGCCAACTCTTTTCCATCAAGTATAAACTGTTGTTTCCTTTACATGTGGTATTCTTGTGAATCTCCCAACGTGTGCAAGATGGGAACTTTGACATGATGTCTTTTACAGCAATACCCAAGATTAGTCAGTTTACAAATTGAGGGCATGTTCACAACATACCATAGTTTTAGCCAATTTTTCTCCAGAAAAAAACTTTTCCAGCCATCTTTTCAATCTCAATAGTTACATCCTGAAAAGATTCATTTTTAAGACTAAAAAATGTCTTGCAAACTGAGGCAATAAAATAAGCACAGTGAGAAGGAACCAATGGGGGAGGCGGTGGCTGAGTGGTATTGTCACTGGACCAGTAAACCAGAGACCCAGAGTAATGCCCTGGGAATCCAGGTTCAAATCCCTTTACGGCAGATAGTGAAATTTGAATTCAATAAAAAATCTGGAATTAAAAATGTCTAATGATGACCATGAAACGATTGTCGGAAAAACCCATCTGATTCACCTTTAGAGAAGGAAATCTGCCATTCTTACCTGGCCTGGCCTACATGTGACTCCAGACCCTCAAAGATATGGTTGACTTAACTGTCCCCCCTCATTAGGGATGGACAATAAATGCTGGCACAGCCTGCGACGTTCACATCCCACGAACGAATAAAGAATAAAATGACCATCTTCTGTGCTGTAAAGGTCTGTGATTATGACTTGAAGAGGTCCAACACAAAATAATTTTCACCCATTACTTACTGACATTGAGAAGAAAATGTAATCAATGGAAGGTACCGCAAAGAGGAGGAAAGAACAATGAGCTGCTTTCTGTCTCACATTCCAAGGAGATAAAATAAGCAGATTATTACAGCATCGGTAGTTATTACCCCTTACCTTCTGGATTTCTATCAAGCATTGATAGCCAAAGTAAAGCTGGAAGGCTCATGATCTGTCGTTTTGAATATTGACATTTGCAGAAGCCAGGTGGAACAATGTGCTCGCCCTGCAGTCTCTACAAGGAAACTGCCTTGGGTGACTTGGACTAGAGATCCCTCACCCCAATCAATGTACCTTGAACACTGATGAATGATAGTGGTTCTGTATTTGGAATGATGTCATCTGGGATATCAACGTCAATCTTAACCTTTTGTTCTTTACCTAAATTAAAGAAAGAATATATTGATTTATATAAATAGGATATTTTAATAAGATCCTTGATTTTTCTCAACAACAATTGGTTTGGGTTTGTATTCTCTTATTTGTCCTCTCCATGACCACAATATTCAACCCTCCTGGAGTTTACGAGAGATTTCAGTATTTTAAATCTTCCCATGCTTTCACCAATGGAATTTCAAGGTTCTGATATAACTCTATTAAGATAAACTCAAGCTGACTGAACTTTCTATTCAAGTCTTAATTTCCCTGCACAGTACAAATTAGAATTTCATGGTTAGAAGTGCGACGTGAAGAAGTTGCCGTTGTTTCTCATAAACTTTCCCAGAGGGATAAATCTGATAAGCAGAGAAGTTACATTAAACTGGTATAGAACCTCAGATTGACAAGGATGATATCAGAACTGAGAGGGTAGACCCATCAGGAAAGATTGAGCAGGCTGGAATTCCTTTCTCTAGAAGTCTGAAGGTGAGCTGATGGAAATCTGACAGGGTAAAGTTGTCCCTGTTTGTGCGGGAGACCAAAGCTAGGGGCTGTAAATATAAGACAGAAAATTCAACAAGGAATTTAGAATAAACTTCTTTCCCCAGAGAGTGGATCTCACTGCTTAAAGGTAAAGCTGAGGCAAATAGCTTGGCTGCATGTAAGGGAAAGCTGGACAAGTACATGAGGGAGAAAGATACAGAAGATTATCCTGACAGAGTGCATTGAAAAAGGATTGGAGGAGACATAAGTGGAGCACAAATACCAGCATGGGCTAGTTAAGCTAAATGGCCATTTACCTTAATCCATAAGCTAAGTGGCCTGTTTCTGTACTTTAAATGTTATATAATTATTTCTTCCTACCATCATAGAATATCTGACTTGTAAACGTTCGCTTGTTCTGTTTTCTTATGTTTCACATAACACTGCTGGAATGTGCACAGCAACAGGGTCGAGATTCTCCGACCCCCCGCTGGGTCGGAGAATCGCCGGGGGCTGGCGTGAATCCCGCCCCCGCCGGTTGCTGAATTCTCCGGCACCGGATATTCGGCGGGTGCGGGAATCGCGCCGCGCTGGTTGGCGGGGTCCCCCCCCCGGCGATTCTCTGGTCCGGATGGGCCAAAGTCCCGCTGCTAGAATGCCTGTCCCGCTGGAGTAGATTAAACCACCTACATTACCGGCGGGACAAGGCGGTGCGGGCGGGCTCCGAGGTCCTGGGGGGGGCGCGGGGCGATCTGGCCCCGGGGGGTGCCCCCACGGTGGCCTGGCCCGCGATCGAGGCCCACCGATCCGTGGGCAGGCCTGTGCCGTGGGGGCACTCTTTTCCTTCCGCCTTCGCCATGGTCTCCACCATGGCGGAGGTGGAAGAGACCCCCTCCACTGCGCATGCGCGGGGATGCAATGAGCGGCTGCTAACGCTCCCGTGCATGCGCCACCCGGCAATGTCATTTCCGCGCTAGCTGGCGGGGTGGAAATCAGTCTGGCGCGGGCCGAGCCCCTCAAGGTGAGGGCTCGGCCGCTCAGGATGCGGAGGATTCCGCACCTTTGGGGCGGTGCGATGCCGGACTGATTTGCGCTGTTTTTGGCGCCGGTCGGCGGACATCGCGCCGATTACGGAGAATTTCGCCCAGTTTCTACTCTGCCCAAAGAAAGTTCCTCAACCAATAACAGCAAAGCACTTCTTCAAAGTAGACCTTCTATTTCAAAGCTCTACTCATCTTCAGATTACAGTACGCTATTCAGTATCCATTTGGACCAGATTACAGTCAATATTGTACAGAACCCCACAGCCATTACAAAGTTAATTCATTGCATTTCCAATCAGTCAGCAAAGGAGAGAATTCCACTCATCCAACCAGCCTGGGCTGGATTTGCACATTGGTCTCCAAGGACAATGTGGTAACACATTTGGCTTTTGGAAAGCCAGTAAGCTCCTAAAACTGGACATATCTTTCTCATTGCTGGCTTGCAATTCCTCAGCACTCCTGTAAACTACATAAGTCACTGCACCCTGTCTATTTCTGTATAATTCCTGTGGCTGCTTATAATAAAGCCACAGGCAGAGCTGTGTGGGAAGATGACTACGTTTGCAGCTCATTGTGCAGTAGGTGGCCTCCCCTCATTAATGCAATTTTTTTGAAGCGCATGTCTCTGATACACAGCTTTTCATGAAACCCTTCATCGGTTCTGTGCTGCCTGTTCATTCTTCTGAGAAAGGTAATGGGCTTGATTCGCCATTTCTGAGGCGAAGTTTTGATGCCAGTGGAGCATGTGTGGAATTTACAACAGAAAGACCGGCACAACACCTGCACCGATTCAGCTACTATTAATGGGTTAGCACCGGCGCCCATGTGGAACACAATCAATTCCATGTAAAATGGTGCCGGATTCGCAAGGTCCATGATTGGCAATCATGAGGCGCCGCAGCCGCGTTTAAACGATCCTTCCCCACTCCACACACACTGTCTTAGCCAACACGATGGCTGCAAGGAGAGGAGAGCCATGGTTCAGGGACGCTGAGTGGAGACCCTTCTGGACGCGGTGGAGAAGATGCGGATGACCCTATACCCCGGCCCGGGAGGCAGGTCAGCAGGCCCCGCAGTTCGCCGTGCCTGGGCGCAGGTGGCAGAGGCAGTCAGCGCCATGGGCAATGCCCTCCGGAGCATGCAGTGCAGGAAGAAACCAAACAACCTCCTCAGGTTGGCCAGGGTGAGTTGACAGCATCAGGTGGGCAGCGGGCATAATAGCACGGCACCACGCCACCCGGGACACCCGACTGGCAGCCGGGCCCATCCAGGCGAGGTCGCCCCAGGAGACACGCGTCAATGGGGACCTACAGCAGGCCGCCTCCACTCCTGCTGTACCTTCTGGGGAATCATCTAGGCGTAACATTAGGGCCCGTAAGGCATGAAAGTTAGACACCAGTTAAGTTGGCACGGGTGCAGGGCACAGCTTAATTATAGGGGCTAGGGCACACGCTGTATATATTTGTTCACAAAAAACACCTGTTACCACCATTACAACCACCATTAGCACCATTATAGGGACTGGTTTAGCACAGCTAAATAGCTGGCTTGTAAACCTCTGCCACCTGCGGCCAGGCACGGCGAACTGCGGGGCCTGCTGCCCTTCCTCCCGGGCCGGGGTATAGGGTCATCCGCATTGCGCTGGTCAAGGAGACACAGCCTGAGTGAGTGAGACATAGACAGAGTGAGAATTTGGTAATTTGGTGCAGTGAGGTAACCAGGAAAGGTAAGTGATAAATCTAATTCTGTTGTTTTTCAGTTAAAAGTGCAGTATAGATTAGTGTCTGATTGGCTGAAGCTGCCCCCACCCTAATTGCTGAGAGGCAGTTATCTGGCAGTCACCTGAGGCCTGTTTAGGGGCACAAAGGTACACATTGTATTCTTCTCTTTGAAGTTTAAGTAGTGTGAGTCATCCTAAAGTCTGTATAAAAGACAGACAGAAAGCGCACTTAGTAAGCGTTGTGCTGGTCAAGGAGACACAGCCTGAATGAGTGAGACACAGACAGAGTGAGAATTTGGTAATTTGGTGCAGTGAGGTAATTCGGTGAAGAGTGGGAGAAGGTGCTTTTCCCGACTGTTTTGTTCTCTCTCTTTCTTTGGGCCTAATTTCAGGAGCTGTTCAGAGGAGGAGGAGGAGCAGTCTCTGTGAGTATAAAAACCTAACGGTAACTTCCTGTTTTCCAGTTTTTTTTCCAAAAGTGACATCAGAGGGAAGCTGTGATCTGATTGGTTGATAGCAAATCTGCCCCAAATTAAAAAAAAACACAGCTAAACTCGTAAACTTAAATTAAACTAATTAATTAATTAGTGATGGTTGGTCAGGTGATGTGTTGAGCTGCTTGATGCGGGAGCTGGCATATCCCATTGCGAGCTGCAGCGACCACATCTGCAGTAAGTGTTGGCTGCTCGAAGAGCTCCGGCTCAGAGTTGATGAGCTGGAGTCTGAGCTTCAAACACTGAGGCACATCCGGGAGGGGGAGACTTACCTGGACACTGTGTTTCAGGAGGCAGTCACACCTGTCAGAGTAAGTAGTTTAAATCCTGCCAGTAGCCAGGGACAGCAGGGTGTGACTGCAAGTCAGGCAGGTAAAGGGAACCAGCAGTCAGGAACTCAGGAGCCTCAGCCCTTGACCCTGTCCAACAGGTATGAGGCACTTGCTCCCTGTGTGGATGGCGAACAGGGGTGCATGAATGATGAGTCAGCTGACCAAGGCACCATGGTTCAGCAGGCCATTCAAGGAGAGGGAGTAAATAGGCAAGTTGTAGTTGTAGGGGATTCTATTATCAGGGGGATAGATAGTATCCTTTGTGAGCAGGTTAAAGAGTCCCGCATGGTATGTTGCTTGCCCGGTTCTAGGGTGCGGGACATCTCTGACCGGCTTGAAAGGATACTGGAGAGGGAGGGGGAGGATCCAGTTGTTGTGGTCCATGTTGGTACCAACAACATAGGCAAGTCGAGAAAAGAGGACCTGTTTAGAGATTATAAAGAGCTAGGATTCAAATTAAAAAACAGGTCCTCAAGGATTACTGCCCGAGCCACGTGCAAATTGGCATAGGGAGGCAAGAATAAGGGAAGTTAACACGTGGCTGAAAGAGTGGTGTGGGAAAGAGGGGTTCCTTTTCATGGGACACTGGCATCAGTTTTGGGACAGGGGGGACCTATACCATTGGGATGGTCTCCACCTGAACCGAGCTGGGACCAGTGTTCTGGCGAAAAGAGTAAATAGGGTGGTCAATAGGACTTTAAACTAGAGATTGGGGGGGGAAGGGAATGTCAGGGAACCAAGAGGTGAAGTAATCAGTGGGAAGCGTAGCTGCTTAGGAATACAAAAAAGCACGAAAAGACAGAACTCAGGAGAGGTTACGATAGTCCCCATCCCACAAAATATGACAGTGTATGGAAAGGCTCAGTAAACCAAGGTCCACCACACTAAGAAAACAAAAAGGGATGGTCAAGAGAATTAAAGGTGCTATATTTAAATGTGCGCAGTGTATGGAACAAGGTAGATGAGCTTGTGGCCTAGATTGTGACTGGCAGGTATGATGTGGTAGGCATTACAGAGATGTGGTTGCAGGGGGTTCAGGACTGGCATTTAAACATCCAGGGATTCACAACCTATCGAAAAGACAGAGAGGTGGGCAGAGGGGGCGGGGTTGCCTTGTTAATTAGGAATGGAATTAAATCAATAGCACTAAACAACATAGGGTCAGATGATGTGGAGTCTGTGTGGGTAGAGTTGAGGAACCACAAAGGCAAAAAAAACATAATGGGAGTATGTACAGGCCTCCGAACAGTGGTCAGGACCAGGGGCAAAAATGCACCACGAAATAGAAAGTGCATGTCAGAAAAGCAAGGTCACAGTGATCATGTGAGACTTCAATATGCAGGTGGACTGGGTAAATAATGCTGCCAGTGGACCCAAGGAAAGGGAATTCATTGAATGTTTACAGGAGGGCTTTTTGGAACAGCTTGTGATGGAGCCCACGAGGGGACAGGCCATTCTGGACTTAGTGTTATGTAATGAGCCAGACTTGATTAAAGATCTTAAAGTAAGGGAACACTTAGGAGGCAGTGATCATAATATGGTAGAATTCAATCTCCAATTTGAAAGAAAGAAGTTAGAATCAGATGTAAAGTTGTTACAGTTAAATAAAGGTAACTACAGGGGCATGAGGGAGGAACTGACGAAAATAGACTAGGAGCAGAGCCTAGTGGGAAAGACAGTAGAACAGCAATGGCAGGAGTTTCTGGTAGTAATTGAGGACACAGTATAGAGGTTCACCCCAAAGAAAAGAAAGGTTATCAGAGGGGGGATTAGGCAACCATGGCTGACAAAGGAAGTTAGGGAATGCATCAAAGCAAAAGAGAAAGCCTATAATGTGGCAAAGAGTAGTGGGAAGTCAGAAGATTGGGAAGGCCACAAAACAAACAGAGGATAACAAAGAGAGAAATAAGGAAAGAGAGGATCAATTATGAAGGTAGGCTAGCGAGTAACATTAGGAATGATAGTAAAAGTTTCTTTAAATACATTAAAAACAAACGGGAGGCAAAATTAGACATTGGGCCGCTCCAAAATGATGCAGGTAATCTTGTGATGGGAGACAAGGAAACAGCTGAGGAACTACATAAGTACTTTGCGTCAGTCTTCACAGTAGAAGACATGAGTAATATCCCAACAATTCAGGAGAGTCAGGGGACAGAGTTGAATATGGTAGCCATCACAAAGGAGAAAGTGCTAGAGAAACTAAGAGGTCTTAAAATTGATAAACCTCCGGGCCCAGATGGGCTACATCCTAGAGTTCTAAAGGAGATAGCTGAAGAAATAGTGGAGGCATTAGTTATGATCTTTCAAAAGTCACTGGAGTCAGGGAAAGTCCAAGAGGATTGGAAAATCGCTATTGTAACCCCCCTGTTCAAGAAGGGAACAAGGAAAAGGATGGAAAATTATAGGCCAATTAGCCTAACCTCGGTTGTTGACAAGATTCTAGAATCCATTGTTAAGGATGAGATTTCTAAATTCTTGGAAGTGCAGGGTCGGATTAGGACAAGTCAGCATGGAGTTAGTAAGGGGAGGTCGTGCCTGACAAACCTGTTAGAGTTCTTTGAAGAGATAACAAATAGGTTAGACCAAGGAGAGCCAATGGATGTTATCTATCTTGACTTCCAAAAGGCCTTTGATAAGGTGCCTCACGGGAGACTGCTGAGTAAAATAAGGGCCCATGGTATTCGAGGCAAGGTACTAACATGGATTGACGATTGGCTGTCAGGCAGAAGGCAGAGAGTTGGGATAAAAGGTTATTTTTTGGAATGGCAACCGGTGACGAGTGGTGTCCCGCAGGGTTCAGTGTTGGGGCCACAGCTGTTCTCTTTATATATTAACGATCTAGATCATGGGACTGGGGGCATTCTGGCTAAGTTTGCCGATGATACAAAGATAGGTGGAGGGGCAGGTAGTGTGGAGGAGGTGGGGAGGCTGCAGAAAGATTTCGACAGTTTAGGAGAGTGGTCCAAGAAATGGCTGGTGAAATTCAACGTGGGCAGGTGCGAGGTCTTGCACTTTGGAAAAAAGAATAGAGGCATGGACTATTTTCTAAACGGTGACAAAATTCATAATGCTGAAGTGCAAAGGGACTTGGGAGTCCTAGTCCAGGATTCTCTAAAGGTAAACGTGCAGGTTGAGTCCGTAATTAAGAAAGCAAATGCAATGTTGTCATTTATCTCAAGAGGCTTGGAATATAAAAGCAGGGATGTACTTCTGAAGCTTTACAAAGCATTAGTTAGGCCCATTTAGAATACTGTGAGCAATTTTGGGCCCCACACCTCAGGAAGGACATACTGGCACTGGAGTGGGTCCAGCGGAGATTCACACGGATGATCCCAGGAATGGTCGGCCTAACATACGATGAATGTCTGAGGATCCTGGGATTATATTCATTGGAGTTTAGGAGGTTGAGGGGCGATCTAATAGAAACTTACAAGGTAATGAATGGCTTAGATAGGGTGGACGTAGGGAAGTTGTTTCCATTAGCAGGGGAGACTAGGACCCGGGGGCACAGCCTTAGAATAAAAGGGAGTCATTTTAGAACAGAGATGAGGAGAAATGTCTTCAGCCAGAGAGTGGTGGGTCTGTGGAATTCATTGCCACAGAGGGCGGTGGAGGCCGGGACGTTGAGTGTCTTTAAGACAGAAGTTGAAAAATTCTTGATTTCTCGAGGAATTAAGGGCTATGGAGAGGGAGCGGGTAAATGGAGTTGAAATCAGCCATGATTGAATGGTGGAGTGGACTCGATGGGCCGAATGGCCTTACTTCCACTCCTATGTCTTATGGTCTTATGGTCTTATTACTTAACTCTTAACCCATTACTTCACAGGGGGCCCTGTGAACCATGTCCATATGTTTTGGGCATATCCGAGGCAGAGGGGTTTCTGGCAGGGGTTTGCTGACATCATGTCAGAGGTATTAAAAGTAAGGGTTGTACCGAGTCCAGAGGTGGCGATCTTTGGCTTGTCGGAAGATCCGGGAGCCCAGGGGGTGAGAGAGGCCGAAGTTCTGGCCTTTGCCTCCCTGGTGGCCCAGAGACAGTTCCTACTAGGATGGAGGGACTCGGAGTCCCTGAAGTCGAGGGTATGGGTTAGCGACATGGCGGAGTTTCTCAGAATCAGGAAACTCAAGTTCGCCTTGAAAAATTAAGCTGTCAGCAGGGGAGGGAGGCATGGGGGACTGAGTAGCGTTAGGAAGGCCAGTGGAAAGGAGGGGCTGGGGAAGAAGGTCCTGTTTGTGTAAGCCATGTTGGCTGGGATTTGTTATTGGGTGGGTGTGTTGTTTATTTTGTTTTGTTTCTTTTGATACCTGGTGGTTAAAATTGTTAAAATTATAAATGCCTCAATAAAATATTTTCTGAAAAAAACATTTGGCATTCTTGCATTTGTCCTGATGAGTGCAAGGTGGAAAGCTTCAGCAACATGTTTCTCTTTCCAGCAATAACATTAATGATATTTTGACAACCACTTGTGCTAAGAATGTTAATGGTGAAAAGGGAACTAACCTTTGGGATCCAAATTGTACGTTTTCACACGATCGATTTTCTTCCCTTCTGGCTATAAGAAAAAACAGAATAAAATGAGTAGGAGAGAGTCTGGTTTCTTCTGGGTCTAATATTTCTGCTTAAACTACAATGGACACTCCATGTTAACACATTCTTGACAAGACAATTTCCCCCAACATTCCTTGCACCAGTAGTATAATCATTTGTCCTGAATATGGTCCACACCCTATATTTAGTTGTAACTAACAGATCCATAAAGCAACTAGATATTTATGTCCAATTTTCCACTCCGTTTCCCCAAAATTAACTTGTAATTCACGATGATTTTTAAACAATGTCAGCCACTGTGTCTTGTGATGCAGGTGTGTTACAAAAATATTTTCAGATTCAAAGCAACCCAAGATTCTGTTTCAGAAATTCAATTCCAATTGAGAAATTGGAGTCTATAATCAGAGAATCGTAGAGTCTAGAAGAGGCACTTCGGCTCATCTAGACTGCACCGCCCAAAAAATATTCTAATCGACACCAATCCCACTTCCCAGCACTTGAATGTTATGACATTTCAAATGCTCATCCAAATACTTTCCAAATCCTGTCTTATCCACCCTCCCAGGCAGTGCATTCCAGATTCCTACCACTCTCTGGGTGAAAAATATTTTCCTCAAATCCCCTCTCAACCTTGCACCTTAAAACTATGCCCCCTTGTAATTGATTCTTCAACCAAGGAGAACAACTGCTTTGTATCCACCTTGTCCATGCCCCTCAATCTTATACACCCTAATCAGGTCCCCTCTCAGCCTTCTCTGCTCCAAAGAATACAACCTAAGCTTACCCAGCCTCTCTTCATAGCTATACTGCTCCATCCCCAGCAACATCCTGGTGAATCTCCTCTGCACTCTCTCTAGTGCAATCACATCCTTCCTACAGTGCATTGAAGAGAACTGAACACAGTACTTCAGCTGTGGCTTAACCAAAGTCCTGTACAGCTTCAACAAAACCTTCCTGCTCTGATAATCTATGAGACGACTGATAAAGGCAAGTGTTCCGTATGCCTTCTTAACTACCCTATTAACCTGCCCTGCCCGATTCCGGGATCTGTGGACAAGCACCTCTGAGATTCCTAGAGTCATCGCATTCATTGAATAATCCCTTGTTGTATTACTTGTCCACAGTGCATCACCTCACACGTTTAAGGGTTAAATTCCATCTGATACTGATCTGCCCATCTGACCAATCCGTTTATATCCTCCTCTAACCCAAGATCTTCTTCTTCACTGGAACCACCCGACCAATATTCATGTCATCTGTAAACTGATCATCCATCCCACATTTTCTTCTATATTGTTTCTGTATATATCACAAACAATAAGGGACCTAGATGATGCCTGTGATGCACCACTGGACACAGTCCCCCAGTGACACAAACAGTCTTCGATCACCACTCTCTGTCTCCTATCATTAAGCTGATTTTGGCTCCAACTTGACACGTTACCCTGGATCTCATATGTTTTTACCTTAATCAGCCTCCCATCTGGGACCTTGTCAAAGACTTTGCTGAATCCATCAAAACTATATCAACTGCCCTACCCTCATCTACACATCTGGTCACCTCCTCAAAAAGTTAAATCAAATTGTGAGGCATAAGCTCCCTCTGATAAAGCCACGCTGACTATCCCTGATCAAATCTTGCGTCTCCAAGTGCAGATTGATTTTAATCTTCAGACTTTTCTCCAATATTTTCCCTACCACCGATGTGAGACTCACTGGTCTGTAATTCCCTGGCTAATCGTTACCAACCTTCTTGAAAAGTAGAACCACATACGCTGTCCTGCAGTCCTCTGGCACCTACCCGGTGGCCAGAAAGAAATTAAAAGTTTGAGTCAGAGCCCCCTGTAATTTCCTGCCTTGCCTCCCGCAGCAGCCTGGGACACAACTCATCTGGACCTGACAATTTGGCCACCTTTAAGCCTGCCAAAACCTCAAGTACGTCCTCAGTCCCTATGTCAAAATGTCATTGGAGGATTGTGTCCAGTGGTTTGCCACAGACATTAGTTCTCGGACCCTTATTATAAATCTGACACAATGGCTACCATGGGGAAGTGAGGAGGTGAGCCCTTTCCATTCACCAGCACGCAGCCCAAGGGAACCCAGTGCTCAGGAAACAGCAGGCCTGAACTTTAAGAGCGTCAGCACCAGAGAGGCAGCTCCCAAAACTCAAACGCTGGGAACAGGGCTTCACCACTGAGGGTTCTCTCGAGGCTAAAGGGGAAGTGTCTGGATGAGCAGAGGACAGGTGAGCACAACCTCCGCAATGTTTCTGGTAGAGGTCTTGGGGTTCCTGATCTGGCCAGGAGTGGGTTCTCAGAGTAAAGTTTGCCAGCACAACTGGCTCACTGGATGGCCCTCTGAGAGAAGGCAAGACAATCACGGTAAGGGTGGGTAGACTTGGGAGATATGAGGGTCGCGGGAATGGAAGCCCTAATTTTTTTTCTGTCTCACCCCTTCTCCAATTCCGTCCAGATACAGAAGTGCTGGTATCGATCCCGCAGAGGCCGCCGTCATTGTGCTTGTCGCAGCCGAGGCGGTCAGATGCTGAAGAAGACAACAAGGCCAACGCAGGCCGGAGGGATCACCACATGTGCAGGGGCCTGCCACCCACCTGCAGCCCTGGCCATACATCAGGCTGCGGGGGCCAGAAGGGGAGTCTAGCGACGTGTCATGGTGGCGCAGCCATGAGCACTGCTGCCTCACAGCGCTGAAAACCCGGGTTCAATGAGTCGCACCCCCATAACGCAAAAGATGTGCAAGGCAGGTGGATTGGTCACACTTAATTGTCCCTTAATTTGAAAAAAAAAATTGGGTACTCTAAATTTAAAAAAGTCAGTGATCCTTCAATGGACAGGTTAGCACTGTTGCCTCATAGCGCCAGGGATCCGGGTTCGATTCCGACCTCGGGTTTGCATATTCTCTCTGTGTTTTTTTGATTTTTTCCTGGGATGTGGATGCCACTGGCTGGGTCAGCATTTATTGCCCAATCCTGAAGGCATTTAATAGTCAACCACATTGCTGTGGGTCTGGAGTCATATGTAGGCCAGACCAGATAAGGATGACCGATTTCCTTCCCTGTGTGGGTTTCCTCCGGGTGCTCTGGTTTCCTCCAACAATCCAAAGATGTGCATGTTAGATGGATTGGCCATGCTAAATTACCCCTTAGGATGGGTGGAATAGGACAGTGTCATGTGAGAGTACCTTTAAGAAATGGGTGTTTATAAATGGATGTGTACATAAATATCTGTATTGAGATTACCTTTAAGAAATGGGTGTTTATTACTGCAGTGATGTCAGAAAGTGGGTGGAGCTGGGCTGTCTGTCAGTTTTTTACTTTTGTTTTTGAGCAGGCTGCAGGGTGTGTATTAGTTTCGTTTTCAGAGCTGGATAGCTGCAGTCACAGCCAGAAGGTGTATGAATCTCTCTCTGTAATCTAAAGACTGTAAATCGATCCTGGTGATTTAAAACTAATAACAGTCGTGACTTTAACCTGACATGCTTCTGGTAAAAGGTGTTTTAAGTCTTCTGGATGTTATTTGGGAAGATATTAAGGATTACTTAGTGTTGTATTCTTTGGGGGTTGTATTTGAATTAATGGTTGCTAAGATGTTCACTATGTTTTAAAAAGGTTAACTTGAGTTCATAGAATAAACATTGTTTTGCTTTAAAAAATACTTTTCCATTTCTGCTGTACCACACCTGTGGAGTGGGCCGTGTGCTCCCCATACCACAATCTATTAAAAGTTGTGGGTCAGGTGAACTCCATGATACACTTTGGGGTTCTCTAAACCCTGGCCCATAACAAATTGGGGGCTCGGCCGGGATAAAAGTCTATCTATTGGATTGGCTTAGTGAACTTAAATACAGTGAGGGGTGAGCATATTGTGGTTGCTTTTCAGGTGTGGTATTTTAGTTTAAGTAGGGTGTGTGTTGTTGACAATGGCTCTTTCAGAGGCTCTGAAGTTTTTGGGGGTGGAGATGGTCACACGCAGTACCTTATGGACAGAGACTAAAAGCAGACTGTTAGATTTGGCAAAAACATTGCAGTTAACATTACCTGACAAAATGCGAAAAGATGAGGTAATTATGGTGGTGGCTCAGCATTTAAAGTTGCCTGAGATACAGTTTGACTCATTGGAAATGGCACAAATTCAGTTGCAAATTAAACAAATGGAACATGAGAAAGAAAGACCTGGCGGGGGGGTCGGAGAATCCCAGCCATGAAATTGGGGGTAGTATATTGAGATGGAGAGAAAACTGGTTGGCAGGCAGGAAGCAAAGAGTGGAAATTAACTGGTCTTTTTCAAATTGGCAGGCGATGACTAGTGGGGTACCGCAAGGATCGGTGCTGGGACCCCAGCTATTCACAATATATATTAATGATTTAGATGAGGGAACGAAGTGTCACATTTCCAAATTTGCCGATGACATCAAGTTGGGTGGGAGGGTGAGCTGTGAGGAGGATGCAGAGATACTTCAGTGTGATTTGGACAAGTTGAGTGAGTGGGCAAACGAATGGCAGATGCAGCATAATTTGGATAAATGCGAGGTCATCCACAAGAAGGCAGACTATTATCTGAATGACCATAAATTAAGAGAGGGGACACCAGTCACTGAAGGTGAGCATGCAGGTGTAGCAGGTGGTAAAGAAGGCAAATGGTATGTTGGCCTTCATTGCGCGAGCATTCGAGTACAGTAGCAGGGATGTCTTGCTGCACTTATACAGATCTTTGGTGAGGCCACACCAAAGGAACATTGTGTAGCGTTTTGGTCCCCTTATCTGAGGAAGGATGTTCTTGCTACAGAGGGAGTGCAGCGAAGGTTTACCAGACTGATTCCTGGGATGGCAGGAGTGACTTACGAGGAGAGATTGAGTCAGTTCGGATTGTATTCGCTGGAGGTCAGAAGAATGAGGGGGATCTCATAGAGAATTATAGGACTGGACAGGGTAGATGCAGGATGGATGTTCCCGATATTGGGTGTGTCAAGAACCAGAGTGCACAGTCTGAGGATACAGAGTAGACCATTTAGGACAGAGATGAGGAGAAATTACTTCACCCAAAGAGTAGTGTGCCTGTGGAATTTATTACCACAGAAAGTAATTGAGTCCAAAACATTGAATGGCTTCAAGAAGCAGTTAGATGTAGCACTTAGGGTGAAGAGGATCAAGGGATATGGGGGAAAGCGGAATTAGGCTTTTGAGTTGGATGATCAGCCATGATCATAATGAATGGCGGGGCGGGGCGGGCCTGAAGGGCCGAATGGCCTTCTCCTGCTCCTATTTTTTAAATTTTTCTACGTGTCTGTTGTTGTTCGTGTTGGTCATTGAACCTTTGGTGATTGCGCTGCAGAATTCAAATGACTGGCAGGGGATTGTGGGGGCGGGGGGGGGGGGGGCGTAGAGAGCACAGGATGCCATTGTACTCCGTCAATTGATTATTTGAGTATCTACTGGGGAGTATGGGTAGAATTATGGACTTGTTGGGGAAATTTGGGCATTTTCAGGGTATAAATTAAATGTTGGAAAAAGTGAGTTTTTTTTCCCAGTGAATTTCCAGGGGAGAAGTGTGGTCCTGGGGGCCTTGCCATTCAATGTGTTTTGGTATTTGATAATTTAGGTGGCTCATGACTGGGCAACGACACACAAGTGGAATCCGACTGGGCTGGTAGACGGGGGCTAAAAGGGAACTGAAGAGGTGGGACACCCTGCTGCTATCATTGGGGAGAGGTACAGGGCGTGAAAATGAATATGCTGCCAAGATTTTTATTTATTTTTCAATCGCTACCAATATTCATTCCAAAGGCATTTTTCCGGAGGTTCGGTAAATTGATCTCTGAGTTTGTGTGTGCCGGCAAGATTCTGAGGGTTAGTAGGTCCGTTGGGAAGGTGTGGGGTGGGGGTGGGGGGGGGGGGGGGGGGTGCTGCTGGTGCTCCAAAGCGTGTCGCATTATGAATGGGTGGCAAATGCCTAGAAGGTGAGATGATGGTGAGGAGAAAGGGGGTCAGAGTGGATGCAGGTGGAGGAGGCCTCTTGCACTCTTACGAGTGTGAGGGCCTTGGCGATGGCTCTGCTCCTGTTTTCTCCAGGGAGGTATACTAGCAGTCTGGTGGTGGTGTCAACAATGTGCTGTTAGGTAATTTGGACATTCTGAACTCTCCCTCTGTGTACCCAAATAAGCGCCGGAGTGTGGCGACTAGGGGCTTTTCACAGTAACTTCATTGCAGTGTTAATGTAAGCCTACTTGTGACAATGGGGATTATTATATGTGGGAACAGATTTATACCAGGGCAGATGGATGTGATATATGGTGTGGGGAAGGGATAGAGCAGGTAAGAGACTTGCTCGCTGATGGTAAGTTTATAGGGTTGCAGGAATTGCAGGACACGTTTGAGTTGCCGAGGGGGAGTGAGTTTAGTTATTTGCAGGTGAGGGACTTTGTACGAAAGGAGTCACCCTCGTTTCCACAGTTACCGGTGTATATGCTGATTGAAAAGTTGTTGGTTCCGAATGAGTGGAGGGAAGGGAAACTCGGGGTATCTATGGTGTGTAAGACTCTGTCAAGGATAGAGGAGGTCAAGATGGCGCTGTGCCCTTTGGTGACGATTTTTGGGGTGTTGGACTTGCTGGAGCTGATGGAGGGGAAGGGGGCCGCTTTCGTGGCCTTCGCCTCTCTGATTGGCCGGCGTTGGATCTTGTTGAGCTGGAGGTCGGCAGTGCCACAGGGGGTCGGCAGTGCCGCCGGTGGCCGTGCCGATGTTAGGGGATTTGGAGGAGATTTTTAGTTTGGTAAAAGTTAAGATGGTCAGAAGAGGGATTTTACGCACGGTGGAGATTATTTCTGTCCATGTTTGAAGACTTGTTTGTCGCCAGTGGGGAGGGAGTGGGAGGGGGGTGCGGTCAGGGGGAAAAATTTAAAAACTTTGTGTAACTTGTGTATTTTGAGGTGCTTTATTTTGTTTGTATCTGACTGTGTTTGGAGTTAAATATATTTTTCATCAAAGGTGTTGGCTGGGGGATTTTAACTCTGTGCTTGACCCCAGGTTGGATAGGTCGTACTCCAAATCCCTGAAGATATCGGGGGTGGCGAAGGAGTTGCTGGGGCTCACGGACCAGATGGGTGGTGTGGACCTGTGAAGGTTTAGGCATTTGAGATGGAAGGCGTTCCCCTTTTTCTCGCATATGTACCGCATCTACTCCGGCATTGACTTTTTATTATGGGTGAGGCACTGCTCCCAGCGGTGGTAGGATCGGAATACACGGTGACTGTTTTATCGGACCATGCGCTGCACTGCATGGATTTGTATTTCGAGAAGGGTTGCGCCCAGGAGCCTCTGTGGAGGTTGGATGTGGAACTGTTGGCAGATAAGAGGGCGTGTGAGAGGATAGTCACGGTGATAGAAACATACGTGGAATTCAATAAAAATGAGGAGATATCACCCTCCACTTTCTGGGAGGAGTGAAAGGCGGTATTTGGGGTAGGGTTGGGGAGCTGAGCTCAATTCAGGTGAACAGGGAGAAGATGGGAAATACGGAGAGAAAACGGTTGGTAGAGGCCATTCTGGCAGTAGACCGGCAGTATTCGACCATCCCAAAGAACGGGTTGTTGAACAGAGGAAGAAGTTCCATTTGGAGCTCGACCTGATTTCGATGGGAAAAGTGGTTGGCCAGTTGTGGTTACGAGGGGGGATTCACGAGCATGGGGAGAAGGCCAGTCGGTTAATTTCACAGGTGCGTATAACGGGTTGGTTGCCATGACGGGGACACCACAGGGACTGGGGCATCATTAGCCCCCAGAAGTGCATTTTATTTTAAATGTTAAATTATCGATTTTGTCCATTGTTACAATTCCCCTTTAAGGGGTCAACACTTTAATTTATTTAGTTAATTAGTTTCACCCTTGGATTATTTTCTGTTTCGAAAAGAGTATAAGGTAAGAATGAAACTGTCTCTAAGCAGCTGTTTAATTATTTACTAACTTATATTATTGAGGGCTGTCACTATAATTGTTTACAAGTTTATTTTATCGACTATTACGTTTTTGAAAAGTATAACGGGTTGGTAGTTTGGAGGCAGACGTATGAAAAAATATCAAGAAAAGTATTTGTGTCTATGTCGTTTTGTACTTCACCAACTGGCTTGGTATAAAAATAGCAAGAGTACAGTGAAGACAGACTCAAAAATTGCTTTCAAAAAGGAATTGGAGAGGCAACTGAAAGAAAATAATATGCAAGGCTACAGAGAAAGTGCAGGGAAGTGGGACTAGCCAAAACATTCTTGCAACCAGCATAGATTTGATGTGCTGAATAACTTCCCTCAGCATTGTAAACATTGAATGATCAGTAAATGAGAATGATCATTAAGTGCAAAGATGTACAGGTTAGATGGATTGGCCATGCTAAATTGCCCTTTAGTGTCCGAAAGGATAGGTGGGGATAGGGTCAAGGAATGGGTGTAGGTAGGGTGCTCTTTCGGAGGGTCGGTAAAGACTCAATCTTCACTGTAGGGATTCACTGATTCTATAAATAACATCAAGAACATCCAGAAATTTCATACTTACTACCACCAGAAGAGGTTTCCTCACACCATCAGTCACAAGTTTGTCATAGACTGAGGCTTTGACTTCAATATCTATTTCTCCGATTATCAATGGGACTATGACATAAGGCACAGCAACGGATCCTTTTCCAGGGACAGTAACTTGTTGTCTGAATCTCTGTGTCTGTTTTGCTCTGCTGCAAAGGTTTTCATTGTATGGAAATTCCACACGCACCTAGAATTTAAAATACATATTACAAAATAATATTAAACGGTGGAATTATTTATGTGCAGAATCTATAAAACATCTACATTATTATAGATGCAAAACTCCCAACTCATTTGCTTCAATGCACCTCTTCTGATTTGCAACTGGAGGTTGTGAATACTATTTTCCTTGGCAATATTCCTTGTACAATTGAACTGTAATTGACTGCATGTGTATAAAATTACTCTGTTACATTCACACAGCATCATCTCAGCAATAGAATAATGCACGGTGTGGAAGGCAAAACGCGATCCCAGAACTGGGGTCGGAAACTAATTGTAATGGCCACAGAAGCCTGCTGCTAAGCGAAGCAGAGGCCTCAGCAGCTTGAAGCGCATGCTGTGTGACCAGGATTTCCTGCAACAACTTATGAGTTTTTTAAAAGGAGTAAAACAACAACCAAGACCTGAAGCATCTGAGCAGTGTAGCAGCTGAGAGTGGCAGCAATTAACTTCCCCTCCTGTCAAAATTTGTCAATGAAGCAAATCCACAGAAATTTGTTATGGTCAGTGTGGTGATGTGCATCAATATAAATACATGTAGGCTGGCTCGACACTAGAGGGAGCACCAGAAATATCACACATACACACTCAACCAATAGATCAAGTAGATAGGACATGACCAATAGACATTCACGATACACAAGGAGGTGACACGACCACGGGGGGGATTACACCAACCCATATAGAAAGGACACCACACACATGATCTGCCTCTTTCCAGTGGAGACAGTCAGTGAATACAGACACAGGGTTGATTCAATATTACACCCACCACGTGGATTGCAGCAGCTGGCTAGTCAGTCTGGGTAGCTATAATAGGATTAGCAGTAGTGTCGAACCCGGGTAATAGAAGTGTAAATAGTTTAATAAACGTGTTGAAGTTATCTCCACGTCTGAACCTTCCTTTGTCAAGTGCACCACAAGGAAGCCGCTTATGTAACACCTACAACATAACAAATCAGTCAGCAGTGGCATCACATTGTTACCAGTGCAATAAGAGATTTGCTACCTTTTAATAAAAGTTAGCATATCTTGAAAATTGGCCTTTGTAAACTGCAAACAGCCCTGAAGTTTCTAACTGTCGGCCTGCTGTTTTCTCACCGAGACCCGACTTTCATTTCTCAGTGTTAAACCCACTACAAAGATGTCCATGGTGCTAGATTATTTTCATTTTACTTTTATTAAGAAGTTATGTTGTGGATAAAAAGACGAACTGCAGTTTGCCAAGCCGTCGGGAAAAAGGGGGTGAGCGGAAGTTCGCCGTCGAGCGAACGGATCAGCCCGGCTGCAGGAAAGATGGTGGAGGCTGGGTCGCTGGGTGGGGCCGTGCCCTTCTCAGTAGAGAAGATGTCTGAGGTGATGGCTGGGGTGTTCGAAAAGCAGTTTGCCAAGCATATGGAGGTGATGCATGAAGAGATGATGGGAGCAATGTAGGAGCTGGTGGAGGTCGACTGATTACTCCACAAAGATGCTGGCGGAGATGCAAGAACCCTCCCGGCATGAACTGGACAGGGCTCATCGGTCACTCAACCCCAAGCCAAAGACAAATGAACTGCCAATGGCGGTCATAATTTGTTTTCATAAATACTACGTTAAGGAGAAGGTCCTAAGTTGGTCGAATCAAAGGCGTGAGGTGAGGGAGAAGGAGTTAACAGTGGAGCTGGCGAGAAGGCAGGCTCCGTTTGGTCGGGTGAAGGTGACACTCTATAGAAATGGCGTGAGGTTCAGAGCGGTCTACCTGGCGAATCTGAGGGTGACCTATAACGCGAAGGACTTCTACTTTGAGATGGTGGAGGCGTTTGTGAAGGCTGAAAGACTGGGGTTAAAATGAGAGATGGGACTGGGGTTTGGTATTGGACTCAGGGAAGGGGGGGAGGGGTTCGACGGCAACAAAAGGACAGGTTGGGTCAGGCCCAGTGAGCAGCGCCCGGGTTATGATGATGGAGGATAGGCGGGTCGGAGGGGGATAAGAAATCCTCGGTCAGAATACTAACGTGGAACATAAGGGGATTGGGGGGACTGATGAAGAGATAGAGGGTATTTGCGCATTTATAGAGCCTAAAGGCTGATGTGGCGATGCTGCAGACCCACCTCAGGGTAAAGGATCAGGTGAGGCTCAGGAAGGGCTGGGTGAGTCAGGTGTTCCATTCTGGGTTGCTAGTCGGGCTCGGGGCGTAGTTGGTGGGCAGGAAGGTGAGGTTTCAGGTGGGGAAAATGGTGGCAGACAAAGGGGGCAGGTGCGTGATTGTGATGAGGGCATTAGAGGGGAGGTTTGTGGTGCTGGCGAGTGTATATGGGCCCAACTGGGGTGATGTAGGGTTTGTGAAGAGGGTGCTGGGTGCCATCCCGGATCTGGACACCCATGAGTTGATAGTAGTGGGGGGAAATTGGACATAATGTTGGAACCAAAGGTGGACATGTCCCAAGCGCTCGCTGACCCAGTCGGGTGGGGGAGAGAGGAGGGGGTGGGCTGCACGTCCTCCCCGCGTGTGCATGGGTTTCCTCCGGGTGCTCCGGTTTCCTCCCACAGCCCAAAGATGTGCAGGTTAGGTGGATTGGCCATGATAAATTGCCCTTAGTGTCCAAAATTGCCCTTCGTGTTGGGTGGGGTTACTGGATTATGGGGATAGGGTGGAGGTGTGGGCTTCGGTAGGGTGCTCTTTCCAAGAGCCGGTGCAGACTCGATGGGCCGAATGGCCTCCTTCTGCACTGTAAATTCTATGAATTGCAGGAAATGCGGGGGCTGATGTTTTAGCCTTCACCTCAGTGATTGCTCGTGGGCGGGTCCTGGTGGGGTGGGGCTCAGCTTCTCCGGTGTGGCAAGGGAACCTGCTGGAATTTTTCACTCTGGAGAAAGTGAGGTTTGAGTTGGGGGGGGGGGGTTGCGAAGGAGGGGGTTGTACAATTAAGGTGCTTATCAGCTTATCACGAACCTTCAGGAGTTGGTTGCCGTTGAAAGCCAAGGGGGGTTTTGTTTGTTGTTTTTTTTTTAAACTGCGAGTCAGTGTTTTAGGTTATAAATTCGGGGGGTGGGGGGGGGGGGGGCGCTGTTTTGTTGTTTTTTTGTTTTTTGTTTTTCTGTTTATTTGGTGAAAATGTTGAAAATATGGTGAATAGAAAGATTTTTTTGAAAAGTTAATAGTCTCCAATTGCAACCAAGGTTTGTGGCCCTGAGAAATGTACCTTGTTTACCTTGGGTCGCATTAATTTCTCAATAGGGGCAACACCCTATCAATCTTTTCCTGCAGCCTACCACCTGCAATCTCTCTTTGAACATATTGGGTGGGATTGTCCAGTCCTTCCTGCCGGTGGGATCTTCTGGTCCTGCTGAATGTGAACCCGCCCCCTTCGCAGCGGGTTCACTGGCAGTGCAGTCTGTGAGCAGTGTAATTGACTATTGACTTCAGCGGGAACAGTTAATCCCACCAGTGGCCACTCTGAGCCACCATCGCCACAGAAAAAACGCCACTGGGTCTGGAAAAGCCTGGCCATTGTCTTCCAAAATCTATACTCTTGTTTCTCACGATATCAGGTTTGAACCATTCCAATCAGCTGTTTTACCCTCCTACAGGACCAGAAAACCCGAATGAAAGTGACCAGGAACATTCTCTGCGACTGTCAGGATGTTACATCCTCCTTTACTGTCTTTATTAACCACTCTCCAGCCTTTAACACCATCCACTATAATCATCATCCATTAATGGAGAGGTGGATTCAATGGGAAATCTGATTGACCGCGGTGAGACCAGAAGATCTTGCCACCGCCAGTCAACGACGGGCTGCCTTCTGCCACCAAGAAAAACACAGTTGGGAGACCAGGAAACCTCGCCCATGATTTCAAAACGCAGCAGCTGGACAATTTAAATTCAATTAATTAAATTTGGAATGAAAAACCATGAAATTAACAGATCATTATAAAAATCAATCTGGTTCACTAAGATAGGGACAGAAACTGACATCCATACTTACGCTGTCTGGCCTGTTTGTGACTGCAGATCCTCGCAACATAATTAACTTTTAGCTGCCGTCTGAAGTCACCCACTTGTGCTCAAGCAGGTAGCTCACATTACCAGCACTGTCTGCATTCCTCGAAAGACTGGCATATATTTTCTGATGAGATAAAGACATTGCCAAACTTACTTTAATTGGATCTTCCTCGTAATTGTACAGGATTGCTCGAATTTCCACTTGTTCATTGCGGATGACAGAATATGGAAGTCGAAGGTCAATGAAAAAATCCTTCTGCACTACGAGGTCATAAGGCTGAGCAACACATATTCCTGCAGGAAGGTACCATCATAATTAGGAAAAGGCGTCACAATTTTAATTTAAAACTTTGTACATAGGAACATAAGGAGTAGGAGTAGTCATTCGGATGCTCGAGTCGGCTCCACAATCCAACCAGATCACCCTTAACACCATGGGCTCTCAACTTATTTAACAGTCTGCTATACGGCACCTTGTCAAAGACCTTCTGGAAATCTAAATACATCACGTCCACTGGTTCTCCTTTGTCGAACTTCCTTGTTACTTCCTCAAAGAACTCTAACAGATTTGTCAGACATGACCTCCCTTTGACAAAGCCGTGCTGACTCAGTCCTATTTTACCATGCACTTCCAAGTAATCCACAATCTCATCTTTAATAATGGACTCTAAAATCTTACCAATGACCGAAGTCAGGCTGACCAGTTTATAATTTCCTGTCTTCTGCCTCCCTCCCTTCTTAAACAGTGGTGTTACATTATCCACTTTCCAGTCCTCTGGGACCCTTCCTGCCTCCAGTGATTCCTGAATGATCAACACCATTGCCTCCACAATCTCCTCAGCTATCTCTTTTAGGACCCTGGGGTGTAGCCCATCCGGTCCAGGTGATTACCACTTTCAGACCTTTCAGTTTTCCCAGAACCTTCTCCTTAGTGATGGCTACTACACTCACCTGTGCCCCCTGATTCTCCTGGAGCTCTGGCATCCCACTGGTGTCTTCCACCGTGAAGACTGATGCAAAGTAACTATTCAGTTCCTCTGCCTTTTCTTTGTTTCCTATTATTACTTCTCCAGCCACGTTTTCCAGTGGTCCACTGTCTATTTTTGCTTCTCTCTTACCTTTTATATATTGAAAAAAACTCTTCCTGTCTTCTTTTATATTACTAGCCAGCTTGCACTCATGCTTCATCTTCTCCCCCATTACTGCTTTTTTAGTTGTCCTCTGTTCGCTTTTAAAGGCTTCCCAATCCACTGGCTTCCCACTAATCTTCGCTACTTTGTATGCTTTTTCTATTGCTTTTATGCTGTCCTTGACTTCCCTCGTCAACCATGGATGGCTCGTCCTCCCCTTAGTGTGTTTCCCCCTCCTTGGGATGAATTTCTGTTGTGCCTCCCAAATAACCCCCAAAACCCCTGCCATTGTTGTTCCACTGTCTTCCCTGCTCGGTTCCTTTTCAAATTAACTCTGGCCAGCTCCTCCCTCGTGTCTTTGTAGTTACCCGTATTTAATTGTAATACTGTTACATCTGACTCCAGCTTCTCCCTCTCAAACTGCAGGGTAAATTCTAACATATTGTGGTCACTTCTCCCTAAGGGTTCCTTCACCTTAAGTTCCCGAATCAAGTCTGCCTCATTACACATCACCAAATCCAGAATTGCCGGTTTCCTAGTATGCTCTGTCACAAATTCCTTTTCTTGGGATCCACTACAAACCTGATTTTCCCAGTCCACCTGCATATTGAAGTCCCCCATGATTATTGTAATATTACCTTTTTTACATGCCGTTTCTATCTCCTGATTTATTTTCTGCCCCACATCCTGACTACTGCTAGGAGGCCTGTACATAACGCCCATCAGGGTCTTTTAACCTTTGCAATTCTTCAACTCAACCCACAGACATTCTATGCCTTCTGATCCTATATCGCTTCTTGTTATCGATTTAACTTCATTCCTTACAAACAATGCAACTCTGCCCCCTTTGCCCATCTGCCTGTCCTTTCGATGGGACACTTTTCCTTGTATATTTAGATCCCAGCCCTGATGCCCTTGCAGCCACGTCTCTGTGATGCCCACAACATCGTACCGTCCAATCTCAATGTGTGCAACAAGCTCATTTACCTTGTTCCGTATACTGCGCGCATTTAGGTCCAACACCCTCAGTCCTGCATTGACCACCTCCCTTCTCACACTTGTCACCTTTTTTGCTCTGCCTGACGGTGATATTGTTCTCTTGTTTTTGTTCCCTATTTCAGTTGTTACACCTTCGAAGCTAACGCTCTGGTTCCCACCCCCCTGCTATACTAGTTTAAATCCTCCCAAGTGACTCTCGCAAACCTCCCAGCCAGGATATCAGTGCTACTCCAGTTTAGATGAAACCTGTCCTCTTGTACAGGTCCCACCTGCTCCGGAAAATATTCCAATGGTCCAGAAATCTGAAACCCTCCCTCTACACCACCAGTTTAGCCACGTGTTTAGCTGCACTATCCTATTTCTAGCCTCACTGTGGGCATGTGGGAGTGATTGTGAGATAACATACAATATCTACCAATGGTATTCCAGCATTACCAGGTACCGTAATACCTCTACACAGACTACCACATTCACCCCCTGTTAAAAAAAGAGTCCGGCGGGGGTGGTGGCCTGATATTACAACATGGTAATGTGGTAGAAATTATAGTTATGGAGGTACTGTAATACCTCCGTACAGCGTTTTGTAACTATTTACAATTCTATTTACTATTTACAATTTATGATTCATAATTAACTATACACTTTAAAGTGAAGCAATCAGTCGATCGGGGGCCCTGATCGTCCTCTGTGATCGTCGAAGCTTCGGTGATGACTCTGGTGGAGGCTTGGGCGTCTGTCACTCCGGGAGCGTGACCTTGATCTCTGTGGCAGCTTCGACACCCCTAGGCGGCACTGTGCGGAAAACGGTAGACCTGGGAAGGGAGCGTCTGCGGGGTGCGTCAGTGGATGGGGGGGCCTAGACGGGGCCGGCGGAAGGACCGATCCTCCTGTAAGGTGCACTGGTGGGATGGAGGGTGGGACTGGTGGCTGGGTGTGCATGGGGCTCCAGCGGGCGCTAGGTCTCATAGGGAGACCGTATCTTGTCGGCCGTCGGGGTACGCCACGTAGGCATACTGGGGGTTAGCGTGGAGAAGATGGACCCTCTCGACCATCGGGTCCGGCTTGTGCGCCCGCACGAGTTTTCGGAGCAGGATGGGTCCGGGTGCTGCAGCCAGGTCGGGAGCGAGGTCCCAGAGGAGGACTTCCTGGGGAAGACAAGGAGACGTTCGTGAGGTGTCTGGTTGGTTCTGGTACAAAGCAGTGATCGGATGGAGTGGAGGGCATCCGGGAGGACTTCCTGCCAGCGGGAGACTGGGAGATTCCTCGACCGGAGGGCCAGTAGGACGGTCTTCCAGACCGTTCCGTTCTCCCTCTCTACCTGCCCGTTACCCCGGGGGTTGTAACTGGTCGTCCTGCTCGAGGCGATGCCCTTGCTGAGCAGGAATTGACGCAGTTCGTCGCTCATAAAGGAGGACCCCCTATCACTGTGTATGTAAGCGGGGAACCCGGACAGTACAAAGATGCTATGGAGGGCCTTGATTACGGTGGTGCGGTTATGTCTGGGCAGGGGATGGCGAATGGGAACCGGGAGTACTCACAATCACGTTCAGGAAGTACGTGTTGCGGTCGGTGGAGGAGAGGGGGCCTTTGAAGTCCATGCTGAGGCGTTCAAAGGGACGAGAAGCCTTTATCAGGTGCAGTTTCTCTGGTCGGTAGAAGTGCGGTTTGCACTCCGCGCAGATTTGGCAGTCCCTGGTGGCTGTCCTGACCTCCTCGATGGAGTAGGGCAGGTTGCGGGTCTTGATAAAGTAGAAAAAGCGAGTGACCCCCGGGTGGCAGAGGTCCTCGTGGAGAGCTCGGAGGCAGTCCACTTGTGCGGAGGCGCATGTGCCTCGGGACAGGGCATCAGGAGGTTTGTTTAGCTTCCTGGGACGATACAAGATCTTGTAGTTGTAGGTGGAGAGTTCGATCTTCCACCGCAAGATCTTATCGTTTTTTATCTTGCCCCGCTGTGCATTATCGAACATGAAAGCAACCGACCATTGGTCAGTGAGGAGAGTGAATCTCCCGCCGGCCAGGTAATGCCTCCAATGTCGCACAGCTTCTACTATGACCTGAGCCTCCTTTTCGACTGAGGAGTGGCGGATTTCGGAAGCATGGAGGGTACGTGAGAAGAAGGTCACGGGTCTGCCAGCTTGGTTGAGGGTGGCCGCCAGAGCTACGTCAGACGCGTCGCTCTCGACCTAGAAGGGGAGGGACTCGTCGATGGCGTGCATCGTGGCCTTTGCAATGTCTGCTTTGATGTGGCTGAAGGCCTGGTGGGCCTCTATCGACAGGGGAAAAGCTGTGGATTGGATCAGGGGACGGGCCTTGTCTGCATAGTTGGGGACCCACTGGGCATAGTAAGAAAAAAGGCAGTGCTTCAGGGCCTTGGAGCAGTGAGGGAGGGGGAACTCCATAAGGGGACGCATGCGTTCAGGGCCGGGGCCTATAACTCCATTTTGCACTACGTAGCCGAGGATGGCGAGGCGGTCGGTGCTAAACATGCATTTATCCTTGTTGTATGTAAGGTTAAGGATCTTTGCGGTCTGGAGGAATTTTCGGAGGTTCGTGTCGTGGTCCTGCTGGTCGTGGCAGCAGATGGTGACATTATCGAGATACGGGAATGTTGCCCGTAAACCGTACCGGTCAACCATTCGGTCCATCTCGCGCTGACACTGAAGGGAATCCTTAAGAAGTGACAGAGCCACCCGTCTGCCTCGAAGGCAGTGTATTTGCGGTCACTAGTGTGGATGGGGAGCTGGTGGTACGCGGACTTAAGATCCACCGTGGAGAAGACCTTGCAATGCGCGATCCTGTTTACCAGGTCGGATATGCGGGGGAGAGGGTACGCGTCCAGCTGCGTAAACCTGTTGATGGTCTGACTGTAGTCGATGACCATCCTATGCTTCTCCCCGGTCTTTATCACCACTACTTGAGCTCTCCAGGGACTGTTGCTAGCTTCAATGACTCCTTCCCTCAGTAGCCTTTGGACCTCTGACCTAATAAAGACCCGATCCTGGGCACTGTACCGTCTGCTCCTGGTGGCGATGGGTTAGCAATCCGTGGTGAGGTTCGCAAACAGGGAAGGCGGATCGACCTTGAGGGTCGCGAGGCCGCAGACAGTGAGGGGGAGGGGTATAGGGCCGCCGAATTTGAAAGTTAGACTTTGGAGATTACACTGGAAGTCTAAACCTAGGAGTGTGGCCGCGCAGAGGTGGGGAAGGACGTAAAGCCGGTAATTTCTAAACTCCCTTCCCAGGACTGTGAGGTTTGCTACACAAAACCCCTTTATCTCTACTGAGTGGGAACTGGAGGCAAGGGAGATTTTTTGATTAACGGGGTGGACGAGGAGAGAACAGCGCCATACCGTGTCGGGGTGTATGAAGCTCTCCATGCTCCCAGAGTCGATTAAGTAGGACATCTCGTGCCCGTTGATTAGTACTGTTGTTGTAGCAGTTGAGAGTGTTCGAGGCCGGGACTGATCCAGGGTCACCGAGGCTAATCTCAGCAATTGAATGTTCTCTTCGGGCGGTGTGTGGTCAGCCGAGCTGGGGTCCTGGGAGTCCATCCAAGATGGCGGCTCCCATTGGTCGCACATGGCTGGGGGTGGACAAAAAGGCGGCGTCCGTCTATCGAACGTGGCGTCCGCAGGACAAGATGGCGGCGCCCTGGGGCCGCATGTGGCCCTGGAGTAGGAAGATGGCGGCGTCCGCTGGCCGCACGGGGACCGTGGAGAGGTTTGTGGTGGCAGTCCGCATTCGCCGCCGGAGACCGCGGCGACCGCATGGGCCTGGCATACCACCACGAAGTGGCCCTTTTTACCGCATCCCTTGCAGGTGGATGCGCGGTCGGGAATGTAAGCGCGGGTGTTTCTGGAGGCCACATCCAGGGAACCTGCAAGGGCCCGTGTCTCCTTGAGGCTTAGGGTGTCTTTTTCGAGCAATCGCTGGTGGATTTGGGAGGACAGCATACCTGCCACGAAAGCATCCCAGATCAAGAGTTCTGTGTGGTCGCTCGCGAAACTTGCGGGCAGCTGCAGTTTCTCCCCAACACCAGGAGCGCACGGTAGAATTCTTCCAGCGATTCCCCAGGGATTTGTCGCCTCGTAGCTAGCAGATGCCGGGCGTAGACCTGGTTTACTGGGCTAATATAATGTCCTTTTAGCAGCTCTATTGCTGCATCGAAGTCTTCCACGTCCTCGATGAGGGTGTAAATTTCCAGGCTCACCCTCGAGTGCAGGACTTGCATTTTCTGTTCTCCCGTGGGTGTGTTTTCGGCCGTTCCGAGATATCCTTTAAACCACGCCAGCCAGTGCTTGAAGATTACCGCTGAGTTCGCCCCATGAGGGCTGAGTAGCAGACACTCCGGCTTGATTCGGAGCTCCATCCATTTAAATCTAGCTTATTAAATTGATGCACGATCAATGACCACTAAAGTGAGGTTGTAATCCAACTGAAGGCTTTAATAAGCTAGATGTTTCCCACAGCAGCTCAGGTACAGAATGAAGGCTGCTGGGGCGGCACGGGCTCTTATACCCCGCCTTGCAGGGCAGAGCTACCATACACCTTGACCAATAGGAAACATACAATATCTACCAATGGTGTTCCAGCATTGTACCGTAATACCTCTACACAAACTACCACACGTGGGTCCTGGGGTGGAGGGATCCTGGGGTGGGGAGGGGGGGGAGCAGGTTGGGGTGAGGGGGGCACACACGCAATCCGGGGGTTGGGAGCTGCTGTGAGGTGAGGGAAGGGGCTGCTGTGCAGTGTGGGAGGGGCGGTGGGTCGGAGCCGATTTGCAATGTGGAGGGGGGTAGGGGGGGTTGGGACTCGGATGGTTTCTACCACCTTGGCCTGGTGTTGTGGACCTCGCGGTGCGTCGGGTGTTTGAAAAAGATGCTATGAAGCGGCATGTGGTCAGACCTTACCCATCACTTTGTCTCTTTCAAATAGGTGCTGATTAAAATGCTCACAAGTAAAGACAGTGCCCAGGCATTCTTTCTCAATCAGAGCAGAACATTGTTCATTTTACGTTAATATGAATGCAAATGCAACTGGTTGTTTTTGCTGCATGAGGGGTGCTCCTGTCTTACTGGCATCACACTTCAGGGTGACCTCATCATTAACATCATAGCACCTCAACACTGGTGTTGTCATCCCGAAATGCATAACGTTAGAATTAATTTTAATTCTTGTTCTAGGGTGGTATAGTGGCACAGTGGTTAGCACTGCTGCCTCACAGCTCCAAATTAGGGTCCCAGGTTCAATTCTGGCCTCGGCTGACTGCCTGTGTGGAGTTTGCACCTTCTCCCCGTGTCTGCGTAGGTTTCCTCCGGATGCTCCGGTTTCCTCCCACTGTCCAAAGATAATAATGAGAAGAATAATCTTTATTGTCACAGGTAGACTTCAATTAACACCAATGAAGTTACCGTGAAAAGCCCCTAGTCACCACATTCCGGCACCTGTTTGGGTACACAGGGAGAATTCAGAATGTCCAAATTACATAACAAGCACGTCTTTCAGGCTTGTGGGAGCGAGGAAACCCACGCAGACATGTGGAGAATGTGCAGACTCCGCACAGATAGTGACCCAAGCCGGGATTGAACCTAGGACCCTGGCGCTGTGAAACAACAATATTAACCACTGTGCTACCGTGTCACCCATTTTTATCCACCGAAGTCGTAGCTGATGACACCTATCCAGAGGCCACAGACCGACACCGAGACCCACTACAGTGAAGCCAATGCTGCGACTAAGAGCTTGATCGAGCGGTGCTTCGGCCTCTTGAAGTTGTTGCTCGGGTGCCTTCACCACTCTGCAGGGACTCTCCAGTTTGGGTTGCCCGCATCGTGGCTGTGTCCTCCACTACATCGCGCAGTAGAGGGGCGGCATGCTAGAGGAGGAGGAATGCTAGGTCTCGTCTAGCGAGTAGGAAGCGGGGGGAGGGGTGGATGGGCAGGACATGGGGCCAAGGCAGACCTTGGACATGAATGATGGCAATTTTCACAGTAACTTCATTGCGGTGTTAATGTAGGGTTAGGATTAATGTAAGCCTACTTGTGACAATAATATTATTAACCCCTGTCACTCCGGACCCAGCCCCCCAGCCGGGGGGGCATCCCGACATGGTAGGGAATCGTCGAATGTGCCAGGAAGAAGGCATAGAGCACACTGCCCGTGTATCGGGCGCAGATGTGTATGATGCGCAGCTGATGGTCACATATCAGCTGTACGTTAATCAAGTGGAACCCCTTTTAGTTTGTGTCGAGTGGCCTGTCATCTGCAGGTGCTTATAGGGTGACAAGCATCTCGTCGAACATCCCCTGGACCCGAGGCATCCCGGCGATGCCGGTGAACCCCACTGCCTGGGCATCCTGGTGGATCTGGTCCACATTGAAGTGGTTGTACTGAGCCACCTGAGATTCCGGACAGATCCCATTTGGTGCCTGGAAGGGCGTAAAAGTTCAGGGTGACCGTCACCTTGACGGTCACCAGGAGAGGGTATCCTCCCCCAAACCCCCACGGTGCCAGGTGTGCTGTGATCTGGCAGATATGTCGCACTGTCTTTGGCATGCCAGGTCCAGCAGGTTATCAAATGATGGGCACTGTCAGTACACACGAGGCCTCATGTGGTGCCTTCTTGGCACCTCCTCCTCCTCGGCCTGTTGGGCGGCTGGCTCTCTATCTGGGCGGCTGCCACCTGTTCTGCTACTGCACGCTCCGCTGCTGCAGCTTCCTCCTCTCGTGTAGCGCCAGCTCGTATGCCACCGGACATCCCCCAGGGCTAGCAGGAAGGCCACCATTGCTGAATTCCAATATCCAGTGTCTGCGGGGGTGAAAGGCCAACAAGTTAGCATGGTGCATACCCGCATGCCCAACCAGGTCTCCTGGGCTACATGGCACCAGTTGGCACTGCGGGCTCCACTCCTGCATGTCCACCAATCTCCACACCCCTGGCTCCAGCATTGCCTGGCACTTTGGGGGCCTTGGCCCTGGTGCCCGTCCCTGCTGCAGGGGTACCATTGGCTGGTGCTGCCCTTGTCAGGGGTACGCTCCAGGGGTACGCCGGTTTGACGGTTTTTAAAAGCACAAGTGAACCGCCATACGGAGGCGGAATATGAGGAGGCCATGGGGAATTACCGGGTCAGGCTGATCCGGACTGCATTGATGCCACTGTCGAGGTGGTGGAGAATTGTGATTTGGCGACCAGTGGGCACTCGACGCGATTTTGGCGTCGGTACCGATTCTCCGTCCAATCGCGTTGCACGATTTTGCTGTCAGCTAACGGAGACTCCCAGAGAATGATCTACCTTAATTTTCAGGAGATCCACCATCTTTCTTCAATACTGGGCCAGTGACGTTGGATACCTTTTCAATATGGCAGCCGGGCACTAGGTGGACTACGTGCCATCCAGGCCTTCCCCGCCACTAAATACGGTGGAAATGCCCGGATGTATTATTAATGAGGTTGGGACAGGACGATGTGGCATGTTTTCCCACCGGACGTGTTCCCACCCCCACCGGCCGTGTCCCACCCTCACCATGGTACTTACCCACCCATGGCACTTAGTCAAAATGGGAGAATTCCACCCCATGTTCCAAGGGGTGGATCAAATGGCTTCTGCTCTCAAGTCTTTAGACAAGAGGGATCACAACAGAGGTCACATGACTACGACAAGCTTACAACAAGTCGCATTGTACAAAGGCACTTTTCAAAAATGACTAATCTGAAAATTACTTACCTTTCTGTGATGACACACTGACGGCTTGTATTTCCCAAGTAGTAATTGAGTCTTTAAGATAACCAGATACCTCCTTTGTGACAACGCTGATTAAGAAAAAGAAAAATATATTTCCATTGAATACTTCTTGACCAACGCTGTGAACACCTTGACTATAACTGTCATTTATTTGTGAAATCAACTACTGAACTGTTGCGACCCTTTGTTTGACTGTCACCTATTAACCTATATTCAAGATTATACAAACCATTTGAAATGAAATGAAATGAAATGAAAATGAAAATCGCTTATTGTCACAAGCAGGCTTCAATGAATTTACTGTGAAAAGCCCCTAGTCACCACATTCCGGCGCCTGTTCGAGGAGGCTGTAACGGGAATTGAACCGTCCTGCTGGCCTGCCTTGGTCTGCTTTCAAAGCCAGCGATTTAGCCCTGTGCTAAATAGACCCATTTAATATAATAATCTTTATTGTCACAAGTAGGCTTACATTAACACTGCAATTGCGTTACTGTGAAAAGCCCCTAGTCGCCACGCTGTCATGTGAGTGCCCCTTTAAGAAAAGTGTGTTTTAGCAAATGGCTGCAGTGATGTCACTGTGTGGGTGGAGCTGGGCTGTGATTCTGTCTTTTACTTTTGTTTTGAGCTGGAAGCTGCTTTGCGGCTGTGAGTTTTTTGATTTTGTTTTGAGTTGGGAGCTGCATTTAAACAAAGAAGGTGTATTTTTGGTGTCTCTTTCTGCATGCTAAAGAATGTCTCCAGACCACTTGATAGCTTCAAAGTAATACCTGTTTTCTGTAAGGAATACAAACCTACTGTTTTTTAGGAAAAAAGGGTGTTTGGCTTATGGATGTTGTTAGGAAAGTTATTAAGGGTTACCTATAGAGTACTGTATCTTTGCGGGGGGGGGGCCTATTTGTGTTGGTAACTGATAAGATGTTTATTGTGTGTTTGTAAAATGTTAACTGGATACATAGAATAACCACAGTAGTGCTGGGTATGGGTAGGTAATGAGTGTTCTCCCTAACGGCAAGTCCTTGCTGAGTCTGCTGATGCTTCGTGCTGTGTTGTTTTTCTTGGCAGTATACCTCAGCTGGAATGGAAATTGAACCTGTTGCCGCTATTCTAAACCATACACGAGCCAACAAACCAACTCGCTAAGTTAACCAGCAGCTTCCTCTCCTCGGGGGCCACCGATCAGCGTTCGCGCATGACCTGGCCGGGGGGGGGGCTACCTTCTACGCGGCGGCACATTGTGTGGGTCCGTCATGTCGCGCGGGGCCGGCGCAGAAGCAGCCGCTGCGCACATGCGCGGCCCCGTGGCCGGAAGTGCAGGGCCGCGTACCGGCAGTCGGAGCTGCGCAGAGCACTCCGCCGCCATGCTGGCCACTGTGGCCATGGAATCGCTGGGCCAAGTGGCCCGGTGCTTACGCCGGCGGCAACACTTAGCCGCGCTTTGAAGAATCCCTGCCCCTATTTCAGGGAAGAGCAGGAGAGTTCTTGGAGTGTCCTGGCCAATCCCTCAAACAATATCACAAAAAACTATCAACTGGTCACTGTCACACCAGGTCTGTAACAACTGGTCACTGTCACACCAGACCTGTATCAACTGGTCACTGTCACACCAGACCTGTATCAACTGGTCACTGTCACACCAGACCTGTAACAACTGGTCACTGTCACACCAGGCCTGTATCAACTGGTCACTGTCACACCAGACCTGTAACAACTGGTCACTGTCACACCAGGCCTGTATCAACTGGTCACTGTCACACCAGACCTGTATCAACTGGTCACTGTCACACCAGACCTGTAACAACTGGTCACTGTCACACCAGGCCTGTATCAACTGATCACTGTCACACCAGACCTGTAACAACTGGTCGCTGTCACACCAGGTCTGTAACAACTGGTCACTGTCACACCAGGCCTGTATCAACTGATCACTGTCACACCAGACCTGTAACAACTGGTCACTGTCACACCAGGTCTGTAACAACTGGTCGCTGTCACACCAGGCCTGTATCAACTGATCACTGTCACACCAGACCTGTAACAACTGGTCACTGTCACACCAGGCCTGTATCATCTGGTCACTGTCACACCAGGTCTGTAACAACTGGTCACTGTCACACCAGGTCTGTAACAACTGGTCACTGTCACACCAGGTCTGTAACAACTGGTCGCTGTCACACCAGGCCTGTATCAACTGATCACTGTCACACCAGACCTGTAACAACTGGTCACTGTCACACCAGGTCTGTATCATCTGGTCACTGTCACACCAGGCCTGTATCATCTGGTCACTGTCACACCAGGCCTGTATCAACTGATCACTGTCACACCAGACCTGTAACAACTGGTCACTGTCACACCAGGTCTGTATCATCTGGTCACTGTCACACCAGGTCTGTATCATCTGGTCACTGTCACACCAGACCTGTATCATCTGGTCACTGTCACACCAGGCCTGTATCAACTGATCACTGTCACACCAGGTCTGTAACAACTGGTCGCTGTCACACCAGGCCTGTATCATCTGGTCACTGTCACACCAGGCCTGTATCAACTGATCACTGTCACACCAGGCCTGTATCAACTGATCACTGTCACACCAGGTCTGTAACAACTGGTCGCTGTCACACCAGGCCTGTATCAACTGATCACTGTCACACCAGGTCTGTAACAACTGGTCGCTGTCACACCAGGCCTGTATCAACTGATCACTGTCACACCAGGTCTGTATCATCTGATCACTGTCACACCAGACCTGTAACAACTGGTCACTGTCACACCAGGTCTGTATCATCTGGTCACTGTCACACCAGGTCTGTATCATCTGGTCACTGTCACACCAGACCTGTATTTACTGGTCACTGTCACACCAGGTCTGTATCATCTGATCACTGTCACACCAGACCTGTAACAACTGGTCACTGTCACACCAGGTCTGTATCATCTGGTCACTGTCACACCAGGTCTGTATCATCTGGTCACTGTCACACCAGACCTGTAACAACTGGTCACTGTCACACCAGGTCTGTAACAACTGGTCACTGTCACACCAGGTCTGTAACAACTGGTCACTGTCACACCAGACCTGTAACAACTAGTCACTGTCACACCAGACCTGTAACAACTGGTCACTGTCACACCAGACCTGTATCAACTGGTCACTGTCACACCAGACCTGTATCAACTGGTCACTGTCACACCAGACCTGTATCAACTGGTCACTGTCACACCAGACCTGTAACAACTGGTCACTGTCACACCAGACCTGTATCAACTGGTCACTGTCACACCAGACCTGTAACAACTGGTCACTGTCACACCAGACCTGTATCAACTGGTCACTGTCACACCAGACCTGTAACAACTGGTCACTGTCACACCAGGTCTGTATCAACTGGTCACTGTCACACCAGGCCAGTATCAACTGGTCACTGTCACACCAGACCTGTAACAACTGGTCACTGTCACACCAGACCTGTATCAACTGGTCACTGTCACACCAGACCTGTAACAACTGGTCACTGTCACACCAGGTCTGTATCAACTGGTCACTGTCACACCAGGCCAGTATCAACTGGTCACTGTCACACCAGACCTGTAACAACTGGTCACTGTCACACCAGACCTGTAACAACTGGTCACTGTCACACCAGACCTGTAACAACTGGTCACTGTCACACCAGACCTGTATCAACTGGTCACTGTCACACCAGACCTGTAACAACTGGTCACTGTCACACCAGGTCTGTATCAACTGGTCACTGTCACACCAGGCCAGTATCAACTGGTCACTGTCACACCAGACCTGTAACAACTGGTCACTGTCACACCAGACCTGTAACAACTGGTCACTGTCACACCAGACCTGTAACAACTGGTCACTGTCACACCAGACCTGTATCAACTGGTCACTGTCACACCAGACCTGTATCAACTGATCACTGTCACACCAGGTCTGTATCAACTGGTCACTGTCACACCAGGTCTGTATCATCTGGTCACTGTCACACCAGACCTGTATCAACTGGTCACTGTCACACCAGACCTGTATCAACTGGTCACTGTCACACCAGACCTGTATCAACTGGTCACTGTCACACCAGACCTGTATCAACTGGTCACTGTCACACCAGGTCTGTATCATCTGGTCACTGTCACACCAGACCTGTAACAACTGGTCACTGTCACACCAGACCTGTAACAACTGGTCACTGTCACACCAGACCTGTATCAACTGGTCACTGTCACACCAGACCTGTAACAACTGGTCACTGTCACACCAGACCTGTATCAACTGGTCACTGTCACACCAGGTCTGTAACAACTGGTCACTGTCACACCAGACCTGTAACAACTGGTCACTGTCACACCAGACCTGTAACAACTGGTCACTGTCACACCAGGTCTGTAACAACTGGTCACTGTCACACCAGACCTGTAACAACTGGTCACTGTCACACCAGACCTGTATCAACTGGTCACTGTCACACCAGGTCTGTAACAACTGGTCACTGTCACACCAGGTCTGTAACAACTGGTCACTGTCACACCAGGTCTGTAACAACTGGTCACTGTCACACCAGGTCTGTAACAACTGGTCACTGTCACACCAGACCTGTATCAACTGGTCACTGTCACACCAGACCTGTATCAACTGATCACTGTCACACCAGGTCTGTATCAACTGGTCACTGCCACACCAGACCTGTATCAACTGGTCACTGTCACACCAGGTCTGTAACAACTGGTCACTGTCACACCAGGTCTGTATCAACTGGTCACTGCCACACCAGACCTGTAACAACTGGTCACTGTCACACCAGGTCTGTATCAACTGGTCACTGTCACACCAGACCTGTATCAACTGGTCACTGTCACACCAGGTCTGTAACAACTGGTCACTGTCACACCAGACCTGTATCAACTGGTCACTGCCACACCAGACCTGTAACAACTGGTCACTGTCACACCAGACCTGTATCAACTGGTCACTGTCACACCAGGTCTGTAACAACGGGTCACTGTCACACCAGACATGTAACAACTGGTCACTGTCACACCAGGTCTGTAACAACTGGTCACTGTCACACCAGGTCTGTAACAACTGGTCACTGTCACACCAGGTCTGTAACAACTGGTCACTGTCACACCAGACCTGTAACAACTGGTCACTGTCACACCAGACCTGTAACAACGGGTCACTGTCACACCAGGCCTGTAACAACTGGTCACTGTCACACCAGGTCTGTAACAACTGGTCACTGTCACACCAGGTCTGTAACAACTGGTCACTGTCACACCAGACCTGTATCAACTGGTCACTGTCACACCAGGTCTGTAACAACTGGTCACTGTCACACCAGTCCTGTATCAACTGGTCACTGTCACACCAGGTCTGTAACGGTGCCTTTTCCTGCCCTCACCCTGAACTGAAAAATCTGAGACTTTGCTTCAAATTTCCACCTTTCCAATACCTGCACATGATTCATCTCTGTCTTTTTCTTCCACTGCCTCAACATCTTCGCCTCCATTTCTGAGAGTAGGCTATCAACAATTTCAACTACTCCAGACACTGCTTCCGATAAAGACTCTATTCCACTCTCCGAGTTTCTCCATCTCCACAGCATCTATTCTGAGAATGCAACATTACATACTTGTGTTTCCAATATGCCTTTCCTTTCCTTCACCTCCTCCCCCACCCACCCTAACCATGGTTTACAGGGTCCTTGACTGTGTTCACCTACTTCTGCTTTCACCCCTTCCTCCCCCTCCCACAACTACAAGAGGCTCCACTCACCTTCCGCCCATTAGCAACTGTTTCCAAAGGATCATGCTCAGCCATTCCAACACTTCCAGAATGATGCCATCACCAAACAAACTTCCCCTTGTGTCCCAAATGATGCTGTCCCGTCACAACAACCTGATCCACTCCCAACAAACTGGTCCGTCCCTGTGGCACCTGTACATGCTCGCACAGGAGATGCAACTCCTGTTTTTTGGAAATTATATTTATTAAATTTCAACATTTCATACAAAAGAATATAAAAGATATGGGTCTGGGTTCTCCCTTTCTGAGACTAAGTGTTGACATCAGCGGAGAATGTGCGGAATTTTATGGTAGAAAAATTGGCACCACGCTTGCATCGATTCCGATACCACAAATGGGCTAGCATCGGTGCCACATGGAACACAATCAATTCCACTAAAAACAATGCCGGACTGACACTCAGGAGGCTGACAAGCTGCAGTCGCACATAAACGATCCTCCCCCACACTCACAGCGGCCCAGCCAGCAAGATGGCTGGAAGGACAGCAGCGTCATGGTTCAGATGCTGAGCTGGAGATCCTCCTGGATGCAGTGGAGGGGAGGTGGATGACCCTATACCCAGGCCCGGGATGAAGGCCGGCAGATGCCGCCGTTCACCCTGCCTGAGCGCAGATGGCAGAGGCAGTCAGCTCCGTGGGCGACATCGTCCAGACCGGCATCCAGTGCAGGAGAAAACAGCACAACCTCCTCAGGGCGGCTGGAGTGAGTTGGCAGCACCGTGCCCCTGGGACTAATCCCCTCCCCCTCCCGGGATGCTGAATCCCCACCCTGCCCCACGTGCCAGCACCTATGCCAGCCGCCATGGCCGGGTGCCCTGGTCACTGAGGCCACCAGCTGCCCACCCCCTGGGCTGCATGAGTTGGACTGTCTAAAAGTTTTGTTGTATTTGTTTACCCACCACCCCCCCTCCCCCAGGAGAAGCTGCGCACAACTTCCGGAAGCGGCCGAGCAGAGGGCCCTGAGCATGGCCAGCGCCCAGAGGTAAGGGACGCCGCCTGAGTTGCGGTTCCCCATACACATGGGTCGAGATCCCCCCTTACTCCCGCACCCCCCATCCCCACACTACCCTCACCCCCACACCACCCTCAGCCGACACCACCAACCCCCCCACCCCTCCGTGCCCACCCCCCCACCCGATTCCACCCCCCCCAAGCCCATGGTCTAATCATACATGTCGTCTTGTCTCTTGCTGGAGATGTGGGTCCATCCGGTGTCCCCTGTCCCCAGCCGGTGCCGGAGCCGGTGCCCCCGAACAGCCGAGCGCTGACGGGGCAAGCAGCCAGAACACCAGCCCTCTACCCGAAACCCCGTGGCTCGGGTCGCAGGAGGACACGGATTTGTCCGTCACAGCTGTCTCCAACGCCCTCCACCAGCCCAGAGACACTCACCTCGATTGGGCACTTTCGTGAAGAGGCTCCTGGGACACTATCTGGTGCACACCTCACAGCTGGTCCAGTACAGCAGGTAGGAGCACCCAAGGAACCAGGCGGTCAGAGGGCGGGCTGGCCCCAGGAACTAGCTGCCATGCAGACAGGTCCCGGGCTTCTGGAACGTTTAGTCGCAACCACAATGCAGATGCAGTCAGAGGGTCACATGAGGGAATGTCAGCGAACATCCAGCACCTGCAGGCGAAGCAGGAGGAGTACACCCATCTGCAGGAGCAGGAGGTGGCGCTGGCCATGCGTGCCTCCCAGGTCGCACGGGTGGCGTCCGCGGTGGACACAATGGGGGTGGGGGGGGGGGGGGCGATGGTGTCGGATATGGGTCAGTGTGTCCAAGGCCTGGGGCATTCTGTGCAGGCAGTGGCCAAGGCCCAGGACAGGGCTGCCCTCTCACAGGCAGTCATGTGCCAGAGCCACCTGGACATTGCCCCGGCTCCCAGAGGGAGGTGGCCCAGTCCCAGAGGGAGATGGCGCAGTCACTGCCCGATGTGACACAGACCCAGAGGGTGGTGGCACAGTCGCAGCGTGATGTGGTGCAGTCCCAGACGGAGATGGTCCACCCCCTGTGCGCCATGGCCGTGAGCATGCAGCGGAGTGGGCAGCAGAGGGGCAGGTAGCAGCCACCCAGGCTGGAGAGCTGGCTGCCCTACAGGCCGAGTGTCTTTAAGACAGAGTGACCATAAGTCAGAGATAGATAGGTTCTTGATTAAAAAAGGGATCAGGGTTTATGGGGAGAAGGCAGAAGAATGGGGATGAGAAAAATATCAGCCATGATTGAATGGAGGAGCAGACTCGATGGGCCGAGTGGCCTAATTCTGCTCCTATGTCTTATGGTCTTATGGACCCTGACCGACACCAGAGCGGGCCTCCAGGACTGGCACCGCCAGGTGACAGGGGAATCTCAGGGGATGGCTACGCTCACCCCCCCCCCCCCCCCCCGTCCCATTGAGTAGCCCGGGGGCCATCGGACACCCCGAGGTGATGGGGCCCTGAATGGAAAGTGAGGGGGTGTGGAGTTGGGATGTGGTGTCTGTGCCCCTGGCCAGCTCTCCCTCCAATCCCCCCTCCTAGTTGGTGAACCTGGAGGCGATCAGAGCGTCCGTGCACATTGGCCCCGGCGCGCAAGTCAAGCTGCTTCCCATGCTTGATGTCCTATTCGTCGTCCCCTTCCCGCTTCCTCCTCGTCGGACAAGGCCTACCATTCCTCCTCACCCTCCTCCTCCAGCACATTGCCCCTCTGCTGCGTGATGTTGTGAAGGGTGCAGCTGGTTAGTCAGTCTCTCGGTGGCGTGAGAGCAGCTGGTTAGTCAGTTTCAGCGGGGGCATTGCGGAAGGAGGGTGCTGGGAGGTAAGTCAACCTTTAAAAGCACTTCTCTTTGCAGGGGCAGGCCAGTCGATTTCGGTGGCGTGAGAGCAGCTGGTTAGTCAGTTTCAGCGGGAGCATTGCGGAAGGAGGGTGCTGGGAGGTAAGTCAACCTTTAAAAGCACTTCTCTTTGCAGGGGCAGGCCAGTCGATTTCGGTGGCGTGAGAGCAGCTGGTTAGTCAGTTTCAGCGGGAGCATTGCGGAAGGAGGGTGCTGGGAGGTAAGTCAACCTTTAAAAGCACTTCTCTTTGCAGGGGCAGGCCAGTCGATTTCGGTGGCGTGAGAGCAGCTGGTTAGTCAGTTTCAGCGGGAGCATTGCGGAAGGAGGGTGCTGGGAGGTAAGTCAACCTTTAAAAGCACTTCTCTTTGCAGGGGCAGGCCAGTCGATTTCGGTGGCGTGAGAGCAGCTGGTTAGTCAGTTTCAGCGGGAGCATTGCGGAAGGAGGGTGCTGGGAGGTAAGTCAACCTTTAAAAGCACTTCTCTTTGCAGGGGCAGGCCAGTCGATTTCGGTGGCGTGAGAGCAGCTGGTTAGTCAGTTTCAGCGGGAGCATTGCGGAAGGAGGGTGCTGGGAGGTAAGTCAACCTTTAAAAGCACTTCTCTTTGCAGGGGCAGGCCAGTCGATTTCGGTGGCGTGAGAGCAGCTGGTTAGTCAGTTTCAGCGGGAGCATTGCGGAAGGAGGGTGCTGGGAGGTAAGTCAACCTTTAAAAGCACTTCTCTTTGCAGGGGCAGCCCAGTCGATTTCGGTGGCGTGAGAGCAGCTGGTTAGTCAGTTTCAGCGGGAGCATTGCGGAAGGAGGGTGCTGGGAGGTAAGTCAACCTTTAAAAGCACTTCTCTTTGCAGGGGCAGGCCAGTCGATTTCGGTGGCGTGAGAGCAGCTGGTTAGTCAGTTTCAGCGGGAGCATTGCGGAAGGAGGGTGCTGGGAGGTAAGTCAACCTTTAAAAGCACTTCTCTTTGCAGGGGCAGGCCAGTCGATTTCGGCGGCGTGAGAGCAGCTGGTGAGTGGTGAGTCAGTTTCAGCAGGAGCTGAGACTTTTTCTCTTTTCTTTAAATTAGTTTTTTAGGCGGGATCAGGAAGTCGACCCGCGGACGTCTGGGAAGACCCTCACCAATAAATTCTGGTGGAGAGGAAACCCGAGACACTACACGTGTAGTGTCTCCCACCCGTCCTCCTCCTCTAACCTAATAATAAAACCCATTGGTCTGAGGTAAGTACCATATTTTTATTATATTATTATTATTTTTTATAAAAATTTAATTTAGTTGTTAGCCAGATCTTGGTAGAAAGTTGGAGGAATGGCAGGGAAGGGAGTACAATGTTCCTCCTGCAGGATGTTTGAGGTGAGGGATGCAGTTAGTGTCCCTGCTGATTTTACCTGCAGGAAGTGCTGCCATCTCCAGCTCCTCCAAGACCGAGTTAGGGAACTGGAGCTGGAGTTGGAAGAACTTCGGATCATTCGGGAGGCAGAAGGGGTCATAGATAGCAGCTTCAGGGAATTAGTTACACCAAAGATTGGAGATAGGTGGGTAACTGTAAGAGGGACTGGGAAAAAACAGTCAGTGCAGGGATCCCCTGCGGTCGTTCCCCTGAGAAACAAGTATACCGCTTTGGATACTTGTGGGGGGGACGACTTACCAGGGGTAAGCCATGGGGTACGGGCCTCTGGCACGGAGTCTGTCCCTGTTGCTCAGAAGGGAAGGGGGGAGAGGAGCAGAGCATTAGTAATTGGGGACTCTATAGTCAGGGGTACAGATAGGAGATTTTGTGGGAGCGTGAGAGACTCACGTTTGGTATGTTGCCTCCCAGGTGCAAGGGTACGTGATGTCTCGGATCGTGTTTTCCGGGTCCTTAGGGGGGAGGGGGAGCAGCCCCAAGTCGTGGTCCACATTGGCACCAACGACATAGGTAGGAAAGGGGACAAGGATGTCAGGCAGGCTTTCAGGGAGCTAGGATGGAAGCTCAGAACTAGAACAAACAGAGTTGTTATCTCTGGGTTGTTGCCCGTGCCACGTGATAGTGAGATGAGGAATAGGGAGAGAGAGCATTTAAACACGTGGCTACAGGGATGGTGCAGGCGGGAGGGTTTCAGATTTTTGGATAACTGGGGCTCTTTCTGGGGAAGGTGGGACCTCTACAGACAGGATGGTCTACATCTGAACCTGAGGGGCACAAATATCCTGGGGGGGAGATTTGTTAGTGCTCTTTGGGGGGGTTTAAACTAATGCAGCAGGGGCATGGGAACCTGGATTGTAGTTTTAGGGTAAGGGAGAATGAGAGTATAGAGGTCAGGAGCACAGATTTGACGTCGCAGGAGGGTGCCAGCGTTCAGGTAGGTGGTTTGAAGTGTGTCTACTTCAATGCCAGGAGTATACGAAACAAGGTAGGGGAACTGGCAGCGTGGGTTGGTACCTGGGACTTCGATGTTGTGGCCATTTCGGAGACATGGATAGAGCAGGGACAGGAATGGATGTTGCAGGTTCCGGGGTTTAGGTGTTTTAGTAAGCTCAGAGAAGGAGGCAAAAGAGGGGGAGGTGTGGCGCTGCTAGTCAAGAGCAGTATTACGGTGGCGGAGAGGATGCTAGATGGGGACTCTTCTTCCGAGGTAGTATTGGCTGAAGTTAGAAACAGGAAAGGAGAGGTCACCCTGTTGGGAGTTTTTTATAGGCCTCCAAATAGTTCTAGGGATGTAGAGGAAAGGATGGCGAAGATGATTCTGGATATGAGCGAAAGTAACAGGGTAGTTATTATGGGAGACTTTAACTTTCCAAATATTGACTGGAAAAGATATAGTTCGAGTACAATAGATGGGTCGTTTTTTGTACAGTGTGTGCAGGAGGGTTTCCTGAAACAATATGTTGACAGGCCAACAAGAGGCGAGGCCACGTTGGATTTGGTTTTGGGTAATGAACCAGGCCAGGTGTTGGATTTGGAGGTAGGAGAGCACTTTGGGGACAGTGACCACAATTCGGTGACGTTTACGTTAATGATGGAAAGGGATAAGTATACACCGCAGGGCAAGAGTTATAGCTGGGGGAAGGGCAATTATGATGCCATTAGACGTGACTTGGGGGGGATAAGGTGGAGAAGTAGGCTGCAAGTGTTGGGCACACTGGATAAGTGGGGCTTGTTCAAGGATCAGCTACTGCGTGTTCTTGATAAGTATGTACCGGTCAGACAGGGAGGAAGGCGTCGAGCGAGGGAACCGTGGTTTACCAGGGAAGTGGAATCTCTTGTTAAGAGGAAGAAGGAGGCCTATGTGAAGATGAAGTGTGAAGTTTCGGTTGGGGCGATGGATAGTTACAAGGTAGCGAGGAAGGATCTAAAGAGAGAGCTAAGACGAGCAAGGAGGGGACATGAGAAGTATTTGGCAGGAAGGATCAAGGAAAACCCAAAAGCTTTCTATAGGTATGTCAGGAATAAGCGAATGACTAGGGAAAGAGTAGGACCAGTCAAGGACAGGGATGGGAAATTGTGTGTGGAGTCTGAAGAGATAGGCGAGATACTAAATGAATATTTTTCGTCAGTATTCACTCAGGAAAAAGATAATGTTGTGGAGGAGAATGCTGAGTCCCAGGCTAATAGAATAGATGGCATTGAGGTACGTAGGGAAGAGGTGTTGGCAATTCTGGACAGGCTGAAAATAGATAAGTCCCCGGGACCTGATGGGATTTATCCTAGGATTATATGGGAGGCCAGGGAAGAGATTGCTGGACCTTTGGCTTTGATTTTTATGTCATCATTGGCTACAGGAATAGTGCCAGAGGACTGGAGGACAGCAAATGTGGTCCCTTTGTTCAAAAAGGGGAGCAGAGACAACCCCGGCAACTATAGACCGGTGAGCCTCACGTCTGTAGTGGGTAAAGTCTTGGAGGGGATTATAAGGGACAAGATTTATAATCATCTAGATAGGAATGATATGATCAGGGATAGTCAGCATGGCTTTGTGAAGGGTAGGTTATGCCTCACAAACCTTATTGAGTTCTTTGAGAAGGTGACTGAACAGGTAGACGAGGGTAGAGCAGTTGATGTGGTGTATATGGATTTCAGCAAAGCGTTTGATAAGGTTCCCCACGGTAGGCTATTGCAAAAAATACGGAGGCTGGGGATTGAGGGTGATTTAGAGATGTGGATCAGAAATTGGCTAGCTGAAAGAAGACAGAGGGTGGTGGTTGATGGGAAATGTTCAGAATGGAGTACAGTCACAAGTGGAGTACCACAAGGATCTGTTCTGGGGCCGTTGCTGTTTGTCATTTTTATCAATGACCTAGAGGAATGCACAGAAGGGTGGGTGAGTAAATTTGCAGATGATACTAAAGTCGGTGGTGTTGTCGATAGTGTGGAAGGATGTAGCAGGTTACAGAGGGATATAGATAAGCTGCAGAGCTGGGCTGAGAGGTGGCAAATGGAGTTTAATGTAGAGAAGTGTGAGGTGATTCACTTTGGAAGGAATAACAGGAATGCGGAATATTTGGCTAATGGTAAAGTTCTTGAAAGTGTGGCTGAGCAGAGGGATCTAGGTGTCCATGTACATAGATCCCTGAAAGTTGCCACCCAGGTTGATAGGGTTGTGAAGAAGGCCTATGGAGTGTTGGCCTTTATTGGTAGAGGGATTGAGTTCCGGAGTCGAGAGGTCATGTTGCAGCTGTACAGAACTCTGGTCCGGCCGCATTTGGAGTATTGCGTACAGTTCTGGTCACCGCATTATAGGAAGGACGTGGAGGCTTTGGAGCGGGTGCAGAGGAGATTTACCAGGATGTTGCCTGGTATGGAGGGAAAATCTTATGAGGAAAGGCTGACGGACTTGAGGTTGTTTTCGTTGGAGAGAAGAAGGCTAAGAGGAGACTTAATAGAGGCATACAAAATGATCAGGGGGTTGGATAGGGTGGACAGTGAGAGCCTTCTCCCGCGGATGGATATGGCTGGCACGAGGGGACATAACTTTAAACTGAGGGGTAATAGATATAGGACAGAGGTCAGAGGTAGGTTCTTTACGCAAAGAGTAGTGAGGCCGTGGAATGCCCTACCTGCTACAGTAGTGAACTCGCCAACATTGAGGGCATTTAAAAGTTTATTGGATAAACATATGGATGATAATGGCATAGTGTAGGTTAGATGGCTTTTGTTTCGGTGCAACATCGTGGGCCGAAGGGCCTGTACTGCGCTGTATTGTTCTATGTTCTATGCCGTCACGATGTCGGCGACCCTCTCAGCATCATACTGGGGGGCCGCTCAAGTGCGGTCCAGGCACCTGAACCGCATCTTCAAGAGGCCGAAGCACATGTCAGTGTTCTCCGAGTGTGCCAGGATGAAGGCGTCGTGCACACTGCTATCGGGCTCAGAGGTGCACGATGCGCAGCTGATGGACACAGACCAGTTAGACGCTCATTGAGTGGTACCCCTTTCGGTTTCTGTAGAGCAGCCTGAATCCGCAGGTGCCCGTAGGGAATGTACGATCCGGGTGTACCTGTGCACTGAGGCCTGTGAGATCCCGGACAAGTCCCCACTCGCTGCCTTGAAGGACCCCTTGACGTAGAAGTTCAGGGCGACCGTCACCTCGATGGTCACCAGGAGAGGGTGTCCAACCCCATATCTGGTAATGTGCCACACTGTCTCTCTGCTCAGCCGGAGTCTTCGACAGCATGCCCGGTTCGGTAGGTCCTCAAATGTCAGGCTCTACCAGCACACACTTGGCCTCATGCAGCGCCTCCTTGGCGCAGCCCCCTCCTCGGCCTGTTGGGCAGCCAGCTCTCCAGCCTGGCCGGCTGCCACCTGCCCCTCTGCTGCTCGCTCTGATGCTGCCCGCTCCACTGCTGCTCGCTCTGATGCTGCCCGCTCCACTGCTGCTCGCTCTGATGCTGCCCGCTCCACTGCTGCTGCAGCTTCCACCTCATCTTCAGGCGGCTCCCGCTCATATGGCTGCAGGGCATCCCGCAGAACTGCGGCGACCACTAGGGTGGCCACCAATGCTGGTGGAACTCCAAAAGCCATTGTCTGTAGAGGGTGAAAGGCCAACATGTTAGCATGGTGCATACTCCCCGTGCCCAACGGGTTCAACGGGCTACACTGTGGTCCCAATTGGCAGTGCAGGCTCTGTCCCCGCATGTACCTCTCACCCCGCATGTGTCCCCGCCCCACACCCTCACCCGTCTTCCATCGGTGGTCAGCAGCATGGCAGCCTCTGGCCCGAACGCCCAGGGATATCTTTGGCTGGCACTGCCCTCACAGTGGGCTGCTGTGGGCGTGGTCCGCCGGTGGGTGGAGGCCAGTTGGGTAGGGAATTTGGGGCATGGCGGGGCGGTGTGTAGTGGGGTGCGGGGGTGTGCACCCCATATGGCCGGTGTCACTGTGTAGAGCCAGGGGCTGAGGTGGGTGGTCAGTCGGTGCGCAGAAAGATGGCCACCGTAATGGTGGTCGGTGCCTGGACACCGCCCCAGTCCCGTGGAACATAGAACATAGAACATTACAGCGCAGTACAGGCCCTTCGGCCCTCAATGTTGCGCCAACCTGTGAAACCACTCTAAAGCCCATCTACACTATTCCCTTATCGTCCATATGTCTATCCAATGACCATTTGAATGCCCTTAGTGTTGGCGAGTCTACTACTGTTGCAGGCAGGGCATTCCACACACTTACTACTCTCTGAGTAAAGAATCTACCTCTGACATCTGTCTTATATCTATCTCCCCTCAATTTAAAGCTATGTCCCCTCGTGCTGGACATCACCATCCGAGGAAAAAGGCTCTCACTGTCCACCCTATCCAATCCTCTGATCATCTTGTATGCCTCAATTAAGTCACCTCTTAACCTTCTCCTCTCTAACGAAAACAGCCTCAAGTTCCTCAGCCTTTCCTCATACGATCTTCCCTCCATACCAGGCAACATTCTGGTACATCTCCTCTGCACCCTTTCCAATGCTTCCACATCCTTCCTATAATGCGGCGACCAGAATTGCACGCAATACTCCAAATGCGGCCGCACCAGAGTTTTGTACAGCTGCAACATGACCTCATGGCTCCGAAACTCAATCCCTCTACCAATAAAAGCTAACACACCGTACGCCTTCTTAACAACCCTCTCAACCTGGGTGGCAACTTTCAGGGATCTATGTACATGGACACCATAGAACATAGAACATAGAAAATACAGCACAGAACAGGCCCTTCGGCCCACGATGTTGTGCCGAACCTTTGTCCTAGATTAATCATAGATTATCATTGAATTTACAGTGCAGAAGGAGGCCATTCGGCCCCCCGAGTCTGCACCGGCCCCCGGAAAGAGCACCCCACCCAAACTCAACACCTCCACCCAACACCTAGGGCAATTTGGACATTAAGGGCAATTTATCATTGGCCAATTCACCTAACCCGCACATCTTTGGATTGTGGGAGGAAACCGGAGCACCCGGAGGAAACCCACGCAGACACGGGGAGGACGTGCAGACTCCGCACAGACAGTGACCCAAGCCGGAATCGAACCTGGGACCCTGGAGCTGTGAAGCAATTGTGCTATCCACAATGCTACCGTGCTGCCCTTGAGAACAAATAAATCTACACTATATCATTTAACCGTAATCCATGTACCTATCCAATAGCTGCTTGAAGGTCCCTAATGTTTCCGACTCAACTACTTCCACAGGCAGTGCATTCCATGCCCCCACTACTCTCTGGGTAAAGAACCTACCTCTGATATCCCTCCTATATCTTCCACCTTTCACCTTAAATTTATGTCCCCTTGTAATGGTTTGTTCCACCCGGGGAAAAAGTCTCTGACTGTCTACTCTATCTATTCCCTTGATCATCTTATAAACCTCTATCAAGTCGCCCCTCATCCTTCTCCGTTCTAATGAGAAAAGGCCTAGCACCCTCAACCTTTCCTCGTAAGACCTACTCTCCATTCCAGGCAACATCCTGGTAAATCTTCTTTGCACCTTTTCCAAAGCTTCCACATCCTTCCTAAAATGAGGCGACCAGAACTGTACACAGTACTCCAAATGTGGCCTTACCAAAGTTTTGTACAGCTGCATCATCACCTCACGGCTCTTAAATTCAATCTCTCTGTTAATGAACGCGAGCACACCATAGGCCTTCTTCACAGCTCTATCCACTTGAGTGGCAACTTTCAAAGATGTATGAACATAGACCCCAAGATCTCTCTGCTCCTCCACATTGCCAAGAACTCTACCGTTAACCCTGTATTCCGCATTCATATTTGTCCTTCCAAAATGGACAACCTCACACTTTTCAGGGTTAAACTCCATCTGCCACTTCTCAGCCCAGCTCTGCATCCTATCTATGTCTCTTTGCAGCCGACAACAGCCCTCCTTACTATCCACAACTCCACCAATCTTCGTATCGTCTGCAAATTAACCAAGATCTCTCTGCTCCTCCAAACTGCCAAAAATTTTACCATTCGCCCAGCACTCTGTCTTCCTGTTATTCCTTCCAAAATGAATCACCTCACACTTTTCTGCATTAAACTCCATTTGCCACCTCTCAGCCCAGCGCTGCAGCTTATCTATGTCCCTCTGTAACATCCTTCCACACTGTCTACAACTCCACCGAACTGCTAAATCACCCTGAATCCCATGCCTCCGTATTTTCTGCAGTAGCCGACCGTGGGGAACCTTATCAAACGCTTTACTGAAATTCATATACACCACATCAACTGCTTTATCCTCATCCACCTGTTTGGTCACCTTCTCAAAGAACTCCATAAGGTTTGTGAGGCACGACCTACCCTTCACAAAACCGTGTTGACTATCTCTAATCAAATTATTCCTTTCTAGATGATAATACATCCTATCTCTTATAAACCTTTCCAAGATTTTGCCCACAACAGAAGTAAGGCTCACTGGTCTATAGTTACCGAGGTTGTCTCTACTCCCCTTCTTGAACAAGGGGACAACATTTGCTATCCTCCAGTCTTCTGGGACTATTCCTGTCGACAAAGATGACTTAAAAATCAAAGCCAAAGGCTCAGCAATCGCCTCCCTTGCTTCCCAGAGAATCCTAGGATAAATGCCATCCGGCTCAGGGGACTTATCTATTTTCACACTTTCCAGAATTGCTCACATCTTCTCATGAACCTCAAGCCCTTCTAGTCTAGTAGCCTGAATCTCAGTATTCTCAGGGGCTGGTTTAGCACACTGGGCTAAATCGCTGGCTTTGAAAGCAGACCAAGGCAGGCCAGCAGCACGGTTCGATTCCCATACCAGCCTCCCCGACAGGCGCCGGAATGTGGCAACTAGGGGCTTTTCACAGTTACTTCATTCAAGCCTACTCGTGACAATAAGCAATTTTCATTCCTCGACAACATTGTCTTTTTCCTGTGTGAATACTGACGAAAAATATTCATTTCGCACCTCTCCTATCTCCTCGGACTCTATGCACAACTTCCCACTACTGTCCTTGACTGGCCCTACTCTTACCCTAGTCATTCGTTTACTCCTGACATATCTATCGAAAGCTTTAGGGTTATCCTTGATCCTACCTGCCAAAGACTTCTCATGTCCCCTCCTGACTCTTCTTAGCTCTCTCTTTAGGTCCTTCCTAGCTAACTTGTAACTCAATAACTCCCTAACTGAACCTTCATGTCTCATCTTTACATAAGCCTCCTTCTTCCTCTTGACAAGTGTTTCGACTGCTTTAGTAAACCACGGTTCCCTTGCTCGACCACTTCCTCCCTGCCTGACAGGTACATACCTATCAAGGACATGCAGTAGCTGTTCCTTGAACAAGCTCCACATTTCCACTGTGCCCATCCCCTGCTGTTTTCCTCTCCATCCGATGCATCCTAAGTCTTGCCTCATCGCATCATTATTGCCTTTCCCCCAGATATAACTCTTGCCCTGCGATATACACCTATCCCTTTGCATCATTAAAGTAAACTTAATCGAATTGTGGTCACTATCACCAAAGTGCTCACCTACCTCCAAATCTAACACCTGTCCTGGTTCATTACCCAGTACCAAATCCAATATGGCCTTGCCTCTCGTTGGCCTATCTACATACTGTGTCAGGAAACCCTCCTGCACACATTGGACAAAAACGGACCCATCTAAAGTATTCGAACTATAGCGTTTCCAGTCAATATTTGGAAAGTTAAAGTCCCCCATAACAACTACCCTGTTGCTTTCACTCCTATCCAGAAGCATCTTTGCAATCCTTTCCTCTACATTTCTGGAACTTTTCGGAGGCCTATGGAAAACCCCTAACAGGGTGACCTCTCCTTTCCTGTTTCTAACCTCAGCCCATACTACCTCAGTAGATGAGTCCTCATCAAATGTCCTTTCTGCCACCGTAATACTGTCTTTGACTAACAATGCCACCCCTCCCCCTCTTTTACCACCTTCCCTGAGTTTACTGAAATATCTAAACACCGGCACCTGCAACAACCATTCCTGTCCCTGCTCTATCCATGGGTGCGATTCTCCGACCCCGCCCCCGGCATGTCCCGAATTTTCCGCAACCGGAGATTCGGCGGGGGCGGGAATCGTGCCGCTCCGGTCGGCGGAAATCCCCCAGCGATTCTCCGGTCCGCGATGGGCTGAAGTCCCGCCGCTGTCAACCACCTTTCGAATGGCGGAACAAGACGGCGCGGGCGGACTCCGGGGTCCTGGGGGGGGCGCGGGGCGATCTGGCCCCGGGAGGTGCCCCCACGGTGGCCTGGCCCGCGATCAGGGCCCACCGATCCGCGGGCGGGCCTGTGCCGTCCTCGTCTGAAGGGCCTGTTCCTGTGCTGTACTTTTCTTACTGTTCCTGTGCTGTACTTTTCCAAAATCAGTTGCATTCTTGGACACACTTGTCTCCATCAAGGACGGTCACCTCAGCACTTCGCTTTACCGCAAACCCACGGATAACCTCACGATGCTCCACTTCTCCAGCTTCCACCCTAAACACATTAAAGAAGCCATCCCCTAGCTCACCGTATACACAGGATATGCTCAGAAGAGGAGGAGCGTAACAGACATCTACAGACGTTGAAAGATGCCCTCGTACGAACGGGATATGGCGCTCGACTCATCGATCGACAGTTCCAACGTGCCACAGCAAAAAAACGCACCGACCTCCTCAGAAGACAAACATGGGACACAACCGACAGAATACCCTCCGTCGTCCAGTACTTTCCCGGAGCGGAGAAACTACGACATCTTCTTCACAGCCTTCAACACGTCATCGATGAAGATGAACATCTTGCCAAGGTCATCCCCACACCCCCACTACTTGCCTTCAAACAACCGCGCAACCTCAAACAAACCATTGTTTGCAGTAAACTACCCAGCCTTCAGAACAGTGACCACGACATCATACAACCCTGCCATGGCAATCACAGGACGTGGCAGATCATCGACATGGATACCACCATTACACGTGAGAACACCACCCACCAGGTACGCGCTACATATCTAGGATTGCAACGGGATCTTGATCAATTAGGCCAGTGGGCCGACGAATGGCAGATGGAGTTTACAAAGAACAAAGAACAAAGAAATGTACAGCACAGGAACAGGCCCTTCGGCCCTCCAAGCCCGCGCCGACCATACTGCCCGACTAAACTACAATCTTCTACACATAGTTTAATTTAGATAAATGTGAGGTGATGCATTTTGGCAGATCGAATTTAGATTTAATTTAGATAAATGTGAGGTGATGCATTTTGGCAGATCGAATCAGGCCTGGACCTACTCAGTTAATGGTATGGCGTTGGGGAGAGTTATAGAACAAAGAGATCTAGGAGTACAGGTTCATAGCTCCTTGAAGGTGGAGTCGCAGGTGGACAGGGTGGTGAAGAAGGCATTCGGCATGCTTGGTTTCATTGGTCAGAACATTGAATACAGGAGTTGGGACGTCTTGTTGAAGTTGTACAAGACATTGGTACGGCCACACTTGGAATACTGTGTGCAGTTCTGGTCACCCTATTATAGGAAGGATATTATTAAACTGGAAAGAGTGCAGAAAAGATTTACTAGGATGTTGCCGGGACTTGATGGTTTGAGTTATAAGGAGAGGCTGGATAGACTGGGACTTTTTTCCTTGGAGCGTAGGAGGCTTAGGGGTGATCTTATAGAGGTCTATAAAATAATGAGGGGCATAGATAAGCTAGATAGTCAACATCTTTTCCCAAAGGTAGGGGAGTCTAAAACTAGAGGGCATAGGTTTAAGGTGAGAGGGGAGAGATTCAGAAGGGCCCAGAGGGGCAATTTCTTCACTCAGAGGGTAGTGAGTGTCTGGAATGGGCTGCCAGAGGTAGTAGTAGAGGCGGGTACAATTGTGTCTTTTAAAAAACATTTAGATAGTTACATGGGTAAGATGGGTATAGAGGGTTATGGGCCAAGTGCGGGCAACTGGGACTAGCTTAATGGTAAAAACTGGGCGGCATGGACTGGTTGGGCCGAAGGGCCTGTTTCCATGCCGTAAACTTCTATGATTCTATGATTCTATGAACTCGGCCAACGTCTACCTCATACGCTGCAGGAAAGGATGTCCCGAAGTGTGGTACATTGGCGAGACCATGCAGACGCTGCGACAACGAATGAACGGACATCGTGCGACAATCACCAGGCAGGAATGTTCCCTTCCAGTCGGGGAACACTTCAGCAGTCAAGGGCATTCAGCCTCTGATCTACGGGTAAGCGGTCTCCAAGGCGGCCTTCAGGACCCGCGACAATGCAGAATCGCCGAGCAGAAGCTTATAGCCAAGTTCCGCACACATGAGTGTGGCCTCAACCGGGACCTGGGATTCATGTCGCATTACATTCATCCCCTACCATCTGGCCTGCAAAATCCTACCAACTGTCCTGTCTTGACACAATTCACACCTCTTTAACCTGGGGTTACCCCATCTCTGGATCTGTAAAGATTTAATCATCTGCTAATGTTCGCATTCCAAGCATTGTCTGGCATCTTTGAATCTGTCTTTATATATATGTTTCTGGAACATACCTCTTCATTCACCTGAGGAAGGAGCAGCGCTCTGAAAGGTAGTGACATCGAAACAAACCTGTTGGACTTTAACCTGGTGTTGTAAAACTTCTTACTAAGTTTGAAGAGTATCAGTACATCATTGACTAGCACTATTGTGGTCCACTCACTGTTGTAATCAACTTGATTTATTTGCTGATGAGCCTTCATTGTTGATTGAAATTCACCTTTCAGTTCATCTTCTGCATTTATTATTCCCACAAAGAAAGTATTTTCTGAGGAGAATAAATCTTCATCTTCCGTAAAATCTTTCTTGGATTCTTTATGTTCCATCTTATCAATGCCACGAGCATTGATTTGTTGTTGCTTCATAGTTGGATTGTGAAAAGTCGTTGTGGACTTGCATTGAGATGCAAAGTGGTTGAGCATTTTAAACATCGTTTTCCTTGTGCAGGGCACTTCCCCTTTAAGTGGGCGTTACCATATCGGTAGCACGTCATGACGTCATCTCTCTGATGCATGATGCACGTTCGCGCAAGCGCAGACCTCTTCTCTTGAGCCCCGCATCTTTGTATGAACTGTGCATGTCTCAAGCTGGAGTGTGTGGCGCGCAAGATAGCTGCCATCCTGAACGGGCTTCTTTGCTGCCTGCGACACCATTTTAACACTCTCAACATTGGGGTGGACTTTCGTGCCCTTTTCCCAGTGATAAAACTCCAAATATTGATTTCAGCTTTGCTCATGCAAAATACATTTTACGATCACGATTTTGAGCGTTAGATCGTTTTGTCTCAGTAATGCTTCTCTCAAACTTTCATTACAAAGTCTGTGAACAATTTGAACCCTTATTAAAGAATCATGCAAATCAGAAAGATTACATGTTTGTGCTCGCAGTTTTAAATCGGTGACAGGGTCTGCGATCGATTCGCCGTTTGTCTGTTACCTTTTATGAAACCTGAAACGCTTCAGTATGTCATCAGTCTGCATCTAGCAGTGGTCCTCAGACTTCACGATAATCACACCAAATTTGCTTTTGTCTTCGCCTTCGGTAAATATAAATGAATTCTCTATCTCTATAGCTTTCTGACCTGCCATTGACAGTAGCAGTGTTATTCTTCTGGCTTCAGAGGCAGTATTTAAATCATGCGCTTCTAGATATTGTTTGATATCTAGAATTGTTGTTTAAACAACTTCCAACTTAAATTTAAGTTACCAGAGGTTTTCAGCTGCTGTGGAGCTTGAACGTGGTCCATCGAATTGATTTGTTTTCAGGATCCGTTTGCTGCAAAGTCTTCCACAGTCAAACAGTTGGTACTGGAACATTCTTTTCTCTACCTAAGCTATCGAGTATTATTTGCTTAAAGCTTTTATCCTGGTACCATGTTATATTACTTCGGAGTAATATTTGTTACTCATTTGTTCCTGCCAAGTTGAGCTTAACTTAGGTGATGAATACTCGAAGTCGTCCAGTTGATAACAAATTAATTTATTGAGTAATTGTTCAAATTAGTCGTGAGTTCTTTTATTCAATACTTATACTAGTTCTAATTAGACAAGGTATATTTAGATGAACAATGATACTTATACTCTACACTCTGATCTTGCTAAACTTCTTGACTGTAGTCACAACACATCCAGAGTGGGAAAACAGATTGTGGCTGTTTATACACGTCTCATTAGTGCTGCCCTCTAGTGATCATCTGACTGTACTGACTGCACATTAACACTTCATGTATTTACATATACAGAGATCACTACACCTCTATTAACGCTGTTCCCCTCCCAACCAACCTAGACTCATTGAGCCACTCTGATGGACCCAACAAGTCACAGTCCAACTCCCCACACCACTCCCTTTAAATAGCCTAGCTGTTAAAGATAGCAAGGTAAGCACCACCCGCCACACCTGCCCCTGTCCAATCCACACACACCACCAAATCCAAGGTCTGTGATCCCCGTCCCCCACCCTCATCCCACATCCTACCATCTCTTGCGTACCTAATCGCCTAGCACAAAGAGCAGCTCAACGCAAGCTCAAAGAACAGGACCTCATCTTACTGGTTTCTTTTTCCCTCTGTGTTCTTCACTTGTCCCATTGCCAATCCATTTGAGTTCTGACAATGAAACCTTTTTCTCATTTGACCTCTCCTGCCCTCTAAACTATCAAAGCCCTTCTCTTTTGTTTTCCATTTTTCATTGTTTCACTTGCGAAAAACTTATTACATTTCTTACTTTCCCAGTTCTGATAACAGGAGACACACCTGAAGCATCAACTCGATTCCCGCTCCATAAATGCTGCCTGACCTCAGCATTTGATATTTGATTCAGATTTCCAGCATCTCCAGTATTTTTCTGGATCGTGTGTACTCTTCCTGGGGCAACCCTTGTCCCTGTCCGTCTGTCCTAACGGCCACCCATAACCCTCACCGACTGCCGAGGCCTCTGGCCGTGCGGCTTGGGGCTATTACTGATAGGGAATGGCAATCGTGGTTAAGTGAGCACTGCACACAACCCAAGTGGATTCCTGTGGGTGGGTGGGCCACGAAGCATGTGAGAGTCATTGAACTAGCATCTCAATCACACCTTAATGCCTGATCACTGCAGGAAGCAACACCACACACGCAGCAGCTAACATCTGTTCACCCAGGGGATGGGACACAGCTCCACTGCCCACAGTGACCCTCAATGTATTTGGCCTTCCTAGTTCCACCACTACATCTAGGTGTCTCCCAGGGTGCACTTCAGAGGTGGAGACAGCCACCTGCTTGCCTTCGATGCACCTGGCGGGCGTCCTCTGGGGCCGGAGGGCCCTGGTGCACTTGATGGGGACACATGTACAGCCGTGCTTCCGTGTCCCGTGTGCTGATCTCGAGCTGTGTCCTCATTAGTGGGATGGAACTCGGGGGAGCTGATGGCCACTATCCCCACTCCATGGGACAAGTTCAGGTTGGCACTCGGCACCCCCTCCTCCCGGACGAGCCCCGGGTGTCCCTGCTTTGCTAGCCTTGGTCCCCATGGTCCGCACGATTCTGTCGACGCCCTCGGCGATGCTCCTCAGTGACTGGGAAAAGCTCTGCAGCGCCTCGGCCATTCCCATCTGAGAGCGGGACATGTCCCGCAGAACCTCATCAAGGTCAGCCTGGTACTGGGTCACATCCCCCAGTGAGTCGGACATTCTGCCAAGACCCTGAGCCATTACCATCACCCACTGAGCGAAGCCTTGGTCACCTTCGCTCAATGTGTGGTCGTCATCCCAGCAGTATTGGCCTCAGTGCCACGCATTGCTGGTGCCATCTCCTGTGCCCATAGCCTCTGTGACTCCTCCAAGCGGCTATGGACCTGCTCGATTGTCTCCAACTGCTTCGAGTAACCCTGTTCCACAGGCTCAGCATCAGTCTGGAATCCAGCTGGGCCTTGACATCCAGCAGCCCTCCGACCACTGTTTGACCTGAGTGGTTCCTGCCTCCACCATCAGCAGCAGTGTGGTGCTCACCACATTGTGCCCTCGAAGCCTGACCACTAACATTTCCCACTGAGGTGTGAGTATCTGCGCTGGTGGAGGATGGGGATGACTGCTGTGCCATGACTATTACAGTGGAATCCTCGAAGCTTTCCTCCAAGGTGGTCTCCTCAGAGGCTAGAGAGGATGCCGCCCAGGATGGCAGACGTCGTCGGCTGGAGGACCTGCGGGAGAATGGACATGTGATCAGTGGGAGGGAGGGGGTCAGTCAGTAAGGCAACAACAACTCACGTTTGACAGGTCCCCCGGGTGGCCCGGTGGTTCCTCACCTTTGTAGCGTCCCCAGCCTCCACGTTGGTGACCGCTCTGTCCTTGGTCACTTCCAGGGCACGCGGAGTGAATTCTGAATGCAACAACTGATGGATAGCATCGTTTGAAAGAAGATTTAAAGAGTGACTTTATGAGTTGTGGAGTTTGGAAACACTGATGTGACAATCCTTGGGGGGAATTTGAGGAAAGAACCACAGAAAATTAGTTGAATGGCATCAGCCATTTGGTTTCAGAGTGGGTCGTTACCTTCAAAAACTTGATACATTTGTGAAGCTAAGGGGGGAGTAATACATTTGTGAAGCTAAGGGGGGAGTAATACATTTGTGAAGCTAAGGGGGAAGTAAATTGGTATTGTATTATAATCCAACTTTCCGTGTTTAATCGTTGTTTTTTTCTTCTTGCTAAAAATTAATTTGCCGTCCTGTACCTGTGTTCCTCCACAATTTCTAAAAAAAAGTAAAAGTTATGATCCTTTAAGCCAGTGGAATCTGTCTGTCCAATAGTGACACCAATAGGATCCTAACACTTTGGATTGAAAGAATACTACTGAGTGACAATTTTATGTATTCAGTCATAAGAAGCAGTGCAAATACTACACATTCTTACAAATGCACAATAATAATTTGTACCCTTCTCCGGGATTTGTGGGCAGAGTCTTCAGTAGCCACAGCCAGCTTTCTGGAAAGTCACTCCTGGATATAATATCCTCGTAGGGAGAATAGAAATCATCATCATCACCTGAAGAAGAGAGTAAATGGTAATTAGTAAGATACTGGTTCACATTTTCCATTCCAATTGTAAAAATGATACAGTATAATTCACAGCTGTACTTTAAAAGGCAGCACGGTGGCACAGTGTTAGCATTGCGGCCTCATGGCGCCAGGGACCCAGCTTTGATTCGGCTTTGGCTGACTGCCTGTGTGGAGTTTGAAAATTCTCCCCGTGTCTATGTGGGTTTCCCCCGGGTGCTCTGATTTCCTCCTCCCACAGTCCAAAGATTTGAAGGTTAGGTAGGCCATGATCCATGCACGGGGTAACGGGGATAAGATGAGGGAGTGGGCCAAGGTAGAGTGCTCTTTCGATTGTCAGTACAGACCTGTTGGACCAAATGCCCCCTTCTGCACTGTAGGGTTCTATGAAGAAGTGGGCTTGCCATGTCAGAGTTTCTGAGAAAACCCTGTTTAACCCACCACCGGTACCTTGAAGGTCACCATTGACCAAAACCTCAACTGGATTTGTCACATAAATACAGTGGTTACAAGTGCAAGTTAGGAGAGTTTGGGAATTCTGCCACGGATAACTAACTGCGTGTCATCCCAAAGCCATGAACAAGAGATTGAGATAGATAGAAACGGGTATGATATAATTGGGGTTACGGAGTGACCAGGGGTGGGAACTGAATGTCCCAGGGTTTCCAGTATTTAGGAAGGACAGGCATAAAAGAAAAGGAGTTGGTGTGTCACTGCTGGTTATAGAGGAAATTAACACAACAGTGAGAAAGGATCAGGAGCGCGATTCTCCGACCCCCCATCGGGTCGGAGAATCGCCGGGGGCTGGCGTGAATCCCGCACCCGCCGTGTCCCAAATTCTCCGCCACCAGAGATTCGGCGGGGGCGGGAATCGCACCGCGCCGGTCGGCGGGCCCACCCCCGGCGATTCTCCGGCCCGCAATGGGCCGAAGTCCCGCCACTGTCAACCCTCTCCCGCCGGCGTGGATTAAACCACCTTTTGAACGGCGGGGCAAGGCGGTGCGGGCAGGCTCCGGGGTCCTGGGTTGGGGGGGGGGGGGCGTGGGGCGATCTGGCCCCGGGGGGTGCCCCCACGGTGACCTGGCCCGCGATCGGGGCCCACCGATCCCTGGGCGGGCCTGTGCCATGATGGCACTCATTTTCTTCTGCCTTCGCCATGGTCTTTATGGCGGAGGCGGAAGAGACCCCCTCCCCTGCGCATGCGCGGGGATGACGTCAGCAGGCGCTGACGCTCCCGCACATGCGTCGCCCGGCGACGACCTTTCGGCCCCGGATGGCATGGTGCCAAAGGCCTTTCCCGCCAGCCGGCGGAGCGGAAACCACTCCGGCACGGGCCTAGCCCCTCAAGGTGAGGGCTTGGCCCCTAAAGGTGCGGAGACTTCCGCACCTTTGGGGCGGCCCGACGCCGGAGTGGTTCCCGCCACTCCATCCCGCCGGGACCCCCCGCCCGCCGGGTAGGGGAGAATCCAGCCCATTAGCTCTGACAATGTGGAGTCTGCATGGGCAGAGTTGAGAAATACCAAGGGGCAAAAAACATTCGTGGGTGTCATATACAGACCCCCAAAGTGCAGTGGTGATGTTGGGAATGGCATTAAACACGGAATTAGAGATGCTTGTAATAAGGGAAGAAGATAGAGATAAAGCAGGGAATTACAGACCAGTAAGCCTAACAGCTGCAGAGGGTTCAAAATTCTTGAATCTATTATCAAGGACTTTATAGCAGAACATTTAGAAAGCAGTGGCAGGATCAGTCAGTCCGTATGGATTTATGAAGGGAAAATCATGCTTGACAAATCTGTTGGCATTCTTTGAAGATGTAACCAGTACAATTGACAAGGGGGAACCAGTCGATGTGGTATATTTGGACTTTCAGAAGGCGTTTGACAAAATCCCAATAAGAGATTATTGTGCAAAATTAAAACATATGGGATTGGGGGAAATGTATTGAGGTGGATAGAAAACTGGTTGGCAGAGAGAAAACAAAGAGTAGAAATTAATGGGATGTTTTCAAATTAGCAAGTAGTATCTAGTGGGGTGCCACTAGGTATCACAATATATATAAATGATTTGGTTGAGGGAACAAAATGTAACATCTCAAAGTTTGCAGATGATAACAAGTTGGGTGGGCGGGTGAACTGTGACGAGGATGCAGTGATCCTACAGCATGATCTGGACAGGTTGGGCGAGTGGGCAAATCAATGGCAGATGCAGTATAATTTGGATAAGCGTGAGTTATTCACTTTGGAAGCAAAAACAGGAAGGCAGATTACTACCTGAATGGTTGTAAATTGGGAGAGGGGAGTGTGCGGGACCTGGGTGTCATTGTGCACCAGTCGCTGAAGGTAAACATGCAGGTGCAGCAGGCGGTAAAGAAGGCTAATGGTATGTTGGCCTTCATTGCAAGAGGTTTCGAGTATAGAAGCAGGGTTGTGTTGCTGCAATTGTACAGGGCCTTGGTGAGGCCACACCTGGAGTATTGTGGGCAGTTTTGGTCTCCTTCTCTGAGGAAGTATGTTCTTGCTCTCGAGGCACTGCAGCGAAGGTTTACCAGACTGATTCCAGGGATGGCGGGACAGTCATGTGAGGAGAGATTGACTAGGTTGGGATTGTTCTCGCTGGATTTCAGAAGAATGAGGGGAGGATCTCACAGAGACGTATAAAATTCTAACAGGACTAGACAGGGTAGATGCAGGGAAGATGTTACCAATGCTGGGTGTGTCCAGAACCAGGGGTCACAGCCTGAGGATTCAGGGTAAACCATTTTGGACAGAGATGAGGAGACATTTCTTCACACAAAGAGTGGTGAGCCTGTGGAATTCATTACCACAGGAAGTAGTTGATGCTAAAACATTGAATATATTCAAGAGGCGGCTGGATATAGCACTTGGGGAGAATGGGATCAATGGCAATGGGGAGAAAGCAGGATTAGGCTATTGAGTTGGATGATCAGCCATGATCGTGATAAATGGCGGAGCAGGCTCGAAGGGCCAAAAGGCCTCCTCCTGCTCCTATCTTCTATGTAAGTATGTAAATCAGGAGTGAAATGGAATACTTACATTTCTAAAACTAACATTACTTAGGCTCAACTAATTTTTCTATGGCTTCCAACTCTTTGTCACTTGTTTATATTTTTGAAATATTTTGCTTGGCTTTGAAGTTATTCTGGCCTCACAATTTAATCACCTGGGCTGAAAGTTCATCTTGGATGATCGCACTGAAATGGGCAGTATTACACTGGACATTTATATGTGCACCACTGCACATTCAGATGTATTGCAGTCAGAGGAACTGAATTTGGTGCAAAGAGTAGACCAAGCAGCCATTATGATGTTTCCTGTTTGCCCAAACACGCACTAAAAAACTCTACCCAAACAACTCTCCTCCGCACGGGAAGATTTTTCTCCACCTTCACAGCACTTGGGCAGCACGCTAGCACAAGTGGTTAGCAGAGGAAATACCTCTCCACCGCATCCCCACCGCCAAACACACCCTGAGCAAGCCAGCACCTGAGTGACCGGGTCACATGGGAGATTGTGACCTCATTCGAGAGAACGAGAGCAGCGGAGGAGGGAAAGTGACGTAGCAAGCGAGAGGAGTACCCGGTAAGACGGGGGATGAACGGGCAGAAGGACAGAGAGGGGCGAGGGAGAAATGAGACAGAAACTCCCGGGAGGGGGTTACTGCACACTCGGGAAAGCTAGCGCCGGGACTATGCAACAGAGCAAGGCCTGACGGGGGCGACAGCGCCAGGCACGGAGGTGGGGAACACACAACAAGGACTGGGGAACAAAGGGAGATCGGAGCTGGGGGAAGCGGGACAAAGGAGGGGAAGCATGGGAAAGGAGGGTAAGGGGAGGACTGGGGCGTGGGGGGGGGGGGGACAGAGGGAGGGGGTAATAATAGGGCCAAAGCAAGAGCGGCAATATGGCTACAAAGGGCCGCAACCAGGGGTCCGGAGCAAAGAAGCACTGCAAGTAACCACCCAGTACGGTCTCTGGGGAATAGGAGACCCCAGAGTGCAGGGGCAGATCCACATGGTGGATGCACTGTAGGCAGCCATGTTGGGTGCCCCCTGGACAAAGGGAAACCCCAGAGCACAGGGACCCGACCGCATGGGGAGAGCAGTGACAGTGGCCATCTCGGACAGCCCCCTAACAAAGGGAAACCCTTGAGTGCAGGGGCACATCCACCAGGTAAATATGGTTAATCCCACAGGAGCCGGGAGGACGACAACAAAACCCCACCAGGATAGTCACCTGGGGTGTCAACGGCCCAGTCAAAAGATCCAGAGTCTTCACCCACCTAAGAAACATGAAAGCTGACATAATCTCCCTCCGGGAGACACACCTGAGAGAGCAGGGCTGGCAGCGAGTAAAGAAAGGCTAGGTGGACAGACCTACCATTCCTGTTACAGGACGCAGGCCAGGGGGTGGCAATACTGATCAACACAGGGCTAAATCGCTGGCTTTGAAAGCAGACCAGCAGCACGGTTCAATTCCCGTAACAGCCTCTCCGAACAGGCGCCGGAATGTGGTGACTAGGGGCTTTTCACAGAAACTTCATTGAAGCCTACGTGTGACAATAAGCGATTTTCATTTCATTCATTTTCATAAGAGGACGATGTTTAAGATGAGGAAGATGGTTACGGATTCAGGGGGCGGTACATCATGATCAGCGAGGTGCCCTAGACGGGGCACCGATAGGGCTTGTTAACATTTACGCTCCCAACTGGGACGACACAAAATTAATTTAAAAAACCATGGCGGAAATCCGCGACGTAGCGGCGCATCAACTGATAATGGGGGGGGAGGGAGACTTTAACTGTGTACAGGACCCACGGACAGACAGGTCAAATCCCAAAATAGGGAATACCTCAAACATAGCGAAGGAACTCGGTCGGTTTATGGAACAGATGGGGGCGGTGGACCAACAACAAAGAACAAAGAAATGTACAGCACAGGACCCTTGGAGGTTCACCCACCAGTGGAGAAAGAGTTCTCCTTCTTCTCCTCAGTGCACAACGTATATACCAGGATTGACTTCTTTGTGGTGGGGAAATCGGTGCTTCCAGGATTGGTCAAAGCAGAAGACTCCGCAATCGTAATCTCCAACCACGCTCCACATTACATTGATGTGAGGTTGGAGACAGGCAGGGCCCAATGCCCCGCATCGAGGTTGGACATTGCTCTACTAGCCGACACGGCTTTCAGCGAAAGGGTATCACAGGCCATAGCGGCGTATACGGAAAACAGCCAAAACGGGGACATCTCACCCTCCACGCTCTGGGAGGCGCGAAAGGCCGTGATCAGAAGAGAAATTATCGTCTTCAAAGCGCGAAGAGATAGGGAGGAAAGAACGGCTAGGCAGCAGTTGGTCGATTCCATACTGTAGGCAGACCGTAAATATTCCGAGGACCAACCGTACAGCTGCTGGCGGAGAAGAAAAAGCTACAAATGGACTTTGACCTGCGCTCCACAAGGAAAGCAGTGCACCAACTCCGCTAGGCATGTGAGACCCGATACGAACACGGAGACAAAGCCAGCCGCCTGCTGGCACACTAGCTGAGAAAGCAGGCAGCCACTAGAGAGATTGCGCAAATTAGAGACAACAGAGGCACATTTGAAACAGACCCAGAAAAGGTCAACAAAAGCTTTGGGGCCTTCTACCAAGGGCTGTGCACCTCAGAGCCCCCAGCAGGGGACTCAGGGATGAAGTGGTTCCTCGACGGACTGGACATGCCAGTTGGGGGGGGGGAGGGGGGGGGGGGGGACATAAAATGGGGCCTGGAAGCACCACTAGAACTGGGAGAGATCATGGAGAGTATTAGCTCCATGCAGGCGGGGAAGGTGAAATGAAAAAATGAAAATCGCTTATTGTCACAAGTAGGCTTCAAATTAAGTCACTGTGAAAAGCCCCTCGTCGCCACATTCCGGCGCCTGTTCGGGGAGGCTGTTACGGGAATTGAACCGTGCTGCTGGATTGGATTGGATTGGATTTGTTTATTGTCACGTGTACCGAGGTACAGTGAAAAGTATTTTTCTGCGAGCAGCTCAACAGATCATTAACTACATGAGAAGAAAAGGGAATAAAAGAAAATACATAATAGGGCAACACAACATATAATGTAACTACATAAGCACTGGCATCGGGTGAAGCATACAGGGTGTAGTGTTAATGAGGTCAGTCCATAAGAGGGTCATTTAGGAGTCTGGTGATAGTGGGGAAGAAGCTGTTTTTGAGTCTGTTCGTGCGTGTTCTCAGACTTCTGTATCTCCTGCCCGATGGAAGAAGTTGGAAGCGTGAGTAAGCTGGGTGGGAGGGATCTTTGATTATGCTGCCCGCTTTCCCCAAGCAGCGGGAGGTGTAGATGGAGTCAATGGATGGGAGGCAGGTTCGTGTGATGGACTGGGCAGTGTTCACGACTCTCTGAAGTTTCTTGCGGTCCTGGGCCGAGCAGTTGCCACACCAGGCTGTGTTGCAGCCCGATAGGATGCTTTCTATGGTGCATCTGTAAAGGTTGGTAAGGGTTAATGTGGACATGCCGAATTTTCTTAGTTTCCTGAGGAAGTATAGGCGCTGTTGTGCTTTCTTGGTGGTAGTGTCGACGTGGGTGGACCAGGACAGATTTTTAGAGATGTGCACCCCTAGGAATTTGAAACTGCTAACCATCTCCACCACGGCCCCGTTGATGCTGACAGGGGTGTGTACAGTACTTTGCTTCCTGACGTCAATTATCAGCTCTTTAGTTTTGCTGGCATTGAGGGAGAGATTGTTGTCGCTACACCGCTCCACTAGGTTCTCTATCTCCCTCCTGTATTCGGACTCGTGGTTATTCGAGATCCGGCCCACTATGGTCGTATCGTCAGCAAACTTGTAGATGGAGTTAGAACCAAGTTTTGCCACGCAGTCATGTGTGTACAGGGAGTAGAGTAGTGGCTAAGTACGCAGCCTTGCGGGGCGCCGGTGTTGAGGACTATTGTGGAGGAGGTGTTGTTGTTCATTCTTACTGATTGTAGTCTGTTGGTCAGAAAATCGAGGATCCAGTTGCAGAGTGGGGAGCCAAGTCCTAGGTTTTGGAGCTTTGATATGAACTTGGCTGGGATTATGGTGTTGAAGGCAGAGCTGTAGTCAATAAATTGGAGTCTAATGTAGGAGTCCATGTTTTCGAGATGCTCTAGGGATGAGTGTAGGGCCAGGGAAATGGTGTCTGATGTGGACCGGTTGCAGCGGTATGCGAATTGCAGTGGATCAAGGCGTTCTGGGAGTATGGAGGTGATGCGCTTCATGATCAACCTCTCGAAGCACTTCATTACGACTGAAGTCAGGGCCACTGGTCGGTAGTCATTGAGGCATGTTTGCCTCAATTTAAGTTGGTTCTTCTTTGGTACCGGTATGATGGTGGTCTTCTTGAAGCAGGTGGGGACCTCGGAGTGGAGTAGGGGCAGGTTAAAGATGTCCGCGAATACCTCTGCCAGCTGGTCCGTGCAGGCTCTGAGTGCACAACCAGGGATCCCGTCCGGGCCCGTCGCCTTCCGAGGGTTCACTTTCAGGAAGGCCAATCTGACTTCCAAAGCTGTGATGGTGGGTATGGGTGAATTATGGACTGCTGGGGCACTCGACAGCGGATTGTTGGTTACCTGCTCGAACCGAGCATAGAATGCATTAAGTTCATCGGGGAGGGGTGCGCTGCTGCCAGAGATACTGTTCGGCTTCGCTTTGTAGCCCGTTATGTTGTTTCGTCCTTGCCACAACCGCCGAGAGTCTGTCTGTGACTCTAGCTTGGTTTGATATTCTCTCTTGGCATTCCGGATGGCTTTGCGGAGGTCGTACCTGGATTTCTTGTACAGGTCAGCGTCGTCTGACTTGAACGCCTCAGATCTGTCCTTCAGTAGGGAGTCAATCTCACGATTGAGCCATGGTTTCCGGTTGGGGAACGCACGTACTGCTTTCTTTGGCACGCAGTCGTCCACACATTTGCTGATGAAGTCTGTGACGGTGGTGGCATACTCATTTAAGTTGGTCGCTGAGTTCTTAAATATGGACCAGTCCACTGTCTCTAAGCAGTCACGTAAGAGCTCTTCTGTCTCCTCGGACCAGCACTGCACAACCTTCTTAGCTGGATTCTCCCGCTTGAGTTTCTGCTTGTATGCCGGGAGAAGGAGCACCGTCTTATGGTCTGATTTCCCAAAGTGCGGTCGGGGGATGGAACGGTAGGCGCCCTTGATTTTTAAGTAGCAGTGGTCAAGAGTGTTGTCGCCCCTGGTGGGCCAGGAGATGTGCTGGTGGAATTTTGGCAGTACACTCGAGGTTGGACTTGTTGAAGTCTCTGGCCACGATGAAAAAGGCCTCCAGGTGTTCTGTTTCGTAGTTGTTTATTACTGTGTATATGCTGGCCTGCCTTGGTCTGCTTTCAAAGCCAGCGATTTAGCCCTGTGCTAAACAGCCGGTACAGGCACCGGATGGGTTCCCGGAAGATTTCTACAAAGAATTTGCGACAGCCTGGCCCCGCACCTGCGGGAGATGTTCACAGACTCGCTGGCTAGGGGCACACTGCCACCTACACTAGCACAGGCCTCAATCTCGCTAATACCTAAAAAAGACAAAGACCCAACTGAATGCGGGCCACACAGACCCATCTCACTGCTAAGGCCACATTTGGAGTACTGTGTACAGTTCTGGTCGCCTCATTTTAGGAAGGATGAGGAAGCTCTGGAAAAGGTGCAAAGAAGATTTACCAGGATGTTGCCTGGAATGGAGAGTAGGTCTTACGAGGAAAGGTTGAGGGTGCTAGGCCTTTTCTCATTAGAGCGGAGAAGGATGAGGGGCGACTTGATAGAGGTTTATAAGATGATCAGGGGAATAGATAGAGTAGACAGTCAGAGACTTTTTCCCCGGGTGGAATACACCATTACAAGGGGACATAAATTTAAGGTGAAAGGTGGAAGATATAGGAGGGATATCAGAGGTAGGTTCTTTACCCAGAGAGTAGTGGGGGCATGGAATGCACTGCCTGTGGAAGTAGTTGAGTCGGAAACATTAGGGACCTTCAAGCAGCTGTTGGATAGGTACATGGATTACGGGAAAATTATATAGTGTAGATTTATTTGTTCTTAAGGGCAGCACGTTAGCATTGTGGGTAGCACAATTGTTTCACAGATCCATGGTCCCAGGTTCGATTCCGGCTTGGGTCATTGTCTGTGCGGAGTCTGCACGTCCTCCCGTGTCTGCGTGGGTTTCCTCTGGGTGCTCCGGTTTCCTCCCACAGTCCAAAGATGTGCGGGTTAGGTGAATTGGCCAATGATAAATTGCCCTTAATGTCCAAATTGCCCTTGGTGTTGGGTGGAGGTGTTGAGTTTGGGTAGGGTGCTCTTTCCAAGAGCTGGTGCAGACTCAAAGGGCCGAATGGCCTCCTTCTGCACTGTAAATTCAATGATAATCTATGATTAATCTAGGACAAAGGTTCGGCACAACATCGTGGGCCGAAGGGCCTGTTCTGTGCTGTATTTTCTATGTTCTATGTTCTATGTAAACGTAGGTGCCAAAATGCTGGCCAAGATCCTAGATAAAAGACTGGTGAAGTGCGTTCCAGAGGTGGTCGCAGAGGACCAGACGGGCTTTGTTAAAGGTAGACAGCTAACATCGAACATCAGGCACATGCTGAATGGGATCATAACCCCATCCGGGGAGAGAACACCAGAGGTGGTCGTTTCCCTGGACGCAGAAAAGGCCTTCGACAGAGTCGAGTGGAAGTGCCTTATGGAGGTACTGGAGCGGTTCGGGCTCGGATCAGGGCTCACCTGCTGGGTGAAGCTCCTATACAACGCTCCCGTAGCGAGCGTACGGACAAACAACACCAGCTCCCAGTAATTCCAGCTGCACAGAGGCACCAGGCAGGGATGCCCGCTGTCCTCACTGCTGTTCGCCCTCGCCATCAAACCACTACCGATCGCTCTCAGAACAGCAAAGAACTGGAGGCGGATCCATGGGGAGGCAGAGAGCAGAGTCTCGCTCTTGGCAGATGATCTGCTCTACATCTCAGACCCATAAAGCAGCATGGAAAGAATCATCACTCTCCTGAAAGAGTTTTTTGCCTTTTCGGCCTACAAATTCCACATGAGATCTTCCCGGTGAACCCGCAAGGGGGAGGGGCAGCGCTGGGGGGGGGGGCTGCCATTAAAACAAGCCCAACACAAATTCCACTACCTGGGGATCCAAATCGCTCACGACTGGACGGGGATCCACAACTGGAACCTGACCAGCCTGACAGAGGAAGTCAAAAGGGACCTGCAAAGCTGCAACACACTCCCACTCTCCCTCGCGGGGAGAGTGCAGACGATCAAAATGAACGTGCTGCACAGGTCTTCCTGCTTAGATCTATATCCCCAAGGCCTTTATCAACTCACTGGACAAGTTAATCATGGCGTTTGTATGGGGGGGAAGAATGCAAGGATCCAAAAGAAGGTCCTGCAGAATCCAGGGGAGGGCCTACAATACTACCACTGGGCGGCGACAGCAGAAAAAGTAATGGGATGGCTTAAGGAGCCAGAAGCTGACTGGGTACGTGCGGAGGGGGTCTCCTGCAGTGGAACCTCGCTCTGGGCCCTCGCACGGCGGCACTCCCAACCCCACCCAAAAAACACTCCAGAAGCCCAGTGGTGGCAGCCACCCTCCAGACCTGGAACCAATTACAGCAATAATTCGGTCTGACCAAAATGTCCGACAAAGCCCCCATCTGCAACAACCATAGGTTTGTGCCAGCGCTCACTGACGCTTCTTTAAAAGGTGGAGACAGGGCGGGGGGGACACTGACAGTCAGAGACCTATACACCGATGGCAGGGTCACAACACTGGACGAACTGACAGAGAGATTCCAACTAGCTAAGGGCAACAAGCTCAGATCCCTGCAGCTTATAAACTTCCTCCGGAAGGAGACAAGGACGTACCCACGACCACCGCGACAGACACTACTAAAGGAATTATTGGACACAAACATTCTCGTAGAGGAAACTGCAGCGACATGTACGAACAACTGGTAGAGAGGACTGACACTGTACTGGACGCAGCAAAGAGGACGCAGCAAGGAGGAAAAAGACCTGGGGCTCGAAATAGGGTGGGGACTCTGGAGCGAAACACTACGTAGGGTCAACTCCACCTCCATGTGAGCAAAACGCAACGTGACGCAACTAAAGGTGGTACATATAGCCCACTTAACAAGAACCTGAATGAGTAGGTTCTTCACGGAGGTGGAAGACAGATGTGAACCCAGCCAACCACGCCCACATGTTCTGGTCTTGCCCCAGACTGGTGGGGTACTGGACAGCCTTCTTCGAGGCAATGTCCAAAGTGGTGGCGATGAGGGTGGAGGCGTGCCCGAAAGTCACGGTCTTCGGGGTATCAGACCAACCAGATCTCTTCATGGGGAGGAGGGAGAACGCCCTTGCCTTTGCCTCCCTGATCACCCGCCGTAGAGTCCTGCTCAGCTGGCGGTCAGCAGCACCACCCAAAGCTGCAGACTGGCTATCTGACCTGTCGGAATCTCTCCAAATGGAGAAAATCAAATTCGCCATCCGCGGGTCGGAAGGTGGCTTCCTCAGAACATGGGAGCCATTCACCCAAATGTTTCGGGATCTGTTTGTGGCCAATGAACAAACAAATAAATAATCAAGTAGCCAAGAGCCAGGGGAATATAGCCAAGACATGAGAAAAGAGAGGGAAGGGAGGAAAGACCCAGGGGGGATGGGGAATGGGGGGGGGGGAAACAGTGCAAGAGGGGATAGCCAAACACAGCTGAAAAGAAATGGGAGCTGCAGCGAGAGAGAGGAGGGGAAAGGGTGAGGGGGGGTGGGGGCAGGGAAGGGGAGGAAGCAGGGGACAGGGAAGAAGGGGCAGAGAATGTGGTAAACCACTGTTACACCTTTATTAGGTGATGTAAGGTAGGACCTGCCTGCTGGCTCCGCCCAGTAGGCGGAGTATAAATATGCGTGTTCTCCATTCAGCAGCCATTTCGCCAGCTGCTGTGGGAGGCCACACATCTGAGAGCAATAAAGCCTCAGTTGTATCCAACTCTAGTCTTTGTTCAATTGATCGTGCATCAATTTATTGCTCTAAGATTTTCCAGAAGATGGACCTCCGTATCAAGCCAGATCGCCTGCAGCTGGATCCGCAATCAAGCGACACCAAAAAGGACTTTAATCACTGGCTAGCCTGCTTCGAGGCGTACATCAACTCGGCGCCCAGACCTGTTCCGGAGGCTCAGAAGCTACAGATCCTGTACTCAAGGTTGAGCTCCAACGTGTTTCCGCTGATCCAGGACGCCACGAACTATGCCAACGCCATGACGCTTCTCAAAGAAAACTACGCACAGAAGACGAACACGCTCTTCGCCAGGCACGCACTCGCCACTCGCTCTCAACTCCCTGGTGGGTCCATAGAAGACTTCTGGCGGGCCCTAATCCCACTAGTCCGGGACTGTGACTGTCAGGCCGTTACGGCCACTGAACATTCGAACCTCCTTATGCGGGACGCGTTCATTACGGGGATTGGGTCGGACCACATACGTCAAAGACTGTTAGTAGGGGCCATGCTCGATCTAGCTGAGACAAAGAAGCTAGCGCTCTCTAAGACGGTCACCTCGCGCAACAGTCAGGCCTACAGCCCCAGCCGCACGGCCCACCCCTCCTACGCATCATGGACCCCATAAACGGCCGCCCCAGCGGGGCCTTACCCAGCGCCTGCGCCACGCACCAGCCAGCGCACCCCGGGCCGCAGATGTTCCTTCTGCGGCCAGCAGAAACATCCTCGCCAACGCTGCCCGGTCCAAGTGGCCCTTTGCAAGGCTTGCGGCAAAAAGGGGCACTTCACCGCGGTATGCCAGGCCCGCGCGGTCGCCGCTATCGCCCCCATCCCCCTAGTCTACACACAATGGGCGCCGCCACCTTAATCTCCCCAGACCATGCGCGGCCAGTGGGCGCCGCCATCTTCTCCCCCTCAGTCCACGTGTGTCCCATGGGCGTCGCCATTTTGTCCCCCGCAGGATCTTCAGGCGCCGCCATCTTGTCTCCCCCACGGGGCATGGACACCGACAGCATTCCAGGACCTGGGCCCCCCCAGGCTCCCCAGCATCCGATGCCAGCGACGACCGACCACGACTCGCCTCAGTGACGATCAACCAGTCTCGTCCGCACAACCTGGCCACCGCATCGACCAGCGTGAAAATCAACAGCCACGTGACCTCTTGCCTGCTGGACTCTGGGAGCACCGAAAGCTTCATATACCAGGATACAGTAAGGTGCTGCTCCCTCGCGGTACACCCAACCAACCAAAGAATCTCCATGGCCTCCGGATCCCATTCCGTCGTGATCCGGGGGTAATGTACGGTCACACTCACGGTCCAGGGCGTAAATTCAGCGGCTTCCACCTCTACGTCCTCCCTAACCTCTGTGCTGCTCTCCTACTAGGCCTGGACTTCTCGCTTTGTGCGGCCACGCGACCCTAAAGGTCGATCCGCCTTCTCTCTTCGCAAATCTAACCCCGGATTGCAAACCCATCACCACCAGGAGCAGACGGTACAGCACCCAGGGCAGGACCTTCATCAGGTCCGAGGTCCAGCGGCTGCTTCGGGAAGGCATCATCGAAGCCAGTAACAGCCCCTGGAGATCCCAAGTGTTAGTTGATAAAACTGGGGAGAAACACAGAATGGTCGTGGACTACAGCCAGACCATCAATTGGTACATGCAGCTCAACGCGTACCCCTTCCCACGCATATCTAATATGGTCAATCAGATTGCACAGTACTGGGTCTTCTCAATGGTAGACCTCATATCCGCCTACCATCAGCTCCCCATTCGTAAATCGGACCGTCCATACATTGCTTTCGAGGCGGACGGTCGGCTCTATCACTTCCTCAGGGTTCCCTTCGGCGTCACTAACGGGGTCATGGTCTTCCAAAGGGAGATGGACCGAATGGTCGACCGGTACAGTTTTCGGGCCACCTTCCCTTACCTAGACAACGTCACCATCTGCGGCCATGACCAGCAGGACCACAATGCCAACCTTGCCAAAATTTCTCCACACCGCCACTCTCCTCAACCTCACCTACAACAAGGAGAAGTACGTGTTTAGCACGACCCGCTTAGCCATACTTGGCTATGTGGTCCAGAACGGAGTTCTGGGGCCCGATCCCGACCGCATGCGCCCCCTCATGGAGCTTCCCCTTCCCCACTGCCCCAAGGCCCTCTAAACGCTGCCTGTGGTTCTTCTCATACCAAGCCCAGTGGGTCCCAAACTATGTGGACAAGGCCCGCCCACTCATACAGTCCACACACTTTCCCCTGGCGGCCGAGGCCCAACAGGCCTTCGCCCGTATCAGAGCCGATATCACCAAGGCCGGGATGCACGCAGTAGACGAGACACTGCCCTTTCAAATGGAGAGCGACGCATCGGACGTCGCCCCAGCCGCCACCCTCAATCAGGCAGGCAGACCCGTGGCATTCTTCTCCCCCATACTTCGTGCCTCAGAAATTCGGCACTCATCCGTCGAAAAAGAGGCCCAAGCAATTGTTGAGGCTGTGCGGCATGGGAGGCATTACCTGGCCGGCAGGAGATTCACCCTCCTCACTGACCAATGGTCGGTAGCCTTCATGTTCAATAACACACAGCGGGGAAAGATCAAAAACGATAAAATCTTGAGGTGGAGGATCGAGCTCTCCACCTGTAATTACGAGATTTTGTATCGCCCTGGCAAACGCAACGAGCCCCCAGATGCCCTATCCCGAGGTACATGTGCCAGTGCACATTGAGGCCGACTCCGGACCCTGCACGACAGCCTTTGTCACCCAGGAGTCACACGGTTGTACCAATTTGTCAAGGCTCACAATCTGCCCTACTCCGTCGAGGAAGTATGGACAATCACCAGGGACTGCCAGGCCTGTGCGGAGGGCAAGCCGCACTTCTACCGACCGGACCGTGCGTGCCTGGTGAAGGCCTCCCGCCGCTTTGAACGCCTCAGCGTGGTTTTCAAAGGGCCCCTCCCCTCCACCGACCGAAACACGTATATTCTCAGTGTGGTCGATGAGTCCTCCAGATTCCCCTTCACCATTCCATGCCCCGATATGACGTCTGACATTGTCATCAAAGCCCTAAACACTATCTTAACTCTGTTCGGTTTCCCCGCCTACATCCACAGTGACAGGGGATCCTCATTCATGAGCGATGAGCAGCGTCAGTTCCTGCTCAGCAGGGGTATCACCTCCAGCAGGACGACCAGCTATAACCCCCAGGGAAATGGGCAAGGAGAGAGGGTGAACGGGACAGTATGGAGGGCCGTCCAGCTGGCCCTACGGTCCAGGAACCTCCCAGCCTCTCGCTGGCACGAGGTCCTCCCTGATGCACTCCACTCCACTCGCTCACTGCTGTGCACCGCCATTAACAACACACCCCATGAACATTTTTTTGCCTTCCCCAGGAAGTCCACATCCAGGGTGTCGCTCCCGACTTGGCTCGCAGCTCCAGGACCAGTCCTGCTCTGCAGGCACGTCCAAAACCACAAGGCGGACTCGTTGGTGGAGAGGGTGCAATTGCTCCATGCAAACCCCCAGTATGCCTACGTGGCGTTCCCCGACAGCTGCCTGGATACTGTCTCCCTCAGGGGCCGGGCACCAACAGGTTCCTCACACAGACACACCCCTCCGGCCTGGCGCCACCCTCCCCTCCCCCGGCGCTCCCAGCATTAACCCCACCAGGACCATCCATCCTTCCCCTGCCCACGCCCGAGGATGAAGAGGATTTCGGCACGCTCCCAGAGTCACCGAACATCGGGCCAGCATCGACATCGCCGCCACCACTATGTTGCTCCCAGCGGAACATCAAGGCACCGGACCGGTTAAACCTCTAACTGGCACCGGACTTCAAATTACTTTTTTTTTCTGCTCAAATACTGTAAATATAGATTCATTGCTGTATATAGTTCTCCACCATCCCCGCCGGACTCAATTTTAACAGGGGGTGAACGGGGTAAACCACTGTTACACCTTTATTAGGTGATGTAAGGTAGGACCTTACTACAGGTTCGCCGGTAGTCCCTGCCTGCTGGCTCCGCCCAGTAGGCGGAGTATAAATATGCGTGTCCTCCATTCAGCAGCCATTTCGCCAGCTGCTGTGGGAGGCCACACATCTGAGAGCAATAAAGCCTCAGTTGTATCCAACTCTAGTCTTTATACAATTGATCGGGCATCAGAGAATAATAGAAGGGAGCCAGAGGGGAGGAAAGACGAGGGAACATAAACTGGAAGGAGAGCATAGGAAACGACAATGACCACAACGAACACAGGAGGGCAACAGAGAGTAAGAAAGTACAGGAGGAAGGAGCGACAGACGACCGAGATGGAGGCAAACACACAACAGCGAAAACCGACCGGGAGAAGCAAGTAACATCAGGGAGGCGCCCCGCTCACCCAGTTTTGGTTTGGTTTGCCTGTTCTGTATGTACCTTATTTTTTAAAAAACACAGAAAAGGGGGGGAGAAAGCCATCCCTCTCGGACAATGACACCTTTAACGTAATTGTCTTTCCATTGCTTCTAGGGGCTGGTGTAGCACACTGGGCCAAATAACTGGCTTTGAAAGCAGACCAAGGCAGGCCTGCAGCACGGTTCAATTCCTGTACCGGCCTCCCTGAACAGGCGCCGGAATGTGGCGACTAGGGGCTTTTCACAGTAACTTCATTTGAAGCCTACTTGTGACAATAAGCGATTTTCATTTCATTTCATTTTCATTTCTGTGTGTACACTTCCCCAGTTTTTATTTTCCCACCCCTTGGTTTTTTAGTTGTGAAGTATTTTTGTTATCTCTTTTTGGTTTCTCTATGTGTACATCTGTAAATATACCGTATAAAAAAAACAATAAAGAACATTTTTAAAATAACTATGACATTTAATTTGGGTTACCAAGGAGAGAAATAATTGATGCTTACTTCTCGCTAAAGTTAGTTCAGTTTTTCTGCGTTGATCCTTAAATTCTTGGAGATGGTTGCAACAATCAAGGAAGGCGGCTTTACACTCTTCGCCAAGTCGTATATTCCTTGCTCTCTTGGTACATGAAAATCCCATGGAGTTAGGCATCATTCCAACACGGCAACATCTCAGCTGAATTTTGGATTTGTACTGACTGACTAAAATAAAAAGATATGATGAATCAAATAGGAAAATTAAATATAAAAATACCAAAGAAAAGGGAGTTAAATATGCCTTTGAAAAAAACGTTTCAAAGAAATGTGGAAATCATTTTCCGGAGATGTTTAACAGCTCAGGGCTTTTGTATGAATCATTAAAAAACCACACTTTTATTTTCAACACGCAATTAAGTTTATGTGCATACTACATCTCAATGATAATATCAGGGGCAGTAAAATGTAAAATGGAGCTTTGTCATTCATGATTTAACAGCATAAAGACAAAACAAATCGGGACAGGTGTCGGCCATTCAGCCCTTCAAGCCTGCTCTAGCTTTCAATGTGATCATATTGATCTTCTACCAAAACTCGATGTTCCTCTTCACCGTTAATTCAAAAATCCATTGTTCTGTCTGACATATGATCAATGACTGAGCCATTCAAAGCATTAGAGAATTCCAAAGATTCACAACCCGTTGAGTGAAGAAATGTCTCTTCATATCAGCCCTAAATAGTCAACCTCTTAACCTACGACTGTGGCTATCATTATTTTGGTGGGGAAAACATGAACAATTGTCCTAGTGTAAAAGTTACTTTCTAATATTTAGTAAGAGAAACTTGAATTTCGAGAGCACACTTGATTTAAATATTCCAAAATGCATCACCTCGCATTTGTCCGTATTAAACTCCATCTGCCATTTCCGTGCCCACGTATCAAGTCTATCTGTATCCTGTTGTATCTTCTGACAATCCTCGGCACTATCAACAACTCCGCCAATCTTTGTCATCTGCAAACTTACTTATCAGATCACCCACATTTTCCTCCAGATCATTTATATATACTACAAACAATAGAGGTACCAGCACTGATCCCTGCGGACTACCACTAGCTACAGACCTCCATTCGGAAAAACACCCTTCCACTGCTACCCTCTGCCTTCTATAACCAAGCCAGTTCTGTATCCATGTAACCAGTCCATCCCGAATCTCATGTGAATTTAGTTTTTGTACCGCTCTGCCATGTGGGACCTTGTTAAATGCCTTACTGAAGCCCATATAAATTACATCCATAGCTTTCCCCTCATCAATTTTCTTTGTAACCTCTTCAAAAAAGTCAGTAAAGTTGGTGAGACATGACCTTCCCCGTACAAAACCGTGCTGCCTGTCACTAACTAGTCCATTTTCCTCCAAATGTGCATATATCCTGTCCCTCACTATCTTTTCCAAAAGCCTCCCCACCACGGATATCAGACTCACCAACCCATAATTTGCTGGATTATCCCTGCTTCCTTTCAGAAACAAGGGAATAACATTGGCTATTCTCCAGTCCTCTGGAATATCACCTATGGTCAAAGAGGATGTGAAGTTATCTGTTAAGGCACCAGCTATTTCTCCCCTTGCCTCCTGCAGCAACCTGGTATAGATCCCATCTGGCCCCGGGGACTTGTCCACCTGAATGAACTTTAGAATACTCAACACTTCCTCCTTTGATATATTGACGTTCTCAAGAGCGTTTACACACCTATCCCTGACTTCAACAACCATCATGTCCTTCTCCCTGGTGAACATCGATACAGAATATTCCTTAAGGATTTCACCCACTTCCTGTTGTACCACGCATCACTTCCCTCCATTGTCCTTGAGTTGCCCTACTCTTTCTCTTGCTCCTAATTCATTTCCGAACAAATGCATTGTCAGAGACGAGCGGCAAACTGTGGCCTTACTGATGGCTGTTGGTGGGTTTACCTACAGAATCAAAGAGCCTGACCCACCCGGTTGTGCCAGATTCATGGTCTTTCGCTGAATTGGTGACCTTGGTTGGGGACCACTTTAACTCAAAACCCTGATTATCGTCCGCCGTTTCCACTTTTATATGGCCACCCAGGCTCATGGGGAGTCCAGCAGTGACTTTTTTGTGAAAGCAAAGGATCTGCACAATGAGGGAGTGGAACCCCTTCTTGTTGATATCGGGTACTCTCCACTGTTTATTGAAGAAGGACCATCCTTGGGAATGGACACCGTCACAACAGGAAGTGTTCTTTGAGGTGAAGAAACGACTGCCCTCCTCAAAACTATAGCCACCAAGCCACTCACTCCAGACACGGCGAGGTTGGTCATCCCAGACACTGGGAAAAAATCCACCGCAGCCAGGACTGGTTCAAATCAGATGCAGGGAGGCTCGCCCCACTGCATTCTTTCGCCCCCGGGGTGCAGTTTACATCCGCGATTTTGGCACGGGTGCCACTTGAACACTGGGTTTGGTAGTAGCCCAGACTGGGCCAGTCCCTTATTTTGAGGGCAGAAGACAGCGTAGAATTTCCACGTGGACGACATCCGCCGTACATCCTGGAACCAATCCCTGGCAAAACGGTCTCACATATTCCGACGTTGCCGCTGCCGTCACTGCCAACTCCACCAGCAATCGAAGTCCAGGAGGCTGAGATGCCTGATGCGGACTTTTTGGATTCTGATATGGACGTCCAACAACAGACGAAGATTGCCGCCTACCACGTCCGCACCTGCCACACTGGTCCAATCCAGATGCTCCTTGCAAAAACGCCGGTCCCTTGTGCGGTAAATGCCCCACGGCCTGAATGCCGTCCTCAAGTGTACCAGGAGCCCCTCGCTGTAGCCAATAGACATGGATGTTTCTCCGGACTTGTGGAGCGGAGGGGTGTTACGATCCCCTCGGAGGTTGCGGGGTTTGCACTATCCGGTTTCCCCGTGGCCTCCGCGGAATACGAACTTCCCCGGGAAAGGGGGCAGGGCTTCCCCCTTAACACGCACAGACGTTTAGTATAAAAACCTCGACCTGGACACAGGTCAGGAAGTGAGACCCTTCTAGAAGTGGACAGAAGACTTGTAAAGCAGCTAGCCTCTTACCCTGCAATAGAGTAAGAACCAATTCCTACAGGTGAAAAAGTTGGGAAGAACAAAGGGACACTTCTTTTCCCTCTTCAGGGGCTGGTTTAGCATTGTGAGCTAAACAGCTGGCTTGTAAAGCAGAACAAGGCCATCAGCGCGGGTTCAATTCCCGTACCAGCCTCCCCGAACAGGCGCCGGAATGTGGCGACTAGGGACTTTTCACAGTAACTTAATTTGAAGCCTACTTGTGACAATAAGCGATTTTCGTTTCCATTTCATTTTTTTTTCACCAAACTCATCACTCACCCAACTCCCATCACTCTTGTTCAAAACCGTGCTCCAGTCCTCTATGTGTTGCAGACTAACAGGGCCATCCTCCCTCTCCAGGTGCTTCTGACTGTCTCTCTCGAGGCCCTCCTCTCACCCACTCCTGTGTGTGGGGGGAGGGGGTTTGTCATATCCGTGGTGGGGTCCCCAAGTGCATGTGGGAGGGTCACCGTGTCTGTGAGGGGGTTTTGTTTTAACCGGAGATTGGTTAAAAGGGCAATGTCTGGATCCTTCAGGCCTGCCCTGCCAGCATGATGGCATAGGATACGCCTCCAGGATATTTTTCTTCTAAGTGCTGGACAATATGGCAAGAAAAACTGGCTAATGTCATGTCTCCCTCAATATTAGTGCTGCACGCTGCTTTTCTCGCCTAAAACCTCCGCCCCGAGTTTGGTCTGCAGCATGAGTTTACATGAGTTAAACATATGGATGATAATGGCATAGTGTAGGTTAGATGGCTTTTGTTTCGGTGCAACATCGTGGGCCGAAGGGCCTGTACTGCGCTGTATTGTTCTATGTTCTATGTTCTATGATGATATCTGGCAATCCTTGATTGTGGTTTTTTTTATCAGGTTTGTAAGATCAGTGAGTGTCAGGCACTTAATCTAGAAATTTGGGTGTTTCATTGTTGGAGCACAGGTGCTCATGGTTGTTGCACGCTGGTTATTCGCAAGATTTAAGCAAAGAACCATGAGTCGATCACTGATTTTTGTAGGAAGTGATGCAGGAAAACAGGGAGGTAAATTTACAAAAACTATGCTCAGTCCCTGCAAAGTTTCCATCCACAGTATGTTTGTCCCACTGAGATCTGGACACAGTGGAAATGCAGGTGCCATGCACATTAAATTGATAAAAGTAAACTCAGCAGCAACCATTTATCACAGATTTCATGTTTTCACAGAGAAGAAGGGCTGTCACCAGTTGGTTATACCGATACATCAGATGAACATTTAACTCCCATCAAAATGACCCTTACAAATGTGATTAATTGCAATGCCCGATTTCTTAAATCAGAAACACATACATTTGGTTGCCTTAACGTCCATGAGTTTCGTTGAACGACGTTTACGTTTCATTGGCTGTTTGCATTTCAGCTCTGCAATTGACAATTGAAATAGACGCATGTTAAAATATGAGTTACAGGCCTGCAGTTTCAAACAATCTTGATGCACAGTATAAATTTTGCAAACACAACTGCATGCTCCTAATGTCCTCATTGTACAGATTATTCCAGCGAATTAAGAGAATTTATCAGCAGCAAAATACCGCGAATGATGGAACTCGGGCAGCAAGCGTGGCTGAAGTGGGGATTTTAAATAGTGAAAGTAACAATTTTTGGAAAGATGATTATTGGAGGTACTGGTAATTGGGGGAGATTTAAATTAGAATTGAGGTGGAATCAGTGCTATGCAGATATGTATCATCAAGCTGGACTAGATTTCAGCACAATTCAAGGACCCTGCATTAAACCATTATTTATTCAAGTTATCACTGCAAATAGAACTCAACCATTGCCAGACCCCTTTCCGTGAAGTTACCGATGTTAGTTTATTATCTTGAATGCTTCCAGGAAACGGTACCTGTCCTTGTAGCAGTCTTGATGTCAGTGCTTGTTACAAATGTTAGTCCTGCATCTGAGAAAACGCCAAAGACATCGCTGCCACTTCCAGGCGTGCAGCCAATGTCACTCTTCTCCACAACGCTCCAGATCTACATGGGGTGCACACAAATGCATTACTAACCAAGTTAATAAAGTGATGCCATATCAACCTCATTATCCCTGGCTGGTACGTTAGTGGTGGAGCAGAAATATCACCAGCTAACCTGTATCCACCTGTTGTCATTTCCTCAATGAGGGCAAAGTCCAGTGGATGCTGGAAATTTTAAATAAGCACATAAGGTGTTGGCTTTACTCTGCTGGTAGATTCTACACAGTGTCTTGAGAGAGGTTATGGGGGTTGTCCATGTCATCACGACCTCAAAAACTGCGACAAAGCAGTTTGGTAACCTTTATGGCACTAGACTATTAATCCAGCCTAATGCTCTGGGGACATGGTTCAAATCCCACTAAGACAGCTCTTGGCAATTCAATTCAATTCATGAAATCTGGCATTGAAATCTGGTCTCAGTAACAATAACCATAAAACTGTTGTTGATTGTGGTAGTATGTATTGGGGGTCATGTGGGACTGGAAGCCCTAATGTCATTGGCTGACAGATCCCGGGTCCTGGTTGGCCGTTGACCTCATGCTCCGCCCTGAAGGCGAAGTATAAGAAGCCGGTGCCTTCCCCCGCAGGCCAGTTTACTATCGGGCTGCTGGGGGAACAGACACGCTTAATAAAGCCTCATCGACTTCACTCTATTCGTCTCACGGAGTCTTTGTGCGCTACAATTTATTAAGCGTGCCTAAAAAGGACTATGGAGCTCAGGATCATTCCAGAATGCCTGAGGATCAGCCCCCACGCAGTGAGAGCGGCAGCAGCCTTCAAACACTGGCAGACTTGCTTCGAGGCCTACATCAGATCGACCACAGGCCGAGTCTCAGACGAACAAAAACTGCAGGTCCTGCACTCGAGGGTGAGCACGGAGATTTTCACCCTCATTGAAGACACCGACGATTTCCAGACGGCGTTCACAGCACTGAGAAGTCTCTACGTTCGCCCAGTTAACCAAATCTACGCTCGATGGACGAGTTCTACGCCGCGCTGCTGATTTTGGGAAGAGCCTGCAGCTGCCCGTCGGTGAATGCAAACGGACATACGGACATGTTAATGCGCGACGCTTTTGTGGCAGGTATGCAATCCTCCCAAATCCGCCAAAGACTTCTAGAAAAAGAGTCGCTAGGACTCTCAGAGGCACGGGCCCTGGCAGCCTCGCTGGACGTAGCCGCGCGTAATACCCGCGCCTACGGCCCCGACCGCGCGCCAGGCCATTGGGCCCCGTACGTACCCGTCGCGGCAAACCCCCTACCCCCCCCCGGACACCCCACAGGCTTGCGCAGTCCAAACGCCGAGTCGCACCGGGGGCGCCCGCTGTTATTTCTGCGGCCAGGCGAAGCACCCCCGACAGCCATCTGCAAAAGCTGCGGGAAAAAGGGCCACTATGCGGTGGTGTGCCGATCCCGCGAGGTTGCCGCCATCCCGGGGCCACAGGGAGCCCTACAGGCAGTCTATGCCTCCCAAACCCCCCCAGCACGCCATGTGCGACCCGCAGACGCCGCCATTTTGGGTCCCGACCACCGCGGTCCCGGGAGAACTGGGAGCCCTGCACGCCACCTACGCTCCCCAACCCCCCTCCCCGCAGTCCATGTACGACCCGCCGCCGGCGCTCCCGATTTGGGTGCCGGCCAACACTCTCCACGGAGAGGAGGTTTTTTTTCGCATCCCTAACGCCACCCTCACCCCCGTCCCGCGCCCCACGCCTGACCCGCCGGCGCAACCTACCTGGACCCCGACCACCGCTGTCCCCGGCGAGGGAGCTCCGCACGGTCCCAGCGCTCGCGGCCCCACGACTGACCCGCCGGCGCCGCCGACCTGGGCCCTCACCCCCGTCCCGCGCCCCATGCCTGACCCACCGGCGCAACCTACCTGGACCCCGACCACCGCTGTCCCCGGCGAGGGAGCTCCGCACGGTCCCAGCGCTCGCGGCCCCACGACTGACCCACTGGCGCCGCCGACCTGGGCCCCGACCACCGCTGTCCCCGGCGAGGGAGCTCCGCGCGGTCCTAGCGCCCGCGACCCTGGCGCTCACAGTGAAGGAACGCCGCGCGGTCCTAGCGCCCGCGGCCCTGGCGCTCGCAGTGCAGGAACTCCGCGCGGTCCTAGCGCTCCCCAGACCCCCCAGCACACCATGTGCGACCCGCAGACGCCGCCATTTTGGGTCCCGACCACCACGAGTGGAGGAGGGGCGCCGCCAACTTGGACCGCCCCCGACCTGTACGACGCATGGGGGCGGCCATTTTGTCCACCCCCGACGCCATCTTGTGACCCCTCAGCCACGTGCGATGTATGGGGTTGGCCATTTTGTCCATCCCCGACGCCATCTTGGACGGCAACAACGGACCCCACCCCACTACTACAACCACAGCTCGCTTCGGTTACGCTCGATCAGGCTCGGCCCCAGACTCTCCAGGCGACGACGACAACGGTCCTAATTAACGGCCACGAGACGCCATGCCTCGTCAACTCCGGGAGCATGGAAAGTTTTATACATCCCGACACGGTAAGACGCTGTTCCTTAACTACCTACCCCAGCGCACAAAAGATTTGCCTAGCTGCAGGATCCCACTCCGTACAGATCCAGGGATTCTGCATAGTTACCCTAACGGTACAGGGGAGGGAATTCAAAAACTACAAACTTAACGTCCTTCCCCAACTCTGTGCCCCCACCTTGCTGGGCTTAGATTTTCAATGTAACCTACAGAGCCTTACGTTTAAATTCGGCGGCCCCATACCCCCACTCACTATCTGCGGCCTCGCCACCCTCAAGGTGCAACCCCCGTCCTTGTTTGCGAACCTCACCCCGGATTGCAAACCCGTCGCCACTAGGAGCAGACGATACAGCGCCCAGGACCGGACCTTCATTCGCTCCGAAGTCCAGCGGCTACTAAAGGAGGGCATAATCCAGGCCAGCAATAGTCCCTGGAGAGCGCAGGTGGTAGTAGTGAAGACAGGGGAGAAACAAAGGATGGTCATTGACTATAGCCAGACCATCAACAGGTACACACAACTAGACGCGTACCCTCTCCCCCGCATATCCGACATGGTCAATCGGATTGCCCAGTATAAAGTCTTCTCCACCGTGGACCTCAAGTCCGCCTACCATCAGCTCCCCATCCGCCCAAGTGACCGCAAGTACACAGCCTTCGAGGCAGACGGGCGATTATACCATTTCCTACGGGTCCCTTTTGGCGTCACAAACGGGGTCTCGGTCTTCCAACGGGAGATGGACCGAATGGTTGATCAACATGGGTTACGGGCCACGTTCCCGTACCTCGACAATGTAACCATCTGCGGCCACGATCAGCAGGACCACGACGCCAACCTCCAAAAATTCCTCCAGACCGCCAAAGCCTTGAACCTCACGTACAACGAGGACAAGTGCGTTTTTAGCACCGATCGGCTAGCCATTCTGGGCTACATAGTGCGCAATGGGATAATAGGCCCCGACCCCGAACGTATGCGCGCACTCATGGTATTTCCCCTCCCGCACTGCCCAAAAGCCCTGAAACGCTGCCTGGGGTTCTTTTCGTACTACGCCCAGTGGGTCCCCCAGTACGCAGACAAGGCCCGCCCCCTAATACAGACCACGACTTTCCCTCTGTCGACAGAGGCTTGCCAGGCCTTCAGCCGCATCAAAGCGGTCATCGCAAAGGCCACGATGCGCGCCATCGACGAGTCCCTCCCCTTCCAGGTCGAGAGCGACGCCTCTGACGTAGCTCTAGCGGCTACCCTTAACCAAGCGGGCAGACCCGTGGCCTTCTTCTCCTGAACCCTCCACGCCTCAGAAATCCGCCACTCCTCAGTGGAAAAGGAAGCCCAAGCCATAGTGCAAGCTGTGCGACATTGGAGGCATTACCTGGCCGGCAGGAGATTCACTCTCCTCACTGACCAACGGTCGGCAGCCTTCATGTTCGATAATGCACAGCGGGGCAAGATCAAGAACGACAAGATCTTGCGGTGGAGGATCGAACTCTCCACCTTCAACTATGAGATCTTGTACCGGCCCGGAAAGCTGAACGAGCCGTCCGATGCCCTATACCGCGGCACATGTGCCAACGCACAAATTGACCGCCTCCAAGCCCTCCACGAGGACCTCTGCCACCCGGGGGTCACTCGGTTTTACCACTTCATCAAGTCCCGCAATCTCCCATACTCCTTAGAGGAGGTCCGTACAGTCACAAGGGACTGCCACATCTGCGCAGAATGCAAACCGCATTTTTTCAGGCCAGATGGAGCGCACCTGATTAAGGCTTCCCGCCCCTTTGAACGCCTCAGTCTCGATTTCAAAGGGCCCCTCCCCTCCACCGACCGCAACGCGTATTTCCTTAATGTAGTGGACGAATACTCCCGCTTCCCTTTTGCCATTCCCTGCTCCGACATGACCGCGGCCACAGTCATTAAAGCCCTGAACAGCATCTTCACGCTGTTCGGTTACCCCGCATACGTCCACAGCGACAGGGGGTCCTCTTTCATGAGTGACGAGCTGCGCCAGTTCCTGCTCAGCAAGGGCATAGCTTCAAGCAGGACGACCAGCTACAACCCCCGGGGGAACAGGCAAGTAGAAAGGGAGAACGGCACGGTCTGGAAGGCCGTCCTACTGGCCCTACGGTCCAGGGATCTCCCAGTTTCACGGTGGCAGGAGGTCCTCCCGGACGCTCTCCATTCCATCCGGTCGTTATTATGTACAAGCACTAATCAAACGCCTCACGAGCGTCTCCTTGTCTTCCCTAGGAGGTCCTCCTCTGGAACGTCGCTGCCGACCTGGCTGGCGGCCCCAGGACCCATCCTGCTCCGAAAGCACGTGCGGGCACATAAGGCGGACCCGTTGGTCGAAAGGGTTCACCTCCTCCACGCAAACCCCCAGTACGCCTACGTGGAGTACCCCGACGGCCGACAGGACACGGTCTCCCTGCGGGATCTGGCGCCCGCCGGCACCACGCACACCCCCCCGACACCATCAACCCAACCGCCCCCCTTCCTGCAACCGCCGCACCCCGCGACCGCCCCCTTCCCAGGAGGATCAGTCCCCCTCCCCTTTGCACCGACAGCTGAAACCGTGCGGCTCCCGGAGGCGACAACGCTGGTACAAGCACCACCACCACCGCCGGGGCCGAGGCGATCGACACGGACGACCAGACCGCCCGACCGACTCGTGGCGTCGATGTAAAACAAAGATGGACTGTCCAATGAACATTTTGTTTTTCCTATACCCTCTGTAAATAGTTGCAACAGGACGATACTGTCCAATACTGTACTACCATGTAACTGTTCTATCCTCCCAGGACCAGCCCTGTAAACCCTCACCACCATACGAAGCATCACCCCGCCGGGTTCATTTTTGACAAGGGGTGAACGTGGTAGTATGTATTGGGGGTCATGTGGGACTGGAAGCCCTAATGTCATTGGCTGACAGATCCCGGGTCCTGGTTGGCCGTTGACCTCATGCTCCGCCCTGAAGGCGAAGTATAAGAAGCCGGTGCCTTCCCCCGCAGGCCAGTTTACTATCGGGCTGCTGGGGAACAGACACGCTTAATAAAGCCTCATCGACTTCACTCTATTCGTCTCACGGAGTCTTTGTGCGCTACATTGATTATGATTGTGATCTGGTTGGCTAATGCCCTTGAGGCAAGAAAATTCTAATTTGGCCTGGTCTACTTCTGACTCAGGGCCCACAGCAATGTGATAGACTCTTAACTGCCCGCTGACATGGCTGAGCAAAACACTCAGTTCATGGGCAATTAGGATTGGCAGCAAATTGCCAGCCTTGCCAGCGACACCCACATTCCAGGAATCAAATACATCTTATGTCACAAAGATCTCTGTTGCCTTTCCTTCCAAAATTTCAATCATGCAAAGTAAGAAATCCAACATGAATTTCCAATATATTGTAGTACCTGTACAGAAATACTATGCATAAGAAAGCTTCCTGAATGTCAGTGAAAAACAGTCATACTTGCAATGACTTTTAACACATGGGAAGCGAATCCACAATTATTCTTAGCTCAATAGTGTTTCTCTGCTTCTTCCTTGATGAACAGGCACTAAAAAACTGCATATTTTAAACAGTGGCACATTCCCAAGGGTTGGTGGAAGTAATGGAACTTGCCATTCTCTCCTGAGTCTCTCAAACTCAATGGGCTGGATTCTCTGTCCCACCGCGCCAGACTTCTGGTTCAGCACTCCGGCAGGGTGCACCGTTTCGCCGGCTGGTCAATGGGGTTTTTTGGGGCAGACTCACGCCGTCAGGAAACCCGGGGCCCGGGCTGCCGGCAAAACGGAGCACCCCGACAGCGGAGAATCCAATCCTTCATTAAACTCTGCACCTGCAGCAGAGCCATCGCATTCATCTGTTTAGTACGAACTAAAACAAATTACAGTAGATCTTGGCTTTTTTCCCTCACGTTTTTTCACCAAACTGTTGCAGCAACTAGAAAGGTCACTCTTATTCTGCCTTTCCCCATACCTAACCCTCAAAATCCTACCTGCCCAATACCTCCAATTCTCTTGTTTGCTCTTGCTGCTCACTATTCTTGCCCAGATCTCATAACTACCTATGTACACATCAGGCCAATTGCTGGCCACTTTTGTTCAAACCAATGAGTAAGAGCATTCTTTAAACTAAACTTTAAAGAAACTTCACAAATGGATGGTTTTATCCTTTATTAATGATTTTTTTTAAAAAATGTATTTTATTACAAACATGTATCAAAACAGGTTAAAGCGAACAAACACCCCTACAATCAACTCTACAGTCTGTACATATTTTTCACTCCCTCTCCCCCGTGGCGAACAGCCCCTCAAACACGGTCACAACATCCCCCACCTTTCCTTAAACCCCCCTTAACTCATACTTCATCGTCTCGAATTGCAGGAAGTAGTACAGGTCACCCAACCAAGCCGCTACCCCCAGTGGCGATGCCGACCGCCACTCCAGCAAAATTGGCTGCCGTGCAATCAGAGAGGTGAAGGCCAAGACATCGGCCTTCCTCCTCTCCTTGAACTCCGGCTTCTCTGAGACCCCAAATATCGCCACCAAAGGGTCCGGATCCACCTCCTCCTGGCTAAGACCGCGAACACGCCCGCCCAGAATCTTCCCAATTTTTCGCAACCCCAAAACGTGTGCGTGTGAATGCTAGCCTCCGCTCACACTCCCACACTCATCTGCTACCCCCGAAAGAACCCACTCATTCTCACCCAAATCATATGCACCCTGTGCACCACCTTAAACTGTATCAGGCTTAACCTTGAACATGAGGAGGTCCCGTTTACCCTTCCATGCTCCCCAATTGATCTCCCCTACCAACTCCGCTTCCGATTTCTCTTTGATCTTCACCACCTGCTCGCCTCCCTGCTCCCCCAGCCACTTATATATATCCCCAATTCTTCCCTCCCCTTCCACATCTGGGAGCAGCAGTCGTTCCAGCAACCTAGGCAACCTAGGGAACCCCTTCCAGACCTTTCGCGCAAAGTCCCTAACCTGCAGATACCTGAACTCACTCCCCCTCGGCAGCTCTACATTCTCCCCTAGCTCCTCCAGACTGGCGAACCCTTCCTCCAAATACAGATCCCTCACCTTGACCAGCGCCACTTCCCTCCACCTCCTGTATACACGATCCATCTCCCCCGGCTCAAACTCATGATTCTCGCACAGCGGTGGTAGCACCGACATCCCTTCCACCCGAAAACGCCTCCTCAGCTGATTCCATCTCTTCACCGTGAACTGCACCATTGGGCTCCCTGAATACCTACTCGGAGCCATTGGCAATGCTGCTGTCACCATAGCCCTCAAACTAGACCCCTTACAAGATTCCTCCTCCATCCTAACCCATTCTACCCCTTCTCCTTCCCATCTCTGCCGCAACTTGTCCACATTCACCGCCCAATAATAATGAAGCAAGTTCGACAACGCCACCTCCCCCTGCTGCCACTGCCTCAGGAGCAGGGTCCTCCCCACCCTCAGCACCTTCCCCGCCCAAACAAAGTCAGAAATGATCGTGTCCACTTTCCGACAAAAGGCATTTGGTATAAAGATCGGGAGAGTGCTCAGGAAACTAAGAGGTCTTAAAATTGATAAATCTCCGGGCCCAGATGGGCTACATCCTAGAGTTCTAAAGGAGATAGCTGAAGAAATAGTGGAGGCGTTAGTTATGATCTTTCAAAAGTCACTGGAGTCAGGGAAAGTCCCAGAGGATTGGAAAATCGCTGTTGTAACCCCCCTGTTGAAGAAGGGAACAAGGAAAAAGATGGAAAATTATAGGCCAATTAGCCTAACCTCGGTTGTTGGCAAGATTCTAGAATCCATTGTTAAGGATGAGATTTCTAAATTCTTGGAAGTGCAGGGTCGGATTAGGACAAGTCAGCATGGATTTAGTAAGGGGAGGTCGTGCCTGACAAACCTGTTAGAGTTCTTTGAAGAGATAACAAATAGGTTAGACCAAGGAGAGCCAATGGATGTTATCTATCTTGACTTCCAAAAGGCCTTTGATAAGGTGCCTCACGGGAGACTGCTGAGTAAAATAAGGGCCCATGGTATTCGAGGCAAGGTACTAACATGGATTGACGATTGGCTGTCAGGCAGAAGGCAGAGAGTTGGGATAAAAGGTTATTTTTTGGAATGGCAACCAGTGACGAGTGGTGTCCCGCAAGGTTCAGTGTTGGGGCCACAGCTATTCTCTTTATATATTAACGATCTAGATGACGGGACTGGGGGCATTCTGGCTAAGTTTGCCGATGATACAAAGATAGGTGGAGGGGCAGGTAGTATGGAGGAGGTGGGGAGGCTGCAGAAAGATTTAGACAGTTTAGGAGAGTGGTCCAAGAAATGGCTGATGAAATTCAACGTGGGCAAGTGCGAGGTCTTGCACTTTGGAAAAAAGAATAGAGGCGTGGACTATTTTCTAAACGGTGACAAAATTCATAATACTGAAGTGCAAAGGGACTTGGGAGTCCTAGTCCAGGATTCTCTAAAGGTAAACTTGCAGGTTGAGTCCGTAATTAAGAAAGCAAATGCAATGTTGTCATTTATCTCAAGAGGCTTGGAATATAAATGATGTGGAGATGCCGGCGTTGGACTGTGGTGAGCACAGTACGAAGTCTTACAACACCAGGTTAAAGTCCAACAGGTTTGTTTCGAGGTCACTAGCTTTTGGAGCGCTGCTCCTTCCTCAGGTGAATGAAGAGGTATGTTCCAGACACACATATATAGACAAATTCAAAGATGCCAAACAATGCTTGGAATGCGACCATTAGCAGGTGATTAAATCTTTACAGATCCAGAGATGGGGTAACCTCAGGTTAAAGAGGTGTGAATTGTGTCAAGCCAGGACAGTTGGTAGGATTTCACAGGCCAGAGGTTGGGGGATGAATGTAATGCGACATGAATCCCAGGTCCCGGTTAAGGCCGCACTCATGTGTGCGGAACTTGGCTGTAAGTTTCTGCTCGGCGATTCTGCGTTGTCGCGCGTCCTGAAGGCCGCCTTGGAGAACGCTTACCCGGAGATCAGAGGCTGAATGCCCTCGACTGCTGAAGTGTTCCCCGACTGGAAGGGAACATTCCTGCCTGGTGATTGTTGTGCGATGTCCGTTCATTCGTTGTCGCAGCGTCTGCATGGTCTCGCCAATGTACCACGCTTCGGGACATCCTTTCCTGCAGCGTATGAGGTAGACAACGTTGGCCGAGTCACACGAGTATGTACCGCGTACCTGGTGGGTGGTGTTCTCACGTGTAATCGTGGTATCCATGTCAATGATCTGGCACGTCTTGCAGAGATTGCCATGGCAGGGTTGTGTGGTGTCGTGGTCACTATTCTGAAGACTGGGTAGTTTGCTGTAAACAATGGTTCGTTTGAGGTTGCGCGGTTGTTTGAAGGCAAGTAGTGGGGGTGTGGGGATGACCTTGGCAAGATGTTCGTCTTCATCAATGACGTGTTGAAGGCTGTGAAGAAGATGACGTAGTTTGTCCGCTCCGGGGAAGTACTGGACGACGAAGGGTATTCTGTCGGTTGTGTCCCATGTTTGTCTTCTGAGGAGGTCGGTGCGGTTTTTCGCTGTGGCGCGTTGGAACTGTCGATCGATGAGTCGAGTGCCATATCCCGTTCGTACGAGGGCATCTTTCAACGTCTGTAGATGTCTGTTATGCTCCTCCTCGTCTGAGCAGATCCTGTGTATACGGAGCGCTTGTCCATAGGGGATGGCTTCTTTAATGTGTTTAGGGTGGAAACTGGAGAAGTGGAACATCATGAGTTTATCCGTGGGTTTGCGGTAAAGCAAAGTGCTGAGGTGACCGTCCTTGATGGAGACGAGTGTGTCCAAGAATGCAACTGATTTTGGAGAGTAGTCCATGGTGAGTCTGATGGTTGGATGGAACTTATTAATGTCATCGTGTAGTCGTTTCAGTGATTCTTCGCCGTGGGTCCAAAGGAAAAAAATGTCATTGATGTATCTGGTGTATAACGTCGGTTGAAGGTCCTGTGCAGTGGGTAGGTCCTGTTCAAACTTGTGCATGAAGATGTTGGCGTATTAGGGTGCGAATTTGGTCCCCATGGCTGTTCCGTGCGTCTGGATGAAGAACTTGTTGTCGAAGGTGAAGACGTTGTGATCCAGAATGAAGCGGATGAGGTGCAGAATTGCGCCTGGAGATTGGCAGTTGTCGGTGTTGAGTACTGAGGCTGTTGCAGCAATGCCGTCGTCATGGGGGATGCTGGTGTAGAGTGCCGAGATGTCCATTGTGACGAGGAATGTTCCTGGTTCAATTGGTCCATGGGTGCTGAGTTTCTGTAGGAAGTCCGTCGTGTCGCGACAGAAGCTGGGCGTACCTTGTATGATGGGTTTCAAGATGCCCTCGATGTAGCCAGAGAGGTTCTCACACAGGGTCCCATTGCCTGAAACGATAGGGTGGCCTGGTGTGTTGGCCTTATGTATTTTCGGGAGGCAGTAGAGATCTCCAATGCGGGGAGTACGTGGGATGAGAGCACGTAGGGTGCTCTGAAGATCTGGATCCAAGGTCTTGATCAGTCTGTTAAGTTGGCGGATGTGTTCCTTGGTCGGATCTGCGGGTAACTGTCTGTAGTGTTCTTGGTTGTTCAGTTGTCGGTATACTTCTTTGCAGTAGTCCGTTCTGTTCAGTATGACGGTGGCCCCTCCTTTGTCTGCTGGTTTGATGACGATGCTGCAGTTGGTCTCGAGAGCGCGGATGGCATTGCGTTGTACTTGGGCGACGTTCGGGGCTGTCTTGTGAATGCGACTGATGAATCTAGCATTGACGCGACTCCTGCTGGCTTGAGCATACATGTCGAGTCTAGGGCTGCGGCCTTCCGGAGGGGTCCAATTCGACTCTTTCCTCTTCGGTTTCCACACCGCAGATCTCTGCTGTTCCGGTTCATTGATAGTCTGCTTGGGTTCGCTGTTGGCCTCTTGGGGTCTGTGGAAGAATTCCCGGAGCCTCATTCGCCTGATGAATTCCTCCGCGTCTGCCACGAGACTGATGGGGTCCATTTTGGTGGTGGTGCAGAAATTGAGCCCTCTGCTGAGGACTCCGATTTCGTCTGGTTGAAGGGTGTAGTCTGACAAGTTGACAATAGATTTCCCTGTATTGTTTTCTATTGTGGTACCGGGGGTGGCTTGGTTGCTGCTGGTGGTGATGCCAAGTTTCTCAAGCTTTCTGTTCTTGGTGTGCATATAGGTGGCATAGTATTGTTGTCTCATCTGTTTGGCGGTGTTCCGCAGCTGGTCTGCTGCGAGATTGGGGAGACCATGCAGACGCTGCGACAACGAATGAACGGACATCGCGCGACAATCACCAGGCAGGAATGTTCCCTTCCAGTCGGGGAACACTTCAGCAGTCAAGGGCATTCAGCCTCTGATCTCCGGGTAAGCGTTCTCCAAGGCGGCCTTCAGGACGCGCGACAACGCAGAATCGCCGAGCAGAAACTTATAGACAAGTTCGGCGCACATGAGTGCGGCCTCAACCGGGACCTGGGATTCATGTTGCATTACATTCATCCCCCACCATCTGGCCTGCAAAATCCTACCAACTGTCCTGGCTTGACACAATTCACACCTCTTTAACCTGAGGTTACCCCATCTCTGGATCTGGCAAGATTTAATCACCTGCTAATGGTCGCATTCCAAGCATTGTTTGGCATCTTTGAATTTGTCTATATACATGTTTCTGGAACATACCTCTTCATTCACCTGAGGAAGGAGCAGCGCTCCGAAAGCTAGTGACATCGAAACAAACCTGTTGGACTTTAACCTGGTGTTGTAAGACTTCGTACTTGGAATATAAAAGCAGGGATGTACTTCTGAAGCTTTATAAAGCATTAGTTAGGCCCCATTTAGAATACTGTGAGCAATTTTGGGCCCCACACCTCAGGAAGGACATACTGGCACTGGAGTGGGTCCAGCGGGGATTCACACGGATGATCCCAGGAATGGTAGGCCTAACATACGGTGAACGTCTAAGGATCCTGGGATTATAGTCATTGGAGTTTAGGAGGTTGAGGGGAGATCTAATAGAAACTTACAAGATAATGAATGGCTTAGATAGGGTGGACGTAGGGAAGTTGTTTCCATTAGCAGGGGAGACTAGGACCCGGGGCACAGCCTTAGAATAAAAGGGAGTCACTTTATAACAGAGATGAGGAGACATTTCTTCAGCCAGAGAGTGGTGGGTCTGTGGAATTCATTGCCACAGAGGGCAGTGGAGGCCGGGACGTTGAGTGTCTTTAAGACAGAAGTTGATAAATTCTTGATTTCTCGAGGAATTCAGGGCTATGGAGAGAGAGCGGGTAAATGGAGTTGAAATCAGCCATGATTGAATGGTGGAGTGGACTCGATGGGCCGAATGGCCTTACTTCCGCTCCTATGTCTTATGGTCTTATGGTCTTATGGAGAGCTTGAAAGATAAACAAAAACCTTGGCAGAATATTCATTTTCACCACTTGGACCCTCACTGCCAACATTAAGTGCAGTGTATCCCACCTCTCAAGATCCTTCCTAGCCTCCTCCACCAGCTTCGTTAAGTTCCACTTGTGGAGCCCCGTCTATTCCCTCGCTACCTGAATCCCCAAATACCTAAACCTATCTCTCGCTACCGTAAATGGCATCTACCCTAAATTAGCTCATTCACCGGGAATACCTCGCTTTTCCCTACATTCAGCTTGTACCCTGAGAACCCTCCAAACCTCCCAACAGGCCCATAATCCTTCCCATACTCTCCAACGGATCCGAAACATACAGCCAGAGGTCATCGGCATAGAGCGACACCCGATGCTCCCTCTGTCCCCTCATTATCTCCCGCCACTCTGCCGACCCCCTGAAAGCCATTGCCAATGGCTCTATCGCCAGATTAATGATTAATTTCTAAATGTAAATACTTAGACAAACAATGGGAATTACTTGCCTTGCTCTGCGTTAATTTATTTTTCTTATTCAATACGAACACCGCTTTATCCACAGCAACTAGACCAACCGTTGCCCCGGAATCGCCTGTGAGCTTCAGTTGAAATTGCTTGCCAGGTTTGTAAATTTTATTTTCATCGTGCTTATTTGCAGCGGACACGATCAGCTGTGGAGAAATTTATGTTAGTCTGAAATAGCAACAAATTCTGAATTACTTTCCAATAGTGCAACACATCACTGCTGACTGCTGTAAAATTAGAATTGGAATACCAAAATTATAGAATCAAAGAATGAAACAGCACAGGAGACCATTCAGCCTCGTTCAGCTGAAAGAGTAATCCAATTAGCCCCACCCCTCCTGTTCTAACATGACGGCCCTGTTAAGTCTTCCCTTCAAGTATTTAATCATACATTGTGTCTCCTGCCAACTAATGGCCACACAAGATGGTCGCTGATACCCTTCTGCGCATGCGCACTCATCCACACATGGGCACAAATCCAATTTTATCACTCCCTTTTTTTTGATAGGAGATTGAGGAGTTTAGGCCTCTACTCTCTTGAATTTAGAAAAATGTGTTGGGGAGGGAGTTCTGCGATTTTGGCCCGGGTGACACTGACGGAGCAGCAATGTAGTTCCAAGTCAACGTGGGGTATGGCTTGGGGAGGCTGATTGCAGGTGGTGGTGTTCCCATGCGTCTGTTGCGCTTGTCCTTCAGGGTGGTGGGGGTCACGGATTTGGAGGGTGCTTTTGGAGGAGCATGGATGAGTTCCTGCAGTGCATCTTAGAAATTGGTGATGGAGTGAGTGGATGTTGAAGGTGATGGATGGGGGCCAGTCAAATGGTCTGCTTTGTCTGGGTGGTTTTGGTTTCTTGAGCGTTGTTGGAGCTGCGCTGGTCCAGGCGAGTGGAGGGTGTTCCATCGCACTCCTGATTTGTGCTTTGTGGGTGGTGCATAGACTTTGGGGGGTCAGGAGGTGGGTTGCTTGCCGCAAAATTCCGAGCCTCTGACCTGCTCTTGTAGCCACAGTGTTTGTGTGGCTGGTCCAGTTCGGTTTCAGGTCAATGGTAACGGCAGAATATTGCCGTTGAATGTCAGGACAAGGTGATTAGATTCACTCTTGTTGGAGCTGGTTATTTACTGGCTAGGGCTGCAGCTAGTTCTAGAGAACAAATCTTAATTACTATTGTTGAAATGTTGTCAGGGCCCATAGCCTTTGCATTATCCAGTGCCTTGGGTTGTTTCTTGATATCATATGCAGTGAATCAAATTGACTGAAGACTGGTATTTATGAAGCTGTGGAGCCTCATCCTCCAATTGGTTGTTTAATTGTCCACTACTATTCACAACAGGATGTGGCAGGACTGCAGAGTGCAGATCAGCATATCCTGTCTCTTGAATGCTGGTTTCACTGTTTGGCATGCAAAAAGTCCTGTGTTGTAGCGTCACCAAGTTGACATAGTGGTTAGCACCGTTGCCTCACAGCACCAGGGACCCAGGTTCAATTCTGGCCTCGGGTGAATGTGTGGAGTTTGTACGTTCTCGCCGTGTCTGTGTGGGTTTCCTCCGGGTGCTCCGGTTTCCTCCCATAGTCGAAAGATGTCCAGGTTAGGTGAATTGGTCATGCTAAATTGCCCCTTACTGTCCAGGGATGTGCAGGTTAGGATATGGGATTACGGGGATAGGGCGAGATGAACCTTTGTAAATGGACGGAGTGCTCATTCGAAGGGTCGGTGCAGACATGGTGGGTCAAATGGCCTCCTTCTGCACTGTAGGGATTCTGTGATTCTATGACCAAAAGGAGGCATATCAGATGATAGATTATTTATTTATTGATTCATTGATTTATTGATGTTTTTAGGTACTGATTGAGTACATAGCTAAAAAGGTGGAATTATTCCAAATGCCATGACTGAAAAAATAGTTATTGTTTCAGATGATGAATTAATTATTGAACTTTAAGGTCTTGTCTGTAGAAATTCAGACATTGTTTCAACGAATGTTTCATATAATGAATAGAGTATTGTATTTCAGTGCATTTAGCAATAAGAATGTATCAACTAAGGTCTATGGTCAGCAGTGATGTGAGAAACCTATTCTCATGAGGAGGTGCACGTAGACACTGAATGATTTTTGATGGATAGCAGTCAATCTTAAGTAATGGCCAATGTTTGATTAATAAATCATCCTCTAAGTAACAGACACCTGGTTTTAACAAATCAGGAGGTCTCAGCTGAGAATTAGAAACCAGTGAGAGTAAATGAGGGATTAGACCATTGATAAGGATTCCCTTAAAGTAAGACCTCATGGCCGAGGCCGGCCTCCTGAGTTCCTGCCTTTCTGAATTCATGAATCATCCAATTTGTTTATTTTAAAAGTTATTTTGTTTTTTTGCTTTTATGATTGATTAATGATTTCCTTTGCCATATACTTGATCAATTCATGTAGTTTGGATATTGTGTTTCTAAGTTTTGTTTTAGTTCGTATGCAAGTGAATTAAAGTGAATAATTAGAAATAAAGTTTTATTTTCAACACTTCCAATCAACCAGACAATCGTCTCTCATTAGAAGACAAAATAAGAGATCCTATATGAGATGATAAAAGGCATTGCCAAAGAAGTCATAGAGAGGACGCTTCCTCTTGTGGGGCAATCTTGAAGGAGAGGCCATAGTTTTCGGATAAGGGGTAGAAGATTTAAAACAGAGGTGAGGAGGAATTACTTCTCTCAAAGGGTCTTGTATCTGTGGAGTTGACTACCCCAGAGTACAGTGGATTCATAGAATTTACAGTGCAGAAGGAGGCCATACGGCCCATCAAGTCTGCACCGGCTCTTGGAAAGAGCACCCTACCCAAGGTCAACACCTCCACCCTATCCCCATAACCCAGTAACCCCACCCAACACTAAGGGCAATTTTGGACACAAAGGGCAATTTATCATGGCCAACCCACCTAACCTGCACATCTTTGGACTGTGGGAGGAAACCGGAGCACCCGGAGGAAACCCTGGTGCCGGGACATTGAGGCCGAGAGGAGATTAGCCATGATCGCATTGAATGGTGGACACGAAAGATGTGCTTGTTAGGTGAATTGGACATTCTGAATTCTCCCTCTGTGTACCTGAACTGGCGCCGGAGTGTGGAAACTAGAGGCTTTTCACAGTAGCTTCATTGCGCATGCATGGCCACGGACCTGGCCATTCTCCGGCCATTTATTTTGTGGGGGCCGGGAGTTTTACATAGCACGGCTGCTAGCCTCTCACCGGTCCGGACCGGTGAGGGGCATCTCTGATTTTTTTTCCTCATAAAACGCCACAGATCCTCCATACAGCCTCTGAATCAGTACCTAAACACATCAATAAATCAATGAATCAATAAATAAATAATCTATCATCTGATATGCCTCCTTTTGGTCATAGAATCACAGAATCCCTACAGTGCAGAAGGAGGCCATTTGACCCACCATGTCTGCACCGACCCTTCGAATGAGCACTCCGCCCATTTACAAAGGTTCATCTCGCCCTATCCCCGTAATCCCATATCCTAACCTGCACATCCCTGGATTGTTAGTTACCCAATCCTCCAACAATTCTAATATATAACCCCCAACACCATGAGGTTTTATCTTATGTGGATACCTTTCAAGTGTCACCATATCTGCCTGGCAATATGAAAATTGCCATAAGATGATAAGACACAGGAGCAGAATTAGGCCACTCGGCCCATTGAGTCTGCTCCGCCATTCAATCATGGCTGATATGTTTCTGCTCCCCATTCTCCTGCTTTCTCCCATAACCCCTCAAGAATAATTAATTAACATCAATTAATATTAATCAATTGCCCAGGTATGTCTTGGACACAAAAAGCAGGACAAATCCAACCCAGTCAATTGCTGTCCAATCAGTCTATTCTTAATCATCAGCAAAATGATGAAAATTGTCACCAACAGTGCTATCAAGCAGCACTTACTTAGTAATAACCTGCTCATTGCCTCTTAGTTTGGGTACCATCAGGATCACACCTGATCTCATTACAACCTTGATTCAGACATGGACAAAAGAGCTGATCGCCAGAGGTGAGGTGAGACATCAAGGCAGCATTTGACCGAGTATGCCATCAAGGAGCCCTAGAAAAACTGGAGTCAATGGGAATTAGGGGGAAACTCTCCACTGGTTGGAGTCATAGCTAGCACAAAGAAAGATGGTTGAGGTGGAGGACAGTCATCTCACTCCCAGGACATCACTGCAGGAGTTCCTCAGGGTAGTTTCCTAGGCTCAATCATCTTCAACTGCTTCATCAATGACCTTCCTTCCAACATAATGCGGGGATTTTCACTGATGATTGCACGATGTGCAGCAAGACCTGGACAACATCCAGGCTTGGGCTAACAAGTGGCAAGCACCATTTGTGTCACACATGTGCTAGACAATGACCATTGCCTACAAGGGAGAATCAAACCATCGCCCATTGACATTCACTGAATCTCCCACTATCAACATCCTGGGGGTTACCATTGACCACAAACTGAACTGGACGAGCTGCATAAATACTATGACTGCAACAGCAGGTCAGAGGCTAGGAATCCTATCGCGAGTAACTCACCTCCTGACTCCCCAAAGCCTGTCCACCACCTACAAAGCACAGGGCAGCACGGTAGCATTGTGGATAGCACAATTGCTTCACAGCTCCAGGGTCCCAGGTTCAATTCCGGCTTGGTTCACTGTCTGTGCAGAGTCTGCACATCCTCCCCGTGTGTGCGTGGGTTTCCTCCGGGTGCTCCGGTTTCCTCCCACAGTCCAAAGATGTGTAGGTTAGGTGGATTGGCCATGATAAATTGCCCTTAGTGTCCAAAATTGCCCTTAGTGTTGGGTGGGGTTACTGGGTTATGGGGATAGAGTGGAGGTGCTGACCTTGGATAGGGTGCTCTTTCCAAGAGCCGGTGCAGACTCGATGGGCTGAATGGCCTCCTTCTGCACTGTAAATTCTATGAACGTCAGGAGTGTGATGGAATACTCCCCACTTGCCTGGAAGCTTGACACCATCCAGGACAAAGCAACTCGTTTGATTAGCACCCCTTCCACAAACATTCACTGTCTGCACCACTGACGCACAGTAGCAGCAGTGTGCACCATCTACACAATGTAATGCAGGAACATATCAAGGCTCCATAGGCAGCACCTTCCAAACCCACAACCACCTAGAAGGACAAGGGCAGCAGATACATGGGAACACCACTACCTTTAAGATCCTCTCCAAGTCACACACAATCCTGACTTGGAAAAATATTGCCGTTCCTTCACTGTCCCTGGAACCCCCTCCCTAACAGCACTGTGGACTACCTACATACACCACATGGTCTGCAGTGGTTCACCATCATCTTCAAGGGCAATTAGGTATGGGCTTCAAATGCTGGCCTGGCCAGTGACACCCGCATCCCATAAGAAATGAATTTTTAAAAATATTGAATGCATTTTGTAAATCCAAATTCACGATATCCACCCTGCGTGTAGCAATCTCAAAGAACTCCATTAAATCTGACAAACGTGATTTTCTTTTCAAAAAATGATGTTGCTTCTGCCTGATAGTATTATAATTGACCAAATGTTCTACTGCTACTTGCATGATAATGGATTCTATAATTTTCCCAATGACAGATATTAGACTAATTAGCTTATGGTTTCCTACTTTCTGCCTCCTTTCTTCATTCAACCTCTTAACACTGGAATTAGATTTTAAATGTTGCACAGGTTCCACCTCAAACAAAACAGAAATACTCACTGTTCCCATGCACGTGTCTTTCACATCAACCCATATGGAATCAGCAACCATTTCAATTTTCGATCCCTTTGTCAAATGGTAATAAACCAGCAGTCTGAACGATGGAATTAGATTAGGGGTGATTGGAATGAGCATGTTCACCACGATTTGACCCAACTCCCTCGCCTGTCGTTTAACTGACACTATCGTTCCTCTGCTTATCAACTGATAGAAGGGACAAAAAAAAAGAGAAATTAATTCAGCGACAAAAGGAGGTTAAAGTAGAGTAAATCATTTTGTAAATCTATGGATGCATATGTGGACGAAAGGACTTTTGACAGATTTCAATGATCTCACTATGTGAAATAAATGAGGAAGTGAACAGTGCACTTATCAGGAAACATCTGAATGAAAGCCATGAGCATAATTTTATTATTAAATTAAAAACTATCTAAATGTGTATTCAAGAATAATACAGGTTACAGTTAGGAACTGAGGACAGACAGGTCTACTTCGGCATGTAGCTACATTTTTGAGCAGCTCAAAGGCAGATCACATTTTAAAAAGGATGACAGTAGTTAAAATATGGGTAGAAGGTGGTATTGCACTCCTTGCAGAATGTTCGAACTCCTGTGCGAGACTAAGGGATATTCCCAAAAGAAAACAAAGTCCCTTGGCGAGCGTGTTTAGCCATGTGTTTCCCGGCACTCATGGTGCTGTGAAGCACGTGGCATTTCAATGCTATTCACTTTGAATAAGGGGTCTTAACTGGGAACGTGTGGTCAAGGCAACACATAGCCCGTTTTTTACAACGAGGAAATCTGCTTGCCGAAATTCCCCGTTGTAGTGAGAGGTCGGAACGCCATTTAAAAATGGCCTCCCGATCTCCAAGGCCCACAATAAAAATCCCCGACTTCCAGCCTGAATGCAACATGGGAGGGTTCCCTGCACCCCCAACACCCATGGTGGGCAACCCGGCCCAAACGCACTCACAGGCAAAAGATGCCAGCTTGGCACCTTGGCTGTGACAACCTGGCCCCGTGGCAGTGCCCCTTCCAGCTTGGAGTGCCACCTGGGCATCTCGGCACTGCCAGGCTGGCATCCGGGTGTCAGGCGGGCACCGCCAGGGTACATAGGTGGCACCAGCATTGCCAGAGCACCACCCTGCCCAAAGGGGATGAATATGGGGGCCTGCGATCCCCTTGGAGACCTTTACGAGTGCCGTTCATCTGATCCCTGTTTGTGGAGACTAGCACCAAACTACACTTGCCCGAGGCAAAGGGATTGAATGCTAAAGCCTCAGGAACCTCGATAATCTCACATTAGAGTAAGGGTTACTGCCTCGTTCCAATATGCAGATATGCCAAAAACCCATCCCGCCCATTGTGGGCAGGATTATCCATGCAAAGTCTCACGAGAATGCGTTGAATCTCACGAGGCGCTGCAAGCCAGGTGGATCTTGGGAGCGGGATCTTCCGGCCACGCTGCGCCACGCCGAGATGCTTTTCCAGTGCAGCGTGAGGCGAGATCCCTTTGTCTCGGTGGGTAGTTGGTGGCCTTTCGAGCTAGGTCTCCCAGCCCTGGTGGCCGGTATGGCTGCTAGCAGTAGGTTCAAGGTGGGGGTTTGGTCATCTCCCCCAGATGAGGTGGGGGCTGCGGTTACAGGTGCGTGGGGCGGGGCTGGTGCCAGGGGCACAGTGCTGCTAACTCACCATGGCCACCCTGAGGTTGTGCAGTTTTTTTCTGCACTGCTGTAGGTGTTGCCCACGTAGCTCACAACCTCTCCCACCTGACCCAGGGCACAGCGGCAGGTGGCAACCGCATCCCCATCCCGGGGTGAAGGATCTCTCCTGTGTTGATTAGGGTCTCCAGCTCAGCATCCCTGAATCGGGGTGTTGCTCTCCTTGCTATCAGCTTCTTGGCTGAGATGAGTGTGTATGGGGAGTGGAGTGCTTATATGCGGCTGCAACTTGTCAGCCTCTCAAGTGTCAATCCTGACTTCGGTGAATCAGACACCAACATTCATCGGAATCAGTCCGACACGGCACCAGTGCGAGACAATGAACAGTCCATGGGAACCGCGCCAATTTTGCTGTCCCAGAAAACCACCGATTCAGTCCCGGTGTCAACATTTAAGTTTCTGGCACGGAAAATTCCACCCCAATTTTTTTCTCAGTATGTTTTAAATACACAGAGGTAAATAATGACATTTCAATATTTCTGTTACTGTTGTTGTAATTTTTGATACATGTGTTAGATTTATGTTGTTCTATAATTTTTGACATCAAACGTTAAAAGTCCAATAAAAATATTTTCAAAAAAGAATGTTAACAAACGTTTTTCTAACTCGACCGAAGGACCAAACACATCTATCAGGTCTGGCACAAAGTAGGAAGTTTAAAAACTTAAGGGTAGATATCACTCCTTCTGCCTGGGTGCGCATAACTTGTTTAATGTAAAATTTAATACAGACATGATGTAAACAATGTCCTTACATACGTAATGTACGTAACCATAGTCTGTATAAATTTTTTTTTTTTAAATATATTTTATTCAAATTTTTCGGTCAAACAAAACAATACAAAGGTTTACCTTTTTACAACAATAAAACAATATATGTAACAGTGACCGTTTTAACAAATAAATAAATAATATATAAACTAAATGGCAACTGCCATAACAAAAATAATAACTCTCCAGAGATAAAATCAAACAATCCAATATACATAACCAAGTACAAATATCTATACAAAAACACCCCTGAGGACCTGCCCGAGCCCTCCCCCCCCCTCCCCCCTGGGTTGCTGCTGTTGCCTTCCCATTTCCTTTATCGTTCTGCGAGGTAGTCAATGAACGGTTGCCACCGCCTGGTGAACCCTTGAGCCGAACCCCTTAGTGCGAACTTTATCCGTTCTAGTTTTATAAATCCTGCCATGTCATTTATCCAGGCCTCCACGTCGGGGGGTTTGGCTTCCTTCCACATAAGCAATATCCTTCGCCGGGCTACTATGGACGCAAAGGCCAAGACATCAGCCTCTTTCGCCTCCTGCACTCCCGGCTCTTCTGCAACCCCAAATATAGCCAACCCCCAGCCTGGCTCGACCCGGACCCCCACCACTTTCGAAAGCACCTTTGCCACCCCCACCCAGAACCCCTGCAATGCCGGGCATGACCAAAACATGTGGGTGTGGTTTGCTGGGCTTCTCGAGCATCTCCCACACCTATCCTCTGCCCCGAAAAATTTACTGAGCCTAGCTCCGGTCATATGCGCCCCATAGTCTGTATAAATGTCACCTTATTCTATATGCTGGCAGAGTCAGCTACAGAGGCCTATCTAGGAAGCTGGGCTCTCCCAACAATTTGGTCAATAAACAATCGTTGTGTACCTGAGACTCCCCCGATTATTTTGTGGAAAAGGGAAAGAGCACAACAAGTATAACACTCTCCTGTAAAAAGCAGTAGATGGGATTTCTATTAATTATTTTCAATCTGAGATTTAATTTGCCAGGTAAGTGTACAAAGGGTTTTGGTGCCATGGTGAGTGAATGAAGTTAGGTTACAGATCATTTCTAATCTTATTCAATGATGAAGCAGGCTAAAGAGGTACTTCTTCTGCTATGTTGCCAAGTTCCAATGCACTATGCACACTCTGCTCAGTTGAGTCCCGTGATGGCAACGCAGATCCCAACTTGCAGAGAAAATAGATCCACCGCCTGACTCAGGCAGGGGCTTTGGCCACGGAGCATAGACCTCTTGGAAGGTAGTACCAGTCCCTAGCATCAGAGCAGTAATTCATTCCACACGATTATCAGGGTCGCTAATGCCTATTTCAGTAATAATACATTTTATTAGTGTCACAAGTAGGCTTACATTAACGCTGCAATGAAGTTGCTGTGAAAATCCCCAAGTCGCCACACTACGGCGCCTGTTCAGATACACTAAGGGACAATTCAGAATGTCTAATTCACCTAACAAGCACATCTTTCGGGACTTAAGAGAGGGAACTGGAACACCCAGAGGAAACCCACGCAGAGCAGGGGAGAACGTGCAGACTCTGCACAGACAGTGACCCAAGTGGGAATCGAATCCAGGTGCTGTGAAGCAACAGTGCTTACCACTGTGCTACCATGTCGCCGATACTGGTGGATGGGTTCGAATGTGGGGAACATTGTGTTATAACCTGCCTACTTACCATTGGCCGGGGACTAATGACAATCCCACAATCCTGTGGGAGTATGAGCTTCCCCAATGAGGGGGGCGGAGAAACCATTAGTAAACTCCTAGTATAAATAAAGCTGGCCAGTTCAGGAACCAGCAGGAAGGAGTGTGTAGCAAGGGAAGTTACTGCTACTGTTTTATATATATATATATGTGATATATAATATATATATATATATATATATATATGTTATTGTAAATAAATGTTATTACTTTGTATCCTTAAAACTCGTGCTGGATTCTTCGTGGCCCTCACAAAACTGGCGACGAAGGTTAAAGTGAATAGCTGTCTACACTGCTGAAGCCACCTCCCTGGATTTTTGTTGGATACAGGTTGGAAGTTGTTTTCAATTATACCATGCCTCTGTACGGACGTTTGGATGTTTTTGATGCTGCGCTGGAAAGCTGGAACCAGTACACACAACGGATGCGTTACTATTTCCGGGCAAACAATATCACCGAAAACGAGTGCCAGGTGGTCATATTGCTCACCGCCTGCGGCCCACATACGTTTGGGGTGATTAGGAGCCTTACGTACCCAGCTGCGCCGGACACCAAAACGTTTGATGAACTTGTGAATATAGTGGGGCAACATGTTAACCCAACCCCGTCCACGATAGTCCAGCGTTACCAGTTTAATACCACTGAGAGGACCCCTGGAGAATCCCTTGCCGATTTTCTATCCAGACTACGCAGGATTGCGGAGTACTGTGACTGTGGTGAGACCTTGTCAGAAATGTTACGCGACCGTTTGGTTTGCGGTATTAACAATGCGGCCACCCAGAGAACGTTGTTAGCTGAGCCAACATTGACTTTTCAACAGGCCATTCAAATAGTATTGTCCCGAGAGAGCACAGAACGAGGAGTGCAGGAGCTACAGGGAATGGAAGTGCATGCCTTGGGGCATGCACTTCCCCCCGCACTCCTGCGGTACCTTGGGTGAGGCAACGTCCGGACCGACACCAGTGGCCGTCGGACATTCCTCCCCGAAGGGAACCTTCTCCAGAACCAATGGATGAGGAGCCATGTCCGTGTCAGACTTGTAGGCGCCGACCCCGTCGCGGACGGCGGTCCTGGGGGCGCCAGAGGCGCCGTCGTTCCAACCGAAACTGGGACCAGCCCAGGTGCCGTAACTGGGACCAGCCCAGGGGCCGTACCTTCCATATGGATGAACCTGCGGCGACTACTCCTGAGGACATGGAGATGGAGGACGACTGCCTGCAGTTGCATTGTGTGGCAGCTCCCCATGTGGCCCCCATTAAGGTGACAGTACGGGTCAATGGCCACCCGCTTGAGATGGAGTTGGACACTGGCGCCAGCGGTCTCCGTGATCGACCAGAAGACATTCGACCGCATCAAGCAGGGTATACAGCCCCTTACATTAACCGACTCACAGGCCAGGTTGGCGACCTACACGGGGGAACCACTGGACATTGCAGGAACTACAATGACCCCTGTTGTTTATGGACGCCAGGAGGGGCGTTTCCCACTTATCGTGGTGCGCGGCCATGGGCCCAGCCTGTTGGGTCGGGACTGGTTGCGCCATTTGCGGTTGCAATGGCAGCACATCCTCCAAACAGTTTCTGAAGGGTTGACTGAGGTGCTAGGACGATACCCAGATGTATTCCAGCCTGGTTTGGGGAAAATAAAAGGGGCTGTAGCCCGTATCCAAGTCGAACCAGGAGCCACGCCGTGCTATTTCCGGGCGCGCCCGGTGCCTTACGCCTTGCTCGAGAAGGTAGAAGGGGAGCTCACTCGTTTGGAGAGTTTGGGTATTATCAGGCCCGTCCGTTTTGGTGACTGGGCAGCACCAATTGTACCTGTAATGAAGCCAGATGCCACAGTCGCTTGTGTGGTGACTATAAACCTACAGTGAATACGGCTTCCCGACTCGACCGATATCCAATGCCTTGCATAGAGGATCTCTACGCGAAGCTTGCAGGTGGACTCTCGTTCACAAAATTAGATATGAGTCACACCTACCTGCAGTAGCTGGACCCTGCCTCCTGGACGGTTGCCCTTTGGAGTATCCTCTGCCTGCGCAATTTTTCAACGTGTTGTGGAGGGCATTTTGAGAGGTTTACCACGTGTTGCTGTCTACTTAGATGACGTTTTGATTACAGGGACGTCGGAGCAGGAACATTTGGAAAATCTGGAGGCTGTCCTTAGACGCCTTTCGGAGGCTGGAGTCCGTTTACGTCGCACAAAATGTGTATTTCAGGCAAAGGAAGTAGTCTACCTAGGTTATCGGGTGGACCGCGGAGGTTTGCACCCCGTCGCAGAGAAGGTGCGTGCGATTCAACAGGCCCCCGCCCCGACTGACACTTCGCATCTTCGTTCTTTTCTCGGTCTCGTAAACGATTACGGGAAGTTCCTCCCCAATCTGGCAACTACGCTGGCCCCTTTGCACCTTCTGCTAAAGAAAAATCACACCTGGGTTTGGGGTCAGCCGCAAGAAACCGCTTTCCAGCGGGTAAAGCAACAATTGTCGTCGTCTTGGTTACTAACCCACTATGATCCTGGAAAGCCTTTGCTCGTCACATGTGATGCATCCCCGTATGGTATTGGGACCGTCCTGTCCCACAAGATGGAGAACGAGGCCGAGTTTCCGATAGCTTTCGCCTCCCGCACATTGACTGCAGCGGAGAAAAAGTACGCACAGATCGAGAAGGAGGGCCTGGCAGTGGTTTTTGCGGTGAAACGCTTCCACCAGTACGTGTATGGCCGCCACTTCACTATCGTGACTGATCATAAGCCTCTGCTGGGACTTTTCAGGGAGGATAAGCCAATACTGCCCATTGCTTCCGCACGGATCCAGCGCTGGGCTTTGTTGCTTGCTGCATACGAGTATTCTCTGGAGCACAAACCAGGTACGCAGATAGCAAATGCCGACGCACTGAGCCGATTGCCTTTATCGACCGGCCCCATGTTGACCCCCACGACCGGTGAGGTGGTTGCAACCCTAAATTTTATGGACACCTTGCCTGTCACGGCATCACAGATCCGTGAGTGGACCCAGACGGAGCCAGTCCTGTCAAAGGTTTGGCACATAGTCCTGTATGGTGGGCAGCATAGACAGCTCCCAGGCGAGTTGCGGGCATTTTCCTCCAAGCTGCCAGAATTCAGCGTGGAAGACGGCATCCTCTTGTGGGGGACGCGTGTGATTGTCCCGGGAAAAGGCCAGGAGCTGATACTAACAGACTTGCACAATGGGCATCCAGGTGTGACCAAAATTAAAATGTTGGCCCGGAGTTATGCCTGATGGCCAGGCCTCGACACCGACATTGAGAAGGTGGCCCAAAACAGCTCCATTTGCCAGGAGCATCAGAAGCATCCGCCGGCCGCTCCCCTACATCACTGGGAATGGCCAGGGCGGCCTTGGGCACGCTTGCATGCAGATTTCGCAGGCCCTTTTCAAGGATCCATGTTCCTTCTATTAATTGACGCCCAGTCTAAATGGCTAGAGGTGCATAAGATGCAGGGGACAACGTCCTGCGCAACAATGTTATTACTTTGTGTCGTTAAAACTCGTGCTGGATTCTTCGTGGCCCTCACAAAACATTGCTTATCTTTGAGAAGAACTGCATTAGGAAGACATACTGGTGCTTAAGGATACACAAGCTTTTACATTCAGGGAAGGAAAATTCAAGTTAGCTTAAGGAATTCAGTAAAGTTTGTAAAATGCACGAGTGAGAAGTGGACATAACTAAATGGACAGAATGGCCGCAGTAGTTCATAATCACCTCTTGAACTGGCTCTTTATAAATGTCAAAACAGTAAGACATAATTGGCATACAGAGAACTTACCAGGCAGGTAAAATACTGTATCTGGTTCTGGATTCCTACATTGTCATTTCGTAGATTGAGATTAACTATCAAATTATTTCCTGGACTTAGTTCCGTTTGTTGAATGCCAATGTGCAAGTAGTTGCTTGAACCATCCTGTGTCTTATACGGTTGTGCCACCATACTTGCAGAGGCCTGCTGAGATTTTAAAATGCTGGCAACATTTGTTTCAACCTACAAATGGAAAATATAAAACACAACAAGAAACTTAAACTGACACCATTGAGTAAATACCAACCTTACACTGTATTTGTAAAGTAACACTGCTTCACAAGTCAGTTAGTCACATTGAAAAAGTAGCAAACATTTATGAGAGTGATGTTAATTTCTGATGTCAAATTTAAAATCAGCAGGAAGTAGGTTACTGTCTTGGATTTCTGCGTTCCTCCAGATTTTGCCTCCTCATATCCCCGAATTGAATCACTCCCCTTTGCTGACCAAGCCTTCGCTGCCAAGGTAAAAATTCTGGAATTCCCTCCCTTCTTAAAAGGAACAAAATAAATGCTATGTTTAAGGAAAGAGTACGGAGACCATGTGCATTTGTGACACATGATCAATATTATACAATGTGGCTGAAGTCTTCAAAGTAAATCCACATTTAAACTGTTCATGGTGCAACTGCAACAAAACTTTGAATATTCTCCTTCGAACAAATAAGATTAAGGGGAAATTTATTCGATGGATTCAAAATAAGTAGGGTTTTGATAGAGTAAGTAATGAAGAATTGTTCCCATTGGCGGTAGGGTTGGTAACCCGAGAACATAGATTGAAGTAAGAAGTCTTACAACACCAGTTTAAAGTCCAACAGGTTTGTTTCAAACACTAGCTTTCGGAGCGCTGCTCCTCCCTCAGGACCTGTTGGTCTTTAACCTGGTGTTGTCAGACTTCTTACTGTGCTCACCCCAGTCCAACGCCGGCATCACCACATCATAGATTTAAGGTAATTGATGAAGGTACCAGAGGCAACAGGAGGCCCTTCTATTCTGCTTTGAGTGGTTCTAATATGACCTGGGATTTTCTAGCCCACCCACGGATCTTCCAAACCTGCCGAAGTCTATTGTGTTTTGTATAGCTCGCCCGCCCTGCCACTGGGGAACCTACCTCAGAAGGTTGCCTATGGTGGGACCGAAAGAACCTGTCAGCAGGAAGGGATTGAAAATCCCGTCCATAGAATGCATCTCCTGTAAGACTGCTGGATACAGATTCAATGGACTCGATCTAGCCAATTTGAACAGAATCCCGTGTCGAGTGCATTTAGCCAGGCGTTTACTGGCACTCAGTGCCAATGAAGACCACGTTGTTGAACGACTTTGTAGCAATCTGGGACCTTAGCAGGGAACGCCCCTCCCCCAGAACACGTCTGTGCGTGAGGAGATCAGGATCCCGTTTTTATATGGCGTCCCAATCTCTCAACACCCACGCTTGACACCCGGACTCCCCAAAGCCTCATCTCACCTATTTGCCAGTAGATAGGGATTTTTAAACTAAAGAGTGGGGGAGAGTGTTCAGTTGCATGGAAAATTAGAAAATCAAAGTTGAAGGGGAGGGTGAGAATGCAGGTTAATGACTTTAAATGAGTTAAAGGGGCTGAGGGCTTAGGAGAGGTTAGTAAAGTTCCAGAACACCGAATAGAACAGAATATAGAAAGTGGCAGGGAATTTGACTTCAGACACAGCAAAAAAGGGAACAGCTAGCGGGAAAACCGGCGCCAACCACTCCAGCGTCTCCCGCCCCCAAAAGTCAGAATTCTCCAAGTTTTCGGGGGCTAGTTTGACGCCGGAGTGTTTGGTGCCGCTCCAGCCGGCGTGAAGGGTCAGCGCGAGTTCGCGCATGCACAGACCGGCCGGCATATTTCCGCACATGCACGGGGGTTCCGTTCTCCGCACCGGCCCCCGGGCAATATGGCGGAGTCCGACTGGGGCCCGGCACGGAGGAAAGAAGGCTTCCACTGAAACAGCCCGCCCGCAGGATCAGTAGGCCCCGATCGCGGGCCAGGCCACCATGGGGGTTGGATCCTCCCGCTCCCCTCCCCCCGCCCCCCCCCCCGGACCGCCCCCGCACACTTAACTGCCAGGTCCCACCGTGTGTGAGGTGAGTAATTCACGCCGGCGGCACTGGCCAAAACTGGACGGCCACTCGGCCCATCGGGGCCCAGATAATCGCCCGGGGGAGGGGCCGCTGTCAACGGCCCCCGACCAGTGTGGTGGGAATCCCGCCGCCGCCCGAAAAACAGTGCCGGAGTATAGGGCAGCCGGCGGCGCGGCGGGATTTGCGCATCCCCCCGGGGATTCTCCAACCCGGCGGGGGGTCGAAGAATCCCAGCCAGGGTGTTGTAACAAAATGCATGCAGTACATGAAACAATGTAAATTAGTTTGTTGCGCATATTGAAATTGGCGGGTACCATGTTGTGGGCATCACATAGACATGGGGCTGAATTCTCTGAAAATAGGGCTATGGCCCCACCCCGCGAGAAAACGGTTGTGATTCTCTCTGAACTTTCGTGGAGAAAGTCCAAAGTGATTCTCCGTCTTGAAGGGGGCTTGCAGGGCACCAGAGTAATCCACGCAGCTCCGGCTGCCAATACGGGGCCCTCCACTTCCGGATGCGGGGCCGCACCGCGCAACATGCCGGACCCAAACAGCAAGCCGGTCCCAACAACATAGGTCCCCCCTAGATCACACGCTCCCGCTGATAGGTGGCCCCCGATCACAAGCCTAGCTGTCCTGGAGCCCCCCCCCCCCTCCCTCGGTGACAGATCTCCCCGCCCCCGACCAGGGCGGCTGCGGAACCATGAGTGAACCACGCCGGCGGGAACTCGGCCAGCTTCCGGCTGAGAATCACTGCGCGGACCTCTTTCAATGGCCCCCGACCGGCCCCGCATCAACCACATGCGCAGGACTTGCGCTGATTCTCCGGTCTGCGGAGAATCGCGGGAAGGCATCGGACCCGATCGCAGGCCTGACATCCCATTCTCCGGCCCCGCGGAGTGTTCCCCTCCCTGATTCCCATTGACTCCAGTTTTGCTCGGTCTCCTTGATGTCATATTTGGTCAAATGCTGCCTTGATGTCAAGGGCAGTCACTCTCACCTCACCTCTGTGGTTCAGCTCTTTTTCCCATGTTTGAACCAAGGCAGTAATAAAGTCAGGAGTTGAGTGACCCTGATGGTACCCAAACTGAGCATCCGTGAGCAGGTTATTGCTGAGTAAGTGCCGTTGATGACTCCTTCCATCACTTTGCTGATGATGGAGAGTAGACTGATCGCGCGGTAATTGGCTGGGTTGGATTTGGCCTGTTTCTTGTACAGGACACACTCGGGTAATTTACCACATTGCCAGGTAGATGCCAGTGATGTAGCTGTACTGGATCAACTTGGCTAGTTCTGGAGCACAAGCCTTCAGTACTTTTGCTGGAATATTGTCAGGGCCCATAGCCTTTGCAGTATCCAGTGCCTTGAGCTGTTTCTTGATATCATGTGGAGTGAACTGTATTGGCTGAAGACTGACATCTGTGGTGCTGGGGACCTCCAGAGGAGACTGACATGGATCAACCATTCGGCATTCTGGCTGAAGATTGTTGCGAATGTCTCAGCCTTGTCTTTTGCACAGATGTGCTGGGCTCCTCCATCATTGAGGATGGGGATATTTGGGGAGCCTCCTCCTCCATCACCATTCACGGCTGGATGTGGCTGGACTGCAGAGTTTAGATATGATGCATTGTCACAAGTAGGCTTCAATTAAGTTACTGTGAAAAGCCCCTAGTCGCCACATTCCGGCGCCTGTTCGGGGAGGCTGGTACGGGAATTGAACCCGCGCTGCTGCCTTGTTCTGCATTACAAGCCAGCCGTTTAGTCCACAGTGCTAAACCAGCCCCTTGCGAATTGTTTATCTCTCTATTATTTGCTGCTTATGCTATTTGGCTCACAAGTACTCCTGTGTTGCAACTTAACAGGTTGACACCTCGTTTTTCAGTGCGCCTGATGTTGCTCCTGGCATGCTCTCCTGCGCTCTTCATTGAACTAGTGCTGTCCCGTGGCTTGGTGGTAATGGAGGAGTGGGGGACATAGATGTTTACAGCATGGAAACAGGCCCTTCGGCCCAGCTTGTCCATGCCGCCCAGTTTCTATCACTAAGCTAATCCCACTTGCCCACATTTGGCCCATATCCCTCTATACCCACCCTGCCCATGTAACTGTCTAACTGTTTTTTTAAAGGAAAAAATTGCCTCTACCACTGCTTCTGGCAGGTCGGTCCAGATGCTCACCACCCTCTGTGTGAAAACATTTCCCCTCCGGTCTCTTTTGTATCTCTCCCCTCTCACCTGAAACCTCTGCCCTCTAGATCTAGACTCGTCTACCTTTAGGAAAAGATGTTCACTACCTTATCTATGTTCCTCATTATTTTATAGACCTCTATAAGATCACCCCTAAGCCTCCTACGCTCCAGGGAAAAAAGTCCCAGCCTATCCAGCCTCTCCTTGTAACTCAGACCATCAGGTCCTGGTAGCATCCAGGTATGCCAGGCCATGAGGTTGCAGATTGTGGTTGAATAATGATGGTGATGGCCCACCATGCCTCATGAATGAGGTGCTTGATCTGTTCAAAGTATATCCCATTTAGCACGGTGGTAGTGCCACACAACACGATGGAGGGTATCTTCAAAGTGAACACGGGGTTTTGTCTCCACAAGGACTGTGCGGTGGTCACTTCTACCGATACTGCCAAGGACAGATGCATTAGTGATGATGAGGTCAAGTATGTTTTTCCCTCTTGTTGGTTCCCTCACCAACTGCCAACTAGTCCCAGTCTAGCAGCTATATTTTTTCGGACCTGGCCAGCTCAGTCTGTGGTGGTACAACTGAGCCATACTTGGTGATGAAAGAGGTCAGGGTTGGGATCTAAATATTCAAGGATATGTGTCTTATCGAAAGGACAGACAGATGGACAAAGGGAGTGGTTGTATTGTTAGTAAGAAAATAACTTAATCAATGGCAAAAAGCGATATAGGGTTGGAAGGCGTAGAATTTGTGTGGGTAGAGTTGAGGAATCGCAAAGGAAAAAGACCCTGGTGGAGTTATGTACAGGCAGAAAATAAAATCAGGAGATAGAAAAGACATATAAGAAAGGCAGTGTTACAATAATCATGGGGGACTTCAATATGCAGGTGGACTGGCAAAATCAGGTTTTTAGTGGATCCCAAGAAAAGGAATTTGTGGAATGTCTACTAGATGTTTTTTTGGAGCAGCTTGCGGTAGAGCCCATTAGGGAACAGGCAATTCTGGACTTGGCGATGTGTAATGAGGTAGACTTGATCAGGGAAATTAAGATGAAGGAGCCCTAAGGGGGCAGTGATCACCCTGCAGTTTGAGAGGGAGAAGCTGGAATCAGGTGTAACCGTTTTACAATTGAATAAGGGTAACTACAAAGACATGAGTGAGGAGCTGGCCAGAGTTGATTGGAAGGGGAGCCAGAAGCCAAATCACTGAGTATCTTTAAGACGGAGATAGACAGGGGACGGGATTTTCCGACCCCCCGCCAGGTCAGAGAATCGCCGGGGGGGGGGGGGGGGGGGGGGGTGAATCCCGCCCCCGCCGGCCGCTGAATTCTCCGGCACTGGAGATTCGGCGGGGGCGAGAATCACGCCGCGCCGGTCAGCGGGCCACACCCCGGCAATTCTCCAGCCCGCGATGGGCCGAAGTCCCGCTGCTGTAATGCCGGTCCCGCCTGCGTGAATTAAACCACCTCCCTTACCGGCGGGACCAGGTGGCGCGAGCGGGCTCCGGGGTCCTGGGTCGGCACGGGGCGATCTGGCCTCGGGGGGTGCCCTCATAGAACATAGAACATTACAGCGCAGTACAGGCCCTTCGGCCCTCGATGTTGCGCTGACCTGTGAAATCACTCTAAAGCCCATCTACACTATTCCCTTATTGTCCATATGTCTATCCAATGACCATTTGAATGTCCTTAGCGTTGGCGAGTCCACTACTGTTGCAGGCAGGGCATTCCACACCCTTACTACTCTCTGAGTAAAGAACCTACCTCTGACATCTGTCCTATATCTATCTCCCCTCAGTTTAAAGCTATGTCCCCTCGTGCTAGACATCACCATCCGAGGAAAAAGGCTCTCACTGTCCACCCTATCCAATCCTCTGATCATCTTGTATGCCTCAATTAAATCACCTCTTAACCTTCTTCTCTCTAACGAAAACAGCCTCAAGTCCCTCAGCCTTTCCTCATAAGATCTTCCCTCCATACCAGGCAACATTCTGGTAAATCTCCTCTGCACCCTTTCCAATGCTTCCACATCCTTCCTATAATGCGGCGACCAGAATTGCACGCAATACTCCAAATGCGGCCGCACCAGAGTGTTGTATAGCATGGTGGCTTGTCCCCCGATCGGGGCCCACCGATCCGCGGGCGGGCCTGTGCCGTGGGGGCACTCTTTTACTACGCGTCGGCCGTGTAGGTCTCCGTGATGGCCAACGCGTAGGTGACCCCACCCCTGCGCATGCGCGGACTTCCACCGGCCGGCGAAGTCCCTTCGGCTCCGGCTGGCGTGGCGCCAAAGGCCTTCCACGCCAGCCGGTGGGACGGCAACCACTCTGGCGCAGGCCTAGCCCCTAAAGGTGAGGGTTTGGGCCCTAAAGGTGCGGAGAAATCCGCACCTTTGGGGGGACCCGACGCCGGTGTGGTTCACGCCACTCCATCCCGCCGGGACCCCCGCCCCGCCGGGTAGGAGAGAATCCCTCCCAGGTTCTTTATAAATAAGGGGATCAGGAGTGATGGAGAGAAGGCAGGGAATGGGGCTGAAAAATATATCAGTCATGATTGAAGGAGCAGACTCGATGGACCGAATGGCCTAATTCTGCTCCTATGACCTTTGGTCTTATTATGCCAGTCTGGCACCCAGGTTTATTGCCAGAATGCCAGGCTGGCAGTGTCAAGGTGCCCTGGTGGGACCAGCAGTGCCGCGGAACCACCCTGCCCAAATGGCAACCACCAGAGGACTTCCGCTCCCTTGGGAGACCATCCCCCCGTCCCCCACCAAGTGCCCTCCCGACAGGTCCCCGTTTGTGGGGACCAGTGCTGAACAGCGCGCGTCTAAGGTCTCCAAGGCGAAGGGGTCAGATCCCAGTGCCTGGGGTAGATCAGGCGAGCTGCATTTTAGAGTGAGCCTAGCTACTCACTCTAATATGTAGATTTGCCAAATACTAATCCCGATCACGACGTCTCACGAGATCCCATTAGATCCCGAGAGGCATGAGACTTTTTCTGCGAGGTTGAAGGATAGGTATGAGTGCTGTTTGAGAGGGCCTGCACACCACACACATATATTCCACGTTGGTGGATGTCTGGAGGTCCTTTTTTAATACCATGTCGGCGATCCTAAATCTTGACCTGTAACCCTGTCCTTTGGTGGCTGTCTTTGGTGTTTCGAATGTGCCAGAGCTGTGGACGGGTGCAGGGGCTGATGTCCTTGCACGAGTCTTGTTGGTGGCGTGGAGGCGGATCCTATTGGGCTGGAGGCTAGCAACATCAGCGTGTGCTATAGCATGGCTAGGGGATTTAATGGAGTTTTTGCACCTCGAGAAGGTCAAATACACCGTGAGGGGACCAATTGAAGGGTTTTACCAGAGATGGTGGCCGTTTATATAGTATTTCAGAGAGATGCTCACTGTTAGCTGTTTGGGGGGTGGGTAAAGAGGGGTGGGAGGAGGGTATAAACAAGGAGGGAGTAAGTAGGGGGGTTTGTAATTTTGTATAATGCTAAAACATTGATTAAAGAAACATTTTAAAATCTCGCGAGGCTTGGCGAGCTGGATAGATAATGGAAGAAGCCCTCCCGACATCGTGCCTGTCCGAATGGGGTGCGCATGGCCGGTAGATCGTGCCCAATCATGACATTCAATAGGGCTTTCAGATATATATGTGAAGATAAATAATGTGTAGGGCGAGGGGGAAAAGTAGGATGTGTGGAACAATTGGATGGTTCTTTCAAAGAGCTGGTAAAGCCACGATGGGCCGGAAGGCCTCTTCTGTTTTGTATTATTCTATGAATCAATATTAAATGCGCTCACTTTTATTGGTAGATTTTGTTGTTGTCCACCTGTATTGATTGTCAGCCTGGCAGTACCGTCAGCCGCAGTTCTCGAATGGCTGTCTACGTTATTGGCTATGACAGGGACTTCATTGGCTGGTGAACCATCAGGATTCGTTACATAAACCTCAGATGAGAAGGAACAGAAAAAACAATCTTTATCCTATTCCTCACATAGCAAAGATACATAGTTACAGAAAAGACAAAGTAAAGAGATATCTGTACCATGAGACTAAATGGCATTCCAGGCTTGTAATACTTGGAGGTCTTCGTGAATAATATGGTGTATGGCGTGGTGACTATTTTTATTCCTGATTTTTCTGCTTCGACCATGTCACTACCTGTATCATAAAGCAACAAAATAGAAATAAAAAAATTATATTTGGCATTTTACCAAATTTCAGAAGTGAAATATTTCTGCCGCGGGCTTAATAAAACATGACACAATTTAAGAGCAGCCATTGCTGTTTCTCAGAAATTACTGAAAGAACCTGTATTGAACTATTTATTTTATTTTATTTCTCTGTAAATTTAGAGTACCCAATTATTTATTTATTTTTTCGATTAAGGGGCAATTTAGCACGGCCAATCCCCCTCCCCTGCACATCTTTGGGTTGTGGGGGCGAAACCCATGTAGACACAGGGAGAATGTGCAAACTCCACACGGACAGTGACCCGGGGCCGGGATCGAACCCGGGTCCTCAGCGCCGTGAGGCAGCAGTGCTAACCACTGAGCCACTGGGCCGGCCCTTATATTGAACTATTTAAAAGATTTGTTAGTGTACACAGACCAGTTTCTTAATAAGTTCAACATTTTTTTATTGTAATAAAATGTTAAAATTTTTACTGGGGACAGTAGCGCAGTGGTAATTGACAAGTAGCCCATGAGTAAAAGTTCTCAAGACACAATAGTTCAAATTCACCTTGACAACTGGGAAGATTGAAAATCAATTAATTAATAAATCTTAAATAAAATGTTAGTCTCATTAATAATGATCATGAAACTATTAGATTGTTATAAAAAACACAGATTGTTATAAAAACCAATCTGATCCACTAATCGCGTTCAGAGGAAGAAACCTGCCATCCTTAGCCGGCCTGGCTGACATATGATACGAGATCCTCAGCATTGTGGTTGACTTCTTAAATGCCTTTGAAACTAACAAGCAACTGAGTTGTAGCAAAACTACTGCCGAACAGTCAAATATTGTGGGTACACAAACATCACAAGGACTGAAGTAGTTCAAGGCAGCTCACCACCACCTTCTCGATGGCAATTCGGGATAGACAATAAATACTAGTCCCGCCAGCATTGCTGACATCCCAAGAACGAATTAATAAAACCTTTTTAAACATGCCTACTTCTGCTTAAATGCCTAAGAAATTAGCTCACTCTGAAATGCAATACAATCATCAGAATCTCACCATTTGGACCTCAGGATGTGATGCGTTTTGCCACAGCCTGATCCAGGTGAACTTAATTTTCAACAAAGGTTGGTAGATAACACAACTGTGGGTGCTTATGAGTACAACTCACTAGAGTTTAAATTTCCCCAATCTTTTGCACTTTTTTCACCAATTCCAAGATTGTACAGATTTAAAAGGTGTCAAAAAGTGGAAAAGCTACCCTTTACAAAAGAGGATTGTCCAATGAGCAGAAATTGAGTGTGTCCTGTTTCCTTTCCCTCCTGCTTAAAGAAATGAAAGGTGATCTCTCATTGAAACATATAAAATTCTTTAGGGTCTCAGTAGGGTAGACAAGGAAGACAATTTTCCCTGGCTGGAGAATCAAGAAGAGGGGTCGCTCATCTGAGAAGAGGATACATTTCTTCACTCAAAAGGTTGTGGATGTTTGGATTTCTCAACAGCAGAGACCTGTGTATTTTCAGTATATTCAAAAATGGATCAATAGATATTTTGTTACTGGGATAATGGAGGAATATAGGAATAGGACAGGATGGAAGTGATGTCGACATCAGTCATATTACTCTTGAATGGAGGAGCTGACTCCAAGGGCCGAATGGCCTACTCCAGTTCCTATTTGTTATGTTCTCATTATGGCAGCCAAGCGGATTCAATATACTTGTAAACATAAATACCAATGGGATAAGTCAATCATTTTTACAACCTTTCAGTGTATGTACAAGAGATTGTTATTTAACCGTAATAAGATGCACGATATTTACACACCTGTATGTGTTATAACGCTAGCAGTAATGTAGATTGAACACCCCACAAGTTCCTGAATGTTTGGAAAGCTGTTTTTCAAAGCTTTACTTGTCAGGGAAACAGCTCCTTCTCCATCTGTAATCTGAAATTAAATAGTTTAGAGCACAAAACAGTCCTCCAACAAGTGCAAGACCCGAATCTGAATACATTATTCAATGTTTTCCATTGTTCTGCTATGCACTCTCCATCCCTATGGAGAAGTCCAATCGGCACTGAATATTTAACGCACAAAGTGATTGACGTTCTAATCCCCGATTATATACTATTCATAGTTCAAAAAATTAAATAACTCAGTCACACAAAATAAACAGTTACTAACAATTATAAAGAACTACCATTCACCATTGAAGTGTTTCCCCACAAAGAAAGCAATTACTTTCTCACTTAGCTAATTTAAAATACTACCAAGATATTCCACTCACCAAACTATATGAACATGTTAGTATTCCAAAATTCAGCAATATTTTGCTCTTTACTTACAGCTACTGATTGAAGTGATGATGGAATGCTTAACTTTGCACCATCCTTCATTATTCCAAACAGAACAAATGCACGACCGTGAACAGGTTTTCCAAATGTGAATCTAAAAATGAGATAAAACAGTTAAAATGGCATCGAAACAAACGCTCCAGATTTCTCTGATAGATAAATATACCGACCTTGCAGTGATCGAAACATCCAATTTGATATCATCAACGTAGAAAAATTGCTTTTCCAACTCCAGGGTAACTTCAAAGCTCGGCAGCACTAACAAAAACAAACCAAGTTAAAACAACATTTAAAAGCATATCACATCAGATCAGTCATGACCTCATTGAATGGCAGAGCAGGTTCAATGGGCCAAAAGGCCTACTTCTGTTCCTACGTCTTGTGGTCTTATAATTGCCTGTCTTACAAACATCAAGGTGCCACAGCAATGAACTGAATGGCCAGATAGCGTTTTTGATGTCCCTTGAGAAAGAAATGTTGGCCAGACGAAGAAGAAAGTTCTTCTGAACTTTTTCTGCCAGTTCGAAAGGATCTGTCTAAGTATGCAGGCCTTGTGTAATATCTTATAGAATATGATAGAAATCAATAGAGCTTCACCTCAAGCCTCCCTGAATAGTTGCCTAGTTTGTCAAAAAGGAGTTGATGCAATCTGGAAATAGTGACCAAATATGTTTGACATTGCACGAGTTAGCTTGCAGATCACCATTAAAATTAATTGCATAATCACAAAGTCATCCATGAGACCGCACAATCGGGTAGTATAAACAAATTACAGATCAGCCATGATTAAATTGAATGACAGAACAGGCTTGAAGGGCGAAATAGTTCAGTCCCTGTATCCAAATCAAGCAAAAGTCCTTTAAAGTATTCAACCACCATTATCCATAATGAAGAAAATGATATGCCCCTCCTGCACAATGTGGGAAATGAGGGATGCTTCTGGCGACCCTGGTGACCATGTGTGCAGAAGGTGTGACCAAATGCAGCTTCCAGCTCACCGGATTTCAGAGCTGGAGCTGTGACTGGACTCACTGTGGAGCATCCGCGATGCTGAGGAAGTCATGAATAGCATGCGGATCGCACAGGCAGAAAGGGAATGGGTGACCATCAGGAACAATAAAAGACACAGGAGGGTAGTACAAGAGCCCCCTGTGGTCATCCCCTCTCAAACAGACATATCGCTTTGAATACTGTTGGGGGGATGATCTGTCAGGGGAAAGCAACAGCAGCCAAGTTCACAGCACTATGGGTGGCTCTGCTGCTCAGATGAGAAGGAGAAAAATGAATGGCAGGTCTATATTAATAGGGAATTCAATAGTTAGGGGCACAGACAGACACTTCTGTGGCCGCAAACACAAATCAAAGATGGTATGTTGCCTCACTGGTGCCGGGGTCCAGGGTATCATACAGGGGCTGCAGGGAATTCTGGGGTGGAAAGGTGAACAGTCCATGGTCATGGTCCACATTGGTACCAATGACATAGGTAAACTAAGTGATGAGGACCTGCAAGCTGAGTACAAGAGGTTAGGAGATAAACTAAAATGCAGGACCTCAAATGTAGTAACATCATGATTGCTTCCAGTTCCATGTGCAAGAGAGAGCAAGAATAGGAGGATAGATCCGATGAATGTGTGGCTGGAGAGATGGTGTAGCCGGGCGGGTTTCAGATTCCTGAAGCACTGGGACCGGTTCTGGGGCAGGAGGGACTTGTACAAAGCGGACGGGTTGCACCTGGGCAGAGCTGGAACCCATGTCCTTGCAGGGGCTTTCGTTAGTTCAGTTGGGGAGTATTTAAACTAGTGTGGCAGGGGGATGGGCCTCCAAGAGTAGGATCAGATAAGTCAAAATCAGATCAGGCAAATGGAGGTAGAACATTAGCAATGAGTTAGATGTCGTGATAGACTTGGAATTTCAGGAGAAATACAGTTCAAAAAGTCTCCAGCAAGGGAAAATGGTGGGGTTGAACTGTTTATACTTCAATGCAAGGAGTGTTACAAACAAAATAGACAAGTTAAGGGCACAGGTACAAATGCAACAGGATGTTGTTGCTATAACAGAAACCTGGCTAAAGGAGCGGCAGAATTGGCATCTCAATATCCCTCCCTACAGAGTTCTCAGGCAGGATATGTGGGAGATAAAACAAGAGGGGGAGTAGTACTGATGGGTAAGGAATCAATTCCAATTGTGAGGAGGGATCCTGTACTAAATGGGTCAACAAACAAGGCTTTATGGGTTGAACTTAGAAATAGAAACGTGGCAGTCACACTACTGCGAGTATATTGCAGACCCCAAAACAGTGAAAGGGCGATAGAAGATCAAAAATGTAGGCAAATATCTGCCTGTAAGAACATGAGGGCAATAAGAACAGGAGACGTTAATTATCCCAATATAAACTGGGATTCAAACAATATATGGGGAACTGGGAGAGAAAAAATCATGATGTGTCCAGGAAAATGTTTTCAACCAATTAGTCACAAACCCAACGAGAGGAGATGCAATTCTAGACCTAGGGCGCGATTCTCCACTCTCACGCCGAAGTGGCCGCGCCGTCGTGAACGCCGTCGAGGTTCACGACGGCGCGGAACGGCCCCGATCCCGTCCGATTCAGGTCCCGAAAAAGGGCTAGGATCGGGGCCGCGAGAACCTCGGGGGTGCGTTCCGCGAAGGCCGCGTCGTCACCGTGCGACGCCCGAATGACGCAGCGCTGCGTCATAAATTGCGTGAACCGCGCACAGAGGACCCGGAGGAGAACAGAGGAGATGGCTGAGCCCCGAAGAGCCGCACCGAGGTTCCGGGATACGGACCTGGACACCCTGGTGGATGAGGTGTAGCGGAGAAGGGACACCCTCTGCCCAAGACGTGGGCATCACCAGCCATCCAGCGCGGAGAGGCGCGGCTGTGGGAGGTGGGCACTGCAGTCAGTGCTGTGGGGCAGACCCCCCGGACGGGGGAGCAGTGCCGCAAGAAGCTGCACGACCTCACCCGGGCTGCCAGGGTAAGAGCCATGAAGGTGCCCCCTGGCTCCCCTCCCCCGGCACGGAGGGAGGAGGGGGGGGGGGAAGGGGGGGAAGTGGGGTTAGGGGGGGGTGGCGTTGGGAGTGTTGGGGGGGACTGGGGCATCAGGGGCGATGTTGGGGGGGTCGGGGGTTTGGGGGGGTCACGGTGCCCAACTACCTACTCGACCCACATGAGCCCCGGGACCCCCCTGGAGCGAACCCATGGCGTGCTGTCTCCTGAACCAGCAACAATGTTGTCAATATTTGCATGCCATCATGATACCCACCTAATGGTGATCCTTTATCCAACCCCCCCCACCCCCCCCCCCCCAGGACAAGACAGCGCATAACCAGCGGGAGCGCATGAGAACCGGAGGGGGTTCTCCGGTCCTGCACCCCCTAACCGTTCACGAGCAGAGGGCCCTGGACCTCACTGGGGGATCCGCCACCCGGGAGGTCGCGCCATGTCAGGTCGGAGGCGCAGAAGCAAGTGAGAGAACACTACATGTCCTCCCCACCCCCAACCCGTCATCGCCCCCCTCACACTCTGGCCACTGCACCCCAGATCCCATCCCCCCTCACACTCTGGCCACTGCACCCCAGATCCCATCCCCCCTCACACTGTGCGCCCACCACCACCATACACCCGGGCCACCGTGTCTAACGAACCCCGAATCTTTTATGTTCCCCAGGGCCATCCGCCGATCCTTCAGGGACGTCTCGCCCAGGAAGCAGCGCAACGCCACCCACGGCAACGGCCACCAGGGACGCACGCCGGAGGTTGGCAGTCGGTCGGACAGGAGGGCAGACCTCTCAGTCTGAGACACAGGACCGGGACTCTGAGACCACCGGGACAGACATTAGTCAGGGGCACAGGGTGGACAGGTATGCCGAAGCACACATCACCGCCACACACCCGCTGGATCGAACTCAAGACGACATGGCCCGCATGGAGCTTGCGCCGGGCAATGAGGGGGACCAATACACACCAGACATCTTGACGGATGATGACCTCGAGCTTGCGGCACTGCTGTCTCCCACACCGTTCACCATCGCAGAGACACTCACCTCGGTTGGGCAGATAAGTGATGAGGCTCCCGGGTCACGGTCTGGTGCGCACCCCACAGCTGAGCCGGTACAGCAGGTAGAGTTTGGAGCAGCCGAGGGGCTGGGCGGTCGGAGGGCAGCCCAGGCCCAGCAACCAGCTGCCACCCAGACGGTTCCCGGGTTTCTGGATGTAATTGACCCACCCGGACAACCGATGTGTATGGACACCCAGGGACTGAGTAACGGGATGAGGGCCATCTTCCAGGGCGTGCACACGCAGCTGGAGGAGTCTATCCGCGTCCAGGAGCAGGGAGTGGTGCCGCTCATCGCAGCCACCCAGGCCGACACCGCACGGGTGGCGTCCGCGGTGGAGGCAATGGGTGAAGGGGTTTTGGCCATGGGTCAGGTTCTGCAAGGCGTTGGGCTTCACGTGCACGCGTCATCCATGGCCCAGGAGCGGGCTGCCCTCTCACAGGTAGCCATGCGCCAGAGCCAACACGACATTGCCACCGCTCTCCGGGCCCTGGCTGAGTCTCACCATGCCATGGCCCGGTCCCAGCAAGCGATGGCTCAGTCCCAGCAGTCGGTCGCGGAGAGCATTGGCCGCTTGGTGCACGTGATGGATGGCGTCGTGCATTCACAGGTCGAGATCGCACAGACCTTGGCAGTAATGTGGCACTCCCTGGGCCCCGTCTTGGCGAATATTCGGAACGTGGTCGATACCGCTGCAGGCCTCCAGGACTGGCAGTGCCAGGTGTCGGGGGTGTGACGGGGCATGTCTCCGAGCGCATCTCCGTCCCACAGTGAGGCCCGGGGGCCACTGGGCTCCCCGAGGGAGGAGGAGGTTCTGGGGCCGTCCCGGTGGCTCCACCAAGGGACGTCCCGGTACACTCGGCCTCCCCGCGTTCCGTCCCTGGCGCATCTGGTGGGGAGCGGGCAGGTCAGGGTGGCACCACGCCATCCAGCACGCCCACAGAGCAGCCTGGGCCATCGAAGCCAGGCCGCCCCAGGAAACGTGCGCCGAAGGGGAGCCATGTCGAAGGGCGTGATTCACAGCAGTCCACCTCCACTCCTGCTGTACCATCTGGGAACACACCTAGACGTAGTGGCAGGGCCCGTAAGGCAAAGTTGTTGGGCACGTAAGAAGTCAGCACGGGTGCAGGGCACAGTCTAGTTGTAGTAGGTAGGGCACCTATGTTCACCACACGAATAACCGCACGGTTAAATTTGACTTGTAAGACTGTGTGCTATGTCCGGTGCCAGGGGGCTCGGGAGGGTGCCCGATTGGCGTAGTGGTATACGAGCCGTTCAAGGTCTGTTCCGGATGTGGTGACCCATCCCCCCCCAACCCCCCCCCCCCCCCCCCCCCCCCCGCCACCCCATAATCGGACACCGTTGTCCTCGGTACACCGACGCCAGCCACCCCACGGGCATGTGGTGAAATATCCGTCAGGAAGGCTGTGACCACCGGAGTGCATGGTTCAGCTATAGCCATGAGTCAGACCTCGGCTGGCGAATCTGAGCACACAGCTCATCGCAGAGCGGGCTGTCATCATTCAACATGGCACTGATCACACCCGCTTACCCAATCATCAACGTTGTGCAATCCCGTAGTGCCACAGTGGTAAGGTGATGTGGAATTGTTGCCGTGAACACGGTGCGGGGGCGGGGGGGGGGGGGGGTGCTGTGTGGGGCCCGTGTACAGGAGTGACGGTGCAAGTGGCAGTGTTCAGCGGTGCTGTCCGCGGCGGTGCCGTCGCGCAGCCTCCTGGGCGTAACGAGCAGCCGGGCAGTGTCTGCGTCCTGCGCCCCTCCCCCCACCCTGATGCGCCCCATTATCTTCATCCTCCGCATCCTCCTCTTCCCCATCCCCCTCGTTTGCGTTGGCTCCGGTGCCGTCGGGTCCTCCCTCCGGCTCCTCCACCAGTGCATCTCCCCTCTGCATGGCAATGTTGTGCAGCGCACAGCAGACCACAACCATGCGACCGACCCTGTCAGGCCGGTACTGCAGGGCCCCTCCTGATCGGTCCAGGCATCTGAATCACATCTTCAGCAGCCCGAAGCACCGCTCCACCACACCCCTGGTTGCTGCATGGGCCTCGTTGTATAGGCTCTCCGCGTTGGTGTGAGGCTTCCGTATTGGCGTCAGCAGCCATGACCTCAATGGATAGCCCTTGTCGCCCAGCAACCAGCCCCTCAGCCGGGGGGGGGGGGGCGGGCATCCATCAAACATAGCGGGGATGAACGACTGTGCCAGAATGTAGGCGTCATGCACACTGCCGGGGTACTTTGCACACACGTGCATGATCTTCATGTGGGGGTTGCACACCACCTGAATGTTTATGGAGTACGCGCCCTTCCTGTTCATGAACACGTCCCTGCTGTCTGCAGGCGGGCGCATGGGGACGTGCACACCATCGATGACACCCTGGACCATCGGTATCCCGGCCACCTTGGCGAATCCACGTGCCCGTGCTTCCTGCTGTGCTCGGTCCTCGGGGAATTGAATGTACCTGTCCGCGATGGCGTACAAGGCGTCGGTGACGGCCCTGATGCACCTGTGGACCGATGCCTGTGATATCCCGCCTTGGCGTGGAAAAGTGCTGCCGACGGGCCTGAGAGGCGGTGTACTGGTCCGGCATTAATGAGGACATAGCCAACACAGTGCTCAACTGCCCCAATTGTCAGCGCTTCCAGCTGGCCCAACCACATGAGACCTTGCCGCCCCATGAGTTGGTCATGTCACCATGGACCAAGGTGGGCATCAACCTGTTCCACGCGCTGGGTAGAGACTATATCCTGACCATGGACTACTTTTCAAATTACCCGGAGGTGATACGGTTGCATGACCTCACCTCATCTGCAGTCATTCGTGCATGTAAAGAAACCTTTGCTCGACACGGCATCCCTCTCATGGTTATGTCGGACAATGGCCCCTGCTTCACAAGCCAAGAATGGTCCAACTTTGCCAGGCGGGACAATTTTGCCCATGTGACGTCCAGTCCCCTGTATCCCCAATCGAACGGCAAAGCAGAGAAAGGAGTACATATCGTCAAACGGCTCCTATACAAGGCTGCCGATGCTGGGTCTGACTTCTACCTTGCCTTGCTGGCCTATCGTTCCGCTCCACAGTCCACTGGCCTGTCACCAGCCCAAATACTCATGAGTCGCACCCTGAGGACGACAGTGCCGTCCATCCATGTCCCAGACCTCGACCACGTTCCGGTCCTTTGCCGGATGCAGCTGTCTCGTGCACAGCACAGGGCGGCTCATGACTCCCTTGCAGCTGATCTCCCTGCTCTGGCTTCAGATGACAACGTCCGCGTCCATCTTCCGGATGGGGGCTGGTCTGCAACCGCTGTTGCCCTTCGGCAGGTGGCCCCCCGCTCGTTCCAGGTTCGTCTACCGGATGGCTCTATTCTGCGCCGCAATCGACGCTCCCGTCGTCTCGTTCCACGCTCGCCACATGATCCTCCAGTGTCGCCTCGCCCTCCTGCTGACCCTGCCACGGACCTTGCAGAGCTCCCTGTCACTCTGCCTCCCCCTGACATTGACGCAGTCCAGCCCACTCCATAACCGGCGGCTCTCGACCCACCCTTGAGGCGGTCAACCAGAACTCATCGCCCACCTCAGAGACTAAATTTATGAACTTTTCGAATTTATGGACTCTCTGAATTGTTTCATTGCTTTGTTTGATCGTTTCCCTGGTTTGTATACAGTGTTGATCTCGTTACTCTTGTTGCATACTGCTTCTCTGCACCAGGCACCTTCCATGTAAATAGCTTAGTTCTCATGTACGTAGTCCTGTAAATATGTCTTCGCACCCCACACGTAGTTAGGAACATTCTCACCATACATTATTTATTGCCACACACATACATTTTTTAATAAAAGGTGGGATGTCATAATATACACCAGTATATCATGGTGCAGACACACACACTGATGGACACACAGCAAGACCAATCAACACACACAACACCGCAGCCAATCACCAGTTAGAGCACACTCACTATAAAGACAGAGGGCATCAGAGTTCCCGCCCATTCGGGATGCAGCCTCTCAGAAGGACAGAGCTTACAGTTTCCAGCACAGATCTTCACCATGTGCTGAGTGCATAGACTGGTTAGGACAGGCATAGGTCTTTAGTTTAATCTAACATCTTGTTAACCCACAGTGAAAGTATGTTCAACAGTTTCTAGCTTAATAAAATAGTGTTGCACTATTTTACGTTATGGTGGCCTGTATGTGTTCCACGGATCCAGAGCACCCAACACATCACCCTGGTTGTTTAGAGTAATACAGGGGAAGATCGAACAGAGAAAGAAAGCTTATGATAGGCACAAAGAATGAAGCAAATATAGGAAGTGTAGGGACAAAGTCAAACAGAAAATATAGAAATCAAAGAGAAGGTATGAAAGAAGATTAGCAAGTCAAGCTAAAGAAACCCCAAAGATGTTATACCAAAATATTAACGGTAAACGGGTAGTTAAGGAAAAAGTGGGACTTATCAGGGTTGAAGAAGGAGACGTGTGTGTCGATACAGACGTTGTGCGAAGGGTTTTGAATGTATAATTTGTCTCTGTGTTTACAAAGGGAATTGATGACGCAGATATTATAGTCCAGCAGGAGATATTGGGCGCAATTCTCCGGCCTTTTTGCGCTCCCGCTCAAATGTAACGAGGCCGGTCAACAGCGGGAGAGGCCAAAAATGAGATCCGTACCAGTCTCCAAACAGTTTGCGATGTAACCGGCCTGCACCTGTAGGCGAAATCAGGATCTCGCCGTAGCGTGACGAGAAACCAATTATTACCACTTAAGCCCCATTTTCATACAATTAATGAGAGCCTCCCCATATGAATGGAATGAAATGAAAATCGCTTATTGTTCAAGTCGGCTTCAAATGAAGTTACTGTGAAAAGCCCCTAGTCACCACATTCCGGCGCCTGTTCGGGGAGGCTGGTACGGGAATATCCAACGGCCATATGAAATGAAATGAAAATGAAATGAAAATCGCTTATTGTCACAAGTAGGCTTCAAATGAAGTTACTGTGAAAAGCCCCTAGTCACCACATTCCGGCGCCTGTTCGGGGAGGCTGTTACGGGAATTGAACCGTGCTGCTGGCCTGCCTTGGTCTGCTTTCAAAGCCAGCGATTTAGCCCTGTGCTAAACAGCCCCTACTCCAATGGGCCCCGTCATTCAGCAGCCTCCCCAGCAAATGGTCACGCTGGCTGATGCTGATTAGTGCTCCTTTCGAAAAACGTGAACCTGGCGGAAGGGCTTCCGTGGGGAGCCGAGGAGGTGAGTAGCCACCTTTGCTCACAGACAAAGGGCCCGGGGATGCTGGGCTTGCCACCCCAGAGCTCAGTGGGGGTTTGGGGGACCCTCCGCAGAGGGGGGCCATCATGGAGGGGTGGGGGAGCGGGGTTGGCAGGTGTGCAGCAACCGAGGGGTAACCGCTTGCGGCATCATCATTCCAACCCCTGGATCGCGTGTACCCATTACGGAGCAACCCTGTCCCTGCCCATCTGCCCCAACGTCCACCCATAATCCCCACTGACTACTGAGGACTCTGGCTGCGCGGCTGAAGGCTATTGCTAATAGAGAATTGACAATCGTGGTTAAATCAGCACTTCACACATGCCAAGTGGATTCTCGTGGGTGGGCGAGTCATGTGTCATTACTTAGCATCCCAATCACACCAAGATGGCTGGACAACGTGCTTGAAAACTGCGGGAGGCAACACTACACACACAACATTCGGATACCCAGGGGACGGGTCAAAGCTCCGAGGACGTGTCCACAGCCGGAGGGCGGGTGAGTACCACAGGGAGTGAGGGTGTGTGGAATTTATAATATCCTGTTCCTTTGTGAAGGTTTAATATGAAAGTTTCACTGTGATATGATTGGTGTTTCTGACATGCAAATGAAGGATTAGAGTGCAACCTGTAAATCTATTGGTTGAAAAAGCGAGAACTGTTTCTGCTTCGCTGGACTCAGACAGAGCAATGCAGTGAACCCCACTGGGTTGCTCTCCTTATGCACAAGTCAACAAAGATCGATAAAAGAGTACTGCCGTGTATGCCTTGCAGTAATTAGGATGGGGTAGGTGTGGGGGGGTGATATGTCTGGAGAGATGGGCAAATGGTCCGTGGGGTCAGCCCCCACTGTGGAAGGAAGTGACAGAGGCATCAGTATGGTTGTGCGAGAAGGTGGATTGGCCATGCTAAATAGTGCCCAAATGATAGGTGGGGTTACGGGGATAGGGTGGGGAATTGGGCCTCAGTAGGGTGCTCTCTCAGAGGGCTGTGCAGACTCAATGGGCTGAATGTCCTCCTTCTGCAGAGAGTATATACTAATGTTGATGGCAGAGATCTGGGGTCTCGGGGTTCCTGATCTGGCCAGGAGTGAGTGTGCAGAGTGAGATTTGCCACAACTGGCTCGCTAGACGGCACTCTGAGAGAAGACGGGACAGTCATGCTCAGGGTGGGGGAAGCGGTATTTTAGGGTCCTGGGATGGAAGCTCTAACTGATTGTCAGTCTCTCTCCTTCTCCAATTCCTTCCAGATACAAAGATGTTTGCTGGTGTGCAGCCCGCGGAGGCAGCCCTTGCTCTGCTTGTGGCAGCTGAGGTGGACACATGCCCAAAACAGCAACAAGACAAACGCAGGCTGGAGGCAGCACCACCTGTGCAGGGGGCCGCCACGCACCCTGAAGACTCAGCCACCAATTAGGCTGAGGAGGAGTCAGAAGGGGAGGCCAGCGATGGGCACTGTGGAGTCATTGGTCCTTCCATGGGCTGACGGACAGATATGCCACAGACAGCTACAGATCAGCAGGAAGACATTGCGACACCTATGGCATGTTACTGTGAACACATCACATCTGCTCCCAGTGGCCACAAAGGTCAGTGCAGCATTAAACATGCCTTTGAGTGAGGGCTCCCGACAGCCCGTTAACATCCCCACACAGATTTGCTCATCATGCTCCTTGCATGCAAGTTCCTCATCTTTCACTTGGTTAATACCAGCTGCAGCAGGATGAGGGCCTTACGTTGGTATTAATTAAGGGCCTCAATTGGTGGCGGAGCAGGAATAGAGAAGCCAAGGGCCGTCCTGTGACAGACTTAATTGGGATGAAAATGATGAGGCAGCAGGATCCACTTTAACCTGATTAATGGCATCCCGCCTCCCTACCATCAAACTCACCACGGGAGAAGGCATTGAATTCCACCTGACATGTGAGCAGAATCATGCGGAGGAAGAGAGCCACTAACAAATTAATAACAGATTCAAGTACTTTCAGCTGACATATTGATCTTAATATCAATACAAATCAACTTAACACCATACTCTAAAATATTCTACACTAAGGAAATAGTAAGATCGCCATCATCCCAGATGACCATAGGCTGCTTTCCCCGTTGAGGGGGAAAGATGACTGGTGACGATTTAACCTGAGGATCACCACACCTCAGGCGAGGAGCAAGGTTGAAAGCGGGACCTTCATGAATAACCTCAGCCAGTACGGAAATTAAACCCGTGCTGCTGACCTCGCTCCGCGTCACAAACCAGCTGTCCAGCCCTGAAGAACAAAAGTAGTTGAGCCAGATTTTCCAAACCGTAGCCTTTCAGTTAATTTATAACTATGCTGAGAAATGCTTTGCCTTCAATATCTATTTTAATAAATCATTTAGGACAGAGAAATAATAGACTATTACACCATTTAAATTTCCTCACCATATTCCTTGACCTCGAATTCAGTTGTGTAATTTATATGACTGGCCTCCTTGTAACTTGCAGCAATCTTCCAGATTCCAATACTGGAAAATATATCAATCAAGTAATTTTATTTTAAATTCTTTCTTGATACGTTACACAGATGTCAAATCTTCCAATAATTACAATTGTAAATGTGTTTAATCAAAATATATTCCCCATAATTCCCAAGACAAAATGAACTGTCCTTAGTTTTTGTTTCAAGCTTAAGGCCACACGGGACAAAAAAATTCCAAATCAACAAGGTGCTTTCAATTATTGAAAAAAAACATAACTGTAAATGGAAACAAGGAACATTTTGTATTAGGGATATCTCGCAATTCTTTTCAACCTTAAACACTGAGAAAAATTCCAAATAATGCACAGATATTAGATCAAGATACGACTCAGTAGCACACCAGAGGTTGAGATATTTCCTGCGATTTAACACAGTTGGTCAGCTGTGAATCCACATAATGAGCGGGATTATCTACGCTACCCACTGCGTATTTTGCCGTGCTAGATTCGACCCGCCATTGGCCGGCAACAAGATTTTCTGATCCTACCGTTACCAATGGGGTTGCCCATTGAATGCACGCCTTGCCTCTGGGAAATCAATGGCAGAGGTGCGCCATCGGCCGGACTGGAACATCCCACCAGCATGAATGACCAGAAGATTCTGGCCCCTATCTCATACTGCTCCCTCTGAGGCTAACTCTTAAATCCTCTCGCTACTCTCACACTGCTCCATCTCAGACTTGTGTTGGCTGTTCTGGTCTACAAACAGTCAACACGGCTGGAGGTGGTGTAACTCTATTTTATTAATTACTCAACTGTAATAATAGACTGTAAGTTTGCGTACGTGCATGACCAGCTTATCTGTGGACCCTGCCCTATCACTATCTAGGTGAGGCACTCAGCACATGGTGAATGTCTGAGAGGCAGGCTGTGAGCTTTGTGCTCTGAGCTGGCTGCTGCTAGAATGTGCGGGAACTCTCCTGTCCCCAGTCTTTATAGTGCGTGTGCTCTCACTGGTGATTGGCTGCGGTGTTGTGTATGCTGGTTGGTCCTACTGTATGTCCATCAGTGTGTCAGTGTGTGTGTGATTGCACCATGATATGCTGATGTATATCATGACAAGACTCATGTATTTTAATCTTACCACTCTCACCCTGCTCACTTTCAGACTCACATTTTTAGCCTCTCACCAATCTTGTCGACTCGCTGCCTCTCAGACTCGCTCCTCTACCCTCGCGCTGTACTTGCACTGCACCCTCTCAAACTCACTTTTATCTTCTCGCACTGCTGCCTCTCAGATTTGCTCATTTATCTTCTCACATTCTCCTCTCAGATCCACTCTTCTATCCAGATGCTGCCCCCTCTGACTTTCTGTTGTATCCTCTCTCTGCTCTTGCGCTGCTCTCTCTCAGACCCAATTTTAATCCTCTCACTGCTGCCTCTCAGACTCATTCTTTCATCCTCTCATACATTCTCATTATTAACCATCTCTGAACTCATGTTCTCCACTCTGATTACATAAAAATCCAATTTCAAAGATATCTTAAGACCGTTTGCGCAATTCTGAACTAATTATTTCCATACTTTTAAGTATGATATACTTCAAATTCATGTTTCGGCAATTCCAGAGTCAGTACTTTAAATCTCTTCCAGCCCATCATGCACTGAGTTATAATTAACTTGCAGTAACACTTAGATGTGAATTTTCCTGATTTGGAACTGTTACCTTAATCGTGGACAGCTACGTGGGACATAATGGCTCCAGCAAACTATCTCTGAAAAATACTGTATGATATTTCAGTAAATTATGTATTTGTCACACATCATGCCCAAATACTTTGCTACACATGTGGTGATATCATCCATATGGATGCTAATAACTACAGAGGACCACGATGCTTGTTGTTATCGTTGTGTGACTGTAAGAAAACCGCCTGAACTTTCTGAGCAACCTCCACCAGCGAGATACCCACCTGCTTCAAGAAGACCACCATCATACTGGTGCCAAAGGAGAACCAGGCAATGTGCCTCAACAACTATCATCCAGTGGCCTTGACATCGGTCATAATGAAGTGCTTCAAGAAGTTGGCCATGAAACACATCAACTCCATATTCCCCAAATGCCTTGATCCACTGTAATTCGCATACTACCACAACCAGTCCACAGCAGACGCTATCTCTGCACTCATCCCTGAAGTATCTCGCCAACAATGACTCCTATGGCAGACTCCTATTCATTGACTACAGCTTCGTTTTCAACACCACAATCAAAGCCAAGCTCATATCAAAATTCGAAAATCTAGGCCTTGGCTTCCCTTTCTGCAAATGGATCTTCGACTTTCTGACCCGTAGACCACAATCAGTAAGGGTAAACAATAACGCTTCCTCCACGATAGTCCTCAATACCGGGGGCCCCGCAAGGCTGCGTACTTTGCCCCCGACTATACTCTCTATACACGCACGGATGTGTGGCAAAATATGGCTGCAACTACATGTACATGTTTGTTGATGACACGACCGGAGTGGGTTGGATCGCGAACAACGATGAGTCAGAGTAGAAGAGGGAGATAGAGAACCTAGTGGTATGGTGTAACGACAACAATCTCTCTCTAAATGTCAGCAAAACTAAGGAGCTGGTCATTGACTTCAGGAAGCAAAGTATCGTACACACCCCTGTCTGCATCAATGGGGCCGAGGTGGAGATGATTAACAGCTTCAAATTCCTTGGTGTGAACATCATCAACGATCTGTCCTGGTCCACCCATGTCGACGCTACGACTATGAAAGCACAACAGTGCCTTTATTTCCTCAGGAAACGAAGAAAATTCAGCATCTCCCCATTGACTCTTACCAATTTTGACAGATGCACCATAGAAAGCATCCTGTCTGGCTGCATCACAGCCTGGTATGGCAACTGCTCAGCCCAAGACTGTAAGAAACTTCAGAGAGTCGTGAACACCGCCCAGCCCATCACACAAACCAGCCTCCCATCCATTGACTCAGTCTACACCTCCAGCTGCCTTGGGAAAGTGGACAGCATAATCAAAGACCCATCACACCCAGCTTATTCATTCTTCCAGCTTCTTCCATCGGGCAGAACCAGTGGCAGGCAATGACCATCTCCTACAAGAGAGGATCTAACCACCGCCCCTTGAGATTCAATGGCATTACCATCGCTGAATCCCTCAAAGTCATGTCATATGAGAGTACCTTTGAGAAATGGGTATTTAAGAAATGTACTTTTAAGAAATGGGTGTTTATCAGTTATGTCAGAGTGTGGGTGGAGCTGGGCTGTCTGTCAGCTTTTTACTTTCGTTTTAGGCTGTTTGCTGCAGGATGTGTTTTAGTTTCGATTTCAGAGCTGGATAGCTGCAGTCACAGCCAGAAGGGGTATTACTCTCTCTCTCTCTATTGTCTAAAAAGAGTAAATCAATCCTTTGGTGATTTAAAACTAATAACTGCTCTCAGTAGTGACTTTAACCTGATGCGCTTCTGTTTAAAGGTTTTGTTTAAGTCTTATGGATGTTAAAAGGACAGCGTAAGTATTACTTAGTGTTGTATTCTTTGGGGGTTGTATTTGAATTAATGGTTGCTCACAGCTCCAGGATCTCAGGTTCGATTCCCGGCTTGGGTCACTGTCTGTGCGGAATCTCTACGTTCTCCCCGTGTGTGCGTGGGTTTCCTCCGGGTGCTCCAGTTTCCTCCCACAGTCCAAAGATGTGCAGGTTAGGTGGATTGCCCTTAGTGTTCAAAAAGGTGAGGTGGGGTTACTGGGTTACGGGGATAGGGTGGAGGTGTGGGCTTAAGTAGGGTGCTCTTTCCAAGAGCTGGTGCAGACTCGATGGGCCGAATGGCCTCCTTCTGCACTGTAAATTCTATGATACTATGATATGACTATCCAGGACAAAGCAGCCCGCTTGATTGCTCCCCCTTCCACAAACATTTAAACCTTCCACCACCGACGAACAGCGGCAGCCGTGTGTCCCATCTACAAGATGCACTGCAGTAACTCACCAACGCTCCTTAGACAGCACATTCCGAACCCATGGCCACTACCATCTAGAAGGACAAGAGCAGCAGATACCTGGGAACCCCACCACCTGGAGGTTCCCCTCCAAGTCACTCTACCCCTGACTTCAAAATATATCACCACTCCTTCACTGTCGCTGGGGCAACATCCTGGAACTCCCTCCCTAACAACACAGTGTGTGCACATATACCTCAAGGACTGCAATTGGTTCAAGAAGGCAACTCACCACCACCTTCTGAAGGGCAACGAGGGATGGGCAATAAATGCTGGCCTAATCATAGAACATAGAACATTACAGCGTAGTACAGGCCCTTCGGCCCTCGATGTTGCGCCGACCATTTGAATGCCCTGAGTGTTGGCGAGTCCACTACTGTTGCAGGCAGGGCATTCCACGCCCTTACTACTCTCTGAGTAAAGAACCTACCTCTGACATCTGTCCTATATCTATCTCCCCTCAATTTAAAGCTACGTCCCCTCGTGCTAGACATCACCATCCGAGGAAAAAGGCTCTCACTGTCCACCCTATCCAATCCTCTGATCATCTTGTATGTCTCAATTAAGTCACCTCTTAACCTTCTTCTCTCTAATGAAAACAGCCTCAAGTCCCTCAGCCTTTCCTCATAAAATCTTCCCTCCATACCAGGCAACATTCTGGTAAATCTCCTCTGCACCCTTTCCAATGCTTCCACATCCTTCCTATAATGCGGCGACCAGAATTGCACGCAATACTCCAAATGCGGCCGCCCCAGAGTTTTGTACAGCTGCAACATGACTTCATGGCTCCGAAACTCAATCCCTCTACCAATAAAAGCTAACACACCATACGCCTCTCAACATGGGTGGCAGCTTTCAGGGATCTATGTACATGGACACCGAGATCTCTCTGCTCATTCACACTGCCAAAAATCTTACCATTAGCCCAGTACTCTGTCTTCCTGTTATTCCTTCCAAAATGAATCACCTCACACTTTGCAACATTAAACTCCATTTGCCACCTCTCAGCCCAGTGCTGCAGCTTATCCATGTCCCTCTGTAACTTGTAACATCCTTCCGCACTGTCCACAACTCCACCGACTTTAGTGTCATCTGCAAATTTACTCACCCATCCTTCTACGCCCTCCTCCAGGTCATTTATAAAAATGACAAATAGCAGTGGCCCCAAAACAGATCCTTGTGGTACACCACTAGTAACTGGACTCCAGTCTGAACATTTCCCATCAATCACCACCCTTTGTCTTCTTCCAGCTAGCCAATTTCGGATCCAAACTGCTAAATCACCCTGAATCCCATGCCTCTGTATTTTCTGCAGTAGCCTACCATGGGGAACCTTATTAAATGCTTTACTGAAATCCATATACACCACATCAACTGCTTTACCCTCATCCACCTGTTTGGTCACCTTCTCAAAGAACTCTATAAGGTTTGTGAGGCACGACCTACCCTTCACAAAACCGTGTTGACTATCTCTAATCAAATTATTCCTTTCCAGATGATTATACATCCCATCTCTTATTCACCTTTCCAAGATTTTTCCCACAACAGAAGTAAGTCTCACTGGTCTATAGTTACCGGGATTATCTCTACTCCCCTTCTTGAACAAGGGGACAACATTTTCTATCCTCCAGTCTTCTGGCACTATTCCTGTAGACAAAGATGACTTAAAGATCAAGGCCAAAAGCTCAGCAATCTCCTCCCTAGCTTCCCAGAGAATCCTAGGATAAATCCCATCCGGCCCAGTGACTTATCTATTTTCACACTTTCCAGAATTGCTAACACCTCCTCCTTATGAACCTCAAGTCCTTCTAGTCTAGTAGCCTGAATCTCAGTATTCTCCTCGACAACATTGTCTTTTTCCTGTGTGAATACTGACGAAAAATATTCATTTAGCACCTCTCCTATCTCCTCGGACTCCAAGCACAACTTCCCACGACTGTCCTTGACTGGCCCTACTCTTACCCTAGTCATTCTTTTATTCCTGACATATCTATAGAAAGCTTTGGGGTTATCCTTGATCCTACCTGCCAAAGACTTATCATGTCCCCTCCTGGCTCTTCTTAGCTCCCTCTTTAGGTCCTTCCTAGCTAACTTGTAACTCTCGAGCGCCCTAACTGAACCTTCATGTCTCATCTTTACATAAGCCTCCTTCTTCCTCTTGACAAGTGTTTCGACTGCTTTAGTAAACCGCGGTTCCCTTGCTCGACCACTTCCTCCCTGCCTGACAGGTACATACTTATCAAGGACACGCAGTAGCTGTTCCTTGAACAAGCTCCACATTTCCATTGTGCCCATCCCCTGCAGTTTTCCACTCCATCCGATGCATCCTAAGTCTTGCCTCATCGCATCATAATTGCCTTTCCCTCAGATATAACTCTTGCCCTGCGGTATATACCTATCCCTTTCCATCATTAAAGTAAGCGTAATCGAATTGTGGTCACTATCACCAAAGTGCTCACCTACCTCCAAATCTAACACCTGTCCTGGTTCATTACCCAGTACCAAATCCAAAATGGCCTCGCCTCTCGCTGGCCTATCTACATACTGTGTCAGGAAACCCTCCTGCACACATTGGACAAAAACGGACCTATCTAAAGTACTCGAACTATAGCGTTTCCAGTCAATATTTGGAAAGTTAAAGTCCCCCATAACAACTACCCTGTTGCTTTCGCTCCTATCCAGAAGCATCTTTGCAATCCTTTCCTCTACATCTCTGGAACTTTTCAGAGGCCTATAGAAAACCCCGAACAGGGTGACCTCTCCTTTCCTGTTTTTAACCTCAGCCCATTCTACCTCAATAGACGAGTCCTCATCAAATGTCCTTTCTGCCACCGTAATACTGTCCTTGACTAACAATGCCACCCCTTCCCCCTCTTTTACCACCTTCCCTGAGCTTACTGAAATATCTAAACCCCGGCACCTGCAACAACCATTCCTGTCCCTGCTCTATCCATGTCTCCGAAATGGCTACAACATCAAAGTCCCATGTACCAACCTATGCCGCAAGTTCACCCACCTTATTCCGGATACTCCTGGCATTGAAGAAGACACACTTTAAACCACCTTCCTGCCTGCACACTCCTGCAACTTTAAAACCTTACTCATGACCTCACTACTCTCAACCTCCTGTATACTGGAGCTACAATTCAGGTTCCCAATCCCCTGCTGAACTAGTTGAAACCCTCCCAAAGAGCATTAGCAAATTTCCCCCCGAGGATATTGGTACCCTTCTGGTCCAGGTGTAGACCGTCCCGTTTGTAGAGGTCCCACCGACCCCAGAATGAGCCCCAATCAGTGATGCCCACATCCTGTAAATGAATTTTTAACAATGAAATACAAAAGTCTGAGAACATGCACGAACAGATTCAAGAACAGCTTCTTCCTCACTGTTACCAGACTCCTAAAAGACCCTCTTATGGACTGCTCTGATCTCTTCACACATCTTCTCTACCTAGTACTACACTCCTGTATGCTTCACTCAATGTCTGTGTCTATATTTACATTGTATATTTTATGTTTGCCCTATGTATTTTCTTTTCATGTAAGGAATGATCTGTCTGAACTGTACACAAAACAATATTTTTACTGTACTTCGGTACACGTGACAATAAACTAATCCAATCCAATTGAGTGAATTTGTTCAAAGAGAAAACCAAATATTTTAGACTAAACTGTCAATTGATCAAATTGATTTGTACTGCAGCCTTCATAATACACAGAATGAAGTGTGCCACAACTTTCTATAATTTTAAACACCAGAAACACTTGAGAGAAAAAAGATATTTCATCACATCAATCTCCAGGACAACTTAACCCAAATGCCAAAGCAAAAATACAATGGGTGTGACTTCCTGGCCCCTCCCGCCAGTGGAATCTTCTGGTCCCATCATTGATCTCCTGTGGCAGATTCCGCAGCAGCAGGACTGGTGAGCCGCGCAAAACACCGTATATGTTGGTGGGACTGGAAAATCCCGCCAAAGGCGAGCCGCCTGCACTGCCAGAAAACACAACGCACCCGGGGGGGTCAGAAAATCCCGCCTAATGATTGTAAAATTCCCACTAGTACTCATCCTTGGAAGGAGCTACGTATGATGATCAGGATGATTGTTATTTGCTCACATCTAGAGTGCTATTAAAATTAGTTACGGCAGAATTTTCATTCCCAATGTGACAACCGACTGCATCATTCAATGTATTTTGTATGAGGCACTGTTGTGAAAAGGTTCGGGAACTGCCAAGTCAATGAGAGAAATGTTTCTCCACAATGCTTTGGCAGCAAGTTCCAATTTTACTTCATGTTTTGGCACTTACTTTACAATCTCGGGTACTTTAAAGGTACTTCCAGTCATGCCAGTATTATCTTTGGCAAATACTTCATCCCTCTTCACAATAACGTCGTGTGGATTCTGAAAGAAAGACTTGTTGTGAACAAAATTCTGTCCTGGCTAAAACAAAATGATTGAAAATTATAGCAGCAGGTGGAATTCCAAAACATTGCATACATTTATTTTAACAAAACTTAATTTTCAAAATCATCAATATGTTTGTTTCTTGAAGACACAGAATACAATTACTGAAATAGATTGTACAGCCAAGTAAAATTAATGTTCATGAGTGCTGGCTCATCATAATTTAACTTTTAGTTGCTTAAGAAAACATGGTTCTCTGAAAGAAGACGATGTTTGAGTAATTGTTTTATAGTTCGTTGAGGGAGTAACAAGCAACAATGATGGATGGACGGACGGAAGCTACAGTCACTTACTACGGCTATGGAAGCTTACTCCCCTGAACCACCTGAACAGCAAGATGTTCACTGGCATCAGGGGCTTGGAGCATTGCCAGAATGTGTCCGACCAAATATCCATACTCATAATTAAACAGCAGGTATCAATTACAGCCCTCGGACCCTCTGAGGTCTCTGCGTTCTTCCAATTCTGTTCTCTTATTCGAGTCTCTTACACATCCCCTACTTCCGTCATGCCACCAATGGTGGTCGCACCTTCAGTTGCTAAGCTCCTGAATTCCCTCTCTAAACCGCTCACCATCTCAACCTCTGCCTCCTCCTTCAACATGATCCTTCAAATCTACCTCGTGATTGTCCTGACATCCCCTTATGTGCGTTCAATGTCACATTGAATTTGACAACTCAACGGAGTGTGAGAGTTTGGTGTACTGAGGGGTTTCAGTGAAGGCGGAAGAATGTACTGCTTCCCTTTTTCTAATTTTCCCACGCTGCAGGAATTGGTTCTTGCATTGCTCCAGTGGAAGAATCAAGCTGCTGGTGAGTGTCTGTGGTCAAGTTTTATTCTATTCCTAAGGTTTAAAATAGTAATTTGCGAGAAGATTAATAAATATATAACAGAAAATAAATTTCAAAATAAAACTAGTATGGGAGGACAGGTGATTTATCATGGCTGCAGCAAGTAGGAGCTCCTGGATACCAGTGTAATCCAGGGCAAGCACATCTGCAGTTAAGTGTCTGCGACTTGAGGAGTTTTGGCTCACAGTCATTGAGTTGGAGGCTGAGCTGCGGACACTGCAACAGATAACGGAAGGCGAGAGTTACCTGAACACTGTACCAGGTGGCGGTCGCACCTCTTAGGCAGGGTCTTCTGATTTGGAGGGTAGTCAGGGATAGGAAAATGTGGCTGCAGCTGAGGCTGGTAGGGACCCAGCCTCTGAAATCATTCAATAGGCTTTGTTAGCCTCCAGCTGCTGTTGAGTAAAAAGTCAAGAGACCTGCTCCTTTCCCCTTATTTTTCCTTGAACACACTCAGCACCAAACTCTATCATCACATCACATGCTCCAAAGACCACCTGTAGCCTTTTTACATATCAGTGTCAATTATTGGATCAATGAGACATCAAATTGGAATGTTTCTTAACCCATTCCTTAACTGTCTCCCCTTCCCTGGAGAAAAAAAATAATTTGATGAAAACAAAATTTCAAGAAACTCAGAAACACACGCAATTTCCCCCCCCCCTTCTTTTTTTTTTGAAAGGAAAAAAAAAGCAAACAGTCACAGAAACAGGCGCCCTTGATTAACAATATTCAAAAGTTTCTGTGAACGAGCCCCTCTTTTTGTTAAACAGTCGGATAATTGATAGCTACTGTCGACCCATTTAATTTTTGTTTCTCCCACTGTCCAACACCTGCTTCAAACTTGCGATGTCTATCCTTAGCCTTTTCTCATTGACACTTTTTGTAGATTGCACATTTTCCCACAGGAATTTATTGTCAATGTGACACTCAATGGGTATGTTACCCAAATCCCCTAATCCCAAAATGTCTGTCAATATCTGAGATATATAAAATGCTATATCCACTGCCTCTACAAGGCTTAAAGTCTCAGCAGCCAAAGTGCTTTTGACCACTCTCCTTATTTTCTTTGTTTCCCACACAAGAGGGCAACATTTACCATTATTTCCAAAAAGGAAAATTATAAAACCTCTTGCATTTGAAACCCCATTACGTAACTTTGCATAGGACACAGCACTATGAACTGAGTTTCAAGTGCCTAAGATCACCTAAAACCGGGAACCTCAAAACACACTCCTGCATTTTTAGTTTGACCAAAGCTTTATTCGCTCTCATTATTTTTTTAAATTTTGTTTTGCTCTCTGGACATTTTATTACACAAGCTCTCGGTCACAAGATACAAGCAACATCCCGAAGAATAATAAAATCAATAAATTTGGTTTCCGATCAAATCAAAAAGAGGGGGTGAAGGTGTGTGGGGCACAGAAGGAAACTGCGGTGATCTGAACTTCCTCTCTCCACCTCGTGGAGGGTCAAGGGGAGGCCAGGATATCTTCCAGTGTGCAAGCAAGATGCAATCCTTCCAGCGAGTTCAAATTTCAATGAGGCTCCGCCTGGGCCCCTTTCAAATGATAGATTATGCAGGGCAGGAAATTCTCTCCGACTGTGCACCCTTTCCCTCACACAAGCGGGATGCCACTCAGTATGCAATGCGTTCAATCTGTTCAAGGTCCTTCGAGTCCAGCTGTTGGATCTTGCGGTTGAAATGGTCCTGAACCCTGTGCAGGATGTCCAGGCTCTTGCACCCATCCACCATGTTGACCGCCAGCCCTTGCTTCCCAAAACGTCCTGTCCAGCCGATTCTGTGGAGATATGTCTCGCAGCCTGGTTCTTTGTCGCGGGTCAATGGCAGGTCAAAGTTCACCACGATCGACACCTGCTCCACATCGATGCCACTGGCACAGACATTGGTGGTAACCAGGACCATTTCCTTGCCATCTCGGAAACGTTGGATGATGGATGCCCTCTGCTCGACCATCAGATCGCCAGTCAGAAGTGCCACGCGGTGCCCGTCGTGCGTTAGCTTTATTGAAAGCCACTGGGCTGTCCTCCGGGTCTGGCAGAACATGATGGCTTGGGCAATGGTGATGGCAGTGTAGATGTTGGTGAGGGCCTGATCTATCTATAGTGTAGGTTAGATGGCTTTTGTTTCGGTGCAACATCGTGGGTCGAAGGGCCTGTACTGCGCTGTATCGTTCTATGTTCTATGTTTATCTTCCTTCTGGTTACACATGACAAAGTACTGCTTGATGTTGTCCAGAGTTAGCTGCTCCCGGCGCAGTTTGATCATGTTGGGCTCGGGGACGATCTTCTTCGCAAACCTGAGTAACGGATCCTCGAATGTGGCCGAGAACAGAAGCATCTGGCAGTCCTTGGGCAGCATCCTGTGAATGCGGTAGCTCTGGTCGAGGTAGCCCTGGGTGACGATCATGACATCTGCCTCGTCCAGCATGAACACCCGGATTCTCTTCACATCCACCTGACCCAGCTTGAAGCACCAATCCAGTACGGTCCCTGGCGTGGCGATTACTATTTGTTCCTCTACCTGGGAGCCACGCCTAATGCGGTTGCCACGAACGGCGTAGCCAACGCGAATGTCCGCACAGTACACGCCCATCTGCTCGATCACTTGCCCCGTTTGCAAGGCCAGCTCATACGTGGGGCACAGGCAGAGACACTGCGTGTATTGCTGCTTTGGGTCTGTACGACACAGCATTGCGAACGCGAACGCAGCCGTCTTTTATTTGCTCTCATTATGTCTTCCACTTTGGGATCATTCATTTTGTACTCAACTCTAAGACATCAAAACTAACGTCCGGTCTAGTCTGTCTACCTGACCAATTCAGTTCTCCAGGCGCTCTTCGCAGGTGCTCTTTTTCCATCTTTGAAACCACTGAGTCTTTTTGTGAAACCTGACCATGACTAATTGCTGTTGGGCTGATGCTGTCCAAATAAGATTGCTGACGTAAAGTTGCCCCTAACTTAGTCTGTTCGATTTCCAGTCCAATATATTTAAATGCACCGGAAGCCGAACTTCCAACCCTGAATTCTTTCCTCAACACAGAGATTACAACAGCTTCGAAATCACTCGTCCCACCCCACAAAAAAATCATCGACATGCATCATAAAGATGCCAGAAAGATTTATCTTATGGTGCCAGTAAAACATTGCCGGATCTGCTTTCAACTGGCAACAGCCTAACTTTAACAAAACTGACCTTACCGAAAAATACCAGACTCTAGATGCATCATTTAATCCATATACACATTTGTTCAACCTCCAGAGTACCACTTCTGTGTTGGCTGCTTCTTTAGGAGGACGGGGAAAAATGTCTCTCTGAAGTTGATGCCCCTGCAAAAAGGCAGCTAAGGGCAGCACGGTAGCATTGTGGATAGCACAATTGCTTCACAGCTCCACGGTCCCAGGTTCGGTTCCGGCTTGGGTCACTGTCTGTGCGGAGTCTGCACATCCTCCCCGTGTCTGCGTGGGTTTCCTCCGGGTGCTCCGGTTTCCTCCCACAGTCCAAAGATGTGCAGGTTACGTGGATTGGTCATGATAAATTGCCTTTAGTTTTCAAAATTGCCCTTAGTGTTGGGTGGGGTTACTGGGTCATGGGGATAGGGTGGAGGTGTTGATCTTGGGTAGGGTGCTCTTTCCAAGAGCCGCTGCAGACTCGATGGACCGAATGGTCGCCTTCTGCATTGTAAATTCTATGATATCTGCAGATTTGCATTCCCCTGCCTTTGTGGCTAAAAGAGCCAAGAAGATCTTTAAAATAACCTTTCCTGCCGTAGGTGAATCTACCCTTAAATCCTGATCTTCTAAGTTTTCTTCAAATCCCCTTGCCACAAACCTGGCCTTTGCCTTATAAGTTCCATCCGGAAGAACCTTTTCCGTGCAAATCCATCTGCGGGATAGAGCTCTTTGTCCCCTATCTGGTACTTCCGTGTATATCCCAAATTCACTCCAACTATGCTGTTTGGCATCTTTGCTAACTTTTTCATCTAATTTATTGGAGGCCATAAAATCTCACGTGTATGTAGACTTCTACTCCTAGTAGCATTCATAGTCTTGCCCATATTCTGAGACCTTGATAAACTATGTCCCCTATCCCGCCTGGTGTCTCGTTTCTCAATAGAGATATCCTCTGTCAAATTCTGACCAGGCTTCATACGCACTTAATAAGCCATCCTTTCGATAAATCTTATCCATAAAACGTAATAGAGTCTCCAGACCCTCTTCTGAGTCTAATTGTTCCAATTCCAGTTCAGAAACCACTTTGCTTTGGATTTTACTCTCAGAAGGTAGAGAAAGAGCCAATGCCATTCCTTGTTTCCTCTTTCCCGAGGAAGTGACCTTAGTCCACATAACTACTGCACTTCTCCATTGGTCGTACGATCCCATTTCAGAAAACAATGGCGGATAGTCATATCCAGCCATCCTGATCCTAGGTTCAGTCACATTTTTTTTTTCCTTCTCATTCACTCCTTGGTTGACACTGAATTTTTTTTTTTTCTGGAAAAGTTGTATCTTTCAACCCTTTACATTTGCACAGCGACCATCCTCTGCTACCACTTTTCTCTGTGGCAAAGAGCGAGAGTCCAGAAACCTGTGTTACCTGCCTGGTGCCAGGATTCGGGGCATCTGCAAGGGATGGAAAGGAACTTAAAGGAAAGGGTGGATCCAGTGGTTGTGGTCCATGGAAGTACCAACAACATAGGCAGGATGAGGAAGAAAGTTCTGCATAGTCAGTATGAAGAGCGAGGTGCCAAATTAAGCAGAACCCCAAAGGTAATAATTTAAGGATTATTACCCGAGTCATGTGCAAATTGGCATAGGACAAATAAGATTAGAGAAATGAATGTGTGGCTCAGGGACTGGTGAGAGAGAGGTGGTTTGTAGAGCAAGGTCCCAAAATTGGGGAAAGTGGAGGCGTACCGTTCAAACAATCTACAATTGAACCTTGCTGAGGCTCGAGCTCCAGCCGACCACGGAAGTAGGAAAGTAGATAGGGTTCTACACTAAATAGTGGGGTAAGGGATAAAACCTGGGAAGGTTTGGTGGGCCAAAGAGCAGATAATAATAATCTTTATTACTTTAACAAGTAGACTTACAATAACACTGCAATGAAGTTACTGTGTAAAGCCCCTAGTCACCACATTCCGGCTCCTGTTCGAGTACACTGATGGAGAATTCAGAATGCCCAATTCACCTCACAATAACGTCTTTCGGGACTTGTGGGAGGAAACCGGAGCACCCGGCGGAAGCCCACGCAGGCACGGGGAGAACGTGAACACTCCACACAGACAGTGACCCAAGCCGGGAATCGAACCCAGGTCCTTGGCGCTGTGAAGCAACAGTGCTGGAAAAACAGCATTTTGTCGAAGCTTTTTGTCTTACACTCATCAGGATCATTCTTGGCATTCTCATGATTGTTCTGATGACAGAAAAATGAAAAGCTTCAACAAAATGTCTTTTTCCTGAAAAATTGATTTTTATATTCGGTTTGAGGGAAATGAAATGAAAATTGCTTATTGTCACAAGTAGGCTTCAAATGAAGTTACTGTGAAAAGCCCCGAGTCGCCACATTCCCGCACCTGTTCAGGGAGGCTGGTACGGGAATTGAACCCGCGCTGCTTGGCCTGCTTGGTCTGCTTGGTCTGCTTTAAAAACCAGCTATTTAGCCCTGTGCTAAACCAGCCCCGAGATAACAGTGCATCCAAGGTTAGTATTTTAAACTTACATAATGGCTTTCTGAGGACATGAAAGCAAAATTAGCTGAAGTGAACTGGCAAATGAAGTTCGAGAATAGGTCAACAGAGGTTCAGTGGCATGCATTTAAGGGTACATTTCAGACTATGCAGAATAGATACATTTCAACGAGAAAGAAAAATTCTAAGAGGAGGTGCCACCATCCGTGGCTCACTAAAAATTTAAAGATAGTATCAAACTTAAAGATAAAGCATATAATTATGTAAAGATGGGTCGCAAGTCAGAAGATTTAACAGAATATAAAGAACAGCAAAGAATGACAAAAAGAATAACAAGGAGGAAAAAATTAGAGTCCGAGAGAAAACTAGCTAGAAAGATAAAAACAGATAGTAAGAGTTTCTATAGATTTTTTAAAAAGAAGAGTTAACAAAGTGAGCATTAGTCCTATAAAAAGTGAGTCTGGGGAGTTAACAATGGAAAATAAGGAGATGGAAGATGATTAAGTATATTACATCCGCCTTCATTATTGAGGATACAAGTAACATCCCAGAAAATGCTGTAAATCAGGAAAAAGACTGGAGGGAGGAACTCGGGAAAATTACAATCACCAGTGAAGTGGTCGCGCTTTGACACATAGCTCCAGCTGTGTGTGGACCCAACCTGCCAGACAGTGTCCGCCTGAACACCCCCTGGCCACCCACCCCCAATCAGTCACCCGAGCCCTCGCGGAAGCTCCCCCTCAGCCAGCAGCACGGCTCCCGCCCAACTGTGGCGGTGCTGGATACAGTTCGCAGCCGCCACGCCGGGTTCCTGCAAGGCGGGGACCAGAAGTGACCCACGCCGTCGTGAACTCGGCCCATCAGGTTTAGAGCATCAGGGGAGGGCCTTCAGGTGACGTACTGAGGCTGTCCCAAATGCCTGCAGCGCGTGCCACGATGTCGCCGTTATGAAGGGGCGGAGCATACAAAACCTGCATCAAACAGGTGCCGCCCTTGATTTCGTCATAAATGGGATTCCTTACCCGATCACCGATTATGAAATTGGCTTCGGAGAACAGAGAATCTCGCCCAACTCCTTTATTCAAAGAGAGAGGGAGATAAAGCAGGTAACTACTGTCCAGTTAGCCTCATGGGGAAAATGTTAGAAACTATTGTTAAATATGTGATAGCTGAGCACTCAGAAAAATTCACCGCAATTCAACAGAGGTTTTGTTAAAAGTTGAAGTGCTTTGAAAAAGTCACAGGTGCTGCGGATAAAGGGGAACCGGTAGATGTACTTTCCAGAACACACGAACAAGGAGCAGTAGGCCATTCGGCCCCTCAAACTTGCTCCACTTAATTTAATAAAATCAGGACTGATCCAACACAAATCTCAAATCTGCATCCCGTTAAATCCCGATAACCTGTTACTCTCTTGCTTACCAGGAATCGATCCACCTCTGCCTTAAAAATATTCAGATTTTGCTTCCAACAGCTTATCAGGAAGAGTTCCAAAGGCTTAGAACCGAGTGAAAAGTTTGACTTCATCTCCATTTTAAATGGAATACACCTTGGGCCCGATCTAATGAAAAGTTACTCAGTGCCATTTGTGGCAGGTTCTGTCGGCGGCTTCCCACCACTATCACCACCACCACACTTAAGGCGCAATTTTTAAAAATGGGAACTCTGTCCCATAGCCGCATTTTTCCTGGCGCTACAACACTTTCTAACCTGACTCTGGTTAGATACTGGGCCTCAGTAGGGAACGTGAGGCCACACTGAGAGCCATTTCCTGCACTGAGGAGCCCCGCTCACCGACCCCTCAGTGCAGGGTGGGATCAGGGTGACATTTTCCCACCCTCACCCACGCAGGGCAACTACCCACGCCCAACCACCACCACACACAAAATGCCAGCTTGACAGCATGGTAAGGCTAGCCTCTGGCAGTGCCAACTGGGCACCTTGGTAGTGCCAGCCTGACACCCAGGTTACACTGCCAGGGTTCCAGGCTGGCACTGCAAGGGTGCACTCTGCCCAGAGGACGCCCGTTTTGCGTCTGACACCGATTCCAACGCCATGCTCCAGTCCCTCGCTGAGCTCAATCTGAAACATTTTGGCGCCAATATGGCGGAAAATGCCAGCATCATAGTGATGAGGATGCGAATACCATAGAAGACAGATGGATGATTCTGCTGATGGTTAATGGCACACTAATCAAATGCAAGCTCGACACAGTAGCAAAGGACAACTTTATCACTTTGTCAGCTTTAAAAGGGCTGAAAACTAAACCGAAAATAGTTTGTCGATGAAGTGGTAATGAGATCCCAACATTAGGGGCATGTGAGCTCACAGTAACTGTAAAAGACAGAACTTGTGTGATTAAGTTTTCCAGAGTACAGACAGAGTGCGAATCTCTCATAGGTGTAAAAGTGTGTGAAGCGCTTGGGTTTGTTAAGCGGATTTACAATGCAGAAAGCATGGTACCCCGCCAACATGCATCCGTAGAATCCATCACAAGGACTTTCCGGAGATATTTCAAGGCTTTAGCACTCTGCCTTTTATGTACCGCAATTGAAGGAGCATACGAAGCCAGTCATACACGCTCCGAGACGTGTACCAGCTCCATTGAAGGACAAATTGAAGGTTGAGTTAGACAGAAAAACGGCTGAGGAGTCATCAAACGCATAGAGGAATCTACAGACTGGGTTAACTCTATGGTGTGCATCCAGAAGAAGAATGATGACCTACGAATATGCATGGACCCCAAAGACCTGAACCTTAACATCAAGACAGAGCACAACCCGATTCCGAAGAGGGAGGAAATAACATGGGAGATGCATGGAGCGACATGTTTCAGCAAGTTGGACACGCCACAAGGCTTTTGGCAACTCAAACTGGACAAAGCGAGCATAAAGCGATGCACATTTAACACACCCTTTGGGCGCTATTGTTTCCTTCGGATGCCATTTGGAATAATTTCTGCTTCAGAAATTATCCATTGTGCCATGGAGCACATAGTTTAAGGGTTACCAACGTCCGGGTCTATGTGGATGACATAATTATTTGAGGGTCCACACGCAACAAGCATGACAAAAGGCTTCTCAGGGTCTTGAAGAGTATAAAGAAGAATAGCCTAAAGCTTAACAAAGCAAAGTGTCAAATTGGGATTGACAGAGTCATAGATGTTTACAGCATGGAAACAGACCATTCGGTCCAGCTGGTCCATGCCGCCCAGTTTCTATCACTCGGCTAGTCCCACTTGCCCGCATTTGGCCATATCCCTCTATACCCACCCTGCCCATGTAACTGTCTAACTGTTTTCTAAAGGAGAAAATTGTACCCGCCTCTACCATTTCCTCTGGCAACCCATTCCAGATGCTCACCACCCTCTGTGTGAAGAAATTTCCCCTCTGGTCTCTTTTGTATCTCTCCCCTTAAACCTATGCCCTCTAGTCCTAGACTCCTCTACCTTTCGGAAAAGATGTTGACTCTCTACCTTATCTATGCCCCTCATTATTTTATAGACCTCTATAAGATCACCCCTAAACCTCCTACGCTCCAGGGAAAAAAGCCCCAGCCTATCCAGCCTCTCATAGCTCAGACCATCAAGTCCTGGTAGCATCCTCGTAAATCTCTTCTGCACCCTTTCTAGTTTAACAATATCCTTCCTACAATAGGGTGAACACAGTATTCCATGTGTGGTCTTACTAATGTCTTGTACAACTTCAACAAGACTTCCTGGATTCAATATTCTGACCAATAAAACCTAGCATGTGGAATGCCTTCTTCACCTCTGTCCACCTGCAACTCCACCTTCAAGGAGCTAGCAACCTGTACCCCTAGATCTCTTTGTTCTGTAACTCTCCCCAACTCCCTACCATTAACTGAGTAGGTCCTGCCCTGATTTGATCTACCAAAATGCATCACCTCACAATTATCCAAATTAAACTCCATCTGCCATTCATCGGCCCACTGGCCCAATTGGTCAAGATCCTGTTGCAATCTTATACAACCTTCTTCACTATCCACTATGCCACCAATCGTGGTGTCATCTGCAAACCTACTAACCATGTCTCCTACATTCTCATCCAAATCATTAATCTATGTAACAAATAACAGTGGACCCAGCACCGATCTCTGAAGTACACCGCTGGTCACAGGCCTCCAGTTTGAACAACCACCCTCCGCAACCACCCTTTGGCTTCGGTCACCAAGCCAATTTTGTATCCAATTGGCTACCTCACCCTGGATTCCGTGAGATTTAACCTTTTACAACAACCTACCATGCGGTGCCTTGTCAAAGACCTTGCTAAAGTCCATGTAGGCAACGTCGACTGCACTGCCCGCATCTACCTTCTTGGTTACCCTTTCAAAAGACTTTCCCCTTACAAAGCCATGCTGACTTTTCCTTATTAGCCCTTGCCTGTCGAAACGCCTGTAGATCCTGTCCCTCAGAATATCTTCTAACAATTTACCCACTACAGAAGTAAGGCTAACCGGTCTGAAGTTCCCAGGCTAATCCCTACAGCCCTTCTTAAACAACATTTGCTATCTTCCAATCTTCAGGCACCTCCCCTGTCGCTGTTGATGATTTAAATATCTCAGCTAGGGGACCGGCAATTTCCTCCCTAGCCTCCCACAACATCCTGGGATACATTTCATCATCAGGTCCCGGGGATTTATCTATCTTGATGCGCTTTAATACCTCTAGCACTTCCTTCTCTGTAATATGTACACTCCTCAAGACATCACGTTTTATTCCCCCAAATTCCTTCACATTCATCAGTAAATACTGACAAGAAATATTAATATAGGACCTCTCCCATCCCTTGTGGATCTGCACATAGATGACCTTGTTTATCCTTAAGAGGCCCTACCCTCTCCCTTGTCACCCTTTCACCCTTTTACGCTTTATGTATCTGTAAAAGCTCTTTGGATTTTCCTTTGCCTGATCTGCCAAGACAATCTCATGTCCCATTTTTGCCCTTCTGATTTCTCTCTTAACTCTACTCCAACAAGCCCGATACTCTTCAAGGGATCCACTTGATCCCAGCTGCCTATGCATGTCATATGCCTCCTTCTTCCTTTTGACCATGGCCTCAATATCCCGAGTCATGCAGGTTCCCTCCTTCTACAAGCCTTACCCTTCACTCTAAGAGGAACCCTAGTTAACACCTTTTAGTTAACAGCTGTCCCCTTGCCTTGACAGCATCACCTTCTTGGGGGATAGTCGCTCTGTATAAGGTGTGCAGCCGGATCAAGAGAAGATAAAGGCTGTTTTGCCGATGCCATGTCCCACAGATAAAAAAGGCATCCTATGAATGTTAGGGATGATCAACTTTGTTGGAAAATTCATTCCCAACCTGGCATCTAAAACCTCTCACCTCCAAGATACAATCAAAAAGGACACAGTGTTCCGGACTTCCGGTGGCGTGGGCGAGCAGGGCGGCCGCAGCAACAAGAGCTCCCGCCGGTGGCCGCAATTCGCGCCGATTTCGGGGAAATCCTCGAGTCTTCACGCACTCCCCGACTATCGTCGGCCTTTGGGGCCGTCACGAGCAGCCAGCGGGGCCAGTTTAAAAACCGGCGAAGAACCCCACGCGAGTGTCGGGCGACGGGGGCTGGGACGCTGGGCCCAGCGCGGTGTCGAGGTCAGAGCAGCGGGGGCGGAGCTACGAGGAGGCCGAGGCGGCAGGCCCGAGGCCAGGGCACTAGGTAGGGAGGGTGCACCATGTCGGATGGCTCCCACCTAGGAGCAAGAAAGAAGGCTGAAGCCTGGTCCCAGGGGAGGTCAGGAGGTCAGGGTGAATGTAGAGGAGAAAGAAAGAAGATTTAAGAAAGTTTGGTAAAAGTTTTTTTTTCTCTCCCCTTTTTTTTTCAGAAAAAGAATAAGTCAGATTGATGAAGGACAGGAGGGTGAAGGGGGAGAGAGGAGAAAAGAAAAAAGATAAAAAACAATAAGCCGCTAAATTATGCGAAGAGCAGCGCCGAAGAAAGGAGGAAACGCGGGTTCGCCGCTGAAGGAGAAGACGAACAAAAGCAAAAGTGTTGACAGGATGGCGGACGCCGAACTGCAAGGCGGGGCCGCACTACTTACGGTGGAGAAAGGTGAGGAAGGTGGAGAAGAAGACTGAGGTGATGGCGGTGGAGCTGGAAAAACAGTTTGTGAGACATAGTTTTTGAGGAAGGAGACAGCGGTCGCGTTTAAGTCATTGGTGGAGGAGGCAATCGGCCCGATGAGAGTGGAGGTGGCAAAGACATCGACCGAGGTGAGAGAGCAGGGCGAGAAGATGAAGGAAGTGGAGGAGGCCGTGTCATGACACAGCGACCAGGTCACCTCGATGGGGGACGAGCTGCGGAGGGTGGTGGAGGTTAACAGAGGGCTCCGAGCAAAGCTGGAAGACTTGGAAAACCACTCAAGGCGGCACAATTTGAGAATTGTGGGCTTGCCCGAAGGAACAGAGGGCCCAAGGCCAACGCAATACTTTGCTAAGAAGTTGGCGGAGCTGATGGGGGAGGGTGAGAGCCCCACCCTGTACGAGCTAGACCGAGCTCATCGGTCATTATGGTCGAAGCCCAAAGTGAACGAGCCGCCAAGGGCAGTAATTATCTGCTTCAATAAGTTTTGCATGAAGGAGAAGGTATTAAGCTGGGCGAAGCAGAAGCGTGAGGTGCTGTGGGATGGTACTGCGGTTCGGATCTACCAGGACTGGACGGTGGAGTTGACAAAAAGATGAGCGGCGTTTGGGCGAGTGAAGGCGGCTTTCTACAAGAAGGGGGTGCGATTTGGTGTGGTGTACCCGGCAAAGTTGAGAGTAACATTAACGCCAAAGACTTTTATTTTGAGACAGCGGAGGCGGCTGAGGCGTTGGTGAGGGCAGAAGGCTTGGGGCAGACGTGAAGAGCGGAACTGGAAGAGAGACTGTGGACTGTGTTTCAGCGGCTGGAAAATGTATAAATGTTACAACTTTCTTTTTACTGATTTGTATTTCAATTTACTTCTCTTTGCATTGTTACAGAGTTCAAGTTAATGGCGTTCTGTGTTGCGACGGTTAAATGTTATATTAGTGAATTGTAGGGGTTGGATTGTTGGGTTTGTTTTGGTGTTTCCTTCTCTGGGACTGGGTGGAAGGGGGCGAGATGTCTTGGCGGGGGGAGCCACCCGTGCTCGCTAACTAAAGTCAGCTTGTGAACGGGGGTGAGGTGAGAGGAGGGCTGCGGACGTTGGAGCCTGTTCAATGGGCCTACGAGGCGAGCAAGAGAGGGGGGAAGGGAGGGATGTTGGGGGATGTTTTTGTAGGGGGGGATCTTGGGAGGGGGGGGGGGAAGGGGTTCGATGTTAACAATGGACAGGGGCGAGTCAGGCAGGGCCCGTTGGTATGGTGATGGTGGATAAGAAAGGTGGGGGGGGTGAGAGACCCCCAGTAAGGATAGTCACGTGGAACGTGAGAGGGTTGGAGGTCCGGTCAAGAGGTCAAGAGTACTTGCGCATCTTAAAAGTTTGAAAGCCGATGTAGCAATGCTGCAGGAAACTCACTTGAGGGTGAAGAACCAGGTGAGTGTTTCACTCCGGATTTGATGGAAGGGCTCGAGGGGTAGCGGTGTTGGTCAGCAAAAGGGTACGCTTCCAGATGGAGAAGGTGGTGGCAGATCAGGGGTGTAGATATGTGATTGTGGCAGGGGCGCTGGAGGGGAGATTAGTGGCGCTGTTAAGTGTATACGGTCCCAATTGGGACGATGTGGGATTCGCGAGGAAGGTATTTGGGGCCATTCCCGACTTGGACACTCATGAGCTGATTGTGGGGGGGACTGGAACCTGGTGCAGGAGCCAAGGTTGGACAGATCACGGCCGCGCTCGCTGGTCCCATCAGGGGGGGCGAAGTCGCTGGCTGGGCTAATGGTGGAAATGGGAGGGGTGGACCCTTGGAGGTTCCTGCACCCAAGGGAATGGGAGTATTCGTTTTTCTCAGCGGTCCATAAGGTATACTCGCGGATCGACTTTTTTGTGGTGGGAAAGGCTTTGCTGGCTGGAGTCAAGGAGTCGGAATACTCTGCAATTGCAGTGTCAGATCACGCTCCACATTGGGTGGATATGGTGCTAGAGAAGGGGGCAGCGCAGAGACCGGGGTGGAAACTGGATGTGGGGCTTTTGGGGAACCAAGTGTTCTGTGAGAAAATTGAAAAGGAAATTAAGGAATATGTAGGTTTCAATTGTACGGGTGAGGTGTCGAAGGCAGTCGTCTGGGAGGCCCTAAAGGCGGTGGTAAGGGCTGAGGTAATTTCGTTTCAGGCCAGGGTGGATAAAGAGGAGAGGTTGGAGCGGCAGAGAGTAATAGATGAGATGTTGTAGGTAGATTGGAGGTATGCAGAAGATGGGGACCCAGCGATGCTGGAAAAGAGGAAGGAACTACAGGCGAGCTTTGACCAACTGTCCACCAGGAAGGCGGTGCACCAACTGAGACGAGCAAGGGGTGCAGTTTATGAACATGGAGCTAAGGCGTATGTTAGCAAGTCAGCTCCGGAGGGAGGCAGCGGCAAGGGAAATTCTTCAGGGGAGGGATAGGGCAGGGAAGTTGGTGGTGGCTCCAGTGCTGATTAACAAGGTTTTTGAGGCGTTTTCTGAGAGGTTGTACAAGTCAGAGCCACCCGGGGGAGACCATGAGATGCAGGGATTTCTAGATGGGTTGGAGTACCCGAGGCTAGGGGAGGGGGAAAGGGCTACATTAAAAGGAGCAATAGTGGAGCAGGAGATAAAGGATACGATTGGGAGGATGCAGTCGGGGAAGGTGGCAGGGTCGGATGGGTTTCCGGTGGAATATTATAAAAAATTTAAGGATAGGTTGGCGCCCCTGATGGTGGGGATGTTGGAGGAGGCGATAGGGAAGGGGGTGTTCCGCAAACCTTGGGGCAGGCATCGATTTCACTGTTGCTAAAAAAAGATAAGGATCCGACGGAATGTGGGTCATATCGGCCCATATCACTTCTGAATGTGGACGTAAAAGTGTTGGCGAAGGTACTGGCAGGTAGGCTGGAGGAGTGCCTCCCGAAGGTGATAGGGGAGGATTACACGGGGTTCGTGAAAGGGAGGCAGCTGTTTTCGAACATTAGGAGGGTTTTGAACGTTGCTATGGCACCGGCGGAAGGGAAGGAAACAGAGGTAGTTGTGGCATTGGACGCTGAGAAGGCATTTGATCGGGTCGAATGGGGGTACCTGATGGCAGTGCTGGAGGGTTTGGGATTGGACCAAGGTTTGTGAACTGGGTAAAGCTATTATATAAGGAGCCAAAGGCGAGTGTCCGCACAAATAATATCAGTTCGAGATAGTTCTCTCTCCACCGTGGGACGAGACAGGGATGTCCTATGTCCCCCCTGCTGTTTGCACTTGCGATTGAGCCGTTGGCCATCGCATTGAGAAGTTCGGGAGCATGGAAAGGAATAGTGCGGGGGTGGGGGGATAGAGCATAGGGTGTCCTTATATGCCGACGACTTGCTGCTGTATGTGTCGGAACCGAGTGCGTCGATAGGAGGAATATTGGAGCTACTGCGGGTATTTGGGTCTTTCTCGGGGTACAAGCTGAACCTGGACAAGAGTGAGTACTTTGTGGTGTCTCGGCCGGGGGTGGGGGGGCTGCCATTCCGTAGAGCAGGGACTAATTTTAGGTATCTGGGGGTGCAGGTTGCCTGGGAGTGGGGGCGGCTTCGCAGGTACAACATCACTAGTTTGGTGGGGAGAGTGAAAGCCAATCTGGCAAGGTGGGATGGCCTTCCTCTGTCACTGGCGGGTCGGGTACAGGCGGTTAAAATGAATGCGTTGCCGCGATTCCTGTTTATTTTTCGATGCCTACCGATTTTCCTGCCAAAGTCTTTTTTCAAGGAGATTGAGGGAAGGATTACCTCGTTCATATGGGGAGGGAAGGTGGCCAGAGTGAGAAAGGTGCTGCTCCCGAACCTGTTGTACTACGGCGGCGAATGTGGAGAAGGTGCGGAGCTGGGTCAGAGGGGTTGATTCCCAGTGGGTCAGAATGGAGGAGAGTTTGTGCAGGGGTTTGGGGCTGAAAGCACTAGCAACAGCGCCGCTCCCGATAGCTCCGGGGAAATACTCAGGGAGTCCGGTAATAATAGCTTCATTGAAAATCTGGAGGCAGTTTCGCCAACACTTCGGGTTGGGTTTAGGGTCAAGGGAAATGCCGATTCGGGGGAACCACAGATTTGAGCCAGGGAGGTGGGATGGAAGTTTTCGGAAATGGGAAGAGAAGGGGATTAAGACGCTAAAAGATTTGTTTCTTCGGGGTCGGTTTGCAGGATTGAGAGAGCTGGAAGCGAAGTATGGGCTGGAGCAGGGAGACGTGTTTAGGTACATGCGGGTTTGGGATTTTGCCAGGAAGGAGATACAGAGCTTCTCAGAGGAACCGGCCTCCACATTGCTGGAGGAGGTGCTGACGGCAAGGGGACTGGAGAAGGGGGCAGTGTCAGCGGTGTACGGAGCTATTTTGGAAGAGGATAAGGCACCACTGGAAGGGATCAAAGCAAAGTGGGAGGAAGAGCTGGGAGAGGTTATAGAGGAGGGGGTCTGATGTGAGGTGCTCCGGAGAGTGAATGCCTCCACCTCATGTGCGAGGTTGGGGCTGATACAGCTGAAGGTGGTATAGAGAGTGCACCTCATGAGGGTGAGGATGAGCCGATTTTTTGAAGGAGTAGAGGATGTGTGTGAGCGTTGCGGGGGGGGGGGGGGGGGGGCTGTGTATATTAAGGGTGACTATGGGTAATCCCTGATTCCTTTTTGTCATTTGTTTATGTAAACATGTGGGCTGATGTTTGGGGGTTGGTGGGAGAATGGGATCGTTGTTATTGTTATGGGGATTAACATATCTGTTGCTGATTATTGTTTATTGTTGATGGGTGTAAATGTGGGAGAAAATGTGAAAAAGGAGAATAAAAATGTCATGATATTCAAACACACACATCATGATAGACACACCAACAGACAAATCAGAACACACAACACCACAACCAATGACAGAAAGATATAAAAGCACAGACACGACCCCTGGTGGTCAGTATTAGCTGCAGAGGAGGACCAGGACAGATCTGCTACCAAACACACTCAGGGAGACAGCACGTGCAGAGTATCCAGAACGAACTGTATTATAAGAGTTAAAATAAAATAGAGTTGTACCACATACAACTGTGTTGGCTCATCTGTGCACCAGAGCACCCAACACCACATGGTACAGGAGTGGATCGATACCTGCCGGCATACCTCAGTGTACAGAGACAACCAGCAGTGCCCAGGCAAAATGATAGAGCTCCCGGTTCCGCAGCCACTCCAGTGCTACAGCGATCTCCGCGAAAACTGGCGGCGATTCCGGCAATGGTTCGAATTGTTCCTGGTGGCAGCTGAACTCCAAGACCTGGATGACAGCGAAAAAATTGAATTTCTCCTCACCATCGCCGGTGCAAGGGCAAGAGAAATATTCACAAGGTTCAGGTTCTTCAGGAGGCAGCAAAGGTACGATTACCAGGCAGTCCTGGACAAATTCTCCAAGTACTGTGAAGAAAACGCAATTCAATCGGCAAGTAAAGGTAAGAAAAGCTGCAGTACTCACCTCGTGGCTGGGATCCCGGAGCCCGAATTCCCAGAGGCCGAAATCCCGGGCCTGAGAGAGGGCTGGGTCGAGGTCGGCGGCCATCTTGCTAAAGGTATCACGCTAGCACAGTTGCGCGAGCAGTGCGCAGAACCGGAAGTATCGTTTGCGCATGCGCGAGATGCTGCACATGCGCAGTCAAGAAAACGGCCATCGGTAAAGGAACAGCGATCTGAGCATGCGCAGTCGCTTCCTACGTGCTACATACCGAGCGTCAGGATGACAGAGGCCCCAGACTGCACCAATTTAAAGGGGAAACGTCCCAAATCCAATTTAAAAGGGAAACGTCCCAAATCAAAAAAACAAAAATCTGTTAAAGCTGTAAACCTTCCCTCACCTGGAATGACAGCACATTGCCGCAAATTGACCCAGGAGATGAATTTGACCTCCGAAGAACCCTCCGACAAGCAGTTACCTACGCACAAGCCGATGATTCCGACCTCGAATACTTCGATGATGATCTTTACAGTGTTTCCAGACCTCGCGAGCCCAATGATAGCTCCGTGGTCCTATACGACTATGACTCGGACGAACCTTTCGTGTTGCACATTGGCGGCCCCCACATTGAATCCGACGCAGATGCGGATTCATTTTTTGGATTTGAGGATCTTCAATCCAGCAGATATGACGTCCCAACTTATCAGTACCGGATGATGCTGCAGCCTGATATTAACAGACAGGGAGCGCTGCAAGCACACGGAGAGCGCCCTGCTGCCACACAGAGCGTGGTCCACGTCCCGCTCAACGTTCCCGAGTCTATGAAAGAAGACATGCAAGACTCCAGAGCGCAGTCCTCGCATGAACCAGAAGTGACTCCAGTGTCACAAGCCTCCACAGCAAGCTCGTGGACAGACTCCACAATTGCAGAAACGCAAGACTCCAGAGCGCAGTCCTTGCACGAACAAGAAGTGACTCCAGTGTCACAAGCCTCCACAGAGAGCTCGTGGACAGCCTCCACGATAGAAGCAACGCAAGACTCCAGAGCGCAGTCCTTGCATGAACAAGAAGTGACTCCAGAGTCACAAGCCTCCACAGGGAGCTCGTGGACAGCCTCCACGATAGAAGCAACGCAAGACTCCAGAGTGCAGTCCTTGCAGGAACACGACCATGAGGGTCTAGCAACCTCTCCTGACCAACCAGCGGCAGACGATGCAAGTCTGCCATGTTCACGTGAACAGCAAGAAGGCTATAACAGCCTACCATGCTCCACTACACAGCAGCATGACCATGACAGTCTCTCATGCTACAATGAAGGGCACAGCGCTGAAGACTGTTCAAGCCCAACTGAAGACAAGCCAAAGGAATCGCCTCGTCCAAGCCCAAAGAAAAAAGGTTTATGCGCTGACCTTCAGGATCATTATAGCCGAACAGAGATGAATAATGCTGCACGGCCACAGAAGGATGCTGAGGATTTGCTAAAGAAATTAATTGAATGTTTAACTTGCAAGGAGCAGACTGAGAATTGCCAGTGTTTTAGTACGGATCGAAAAAATGGACAAGACATTGATCTTCAGTTAATGGAGATAACACAACCTGAATCATATCTACAGCAGGGACAAATGTCTCCCTTCAACACAACGCCGCAAAGTCCCAACTTCGAAGACCAGCAGTTAGTCAGTAATGACTCTTCAAACCTTGAGGGGAACATTAATTGCATTGAACCTATACACACTCCACTGATAAATGAGCAGAACATTGGAGCAAGAATCCTGAGGACACTGACATCGAGTAGCCAGATAACGAATTTAAAACCCACAGCAGTTTCAAGTGAACCAAGTGTGCTTTCCACTAATGGTGAAGATGCAGATAAGGTCGACCCGATTATCCATTGTACCACACTAACCCCAGTGATTAAGCAGTTATGTATGGGGAGTATAATGTGGGCAATTGAGAACAGTAAAAGAGAGACTGTGACCATGCCAGTCCCAGCAAAATCAGACCCAGAGACCATGAAGGCATGTACATTAGACAAAGATACATATGAGGTACCTGAGAAGAAAAGTGAAACGGAATGTTCTTTGGAAAATAGTACAATGTCGATAGAAACATTGGATCCTATATTCGAGACCATACATATGGGAGAATTTGGGGATAATAAACAAGGTTCTGCAATGTCTGGGGGAAGATTTAAAATTCCAAAGAAGAAAAGCCCAAATGAAGGACAACGGCAAGACAATGACAGTCCACCGACATGGTGTGCACCACCAGATGAAAACTCTGACAATTTACCCAACCCTAGTGAACAGCAAGCTGCTAACGAGGATCTATCCACGGGATGTGAGACGAGTGACGACAGCATCGCACTTCCCATGCAAAAGGTGCAAGGTGACAGACCTCGCCTAGTGCGTACCGAGGCACTCGACGATCACGGTGGGACCACTGACGACTGCGGTGGCGGCGCACCGCTTCCACCCTCGATGGCTCGAGCCTCTCCACTGGTTGGTGCATTCCTGCATGTTCCGACTCCAGAAGTGCAGCTTCAGGGAATCTCGGCTGCCTCCAATGAACCTGTTGGGACTCCGGACGGGGGGCATCGACGGAAGGCAGACCGGACTCCAGATGGGGAGCAGCCAAGCACCGACTCTGATTCGCGCACGCCAGACCTTGCTCCGGACGGGCGGTGTCGCGGCCTCGGTGATGGCACGCTCAGGGTGACGGCGGATGCCACGGCGACAGGGAATGGATCGCGTGGCAGTCCCACTGGGTCGGCAGTGGCAACCAGCACCGGCGGTCCAAGATGGACACACCAATTCGCGCCATCGCCAGACATTGATGCGAGCAACAATTCTCTCTCCAAGGCGACATGCTTCGACGTTTCTCTGCGGAGTCGCCCTTCCGGCACAGCAGGTGGCCGGAACCAGCGTGCACGGTCTCGGCCAACTTCCACATCTGGCACAGTCATCGCCTTGCATGATATTAGTGATGGTGCTACTTCGATGGCAACGACCCATCGGCTACAAGATGCCGTCCACCACAAACATAAAAAGGAAAAAGACTCCACCTTGTTCCTGGCATGCAGGGCGGATGGATTGGTGCGTAGGCGCAATCAGCGAGCTTTGCGCCGCCTTCCACGCTCGCAACTGAACCGTACGCACACGCCGGATCCTCCACTGGTTCCCAAGGATGACTTCGTGGAGATGCCACGGATCATGCCCCTTCCATCGCCACCAGAACCAAACCACAGCCAAGGCAACACTAACAAAGATGTTGAATGTTATATTTGCACGAATGAAAAAACCAAGCACTGCACGAAGTACAACAAATGGTAAAGTAGAGACTTCGGCAACAGCATCACCTCCAACAGTCCAAGGTGAACCAGTGTGACCACAAATCTCCACAGCTGAACCGGCTTGAGGACCAGCCCATTCTTGAGGCGGTCACCCATTAGACTGGACTTATAACGCTGTTCATACGTTCAAAAAGTCAAACACTTCTGTATTATAACCAGTAGTTGTTTATTGTTCCAGATATCGTCTGACCGGACCACTGTTCAAGTTTTTTTTTCTCTCTCGCATCCATGTTTTGTTATGGTACAACCTTGTTAGTGTGACGCACCCGACATCGCCCCATGTAAATAGTTACGTCATATACACACGCTGTACACAACACACACACACACTCTTCGATGCACTCACGACACAATTATATTTATAACCACGTAGGCACATATCTTTGTAAAAAAGGGGGATGTCATGATATTCAAACACACACATCATGATAGACACTCCAACAGACAAATCAGAACACACAACACCACAACCAATGACAGAAAGATATAAAAGCACAGACATGACCCCCGGTGGTCAGTATTAGCTGCAGAGGAGGACCAGGACAGATCTGCTACCAAACACACTCAGGGAGACAGCACGTGCAGAGTATCCAGAACGAACTGTATTATAAGAGTTAAAATAAAATAGAGTTGTACCACATACAACTGTGTTGGCTCATCTGTGCACCAGAGCACCCAACACCACAAAAAATAGATATATTTTGTAAAAGGGCACAATGTTCCAATGGTCCCCCAGACATGAGCAGGAATGGCAAGTGTTACAAATCTCCTTGACTACAGCACCAGTTGTAAAGTTTTTTGACCCTGCGAAAAAGACCAAAATTTCAACCGATGCATCTAACAATGGCCTGGGAGCGGTGTTATTGCAGTAGAATGCAGAAGCCAGCTGGCTGTCTGTGTCATATGCATCCAGATCAATGTCAGAGACTGAGCGCAGGTATGCGCAAATTAAAAAAGAATGCCTTGGGTTAATCAAGTGGTTTGGCCAACTTCCACATGCCACTCGCCTCAATTGTACAGAAGAATTTGAGCGAAATGTCTCCGAAGATACAGCGCATAATGATGAAGCTCCAGCGCTACGATTTTGACCTAATCGCCACCAGGCAAGCATCTCATTGTCGCTGACACGCTTTCTTCAGTCACAGGCATTAAAGAGATTCCCTGGTTGATGAGAATGTGCAAGTCCATGTTAATCTCGTCACTGCATCTCTTCCAGTCTCTGATGATCAGTTGCGTCTAATCAAGTAAGAAGCAGCCAAGGACAGAGTCATACAGAAAGTAATAAAGTATCTCGGCGAGGGATAGCCTGTTCGGGTTATTACAATGTGAGGGCAGAGTTGAGTGAGGCGAATGGATTTCTACTGAGACAGCGCAGGACTGTGATTACACATTCCGCGAGGCCACTCATTCTGATCCATGAAGGGCACCTGGGTATTGAAAAGTGCAAGCGCAGGGCCAGGGATACAGTTTATTGGCAAGGCATCACCCAAGACATTGCAGTCATGGTTGATAACTGTGACACTTGTCAGAAGTTCCAGTGCAGGCAGAGCAAAGAGCCGATGCACATGGGTGAAATCATCACAACTCCTTGGCAACGGCGTCACGGTGGCCCAGTAGTTAGCATTGTTGCCTATGGCACTGAGGACCAGGGTTCGATCCAGGCCCTGGGTAACTGTCTGTGTGGTGTTTGCACATTCTCCCCATGTCTGCATGGGTTTCACCCCCACAACCCAAAGATGTGCATGTTAGGTGGATTGGCCACGCTAAATTACCCCTTAATTTGAAAAAAAATAATAATTGGGTACAACTCCTTGGCAGAAGGTGGGCATGGATCTTTTTCAATGGAAAAGAGTACCTTTTAGGCATTGACTACTTCTCTAATTATCCGGAGGTAACACAGCTAGCGAGCCCGACTGCTCGGTGTGTTGTCCAACATGCTAAGGAGATTTCTGCCTGGCATGGGATATCAAACACTGTTATGACTGACAATGGTCCCTGCTTCAAAAACTATTAGTGTACTGAGTTCGCCTCTCATTATGACTTAAAGCACATTACTTCAAGTCCTTTATATCCTCAGTCAAACGGGAAAGCAGAAAAGTGCATGCACATTGTTAAACAGCTGCTGAAAAAAGCCTTTGACAGCCAGGAATACATGTATCTGCCACTTTTAAGCTGTCATTCTGCACCACTTGCCAATGGGCTGTCACCAGCGCAACTGCTGATGAATCTGCAGCTAGGAACGACCCTGCTTTCCATTATGATTCACCTTGTAGATCGAGGACTGGAGCGGAAACTGCTTCTTCAGAAAACGAGGCAGAAAGGGTTCTACAGTAGGTCCACAAGGAAGCTCCAGCCAGTGTATCCAGGTGACAAGGTTAAACTGGAGTATGCTAATGGAAACGGATGGTCAAGGCAGGTCCACATTCGTTTTTCATCATCACTGAGGAGAAACCGAAGAGCGCTGTTGAAAGTTCAACATCCTTTCATATTGAGCCCAACAGAAGAGTTGGTTTGTAATCGACTCACTTGAAGAGGATACAGACCACCAATCAGAGCCTGCACTCAAAGAAACATCCGCAGCAATAAATACAGAACAAGCAGGAACACCAACAATAAATGAAGGTGGAACACGATGCCTATTCAGCCATTGCTTAGGAGATCAACCAGATTACGTTGTAAACCTGAGAGACTGAACTTGGAGTGAACTGTGTAGTTACATGCATGAAATTATGCATACATGTTTGGTGGAGCACAGTTATATTTGTATATGTTACATGTTTCAAATTGTTATGCATATTATGTTTGGTGAAGCATAGTTACATTTGTAAATGTTAACACTTCCAAAGGAAGGGGCAGGTGGTGATATGCATATGCACAGTAATGTATATAGTTATCTATTAATGTATATAGTTATCTATATGACCTCCGACCAGCAGGTGGCGATAGAATCAACCATGTGACATCAGAGATCCAGCAGTTGGTAGTAAGTCATACTAGAGGCCAGTCGCATGAGAAGTAGCTCCAAGAAAATTTGCTCATTCCTTACCGTTTGTATTATTGTTAGTTATCTTTCCACATGGTAATTTTGTCAATAAACTATCATACTGGTAAAGAACTAGATGTTCAGTGTACATCTTTACAATGGCCACAACACAGAGCACAACAATTGTGATTCTAGTTGAGAGTAGGTAATTCAGCACTGTCCAGGGATTGAAATAGAAACCTATTTGGCTCAGCTCCACCCTGGAATGCACTTTGCAAATTGAGGTACTGGGAAGGTCCAAATATACTGCATTACACATGACCCAAAATCTTATTTTGGTTGAATTATTATAGAAATGTAAAAACTATAAAAATACATTACCACAAAATCAACAATAATGGTTCTTTTGATGGGTTTTAGTTCATTGTTCACAGTGAGCAAACGGTAAAGAACTAGAGAAAAGAAAACAACAATTAATCCACATTACTATTTCTGCTTTCATAATAAACTTGCACACACTTTTACTTATATGTTATAAAAGACTATACATTAAAACAAAATCAAATCACATAATAAATAAGGCTGAGTTTCCTGCCAACACAGTGCCGGCTCCAAGCACGGGCAGTGCGAACACGTTGCCCCCTTCGTCATTTTGATTTGAACTCATCCTTTGTCGGTTATTTAAATTAGAATCGTCAATGTGGGAAATTGCCCAGGTCGGCCCTGTACACAAAAAGCAGAACAAATCTAACCCTGCCAATTGCAGTCTGTAACGTTCCAGGCAAGCATGGAAGCAATGACTTTAAGAACAACTCAAATTTATTTTACCTATTGTGCTCCACCTCCTACTCTCTGAAGGGTCTCGTAGACATAGACCGCGTCACCTGCCACAAATTTGTTGTTGATCTTTGTGCTTCAGCCTGTTCCTGCCAACCGCGGACCTTTTCCCCGACGTCTGACAGGGCGAAGCTCAACCTTCTGCGCAGCCAATGACCCATTAACAATTCCGAGGATGTCACGCCAATGGTGGCGTGGTATGTGATCTGGTAACAGAAAAGGTAATGGTTCTCCGGGGAACTGGAGGTCTGTTATCGCATGCCGAGCTTAAATGTCTGTTCAGCCCGTTTGGCCAACCCGTTGGATGACGGGTGGTAAGGTGCAGTCCGCACATGATGGATCCTGTTTCGCTTCAGAAAGTTGGTGAATTCCGCATGCGTACAAGCTGTGCTGTTGTCCGATACCAACACTCCTGGAAGCCCATGCACGCGATAATGCTAAAGGTTTGTCTGAGCTGCTCAGCATTGACCCGCAACGTCCATCCAATTCAAATGGGCGCCCATAATAATTGGATATATGGCTCCTTGAAAAGGCCCTGTGAAATCCAGGTGCATGTGGCACTATTGTTGGCCCGGCCTCTCCCGTGGGTGGAGTGGAGCTTTAGGGGGGTAGCTTCTTGTATCTTGGCAGCGAATACATTGTTTTAGTTAAAGTCTTGATATCTGTGTCTATTCCAGGCCACCATACATAACTCCTGATCAACATCTTAATTTTGGAGACTCCCAGGTGTCCGCTGTGGAGGTCTTTTAGGATTTCCCTGGCCTCGCTTGGACACGACCACCCGGGAGCCCCACTGCAGGATGCTATCCACCACACTGAGTTCGGCCACCTTTGTGATTAACGTGCGCAGATCCACCGTGAGAGCATGATGCTGGGCCCTGTACAACAATATGTGGCAGTCCCGCGCCAACAATGGGTCCTTCCGTGTCCATGCCTGTACCTGGGCCGTCGTAAATGGCAAGAAGTACATAAATCAATTACCTTGTGTGATGTGGCAAGCGTCGGTGCGCTGGTGGGCAACGGGAGTCGACTGAGGGTGTCCGCTTACAGAATCTTTGTTCCTGGACGATGTGCCATTCATATGTCATCAGAAGCGGGTGGTCGCCATTGGGGGGGATTGGCCTATCCTCCTGAAAAACTCCATCAGGGCTTGTAGTCCGTGTAAGCCATAAATGTATGCCGGTGGAATCACTTCACCCCGAAGACCAACGCCAAACCTTCCTTTTCGATTTATGCATAGTTTTGCCGCCAGCATTGGTGAAGCAAATGCAATGGGCCGTTCCATCATCCATTCGGTGTGCCAGAACAGCCCCGATGCCGGAAGGCAAGGCATCGCATGTTCACAACAAGGGCTTGGACGGGTCAAAATCAGTCAGCGGATGCGAAGGTGATAGTCGCAGCTGCACCCCATCGAAAGCCATCTGTGGTGGCAGGTTCCAAACCCATCATTGGCCTTTTTATATTAACAGATGCAGTGGGGCCAATACTTTCGTGAACTTTGGAATAAACTTGTCGGAGGCCTCTCAGATGTTACCCAGTCCGTCTTGAAAGATGCCCGTAAAGCGTGACAACACCGCATCCGACCATTGGGCTACATGCGGCACACCTGTTGCCAATCCAGCCGGAGGCACTTCAGCCAATCTTGCCTCAATAAACTGGAGCTCAAACTTTTCACTACCACCAATGGTAGGTTTGCTAAATGTGTCCTGTATTGCACAGGGACTTCTGAGGTGCCCGCGATCTCCATGGGCTCCCCTGTGCATGTTGCCAGCCGTGCAATCCCAAGCCGTCAATGCCCGAACGGGCTTGATCAGAAGTGTGGCGGCTGATTACTGAGACCACGGCCACGGTATTGAGCTCCATCAGGACAGGGAACCCATTGATTCAAACCGTGACCAGGCTTGGTGCCACCTGTGGTGCCGCGACACAATAGAGGTGGTGGGCACCGTCCGCCTGGTCTTCCACGAAATGGGCCGGTCCCCTAGGACAGTCATCGGGGGTGTAGCGGGAGGCGGGATCCCCGCTAGTGTCTGTTCTGCCGGCTCCTCCAGATTCCAATGCGTACATCCTGCAGGTCGGGTGTCTCCAGCATCGGGAGTGCCGGCGTCTCTCGCCGGGAAAATGCTGAAGCTGGTCCTGGCCTCGAGGAGTGCGTCCCAAATGACAGGGAGTCCTGAACTTCTGCACGGGGAGAGGGGGCTCCTTGTCCAGCTGGGCACCCTATACTGACGGTGGCCATTCCGCAAAGCTCCTGGGCATCGCACTTTGGGACAAGGATATTCCAGTTGCCTGCTTTAAAGCGTTTCCCCCAGCAAGCATTCTTGGGTTGCCGCATCGCAGATGCCAGAGAGCAACTGGTCTCTGAGCGCCTCGAATAAGGTTTCGCAGAACTCGGCCAGTTTTCTTAAATGTCCAAAGTCGGTCACAGGCTCTTCCAGGGTGTACAGACTACGGCGGACTATCAGTGGCAGCTTAGATCAAAATGGTTGCTTACCAAGGAAACTAACTCCGCAAATTGGCAAGTGACGTGCGAATCCGGTAAAGTTAAACTCTTAATGATACAGTAGGTGTCTGCCCTGCAGACTGTAAGGAGGGTCGTGTTTGTCTTTCATTGCGTACAATGTTGAGCCAAATGAAAGTGCATCCGTTTGCTATATTGGGTCCAGTCACCCATCTCGGCATTGAACGCCACTAACTTTCTGATTAGTGGCACACTCGCAGGCTGGATGGAGGCCTCCTGAGGCCTAATCGAGATGGGCCTAATCCAGAGGAAGTGGCGTCTTCTGGAACTCCACTTTACCCTCGTCGCCAGTGTAAAGTTCCAGGCGAGCAACCACACAGAAGCGATGACTGTAAGAAAAGCTCAAATTTATTTCACCTATTATACTACACGTCCCACTCCCCAAAGTTTCTCCCACGCCCTTGACATCAAGGCTACGTTTGACCAAGTGCGACTCAATGGGAAGGGGGACAAAACGCTCCACTGGTTGGAGGTCAGTCATCTCAGTTCTCGGATATCATTGCAGGAGTTCCTCAGGGAAGTGTCTTTGGCCCAACCATCTTCAGCTGCTTCAGCAATTAGCTTCTTTTCATGATAAGGTCAAAAGTGACTTCCGGTGGTGGTTATGGGCTGAGCAGCTGCACGAAAGGCGGCTCTCGTCTAAGGATTTTGACTACGGCCTTTTAACCCCAACAAAGACCAAAAGTAATGTAATTCACCCCAGTCTAACCCCTGCACTGTCGAGCAGGGTGGAAAAAAAACAGCCAAAAAGCCAGTAGAGACAAGGGAGAGAAACCTGAGCCTCGGTTAGGGAGAAACGGTAGCATAGTGGTTAGCACTGTTGCTTCACAGCGCCAGGGTCCCAGGTTCGATTCCCGGCTTGGGTCACTGTCTGTGCGGAGTCTGCACGTTCTCCCCATGTCTGCGTGGGTTTCCTCCGGATGCTCCGGTTTCCTCCTACAAGTCCCGAAATACGTGCTTTTTAGGTGAATTGGCCATTCTGAATTCTCTCTCCGTGTATCCGAACAGGCGCTGGAATGTGGCGACTCGGGATTTTCACAGTAACTTCATTGCAGTGTTAATGTAAGCATACTTGTGACACGAATAAAGATGATTCTGAGTATTATTTCATCAACTTTGACAAGGACCAAGCCCAACCAAATGCCAGGGCAACAGGATTCTCCGCCATTGGCGGTATGGCCCAGGTCCAGGGGCTGATGGAATGCACACATGTCATGGTGTGCACACACACCAGGCCAGCTGGCAGTGCACTACATCAACGGGACAGGGTTACACTCTCTAAACATCCAGCTCGTGTGCGTCCACCAGATGCAGATCATGCACGTGTGTACACACTTTCCAGGGAGTGTACACACAGCTAAATCCTGGGGCAGTCAGACATTCCTGGCCTCTTTGAGGACCACCCCAGGATGGGTGTTTGGCTCTTGGGGGATAAGGGGTACCCATTGAGGAGCTGACTAATGACGCCACTATGTAGGCCGGAGACAGAAGGGGAGACCCAGTACAATGAGCCCCATGTCGCCACCGGGCTGCCATTGAGCGGTGCACTGGACTGCTTACAATGCGCTTCCGATGCCTCGACCGCTCTGGTGGTGCTCTGCAGTACACCCCACAGAGGATCGCCAGCTTTGTGGTGGTCTGCTGTGTCCACCAAAACATGGCACAGCAGTGGGGAAATGAGCTGGAGGTGGGGGATGAGGAACACGGAGGAGGAGAGCAACGACAAGGATGATGAGGAGGAGGAGTTGGACGACGAGATCCTGGGGAGAAAATGGAGGACCAGCCAGAGGCTGCAGGACAGGCAGCAGCGGCAAGTGTCCGGCAAGCCTGGAGGGCCAGGGTGGCCCTCATACTCGCCCGCTTCACATAGGACGTGGCCTGGCCCATCATCGCTACCATCCCCCACCCATCCGCATTTCCCACCCTCCCAGGATCTGTTGTGCATCAATCCAGGCTGCTGGGGCTGGTCGGCACTGTCAGCGGGGTCACTGTTGAGGTCTGGCGGTGATGATAACCCACAGAGAGATGAACGCTGGTGCTCCTCAATGTATGCCATAGTCTGACCCGGCTTACTCACTCTTCCAACTTCTTCCATCGGGCAGGAGATACAGAAGTCTGAGAACACGCACGAACAGACTCAAAAACAGCTTCTTCCCCACTATTACCAGACTCCTAAATGACCCTCTTATGGAGTCACATCATTAACTCTACACCCCTGTATGCTTCACCCGATGCCGGTGCTTATGTAGTTACATTGTATAGCTTGTGTTGCCCTATTATGTATTTTCTTTTATGTATTTTCTTTTATTTCCTTTTCTTTTCATGTTCAGAATGATCTGTTTGAGCTGCTCGCAGAGAAATACTTTTCACTGTACCTCGGTACACGTGACAATAAACAAATCCAATCCAATCCTGTCTGTCTGCTGAGTGCTCGCTCACATCCATTGGGAGGGGGTACCGGCTGCCCTGCGTCATTTGCTGTGCCAGCCCTGGCGGCTCCCCAATGTTTGCACCATGGTGTTGGTGCCTTCAGAAGGGTTGGGAGGAGGGGCTGGAGGGTTGAAGGGAGGATGAAGGTGTACATGCAGGCTGCCCGCGTGGTGGTGGGGGGGGAGGGTGCGGTGATGACAACTCACCCAGTGTAGGTCATTGACCTTCTTGTGGCACCAGAGGTAAGTCCTCCTGATCACGCTTCCCAAGCTGACGGCCGCTGCCATGGCGGCACTGGTGGTTCACCCTCCGGGACTGTCGGGGGAACAGGACATCCTTCTTGGTCTCGACTGCAATGAGGATCCTCCCCAGGTCCGCGTCTCCAAACCTCAGGGCCAAGCGTCTTGGCTCCTTGGCTGCGAGCTGAGTGTGGTCCGCTGTGCAAGTGCTGCTCAACCCCGTTAGCCAGGGGCTGGCGAGTGCGGTTCTGGCGAATCGTTGGCGAGCCTTCATTTGCAGCATGCCGCCTGTGGGGCCTCATTAAGTGGATCATTTACCCCACCTCATACAGGCACGGAACCCCCCAGGCCCGATTACCAGCGTGGGCAAAATGCCACCTGCCAGCCTGGCAGTGCCCTGATAGGGTGAACTGTGCCATGGTAAATGACACCCGTCCGATTCGATCTGGAGCCGGCAGAGTTAACTCTGCAAGTCTGGGTCCTGCCCATTGCAGATCTAACGAGATATCTTGAGGCAAACGACCGTCGAAGACGCCTCTTGCGGGGTCTACCGTCCGTGTCCCCTCCGATTCCCGGGGGTCATAGACGGTAAATCATGCCCAGAGTGTGTGTGTGCGCATGATGTGCGTGAGTGCATATGTGTGTGTATGCATGTGCGTGGGAAAGTGCGCGCATGTGTGTGAGCGTGAGAGTGCATGTATGTGAGAGTGCATGTGTGTGAGATCGATTGTATGTGGGAGAGAGTGCATGGTATGTGTGAGAATGGATGTGTGTGCGTGTGTGAGTGTGTGTTCGAGGGCACATGTGTGAGTATATGCATTATAAAATTCTACCAATCTCAATTTTGAATTTCATAATTGCTATTTGCGGAAGCGAGTGCCAAATTTCCACCGCCTCTTGCACGAAGAAGTGTTTCAATGTTTGGCTTCAGTGTGTTTAATGCAGACACTGTTATCCCTGAAATGAGAGTTCCATTTTCCGTTCCTAACGTCTCTCAACTTGATAAGCTATGGCCTCTTCAACCTCCTATTTGCACCTGACACATTCAGCACTGTTCTTTACTTGTGTATTGGAGATATATCAGAAAATTTGCAGCTATAGTTACCAGTTTGAGATGGTGTATAGATTGGTTTATCAGTCTGGATAAATATGTGTCCCATTTGATATGAAATAAGGATGATTCTCTCCAACTGAAACGCTGTTGATGTTGCTTCCAACTGTGCATACTGGGGCAATCTGGATACATTTGGAATTCTGTCTCTGGGTATCTGGAAAGAAGCATATTAAGAAATATCAATTAAAATAGGTATAGCTATTATGTAACTGGTCATATTGCACCGAGCAACCCCTTTAATATCCCTCGTTGGCCTTCGAAATTCCTTAAGTCTTCACCAGTGAGCAGTATAATGAGGCCTAATTTCAGATAGTCCTCTGGTCTCCCACTCTAGCTCAGAGGTCATTCCCTGCACAATGTTTCCAGGTCATGGCCCTCGAGAGACATTCCAGCTTCTGTTCTTCTTTGTTGGTATAGGATGGAGACAATGTCAAGCTTGCTGAGCTGCTGTAATGCAGGCAAGTTACACAGTGTAGCACCATCGATCACACACGAGGCGAGACGTAAAGAACTTCAATCGAGGCTTTATTGAGCAGACTTGTTCAGACTTGTTCCCCAGCAGCTCAGTCACAGAATGCAGCTGCGGGGAGTAAAACGGGTTCTTATACCCCGCCTATCTGGGTGGAGCCCAGTAGGCGGCAGATCCAATCGGGACCCAGCATCTGTCCTCCAATTGCTCCTCGGCATTCATGGTGTACCGTATTACCCCTAATACATACCACCACACACAGCAACCACAATCCAAGGTATTGGGGTCATGAATCAAGCAAGGTGCTTTGACCTGGGTGGGAAGAAGTGCTGGAACTTCAACTATTCAGGTATTTAATAGGCATGCCATCACAACCCTCACATCAGCTTTGTTGATGGTAGAAAATATCTGACTGGCTGGCAGTTGAGCCACTGGTTTGTTGACTCTGTTTTCCATTGGGTGTGATATAGTTAGCTCAGTTATGGTCTGGTCAATGATGTGGATGAGGTGATGCCAATAAAATTGCCAGGAGATAACTTCTTTCCAATCCTTAGTCATGAAAATGTATGCATAACGAGGACTGCGAGGGTTTCTGTTGGAAATCCTGCCATCCGGCTACCATTTTCGGCCTGATAGCAGCGGGCCACCCTCCCCCCCCCCCCACCCCCGCCCCTACTCCATTTCAATTCAGCCCCCCACCCCCGGATTTTCTGGGTACCCCCATCCCCCAGTATGGGGGTGACCTGACGCCTCCGAGAGACCTCTAGAGAAAGAGACCCCCCCCCCCACAGAGACACCTTGAATAAAGAGAACTCCCACAGAAAACCCACCCACAAAGACCCCCAAAAGAAACCCCCCACAGAAACAATCTAAAGAGACCCATCACAGAAACACAGAACATCAGCTTTGTTTGAATCAGTAATACCCACATGGCCTGTGACCATTTCATTTGTTTAGCCACCTTCTCAAATGAAATGAAAAAGGCTTCGACCTCCTTCTCGTCAAACCTTGGCAATGCTTGGACATATTTAAATTCCCACCAAACCTTCGATTTTGACTCTCTTTCTCACTATCATCCAACTGTACGTTTCCCTTTACGCCTGCCAATTTTAACTGACTGTCATGTTTCATGGCCATTTTCTGAAGTTCAAACTCTCTCTCTTTATCTTTTTCCCTGATCTGCATTTCCCATTCTCTTTCTTTTTGTTCTGCTAGGGCTATTCTTTCTGTTTCCCTTTCTTCTTTCTCTTTTTCCTCTCTATCTCTTTCGTATTCAAGCTGCTTTAATTCTTTCTCATGTTCCATTTGTTTCATTTGTAACTGAATTTTTGCCATTTCCAATGAGTCAGACTGTATCTCAGGCAATTTTAAATGCGTAGCCACCGCCATAATTACCTCATCTTTTCATATTTTGTCAGGTAATGTTAACTGCAATGTTTTTGCCAACTCTAAAAGCCTGTTTTTAGTCTCTGTCCGTAAGGTACTGTGTGTGACCGTCTCCACACACTAAAACTTCAGAGCCTCTAAAAGAGCCATTGTCCACCACACACTCCCCACTTAAACCAGAATACAACACCTGAAAAACAACCACCCCTCATTGTCTTTAGGTTCACTAAGCCAATCCAATAGATAGACTTTTATCCCCCTCAAGCCCCCAATTTGTTATGGGTCAGGGTTTAAAGAACCCCAAAGTGTATCATGAAGTTCACCTGACCCACAACTTTTAATAGATTGTGGTGTGGGGAACACACGGCCCACTCTACAGGTGTGGTACAGCAGAAATTGAAAAGTATTTTTGAAAGCAAAACAATGTTTATTCTATGAACTCAAGTTAACCTTTTTAAAACATACAGTGAACATCTTAGCAACCATTAATTCAAATACAACCCCTAAAGAATACAACACTAAGTAATCCTTAATAACTTCCTAAACAACATCCAGACAAAAGAAACACCTTTTAACAGAAGCACATTAGGTTTACATTCACTACGGAGAACATTTATAATTCTGAATTCACCAAATGATCAATAGATAGTCTTTTCATGGCAGAGAGGTCAACAGTTCACCTGCTCTGTCTGGCTTCAGCTCCAACATTGAAAACAAAACTAAAACACACCCTGCAGCCTGCTCAAAAACAAAAGTTAAAAATTGATAGCTAGCCCAGCTCCACCCACACTCTGACATTACAGCAGTAGTAAACACCCATTTCTTAAAGGTACTCTCACATGACACAAAGCACTGGGGAATTTAAGTTCAGTTAATAAAATAAACGTTGAATAAAAAATCTGGCATCAGTAATGGTGACCGTGAAACTGTCAGATTGTTGTAAAAACTCGAGAATCACAAATGTTCTTTTGGGAAGGAACTCTGCCACATATTAGGGCGTTTAGGGCAGCATGGTAGCACATGTGGATAGCACTGTGGCTTCACAGCACCAGGGTACCAGGTTCGGTTCCCCGCTGGGTCACTATGCGGAGTTTGCATGTTCTCCCCGTGTGTGCGTGGGTTTCCTCCGCGTGCTCCGGTTTCCTCCCACAGTCCAAAGATGTTCAGGTTAGGTGGATTGGCTATACTAAATTGCCCTTAGTGACCAAAAAGGTTCGGAGGGGTTATTGGATTACGGGGGTAGGGTGGAAATGAGGGCTTACGTGGGTCGGTGCAGACTCGATGGACCGAATGGCCTCCTTCTGCACTGTATCTTCGATGTTCTATGTACTATAAATGTCTGACCGATATGTGATTTCAGATCCACAACAATGAAGTTGGCTCACAACTGCTCTCTGAACTGGCCAAGCATGCCATTCAGTTAAGGATGATTGGGGAAGGATGATAAGGGACCAGGGCATGCGTAAGAAACTGGAAGGGGCAAGCAGGTATAATGACGAGAAACTGGGTATGTGAGAGTGATGCTTCCTCTCCGTGGTAAAGAAGCAGATCATCAGGTGCAAGACACGCTCAGCGTTGCTGCAGATCTTTCCCATTCCTCACTCCTGAGCTGTGGCGGTTTCCAGAGCCATTTTCCACTTCATCTGGGGGTCAAAAACGGTCCGCGTTCGAAGGAACACAATGTACAAAAGTTTAGATAAAAGGGGAAAAAAACATGCCCAACTTCGCCCTGATCCTGATGGCCACCTTTGTGCATGGCTGCAGCAAGCTGTGCTTAGATCCTCATTGCGCAAACACCCAGTGTCACTATGTGCTGGGGTTCTACCTGCCCCCAGCGTTGCGAAGGATGGGTCTGGCAACGCTGCCACAGAACATTCAAAGTAGTTGGACCGTGCTGTACCACATGTCCCTCATAGACACATCTACGCAGAGAAACACTTTATACCACAAGTCCATCAGACAGTGGTCTGCACATATGTCCAGAAGCCTTTCAGGAAAAAGGAGATGGTGGATCCTGTCAGCTGGTTCACTGTGCAGACTGTCAAGGTCATTTGGCAGAACGGCTCATCATCAGAACTTTCAAACCAAAGCACCAAGGCCTAGCTTGGATGGTGGTGAAAAAGGCCCTCCCCCTCTGATCAATCCTACAAGCCGGGAGTCTCTCCCCATCTGCACAGAGCCCTCGAGGTGACTGTCGTGGGGAAGAGACGGTTGTCCACCTCCTCGTAAAATGTGCTTTTGCAAAGAAGATCTGGAGAGAGAGATAAGGAGATTTTTGTTGATGTTCATCACGAGCAGTTCAGTGATGCAGGACTTTGTGCTCCAAGGGCTGTTCCCAGGAATGTACACCAAGACAAACATCAGCTGTTGCTTGAGGACTTGATGAAAGACGCTCTTTGGTCTGCTCGAAATTTGTTGATCTTCCAGTGTTGCGGATTGGTACATTCTAAAGTCCGGGGATACTGAGAGATGTACTAAAACAGGAAGCAGCCGCTGCAGAGGCGCAGAGGGACAAGGTCATTCTCTAAGACATTTCAGCCATAGTGAACTGAGAGGCTGGGAATTGTATAGAACCTCCTTGGGCTGTATGACTTACATTGAATGTATGCAGTGAATATTATATGCATCACAATTGTATTGAAGAACCACAGAATGCAACTTGATCTAGGTAGTCAACTTAAATTACCTTTGGCAACATTTCCATAGAATCCTTAGTGCAGAAAGAGGCCATTCAGCTGGCTAGTGAGTGGCCATTTTGAAATGTTTTTAATGTTCTTTCAGATATTTTACAAATGAAAGTATATTTTTGCAAAAAATAAGGTGATAAATATTGATCTTACCAGTAATTTGCCATGAATTAATTTTTAAAAAATGATTACATGGTTCAATATACGTGAAGTCAGGATGTCAATATCAGACTCCTGCCAGAAGTCGAGAAGGGAAAAAAAATCAGGTCCCTAATAACTAAAGAAGTTCCTTGTCAACCTTTTATGTGACAGAATCTGCCAGCACCATGCAAATAAGGTGACCCCTCAATGATCCTGTGAAACCTGGCAGGATCACAGCTCAAGGCTACGAGCAGATGCATAACCCAAGGTTGTTCAGCTCCTAAATGTTTGGAAAACAAACCAGAAAGGGTTTGTTAAAGCATTTGAATGAAGCTTTCTGCATTTGAAATTGATCAAGTCGGTATCAATACTTGACCCTCAAAATTTGTACGTGTCAAAGAACGACAGGTGCAATGGGGGAAACGTTATGTACATAAGACTTACAGAATGGAATAGAATGCTGCCATAAAATCCCAGTGCAGGAGGCTATTCAGCCTATTGAGACTGCACCAGCCCTCTGAAAGAGCACCCAAACTAGGCCCCAAAATAGTGCGGAATTCTCTGAAAATGGGGCTATGTCCCCACGCCCGCGGGAAAACGGGTGCAAATTACTCTGGACTTTCTCCTTCGTTTTGAAGGGGGCTTGCAGGGTCCCGGAGTGCTCCACGAGATCTGGCTGCCGAAAAGGGGCCCTGCAATTCTGGCCACGGGTCCGCCCATGCGCCTGGCGGCCGCGCGCAACATGGCGGACCCACACAGCAAGCCGGCCTCAACAATATAGGGCCCCCCCCCCCCCCAGATCGCGCCCGCCCACCGATCAGTAGCCCCTGACCGGAACCCAGGCCGTACTGGAAGCCCCCCCACTGGTGGCGATCCCACCCCCCCACCCCCCACCCAACCAGGGCGGCCGTGGACTGTGTCCGTAGCCGCCACTCCAAGTTCCACGCCGGCAGGAACTCGGCCAGCTGCCAGCTGAGAATCGCCGCGGGGTCCTCTTTCAATGGCCCCCAACCGGCGCCGAATTGACCACGCGCGCACGCATGGCACCAATTCTCCGGTCCACGGAAGGCACTGGACCCGATCACGGGTCTGATGCCCCATTCTCCGCCTCCGGGCCGAGTGCGATTTTGGCATGGAGCCTCGGAGAATCCCGCCCCCAGACTCTCTAAATGAGGTGAAGGAACAGCGGGACCTCGGTGGTTATGTACACAGGTTATGGAAGATTGAAGGGCATGGTGAGAGTGCAGTTAATAAAGCATATACTATTAATGTTTATTAATATTGGCGTTGTGTACAGGAGGTCATGTTGAACTTGTATAAGGCACTAGTTAGGCTTCATCTGGTGTCCTGTGTCAAGTTTTGAGTGCCACACTTGAGGAAGGATGTGAAGGCATCAGAGAGAGTACAGAAGTTTCACAAGAATGATTCAGGGATAAAGAATTGTAGCTATAAGGATAGATTAGAGAGGTTGGGATGGCTTTCCTTGGCGGAAATATGAAGGCTGAGAGAAAACTTGACAGACATGTTCATAATCCTGGGGTATGAACAGGGTAAATAGTGTTCGCAGTCAAGGGAGTATCAAGAACTAGAGGGCACAGATTTAAAATAATTAGTGAAAGGAGTAAAAGAGGAGTAAGGAAAGCTTTTTTCACGCAGAAGGTTGTTGGAATCTGGAACGCACTTCCTGAGAGCATGGTGGAGGCTGGTTAGATCGAGCTATTCAAAAGAGAATTGGATTGCTGTCTAAAAAGAAAGAACGTGCAAGGTTACTGGGATAAGGCAGGGGAGTGGAACTAGGTAGAATGCTCTTTCAGAGAGCCAGAGCAGATTCAATACGCCAAATGGACTCTTCCTGCACTGTAAAGGTTCTGTGATTTTGATTACCAGAAAATGTAACGCTTTCGTCGATAAACAGTCTTGGTTGCTGGCCATGAGGAAAATGTCATTCTGCAATACTTTCACAACACTGTCAAGAAATATGAACTTACTGATTTCAGAGTGGAGGTTAGGAACTACAAATTCTGACATGCCTGATAAATGTCCTCACATGCATAAATTGGAAGTGGGCTGCAAGTGCACAGTTCAGCATTGTGAGATCTTTGTGCCAGGAACATGTGTCCAGTGCAATTCTATGGGGAAAAAGCCGGTACAAAGACCCAATCATGGGATGCAGGAATGGGTGCGTAACACAGAGGATTCCCAGGATAGGAAGCGGGCACAGTGAAAGAGAGGGAACCCACGGATAGGGGACAGGGAGAACCGAGGAAAGAGCCCCCTGGGAGCAGACAACCAGTTGAAGAGACCATTGGCAGGCCACCAGGCGGAACCATAACAGAGAGAAACCACTGGGTTGAGGCGCGAAGAAAGAGACTCCAAGCAGTAAACGTGCTGCATTTGACAGGCTTCAAGCAGCGATCGTTCAGAAGCACTGGAGAACTGAAAATGCAGCAGAAGATCAGTGATTCCATGCTGCAGGCCGCCAGAGCAAAGTGAATAAAAAGCTAGAGTTATGCCCAGGAGTTGGCGCTGCCATCATTATGGAAAGAGACGATCCAGGGGATGGCATGGCAGACCTACGGGTGCTGGGGCTCCACCCCCCCATCCCAGGGATGCCCCCCCTCCCTCTGATGGCTTCGACACCCCCCCCCCCGACCATCCCCCTGGGGTCTCTACCACCCCTTATGTTCTCCGCCCCCCCACACTCCCTCCCCACCTGCAGATCACTGAGCCAGCAACCCCAGTGCCCCCTGGCTCACTGCCTAGGATCGAAGTTGGCTACACACCTCCTCGGATCCACTCTGCAGCCATTCTGCCAGCCTCACAATTTCTACACTGGTGTACTAACCGGCGCCCGCGTATCCACTTGCTGGGGAAGGGGTTAGATAGGGGGTAATTCCTGTTAATGGTACGGAGATTGGCTTTAATTGGTGATTATTAGTTTCTCGCCAAGCCAAGGTCCTCATCTTGCCAATGGGCCAGTTAGATCGCAAGCCGATCGGCGGCCGGCGTGTTTCTCGATTTTGGCCTCTCTTAGGGGACAAGATTAAAACCCTGGAAAGTGAGTAGTCATTGAAGCAGCTTGAGTTGAAGCAACCGTTGGAGGGAATTTCAAGGTTATATCTTCAAAAGTGAAGATAGTTTTAACAAGGCAGTGTAACTCACAGTGAGCACTGACGTTTGGGTGGCTTGCTGAGCAATTTATGGGCTATCTTGGTCATATTTGCAATTTGATGCGTAGTGTGGGTGTTAGACAGTTTGCTTGTTAAGTCACATGCACCTCATGTTGATTCTAAATATTGGGAGATTGATATTATAAACGGTTTTGTTTTTCGGACTTTGAATAGTTTATTTTGTTTGATCATAATCTGTAAAAACTTGTGGTTTTAATCTCTGAGTAAATAACTGGAATCTCAAACTTGGTCTACTTTAAACAAGAAATTATTTGTCCCCAGCCAGATCATCCAAATAATTGGAGGTCTCATCCACAATCATGACAAAAGTGTTGTGCTTCAATCTGACCCCAATCAGCATACTGAATGACCCAGGTTTTTCTGAAGGGGAACATCTCAGCATGATTCAGATGTTACCCCTCACACTTCAGCTTAAAAGCTTTTGCTCTGCAGGTTCCAGAAGTCATGATGTGGAGATGCCGGCGTTGGACTGGGGTGAGCACAGTAAGAAGTTTTACAACACCAGGTTAAAGTCCAACAGGTTTGTTTCGATGTCACTAGCTTTCGGAGCACTGCTCCTTCCTCAGGTGAATGAAGAGGTCTGTTCCAGAAACATATATATAGACAGATTCAAAGATGCCCGACAATGCTTGGAATGCGAGCATTAGCCAGTGATTAAATCTTTACAGATCCAGAGATGGGGTAACCCCAGGTTAAAGAGGTGTGAATTGTGTCAAGCCAGGACAGTTGGTAGGATTTCGCAGGCCAGATGGTGGGGGATGAATGTAATGCGACATGAATCCCAGGTCCCGGTTGAGGCCGCACTCATGTGTGCGGAACTTGGCTATCAGCTTCTGCTCGGCGATTCTGCGTTGTCGCGCGTCCTGAAGGCCGCCTTGGAGAACGCTTACCCGGAGATCAGAGGCTGAATGCCCTTGACTGCTGAAGTGCTCCCCGACTGGAAGGGAACATTCCTGCCTGGTGACTGTCGCACGATGTCCGTTCATTCGTTGTCGCAGCGTCTGCATGGTCAATTCATTTTTTTTATTAAGGGGCATTTCCAATTAAGGGGCAATTTAACGTGGCCAATCTACCTAGCCTGCACATCTTTGGGTTGTGGAGGTGAAACCCACGCAAACACGGGGAGAATGTGCAAACTCCACACAGACAGTGACCCAGAGCCGGGATCGAACCTGGGACCTCGGCGCCGTGAGGCAACAGGGCTAACCCACTGCACCACCATGCTGCCCAGGCGATGGAGCATCTTGATCATTGATAAACAATGAGACCGACAGTCTACATCCTTAACTAGTAAGATTTAAGCCTTCAGAAAGAAACTGGGGGAATGAGGAAAAGAATAGGGTGATTTAGAATCACATCAGAGGAACGGAGCAGCCGCAGCAAAGACTCTCCCGCACAGCCACAAAATCACGGCTTTTTTGGGGGGGTTTCTCTTCCTGTTTAGATCCATTCTGATCTTCAGCCCCAAGGCATTTTTCCAAAATGTAGACAGTTTAATCATGGCGTTTGTGTGGGGGGGGTAAGAACCCGAGAATCCCAAAACAGACACTGCAAAGAAGGAAAATCAAAGGGGGCTTGGCCTTACCAAACCTACAATACTACCACTGAGCAGCAACGGCAGAAAAAGTGAGAGGATGGGTACAAAAACCTGACACAGATTGGGTACAAATGGAGGAGGCATCCTGTTGCTCTTTTTAGCCTTAGTTTTATTAGTTCTGATTATGTCACCTTTGCTCACGAGTCGCCAGGTATCTTTCGGATACCGCCACGTGGTTCAAGCTCGAGTTATGATTAATAACTCAGCACACCGCTTAGTAAGATTGAAATCAATGATCATTTATTATGTACAGCAATAAATGCTTACACAATAATCCTACCATCTATATCAAAACCTACCACTACTGGCCAATACTTAACTTTAGGAATGGCCCACCAGGTCAGGGAAACAAATGTTTTTTCCAAATTGGTCCTGTGCCCGTGGGATTCAAAGGCTGATAAAGGTCGATGGCTAGGAGTCTCTATCGGGTAGCGATCGCTGGAGTCAAACTTACAGTTTCTGGTCGATGTTCTTGCGAAGGTTGCGAGCAGGAGAAGAAGGGAGAGAGAGAGAGATCTGAACTTGGTCCCTCAATTTATAGGGCCCAGGGGCTTCCCGCCTCTCGGGGCGGCCCTTGAACCCGAGTCCCAAGTGAGTGGACTTGTTCCCAATCACTGGGTTCGATATGCTCCAATAACGGGGCGATTCCTTGATCGGGGGGTGGGCGTTCACCTGTCTTTGTTTCGGCCACTGCAGGCGCCGAGAGGTCTGGATCAGCATTCAATTGCTAATATGTTGCAATTGTTCCCGGGGATAGCCGATTAAACTGCAGATGTCTGTGTTGATGTGCTGCTAATAGTCGTAGGTATCAATCTGGGCCGACTTCCCCAGAGCCAAATACGCTATTCTGTCTGCAGCTGTCCGTTGTAAGGCCACGTGTCCTTACCAAGGGTGGAGGAATTTAAGGTGGTGCGGGACCCTCCTGTGTCCCACAGAAGCTCGATCGGCTGTCCCCTAACCTTTGCTGCGACTACGGGTCGTCCTGACCTATCCCAAAGGGTTTGGGTTTGGGCCGAGATTTGTGGCATGGGTGCGGCTGCTGTATGTGCCATCAAGGGCGAGGGTGAGAACAAATGACGAAGCTTTGACTTACACAGGGGTACGGCGCAGGGGTGCCCGCTGTCGCCTTTACTGTTTATACTGGCCATAGAGCCGTTGGCGATGGCTCTCAGGGGGTCAACGGAGTGACGGGGATTATGAGGGGACAGAGGGAGCATAGGGTGTCGCTCTATGCCGATGACCTCTTGCTCAATGTTTTGGATCCATTGGAAAGTGTGGGAAGGGTTATGGGCCTGCTGGGGAGGTTTGGAGGGTTCCCGGGATACAAATTGAATGAAAGGAAAAGCGAGGTATTCCTGGCGAATAAGCTGGGGCAGCGGGCTAATTTAGGGGGGATGCCATCTACGGTAACGAAGGATAGGTTTAGGTATTTGGGGATTCAGGTAGCGAGGGAATGGATGGGGCTCCATAAGTGGAACTTAATGAAGCGGTGGAGGAGGCCAGGGAGGATATTAGGAGGTGGGATACACTGCGCTTAACATTGGCGGGGTGGGTCCAAGTGGTGAAAATGAATATTCTGCTGAGGTTCTTGTTTATCTTTCAGGCTCTCCCGATCTTTATACCAAAGGCCTTTTTTCGGAAAGTGGACACGATCATTTCGACTTTGTTTGGGCGGGGAAGGTGCCGAGGGTGGGGAGGACCCTGCTACAGAAGCAACAGGGGGTGGTTGCCGAACTTGCTTCATTATTATTGGGCAGCGAATGTGGACAAGGTGCGGCGGTGGTGGGAAGGAGAAGGGATTGAGTGGATTAGGATGGAGGAGGAATCTTCTCAGGGGTCTAGTTTGAGGGCTATGGTGACGGAGCATTGCCAATGGCTCCGAGTAGGTATTCAGGATGCCTGGTGGTGCAGTCTGTGGTGACGATATGGAATCAGTTAAGGAGGCGTTTTCGGGTGGAAGGGATGTTGGTGCTAACGCCGCTGTGCAGAAATCATGGGTTTGAGCCGGGGGAGATGGATCGTGTATACAGGAGGTGGAGGGAAGTGGCGCTGGTCAAGGTGAGGGATCTGTATTTGGAGGAAGGGTTCGCCAGTCTGGAGGAGCTAGGGGAGACTGTAGAGCTGCCGAGGGGGAGTGAGTTCAGGTATCTGCCGGTTAGGGACTTTGTGCGAAAGGTCTGGAGGAGGTTTCCTAGGTTGCCGAGATTTACCCTGCTGCTTCCGGATGTGGAAGGGGAGGGAAGAATTGGGGATATATGCAAGTGGCTGGGGGAGCAGGGAGGCGAGCGGGTGGGGAAGATCAAGGAGAAATTGGAAACGGAGTTAGGAGGGGAGATCAATTGGGAAGTATGGAATGCAGCACTGCGAAGGATAAACGGGACCTCCTCTTGTGCAAGGATGAGCCTGATACAGTTTAAGGTGGTGCACAGGGTGCATCTGACTCGGGCGTGAATGAGTGGGTTCTTTCAGGGGGTAGCAGATGAGTGCTAGAGGTGTGGGCGTGGGCCAGCGAATCTCGCGCACATGCTTTGGGGTTGTGAAAAATTGGGAAGATTCTGGGCGGGAGTGTTCGCGGTCTTAGCCAGGATAGTGGAGAAGCAGGTGGACACTTTGGTGGTGATATTTGGGGTTTCAGGGAAGCCGGAGCTCATGGAGAGGAGGAAGGCTGATGTTGTGGCGTTCGCCTCTCTGATTGCACGGCAGCAAATTTTGCGAGAGTCGCGGTCGGCATCGCAGCCGGGGGGTAGCGACTTGGTTGGGTGACCTGTACGACTTCCTGCGGTTAGAGGAGATAAAGTAAGAGTTAAGGGGCTCCAGCAGGGGAGTTTGAGAAAAGATGGGGATGTTTGTGACCGTGTTTGAGGAATTGTTCGCCGCGGGGGGGGTGGGCGGAGGGTGAAAAAGGGGGAAAATCTGTACAGTCCGTATAGGTTGATTGTTGGGAAGTACGTTTCCCGGATTGTTTATTGGCTGTAACCTGGTGCATGTTTGTAATAAAATACATTTTTTTTTAAAAGGAGCATGAGTCGGCCACTGAGACCTTTAAGCCTCATCCACCATGCATTAAGATCATCGCTGATCTGATTGTAATCTTAATCCCCACCTTCCTGCCTGCCCTCAATATCATTTAATTAAAAACATTCTCCTCATCTCTACCTTAAATGGGCGACCCATTATTTTCAAACAGTGAGCCCAATTCTAGATTCTCCCACAAGAGGAAGCATCCTCTCCTTATTCACCTGTCGAGGGTCCTCCTCAGGATCTCAAAGGTTTCAATCAATTTGCCTCTTACTCTTCCAAACTGCAATGGATATAAGCCTAACCTGTTCACCTTTCCTCAAAAGATAACCTGCTGATTCATGGTATTTGTCTACTCAATATTCTCTAGACTGCGTCTAATGTATTTACATATTTCCCTAAATAAAGAGACCAAGACTGTACATAGTACTCCAGATGCAGTCTGACCAATGCCCTGTACAACTGAAGCATAACGTTCCTACCTTTGTAATCAATTTGGATTTTTTTTGCGGATTTACTGGGGTACAGAGAAAAGTATTGTTCTGCGCACAGTCCAGACAGATTGTTCCATACATAGGACATACGATACACACACATGTAAATACATAGGCATAGGCATAGGCATCAGTGAATCATCCGGAGTGTAGTACTACTCAGTAGAGAAGATGCGTGGAGAGATCAGTTCAGTGAATAAGAGGGTCATTCTGGAGTCTGGTAACTGCGGGGAAAAAACTGTTTTTGAATTTGTTAGTGCGTGTTCTCAGGATTTTACCTGATGGAAGAGGTTTGAAGAGAGAATAACCCGTGTGGGAGGGATCTTTGATTATGCTGCTTGCTTTCCCAAGGCAGCAGGAGATGTAGACAGCGTCAATGGATGGGAGGCAGGAGGCAGGTGATGGACTGGGCTGTTTTCACAACTCTGTAGTTTCTTACGGTCTTGGGCCGAGCAGTTGCCATACCAGGCTGTGGTGCAGCCAGGTAGGATGTTTTCTATGGTGCAGCTGTAAAAATTGGTAAGAGTCTATGTGGACATGCCAAATTTCCTTAGTTTCCTGAGGAAGTATAGGTGCGGTTGTGCGTTCTTGGTGGTAGTGTCGACGTGGGTGAACCACGACAGATTGTTGTTGATGCACGCCTAGAAATTTGAAGCTGTCAAGCATCTCCACCTCAGCACCATTGATGCAGACAGAGGTGTGTACGATATTTTGCTTCCTAAGACAATGACCAGCTCCTTAGTTTTGCTGACATTGAGGGAGAGATTGTTGTTGTTACACCATGCCACTAGGGTCTCTCACTCCCTCCTGTACCCTGATTCATCGATGTTCGAGATCCAACCCACTACGGTCGTGCCATTTGGAGCCAAATTTTGCCACACAGTCATGTGTGAATTGTGTGTATACTAGGGGGCTAAGTACGCGCCTTGCAAGGCCCGGTATTGAGGACTATCGTGGAGGAAGCGTTGTTGTTTATCTTTTCTGATTGTGGTCTATGAGTCAGGAAATCAAGGATTCAATTACAGAGGAAGGAGCCAAATCCTAGGTTTGGAGTTTTCATATGAGCTTGGCTGGGATTGCGGAGTTGAAGGTGGAGCTGCAGTCAATGAGTAGGATTCTGACATAGGAGTCCTTGTTGTTGAGATGCTCCAGGGATGAGTGTAGGGCCGATCTGACTTTGGAGGCTGTGACGGTAGATATGGGTGTGTCCGAGGCTGCTTGGGCAGTTGACAATGGTTTGTTGGTTTCCTGCTCGAAAAGAGTATAGAATGCATTGAGTTCATCGAGGATGGGTGTGCAGTTGCCGGAGATTCTACTCGGCTTTGCTTTGTAGCCCATTATGTTGCCACAACCGCCGAGAGCCTGTGTCATTAGTCTGTGACTCTAGCTTAGTCTGGTATTGTCTCTTGGCATCCCTGATGGCTTTGTGGAGGTCATACCTAGATTTCTTCTGTAGGTCAGCGTTGCCTGTCTTGAACGCCTCAGACCTGGTCTGCAGTAGGGAGTGAATCCCCTGGTTAAGTCCGGTTTTCTGAAGTGTGGTCGGGGGATGGATCAGGAGGCGCACTTGATGCTTGTGTGGAAGTGGTCAAGAATGTTGAGGCCCCTGCTGGGGCATAAGATGTGTTGGTGGAATTTTGGCAATATCCCTCACAATAACATTCTATCAGCTTCCTAGCTGCCCTAGGACACCCAGATCCCAGAGTGGTGCAATCTCTCATTGTATAGATAATATACTGTTTTATTCTTTCTGGTAAATGGACAATTACACATTTTTCCACCTTATACTCCATTTTCTAGATCTTTGCTCACTCTTAACCTATCTATATCCTTTTGTAGCCTTTTTTATCCTCGACACAATTTATTTTCCTTCTTATTTTTGTGTCTTCAGCAAATTTAGCAAAAAGATTTTCAGTCCCTGTGGCACACCATTCATTACATTCCACCACCAGAAAAAGAACCATTTACTCCAAATCTCTGTTTCCCTGTTAGCTATGCAATCTTCTATCCATGCCAGTATGTTACCCCCAGGCCATGAGCTTTTATTATCCACAACAGCCTTATCTAATATCACTGTTTTAAAACAAGGGATGCGATCTACCGGCCGCGACATGGCCGGTAGATGCTGGGTGAGGCCTTCCGCAGGCTTCCCGGCAGATACTACGTCTTGTGGAATCTACCCAAGTCCCACGAGGCGGCACGACCGGAATTCCGCAACAATGGGCGGGGCCAAGCCACACTTGCTTAAGTAGGTTTTAAACCTACTAAGGCCTACTCACCCGGGATGTACCGGCCTCCTCGCATCTAATGGCCTCCGCAGGGAGTCCCCAGCCGGGCGCTGTTCAGTACTATTCCACATAACCTGGACCAGATGGAACGGCATCCGGGGAGTCGCCCAGGCCATCAGAGGCTCCTGGGTAGTGCAGCGTGGCACCCTCCCTTTGGAATGTGGGCAACTTGGCACTGCCCATCTGCCCAGTTGGCACCACAAAGCCAGTAGCAGTACTGCCAGGGTGACAATGCCATGTTACAGGATGGCACTGCCAAATGTCAGGGCCTGTGGGGTGCAATGCTGATGAAAGGAGAGTGGAGGGCGGATATGAAGGTTGGGATGGTGCTGGGTGGTTATCAAGAGGCCTCTGGAAGGTTGGGGGGGGTTGAAGGGTGGCGGGCTTTGGAAGGGGGGCCCGAAAGGGGCATGGGAAGACATGAAAAGGGGGCACTCAGAAACCCCATAGCGGGGTGTCCTCACTTGGGTGGGTGGGGTATTGTCCATGTGCAATCCCGTCCGATGCACTGTTCAATGACAGCTCAGGTGATCAAATGGGCCTTGTTGTATCAGGTCTCCGCATCAGTCACTGGCCTCCGTATTGGTTTCATTAGCCAGGTCCTCAGTGGGGTACCTCTTATCTCCCAAGAGTCAACTGGCCATCCTGAGGTAGTCCTCGAAGAGGCCAGGGATGTCCGACTGCCCCAGGATGTAGCTGTCGTGCACACTCCCTGGGAAGTGTGCACATACATGCATGATTCTCATTTGGTGGCCGCACACGAGTTGAATGCCAGGGAGTGGAACCCTTTAATGTTGATGCAGGGCGCTCCCAGACGGCCCGGTGAGTTGGCATGCGTGTCATCTATTCGCCCCCGGACATGGGGCATCTCGTCAACGGCGGAGAATCCTGCTGCCGGGGCATCCTTTTGGGCCTGATCCATGTCAAACTTCATGGGGTTCACTGCCTGGGCAAATAGGGCACCCAAGACCTCACGGATACACTTGTGGCAAGCCACACAAATCCCCGCTTGAGCCCTGGAATGATCCTGAGGCGTAAATGTTAAGGGCTGCATTGACCTTGAAGGGCACCGGGAGCGGGTACTCTGCTCCTCCACGTGGTGCCAAGTTCGCAAAGACATGGCACAGGTGCGGCACCGTCCCCTTGTTGAGGTGGAGACTCCTGCGGCACACGCTGTCCGTCATCTGTTCACAGGACCAGCAACACTTGTACATCTTGGCCAATCAACGGCCTCCCCCTCTGGGTCCCTCCCTAGCTTGATGGGCTGCCGGGCACTCAGGGTATGGGGCAGGGCCCAGCATATGGGCCTCTGCCTCAAGTCTCTGTCGATGCTGTTGACGCTGCCTTCGCCGGCATCTGGCCGCCTGGCCTGCCAGCAGCACTACTGGGGCATGTTTCGCGGGATCCAAAATATTGTCCATACTGTTCAATATCTGTAAGGAGTTGGGAGAGGATGAGAAACTGACAACTAGCAATGTCTTCCACCCGTACCCATCCAGTCCCCCACGTTGCTCCTCCCCACCCAGCTGATTGAGATGCTTGACGATAACCCCCGCATGCTACATGTCTACCCACGGGAATCCACTTGGGAAATGTGAGGTGATCACTTAATTGCGACTGTCAAGGGCCTCCGCGGTCAGTGGGAGTTATGGGTGGTTGGTGGGGCAGACAGACAGCTAGGCTTGCCCGCCAGAATGGGTGTACACGTTCCAGGGGTTAGCATGGTGCACCCGCAGGCGATTAGACACCCCCCACGCAGCCGAAACCACGGTCGGCCAACCTTCCTGCTCTGTGCCGCCCACCCTCCCTGCCAGCCCATCGGACCAAGGTTTTCCCTCCCAGTTGCTTCCCAAGTCCCTTCGAGCACTGGGCCAGAAACCCCAGTTTCCCCGCCTGTGAGCGAAGATGGCTACTCAAGTTCTCAGGTCCCTGAAGCAGCTCCTCCGCCAGTTTTACGTATTTAAAAATGGGTACTAATCGGCGCCCACGTGATCACTTGCTGAGGAGGTTGTTTGTTTGGGCATTGCTCCCGTTAATTGTATGGAGAAGGGCGGAACGGTGGTACAGTGGTTCGCACTGTTGCCTCACAGCGCTAGGGACCTGCGTTCAATTCCAGCCTCGGGTGACTGTCTGTGTGGAGTTTGTACGTTCTCCCGTGTCTGCGTGGGTTTCCTCCGGGTTCTCCTGTTTCCTCCCACAGTCCAAAGATGTACTTTCAGTTCCCCCTGCCAGAGCCCCCACCCTTCAATCCCCCCAACCTTCCCTTAAATTGCCCCTTAATGTCCAGGGATATGCAGGTTAGGTTATGGGATTACGGGGAAAGCGTGAAGGAGACACTCATAAATGGGCGGAGTGCTCATTGGAAAGGTCAGTGCAGACTCGATAGGCCGAATGACCCCATCCTGCACTGTAGGGATCCTGTGATTGGGCTTAAGTGGTGATTATTGGTTTCTCACCATACTAAGGTGAGATCCAGATTTTGCCAAGGGGAGCGGGCCGGTTAGATTGCGAACAGATCGGCACCTGGCGCGGTTCTCGTTTCCGGTCACTCCTGCTATCTAACAACAATGTCGCGCTCTCGCGGCCATTAAATCGCGCCCGCTAAGTATAGGCTAATCAGGTGAGAAACTCCCCACAGCCCAAAAAAGTGACAATAGACGCGATGTTCCGGCCACGCTGCACCCTGAAAAGTAGCGCACTGTGGCGAAATGTGGGCGGTAAGTGACTGGAGAAACCGCTCCCGGGATCAACCCGGCTCATCACATCTCAAAGAACAAAGAACAAAGAACAAAGAAATGTACAGCACAGGAACAGGCCCTTCGGCCCTCCAAGCCCGTGCCGACCATACTGCCCGACTAAACTACAATCTTCTACACGTGAGCTCTAAATGCGATATTGTGAGACGTCATGATGTGACGCCCGCCCATTGTGGGCGGAATCACTTTTTGGCAAATCTGCATATGAGAGCAGGACAGCTAATCTCACTTTACTATGCAGTTCCCTGAGGTAACCAAGGCATTGGGATCTGTCCCCTTTGCCTTGGAGACTTTGAGCGAGTGCAATTCAGTGCTGGCCTCCCCAAAAAATGCTAGCCTGGCACCTTGGCAGTGCCCTTGCCATCTGGCAGCATCACCTGGGCACATTGGCAGTGTCAGACTGGCACCCAGGTGAAACTGTCAGACTCTTGGGGATCTCCCAGGGGATTGGAGGCCCCCTGGTGCATGCCCTCAGGGCAGGGTGGTACTCTATCACTGCCAGCCTGGCACCTTGGCAGTGCCAACCTGGCACCCTGACAGTGTCACCTGGCATTTTTTGCATGGTGGTGATCGGGCAGGGAGGTTGCCCTGGGTGGGTGAGGGGGGGAAAATGTTGCACCGATCCCACCCTGCACTGAGGGGTTTCGGTGAGCGGGGCCCCTCAGTGCAGGAAATGGGACTAAGTGCGGCCTCGGCCATGGGTTCGCTGCTGAGGCCCGTATCTAACCGGAGTTAGGTTAGAAAGTGTTGTAGCGCCAGGAAACATGCGGCTATGGGACATGGTTCCCATTTTTAAAGATTGTGCCCTAAGTGTGTTTAGATAGTGGTGGGAACCCGCCGACAGAGCTGGCAGGATGCTTGCAGTAAAACCCGCCACAAATGACACAAAGAAACTTTTCCGGTGGATCGTGCCCAAGGGATCCCCCATTTAAAACGGAGATGAGGTCTAATTTTCACTTGGATGGTTCTAGGCCTTTGGAACTCTTTCTGATAAGCTGTTGGAAGCATTTGTGTTGAATATTTTTAAGGCAGAGGTGAATCGATTCTTGGTAAGGAAGGGAGTAACAGGTTATTGGGGTTAGGCGGGATGCAGATCAGCAATCTTGAGGGGTCGAATGGCCTACTGCTCCTTGTTCGTGTGTTCTGGTAAGTAAATCTACCGGTTCCCCTTTATCCACAGCACAGATGACTTCAAAGCACTCCAACTTTCACAAAACCATGCGAACACTGTTGAATTGTTTTGAATTTTTCGAATTGCTCAGCTATAACATCTTTAACAATAGTTTCTAACATTTTCCCTATGACAGATATCCGGCTAGCTGGCCTATAATTACAGGCTTTCTGTCTCTCTCTGTTTTTGATTAAAGGAGTTTATTTGCTATTTTCCAACCTAATGGAATTTTCCCCAAATCAAGAGAATTTTGAAAAATTAAAACCAATGCATCAACTCTCTAGCCACTTCCTTCAAGACCCTAGGCTGAAGTCCATCAGGACCCAGGGATTTGTCAACCAGCAGCCCCAACAATTTGCTCAATACCACTTCCCTGGTGATTGTAATTTTCCCGAGTTCCTCCCTCCAGTCTGTTTCCTGATTTACAGCATTTTTGGGGGTATTACTTGTATCCTCAATAATGAAGGCGGATGCAAAATACCTAATCATCTTCCATCTCCTTATTTTCCATTGTTAACTCCCGAGACTCACTTTCTATTGGACCAACGCTCACTTTGTTAACTCTTATTTTTAAACATCTATGGAAACTCTTACTATCTTTTTGTCTTTCCAGCTAGCTTTCTCTCGGACTCAAATTTTTCCCTCCTTATTAATCTTTTTGCCATTCTTTGCTGTTCTTTATATTCTGTCCAATCTTCTTACTTGCCATCCATCTTTGCACAATATTAACTTTTTCTTTAAGTTTGATACTATCTTTAAACTTTTTTAGTTAGCCATGGACAGTGAACCTCCCCTTAAAATTTTTATTACTCATTGGAATGTATCTTGTTGCTCTTTTAGCCTTAGTTTTATTAGCTCTGATTATGTCACCTTTGCTCACGAGTCGCCAGGTATCTTTCTGATACCGCCACGTGGTTCAAGCTCGAGTTATGATTAATAAGTCAGCACACCGCTTAGTAAGATTGAAATCAACGGTCATTTATTATGTACAGCAATCAATACTTACACAATAATCCTACTTTCTAAATCACTACCTACCACTACTGGCCAATACTTAGCTTTTGGGGATGGCCCACCAGGTCAGGGAAACGAACGGTTTATCGAATTGGATCTGGGCTGCGGGATTCAAAAGGCTGATATGGGTCGATGGCTAGGAATCTCTATCGGGTAGCGATCGCTGGAGTCAGACTTACAGTTTCTGGTCGATGTTCTTGCGAAGGTTGCGAGCAGGCGAAGAAGGGAGAGAGAGAGAGATCTGAACTTGGCCCCTCAATTTATAGGGCCCAGGGGCTTCCCGCCTCTCGGGGCGGCCCTTGACCCTGAGTCCCAAGTGATTGGACTTGTTCCCAATCACTGGGTTCGATATGCTCCAATAATGGGGCGATTCCTCGATCGGGGGGTGGTCGTTCACCTGTCTTTGTTTTGGCCACTGCAGGCGCCGAGAGGTCTGGCCCGGCATTCAATTGCTAATATGTTGCAATTGTTCCCGGGGATAGCCGATTAAACTGCAGATGTCTGGGTTGATGTGCTGCTAATAGTCTTGAGTATCGATCTGGGCCGACTTCCCCAGAGCCGAATACGCTATTCTGTCTGCAGCTGTCCGTTTGTGTCCTGTTGGCTGCTTTTCCCATCAGCCTTTTCGGTTAGCCAGGGAGGCCAGGGAAGAGATTGCTGGACCTTTGGCTTTGATTTTTATGTCATCATTGGCTACAGGAATAGTGCCAGAGGACTGGAGGACAGCAAATGTGGTCCCTTTGTTCAAAAAGGGGAGCAGAGACAACCCCGGCAACTATAGACCGGTGAGCCTCACGTCTGTAGTGGGTAAAGTCTTGGAGGGGATTATAAGGGACAAGATTTATAATCATCTAGATAGGAATAATATGATCAGGGATAGTCAGCATGGCTTTGTGAAGGGTAGGTCATGCCTCACAAACCTTATTGAGTTCTTTGAGAAGGTGACTGAACAGGTAGACGAGGGTAGAGCAGTTGATGTGGTGTATATGGATTTCAGCAAAGCGTTTGATAAGGTTCCCCACGGTAGGCTATTGCAAAAAATACGGAGGCTGGGGATTGAGGGTGATTTAGAGATGTGGATCAGAAATTGGCTAGCTGAAAGAAGACAGAGGGTGGTGGTTGATGGGAAATGTTCAGAATGGAGTACAGTCACAAGTGGAGTACCACAAGGATCTGTTCTGGGGCCGTTGCTGTTTGTCATTTTTATCAATGACCTAGAGGAAGGCGCAGAAGGGTGGGTGAGTAAATTTGCAGACGATACTAAAGTCGGTGGTGTTGTCGATAGTGTGGAAGGATGTAGCAGGTTACAGAGGGATATAGATAAGCTGCAGAGCTGGGCTGAGAGGTGGCAAATGGAGTTTAATGTAGAGAAGTGTGAGGTGATTCACTTTGGAAGGAATAACAGGAATGCGGAATATTTGGCTATTGGTAAAGTTCTTGAAAGTGTGGATGAGCAGAGGGATCTAGGTGTCCATGTACATAGATCCCTGAAAGTTGCCACCCAGGTTGATAGGGTTGTGAAGAAGGCCTATGTAGTGTTGGCCTTTATTGGTAGAGGGATTGAGTTCCGGAGTCGGGAGGTCATGTTGCAGCTGTACAGAATTCTTGTACGGCCGCATTTGGAGTATTGCGTACAGTTCTGGTCACCGCATTATAGGAAGGACGTGGAGGCTTTGGAGCGGGTGCAGAGGAGATTTACCAGGATGTTGCCTGGTATGGAGGGAAAATCTTATGAGGAAAGGCTGATGGACTTGAGGTTGTTTTCGTTGGAGAGAAGAAGGTTAAGAGGAGACTTGATAGAGGCATACAAAATGATCAGGGGGTTGGATAGGGTGGACAGTGAGAGCCTTATCCCGCGGATGGATATGGCTGGCACGAGGGGACATAACTTTAAACTGAGGGGTAATAGATATAGGACAGAGGTCAGAGGTAGGTTCTTTACGCAAAGAGTAGTGAGGCCGTGGAATGCCCTACCTGCTACAGTAGTGAACTCGCCAACATTGAGGGCATTTAAAAGTTTATTGGATAAACATATGGATGATAATGGCATAGTGTAGGTTAGATGGCTTTTGTTTCGGTGCAACATCGTGGGCCGAAGGGCCTGTACTGCGCTGTATTGTTCTATGTTCTATATCGGGTTTTGGCCAGATTAATAGGGAATCAGCCATTTTAGGTGGCTACAATCCTGTAAAGGAACGACCCTCCGGGCCCTGGCTACAGCAGCACTCCCATCCCCCTCAACAAGGTACCCAACAAGCCCAGTGGTAGCGGCCACGCTGATAACATGGACCCAGCTCAGACAACACTTCGGGATAACCAAAATGACCCCCATGGCCCCCATCTGCGGCAATCACAGATTCCCCGCAGCCATGCTAGATACCACCTTCAAAAGATGGAGGCGGGACGGGGGCACATTGACGGTCGGGGACTTCTACGCAGGACACAGACTGGCGCCACTAGACGAACTGACGAGGAAGTGGAGGCTAGCAAAAGGACAGGAAATGAGACACTTCCAAATAAGACACTTATTTGGAAGGAAGGCAGGGAAACCACGAGAGATGATTCCACTCTGTCCGGAAAATAAAAGAAATGCACAGTCACTTTTAAAGACTGCCACGTTACACAAAATAAAAATAGATCGCGCCAATCGCACACCATGGGAGACCAGTCATATATCACGGTCAGGGTTAGGAGACTATGAAGTTGGAGGCTCCGAGGTGAAGATCTTCAGAGTAGATCATGTTAACAACAAAATCTTGACTAGTGTTTCTCAGATAATTCTAAATAAAGCCTTCTACTTTGGAGAGATGCTAAATAATTGTGTAAACTTCTTTAAGTAATTCATTTTTCAGTTTACTTACCTTAATAGGCATAGATAGGAATCCAACATTTGACGGTATAATTCCACGAGTCGAATATATTATGTCGCTAGTCTTAGGGTAAAATTGTAAACGAATGTCAACGTTTATGTCCGCGTTGATATTGTGGGCTTCCACAACGACATTTTCCATCTCATCAACTCGTAAAATATTTGGAGCAGTCAGTAGGTATCTGTCAGAATAAGTAAACAAATACCATTTTAGGACTGAGTTTAGGAGGAACCTCTTCACCCAAAGGGTTGTGAATCTATGGAACTCCTTGCCCAGTGAAGCAGTAGACGCTCCTTTCATTACATGTTTTTAAGATAAAGATAGATAGTTTTTTTGAGGAGTAAAGGGATTAAGGGTTATGGTGGAGTAAAGGGATTAAGGGTCCGCGGATGGAAATGGCTAGCACGAGGGGACATAGCCTTAAACTGAGGGGTAATAGATATAGGACAGAGGTCAGAGGTAGGTTCTTTACGCAAAGAGTGGTGAGGCCTTGGAATGCCCTACCTGCAACAGTAGTGAACTCGCCAACATTGAGGGCATTTAAAAGTTTATTGGATAAGCATATGGATGATAATGGCATAGTGTAGGTTAGATGGCTTTTGTTTTTTGACTTCCCATGTCGGTGCAACATCGTGGGCCGAAGGGCCTGTACTGCGCTGTATCATTCTATGTTCTATGTTCTATGTGTTCGGGCCGGAAAGTGGAGCTGAGTCCACAAAAGATCAGCCATGATCTCATTGAATGGCGGAGCAGGCTCGAGGGGCCAGATGGCCTACTCCTGCTCCTAGTTCTTATGTTCTTATTTTGTCAACAGCAATGATTAAGGTGCTCCAGCAACAATGGACTGTGTTGACTTTAGGATCAATTTCGTGGACAGATTAGTTATATTTCCCAAACTCATATATAATTGGTCCTCTATCCGTTATGGAGAAGGAATCACCATTACCTCCATTAGGCAGATGTAAATAAGTTTGTTAAATTGGAACAATGTTCTACACTGTAACAACAATCTTGCTTGCTAAATTAATATTTGGCACTTTCACTTTGAAGCCCCAGTAACAGGATTCCCTCTCAGCTGAAAAGCATTGCTGTTAAAGACATGTGCAAGAGTTGAGAGAGTACATGAAATAGGAATTGGAGCAGGCGATGGTTCAGTCCCATGATCCTGTTCTGCCATTAAATTAGATCATGGTTGACCGTTACCTCAACACCATTTTCCAAACTGTTTTTCATACCCTTGACACCCTTACCCAACAAATGTCTATGGATCTGTTTTGAAAAATTCAGTTAACCCAATACGTGCTTGGATCTAAAAGCAATCCTGATCATATGCCCCACTCCAGGATGGGACAGAGACACCATCTTCAGTGTGGGATTATGTGCAGATTGAACAACTTGCCCCGTGTTCAGCTGCTTTCCTTTCAGACCAATTTGTAATTTCAGTGAACATTCAGGCCTGGATCAACCTCCCAACAGCGATGTCCCAGTGGGTCATGAATGCCACCTATCATTCCATCACCGTTGGAACCCAGGAGGCTGTAATGAATTTCATTCCGTACAAAAAGGCTTCAGAAGGATTCTTCCTGCCAAGGAGTAGCCCACCACAAATTCCCAGTGGGACAGACACTGAAACGGCTGGAGAGGCTGTTGGGCAGTTAAAAGGGTACCTTTTCATATCCTCGAGTTCAAAACTCCAGCAGCCTTGTGGACTTCAGCAGTGGTTCAAGCTTCAATGAAAAGGAGGTGTGAATGGAGGAAAAGGAGGCCGCTGCCAATCCCTCTTCCTTTGTGTTGTAACCCAGGGTCACTACTACAGCTTCCTGGAGCTTAAATTGCACAGGAAGCAGTGATAACTGGAGCACCCTGAACTGAATTATTACAAAGAGCCCAATCCCCCCACCCGCCAACACAAAACCTAAATACTCCTCCTCTCGGTTATATTACTCTCCTTAAGTACGGTGTGTGGGATATGTCCGAGGGCTGCAGTTGCCCCATTCACATTTAGACAGAGAGGGGCAGCTATCAACAGAGCGACCAGCCTTTTCCATCAGCAATCATTATTCTAGATACTAAAAATCAGTATTTTGGCTAGAAAATCAGTATTTTAATTTCAAAGAAAAAATGCTCACCAATCTGAAGTACAAATCTAAAACACGAATGGAAAATGCGAATCTGTTACATCGATGTACATCATGAGTGGGTGTTTTCAAATTAAGTTTCAAACATTCAGTAAATCTGATAATGAAAAATTCTGTAATACTGCACAGAGAACAATGCAGCAGGATTTAAATTACCAAATTAAGTTTTGAAATTATTAAGGATTGGTTCCTGATTCCCAGAGAGCACAATAGAACAAAAGGCTCCCTTCCTAACTACCAAACATTTTAAAATTGCATCACATCACACCATACAATTTTCAATGCTGTACTTTCCTTCGGTGATGTAGATGTGTGTTATTGTGTATTATGTGTGTTATTGTGTAGTCGATCCTCGGCGTAATTTTAACATCCCAATAAAGGGTTGTACTGGCACCTTGATGCGAGATTGCGTGAAGGATCACACGCATGCTCTGCAGAGTGTGTGGGGGGGGGGGGGGATGAGAGCGCGGGGCCTCTGCGCGGGGCCCTCCATCTTCCAGCAGCAGCCGTCACCAAGGAAACCAGTCGCTACAGCGAGCGCTGAATAGCGAAACATTCAGGGAGGAACTTGTCAATTAGCTCCTCTCCTCTCCTTAGACAAAATAATGAAATTGAATGTTGATGCTAGTTTGCGAAGACAATAGTTCTTGAGCCTCTCCAAGAGTAGAATGCCATTAGAGGAGTTAATACTTTTCCATAGTTGTCATCTAAGAGAAAACTTTTCAAGTTTGAGGCTGCTCCCTATGTTCTGCAGATACAATGACCAAGAAAGCAAGTCCTGTTTGTGTTTGGTGACTAAATTAAAAGAACACCATCACAGAATAATGTAGCACAGAAGGAAACTAAGATCTATCTGCAAGATCTATGTGCCAGATCTATGAAAGAGCTCTCCAATTAGTCCCACCACCCAGCTCTTTTCCCTTTAAGTATTTATTCAATTCTCTTAAAAATACTATTGAATCAGCTTTCACTACTCTTCAGAAAGTATTCCAGTACATTTATAAAAAGGTTTCCTTACCTTGACTCCGACTTATTTGACAATTACATCTGTGTCCTCTGGTTACCTTCTACAACTGGAAACAGTCTTTCCTTATTTTGTTCTATTAAAACCCTTCATGAAGGAAAACTCGCTCTCTCTTTCTCCTGAAGTAAAGGGTTGCTTTATTATTCTAAAACCAGTGAGTACCTGGATCATCTTTACTATATAGTTGAAATGTATCTAAAAAGAAAGTAGCCATCCTTGCCAGAGAAAACCCTCTCAGGCTAGAGGAGCTCATTGGTCTAGGGGTATGATTCTCGCTTTGGGTGTTTCCAGGGCAGTACGGTAGCATAGTGGTTAGCATAATTGCTTCACAGCTCCAGGGTCCCAGGTTCGATTCCCGGCTTGGGACCCTGTCTGTGCGGAGTCTGCACGTTCTCCCCGTGTCTGCGTGGGTTTCCTCCGGGTGCTCCGGTTTCCTCCCACAGTCCAAAGATGTGCAGGTTAGGTGGATTGGCCATGCTAAAATTGCCCTTAGTGTCCAAAATTGCCCTTACTATTGGGAGGGGTTACTGGGTTATGGGGATATGGTGGGGGTGTGGGCATTGGTATGGTGCTGTTTGCAAGAGCCAGTGCAGACTCGATGGGCTGAATGGCCTCCTTCTGCACTGTAAATTCTATGGTCTAAGCTTAGAAGGAGGAAGCATTAAAGCGAAAGCTTGAACTCCTGAAAGACTACCGGGTCGGAGAACCGCGGGGGGCTGGCGTGAATCTCCGGCACCGGGTATTCGGCAAGGGCGGGAAACGGCGATTCTCCGGCCCGCGATGGGCCGATGACCCGCTACTGGGATGCCTGTCCCGCCGGCGAGAATCAAACCACCTCTCTTCCCGGCAGGACTAGGCAGCCGCGGGCGGCTCCGGGGTCCTGGGGGGTCGCGGGGTGATCTGACCCCGGGGGGTGCCCCCACGGTGGCCTGGCCCGCAATCGGGGCCCACCGATCCGCGGGCGGGCCTGTGCTGTGGGGGCACTCTTTTCCCTCCGCCTCGGCACACACAATCTTCACCATAGCCGATGCGGAAGAGACACCCTCCCTGCGCATGCGCGGGGATGACGTCAGCAGCCACTGACGCTCCTGCGCATGCGCGGACCTCCGCCGACCGGCGAAGTCCTTTCGGCCCCGGCTGGCGTGGCGCCAAAGGCCTTTCCCGCCGACCGACAGTGCGCCAACCACTCTGGCGGGCACCTAGCCCCTCATGGTGAGGGCTTGGCCCCTAAAGGGGCTGAGAAATCCGCACCATTGGGGCAGCCGGCGCCAGAGTGGTTCCCGCCACTCCATCTAGCGGGGACTCCCGCCCCGCCGGGTAGGGGAGAATCCCGTCCCTGATAACTGCAGTTTATTGGGCTCAGACAAGTTCCTCAGGTATTTTAAAATAATATCTAATTTCACTTCATAGAATTTACAGTGCAGAAGGAGGCCATTCGGCCCATCGAGTCTGCACCGGCTCTTGGAAAGAGCACCCGACCCAAGGTCAACACCTCCACCCTATCCCCATAACCCAGTAACCCCACCCAACACTAAGGGCAATTTTGGACACTAAGGGCAATTTAGCGTCGCCAATCCACCTAACCCGCACATCTTTGGACTGTGGGAGGAAACCGGAGCACCCGGAGGAAACCCACGCACACACGGGGAGGATGTGCAGACTCCCCACAGACAGTGGCCCAAGCCGGAATCAAACCTGGGACCCTGGAGCTGTGAAGCAATTGTGCTAACCACTGTGCTACCGGGTCAACACAGTGCGACTCCGGGTCAAGTGGAACTGGAATTGACAGCGCACTAGCCCACGGTGCCTTGACAAATAGAGGAACAAAGGGGTCCGGGAGTACAAATCGATCGATCACTCAATGTCACAGCACAGGTTAACAAACTCAGAAAATAAACCAATTTATTTCCAAAGGGATAAAACAGAAAAGGAATAAAATCATGCGAAACTTGCATCAAACTTTGGTCAAACCACCTGAATGTAGCTCTGATAACTAAATTACAAAGAAGGAGAAGGATTTAGAGGAACTGGAAAGAATGCAGGGAAGATTTACAATGATGATACCCACAGACCAGGTAACATTTTTCTTAAAAAATAAGGCAGAGAGGCGAAGCATCAGAGTTGGTTAAAATAATGAACGGATTTAGAGTGCACAGAGAATGTTTTTTCTTGTGACAGAGAATGTTTCTTTTTGTCAGTAGAGTGCAACGAGAGGCCGTCAATAAGGTGGTCACCTGGAAATCCAACAGGGAACTGAGAAGGAATGTGTTTAACAAAGGGTGGTAAGAATCTGGAATTCGCTACCACAAGGAGTGGTTGAAATAAATAATATAGATGCATTCAAGGGGAAGTTGGACAAGCATATTAGGGAAAAGGGCATGGAAGATTAGAATGATAAGTTTAGGTGAGGAAAAAGCAGAGGAGGTTCGAGTTGAGCATAAACTAGTTGAACCAAATGGTCTGCTTCTATGCCACATTTCCTATGTAACCTGATATACTCTCCAAAGCCTTGATATCCTTCCTTTCAGCAAAACACAATGTTCTCTAAAAAGCTATCTGACAAACAATTGGATCTTTTATAATGAACTGAAAACCCAACTCAAATGAGTGATTAACAAGAAATAAGGAAACATCCCCCACTCTTTCAGGATCACACATCAGGAAGCTGTCTAGAAAACAAAATGTATTTCAAGAGAAACCAGAACTCTTCCCTCATACTTACAGTGGATCACATTGGGACAGCGCCGGAATAAAGGCCAACACAGCAAGTAACAGAGAAGTCTTCCTCATCATGGCAGACTGCTTCACTGGGACAAACTTTCCAAATAATTTTATCGGCTTATATAAAAACCCAGTACGATCTATTAATTTTTAACAATTGGGAAATTTGGACTGCTGTTTGCTCTTAAAAGCGATACAAATATCCGCTGTCCATACTATTTAATTAAGAGTTAATTTAAACTCAATAGTCTGGTGAAAATCCAGGAACTGCAGACAGTTCCTGACATTTGATGGCTTTTTGCCTGGGATTTAGAGTTTAACCTTGGCAACCTATGATAAGAAATACAAACATTTTACAAATGGAGTGCAGCCAGAGAGTTCATGACTGACCATGTTAACTCTAATCGAGAGCCATGACACCAATGAGCTCACCATTGCCTGCATGATTTTTTACCTGTAAATTATCCCTGCTACATTATTCCTATTTTTGAATAAATCAAATAACCAATTAAACTAAATCAAATGAACTGAGGGGCAAATTAAAGGGGCAGCCACTTTAAGGGATCTCGTCTTAGAAAGCAAAGGCGGCTGTCATAATATCCACTCATGTATGTAATGAGATGCAGACAGGCAGTGATTGAGACACAGGATGACCAGTAAGCACACAACACAGTGCACCCAATCACGAGACAGGACACTATCTCTATAAAGCCAGAGGGCACTAGGTTTCCCGCTCTCTCGGGTCCCAGCCACTGAGACAATCAGAGTCCATGAGCTAGCAAGTGCAAACACCATGCTACTGGGCAGGCTACTAAAAGGTCTCCAGTCAGTTCAGTATAGTGTCGGCCCACAGCTGCATATGTATATCAGTTCTATCGTTGAATAAAACAGTGTTGGATCTTCTCCAGTGTTAGACGTCTATTTCTAGCTTCCCTGCATCGAGTGCAGTCCACATCGAACCTACCTGCCTAACACATCATGGTACCAGAGTGATACTGATCTTTACGGACCTACCTCGAGTGAATCAGCATTGACCAGCAAGCAGTCATCCGGTGAAATGGAAAACATCCAGCCTCCTCCGCAGCTCTGCATCTCCAGCAACCTCGGCGTCAATTGGAAAATCTTCAAGCAAAAGTTCCTCTGGTACATCGAGGCCTCCGACCTCGAAGCAGCATCGGATGCCAGGAAGATCGCGCTATTTCTCTCCACCACGAGGGACCACGCCATCCACATCTACAACTCCCTTACGTTCGCTGACGGCGAAGACAAAACAAAATTCAAAACAGTCCTGCTGAAGTTTGACAGCCACTGCGACATTGAGGTGAATGAGAGCTTTGAACCGTACGTTTTCCAGCAGAGGCTTCAGGGTAAGGATAAACCATTTCAGTCCTTCGTGACCCATCTCCGCATCCCAGCGCAGTCATGTAACTATGACTCGACGGCTGATTCCATGATTCGGAATCAGATCGTTTTCGGGGTCCACTCCGACTCCCTTCGGCAGCAGCTCCTGAAAGTCAAACAGTTGACTCTCTCTGTCTCTATCAAGCTGTGCGTTGTCCATGAGCATGCTAAGAATCGTTACTCCCACATCAGGGCGGCAGAAACTGCAAAGCTGGCCTCCCACGAGGCGGAACGGGTGCAGGCCATTGCACAAATGCAGGGCCTGAGCATCGAGGAGAGTGGCCGTTTTGCGCGCTTTTCCCGGATCCTGCGCATGCGCGCCATGACCGAGTGGACGACGAGCCCGACAACCCGACTGCGCAGATGCGTGCATCGACCGACCGCACTGCACATGTGCGATGGCGCATGGAACGCGCTGACGTCGGCGTCATGACGTGTCCGAATTGTGGCTCTGCCCATTTAAAGCGGCAATGTCCGGCAAAAGGGTGCCGGTGTCTACAGTGTTGTAAGCTTGGCCACTATGCAGCCCTTTGCAGATCTGCTCCACCGCTCAGCAGCCAGCGGTCCCAGCTGTGGCGCAGGATTGTCCGCTCAATACAACAAGGCATGCCAGACTCCGATCCCGGCAGCCCAATGGACCCTGATGCTGAGTGCCTCAAGTCCCCATACTGGGTGGGCATCATAACTATAAGACCATAAGACCATAAGACATAGGAGTGGAAGTAAGGCCATTCGGCCCATCGAGTCCACTCCACCATTCAATCATGGCTGATTTCAACTCCATTTACCCGCTCTCTCTCCATAGCCCTTAATTCCTCGAGAAATCAAGAATTTATCAACTTCTGTCTTAAAGACACTCAACGTCCCGGCCTCCACCGCCCTCTGTGGCAATGAATTCCACAGACCCACCACTCTCTGGCTGAAGAAATTTCTCCTCATCTCTGTTCTAAAGTGACTCCTTTTTATTCTAAGGCTGTGCCCCCGGGTCCTAGTCTCCCCTGCTAATGGAAACAACTTCCCTACGTCCACCCTATCTAAGCCATTCATTATCTTGTAAGTTTCTATTAGATCTCCCCTCAACCTCCTAAACTCCAATGAATATAATCCCAGGATCCTCAGACGTTCATCGTATGTTAGGCCTACCATTCCTGGGATCATCCGTGTGAATCTCCGCTGGACCCGCTCCAGTGCCAGTATGTCCTTCCTGAGGTGTGGGGCCCAAAATTGCTCACAGTATTCTAAATGGGGCCTAACTAATGCTTTATAAAGCTTCAGAAGTACAACCCTGCTTTTATATTCCAAGCCTCTTGAGATGAATGACAACATTGCATTTGCTTTCTTAATTACGGACTCAACCTGCAAGTTTACCTTTAGAGAATCCTGGACTAGGACTCCCAAGTCCCTTTGCATTTCAGCATTATGAATTTTGTCACCGTTTAGAAAATAGTCCATGCCTCTATTCTTTTTTCCAAAGTGCAAGACCTCGCACTTGCCCACGTTGAATTTCATCAGCCATTTCTTGGACCACTCTCCTAAACTGTCTAAATCTTTCTGAAGCCTCCCCACCTCCTCCATACTACCTGCCCCTCCACCTATCTTCGTATCATCGGCAAACTTTGACAGAATGCCCTCAGTCCCGTTATCTAGATCGTTAATATATAAAGAGAACAGCTGTGGTCCCAACACTGAACCCTGCGGGCCACCACTCGTCACCGGTTGCCATTCCGAAAAAGAACCTTTTATCCCAACTCTCTGCCTTCTGCCTGACAGCCAATCGTCAATCCATGTTAGTACCTTGCCTCGAATACCATGGGCCCTTACTTTACTCAGCAGTCTCCCGTGAGGCACCTTATCAAAGGCCTTTTGGAAGTCAAGATAGATAACATCCATTGGCTCTCCTTGGCCTAACCTATTTGTTATCTCTTCAAAGAACTCTAACAGGTTTGTCAGGCACGACCTGCCCTTACTAAATCCATGCTGACTTGTCCTAATCCGACCCTGCACTTCCAAGAATTTAGAAATCTCATCCTTAGCAATGGATTCTAGAATCTTGCCAACAACCGAGGTCAGGCTAATTGGCCTATAATTTTCCATCTTTTTCCTTGTTCCCTTCTTGAACAGGGGGGTTACAACAGCGATTTTCCAATCCTCTGGTACTTTCCCTGAATCCAGTGACTGTTGAAACATCATCACCAACGCCTCCACTATTTCTTCAGCTATCTCCTTTAGAACTCTAGGATGTAGCCCATCTGGGCCCGGAGATTTGTCAATTTTTAGACCTCTTAGTTTCTCTAGCACTTTCTCCTTTGTGATGGCTACCATATTCAACTCTGTCCCCTGACTCTCCGGAATTGTTGGGATATTACTCATGTCTTCTACTGTGAAGACTGACGCAAAGTACTTATTCAGTTCCTCGGCTATTTCCATGTCTCCCATCACAAAATTACCAGCGTCATTTTGGAGCGGCCCAATGTCAACTTTTGCCTCCCGTTTGTTCTTAATGTATTTAAAGAAACTTTTACTACCATTCCTAATGTTACTGGCTAGCCTACCTTCAAATTTGATCCTCTTTCCTTATCTCTCTCTTTGTTATCCTCTGTTTGTTTTTGTAGCCTTCCCAATCTTCTGACTTCCCACTACTCTTTGCCACATTATAGGCTTTCTCTTTTGCTTTGATGCATTCCCTAACTTCCTTTGTCAGCCATGGCTGCCTAATCCCCCCTCTGATAACCTTTCTTTTCTTTGGGATGAACCTCTGTACTGTGTCCTCAATTACTCCCAGAAACTCCTGCCATTGCTGTTCTACTGTCTTTCCCACTAGGGTCTGCTCCCAGTCGATTTTCGTCAGTTCCTCCCTCATGCCCCTGTAGTTACCTTTATTTAACTGTAACACCTTTACATCTGATTCTACCTTCTTTCTTTCAAATTGGAGATTGAATTTGACCACATTATGATCACTGCCTCCTAAGTGCTCCCTTACTTTAAGATCTTTAATCAAGTCTGGCTCATTACATAACACTAAGTCCAGAATGGCCTGTTCCCTCGTGGGCTCCATCACAAGCTGTTCCAAAAAGCCCTCCTGTAAACATTCAATGAATTCTCTTTCCTTGGGTCCACTGGCAGTATTATTTACCCAGTCCACCTGCATATTAAAGTCCCCCATGATCACTGTGACCTTGCCTTTCTGACATGCACTTTCTATTTTGTGGTGCATCTTGTGCCCCTGGTCCTGACCACTGTTAGGAGGCCTGTACATAACTCCCATTATGGTTTTTTTGCCTTTGTGGTTCCTCAACTCTACCCACACAGGCTCCACATCATCCGACCCCATGTCGTTTAATGCTATTGATTTAATTTCATTCCTAATTAACAAGGCAACCCCGACCCCTCTGCCCACCTCTCTGTCTTTTCGATAGGTTGTGAAACCCTGGATGTTTAAATGCCAGTCATGAACCCCCTGCAACCATGTCTCTGTGATGCCTACCACATCATACCTGCCAGTCACAATCTGGGCCACAAGCTCATCTACCTTGTTCCGTACACTGCGCGCATTTAAATATAGCACCTTTAATTCTCTATTGACCGTCCCTTTTTGTTTTCTTAGTGTGGTGGACCTTGGTTTACTGAGCCTTTCCATACACTGTGTCATATTTTGTGGGATGGGGACTATTGTAACCTCTCCTGTGTTCTGTCGTTTTGTGCTTTTTTGTATTCCTAAGCAACTACGCTTCCCACTGATTACTTCACCTCTTGGTTCCCTGACTTTCCCTTCCCCCCCAATCTTTAGTTTAAAGTCCTATTGACCACCCTATTTACTCTTTTCGCCAGAACACTGGTCCCAGCTCGGTTCAGGTGGAGACCATCCCAACGGTATAGGTCCCCCCTGTCCCAAAACTGATGCCAGTGTCCCATGAAAAGGAACCCCTCATTCCCACAACTACACATGTGCTGCCTTTCACCACAACGGCGAAACGCCTCTCGATCCTCAGTGTGGATCCTGACGACGAATGGTGTGCTGTCCTCACAGTTAACAAGGCTCGCATCCGATTTAAACTGGACACCGGAGCATCAGCGAACCACATCTCAAAATCCGACCTCGACACCATCCGCGCCAGACCAAGCATTCTTCCACCGGCCTGCCAGCTCCTTGACTACAATGGCAATGCCATAGCTGCCAGTGGCTCCTGTCAACTCGGGGTATCCAACAAGGCGATCAAGGCAACGCTGCGGTTTGAAATCGTCGGGCCTGACAGAGCGTCCCTGCTCGGTGCTCGAACCTGCAAGCTCCTGAACCTGGTTCAGCGAGTCCACACCATGTCATCATCACCGGCGACGGCCTCGCCTGATGGAAACTTGCAAGCCGACATAGATGACATTATCACGCAGTACCACAGCGTATTCGATGGGATGGGCACGCTCCCATACCAATATAAAATCCTGCTCAAGCCGAACGCCACCCCTGTAATTCATGCACCACGCCGGGTGCAGGCACCCCTCAAGGATCGTCTGAAGAAGCAATTACAGGACCTCCAAGACCAGGGCATCATTTCGAAGGTCACAGAACCAACAGACTGGGTCAGCTCCATGGTCTGTGTAAAGAAGCCGTCAGGGGAGCTTCGTATTTGTATTGACCCAAAGGATCTAAACCGCAACATCATGCGGGAGCATTACCCGATACCAAAACGTGAAGAGTTGACCAGTGAGATGGCTCATGCCAAATTCTTTACTAAGCTGGACGCCTCCAAGAATTTTTGGCAAATACAGCTGGACGCATCCAGTCACAAGCTGTGCACGTTGAACACCTTGTTCGGTCGCTACTGTCACAACCGGATGCCTTTTGGGATCATATCTGCCTCCAAAGTATTTCACTGCATCATGGAGCAGATGATGGAGAGCATCGAGGGTGTGCGAGTATACGTTGACGACGTAATTATCTGGTCCACAACGCCCCAGGAACACATCGCTCGCCTCAAGAAGGTATTCCAGAGAATTCATGAACAATGGTCTCCAGCTCAACAGAGCCAAGTGCTCATTTGGTCAATCGGATATTAAGTCCCTGGGTGACCACATCTCGCAGCAGGGCATGCAACCAGATGCCGACAAGGTCTCGGCGATCAACGCCATGAAGACCCCGGAGGACAAGAAGGCGGTCATGGTCAACTTCCTCAGGAAATTCATTCCCAATATGGCATCCCACGCCACGGCCTTCCGCCATCTCGTCAAGAAGTCGACGGAATTCCAGTGGCTGCCCACGCATGAAGAGGAATGGCGTGAGCTGAAAGCAAAGCTCACCACAGCCCCTGTTCTAGCGTTCTTCGACCCAACCAAGGAAACCAAGATATCGACTGATGCAAGTCAGGACGGCATTGGGCCGGTGCTTCTTCAGCAAGATGACTCCTCGTCCTGGGCTCCAGTGGCGTATGCCTCCACGGTAGAAACGGACCACAAGCCTCGAGTCCGTATAATCCAAACGGATTTAAATGACATGACACCTCGGTTACAGCAAATTCTTCTCAAGCTACGCCACTATGACTTCTAACTTGTCTACACACCAGGCACAGAGCTGATCGTTGCAGGTGCCCTATCCAGGTCCATTACCACACCGTGTGAACAAAGTGACTTCATCTGCCACATAGAAGCGCTAGTGCAGTCGTGTGCCACCAACCTTCCAGCCTCTGACGAACGGGTGGTCCAAATTCATGAGGAGACAGCCAAGGATCCTCTGCTGCAGCATGTGATGCAGCACCTTACCAATGGCTGGCAGAAGGGACAATGTCCCCAGTTCTTTAACGTAAAAGACGACCTGACGGTGGTGGAGGGAATCCTTCTGAAACTTGACAGGATCGTAATTCCTCAGAGCATGCGGGCTATGGTGCTGGGCCAACTCCATGAGGTTCACCTTGGGGTCGAGAAACACCGACGCAGAGCTCGGGAGGTGGTCTACTGGCCGGGCATCAGCCAGGACATTGCCGACACAGTCCTCAACTGCCCTACCTGTCAGAAGTTTCAACCAGCTCAACCCAAGGAAACGCTGCAACAGCACGAGATTGTGGTCCAAAGTAGGTGTCGGCCTTTTCCACGCCCAGGGGCGTGACCAGGGCGTGTACTCCTGGTCGACTACTTCTTCAGTTACCCAGAAGTGGTGAAACTGTCCGACCTCATGTCGAAGAAGGTAACATTTGCCAGGCATGGGATTCCTCTCACGGTAATGAGCGACAACGGTCCTTGCTTTTACAGCCAGGAATGGTCTGATTTTGCACAGTCCTACAACTTCAGTCACGTAACCTCCAGTCCCAACTACCCGCAGTCAAACGGGAAGGCCGAGAAAGGGGTCCATATTGTAAAGCGGTTGCTGTGCAAAGCTGCAGACTCAGGCTCCGACTTCAACCTGCCGATGCTGGCATACAGGGCAACCCCACTGTCCACTGGGTTGTCTCCAGCGCAGATGCTCATGAATCGCACTCTGAGGACCACAGTTCCAGACCTTGACCACCTCACGGTCTTACAGAAAATGCAGCAGCCACAGGCCCAACAGAAGGCCACATACGATGCTCATGCCACGGATCTACCCGAGCTGGCCCCAACTGATCATGTTCGTGTCCAGTTGCTTGACTGCGGCTGGTCAGCCACAGCTGTTGTGCTCAAACAAGTGGCCCCAAGTTCATTCCTTGTCGCATGGCAGATGGGTCCCTGCTACGGTGCAACTGACGGACACTGCGAAGAGTTCCACGCCCGCTACCTGACCGAAGTGCCCCGCCGCCTACGATGGTTCCTCCGGATGTACCCTGCCACAAGGCCACCGATCTACCAGCAATCCTGCCGGCCCCCATGCGACCACCGTGATGGCAACGATCCCGCCTATCCACGTGCAGGCGGCTCCTGATCCACTTCTGCAGCGATCGACAAGAATTCATCGGCCACCACAAAGACTGATTCTGCAGACTGAACTTTTGTACATTTCGTGACTTCATCGATTTAACCTCTGTAAATATTATTTTGTTTGCCATGTATCTGCACTATCGACACCTTCCTATGTATATACTTTCATTTAGACATCTTTTGTATATAGTCAGTCATATATATATATATATATATATATATATATATATATACACACGCACACCTTAGTATTTATTTATCTGGAAAAAAAAGGGGGGGAGATGTCATAATATCCACTCATGTACATAATGAGATGCAGACAGGCAGTGATTGAGACACAGGATGACCAGTAAGCACACAACACAGTGCAGCCAATCACCAGACAGGACACTACCACTATAAAGCCAGTGGGCACTAGGTTTCCCGCTCTCTCGGACCCAGCCACTGAGACAATCAGAGTCCACGAGCTAGCACAGTGCAAACACCATGCGGTAGCTCGTAAGTCTGGTCAGGCTACTAAAAGGTCTCCAGTCAGTTCAGTATAGTGTCGACCCACAGCTGAATATGTATATCAGTTCTATCGTTGAATAAAACAGTGTTGGATCTTCTCCAGTGTTAGACGTCTGTTTCTAGCTTCCCTGCGTCGAACCTACCTGCCTAACACATCAGCGGCATTCTCCTTTTCGCGGCGCCGGAAGTGAGAATGGCGATCGGGCGGAGAATCGGGCGTAATTGAAAAATCAAGATTTGTGCCAAAAGCCGATTCCGGCGTCATGCTCCAGACCCTCGCTGGTGGAGAAATTGAAGTTTGCACCCAGCACTGGCGGGCCCATTATATTAATAATAATTAATAATCACGTATTGTCACAAGTAGGCTTCAATGACGTCACTGTGAAAAGCCCCTAGTCGCCACATTCTGACGCCTGTTCGGGGAGGCTGGTACGGGAATTGAACCCACGCTGCTGCCTTGTTCTGCATTACAAGCCAGCTATTTAGCCCAGTGTGCTAAACCTGCCCCTGTCATTTGCATGGACTTAAATATCATTAGCGGGTTGGATACAGTATGCTCCATCCTTCCGCGATTCTCCGTCCCCTCCAAGACGGAAGCCACGGGGGCACAAATTGGTGCAAGTATTTACAGACAGGGCGAGGGAGCCATGGCTGCTGAGGGGGAGCGAGAAGATACAGAAACTTTTAGAAACTCTTCAAAATTGTCGCACTTGCTGGGTGTGGCTGCCTGGACCAGTGGGAGTAGAGGGAAGCAACTTTGTGACAGGTCCATGGATTCGGGGTGTCCCGCTTGGGATCGGGGTTACCTGGCTCAGACTCCGTCTCTGCAGTGGGTGTTTTGAACACACCGTTTTGGTGCTGTTTACAGGCTCCTGGCTGTTCACTCTGGTGACTTCACATTCTGTTGCAGGACATAGAACATAGAAAAATACAGCACAGAACAGGCCCTTCATAGAACATAGAACATTACAGCGCAGTACAGGCCCTTCGGCCCTCGATGTTGCGCCGAGCTGTGAAACACCTCTAAAGCCCATCTCCACTATTCCCTTATCGTCCATATGTCTATCCAATGACCATTTGAATGCCCTTAGTGTGGCGAGTCCACTACTGTTGCAGGCAGGGCATTCCACGCCCTTACTACTCTCTGAGTAAAGAACCTACCTCTGACATCTGTCTTATATCTATCTCCCCTCAATTTAAAGCTATGTCCCCTCGTGCTAGACATCACCATCCGAGGAAAAAGGCTCTCACTGTCCACCCTATCCAATCCTCTGATCATCTTGTATGCCTCAATTAAGTCACCTCTTAACCTTCTCTCTAATGAAAACAGCCTCAAGTCCCTCAGCCTTTCCTCATAAGATCTTCCCTCCATACCAGGCAACATTCTGGTAAATTTCCTCTGCACCCTTTCCAATGCTTCCACATCCTTCCTATAATGCGGTGACCAGAATTGCACGCAATACTCCAAATGCGGCCGCACCAGAGTTTTGTACAGCTGCAACATGACCTCATGGCTCCTAAACTCAATCCCTCTACCAATAAAAGCTAACACACCGTACGCCTTCTTAACAACCCTCTCAACCTGGGTGGCAACTTTCAGGGATCTATGTACATGGACACTGAGATCTCTCTGCTCATCCACATTGCCAAGAATCTTACCGTTAGCCCAGTACTCAGTCTTCCTGTTATTCCTTCTAAAATGAATCACCTCACACTTTTCTGCATTAAACTCCATTTGCCACCTCTCAGCCCAGCGCTGCAGCTTATCTATGTCCCTCTGTAACTTGTAACATCCTTCCGCACTGAGTCTGCACCGGCTCTTGGAAAGAGCACCCTACACAAGGTCAACACCTCCACCCTATCCCCATAACCCAACAACCCCACCCAACACTAAGGGCAATTTTGGACAGGAAGGGCAATTTATCATGGCCAATCCACCTAACCTGCACATCTTTGGACTGTGGGAGGAAACCGGAGCACCCGGAGGAAACCCATGCACACAAGGGGAGAATGTGCAGACTCCGCACAGACAGTGACCCAAGCTGGAATCGAACCTGGGACCCTGGAGCTGTGAAGCAATTGTGCTATCCACAATGCTACCGTGCTGCCCTTAAGAACAAACTAATCTACACTATATCATTCTACCGTGATCCATGTACCTATCCAATAGCTGCTTGAAGGTCCCTAATGTTTCCGACTCAACTACTTCCACAGGCAATGCATTCCATGCCCCCACTACTCTCTGGGTAAAGAAACTACCTCTGACATCCCCCCTATATCTTCCACCATTCACCTTAAATTTATGTCCCCTTGTAATGGTTTGTTCCACCCGGGGGAAAAGTCTCTGACTGTCTATCTATTCGCCTGATCAGCTTATAAACCTCTATCAAGTCGCCCCTCATCCTTCTCCGTTCTAATGAGAAAAGGCCTAGCACCCTCAACATTTCCTCCTAAGACCTAGTCTCCATTCCAGGCAACATCCTGGTAAATCTCCTTTGCACCTTTTCCAAAGATTCCACATCTTTCCTAAAATGAGGCGACCAGAACTGTACACAGTACTCCAAATGTGGCCTGACCAAGGTTTTGTACAGCTGCATCATCACCTCACGGCTCTTAAATTCAATCCCTCTGTAAATGAACGCTAACACACCATAGGCCTTCTTTACAGCTCTATCCACTTGAGTGGCAACTTTCAAAGATGTATGAACATAGACCCCAACATCTCTCTACTCCTCCACATTGCCAAGAACCCTACCGTTAACCCTGTATTCCGCATTCATATTTGTCCTTCCAAAATGGACCACCTCACACTTTTCAGGGTTAAACTCCATCTGCCACTTCTCAGCCCAGCTCTGCATCCTATCTATGTCTCTTTGCAGCCGACAACAGCCCTCCTCACTATCCACAACTCCACCAATCTTCGTATCGTCTGCAAATTTACTGACCCGCCCTTCAACTCCCTCATCCAAGTCATTAATGAAAATCACAAACAGCAGAGGACCCAGAGCTGATCCCTGTGGTACGCCACTGGTAACTGGGATCCAGGCTGAATATTTTCCATCCACCACCACTCTCTGACTTCTATCGGTTAGCCAGTTCGTTATCCAACTGGCCAAATTTCCAACTATCCCATGCCTCCTTACTTTCTGCAGAAGCCTACCATGGGGAACCTTATCAAATGCCTTACTAAAATCCATGTACACTACATCCACTGCTTTACCTTCATCCACATGCTTGGTCACCTTCTCAAAGAATTCAATAAGACTTGTAAGGCTTCCGTGCTGACTATCCCAAATCAAGCTGTGTCTTTCCAGATGCTCAGAAATCCTATCCCTCAGTACCCTTTCCATTACTTTGCCTACCACCGAAGTAAGACTAACTGGCCTGTAATTCCCAGGGTTATTCCTTTTCCCTTTTTTCAACAGGGGCACGACATTCGCCACTCTCCAATCCCCTGGTACCACCCCTGTTGACAGCGAGGACGAAACGATCATTGCCAACGGCTCTGCAATTTCATCTCTTGCTTCCCATAGAATCCTTGGATATATCCCGTCAGGCCCGGGGGACTTGTATATCCTCAAGTTTTTCAAAATGCCCAATACACCTTCCTTCCTAACAAGTATTTCCTCAAGCTTACCAGTCTGTTTCACACTGTCCTCTCCAACAATATGGCCCCTCTCATTTGTAAATACTGAAGAAAAATACTCGTTCAAGACCTCTCCTCTCTCTTCAGACTCAATGCACAATCTCCCGCTACTGTCCTTGATCGGACCTACTCTCGCTCTAGTCATTCTCATATTTCTCACATGTGTAAAAGGCCTTGGGGTTTTCCTTGATCCTACTCACCAAAGATTGTTCATGCTCTCCTAATCCCTTTCTTCAGTTCCCTCCTGGCTATCTTGTATCCCTCCAATGCCCTGTCTGAGCCTTGTTTCCTCAGCCTTACATAAGTCTCCTTTTTCCTCTTAACAAGACATTCAACCTCTCTTGTCAACCATGGTTCCCTCACTCGACCATCTCTTCCCTGCCTGACAGGAACATGCATATCAAGGACACGTAGTACCTGTTCCTTGAACAAGTTCCACATTTCACTTGTGTCCTTCCCTGACAGCCTATGTTCCCAACTTATGCACTTCAATTCTTGTCTGACAACATCGTATTTACCCTTCCCCCAATTGTAAACCTTGCCCTGTTGCACGCACCTATCCCTCTCCATTACTAAAGTGAAAGTCACAGAATTGTGGTCACTATCTCCAAAATGCTCCCCCACTAACAAATCTATCACTTGCCCTGGTTCATTACCAAGTACCAAATCCAATATGGCCTCCCCTCTGGTCGGACAATCTACATACTGTGTTAGAAAAGCTTCCTGGACACACTGCACAAACACCACCCCATCCAAACTATTTGATCTAAAGAGTTTCCACTCAATGTTTGGGAAGTTGAAGTCACCCATTTCTTCTGCACCTTTCCAAAATCTGTTTCCCAATCTGTTCCTCCACATCTCTGCTACTATTGGGGGGCCTATAGAAAACTCCCAACAAGGTGACTGCTCCTTTCCTATTTCTGACTTCAACCCATACTACCTCAGTAGGCAGATACTCCTCGAACTGCCTTTCTGCGGCTGTTATACTATCTCTAATTAACAATGCCACCCCCGCCTCTTTTACCACCCTCCCTAATCTTATTAAAACATCTATAACCAGGGACCTCCAACAACCACTTCTGCCCCTCTTCTATCCAAGTTTCCGTGATGGCCACCACATCATAGTCCCGAGTACCGATCCATGCCTTAAGTTCACCCACCTTATTCCTGATGCTTCTTGCGTTGAAGTATACACACCTCAACCCATCTCCGTGCCTGCAAGTACTCTCCTTTGTCAGTGCTCCCTTCCCCATTGCCTCACGACACGCTTTGGCGTCCTGAATATTGGCTATCTTAGTTGCTGGACTACAAATCCGGTTCCCATTCCCCTGCCAAATTAGTTTAAACCCTCCCGAGGAGTACTAGAAAACTTCCCTCCCAGGATATTGGTGCCTCTCTGGTTCAGATGCAACCCGTCCTGCTTGTACAGGTCCCACCTTCCCCAGAATGCGCTCCTATTATCCAAATACCTGAAGCCCTCCCTCCTACACCATTCCTGCAGCCACGTGTTCAACTGCACTCTCTCCCTATTCCTAGCCTCGCTATCACCTGACACCAGCAACAAACCAGAGATGACAACTCTGTCTGTCCTGGCTTTTAACTTCCAGCCTAACTCCCTAAACTCGTTTATTACCTCCACACCCCTTTTCTGACCTACGTCGTTGGTACCAATGTGCACCACGACTTCTGGCTGCACCCCCTCCCCCTTAAGGATCCTGAAGACATGATCCGAGACATCCCTGGCCCTGGCATCCGGTAGGCAACATACCTTCTGGGAGTCTCGCTCGCGACCACAGAATCTCCTATCTATTCCCCTAACCATTGAATCTCCGATGACTATTGCTTTTCTAATCTCCCCCCTTCCCTACTGAGCCCCAGAGCCAGACTCAGTGCCAGAGACCTGGCCGCTCGGGCCTTCCCCCGGTAGGCCTCCCCATCCTCCCCAACAGCATCCAAAACAGTATACTCGTTTTGAAGGGGAACGGCCACGAGGTAGCCCTGCACTGTCTGTCTGTTTGTTTTCTTTCCCCTGACTGTAACCTAGCTACTCTTGTCCTGTACCTTGGGTGTGGTTACCGCCCTGTAACTCTTCTCTATAACCCCCTCTGCCTCCCGGATGATCCGAAGTTCATCCAGCTCCAGCTCCAGTTCCCTAACACGGTCTCTGAGGAGCTGGAGTTGGGTGCACTTCCCACAGGTATAGTCAGCAGGGACACCGGTAGTATCCCTCACCACCCACATCCTACAGGAGGAGCATGCAACTGGCCTAGCCTCCATCCCCTCTTACCTTACAGAATATTGCTGCCCTGTGGACCAACTGGACCTCCGCCCTCCGACTCTGCTCCCAGTCAGCTGCACTCTCTGTAAACTCTTGGCTCCCTTCTCGCTCTTTGCGGAAATGTAGGAAACAAAATGAAAGGAGCACCTTACTCTCTCCTTACCTAACTCCCTCAGTCACCAAACTCTCACTATAGCACTCAAATGCACCAAATTCAGCACTCAGTGCAAACAAAGTCTGTACTCTAGGTGGATCACTTTTATACTGTGAATGTAGCCTCTGAAAAGCGGCCTAATCCAATTAACTAATTGACAAGCTCCAGGCTGCAAGTATCTACAAGTAGAACCTTTGTTTAAAGCTGATTGAAAATTCACCTTCTTCTAAACCAAACAGCAACTTTTAAGTTAATTAACTAAATAAAAGAAAGACTAGACTTCAGATAAAAATGAACACTTATACTCCCTCAGTCACCAAACTCTCACTATGGCACTCAAATGCACCAAATTCAGCACTCAGTGTAAATGTTCAGAGGGCCTTTGGTCATCTGGGGACCCACCCAGGGACCCCTCTGGAAGCCCTCAGACTCCAGCTGCCTTATCAATGAGATGGGCATGGCAAACTCAATCAGTGGCACACCAGGTGTTAGCACTCCTCAGTGCACTTACCAGAAGTGCTGCCCCACATCCTCCAAACTCCGTTTATCCAACTCCTCCACCTTCCATCAAAATTCAGTTCTTCCCCAGTTCATGCTCTCGGATAAAATTATTGGCTGCCTCTGGGGTTTCAAAATCATACACCCAGCCTTCAAAAGACACCCACAGTTTCAGGTACAGCACCCCAAACTTGATCTGCCTCGATAAAGAGCCCCTCCCATTTGCAGCTCCTCCTCTCCCTGGCGGACCACAGGTCTTCTCTTTCTCCACAAACTTGTGGAGCCTCACAATCACCACCCGCTGCGACTCCCCCACTCATGCCTTAGAGACCTCTGCGCTCTATCCACCTCAGGAGTATTGTCCAGCACTCCCCTCCGCCACCAGCCCCGCCAGCATCCTCGAGACGTATCTCTTGCCTTCCACACCTTCAAGCAGGCCAACGATGTGCAGGTTCTGCCTTCCTGGTCTGTTCTCCTGCTCCTCTACCTTTGCTCTTAATGACTTGCAAAGGCCCCCCAGGAGCCCCACCTCCACCTCCAATGCAACCGCCCAATCACTGCGGTCAGACATCACCCTCTCCATCTCCCGGATCTGCAAACCCTGCGCGTAGCCTTTCAGGGGAGCATCCTCTCCTTCGATGGCCGTCGATCAGATTTCGGGTATCTCCTTTCCTTGTTGGCGGAACTGATCTCCAATAAACACTATCAGCTACTCCATCTGGGATTTTCCAACGTGCGACAACCCTTCCCTCGCCGCCATCTTTCCAATTGTTGCTGTGCCACAAGTCGCTTCCAATTCCTTGGCCAGGTCTTTAACCTTCTTCTGCCGGGTAAACATCTATGGGTCTGATAAACAGCAGATATGACACTCCCGGAGGGAACTTCACCTCCAAACCTTCAGCCCTGCTACACATCCCCATCAAAATTCTCCCGCTTTCAGGTCAAAAGAGATCAGATCCATGCCCTTGAGCCAGAGCTGCCCTCTGTGCGACCACTCACTTCATGGCTGCCACCAGAAGTCCCCTTTATCCTGAAATTCGCACAATCACAGCCCAGGGCGGCTCCCCGGCCCTCGGCTTTTGTTTCCATAGAATTTTACCGTAGAATTTACAGGGCATTCGCCCCATCGAGGCTGCACCTGCCCTTGGAAAGAGCACCCTATTTAACCCCACACTTCCACTCTATCCCTGTAACCCAGTGACCCCACCAAATCTTTTCTGGACACTAAGGGCAATTTAGCATGGCCAATCCACCTCACCTGCACATCTTTGGACTGTGGGAGGAAACCGGAGCACCCGGAGGAAACCCACGCACACACGGGGAGGGTGTGCAGACTCCGCACAGACAGTCACCCGGCTGGGAATTGAACCTGAGATCCTGGAGCTGTGAAGCAACTGTGCTAACCACTGTGCTACCGTGCTGCCCATCGGGAACTTGGCCGGTCGAAGACGGAGCATAGCGGGGCAGGCCTCTGGCAAAGGCCTGAGGCCATGGGTAGTGCAATGAAGTTACTATAAAAAGCTCCTAGTGACACATTACGGCACCTGTTCGGGAGACATGACACAGAGGGAGAATTCAGAATGTCCAAATTAGCGAACAGCAAATTACCTAATGGTAAATGCGAAGCCAAGCAGCAAGTTAGCACGTGGGGAGGTGGGTTCAACTACAAGGAAAGTTATGAAAAACGTTAAAAACAGGAGCTCAGGAGATGTTATTAATGGAGATGTTAGAATTCAAAAAGGTAGTTAAAAAAAACTAGCATAAGGGCACTTTGCCTGAATGCTCATAGCATTCGAAAAGAAGTAAATTAATTGACGGCACAAATCATTGCGAATGAGTATAATTTACATGAAAGGCCATGACAGAGACATGGATGCAGGGTGGTCATGACTGGGAGTTTAATATCCAGGGCAATCAGATTATTCGGAAGGACAGACGGGTGTAGCTGTGATATTTAAGGATAACATCAGGGTGGTAGTGAGAGATGATGTAGGTTCTATGGAGAACTATTTGGGTGGAAATTAGAAATAGTAAGGAGAACAGTTCGCTGATAGTTTCGTCTATAGGCCACCAAATAATAACATCACGGTTGGGTGGTCAATAAACAAAGAATAATCGATGCATGTAAAAATGGAACAGCAATTATCATCGGGGATTTTAAGCGACATGTTGATTGCGCCAAACAGGTCAGTCAAGGCAGCCTTGTGGAGGAGTTCACAGAATGTATCTGTGATATTTTTGAACCTGGGATCCTGGCGCTGTGAAGCAACAGTGCTAACCACTGTGCTACTGTGCCTTCGATAGGAACGGTAACTGCGCTGACATGTACGGGCGACTACTAGAGGAGGTACGGTCACCGCTGGACGAGACACGGGAGAAGTGGGAGGAAGAGCTAGGCATTGAGAAAGAGGGAGGACTCTGGATTGAAGCATTGCATTGGGCAAACTCCACTTCCTCATGCGCAGGGCTGAGCCTAACGCAGCTAAGGGTGGTGCACAGGGCACACTTGACCAGAACACGCATGCGCGGATTTTTCCCAAGGTGAAAGGAGCCAGTCCAATCACATCCATCTTCCTTTTCCCTAAGTATGATATCACTAATGGAGAGTTGACCCCATGATTCCCATTGACTCCAGTTTTGCAAGGGCTCCTTGATGCCATACTCGATCAAATGCTGCCCTGATGTCAAGGAAAGTCGTTCACACCTCACTCTGCAGATCAGCTCTCTTGTCCATGTTTGAACCAAGGCTGTATTGAGGTCAGGAGCTGAATGACCCGAGCAGAGCCCAAACGGAGCGTCAGAGGTTATTGCTACGCAAGTGCCGCCTGATAGCATTGTTTATGTACCCTTGCATCACTTCACTGATGATTGAGAGTAGATCATCATTGGGCAAAACTTGGCTGGGTTGGATTTGTCCTGTTTCTTGTGTACATGAGCAGAGCTGGACAATTTTCCACATTGCTGGGTAGATGCCAGTGTTGTAGCTGTACTTGAACAGCTTGGCTCGGGGCACGGCAAGTTCTGGATCACAAATCTTTAGTACATTTGCCGGAATGTTGTCAGGGCCCATAGCCTTCGCAGCATCCAGTGCCTCAGCCGTTTCTTGATATCACATGGGGTGAATTGAATTGGCTGAAGACTGGCATCTGTGATGCTTGGAATCTCTGTAGGAGACCGAGATGGAATATCCAATATATTGAATTTGATTTTGATTTATTGTCACATGTATCGAGGTACAGTGAAAAGTATTGTTCTGCCTAAAGTCCAAACAAATTCTTCCAAACATAGAAAACATAGGATATACATAAATGCACAGTGTAAATACATAGGCACAGGCATCGGGTCAACATACAGAATTAAGTACTGCTCAGTTGAGAAGATGTGTTAAGAGATCAGTTCAGTCCATAAGAGGGTCATGCAGGAGCCTGGTAACAACGGGGAAGAAGCTGTTTTTGAACCTATTCGTGCGTGTTCCCAGACTTTTGTATCTCCTGCCCGATGGAAGGAGTTGGAAGTGAGAATAACCTGGGTGGGAGGGTTCTTTGGTTATGCTGCCCGCTTTCCCAAGGCAGCGAGAGGTGTAGACAGAGTCAATGGATGGGAGGCAGGTTTGCATGATAGACTGGGCTGCGTTCACGACTTGCTGTAGTTTGTTACAGTCTTGAGCTGAACAGTTGCCATACCAGGCTGTGATGCAGCCAGATAGAATGCTTTCTATGGTGCATCTGTAGAAATTGGTAAGAGTCAATGTGGACATGCCGAATTTCCTTGTTTCCTGAGGAAGTATAGGCACTGTTGTACTTTCCTGGTCATAGCGTCGACGTGAGTTGAGCAGGAGATTGTTGATGAGTGCACACCTAGGAATTTGAAGCTGTCAACCATCTGTCCCTCGGCACCAATGATCTAGGCAGGGGTGTGTATAATGCTTTGCTTCCTGGAGTCAATGACCAGCTCTTTAGTTTTGCTGACATTGAGGGAGAGATTGTTGTTGCTACACCACACTACTAGGTTTTCTATCTCCCTCTTGTACTCTGATTCATCGTTGTTCAAGATCTGAGTCACGTCATTAGCAAACCTATAGATAGAGTTGGAGCCAAATTTTGCCACACAGTCGTGTGTATAGGGAGTACAGTAGGGGTTATGTACGCAGCCTTGTGGGGCCCCGGTATTGAGGACTATCCACTCGGCACTTCTGGCTGAAGATTATTGTGAATACTTCCGCTTTGCCTTTTGCACAGATGTACTGGGCTCCTCCATCATTGAGGATGGGGATATTTGTGGAGCCTCCTCGTTCAGTGAGTTGTTTAATTGTTCACCACCTGTCATGACTGGATGTGGAAGGACTACAGACTTTAGATCTGATCTGTTGGTTGTGGGATAGCTCTAGTACTTGATGCTTATGTTGTTTGTCATACATATAGTCGTGTGGTTGTAGTTTCCCGAGGTTGACAGCTATGTCTGGTGCTGCTCCTGGCATGCCCTCTTGCACTCTTCACTGAGCCGGGTTTGATTCCCTGGCTTGGTGGTAATTGTACAGTGGGGGCTATGCCAGGCCATGAGGTTACAGTATAATTCTGCTGCTGCTGATGGCCCTCAGTGCCTCATGGATGCCCAGTCGAGTTGCTAGATCTGTTTTGAATGTAACCTATTTAGCATGACGGTAGTGCTACACAACACAATGGAGGGTATCTCAATGTGAAGACAGGACTTTGTCTCCACAAAGACTGTGCAGTAGTCACTCCAACCGATACCATCATGGACAGATGCATCTGCAGCAGGCAGGTTGTAGAGGATGAAGTCTAGTATGTTTTTCCTTGTTGGTTCCCTCACCACCTGTCATAGGCCCACTTTAACAATGTTGTGTTCTGTGGCTCCCCTGACCATGAAGATACGCATCGAAACATGGATGTTCAAACAAAACAATTATTCATTATTAAACACGTGGGCAGGTAACCAACAGACCTATGTACAAAGAAAGATATTTAAGTTCCTAGAGAGCTACTGTGAGTGCAAGCATCCTACTATCCGTCCAGGTGCCAACTGCCGAGTCATTCAGTCACCTGATACATGTCTGGTGCCACCCACTGGCAGGAGGTCATACCTGTGAATACATGAACAGCTTTATACATTTGCAGTTATATACATTTATACACAGATACGCATGTATGTATAGCACCACAACAATGTCCTTTTGGACTCGGCCAGCTCGTTCAGTTGTGGTGCTACCGAGCCACCCTTGGTGATGGGCATTGAAGTCCGCCACCCAGAGTACATTCTGTGCCTTTGCCACCCTCAGTGCTTCCTCCAATTAATGTTCAACATGGAGGAGCACTGATTCATCAGCTGACGGTGGACAGTACATGGTAATCAGCAGAATGTTTCCTTGCCCACGTTTGACTTTAAACAATGAAATTTCAGTAGGGTCTGGAGTCAATGTTGAGGACTCCCAGGGCAACTCCTTCCCGTTGTATACCACTGTACCATACCGCCACCTCTGCGGGGTCTGTCCTGCCGGTGGGACAGGACATACCAAAGGTTATCTCTTCGGTATGATTCTATGCGTATGACTGTGTCAGGCTGTTGCTTGGCTAGCCTGTGAGACAGTTCTCCCACCAGATGTTAATAAGGAGGACTTTGCCATTGTCGTTTCCAGTTCCTAGGTCGGTGTCAGGTGATCCGTCTGGTTTCTTTCTTTTTTACTGACTTTGTAGCAGCTTGATACAATTGAGTGTCTGAGGCACGATCAATTGGACAAAGATGATAGTTGAATCCAACTGAGGCTTTATTGCTATCAGATGTGTGGCCTCCCACAGCAGCTGGCGAAATGGCTGCTGGCTGGAGGACATGCATAGTTATACCCCACCTCCTGGGCGGAGCCAGCAGGCAGGGACTACCGGCGAACCTGTAGTACAGGTCCTACCGTACATCACCTAATACAGGTGCAACCATTGGTTTACCACATTCACCCCCTGTTAAAAATTGAGTCCGGCGGGGGTGGTGGATAACTATACACAACAATGAGTTAATATTTACAAGATTTGAGCAAACAAATGTCCTTTGATGTCCGGTGGACCGGTCAGAGGTTTAGCCGGGCGGGGCCTTGATGTTCCTCTGGGAGCGACGCAGTGGTGTCGGCGATGTTGGTGCTGATCTGGTCGATGGTAACTCCGGGAGTGTGCCGAAATCCTCTTCATCGTCAGGCGTGGGCAGGGGGGGGAGACGGATGGTCCTGGGGGGTGCTATTGGGAGCGACGGGGGAGGGGAGGTTGGCGCCGGGGGCGGAGGGAGTGTGGGGGTGGAACCTGCTTGTGACAGGTCCCTGAGGGAGACAGTATCCTGGCAGCTGTCGGGGAACGTCACGTAGGCGTACTGGGGGTTTGCATGGAGCAAGTGCACCCTCTCCACCAACGGGTCCGCCTTGTGGAGTCGGATGTGCTTACGGAGAAGCATGGTTCCCGGAGCTGCGAGCCAAGTCGGGAGAAACACCCCGGATGTGGACTTCCTGGGGAAGGCAAAAAGACGTTCATGGGGTGTGTTGTTAGTGGCGGCGCACAGCAGTGAGCGAATGGAGTGGAGTGCATCAGGGAGGACCTCCTGCCAGCGCAAGGCTGGGAGGTCTCTGGACCGTAGGGCCAGCTGGACGGCCCTCCATACCGTCCCAGTCTCCCTTTCAACCTGTCCGTTTCCCCGGGGGTTATAGCTTGTCGTTCTGCTGGAGGCAATACCCCTGCTGAGCAGGAACTGATGCAGCTCATCACTTATGAATGAGGATCCCCTGTCATTGTGGATGTAGGCGGGGAAACCGAATAGAATGAAGATTGTGTTGAGGGCTTTAATGACGGTGGGTGGAGGGGAGGGGGCCTTTGAAGTCCATGCTGAGGCATTCAAAGGGGTGGGAGGCCTTCACCAGGCGTGCGCGGTCCGGCCGGTAGAAGTGCGGCTTGCACTCCGCACAGACCTGGCAGCCCCTGGTGATTGTCCCTACTTCCTCGACGGAGTAGGGCAGATTTTGTGCCTTAATGAAGTGGTACAACCATGTGACTCCTGGGTGACAAAGGCTGTCGTGCAGGGCCCAGAGTCGGTTTACCTGTGCGCTGGCATATGTCTGGAGGTTCGTTGAGTTTGCCGGGGCGATACATAACCTCGTAATTATTGGTGGAGAGCTCGATTCTCCACTGAAATGAAATACAATGAGACGAGATGAATGAGGGTTAAAGAGAGTGAAACGAGGTGAATGAGGGTTAAAGAGAGTTAAAGAGAGTGAAACGAGGTGAATGAGGGTTAAAGAGAGTGAAACGAGGTGAATGAGGGTTAAAGACCTCTGGAGTTGGAAGAACTTCGGATCATTCGGGAGGCAGAGGGGGTCATAGATAGCAGCTTCAGGGAATTAGTTACACCAAAGATTGGAGATAGATGGGTAACTGTAAGAGGGACTGGGAAGAAGCAGTCAGTGCAGGGATCCCCTGCGGTCGTTCCCCTGAGAAACAAGTATACCACTTTGGATACTTGTGGGGGGGGGGGGGGACTTACCAGGGGAAAGCCATGGGGTACGGGCCTTTGGCACGGAGTCTGTCCCTGTTGCTCAGAGGGGAAGGGGGGAAGAGGAGCAGAGCATTAGTATTTGGGGACTCGATAGTCAGGGGCACAGATAGGAGATTTTGTGGGAGCGAGAGAGACTCACGTTTGGTATGTTGCCTCCCAGGTGCAAGGGTACGTGATGTCTCGGATCGTGTTTTCCGGGTCCTTAAGGGGGAGGGGGAGCAATGTGGTCCACATTGGCACAAACGACATAGGTAGGAAAGGGGACAAGGATGTCAGGCAGGCTTTCAGGGAGCTAGGATGGAAGCTCAGAACTAGAACAAACAGAGTTGTTATCTCTGGGTTGTTGCCCGTGCCACGTGATAATGAGATGAGGGATAGAGAGAGAGAGCAATTAAACACGTGGCTACAGGGATGGTGCAGGCGGGAGGGATTTAGATTTCTGGATAACTGGGGCTCTTTCTGGGGAAGGTGGGACCTCTACAGACAGGATGGTCTACATCTGAACCTGAGGGGCACAAATATCCTGGGGGGGAGATTTGTTAGTGCTCTTTGGGGGGGGGGGGTTAAACTAATGCAGCAGGGGCATGGGAACCTGGATTGTAGTTTTAGGGTACGGGAGAATGAGAGTATAGAGGTCAGGAGCACAGATTTGACGTCGCAGGAGGGGGCCAGTGTTCAGGTAGGTGGTTTGAAGTGTGTCTACTTCAATGCCAGGAGTATACGAAATAAGGTAGGGGAACTGGCAGCATGGGTTGGTACCTGGGACTTCGATGTTGTGGCCATTTCGGAGACATGGATAGAGCAGGGACAGGAATAGATGTTGCAGGTTCCAGGGTTTAGGTGTTTTAGTAAGCTCAGAGAAGGAGGCAAAAGAGGGGGAGGTGTGGCGCTGCTAGTCAAGAGCAGTATTACGGTGGCGGAGAGGATGCTAGATGGGGACTCATCTTCCGAGGTAGTATGGGCTGAGGTTAGAAACAGGAAAGGAGAGGTCACCCTGTTGGGAGTTTTCTCTAGGCCTCCAAATAGTTCTAGGGATGTAGAGGAAAGGATGGCGAGGATGATCCTGGATAAGAGCGAAAGTAACAGGGTAGTTATTATGGGAGACTTTAACTTTCCAAATATTGACTGGAAAAGATATAGTTTGAGTACATTAGATGGGTCATTTTTTGTACAATGTGTGCAGGAGGGTTTCCTGACACAATATGTTGACAGGCCAACAAGAGGCGAGGCCACGTTGGATTTGTTTTTGGGTAATGAACCAGGCCAGGTGTTGGATTTGGAGGTAGGAGAGCATTTTGGGGACAGTGACCACAATTCGGTGACGTTTACGTTAGTGATGGAAAGGGATAAGTATACACCGCAGGGCAAGAGTTATAGCTGGGGGAAGGGCAATTATGATGCCATTAGACGTGACTTGGGGGGGGATAGGTTGGAGAAGTAGGCTGCAAGTGTTGGGCACACTGGATAAGTGGAGCTTGTTCAAGGATCAGCTACTGCGTGTTCTTGATAAGTACGCACCGGTCAGGCAGGGAGGAAGGCATAGAGCGAGGGAACCGTGGTTTACCAAAGAAGTGGAATCTTTTGTTAAGAGGAAGAAGGAGGCCTATGTGAAGATGAGGTGTGAAGTTTCAGTTGGGGCGATGGATAGTTACAAGGTAACGAGGAAGGATCTAAAGAGAGAGCTAAGACGAGCAAGGAGGGGACATGAGAAGTATTTGTCAGGTAGGATCAAGGAAAACCCAAAAGCTTTCTATAGGTATGTCAGGAATAAGCGAATGACTAGGGTAAGAGTAGGGCCAGTCAAGGACAGGGATGGGAAGTTGTGTGTGGAGTCTGAAGAGATAGGCGAGATACTAAATGAATATTCTTCGTCAGTATTCACTCAGGAAAAAGATAATGTTGTGGAGGAGAATGCTGAGACCCAGGCTATTAGAATAGATGGCATTGGGGTACGTAGGGAAGAGGTGTTGGCAATTCTGGACAGGCTGAAAATAGATAAGTCCCCGGGGCCTGATGGGATTTATCCTAGGATTCTCTCGGAGGCCAGGAAAGAGATTGCTGGGCCTTTGGCTTTGATTATTATGTCATCATTGGCTACAGGAATAGTGCCAGAGGACCGGAGGATAGCAAATGTGGTCTCTTTGTTCAAAAAGGGGAGTAGAGGCAACCCCGGCAACTATAGACTGGTGAGCCTCACGTCTGTAGTGGGTAAAGTCTTGGAGGGGATTATAAGAGACAAGATTTATAATCATCTAGATAGGAATAATATGATCAGGGGTAGTCAGCATGGCTTTGCGAAGGGTAGGTCATGCCTCACAAACCTTATCGAGTTCTTTGAGAAGGTGACTGAACAGGTAGACGAGGGTAGAGCAGTTGATGTGGTGTATATGGATTTCAGTAAAGCATTTGATAAGGATCCCCACGGTAGGCTATTGCAGAAAATACAAAGGCTGGGGATTGAGGGTGATTCAGAGATGTGGATCAGAAATTGGCTAGCTGAAAGAAGACAGAGGGTGGTGGTTGATGGGAAATGTTCATAATGGAGTTCAGTTACAAGTGGCGCACCACAAGGATCTGTTCTGGGGCCGTTGCTGTTTGTCATTTTTATCAATGACCTAGAGGAGGGCGCAGAAGGGTGGGTGAGTAAATTTGCAGATGACACTAAAGTCGGTGGTGTTGTCGACAGTGTGGAAGGATGTAGCAGGTTACAGAGGGACATAGATAAGCTGCAGAGCTGGGCTGAGAGGTGGCAAATGGAGTTTAATGTAGAGAAGTGTGAGGTGATTCACTTTGGAAGGAATAACAGGAATGCGGAATATTTGCCTAATGGTAAAGTTCTTGGAAGTGTGGATGAGCAGAGGGATCTAGGTGTACATGTGCATAGATCCCTGAAAGTTGCCACCCAGGTTGATAGGGTTGTGAAGAAGGCCTATGGAGTGTTGGCCTTTATTGGTAGAGGGATTGAGTTCCGGAGTCGGGAGGTCATGTTGCAGCTGTACAGAATTCTTGTACGGCCGCATTTGGAGTATTGCGTACAGTTCTGGTCACCGCATTATAGGAAGGACGTGGAGGCTTTGGAGCGGGTGCAGAGGAGATTTACCAGGCTGTTGCCTGGTATGGAGGGAAAATCTTATGAGGAAAGGCTGATGGACTTGAGGTTGTTTTCATTGGAGAGAAGAAGGTTAAGAGGAGACTTAATAGAGGCATACAAAATGATCAGGGGGTTAGATAGGGTGGACAGTGAGAGCCTTTTCCCAGGGATGGAAATGGCTGGCACGAGGGGACATAGCTTTAAACTGAGGGGGAATAGATATAGGACAGAGGTCAGAGGTAGGTTCTTTACGCAAAGAGTGGTGAGGCCGTGGAATGCGCTGCCTGCAACAGTAGTGAACTCACCAACATTGATGGCATTTAAAAGTTTATTGGATAAACATATGGATGATAATGGCATAGTGTAGGTTAGATGGCTTTTGTTTCGGTGCAACATCGTGGGCCGAAGGGCCTGTACTGCGCAGTATCGTTCTATGTTCTATGTTATATTAAAGAGAGTGAAAAGAGGTGAATGAGCATTAAAGAGAGTGAAACGAGGCAAATGAGGGTTCAAGAGAGTGAAACGAGGTGAATGAGGGTCAAAGAGAGTGAAACGAGTTGAATGAGGGTTAAAGAGAGTGAAACGAGGTGAATGAGAGTTAAAGAGAGTAAAAAGAGGTGAATGAGGGTTAAAGAGGGGAAATGAGGTGAATGAGGGTTAAAGAGAGTGAAACGAGGTGAATGAGGGTTAAAGAGAGTGAAACGAGGTGAATGAGGGTGAAAGAGAGTGAAACGAGACGAAGGAGGGTTAAAGAGAGTGAAATGAGACGAAGGAAGTTTAAAGAGAGTGAACCGAGACGAAGGGGGGTTAAAGAGAGTGAAACGAGACGAAGGAGGGTTAAAGAGAGTGAAGCGAGACGTAGGAGGGGAAAAGAGAGTGAACCAAGACGAAGGAGGGTTAAAGAGAGTGAACCGAGACGAAGGAGGGTTAAAGAGGATGAACCGAGTCGAAGGGGGGTTAAAGAGAGAGAAACGAGGCGAAGGAGGGTTAAAGAGTGTGAAACGAGACGAAGGAGGGAGAATGAGAGTGAAACACGACAAAGGAGGGTGAAAGAGAGTTAAACAAGACGAAGGAGGGTGAAAGAGAGTGAAACAAGACGAAGGAGGGTGAAAGAGAGTGAAATGAGATGAAGGCGGGTTAAAGAGAGTGAAACGAGGTGAATGAGGGTTAAAGAGAGTGAAACGAGATGAAGGAGGGTTAAAGAGAGTGAAACAAGACGAAGGAGGGTTAAAGAGAGTGAAACGAGACGAAGGAGGGTTAAAGGCGATGATCCGAGTCGAAGGGGGGGTTAAAGAGTGTGAAACGAGATGAAGGTGAAGGAGGGAGAAAGAGAGTGAAACACGACGAAGGAGGGTGAAAGAGAGTGAAACAAGATGAAGGAGGGTGAAAGAGAGTGAAACGAGATGAAGGAGAGTGAATGAAAGTGAAACGAGACGAAGGATGGTGAAAGAGAGCGAACTGAGATGAACGAGGGTGAAACAGAGCGAAACGAGACGAAGTTAGGTGAAAGAGAGCGAATCGAGACGAAGGAGGGAGAAAGAGCGCGAAACGAGACGAAGGAGGGTGAAAGAGAGCGAAACGAGATGAAGAATGGTGAAAGAGAGCGAAACGAGATGAAGGAGGGTGAAAGAGAGCTAAACGAGTCGAAGGAGGGTGAAAGAGAGCAAAACGAGACGAATGAGGGTGAAAGAGAGTGAAACGAGACGAAGGAGGGTTAAAGAGAGTGAAATGAGATGAAGGAGGGTTAAAGAGAGTGAACCGAGACGAAGGAGGGTTAAAGAGAGTGAAACGAGACGAAGGAGGGGAAAAGAGAGTGAACCAAGACGAAGGAGGGTTAAAGAGAGTGAACCGAGGCGAAGGAGGGTTAAAGAGGATGAACCGAGTCGAAGGGGGGGTTAAAGAGAGTGAAACAAGGCGAAGGAGGGTTAAAGAGTGTGAAACGAGACGAAGGAGGGTGAAAGAGAGTGAAACGAGATGAAGGAGGGTGAAAGAGAGTGAAATGAGACGAAGGACGGTGAAAGAGAGTGAAACGAGACGAATGAGGGTGAAAGAGAGTGAAACGAGATGAAGGAGGGTGAAAGAGAGTGAAATGAGACGAAGGACGGTGAAAGAGAGTGAAACGAGACGAATGAGGGTGAAAGAGAGCGAAACAAGACGAAGTTAGGTGAAAGAGAGCGAAACGAGACGAAGGAGAGAGAAAGAGCGCGAAACGAGACGAAGGAGGGTGAAAGAGAGCGAAACGAGACGAAGGAGGGTGAAAGAGAGCGAATCGAGACGAAGGAGGGAGAAAGTGCGCGCAACGAGACAAAGGAGGATGAAAGAGAGCGAAACGAGACGAAGAATGGTGAAAGAGAGCGAAACGAGATGAAGGAGGGTGAAAGAGAGCTAAACGAGTCGAAGGTGGGTGAAAGAGAGCAATACGAGACGACGGAGGGTGAAAGAGAGTGAAACGAGACGAAGGAGGGTTAAAGAGAGTGAAATGAGACGAAGGAGGGTTAAAGAGAGTGAACCGAGACGAAGGGTGGTTAAAGAGAGTGAAACGAGACGAAGGAGGGTTAAAGAGAGTGAAACGAGACGAAGGAGGGTTAAAGAGAGTGGAACGAGACAAAGGCGGGTTAAAGAGAGTAAAACGAGACGAAGGCGGGTTAAAGAGAGTGAAGCGAGACGAAGGAGGGGAAAAGAGAGTGAACCAAGACGAAGGAGGGTTAAACAGAGTGAACCGAGACGAAGGAGGGTTAAAGAGGATGAACCGAGTCGAAGGGGGGGTTAAAGAGAGTGAAACGAGGCGAAGGAGGGTTAAAGAGTGTGAAACGAGACGAAGGAGGGAGAATGAGAATGAAACACGACGAAGGTGGGTGAAAGAGAGTGAAACAAGACGAAGGAGGGTGAAAGAGAGTGAAATGAGATGAAGGCGGGTTAAAGAGAGTGAAACGAGGTGAATGAGGGTTAAAGAGAGTGAAACAAGACGAAGGAGGGTTAAAGAGAGTGAAACGAGACGAAGGAGGGTTAAAGACGATGATCCGAGTCGAAGGGGGGGTTAAAGAGAGTGAAACGAGGCGAAGGAGGGTTAAAGAGTGTGAAACGAGATGAAGGTGAAGGAGGGAGAAAGAGAGTGAAACACGACGAAGGAGGGTGAAAGAGAGTGAAACAAGATGAAGGAGGGTGAAAGAGAGTGAAACGAGATGAAGGAGAGTGAATGAAAGTGAAACGAGACGAAGGATGGTGAAAGAGAGCGAACGGAGATGAACGAGGGAGAAAGAGAGCGAAACGAGACGAAGTTAGGTGAAAGAGAGCGAATCGAGACGGAGGAGGGAGAAAGAGCGCGAAACGAGACGAAGGAGGGTGAAAGAGAGCGAAACGAGACGAAGAATGGTGAAAGAGAGCGAAACGAGATGAAGGAGGGTGAAAGAGAGGTAAACGAGTCGAAGGAGGGTGAAAGAGAGCAAAACGAGACGAATGAGGGTGAAAGAGAGTGAAACGAGACGAAGGAGGGTTAAAGAGAGTGAAATGAGATGAAGGAGGGTTAAAGAGAGTGAACCGAGACGAAGGAGGGTTAAAGAGAGTGAAACGAGACGAAGGAGGGTTAAAGAGAGTGAAACGAGACGAAGGAGGCTTAAAGAGAGTGGAACGAGACGAAGGAGGGTGAAAGAGAGCAAAACGAGACGAAGGAGGGTGAAAGAGAGCGAAACGAGATGGAGGAGGGTGAAAGAGAGCGAAACGAGACGAAGGAGTGTGAAAGAGAGCGAAACGAGACAAAGGTAGGTTAAAGAGAGCAAAACGAGACGACGGAGGGTGAAAAAGAGCGAAATGAGACGACGGTGGGTGAAAGAGAGCTAAACGAGTCGAAGGAGGGTGAAAGAGAGCAAAACGAGACGAAAGAGGTTGAAAGAGAGTGAAACGAGACGAAGGAGGGTTAAAGAGAGTGAAATGAGACGAAGGAGGGTTAAAGAGAGTGAAACAAGACTAAGGAGGGTTAAAGAGAGTGAAACGAGACGAAGGAGGGTTAAAGAGAGTGAAACGAGACGAAGGAGGCTTAAAGAGAGTGGAACGAGACGAAGGAGGGTGAAAGAGAGCAAAAGGAGACGAAGGAGGGTGAAAGAGAGCGAAACTAGATGGAGGAGGGTGAAAGAGAGCGAAACGAGACGAAGGAGTGTGAAAGAGAGCGAAACGAGACAAAGGTAGGTTAAAGAGACCGAAACGAGACGACGGAGGGTGAAAAAGAGCGAAATGAGACGACGGTGGGTGAAAGAGAGCGAAACGAGACGAAGGAGGGTGATTGAGAGCGAAACGAGACGAAGTAGGTGAAAGAGAGCAAAACGAGACGAAGGAGGGTGAAAGAGAGCGAAACGAGACAAAGTTAGTGAAAGAGAGCGAAACGAGACGAAGGAGGGTGCAAGAGAGTGAAACAAGATGAAGGAGGGTGAAAGAGAGTGAAACGAGATGAAGGAGGGTGAATGAGAGTGTAACGAGATGAAGGACGGTGAAAGAGAGCGAAACGAGACAAACGAGGGTGAAAGAGAGCGAAACGAGATGAAGTTAGGTGAAAGAGAGCGAAACGACACGAAGGAGGGAGAAAGAGCGCAAAACGAGACGAAGGAGGGTGAAAGAGAGCGAAACGAGACGAAGGAGGGTGAAAGAGAGCGAAATGAGACGAAGAATGGTGAAAGAGAGCGAAACGAGATGAAGGAGGGTGAAAGAGAGCTAAACGAGTCGAAGGAGCGTGAAAGAGAGCAAAACGATTTGAAGGAGGGTGAAAGAGAGTGAAACGAGAAGAAGGAGGGTTAAAGAGAGTGAAATGAGACGAAGGAGGGTTAAAGAGAGTGAAACGAGACGAAGGAGGGTTAAAGAGAGTGAAGCGAGACGAAGGAGGGGAAAAGAGAGTGAACCAAGACGAAGGAGGGTTAAACAGAGTGAACCGAGACGAAGGAGGGTTAAAGAGGATGAACCGAGTCGAAGGGGGGGTTAAAGAGAGTGAAACGAGGCGAAGGAGGGTTAAAGAGTGTGAAACGAGACGAAGGAGGGAGAATGAGAATGAAACACGACGAAGGAGGGTGAAAGAGAGTGAAACAAGACGAAGGAGGGTGAAAGAGAGTGAAATGAGATGAAGGCGGGTTAAAGAGAGTGAAACGAGGTGAATGAGGGTTAAAGAGAGTGAAACAAGACGAAGGAGGGTTAAAGAGAGTGAAACGAGACGAAGGAGGGTTAAAGACGATGATCCGAGTCGAAGGGGGGGTTAAAGAGAGTGAAACGAGGCGAAGGAGGGTTAAAGAGTGTGAAACGAGATGAAGGTGAAGGAGGGAGAAAGAGAGTGAAACACGACGAAGGAGGGTGAAAGAGAGTGAAACAAGATGAAGGAGGGTGAAAGAGAGTGAAACGAGATGAAGGAGAGTGAATGAAAGTGAAACGAGACGAAGGATGGTGAAAGAGAGCGAACGGAGATGAACGAGGGAGAAAGAGAGCGAAACGAGACGAAGTTAGGTGAAAGAGAGCGAATCGAGACGAAGGAGGGAGAAAGAGCGCGAAACGAGACGAAGGAGGGTGAAAGAGAGCGAAACGAGACGAAGAATGGTGAAAGAGAGCGAAACGAGATGAAGGAGGGTGAAAGAGAGGTAAACGAGTCGAAGGAGGGTGAAAGAGAGCAAAACGAGACGAATGAGGGTGAAAGAGAGTGAAACGAGACGAAGGAGGGTTAAAGAGAGTGAAATGAGATGAAGGAGGGTTAAAGAGAGTGAACCGAGACGAAGGAGGGTTAAAGAGAGTGAAACGAGACGAAGGAGGGTTAAAGAGAGTGAAACGAGACGAAGGAGGCTTAAAGAGAGTGGAACGAGACGAAGGAGGGTGAAAGAGAGCAAAACGAGACGAAGGAGGGTGAAAGAGAGCGAAACGAGATGGAGGAGGGTGAAAGAGAGCGAAACGAGACGAAGGAGTGTGAAAGAGAGCGAAACGAGACAAAGGTAGGTTAAAGAGAGCAAAACGAGACGACGGAGGGTGAAAAAGAGCGAAATGAGACGACGGTGGGTGAAAGAGAGCTAAACGAGTCGAAGGAGGGTGAAAGAGAGCAAAACGAGACGAAAGAGGTTGAAAGAGAGTGAAACGAGACGAAGGAGGGTTAAAGAGAGTGAAATGAGACGAAGGAGGGTTAAAGAGAGTGAAACAAGACTAAGGAGGGTTAAAGAGAGTGAAACGAGACGAAGGAGGGTTAAAGAGAGTGAAACGAGACGAAGGAGGCTTAAAGAGAGTGGAACGAGACGAAGGAGGGTGAAAGAGAGCAAAAGGAGACGAAGGAGGGTGAAAGAGAGCGAAACTAGATGGAGGAGGGTGAAAGAGAGCGAAACGAGACGAAGGAGTGTGAAAGAGAGCGAAACGAGACAAAGGTAGGTTAAAGAGACCGAAACGAGACGACGGAGGGTGAAAAAGAGCGAAATGAGACGACGGTGGGTGAAAGAGAGCGAAACGAGACGAAGGAGGGTGATTGAGAGCGAAACGAGACGAAGTAGGTGAAAGAGAGCAAAACGAGACGAAGGAGGGTGAAAGAGAGCGAAACGAGACAAAGTTAGTGAAAGAGAGCGAAACGAGACGAAGGAGGGTGCAAGAGAGTGAAACAAGATGAAGGAGGGTGAAAGAGAGTGAAACGAGATGAAGGAGGGTGAATGAGAGTGTAACGAGATGAAGGACGGTGAAAGAGAGCGAAACGAGACAAACGAGGGTGAAAGAGAGCGAAACGAGATGAAGTTAGGTGAAAGAGAGCGAAACGACACGAAGGAGGGAGAAAGAGCGCAAAACGAGACGAAGGAGGGTGAAAGAGAGCGAAACGAGACGAAGGAGGGTGAAAGAGAGCGAAATGAGACGAAGAATGGTGAAAGAGAGCGAAACGAGATGAAGGAGGGTGAAAGAGAGCTAAACGAGTCGAAGGAGCGTGAAAGAGAGCAAAACGATTTGAAGGAGGGTGAAAGAGAGTGAAACGAGAAGAAGGAGGGTTAAAGACGATGATCCGAGTCGAAGGGGGGGTTAAAGAGAGTGAAACGAGGCGAAGGAGGGTTAAAGAGTGTGAAACGAGATGAAGGAGGGTGAAAGAGAGTGAAACGAGACGAAGGAGGGTTAAAGAGAGTGAAATGAGAGAAGGGGGGTTAAAGAGAGTGAACCGAGACAAAGGAGGGTTAAAGAGAGTGAAACGAGACGAAGGAGGGTTAAAGAGAGCGAAACGAGACGAAGGAGGGTGAAAGAGAGCTAAACGAGTCGAAGGAGGGTGAAAGAGAGTGAAACGAGACGAAGGAGGGTTAAAGAGAGTGAAATGAGAGAAGGGGGGTTAAAGAGAGTGAACCGAGACGAAGGAGGGTTAAAGAGAGTGAAACGAGACGAAGGAGGGTGAAAGAGAGTGAAACGAGACGAAGGAGGCTTAAAGAGAGTGGAACGAAACGAAGGAGGGTGAAAGAGAGCAAAACGAGACGAAGGAGGGTGAAATAGAGCGAAACGAGATGGAGGAGGGTGAAAGAGAGCGAAACGAGACGAAGGAGTGTGAAAGAGAGTGAAACGAGACAAAGGTAGGTTAAAGAGAGCAAAACGAGGCGTCGGAGGGTGAAAAAGAGCGAAATGAGACGACGGTGGGTGAAAGAGAGCGAAACGAGACGAAGGAGGGTGAAAGAGAGCTAAACGAGTCGAAGGAGGGTGAAAGAGAGCAAAACGAGACGAAAGAGGGTGAAAGAGAGTGAAACGAGACGAAGGAGGGTTAAAGAGAGTGAAATGAGACGAAGGAGGGTTAAAGAGAGTGAAACAAGACTAAGGAGGGTTACAGAGAGTGAAACGAGACGAAGGAGGGTTAAAGAGAGTGAAAAGAGACGAATGAGGCTTAAAGAGAGTGGAACGAGACGAAGGAGGGTGAAAGAGAGCAAAAGGAGACGAAGGAGGGTGAAAGAGAGCGAAACGAGATGGAGGAGGGTGAAAGAGAGCGAAACGAGACGACAGAGGGTGAAAAAGAGCGAAATGAGACGACGGTGGGTGAAAGAGAGCGAAACGAGACGAAGGAGGGTGATTGAGAGCGAAACGAGACGAAGTAGGTGAAAGAGAGCGAAACGAGACGAAGGAGGGTGAAAGAGAGCGAAATGAGACGAAGAATGGTGAAAGAGAGCGAAACGAGATGAAGGAGGGTGAAAGAGAGTGAAATGAGACGAAGGACGATGAAAGAGAGTGAAACGAGACGAATGAGGGTGAAAGAGAGTGAAACAAGACGAAGTTAGGTGAAAGAGAGCGAAACGAGACGAAGGAGAGAGAAAGAGCGCGAAACGAGACGAAGGAGGGTGAAAGAGAGCGAAACGAGACGAAGGAGGGTGAAAGAGAGCGAATCGAGACGAAGGAGGGAGAAAGAGCGCGCAACGAGACAAAGGAGGGTGAAAGAGAGCGAAACGAGACGATGAATGGTGAAAGAGAGCGAAACGAGATGAAGGAGGGTGAAAGAGAGCAAAACGATACGAAGGAGGGTTAAAGAGAGTGAAATGAGACGAAGGAGGGTTAAAGAGAGTGAACCGAGACGAAGGGCGGTTAAAGAGAGTGAAACGAGACGAAGGAGGGTTAAAGAGAGTGAAACGAGACGAAGGAGGGTTAAAGAGAGTGGAACGAGACGAAGGCGGGTTAAAGAGAGTGAAACGAGACGAAGGAGGGTTAAAGAGAGTGAAGCGAGACGAAGGAGGGTTAAATAGAGTGAACCGAGACGAAGGAGGGTTAAAGAGGATGAACCAAGTCGAAGGGGGGGTTAAAGAGAGAGAAACGAGGCGAAGGAGGGTTAAAGAGTGTGAAACGAGACGAAGGAGGGGGAATGAGAATGAAACAAGACGAAGGAGGGTGAAAGAGAGTGAAATGAGATGAAGGCGGGTTAAAGAGAGTGAAATGAGATGAAGGCGGGTTAAAGAGAGTGAAACGAGGTGAATGAGGGTTAAAGAGAGTGAAACGAGATGAAGGAGGGTTAAAGAGAGTGAAACAAGACGAAGGAGGGTTAAAGAGAGTGAAACGGGACAAAGGAGGGTTAAAGACGATGATCCGAGTCGAAGGGGGGGTTAAAGAGAGTGAAACGAGGCGAAGGAGGGTTAAAGAGTGTGAAACGAGATGAAGGGGAAGGAGGGAGAAAGAGAGTGAAACACGACGAAGGAGGGTGAAAGAGAGTGAAACAAGATGAAGGAGGGTGAAAGAGAGTGAAAAGAGATGAAGGAGAGTATATGAAAGTGAAACGAGACGAAGGATGGTGAAAGAGAGCGAACTGAGATGAACGAGGGTGAAAGAGAGCGAAACGAGACGAAGTTAGGTGTAAAGAGAGCAAATCGAGACGAAGGAGGGAGAAAGAGCGCAAAACAAGACGAAGGAGGGTGAAAGAGAGCGAAACGAGACGAAGAATGGTGAAAGAGAGCGAAACGAGATGAAGGAGGGTGAAAGAGAGTGAAACGAGACGAAGGAGGGTTAAAGAGAGTGAAATGAGAGAAGGGGGGTTAAAGAGAGTGAACCGAGACGAAGGAGGGTTAAAGAGAGTGAAACGAGACGAAGGAGGGTTAAAGAGAGTGAAACGAGACGAAGGAGGCTTAAAGAGAGTGGAACGAGACGAAGGAGGGTGAAAGAGAGCAAAACGAGACGAAGGAGGGTGAAAGAGAGCGAAACGAGATGGAGGAGGGTGAAAGAGAGCGAAACGAGATGAAGGAGTGTGAAAGAGAGCGAAACGAGACAAAGGTAGGTTAAAGAGAGCAAAACGAGGCGACGGAGGGTGAAAAAGAGCGAAATGAGACGACGGTGGGTGAAAGAGAGCGAAACGAGACGAAGGAGGGTGAAAGAGAGCTAAACGAGTCGAAGGAGGGTGAAAGAGAGCAAAACGAGACGAAAGAGGGTGAAAGAGAGTGAAACGTGACGAAGGAGGGTTAAAGAGAGTGAAATGAGATGAAGGAGGGTTAAAGAGAGTGAAACAAGACTAAGGAGGGTTAAAGAGAGTGAAACGAGACGAAGGAGGGTTAAAGAGAGTGAAAAGAGACGAAGGAGTCTTAAAGAGAGTGGAACGAGACGAAGGAGGGTGAAAGAGAGTGAAACGAGACGAAGGAGGGTTAAAGAGAGTGAAATGAGATGAAGGAGGGTTAAAGAGAGTGAAACAAGACTAAGGAGGGTTAAAGAGAGTGAAACGAGACGAAGGAGGGTTAAAGAGAGTGAAAAGAGACGAAGGAGTCTTAAAGAGAGTGGAACGAGACGAAGGAGGGTGAAAGAGAGCAAAAGGAGACGAAGGAGGGTGAAAGAGAGCGAAACAAGATGGAGGAGGGTGAAAGAGAGCGAAACGAGACGACGGAGGGTGAAAAAGAGCGAAATGAGACGACGGTGGGTGAAAGAGAGCGAAACGAGACGAAGGAGGGTGATTGAGAGCGAAACGAGACGAAGTAGGTGAAAGAGAGCGAAACAAGACGAAGGAGGGTGAAAGAGAGCGAAACGAGACAAAGTTAGTGAAAGAGAGCGAAACGAGACGAAGGAGGGTGCAAGAGAGTGAAACAAGATGAAGGAGGGTGAAAGAGAGCGAAACGAGATGAAGGAGGGTGAATGAGAGTGTAACGAGATGAAGGACGGTGCAAGAGAGCGAAACGAGACAAAAGAGGGTGAAAGAGAGCGAAACGAGATGAAGTTAGGTGAAAGAGAGCGAAACGAGACGAAGGAGGGTGCAAGAGAGTGAAACAAGATGAAGGAGGGTTAAAGAGAGTGAAACGAGACGAAGGAGGGTTAAAGAGAGTGAAACGAGATGAAGGAGGGTTAAAGAGAGTGAAACGAGACGAAGGAGGCTTAAAGAGAGTGGAACGAGACGAAGGAGGGTGAAAGAGAGCAAAACGAGACGAAGGAGGGTGAAAGAGTGCGAAACGAGGAGAAGGAGGATGAAAGAGGGCGTAACGGGGCGAAGGAGGGTGAAAGAGAGAGAAACGAGAAGAAGGAGGGTGAAAGAGAGCGAAACGAGACGAAGGAATGTGAAAGAGAGTGAAACGAGAGAAAAGAGTGTGAAAGAGAGCGAAACGAAACAAAGGAGTGTGTAAGGGAGCGAAACAAGACGATGGAGGGTGAAAGAGAGCGAAGCGAAACGAAGCAGGGTGAAAGAGAGCGAAACGAGACGACGGTGGGTGAAAGAGAGCGAAACGAGACGAAGGAGGGTGATTGAAAGCGAAATGAGACGAAGTAGGTGAAAGAGACCGAAACGAGACAAAGGAGGGTGAAAGAGAGCGAAACTAGATGGAGGGTGAAAGAGAGCGAAACGAGACGAAGGAGGGTGAAAGAGAGCTAAACGAGTCGAAGGAGGGTGAAAGAGAGCAAAATGAGACGAAGGAGGGTGAAAGAGAGTGAAACGAGACGAAGGAGGGTTAAAGAGAGTGAAATGAGACGAAGGAGGGTTAAAGAGAGTGAAACGAGACTAAGGAGGGTTAAAGAGAGTGAAACGAGACGAAGGAGGGTTAAAGAGAGTGAAACGAGACGAAGGAGGCTTAAAGAGAGTGGAACGAGACGAAGGAGGGTGAAAGAGAGCAAAACGAGACGAAGGAGGGTGAAAGAGAGCGAAACGAGATGGAGGAGGGTGAAAGAGAGCGAAACGAGACGAAGGAGTGTGAAAGAGAGCGAAACGAGACAAAGGTAAGTTAAAGAGGGCAAAACGAGACGACGGAGGGTGAAAAAGAGCGAAATGAGACGACGGTGGGTGAAAGAGAGCGAAACGAGACGCAGGAGGGTGAAAGAGAGTGAAACAAGATGAAGGAGGGTGAAAGAGAGTGAAAAGAGATGAAGGAGAGTATATGAAAGTGAAACGAGACGAAGGATGGTGAAAGAGAGCGAACTGAGATGAACGAGGGTGAAAGAGAGCGAAACGAGACGAAGTTAGGTGTAAAGAGAGCAAATCGAGACGAAGGAGGGAGAAAGAGCGCAAAACAAGACGAAGGAGGGTGAAAGAGAGCGAAACGAGACGAAGAATGGTGAAAGAGAGCGAAACGAGATGAAGGAGGGTGAAAGAGAGTGAAACGAGACGAAGGAGGGTTAAAGAGAGTGAAATGAGAGAAGGGGGGTTAAAGAGAGTGAACCGAGACGAAGGAGGGTTAAAGAGAGTGAAACGAGACGAAGGAGGGTTAAAGAGAGTGAAACGAGACGAAGGAGGCTTAAAGAGAGTGGAACGAGACGAAGGAGGGTGAAAGAGAGCAAAACGAGACGAAGGAGGGTGAAAGAGAGCGAAACGAGATGGAGGAGGGTGAAAGAGAGCGAAACGAGATGAAGGAGTGTGAAAGAGAGCGAAACGAGACAAAGGTAGGTTAAAGAGAGCAAAACGAGGCGACGGAGGGTGAAAAAGAGCGAAATGAGACGACGGTGGGTGAAAGAGAGCGAAACGAGACGAAGGAGGGTGAAAGAGAGCTAAACGAGTCGAAGGAGGGTGAAAGAGAGCAAAACGAGACGAAAGAGGGTGAAAGAGAGTGAAACGTGACGAAGGAGGGTTAAAGAGAGTGAAATGAGATGAAGGAGGGTTAAAGAGAGTGAAACAAGACTAAGGAGGGTTAAAGAGAGTGAAACGAGACGAAGGAGGGTTAAAGAGAGTGAAAAGAGACGAAGGAGTCTTAAAGAGAGTGGAACGAGACGAAGGAGGGTGAAAGAGAGTGAAACGAGACGAAGGAGGGTTAAAGAGAGTGAAATGAGATGAAGGAGGGTTAAAGAGAGTGAAACAAGACTAAGGAGGGTTAAAGAGAGTGAAACGAGACGAAGGAGGGTTAAAGAGAGTGAAAAGAGACGAAGGAGTCTTAAAGAGAGTGGAACGAGACGAAGGAGGGTGAAAGAGAGCAAAAGGAGACGAAGGAGGGTGAAAGAGAGCGAAACAAGATGGAGGAGGGTGAAAGAGAGCGAAACGAGACGACGGAGGGTGAAAAAGAGCGAAATGAGACGACGGTGGGTGAAAGAGAGCGAAACGAGACGAAGGAGGGTGATTGAGAGCGAAACGAGACGAAGTAGGTGAAAGAGAGCGAAACAAGACGAAGGAGGGTGAAAGAGAGCGAAACGAGACAAAGTTAGTGAAAGAGAGCGAAACGAGACGAAGGAGGGTGCAAGAGAGTGAAACAAGATGAAGGAGGGTGAAAGAGAGCGAAACGAGATGAAGGAGGGTGAATGAGAGTGTAACGAGATGAAGGACGGTGCAAGAGAGCGAAACGAGACAAAAGAGGGTGAAAGAGAGCGAAACGAGATGAAGTTAGGTGAAAGAGAGCGAAACGAGACGAAGGAGGGTGCAAGAGAGTGAAACAAGATGAAGGAGGGTTAAAGAGAGTGAAACGAGACGAAGGAGGGTTAAAGAGAGTGAAACGAGATGAAGGAGGGTTAAAGAGAGTGAAACGAGACGAAGGAGGCTTAAAGAGAGTGGAACGAGACGAAGGAGGGTGAAAGAGAGCAAAACGAGACGAAGGAGGGTGAAAGAGTGCGAAACGAGGAGAAGGAGGATGAAAGAGGGCGTAACGGGGCGAAGGAGGGTGAAAGAGAGAGAAACGAGAAGAAGGAGGGTGAAAGAGAGCGAAACGAGACGAAGGAATGTGAAAGAGAGTGAAACGAGAGAAAAGAGTGTGAAAGAGAGCGAAACGAAACAAAGGAGTGTGTAAGGGAGCGAAACAAGACGATGGAGGGTGAAAGAGAGCGAAGCGAAACGAAGCAGGGTGAAAGAGAGCGAAACGAGACGACGGTGGGTGAAAGAGAGCGAAACGAGACGAAGGAGGGTGATTGAAAGCGAAATGAGACGAAGTAGGTGAAAGAGACCGAAACGAGACAAAGGAGGGTGAAAGAGAGCGAAACTAGATGGAGGGTGAAAGAGAGCGAAACGAGACGAAGGAGGGTGAAAGAGAGCTAAACGAGTCGAAGGAGGGTGAAAGAGAGCAAAATGAGACGAAGGAGGGTGAAAGAGAGTGAAACGAGACGAAGGAGGGTTAAAGAGAGTGAAATGAGACGAAGGAGGGTTAAAGAGAGTGAAACGAGACTAAGGAGGGTTAAAGAGAGTGAAACGAGACGAAGGAGGGTTAAAGAGAGTGAAACGAGACGAAGGAGGCTTAAAGAGAGTGGAACGAGACGAAGGAGGGTGAAAGAGAGCAAAACGAGACGAAGGAGGGTGAAAGAGAGCGAAACGAGATGGAGGAGGGTGAAAGAGAGCGAAACGAGACGAAGGAGTGTGAAAGAGAGCGAAACGAGACAAAGGTAAGTTAAAGAGGGCAAAACGAGACGACGGAGGGTGAAAAAGAGCGAAATGAGACGACGGTGGGTGAAAGAGAGCGAAACGAGACGCAGGAGGGTGATTGAGAGCGAAACGAGACGAAGTAGGTGAAAGAGAGCAAAACGAGACGAAGGAGGGTGAAAGAGAGCGAAACGAGACGAAGTTAGTGAAAGAGAGCGAAACGAGACGAAGGAGGGTGCAAGAGAGCGAAACGAGGTGAATGAGGGTTAAAGAGAGTGAAACGAGACGAAGGAGGGTTAAAGAGAGCGAAACGAGACGAAGGAGGGTGAAAGAGAGCGAAACGAGACGAAGTAGGTGAAAGAGAGCGAAACAAGACGATGAGGGTGAAAGTGAGCGAAACTAGATGAAGGAGGGTGAAAGAGAGCGAAACGAGACGAAGGAGGGTGCAAGAGAGCGAAACGGGGTGAATGAGGGGTAAAGAGAGTGAAACGAGACGAAGGAGGGTTAAAGAGAGTGAAACAATACGAAGGTGGGTTAAAGAGAGTGAAACAATACGAAGGTGGGTTAAAGAGAGTGGAACGAGACGAAGGAGGGTTAAAGAGAGTGAAACGAGACGAAGGAGTGTTAAAGAGAATGAAACGAGATGAAGGAGGGTTAAAGAGAGTGAACCGAGACGAAGGAGGGTTAAAGAGAGTGAAACGAGACGAAGGAGGGTTAAAAAGAGCGAAACGAGACGAAGGAGGGTGAAAGAGAGCGAAACGAGTCGAAGGAGGGTGAAAGAGAGTGAAACGAGACGAAGGAGGGTTAAAGAGAGTGAAATGAGAGAAGGGGGGTTAAAGAGAGTGAACCGAGACGAAGGAGGGTTAAAGAGAGTGAAACGAGACGAAGGAGGGTTAAAGAGAGTGAAACGAGACGAAGGAGGCTTAAAGAGAGTGGAACGAGACGAAGGAGGGTGAAAGAGAGCAAAACGAGACGAAGGAGGGTGAAAGAGAGCGAAACGAGATGGAGGAGGGTGAAAGAGAGCGAAACGAGACGAAGGAGTGTGAAAGAGAGTGAAACGAGACAAAGGTAGGTTAAAGAGAGCAAAACGAGGCGTCGGAGGGTGAAAAAGAGCGAAATGAGACGACGGTGGGTGAAAGAGAGCGAAACGAGACGAAGGAGGGTGAAAGAGAGCTAAACGAGTCGAAGGAGGGTGAAAGAGAGCAAAACGTGATGAAAGAGGGTGAAAGAGAGTGAAACGAGACGAAGGAGGGTTAAAGAGAGTGAAATGAGACGAAGGAGGGTTAAAGAGAGTGAAACAAGACTAAGGAGGGTTACAGAGAGTGAAACGAGACGAAGGAGGGTTAAAGAGAGTGAAAAGAGACGAATGAGGCTTAAAGAGAGTGGAACGAGACGAAGGAGGGTGAAAGAGAGCAAAAGGAGACGAAGGAGGGTGAAAGAGAGCGAAACGAGATGGAGGAGGGTGAAAGAGAGCGAAACGAGACGACGGAGGGTGAAAAAGAGCGAAATGAGACGACGGTGGGTGAAAGAGAGCGAAACGAGACGAAGGAGGGTGATTGAGAGCGAAACGAGACGAAGTAGGTGAAAGAGAGCGAAACGAGACGAAGGAGGGTGAAAGAGAGCGAAATGAGACGAAGAATGGTGAAAGAGAGCGAAACGAGATGAAGGAGGGTGAAAGAGAGTGAAATGAGACGAAGGACGATGAAAGAGAGTGAAACGAGACGAATGAGGGTGAAAGAGAGTGAAACAAGACGAAGTTAGGTGAAAGAGAGCGAAACGAGACGAAGGAGAGAGAAAGAGCGCGAAACGAGACGAAGGAGGGTGAAAGAGAGCGAAACGAGACGAAGGAGGGTGAAAGAGAGCGAATCGAGACGAAGGAGGGAGAAAGAGCGCGCAACGAGACAAAGGAGGGTGAAAGAGAGCGAAACGAGACGATGAATGGTGAAAGAGAGCGAAACGAGATGAAGGAGGGTGAAAGAGAGCAAAACGATACGAAGGAGGGTTAAAGAGAGTGAAATGAGACGAAGGAGGGTTAAAGAGAGTGAACCGAGACGAAGGGCGGTTAAAGAGAGTGAAACGAGACGAAGGAGGGTTAAAGAGAGTGAAACGAGACGAAGGAGGGTTAAAGAGAGTGGAACGAGACGAAGGCGGGTTAAAGAGAGTGAAACGAGACGAAGGAGGGTTAAAGAGAGTGAAGCGAGACGAAGGAGGGTTAAATAGAGTGAACCGAGACGAAGGAGGGTTAAAGAGGATGAACCAAGTCGAAGGGGGGGTTAAAGAGAGAGAAACGAGGCGAAGGAGGGTTAAAGAGTGTGAAACGAGACGAAGGAGGGGGAATGAGAATGAAACAAGACGAAGGAGGGTGAAAGAGAGTGAAATGAGATGAAGGCGGGTTAAAGAGAGTGAAATGAGATGAAGGCGGGTTAAAGAGAGTGAAACGAGGTGAATGAGGGTTAAAGAGAGTGAAACGAGATGAAGGAGGGTTAAAGAGAGTGAAACAAGACGAAGGAGGGTTAAAGAGAGTGAAACGGGACAAAGGAGGGTTAAAGACGATGATCCGAGTCGAAGGGGGGGTTAAAGAGAGTGAAACGAGGCGAAGGAGGGTTAAAGAGTGTGAAACGAGATGAAGGTGAAGGAGGGAGAAAGAGAGTGAAACACGACGAAGGAGGGTGAAAGAGAGTGAAACAAGATGAAGGAGGGTGAAAGAGAGTGAAAAGAGATGAAGGAGAGTGAATGAAAGTGAAACGAGACGAAAGATGGTGAAAGAGAGCTAACTGAGATGAACGAGGGTGAAAGAGAGCGAAACGAGACGAAGTTAGGTGTAAAGAGAGCAAATCGAGACGAAGGAGGGAGAAAGAGCGCAAAACAAGACGAAGGAGGGTGAAAGAGAGCGAAACGAGACGAAGAATGGTGAAAGAGAGCGAAACGAGATGAAGGAGGGTGAAAGAGAGTGAAACGAGACGAAGGAGGGTTAAAGAGAGTGAAATGAGAGAAGGGGGGTTAAAGAGAGTGAACCGAGACGAAGGAGGGTTAAAGAGAGTGAAACGAGACGAAGGAGGGTTAAAGAGAGTGAAACGAGACGAAGGAGGCTTAAAGAGAGTGGAACGAGACGAAGGAGGGTGAAAGAGAGCAAAACGAGACGAAGGAGGGTGAAAGAGAGCGAAACGAGATGGAGGAGGGTGAAAGAGAGCGAAACGAGATGAAGGAGTGTGAAAGAGAGCGAAACGAGACGAAGGAGGGTGATTGAGAGCGAAACGAGACGAAGTAGGTGAAAGAGAGCGAAACGAGACGAAGGAGGGTGAAAGAGAGCGAAACGAGACAAAGTTAGTGAAAGAGAGCGAAACGAGACGAAGGAGGGTGCAAGAGAGTGAAACAAGATGAAGGAGGGTGAAAGAGAGTGAAACGAGATGAAGGAGGGTGAATGAGAGTGTAACGAGATGAAGGACGGTGCAAGAGAGCGAAACGAGACAAAAGAGGGTGAAAGAGAGCGAAACGAGATGAAGTTAGGTGAAAGAGAGCGAAACGAGACGAAGGAGGGTGCAAGAGAGTGAAACAAGATGAAGGAGGGTTAAAGAGAGTGAAACGAGACGAAGGAGGGTTAAAGAGAGTGAAACGAGACGAAGGAGGGTTAAAGAGAGTGAAACGAGACGAAGGAGGCTTAAAGAGAGTGGAACGAGACGAAGGAGGGTGAAAGAGAGCAAAACGAGACGAAGGAGGGTGAAAGAGAGCGAAACGAGGCGAAGGAGGATGAAAGAGGGCGTAACGGGGCGAAGGAGGGTGAAAGAGAGAGAAACGAGAAGAAGGAGGGTGACAGAGAGCGAAACGAGACGAAGGAATGTGAAAGAGAGTGAAACGAGAGAAAAGAGTGTGAAAGAGAGCGAAACGAAACAAAGGAGTGTGTAAGGGAGCGAAACAAGACGATGGAGGGTGAAAGAGAGCGAAGCGAAACGAAGCAGGGTGAAAGAGAGCGAAACGAGACGACGGTGGGTGAAAGAGAGCGAAACGAGACGAAGGAGGGTGATTGAAAGCGAAATGAGACGAAGTAGGTGAAAGAGACCGAAACGAGACAAAGGAGGGTGAAAGAGAGCGAAACTAGATGGAGGGTGAAAGAGAGCGAAACGAGACGAAGGAGGGTGAAAGAGAGCTAAACGAGTCGAAGGAGGGTGAAAGAGAGCAAAATGAGACGAAGGAGGATGAAAGAGAGTGAAACGAGACGAAGGAGGGTTAAAGAGAGTAAAATGAGACGAAGGAGGGTTAAAGAGAGTGAAACGAGACTAAGGAGGGTTAAAGAGAGTGAAACGAGACGAAGGAGGGTTAAAGAGAGTGAAACGAGACGAAGGAGGCTTAAAGAGAGTGGAACGAGACGAAGGAGGGTGAAAGAGAGCAAAACGAGACGAAGGAGGGTGAAAGAGAGCGAAACGAGATGGAGGAGGGTGAAAGAGAGCGAAACGAGACGAAGGAGTGTGAAAGAGAGCGAAACGAGACAAAGGTAAGTTAAAGAGGGCAAAACGAGACGACGGAGGGTGAAAAAGAGCGAAATGAGACGACGGTGGGTGAAAGAGAGCGAAACGAGACGAAGGAGGGTGATTGAGAGCGAAACGAGACGAAGTAGGTGAAAGAGAGCAAAACGAGACGAAGGAGGGTGAAAGAGAGCGAAACGAGACGAAGTTAGTGAAAGAGAGCGAAACGAGACGAAGGAGGGTGCAAGAGAGCGAAACGAGGTGAATGAGGGTTAAAGAGAGTGAAACGAGACGAAGGAGGGTTAAAGAGAGTAAAACAATACGAAGGTGGGTTAAAGAGAGTGAAACAATACGAAAGAGGGTTAAGGAGAGTGAAACGAGACGAAGGAGTGTTAAAGAGAGTGAAACGAGACGAAGAAGGGTTAAAGAGAGCGAAACGAGACGAAGGAGGGTGAAAGAGAGCGAAACGAGACGAAGTAGGTGAAAGAGAGCGAAACAAGACGATGAGGGTGAAAGTGAGCGAAACTAGATGAAGGAGGGTGAAAGAGAGCGAAACGAGACGAAGGAGGGTGCAAGAGAGCGAAACGAGGTGAATGAGGGGTAAAGAGAGTGAAACGAGATGAAGGAGGGTTAAAGAGAGTGAAACAATACGAAGGTGGGTTAAAGAGAGTGAAACAATACGAAGGTGGGTTAAAGAGAGTGGAACGAGACGAAGGAGGGTTAAAGAGAGTGAAACGAGACGAAGGAGTGTTAAAGAGAATGAAACGAGATGAAGGAGGGTTAAAGAGTGTGAAACGAGACGAAGGAGGGGGAATGAGAATGAAACAAGACGAAGGAGGGTGAAAGAGAGTGAAATGAGATGAAGGCGGGTTAAAGAGAGTGAAATGAGATGAAGGCGGGTTAAAGAGAGTGAAACGAGGTGAATGAGGGTTAAAGAGAGTGAAACGAGATGAAGGAGGGTTAAAGAGAGTGAAACAAGACGAAGGAGGGTTAAAGAGAGTGAAACGGGACAAAGGAGGGTTAAAGACGATGATCCGAGTCGAAGGGGGGGGTTAAAGAGAGTGAAACGAGGCGAAGGAGGGTTAAAGAGTGTGAAACGAGATGAAGGTGAAGGAGGGAGAAAGAGAGTGAAACACGACGAAGGAGGGTGAAAGAGAGTGAAACAAGATGAAGGAGGGTGAAAGAGAGTGAAAAGAGATGAAGGAGAGTGAATGAAAGTGAAACGAGACGAAAGATGGTGAAAGAGAGCGAACTGAGATGAACGAGGGTGAAAGAGAGCGAAACGAGACGAAGTTAGGTGTAAAGAGAGCAAATCGAGACGAAGGAGGGAGAAAGAGCGCAAAACAAGACGAAGGAGGGTGAAAGAGAGCGAAACGAGACGAAGAATGGTGAAAGAGAGCGAAACGAGATGAAGGAGGGTGAAAGAGAGTGAAACGAGACGAAGGAGGGTTAAAGAGAGTGAAATGAGAGAAGGGGGGTTAAAGAGAGTGAACCGAGACGAAGGAGGGTTAAAGAGAGTGAAACGAGACGAAGGAGGGTTAAAGAGAGTGAAACGAGACGAAGGAGGCTTAAAGAGAGTGGAACGAGACGAAGGAGGGTGAAAGAGAGCAAAACGAGACGAAGGAGGGTGAAAGAGAGCGAAACGAGATGGAGGAGGGTGAAAGAGAGCGAAACGAGATGAAGGAGTGTGAAAGAGAGCGAAACGAGACGAAGGAGGGTGATTGAGAGCGAAACGAGACGAAGTAGGTGAAAGAGAGCGAAACGAGACGAAGGAGGGTGAAAGAGAGCGAAACGAGACAAAGTTAGTGAAAGAGAGCGAAACGAGACGAAGGAGGGTGCAAGAGAGTGAAACAAGATGAAGGAGGGTGAAAGAGAGTGAAACGAGATGAAGGAGGGTGAATGAGAGTGTAACGAGATGAAGGACGGTGCAAGAGAGCGAAACGAGACAAAAGAGGGTGAAAGAGAGCGAAACGAGATGAAGTTAGGTGAAAGAGAGCGAAACGAGACGAAGGAGGGTGCAAGAGAGTGAAACAAGATGAAGGAGGGTTAAAGAGAGTGAAACGAGACGAAGGAGGGTTAAAGAGAGTGAAACGAGACGAAGGAGGGTTAAAGACAGTGAAACGAGACGAAGGAGGCTTAAAGAGAGTGGAACGAGACGAAGGAGGGTGAAAGAGAGCAAAACGAGACGAAGGAGGGTGAAAGAGAGCGAAACGAGGCGAAGGAGGATGAAAGAGGGCGTAACGGGGCGAAGGAGGGTGAAAGAGAGAGAAACGAGAAGAAGGAGGGTGAAAGAGAGCGAAACGAGACGAAGGAATGTGAAAGAGAGTGAAACGAGAGAAAAGAGTGTGAAAGAGAGCGAAACGAAACAAAGGAGTGTGTAAGGGAGCGAAACAAGACGATGGAGGGTGAAAGAGAGCGAAGCGAAACGAAGCAGGGTGAAAGAGAGCGAAACGAGACGACGGTGGGTGAAAGAGAGCGAAACGAGACGAAGGAGGGTGATTGAAAGCGAAATTAGACGAAGTAGGTGAAAGAGACCGAAACGAGACAAAGGAGGGTGAAAGAGAGCGAAACTAGATGGAGGGTGAAAGAGAGCGAAACGAGACGAAGGAGGGTGAAAGAGAGCGAAACGAGATGAAGGAGGGTGAAAGAGAGTGAAACGAGACGAAGGAGGGTTAAAGAGAGTGAAATGAGAGAAGGGGGGTTAAAGAGAGTGAACCGAGACGAAGGAGGGTTAAAGAGAGTGAAACGAGACGAAGGAGGGTTAAAGAGAGTGAAACGAGACGAAGGAGGCTTAAAGAGAGTGGAACGAGACGAAGGAGGGTGAAAGAGAGCAAAACGAGACGAAGGAGGGTGAAAGAGAGCGAAACGAGATGGAGGAGGGTGAAAGAGAGCGAAACGAGATGAAGGAGTGTGAAAGAGAGCGAAACGAGACGAAGGAGGGTGATTGAGAGCGAAACGAGACGAAGTAGGTGAAAGAGAGCGAAACGAGACGAAGGAGGGTGAAAGAGAGCGAAACGAGACAAAGTTAGTGAAAGAGAGCGAAACGAGACGAAGGAGGGTGCAAGAGAGTGAAACAAGATGAAGGAGGGTGAAAGAGAGTGAAACGAGATGAAGGAGGGTGAATGAGAGTGTAACGAGATGAAGGACGGTGCAAGAGAGCGAAACGAGACAAAAGAGGGTGAAAGAGAGCGAAACGAGATGAAGTTAGGTGAAAGAGAGCGAAACGAGACGAAGGAGGGTGCAAGAGAGTGAAACAAGATGAAGGAGGGTTAAAGAGAGTGAAACGAGACGAAGGAGGGTTAAAGAGAGTGAAACGAGACGAAGGAGGCTTAAAGACAGTGAAACGAGACGAAGGAGGCTTAAAGAGAGTGGAACGAGACGAAGGAGGGTGAAAGAGAGCAAAACGAGACGAAGGAGGGTGAAAGAGAGCGAAACGAGGCGAAGGAGGATGAAAGAGGGCGTAACGGGGCGAAGGAGGGTGAAAGAGAGAGAAACGAGAAGAAGGAGGGTGAAAGAGAGCGAAACGAGACGAAGGAATGTGAAAGAGAGTGAAACGAGAGAAAAGAGTGTGAAAGAGAGCGAAACGAAACAAAGGAGTGTGTAAGGGAGCGAAACAAGACGATGGAGGGTGAAAGAGAGCGAAGCGAAACGAAGCAGGGTGAAAGAGAGCGAAACGAGACGACGGTGGGTGAAAGAGAGCGAAACGAGACGAAGGAGGGTGATTGAAAGCGAAATTAGACGAAGTAGGTGAAAGAGACCGAAACGAGACAAAGGAGGGTGAAAGAGAGCGAAACTAGATGGAGGGTGAAAGAGAGCGAAACGAGACGAAGGAGGGTGAAAGAGAGCTAAACGAGTCGAAGGAGGGTGAAAGAGAGCAAAATGAGACGAAGGAGGGTGAAAGAGAGTGAAACGAGACGAAGGAGGGTTAAAGAGAGTGAAATGAGACGAAGGAGGGTTAAAGAGAGTGAAACGAGACTAAGGAGGGTTAAAGAGAGTGAAACGAGACGAAGGAGGGTTAAAGAGAGTGAAACGAGACGAAGGAGGCTTAAAGAGAGTGGAACGAGACGAAGGAGGGTGAAAGAGAGCAAAACGAGACGAAGGAGGGTGAAAGAGAGCGAAACGAGATGGAGGAGGGTGAAAGAGAGCGAAACGAGACGAAGGAGTGTGAAAGAGAGCGAAACGAGACAAAGGTAAGTTAAAGAGGGCAAAACGAGACGACGGAGGGTGAAAAAGAGCGAAATGAGACGACGGTGGGTGAAAGAGAGCGAAACGAGACGAAGGAGGGTGATTGAGAGCGAAACGAGACGAAGTAGGTGAAAGAGAGCAAAACGAGACGAAGGAGGGTGAAAGAGAGCGAAACGAGACGAAGTTAGTGAAAGAGAGCGAAACGAGACGAAGGAGGGTGCAAGAGAGCAAAACGAGGTGAATGAGGGTTAAAGAGAGTGAAACGAGACGAAGGAGGGTTAAAGAGAGTAAAACAATACGAAGGTGGGTTAAAGAGAGTGAAACAATACGAAGGAGGGTTAAGGAGAGTGAAACGAGACGAAGGAGTGTTAAAGAGAGTGAAACGAGACGAAGAAGGGTTAAAGAGAGCGGAACGAGACGAAGGAGGGTGAAAGAGAGCGAAACGAGACGAAGTAGGTGAAAGAGAGCGAAACAAGACGATGAGGGTGAAAGTGAGCGAAACTAGATGAAGGAGGGTGAAAGAGAGCGAAACGAGACGAAGGAGGGTGCAAGAGAGCGAAACGAGGTGAATGAGGGGTAAAGAGAGTGAAACGAGACGAAGGAGGGTTAAAGAGAGTGAAACAATACAAAGGTGGGTTAAAGAGAGTGAAACAATACGAAGGTGGGTTAAAGAGAGTGGAACGAGACGAAGGAGGGTTAAAGAGAGTGAAACGAGACGAAGGAGTGTTAAAGAGAATGAAACGAGATGAAGGAGGGTTAAAGAGAGTGAAACGAGACGAAGGAGGGTTAAAGAGAGTGGAACGAGACGAAGGCGGGTTAAAGAGAGTGCAACGTGGTGAATGAGGGTTAAAGCGAGTGAACCGAGACGAAGGAGGGTTAAAGAGGATGAACCGAGTCGAAGGGGGGGTTAAAGAGAGTGAAACGAGGCGAAGGAGGGTTAAAGAGTGTGAAACGAGACGAAGGAGGGAGAAAGAGAGTGAAACACGACGAAGGAGGGTGAAAGAGAGTGAAACAAGATGAAGGAGGGTGAAAGAGAGTGAAACGAGATGAAGGAGGGTGAATGAGAGTGTAACGAGATGAAGGATGGTGAAAGAGAGCGAAACAAGACAAACGAGGGTGAAAGAGAGCGAAACGAGATGAAGTTAGGTGAAAGAGAGCGAAACGACACGAAGGAGGGAGAAAGAGCGCAAAACGAGACGAAGGAGGGTGAAAGAGAGCGAAACGAGACGAAGGAGGGTGAAAGAGAGCGAAATGAGACGAAGAATGGTGAAAGAGAGCGAAACGAGATGAAGGAGGGTGAAAGAGAGTGAAATGAGACGAAGGACGATGAAAGAGAGTGAAACGAGACGAATGAGGGTGAAAGAGAGCGAAACAAGACGAAGTTAGGTGAAAGAGAGCGAAACGAGACGAAGGAGAGAGAAAGAGCGCGAAACGAGACGAAGGAGGGTGAAAGAGAGCGAAACGAGACGAAGGAGGGTGAAAGAGAGCGAATCGAGACGAAGGAGGGAGAAAGAGCGCGCAACGAGACAAAGGAGGGTGAAAGAGAGCGAAACGAGACGATGAATGGTGAAAGAGAGCGAAACGAGATGAAGGAGGGTGAAAGACAGCTAAACGAGTCGAAGGAGGGTGAAAGAGAGCAAAACGATACGAAGGAGGGTTAAAGAGAGTGAAACGAGACGAAGGCGGGTTAAAGAGAGTGAACCGAGACGAAGGGCGGTTAAAGAGAGTGAAACGAGACGAAGGAGGGTTAAAGAGAGTGAAACGAGACGAAGGAGGGTTAAAGAGAGTGGAACGAGACGAAGGCGGGTTAAAGAGAGTGAAACGAGACGAAGGAGGGTTAAAGAGAGTGAAGCGAGACGAAGGAGGGTTAAATAGAGTGAACCGAGACGAAGGAGGGTTAAAGAGGATGAACCAAGTCGAAGGGGGGGTTAAAGAGAGAGAAACGAGGCGAAGGAGGGTTAAAGAGTGTGAAACGAGACGAAGGAGGGGGAATGAGAATGAAACAAGACGAAGGAGGGTGAAAGAGAGTGAAATGAGATGAAGGCGGGTTAAAGAGAGTGAAATGAGATGAAGGCGGGTTAAAGAGAGTGAAACGAGGTGAATGAGGGTTAAAGAGAGTGAAACGAGATGAAGGAGGGTTAAAGAGAGTGAAACAAGACGAAGGAGGGTTAAAGAGAGTGAAACGAGACGAAGGAGGGATAAAGACGATGATCCGAGTCGAAGGGGGGGTTAAAGAGAGTGAAACGAGGCGAAGGAGGGTTAAAGAGTGTGAAACGAGATGAAGGAGGGTGAAAGAGAGTGAAACGAGACGAAGGAGGGTTAAAGAGAGTGAAATGAGAGAAGGGGGGTTAAAGAGAGTGAACCGAGACGAAGGAGGGTTAAAGAGAGTGAAACGAGACGAAGGAGGGTTAAAGAGAGCGAAACGAGACGAAGGAGGGTGAAAGAGAGCTAAACGAGTCGAAGGAGGGTGAAAGAGAGTGAAACGAGACGAAGGAGGGTTAAAGAGAGTGAAATGAGAGAAGGGGGGTGAAAGAGAGTGAACCGAGACGAAGGAGGGTTAAAGAGAGTGAAACGAGACGAAGGAGGGTTAAAGAGAGTGAAACGAGACGAAGGAGGCTTAAAGAGAGTGGAACGAGACGAAGGAGGGTGAAAGAGAGCAAAACGAGACGAAGGAGGGTGAAAGAGAGCGAAACGAGATGGAGGAGGGTGAAAGAGAGCGAAACGAGACGAAGGAGTGTGAAAGAGAGTGAAACGAGACAAAGGTAGGTTAAAGAGAGCAAAACGAGGCGTCGGAGGGTGAAAAAGAGCGAAATGAGACGACGGTGGGTGAAAGAGAGCGAAACAAGACGAAGGAGGGTGAAAGAGAGCTAAACGAATCGAAGGAGGGTGAAAGAGAGCAAAACGAGACGAAAGAGGGTGAAAGAGAGTGAAACGAGACGAAGGAGGGTTAAAGAGAGTGAAATGAGACGAAGGAGGGTTAAAGAGAGTGAAACAAGACTAAGGAGGGTTACAGAGAGTGAAACGAGACGAAGGAGGGTCAAAGAGAGTGAAAAGAGACGAATGAGGCTTAAAGAGAGTGGAACGAGACGAAGGAGGGTGAAAGAGAGCAAAAGGAGACGAAGGAGGGTGAAAGAGAGCGAAACGAGATGGAGGAGGGTGAAAGAGAGCGAAACGAGACGACGGAGGGTGAAAAAGAGCGAAATGAGACGACGGTGGGTGAAAGAGAGCGAAACGAGACGAAGGAGGGTGATTGAGAGCGAAACGAGACGAAGTAGGTGAAAGAGAGCGAAACGAGACGAAGGAGGGTGAAAGAGAGCGAAATGAGACGAAGAATGGTGAAAGAGAGCGAAACGAGATGAAGGAGGGTGAAAGAGAGTGAAATGAGACGAAGGACGATGAAAGAGAGTGAAACGAGACGAATGAGGGTGAAAGAGAGTGAAACAAGACGAAGTTAGGTGAAAGAGAGCGAAACGAGACGAAGGAGAGAGAAAGAGCGCGAAACGAGACGAAGGAGGGTGAAAGAGAGCGAAACGAGACGAAGGAGGGTGAAAGAGAGCGAATCGAGACGAAGGAGGGAGAAAGAGCGCGCAACGAGACAAAGGAGGGTGAAAGAGAGCGAAACGAGACGATGAATGGTGAAAGAGAGCGAAACGAGATGAAGGAGGGTGAAAGAGAGCAAAACGATACGAAGGAGGGTTAAAGAGAGTGAAATGAGACGAAGGAGGGTTAAAGAGAGTGAACCGAGACGAAGGGCGGTTAAAGAGAGTGAAACGAGACGAAGGAGGGTTAAAGAGAGTGAAACGAGACGAAGGAGGGTTAAAGAGAGTGGAACGAGACGAAGGCGGGTTAAAGAGAGTGAAACGAGACGAAGGAGGGTTAAAGAGAGTGAAGCGAGACGAAGGAGGGTTAAATAGAGTGAACCGAGACGAAGGAGGGTTAAAGAGGATGAACCAAGTCGAAGGGGGGGTTAAAGAGAGAGAAACGAGGCGAAGGAGGGTTAAAGAGTGTGAAACGAGACGAAGGAGGGGGAATGAGAATGAAACAAGACGAAGGAGGGTGAAAGAGAGTGAAATGAGATGAAGGCGGGTTAAAGAGAGTGAAATGAGATGAAGGCGGGTTAAAGAGAGTGAAACGAGGTGAATGAGGGTTAAAGAGAGTGAAACGAGATGAAGGAGGGTTAAAGAGAGTGAAACAAGACGAAGGAGGGTTAAAGAGAGTGAAACGGGACAAAGGAGGGTTAAAGACGATGATCCGAGTCGAAGGGGGGGTTAAAGAGAGTGAAACGAGGCGAAGGAGGGTTAAAGAGTGTGAAACGAGATGAAGGTGAAGGAGGGAGAAAGAGAGTGAAACACGACGAAGGAGGGTGAAAGAGAGTGAAACAAGATGAAGGAGGGTGAAAGAGAGTGAAAAGAGATGAAGGAGAGTGAATGAAAGTGAAACGAGACGAAAGATGGTGAAAGAGAGCTAACTGAGATGAACGAGGGTGAAAGAGAGCGAAACGAGACGAAGTTAGGTGTAAAGAGAGCAAATCGAGACGAAGGAGGGAGAAAGAGCGCAAAACAAGACGAAGGAGGGTGAAAGAGAGCGAAACGAGACGAAGAATGGTGAAAGAGAGCGAAACGAGATGAAGGAGGGTGAAAGAGAGTGAAACGAGACGAAGGAGGGTTAAAGAGAGTGAAATGAGAGAAGGGGGGTTAAAGAGAGTGAACCGAGACGAAGGAGGGTTAAAGAGAGTGAAACGAGACGAAGGAGGGTTAAAGAGAGTGAAATGAGAGAAGGGGGGTTAAAGAGAGTGAACCGAGACGAAGGAGGGTTAAAGAGAGTGAAACGAGACGAAGGAGGGTTAAAGAGAGCGAAACGAGACGAAGGAGGGTGAAAGAGAGCTAAACGAGTCGAAGGAGGGTGAAAGAGAGTGAAACGAGACGAAGGAGGGTTAAAGAGAGTGAAATGGGAGAAGGGGGGTGAAAGAGAGTGAACCGAGACGAAGGAGGGTTAAAGAGAGTGAAACGAGACGAAGGAGGGTTAAAGAGAGTGAAACGAGACGAAGGAGGCTTAAAGAGAGTGGAACGAGACGAAGGAGGGTGAAAGAGAGCAAAACGAGACGAAGGAGGGTGAAAGAGAGCGAAACGAGATGGAGGAGGGTGAAAGAGAGCGAAACGAGACGAAGGAGTGTGAAAGAGAGTGAAACGAGACAAAGGTAGGTTAAAGAGAGCAAAACGAGGCGTCGGAGGGTGAAAAAGAGCGAAATGAGACGACGGTGGGTGAAAGAGAGCGAAACAAGACGAAGGAGGGTGAAAGAGAGCTAAACGAATCGAAGGAGGGTGAAAGAGAGCAAAACGAGACGAAAGAGGGTGAAAGAGAGTGAAACGAGACGAAGGAGGGTTAAAGAGAGTGAAATGAGACGAAGGAGGGTTAAAGAGAGTGAAACAAGACTAAGGAGGGTTACAGAGAGTGAAACGAGACGAAGGAGGGTCAAAGAGAGTGAAAAGAGACGAATGAGGCTTAAAGAGAGTGGAACGAGACGAAGGAGGGTGAAAGAGAGCAAAAGGAGACGAAGGAGGGTGAAAGAGAGCGAAACGAGATGGAGGAGGGTGAAAGAGAGCGAAACGAGACGACGGAGGGTGAAAAAGAGCGAAATGAGACGACGGTGGGTGAAAGAGAGCGAAACGAGACGAAAGAGGGTGATTGAGAGCGAAACGAGACGAAGTAGGTGAAAGAGAGCGAAACGAGACGAAGGAGGGTGAAAGAGAGCGAAATGAGACGAAGAATGGTGAAAGAGAGCGAAACGAGATGAAGGAGGGTGAAAGAGAGTGAAATGAGACGAAGGACGATGAAAGAGAGTGAAACGAGACGAATGAGGGTGAAAGAGAGTGAAACAAGACGAAGTTAGGTGAAAGAGAGCGAAACGAGACGAAGGAGAGAGAAAGAGCGCGAAACGAGACGAAGGAGGGTGAAAGAGAGCGAAACGAGACGAAGGAGGGTGAAAGAGAGCGAATCGAGACGAAGGAGGGAGAAAGAGCGCGCAACGAGACAAAGGAGGGTGAAAGAGAGCGAAACGAGACGATGAATGGTGAAAGAGAGCGAAACGAGATGAAGGAGGGTGAAAGAGAGCAAAACGATACGAAGGAGGGTTAAAGAGAGTGAAATGAGACGAAGGAGGGTTAAAGAGAGTGAACCGAGACGAAGGGCGGTTAAAGAGAGTGAAACGAGACGAAGGAGGGTTAAAGAGAGTGAAACGAGACGAAGGAGGGTTAAAGAGAGTGGAACGAGACGAAGGCGGGTTAAAGAGAGTGAAACGAGACGAAGGAGGGTTAAAGAGAGTGAAGCGAGACGAAGGAGGGTTAAATAGAGTGAACCGAGACGAAGGAGGGTTAAAGAGGATGAACCAAGTCGAAGGGGGGGTTAAAGAGAGAGAAACGAGGCGAAGGAGGGTTAAAGAGTGTGAAACGAGACGAAGGAGGGGGAATGAGAATGAAACAAGACGAAGGAGGGTGAAAGAGAGTGAAATGAGATGAAGGCGGGTTAAAGAGAGTGAAATGAGATGAAGGCGGGTTAAAGAGAGTGAAACGAGGTGAATGAGGGTTAAAGAGAGTGAAACGAGATGAAGGAGGGTTAAAGAGAGTGAAACAAGACGAAGGAGGGTTAAAGAGAGTGAAACGGGACAAAGGAGGGTTAAAGACGATGATCCGAGTCGAAGGGGGGGTTAAAGAGAGTGAAACGAGGCGAAGGAGGGTTAAAGAGTGTGAAACGAGATGAAGGTGAAGGAGGGAGAAAGAGAGTGAAACACGACGAAGGAGGGTGAAAGAGAGTGAAACAAGATGACGGAGGGTGAAAGAGAGTGAAAAGAGATGAAGGAGAGTGAATGAAAGTGAAACGAGACGAAGGATGGTGAAAGAGAGCGAACTGAGATGAACGAGGGTGAAAGAGAGCGAAACGAGACGAAGTTAGGTGTAAAGAGAGCAAATCGAGACGAAGGAGGGAGAAAGAGCGCAAAACAAGATGAAGGAGGGTGAAAGAGAGTGAAACGAGACGAAGGAGGGTTAAAGAGAGTGAAATGAGAGAAGGGGGGTTAAAGAGAGTGAACCGAGACGAAGGAGGGTTAAAGAGAGTGAAACGAGACGAAGGAGGGTTAAAGAGAGTGAAACGAGACGAAGGAGGCTTAAACAGAGTGGAACGAGACGAAGGAGGGTGAAAGAGAGCAAAACGAGACGAAGGAGGGTGAAAGAGAGCGAAACGAGATGGAGGAGGGTGAAAGAGAGCGAAACGAGATGAAGGAGTGTGAAAGAGAGCGAAACGAGACAAAGGTAGGTTAAAGAGAGCAAAACGAGGCGACGGAGGGTGAAAAAGAGCGAAATGAGACGACGGTGGGTGAAAGAGAGCGAAACGAGACGAAGGAGGGTGAAAGAGAGCTAAACGAGTCGAAGGAGGGTGAAAGAGAGCAAAACGAGACGAAAGAGGGTGAAAGAGAGTGAAACGAGACGAAGGAGGGTTAAAGAGAGTGAAATGAGACGAAGGAGGGTTAAAGAGAGTGAAACAAGACTAAGGAGGGTTAAAGAGAGTGAAACGAGACGAAGGAGGGTTAAAGAGAGTGAAAAGAGACGAAGGAGTCTTAAAGAGAGTGGAACGAGACGAAGGAGGGTGAAAGAGAGCAAAAGGAGACGAAGGAGGGTGAAAGAGAGCGAAACAAGATGGAGGAGGGTGAAAGAGAGCGAAACGAGACGACGGAGGGTGAAAAAGAGCGAAATGAGACGACGGTGGGTGAAAGAGAGCGAAACGAGACGAAGGAGGGTGATTGAGAGCGAAACGAGACGAAGTAGGTGAAAGAGAGCGAAACGAGACGAAGGAGGGTGAAAGAGAGCGAAACGAGACAAAGTTAGTGAAAGAGAGCGAAACGAGACGAAGGAGGGTGCAAGAGAGTGAAACAAGATGAAGGAGGGTGAAAGAGAGTGAAACGAGATGAAGGAGGGTGAATGAGAGTGTAACGAGATGAAGGACGGTGAAAGAGAGCGAAACGAGACAAAAGAGGGTGAAAGAGAGCGAAACGAGATGAAGTTAGGTGAAAGAGAGCGAAACGAGACGAAGGAGGGTGCAAGAGAGTGAAACAAGATGAAGGAGGGTTAGAGAGTGAAACGAGACGAAGGAGGGTTAAAGAGAGTGAAACGAGACGAAGGAGGGTTAAAGAGAGTGAAACGAGACGAAGGAGGCTTAAAGAGAGTGGAACGAGACGAAGGAGGGTGAAAGAGAGCAAAACGAGACGAAGGAGGGTGAAAGAGAGCGAAACGAGGCGAAGGAGGATGAAAGAGGGCGTAACGGGGCGAAGGAGGGTGAAAGAGAGAGAAACGAGAAGAAGGAGGGTGAAAGAGAGCGAAACGAGACGAAGGAATGTGAAAGAGAGTGAAACGAGAGAAAAGAGTGTGAAAGAGAGTGAAACGAGATAAAGGAGTGTGTAAGAGAGCGAAACAAGACGATGGAGGGTGAAAGAGAGCGAAGCGAAACGAAGGAGGGTGAAAGAGAGCGAAACGAGACGACGGTGGGTGAAAGAGAGCGAAACGAGACGAAGGAGGGTGATTGAAAGCGAAACGAGACGAAGTAGGTGAGAGAGAGCGAAACGAGACAAAGGAGGGTGAAAGAGAGCGAAACTAGATGAAGGGTGAAAGAGAGCGAACGAGACGAAGGAGGGTGCAAGAGAGCGAAGCGAGGTGAATGAGGGTTAAAGAGAATGAAACGAGACGAAGGAGGGTTAAAGAGAGTGAAACTATACGAAGGTGGGTTAAAGAGAGAGAAACAATACGAAGGTGGGTTAAAGAGAGTGAACCGAGACGAAGGAGGGTTAAAGAGAGTGAAACGAGACGAAGGAGGGTTAAAGAGGGTGAAACGAGACGAAGGAGGGTTAAAGAGAGTGAAACAATACAAAGGTGGGTTAAAGAGAGTGAAACAATACGAAGGTGGGTTAAAGAGAGTGGAACGAGACGAAGGAGGGTTAAAGAGAGTGAAACGAGACGAAGGAGTGTTAAAGAGAATGAAACGAGATGAAGGAGGGTTAAAGAGAGTGAAACGAGACGAAGGAGGGTTAAAGAGAGTGGAACGAGACGAAGGCGGGTTAAAGAGAGTGCAACGTGGTGAATGAGGGTTAAAGCGAGTGAACCGAGACGAAGGAGGGTTAAAGAGGATGAACCGAGTCGAAGGGGGGGTTAAAGAGAGTGAAACGAGGCGAAGGAGGGTTAAAGAGTGTGAAACGAGACGAAGGAGGGAGAAAGAGAGTGAAACACGACGAAGGAGGGTGAAAGAGAGTGAAACAAGATGAAGGAGGGTGAAAGAGAGTGAAACGAGATGAAGGAGGGTGAATGAGAGTGTAACGAGATGAAGGATGGTGAAAGAGAGCGAAACAAGACAAACGAGGGTGAAAGAGAGCGAAACGAGATGAAGTTAGGTGAAAGAGAGCGAAACGACACGAAGGAGGGAGAAAGAGCGCAAAACGAGACGAAGGAGGGTGAAAGAGAGCGAAACGAGACGAAGGAGGGTGAAAGAGAGCGAAATGAGACGAAGAATGGTGAAAGAGAGCGAAACGAGATGAAGGAGGGTGAAAGAGAGTGAAATGAGACGAAGGACGATGAAAGAGAGTGAAACGAGACGAATGAGGGTGAAAGAGAGCGAAACAAGACGAAGTTAGGTGAAAGAGAGCGAAACGAGACGAAGGAGAGAGAAAGAGCGCGAAACGAGACGAAGGAGGGTGAAAGAGAGCGAAACGAGACGAAGGAGCGTGAAAGAGAGCGAATCGAGACGAAGGAGGGAGAAAGAGCGCGCAACGAGACAAAGGAGGGTGAAAGAGAGCGAAACGAGACGATGAATGGTGAAAGAGAGCGAAACGAGATGAAGGAGGGTGAAAGACAGCTAAACGAGTCGAAGGAGGGTGAAAGAGAGCAAAACGATACGAAGGAGGGTTAAAGAGAGTGAAACGAGACGAAGGCGGGTTAAAGAGAGTGAACCGAGACGAAGGGCGGTTAAAGAGAGTGAAACGAGACGAAGGAGGGTTAAAGAGAGTGAAACGAGACGAAGGAGGGTTAAAGAGAGTGGAACGAGACGAAGGCGGGTTAAAGAGAGTGAAACGAGACGAAGGAGGGTTAAAGAGAGTGAAGCGAGACGAAGGAGGGTTAAATAGAGTGAACCGAGACGAAGGAGGGTTAAAGAGGATGAACCAAGTCGAAGGGGGGGTGAAAGAGAGCGAAACGAGACGAAGGAGGGTGAAAGAGAGTGAAACGAGACGAAGGCGGGTGAAAGAGGGCGAAACGAGACGAAGGAGGGTGAAAGAGGGCGAAACGAGGCAAAGGAGGGTAAAAGAGGGCGAAACGAGACGAAAGAGGGTGAAAGAGAGCGAAACGAATCGAAGGAGGGTGAAAGAGGGCAAAACGAGACGAAGGAGGGTGAAAGAGAGCGAAACGAGGTGAAGGAGGGTGAAAGAGAGCGAATCGAGACGAAGGAGGGTGAAAGAGAGCGAAACGAGACGAAGGAGGGTGAAAGAGAGCGAAACGAGACGAAGAATGGTGTAAGAGAGCGAAACGAGTCGAGCGAGGGTGAAAGAGAGCCGAGCGAGACGAAGGAGGATGAAAGAGAGCGAAACGAGACGAAGGAGGGTTAAATAGTGTGAAACGAGACGAAGGAGGGAGAAAGAGAGTGAAACACGACGAAGGAGGGTGAAAGAGAGTGAAACGAGATGAAGGAGGGTGAATGAGAGTGAAACGAGGCGAAGGACGGTAAAAGAGAGCGAAACATGACAAACGAGGGTGAAAGAGAGCGAAACGAGACAAAGTTAGGTGAAAGAGATCGAAACAAGACGAAGGAGGGTGAAAGAGAGTGAAACGGGACGAAGGCGGGTGAAAGAGGGCGAAACGAGACGAAGGAGGGTGAAAGAGGGCGAAACGAGGCAAAGGAGGGTAAAAGAGGGCGAAACGAGACGAAAGAGGGTGAAAGAGAGCGAAACGAAACGAAGGAGGGTGAAAGAGGGCAAAACGAGACGAAGGAGGGTGAAAGAGAGCGAAACGAGGCGAAGGAGGGTGAAAGAGGGCGTAATGAGACGAAGGTGGTTGAAAGAGAGCGAAACGAGACGAAGGGGGGTGAAAGAGAGCAAAACTATATGGAGGGTGAAAGAGATCGAAACGAGACGAAGTAGGGTGCAAGAGATCGAAACTAGTTGAATGAGGGTTAAAGAGAGTGAAACGAGACGAAGGAGGGTTAAAGAGAGTGAAACTATACGAAGGTGTGTTAAAGAGAGTGAAACAATACGAAGGTGGGTTAAAGAGAGTGAACCGAGACGAAGGAGGGTTAAAGAGAGTGAAACGAGACGAAGGAGGGTTAAAGAGAGTGAAACGAGACGAAGGAGGGTTAAAGAGAGTGAAACGAGACGAAGGTGGGTTAAAGAGAGTGAAACGAGATGAACGAGGGTTAAAGAGAGTGGAACGAGACGAAGGCAGGTTAAAGAGAGTGAAACGAGGTGAATGAGGGTTAAAGAGAGTGAACCGAGACGAAGGAGGGTTAAAGAGGATGAACCGAGTCGAAGCGGGGGTTAAAGAGAGTGAAACGAGATGAAGGAGGGTTAAAGAGAGCGAAACGAGACAAAGTAGGGTTAAAGAGAGCGAAACTATATGGAGGGTGAAAGAGATCGAAACGAGACGAAGGAGGGTGCAAGAGAGCGAAACGAGGTGAATGAGGGTTAAAGAGAGTGAAACGAGACGAAGGAGGGTTAAAGAGAGTGAAACTATACGAAGGTGTGTTAAAGAGAGTGAAACAATACGAAGGTGGGTTAAAGAGAGTGACCCAAGACGAAGGAGGGTTAAAGAGAGTGAAACGAGACGAAGGAGGGTTAAAGAGACTGAAACGAGACGAAGGAGGGTTAAAGAGAGTGAAACGAGACGAAGGAGGGTTAAAGAGAGTGGAACGAGACGAAGGCGGGTTAAAGAGAGTGAAACGAGGTGAATGATGGTTAAAGAGAGTGAACCGAGACGAAGGAGGGCTAAAGAGGATGAACCGAGTCGAAGGGGGGGTTAAAGAGAGTGAAACGAGGCGAAGGAGGGTTAAAGAGTGTGAAACGAGACGAAGGAGGGAGAATGAGAGTGAAACACAACGAAGGAGGGTGAAAGAGAGTGAAACAAGACGAAGGAGGGTGAAAGAGAGTGAAACGAGATGAAGGACGGTGAAAGAGAGTGAATCGAGACGAACGAGGGTGAAAGAGAGCGAAAGAAGACGAAGATAGGTGAAAGAGAGCGAAACGAGACGAAGGAGAGAGAAAGAGTGCGAAACGAGACGAAGGAGGGTGAAAGAGAGCGAAACGAGACGAAGGAGGGTGAAAGAGAGCGAAACGAGACGAAGGAGGGTGAAAGAGAGCGAAACGAGACGAAGAATGGTGTAAGAGAGCGAAACGAGTCGAACGAGGGTGAAAGAGAGCAAAACGAGACGAAGGAGGATGAAAGAGAGCGAAACGAGACGAAGGAGAGAGAAAGAGCGCGAAACGAGACGAAGGAGGGTGAAAGAGAGCGAAACGAGACGAAGGAGGGTGAAAGAGAGCGAAACGAGACGAAGGAGAGAGAAAGAGCGCGAAACGAGACGAAGGAGGGTGAAAGAGAGCGAAACGAGACGAAGAATGGTGTAAGAGAGCGAAACGAGTCGAACGAGGGTGAAAGAGAGCCGAACGAGACGAAGGAGGATGAAAGAGAGCGAAACGAGGCGAAGGAGGGTTAAATAGTGTGAAACGAGACGAAGGAGGGAGAAAGAGAGTGAAACACGACGAAGGAGGGTGAAAGAGAGTGAAACGAGATGAAGGAGGGTGAATGAGAGTGAAACGAGGCGAAGGACGGTAAAAGAGAGCGAAACATGACAAACGAGGGTGAAAGAGAGCGAAACGAGACGAAGTTAGGTGAAAGAGAGCGAAACGAGACGAAGGAGGGTGAAAGAGAGTGAAACGAGACGAAGGCGGGTGAAAGAGGGCGAAACGAGACGAAGGAGGGTGAAAGAGGGCGAAACGAGGCAAAGGAGGGTAAAAGAGGGCGAAACGAGACGAAAGAGGGTGAAAGAGAGCGAAACGAATCGAAGGAGGGTGAAAGAGGGCAAAACGAGACGAAGGAGGGTGAAAGAGAGCGAAACGAGGTGAAGGAGGGTGAAAGAGAGCGAATCGAGACGAAGGAGGGTGAAAGAGAGCGAAACGAGACGAAGGAGGGTGAAAGAGAGCGAAACGAGACGAAGAATGGTGTAAGAGAGCGAAACGAGTCGAGCGAGGGTGAAAGAGAGCCGAGCGAGACGAAGGAGGATGAAAGAGAGCGAAACGAGACGAAGGAGGGTTAAATAGTGTGAAACGAGACGAAGGAGGGAGAAAGAGAGTGAAACACGACGAAGGAGGGTGAAAGAGAGTGAAACGAGATGAAGGAGGGTGAATGAGAGTGAAACGAGGCGAAGGACGGTAAAAGAGAGCGAAACATGACAAACGAGGGTGAAAGAGAGCGAAACGAGACAAAGTTAGGTGAAAGAGATCGAAACAAGACGAAGGAGGGTGAAAGAGAGTGAAACGGGACGAAGGCGGGTGAAAGAGGGCGAAACGAGACGAAGGAGGGTGAAAGAGGGCGAAACGAGGCAAAGGAGGGTAAAAGAGGGCGAAACAAGACGAAAGAGGGTGAAAGAGAGCGAAACGAAACGAAGGAGGGTGAAAGAGGGCAAAACGAGACGAAGGAGGGTGAAAGAGAGCGAAACGAGGCGAAGGAGGGTGAAAGAGGGCGTAATGAGACGAAGGTGGTTGAAAGAGAGCGAAACGAGATGAAGGGGGGTGAAAGAGAGCAAAACTATATGGAGGGTGAAAGAGATCGAAACGAGACGAAGTAGGGTGCAAGAGATCGAAACTAGTTGAATGAGGGTTAAAGAGAGTGAAACGAGACGAAGGAGGGTTAAAGAGAGTGAAACTATACGAAGGTGTGTTAAAGAGAGTGAAACAATACGAAGGTGGGTTAAAGAGAGTGAACCGAGACGAAGGAGGGTTAAAGAGAGTGAAACGAGACGAAGGAGGGTTAAAGAGAGTGAAACGAGACGAAGGAGGGTTAAAGAGAGTGAAACGAGACGAAGGTGGGTTAAAGACAGTGAAACGAGATGAACGAGGGTTAAAGAGAGTGGAACGAGACGAAGGCAGGTTAAAGAGAGTGAAACGAGGTGAATGAGGGTTAAAGAGAGTGAACCGAGACGAAGGAGGGTTAAAGAGGATGAACCGAGTCGAAGCGGGGGTTAAAGAGAGTGAAACGAGATGAAGGAGGGTTAAAGAGAGCGAAACGAGACAAAGTAGGGTTAAAGAGAGCGAAACTATATGGAGGGTGAAAGAGATCGAAACGAGACGAAGGAGGGTGCAAGAGAGCGAAACGAGGTGAATGAGGGTTAAAGAGAGTGAAACGAGACGAAGGAGGGTTAAAGAGAGTGAAACTATACGAAGGTGTGTTAAAGAGAGTGAAACAATACGAAGGTGGGTTAAAGAGAGTGACCCAAGACGAAGGAGGGTTAAAGAGAGTGAAACGAGACGAAGGAGGGTTAAAGAGACTGAAACGAGACGAAGGAGGGTTAAAGAGAGTGAAACGAGATGAAGGAGGGTTAAAGAGAGTGGAACGAGACGAAGGCGGGTTAAAGAGAGTGAAACGAGGTGAATGATGGTTAAAGAGAGTGAACCGAGACGAAGGAGGGCTAAAGAGGATGAACCGAGTCGAAGGGGGGGTTAAAGAGAGTGAAACGAGGCGAAGGAGGGTTAAAGAGTGTGAAACGAGACGAAGGAGGGAGAATGAGAGTGAAACACAACGAAGGAGGGTGAAAGAGAGTGAAACAAGACGAAGGAGGGTGAAAGAGAGTGAAACGAGATGAAGGACGGTGAAAGAGAGTGAATCGAGACGAACGAGGGTGAAAGAGAGCGAAAGAAGACGAAGATAGGTGAAAGAGAGCGAAACGAGACGAAGGAGAGAGAAAGAGTGCGAAACGAGACGAAGGAGGGTGAAAGAGAGCGAAACGAGAAGAAGAAGGGTGAAAGAGAGCGAAACGAGACGAAGGAGGGTGAAAGAGAGCGAAACGAGACGAAGAATGGTGTAAGAGAGCGAAACGAGTCGAACGAGGGTGAAAGAGAGCAAAACGAGACGAAGGAGGATGAAAGAGAGCGAAACGAGACGAAGGAGAGAGAAAGAGCGCGAAACGAGACGAAGGAGGGTGAAAGAGAGCGAAACGAGACGAAGGAGGGTGAAAGAGAGCGAAACGAGACGAAGGAGAGAGAAAGAGCGCGAAACGAGACGAAGGAGGGTGAAAGAGAGCGAAACGAGACGAAGAATGGTGTAAGAGAGCGAAACGAGTTGAACAAGGGTGAAAGAGAGCAAAACGAGATGAAGGAGGATGAAAGAGAGCGAAACGAGGCGAAGGCGGGTTAAATAGTGTGAAACGAGTCGAAGGAGGGAGAAAGAGAGTGAAACACGACGAAGGAGGGTGAAAGAGAGTGAAACAAGATGAAGGAGGGTGAATGAGAGTGAAACGAGACGAAGGACGGTAAAAGAGAGCGAAACATGACAAACGAGGGTGAAAGAGAGCGAAACGAGACGAAGTTAGGTGAAAGAGAGCGAAACGAGACGAAGTTAGGTGAAAGAGAGTGAAACGAGACGAAGGCGGGTGAAAGAGGGCGAAACGAGACGAAGGAGGGTGAAAGAGGGCGAAACGAGGCAAAGGAGGGTAAAAGAGGGCGAAACGAGACGAAAGAGGGTGAAAGAGAGCGAAACGAAACGAAGGAGGGTGAAAGAGGGCAAAACGAGACGAAGGAGGGTGAAAGAGAGCGAAACGAGGTGAAGGAGGGTGAAAGAGAGCGAAACGAGACAAAGGAGGGTGAAAGAGAGCGAAACGAGACGAAGGAGGGTGAAAGAGAGCGAAACGAGACGAAGAATGGTGTAAGAGAGCGAAACGAGTCGAACGAGGGTGAAAGAGAGCCGAACGAGACGAAGGAGGATGAAAGAGAGCGAAACGAGGCGAAGGAGGGTTAAATAGTGTGAAACGAGACGAAGGAGGGAGAAAGAGAGTGAAACACGACGAAGGAGGGTGAAAGAGAGTGAAACGAGATGAAGGAGGGTGAATGAGAGTGAAACGAGGCGAAGGACGGTAAAAGAGAGCGAAACATGACAAACGAGGGTGAAAGAGAGCGAAACGAGACGAAGTTAGGTGAAAGAGAGCGAAACGAGACGAAGTTAGGTGAAAGAGAGTGAAACGAGACGAAGGCGGGTGAAAGAGGGCGAAACGAGACGAAGGAGGGTGAAAGAGGGCGAAACGAGGCAAAGGAGGGTAAAAGAGGGCGAAACGAGACGAAAGAGGGTGAAAGAGAGCGAAACGAAACGAAGGAGGGTGAAAGAGGGCAAAACGAGACGAAGGAGGGTGAAAGAGAGCGAAACGAGGTGAAGGAGGGTGAAAGAGAGCGAAACGAGACAAAGGAGGGTGAAAGAGAGCGAAACGAGACGAAGGAGGGTGAAAGAGAGCGAAACGAGACGAAGAATGGTGTAAGAGAGCGAAACGAGTCGAACGAGGGTGAAAGAGAGCCGAACGAGACGAAGGAGGATGAAAGAGAGCGAAACGAGGCGAAGGAGGGTTAAATAGTGTGAAACGAGACGAAGGAGGGAGAAAGAGAGTGAAACACGACGAAGGAGGGTGAAAGAGAGTGAAACGAGATGAAGGAGGGTGAATGAGAGTGAAACGAGGCGAAGGACGGTAAAAGAGAGCGAAACATGACAAACGAGGGTGAAAGAGAGCGAAACGAGACGAAGTTAGGTGAAAGAGAGCGAAACGAGACGAAGGAGGGAGAATGAGAGTGAAACACAACGAAGGAGGGTGAAAGAGAGTGAAACAAGACGAAGGAGGGTGAAAGAGAGTGAAACGAGATGAAGGACGGTGAAAGAGAGTGAATCGAGACGAACGAGGGTGAAAGAGAGCGAAAGAAGACGAAGATAGGTGAAAGAGAGCGAAACGAGACGAAGGAGAGAGAAAGAGTGCGAAACGAGACGAAGGAGGGTGAAAGAGAGCGAAACGAGACGAAGAAGGGTGAAAGAGAGCGAAACGAGACGAAGGAGGGTGAAAGAGAGCGAAACGAGACGAAGAATGGTGTAAGAGAGCGAAACGAGTCGAACGAGGGTGAAAGAGAGCAAAACGAGACGAAGGAGGATGAAAGAGAGCGAAACGAGACGAAGGAGAGAGAAAGAGCGCGAAACGAGACGAAGCAGGGTGAAAGAGAGCGAAACGAGACGAAGGAGGGTGAAAGAGAGCGAAACGAGACGAAGGAGAGAGAAAGAGCGCGAAACGAGACGAAGGAGGGTGAAAGAGAGCGAAACGAGACGAAGAATGGTGTAAGAGAGCGAAACGAGTTGAACAAGGGTGAAAGAGAGCAAAACGAGATGAAGGAGGATGAAAGAGAGCGAAACGAGGCGAAGGCGGGTTAAATAGTGTGAAACGAGTCGAAGGAGGGAGAAAGAGAGTGAAACACGACGAAGGAGGGTGAAAGAGAGTGAAACAAGATGAAGGAGGGTGAATGAGAGTGAAACGAGACGAAGGACGGTAAAAGAGAGCGAAACATGACAAACGAGGGTGAAAGAGAGCGAAACGAGACGAAGTTAGGTGAAAGAGAGCGAAACGAGACGAAGTTAGGTGAAAGAGAGTGAAACGAGACGAAGGCGGGTGAAAGAGGGCGAAACGAGACGAAGGAGGGTGAAAGAGGGCGAAACGAGGCAAAGGAGGGTAAAAGAGGGCGAAACGAGACGAAAGAGGGTGAAAGAGAGCGAAACGAAACGAAGGAGGGTGAAAGAGGGCAAAACGAGACGAAGGAGGGTGAAAGAGAGCGAAACGAGGTGAAGGAGGGTGAAAGAGAGCGAAACGAGACAAAGGAGGGTGAAAGAGAGCGAAACGAGACGAAGGAGGGTGAAAGAGAGCGAAACGAGACGAAGAATGGTGTAAGAGAGCGAAACGAGTCGAACGAGGGTGAAAGAGAGCCGAACGAGACGAAGGAGGATGAAAGAGAGCGAAACGAGGCGAAGGAGGGTTAAATAGTGTGAAACGAGACGAAGGAGGGAGAAAGAGAGTGAAACACGACGAAGGAGGGTGAAAGAGAGTGAAACGAGATGAAGGAGGGTGAATGAGAGTGAAACGAGGCGAAGGACGGTAAAAGAGAGCGAAACATGACAAACGAGGGTGAAAGAGAGCGAAACGAGACGAAGTTAGGTGAAAGAGAGCGAAACGAGACGAAGGAGGGTGAAAGAGAGTGAAACGAGACGAAGGCGGGTGAAAGAGGGCGAAACGAGACGAAGGAGGGTGAAAGAGGGCGAAACGAGGCAAAGGAGGGTAAAAGAGGGCGAAACGAGACGAAAGAGGGTGAAAGAGAGCGAAACGAATCGAAGGAGGGTGAAAGAGGGCAAAACGAGACGAAGGAGGGTGAAAGAGAGCGAAACGAGGTGAAGGAGGGTGAAAGAGAGCGAATCGAGACGAAGGAGGGTGAAAGAGAGCGAAACGAGACGAAGGAGGGTGAAAGAGAGCGAAACGAGACGAAGAATGGTGTAAGAGAGCGAAACGAGTCGAGCGAGGGTGAAAGAGAGCCGAGCGAGACGAAGGAGGATTAAAGAAAGCGAAACGAGGCGAAGGAGGGTTAAATAGTGTGAAACGAGACGAAGGAGGGTGAAAGAGAGTGAAACGAGATGAAGGAGGGTGAATGAGAGTGAAACGAGGCGAAGGACGGTAAAAGAGAGCGAAACATGACAAGCGAGGGTGAAAGAGAGCGAAACGAGACAAAGTTAGGTGAAAGAGATCGAAACAAGACGAAGGAGGGTGAAAGAGAGTGAAACGGGACGAAGGCGGGTGAAAGAGGGCGAAACGAGACGAAGGAGGGTGAAAGAGGGCGAAACGAGGCAAAGGAGGGTAAAAGAGGGCGAAACGAGACGAAAGAGGGTGAAAGAGAGCGAAACGAAACGAAGGAGGGTGAAAGAGGGCAAAACGAGACGAAGGAGGGTGAAAGAGAGCGAAACGAGGCGAAGGAGGGTGAAAGAGGGCGTAATGAGACGAAGGTGGTTGAAAGAGAGCGAAACGAGACGAAGGGGGGTGAAAGAGAGCAAAACTATATGGAGGGTGAAAGAGATCGAAACGAGACGAAGTAGGGTGCAAGAGATCGAAACTAGTTGAATGAGGGTTAAAGAGAGTGAAACGAGACGAAGGAGGGTTAAAGAGAGTGAAACTATACGAAGGTGTGTTAAAGAGAGTGAAACAATACGAAGGTGGGTTAAAGAGAGTGAACCGAGACGAAGGAGGGTTAAAGAGAGTGAAACGAGACGAAGGAGGGTTAAAGAGAGTGAAACGAGACGAAGGAGGGTTAAAGAGAGTGAAACGAGACGAAGGTGGGTTAAAGAGAGTGAAACGAGATGAACGAGGGTTAAAGAGAGTGGAACGAGACGAAGGCAGGTTAAAGAGAGTGAAACGAGGTGAATGAGGGTTAAAGAGAGTGAACCGAGACGAAGGAGGGTTAAAGAGGATGAACCGAGTCGAAGCGGGGGTTAAAGAGAGTGAAACGAGATGAAGGAGGGTTAAAGAGAGCGAAACGAGACAAAGTAGGGTTAAAGAGAGCGAAACTATATGGAGGGTGAAAGAGATCGAAACGAGACGAAGGAGGGTGCAAGAGAGCGAAACGAGACGAAGGAGGGTGAAAGAGAGTGAAACGAGACGAAGGAGGGTTAAAGAGAGTGAAACTATACGAAGGTGTGTTAAAGAGAGTGAAACAATACGAAGGTGGGTTAAAGAGAGTGACCCAAGACGAAGGAGGGTTAAAGAGAGTGAAACGAGACGAAGGAGGGTTAAAGAGACTGAAACGAGACGAAGGAGGGTTAAAGAGAGTGAAACGAGATGAAGGAGGGTTAAAGAGAGTGGAACGAGACGAAGGCGGGTTAAAGAGAGTGAAACGAGGTGAATGATGGTTAAAGAGAGTGAACCGAGACGAAGGAGGGCTAAAGAGGATGAACCGAGTCGAAGGGGGGGTTAAAGAGAGTGAAACGAGGCGAAGGAGGGTTAAAGAGTGTGAAACGAGACGAAGGAGGGAGAATGAGAGTGAAACACAACGAAGGAGGGTGAAAGAGAGTGAAACAAGACGAAGGAGGGTGAAAGAGAGTGAAACGAGATGAAGGACGGTGAAAGAGAGTGAATCGAGACGAACGAGGGTGAAAGAGAGCGAAAGAAGACGAAGATAGGTGAAAGAGAGCGAAACGAGACGAAGGAGAGAGAAAGAGTGCGAAACGAGACGAAGGAGGGTGAAAGAGAGCGAAACGAGACGAAGAAGGGTGAAAGAGAGCGAAACGAGACGAAGGAGGGTGAAAGAGAGCGAAACGAGACGAAGAATGGTGTAAGAGAGCGAAACGAGTCGAACGAGGGTGAAAGAGAGCAAAACGAGACGAAGGAGGATGAAAGAGAGCGAAACGAGACGAAGGAGAGAGAAAGAGCGCGAAACGAGACGAAGGAGGGTGAAAGAGAGCGAAACGAGACGAAGGAGGGTGAAAGAGAGCGAAACGAGACGAAGGAGAGAGAAAGAGCGCGAAACGAGACGAAGGAGGGTGAAAGAGAGCGAAACGAGACGAAGGAGGGTGAAAGAGAGCGAAACGAGACGAAGGAGAGAGAAAGAGCGCGAAACGAGACGAAGGAGGGTGAAAGAGAGCGAAACGAGACGAAGAATGGTGTAAGAGAGCGAAACGAGTTGAACAAGGGTGAAAGAGAGCAAAACGAGATGAAGGAGGATGAAAGAGAGCGAAACGAGGCGAAGGCGGGTTAAATAGTGTGAAACGAGTCGAAGGAGGGAGAAAGAGAGTGAAACACGACGAAGGAGGGTGAAAGAGAGTGAAACAAGATGAAGGAGGGTGAATGAGAGTGAAACGAGACGAAGGACGGTAAAAGAGAGCGAAACATGACAAACGAGGGTGAAAGAGAGCGAAACGAGACGAAGTTAGGTGAAAGAGAGCGAAACGAGACGAAGTTAGGTGAAAGAGAGTGAAACGAGACGAAGGCGGGTGAAAGAGGGCGAAACGAGACGAAGGAGGGTGAAAGAGGGCGAAACGAGGCAAAGGAGGGTAAAAGAGGGCGAAACGAGACGAAAGAGGGTGAAAGAGAGCGAAACGAAACGAAGGAGGGTGAAAGAGGGCAAAACGAGACGAAGGAGGGTGAAAGAGAGCGAAACGAGGTGAAGGAGGGTGAAAGAGAGCGAAACGAGACAAAGGAGGGTGAAAGAGAGCGAAACGAGACGAAGGAGGGTGAAAGAGAGCGAAACGAGACGAAGAATGGTGTAAGAGAGCGAAACGAGTCGAACGAGGGTGAAAGAGAGCCGAACGAGACGAAGGAGGATGAAAGAGAGCGAAACGAGGCGAAGGAGGGTTAAATAGTGTGAAACGAGACGAAGGAGGGAGAAAGAGAGTGAAACACGACGAAGGAGGGTGAAAGAGAGTGAAACGAGATGAAGGAGGGTGAATGAGAGTGAAACGAGGCGAAGGACGGTAAAAGAGAGCGAAACATGACAAACGAGGGTGAAAGAGAGCGAAACGAGACGAAGTTAGGTGAAAGAGAGCGAAACGAGACGAAGGAGGGTGAAAGAGAGTGAAACGAGACGAAGGCGGGTGAAAGAGGGCGAAACGAGACGAAGGAGGGTGAAAGAGGGCGAAACGAGGCAAAGGAGGGTAAAAGAGGGCGAAACGAGACGAAAGAGGGTGAAAGAGAGCGAAACGAATCGAAGGAGGGTGAAAGAGGGCAAAACGAGACGAAGGAGGGTGAAAGAGAGCGAAACGAGGTGAAGGAGGGTGAAAGAGAGCGAATCGAGACGAAGGAGGGTGAAAGAGAGCGAAACGAGACGAAGGAGGGTGAAAGAGAGCGAAACGAGACGAAGAATGGTGTAAGAGAGCGAAACGAGTCGAGCGAGGGTGAAAGAGAGCCGAGCGAGACGAAGGAGGATTAAAGAAAGCGAAACGAGGCGAAGGAGGGTTAAATAGTGTGAAACGAGACGAAGGAGGGTGAAAGAGAGTGAAACGAGATGAAGGAGGGTGAATGAGAGTGAAACGAGGCGAAGGACGGTAAAAGAGAGCGAAACATGACAAACGAGGGTGAAAGAGAGCGAAACGAGACAAAGTTAGGTGAAAGAGATCGAAACAAGATGAAGGAGGGTGAAAGAGAGTGAAACGGGACGAAGGCGGGTGAAAGAGGGCGAAACGAGACGAAGGAGGGTGAAAGAGGGCGAAACGAGGCAAAGGAGGGTAAAAGAGGGCGAAACGAGACGAAAGAGGGTGAAAGAGAGCGAAACGAAACGAAGGAGGGTGAAAGAGGGCAAAACGAAACGAAGGAGGGTGAAAGAGAGCGAAACGAGGCGAAGGAGGGTGAAAGAGGGCGTAATGAGACGAAGGTGGTTGAAAGAGAGCGAAACGAGACGAAGGGGGGTGAAAGAGAGCAAAACTATATGGAGGGTGAAAGAGATCGAAACGAGACGAAGTAGGGTGCAAGAGATCGAAACGAGTTGAATGAGGGTTAAAGAGAGTGAAACGAGACGAAGGAGGGTTAAAGAGAGTGAAACTATACGAAGGTGTGTTAAAGAGAGTGAAACAATACGAAGGTGGGTTAAAGAGAGTGAACCGAGACGAAGGAGGGTTAAAGAGAGTGAAACGAGACGAAGGAGGGTTAAAGAGAGTGAAACGAGACGAAGGAGGGTTAAAGAGAGTGAAACGAGACGAAGGTGGGTTAAAGAGAGTGAAACGAGATGAACGAGGGTTAAAGAGAGTGGAACGAGACGAAGGCAGGTTAAAGAGAGTGAAACGAGGTGAATGAGGGTTAAAGAGAGTGAACCGAGACGAAGGAGGGTTAAAGAGGATGAACCGAGTCGAAGCGGGGGTTAAAGAGAGTGAAACGAGATGAAGGAGGGTTAAAGAGAGCGAAACGAGACAAAGTAGGGTTAAAGAGAGCGAAACTATATGGAGGGTGAAAGAGATCGAAACGAGACGAAGGAGGGTGCAAGAGAGCGAAACGAGGTGAATGAGGGTTAAAGAGAGTGAAACGAGACGAAGGAGGGTTAAAGAGAGTGAAACTATACGAAGGTGTGTTAAAGAGAGTGAAACAATACGAAGGTGGGTTAAAGAGAGTGACCCAAGACGAAGGAGGGTTAAAGAGAGTGAAACGAGACGAAGGAGGGTTAAAGAGACTGAAACGAGACGAAGGAGGGTTAAAGAGAGTGAAACGAGATGAAGGAGGGTTAAAGAGAGTGGAACGAGACGAAGGCGTTTTAAAGAGAGTGAAACGAGGTGAATGATGGTTAAAGAGAGTGAACCGAGACGAAGGAGGGCTAAAGAGGATGAACCGAGTCGAAGGGGGGGTTAAAGAGAGTGAAACGAGACGAAGGAGGGAGAAAGAGAGTGAAACACGACGAAGGAGGGTGAAAGAGAGTGAAACAAGATGAAGGAGGGTGAAAGAGAGTGAAAGGAGATGAAGGAGGGTGAATGAGAGTGTAACGAGACGAAGGCGGGTGAAAGTGGGCGAAACGAGACGAAGGAGGGTGAAAGAGGGCGAAACGAGATGAAGGAGGGTGAAAGAGATCGAAACGAGACGAAGGAGGGTTAAAGAGAGTGAAACGAGGTGAATGAGGGTTAAAGAGAGTGAAACTATACGAAGGTGTGTTAAAGAGAGTGAAACAATACGAAGGTGGGTTAAAGAGAGTGACCCAAGACGAAGGAGGGTTAAAGAGAGCGAAACGAGACGAAGGAGGGTGAAAGAGAGTGAAACGAGACGAAGGCGGGTGAAAGAGGGCGAAACGAGACGAAGGAGGGTTAAAGAGGGTGAAACGAGACGAAGGAGGGGAAAAGAGTGAACCAACACGAAGGAGGGTTAAAGAGAGTAAACCGAGACGAAGGACGGGTAAAGGGGATGAACCGAGTCGAAGGGGGGGTTAAAGAGAGTGAAACGAGGCGAAGGAGGGTTAAAGAGAGTGAAACTATACGAAGGTGGGTTAAAGAGAGAGAAACAATACGAAGGTGGGTTAAAGAGAGTGAACCGAGACGAAGGAGGGTTAAAGAGAGTGAAACGAGACGAAGGAGGGTTAAAGAGGGTGAAACGAGACGAAGGAGGGGAAACGAGTGAACCAACACGAAGGAGGGTTAAAGAGAGTAAACCGAGACGAAGGACGGTTAAAGGGGATGAACCGAGTCGAAGGGGGGGTTAAAGAGAGTGAAACGAGGCGAAGGAGGGTTAAAGAGTGTGAAACGAGACGAAGGAGGGAGAATGAGAGTGAAACACAATGAAGGAGGGTGAAAGAGAGTGAAACAAGACGAAGGAGGGTGAAAGAGAGTGAAACGAGATGAAGGACGGTGGAAGAGAGTGAATCGAGACGAACGAGGGTGAAAGAGAGCGAAAGAAGACGAAGATAGGTGAAAGAGAGCGAAACGAGACGAAGGAGAGAGAACGAGCGCGAAACGAGACGAAGGAGGGTGAAAGAGAGCGAAACGAGACGAAGGAGGGTGAAAGAGAGCGAAACGAGACGAAGGAGGGTGAAAGAGAGCGAAACGAGACGAAGAATGGTGTAAGAGAGCGAAACGAGACGAAGGAGGGAGGAAGAGAGTGAAACACGACGAAGGAGGGTGAAAGAGAGTGAAACAAGATGAAGGAGGGTGAATGAGAGTGAAACGAGACGAAGGACGGTAAAAGAGAGCGAAACATGACAAACGAGGGTGAAAGAGAGCGAAACGAGACGAAGTTAGGTGAAAGAGAGCGAAAAGAGACGAAGTTAGGTGAAAGAGAGCGAAACGAGACGAAGGAGGGTGAAAGAGAGTGAAACGAGACGAAGGCGGGTGAAAGAGGGCGAAACGAGACGAAGGAGGGTGAAAGAGGGCGAAACGAGGCAAAGGAGGGTAAAAGAGGGCGAAACGAGACGAAAGAGGGTGAAAGAGAGCGAAACGAAATGAAGGAGGGTGAAAGAGGGCAAAACGAGACGAAGGAGGGTGAAAGAGAGCGAAACGAGGTGAAGGAGGGTGAAAGAGAGCGAAACGAGACAAAGGAGGGTGAAAGAGAGCGAAACGAGACGAAGGAGGGTGAAAGAGAGCGAAACGAGACGAAGAATGGTGTAAGAGAATGAAACGAGTCGAACGAGGGTGAAAGAGAGCCGAACGAGACGAAGGAGGATGAAAGAGAGCGAAACGAGGCGAAGGAGGGTTAAATAGTGTGAAACGAGACGAAGGAGGGAGAAAGAGAGTGAAACACGACGAAGGAGGGTGAAAGAGAGTGAAACGAGATGAAGGAGGGTGAATGAGAGTGAAACGAGGCGAAGGACGGTAAAAGAGAGCGAAACATGACAAACGAGGGTGAAAGAGAGCGAAACGAGACGAAGTTAGGTGAAAGAGAGCGAAACGAGACGAAGGAGGGTGAAAGAGAGTGAAACGAGACGAAGGCGGGTGAAAGAGGGCGAAACGAGACGAAGGAGGGTGAAAGAGGGCGAAACGAGGCAAAGGAGGGTAAAAGAGAGCGAAACGAGACGAAAGAGGGTGAAAGAGAGCGAAACGAATCGAAGGAGGGTGAAAGAGGGCAAAACGAGACGAAGGAGGGTGAAAGAGAGCGAAACGAGACGAAGGAGGGTGAAAGAGAGCGAATCGAGACGAAGGAGGGTGAAAGAGAGCGAAACGAGACGACGGAGGGTGAAAGAGAGCGAAACGAGACGAAGAATGGTGTAAGAGAGTGAAACGAGTCGAGCGAGGGTGAAAGAGAGCCGAGCGAGACGAAGGATGATGAAAGAGAGCGAAACGAGGCGAAGGAGGGTTAAATAGTATGAAACGAGACGAAGGAGGGAGAAAGAGAGTGAAACACGACGAAGGAGGGTGAAAGAGAGTGAAACGAGATGAAGGAGGGTGAATGAGAGTGAAACGAGGCGAAGGACGGTAAAAGAGAGCGAAACATGACAAACGAGGGTGAAAGAGAGCGAAACGAGACAAAGTTAGGTGAAAGAGATCGAAACAAGACGAAGGAGGGTGAAAGAGAGTGAAACGGGACGAAGGCGGGTGAAAGAGGGCGAAACGAGACGAAGGAGGGTGAAAGAGGGCGAAACGAGGCAAAGGAGGGTAAAAGAGGGCGAAACGAGACGAAAGAGGGTGAAAGAGAGCGAAACGAAACGAAGGAGGGTGAAAGAGGGCAAAACGAGACGAAGGAGGGTGAAAGAGAGCGAAACGAGGCGAAGGAGGGTGAAAGAGGGCGTAATGAGACGAAGGTGGTTGAAAGAGAGCGAAACGAGACGAAGGGGGGTGAAAGAGAGCAAAACTATATGGAGGGTGAAAGAGATCGAAACGAGACGAAGTAGGGTGCAAGAGATCGAAACGAGTTGAATGAGGGTTAAAGAGAGTGAAACGAGACGAAGGAGGGTTAAAGAGAGTGAAACTATACGAAGGTGTGTTAAAGAGAGTGAAACAATACGAAGGTGGGTTAAAGAGAGTGAACCGAGACGAAGGAGGGTTAAAGAGAGTGAAACGAGACGAAGGAGGGTTAAAGAGAGTGAAACGAGATGAAGGAGGGTTAAAGAGAGTGAAACGAGACGAAGGTGGGTTAAAGAGAGTGAAACGAGATGAACGAGGGTTAAAGAGAGTGGAACGAGACGAAGGCAGGTTAAAGAGAGTGAAACGAGGTGAATGAGGGTTAAAGAGAGTGAACCGAGACGAAGGAGGGTTAAAGAGGATGAACCGAGTCGAAGCGGGGGTTAAAGAGAGTGAAACGAGATGAAGGAGGGTTAAAGAGAGCGAAACGAGACAAAGTAGGGTTAAAGAGAGCGAAACTATATGGAGGGTGAAAGAGATCGAAACGAGACGAAGGAGGGTGCAAGAGAGCGAAACGAGGTGAATGAGGGTTAAAGAGAGTGAAACGAGACGAAGGAGGGTTAAAGAGAGTGAAACTATACGAAGGTGTGTTAAAGAGAGTGAAACAATACGAAGGTGGGTTAAAGAGAGTGACCCAAGACGAAGGAGGGTTAAAGAGAGGGAAACGAGACGAAGGAGGGTGAAAGAGAGTGAAACGAGACGAAGGCGGGTGAAAGAGGGCGAAACGAGAGGAAGGAGGGTTAAAGAGGGTGAAACGAGACGAAGGAGGGGAAAAGAGTGAACCAACACGAAGGAGGGTTAAAGAGAGTAAACCGAGACGAAGGACGGGTAAAGGGGATGAACCGAGTCGAAGGGGGGGTTAAAGAGAGTGAAACGAGGCGAAGGAGGGTTAAAGAGAGTGAAACTATACGAAGGTGGGTTAAAGAGAGAGAAACAATACGAAGGTGGGTTAAAGAGAGTGAACCGAGACGAAGGAGGGTTAAAGAGAGTGAAACGAGACGAAGGAGGGTTAAAGAGGGTGAAACGAGACGAAGGAGGGTGAAAGAGAGTGAAACGAGACGAAGGTGGGTTAAAGATAGTGAAACGAGATGAACGAGGGTTAAAGAGAGTGGAACGAGACGAAGGCAGGTTAAAGAGAGTGAAACGAGGTGAATGAGGGTTAAAGAGAGTGAACCGAGACGAAGGAGGGTTAAAGAGGATGAACCGAGTCGAAGCGGGGGTTAAAGAGAGTGAAACGAGATGAAGGAGGGTTAAAGAGAGCGAAACGAGACAAAGTAGGGTTAAAGAGAGCGAAACTATATGGAGGGTGAAAGAGATCGAAACGAGACGAAGGAGGGTGCAAGAGAGCGAAACGAGGTGAATGAGGGTTAAAGAGAGTGAAACAAGACGAAGGAGGGTTAAAGAGAGTGAAACTATACGAAGGTGTGTTAAAGAGAGTGAAACGAGGCGAAGGAGGGTTAAAGAGTGTGAAACGAGACGAAGGAGGGAGAAACAGAGTGAAACACGACGAAGGAGGGTGAAAGAGAGTGAAACAAGATGAAGGAGGGTGAAAGAGAGTGAAACGAGATGAAGGAGGGTGAATGAGAGTGTAACGAGACGAAGGCGGGTGAAAGAGGGCGAAACGAGACGAAGGAGGGTGAAAGAGGGCGAAACGAGATGAAGGAGGGTGAAAGAGATCGAAACGAGACGAAGGAGGGTTAAAGAGAGTGAAACGAGGTGAATGAGGGTTAAAGAGAGTGAAACGAGACGAAGGAGGGTTAAAGAGAGTGAAACTATACGAAGGTGTGTTAAAGAGAGTGAAACAATACGAAGGTGGGTTAAAGAGAGTGACCCAAGACGAAGGAGGGTTAAAGAGAGCGAAACGAGACGAAGGAGGGTGAAAGAGAGTGAAACGAGACGAAGGCGGGTGAAAGAGGGCGAAACGAGACGAAGGAGGGTGAAAGAGGGCGAAACGAGATGAAGGAGGGTGAAAGAGAGTGGAACGAGACGAAGGCGGGTTAAAGAGAGTGAAACGAGGTGAATGATGGTTAAAGAGAGTGAACCGAGACGAAGGAGGGCTAAAGAGGATGAACCGAGTCGAAGGGGGGGTTAAAGAGAGTGAAACGAGATGAAGGAGGGTGAATGAGAGTGAAACGAGGCGAAGGACGGTAAAAGAGAGCGAAACATGACAAACGAGGGTGAAAGAGAGCGAAACGAGACGAAGTTAGGTGAAAGAGAGCGAAACGAGACGAAGGTGGGTGAAAGAGAGTGAAACGAGACGAAGGCGGGTGAAAGAGGGCGAAACGAGACGAAGGAGGGTGAAAGAGGGCGAAACGAGGCAAAGGAGGGTAAAAGAGAGCGAAACGAGACGAAAGAGGGTGAAAGAGAGCGAAACGAATCGAAGGAGGGTGAAAGAGGGCAAAACGAGACGAAGGAGGGTGAAAGAGAGCGAAACGAGACGAAGGAGGGTGAAAGAGAGCGAATCGAGACGAAGGAGGGTGAAAGAGAGCGAAACGAGATGAAGGAGGGTGAATGAGAGTGTAACGAGACGAAGGCGGGTGAAAGAGGGCGAAACGAGACGAAGGAGGGTGAAAGAGGGCGAAACGAGATGAAGGAGGGTGAAAGAGATCGAAACGAGACGAAGGAGGGTTAAAGAGAGTGAAACGAGGTGAATGAGGGTTAAAGAGAGTGAAACGAGACGAAGGAGGGTTAAAGAGAGTGAAACTATACGAAGGTGTGTTAAAGAGAGTGAAACAATACGAAGGTGGGTTAAAGAGAGTGACCCAAGACGAAGGAGGGTTAAAGAGAGCGAAACGAGACGAAGGAGGGTGAAAGAGAGTGAAACGAGACGAAGGCGGGTGAAAGAGGGCGAAACGAGACGAAGGAGGGTGAAAGAGGGCGAAACGAGATGAAGGAGGGTGAAAGAGAGTGGAACGAGACGAAGGCGGGTTAAAGAGAGTGAAACGAGATGAATGATGGTTAAAGAGAGTGAACCGAGACGAAGGAGGGCTAAAGAGGATGAACCGAGTCGAAGGGGGGGTTAAAGAGAGTGAAACGAGATGAAGGAGGGTGAATGAGAGTGAAACGAGGCGAAGGACGGTAAAAGAGAGCGAAACATGACAAACGAGGGTGAAAGAGAGCGAAACGAGACGAAGTTAGGTGAAAGAGAGCGAAACGAGACGAAGGTGGGTGAAAGAGAGTGAAACGAGACGAAGGCGGGTGAAAGAGGGCGAAACGAGACGAAGGAGGGTGAAAGAGGGCGAAACGAGGCAAAGGAGGGTAAAAGAGAGCGAAACGAGACGAAAGAGGGTGAAAGAGAGCGAAACGAATCGAAGGAGGGTGAAAGAGGGCAAAACGAGACGAAGGAGGGTGAAAGAGAGCGAAACGAGACGAAGGAGGGTGAAAGAGAGCGAATCGAGACGAAGGAGGGTGAAAGAGAGCGAAACGAGACGACGGAGGGTGAAAGAGAGCGAAACGAGACGAAGAATGGTGTAAGAGAGCGAAACGAGTCGAGCGAGGGTGAAAGAGAGCCGAGCGAGACGAAGGATGATGAAAGAGAGCGAAACGAGGCGAAGGAGGGTTAAATAGTATGAAACGAGACGAAGGAGGGAGAAAGAGAGTGAAACACGACGAAGGAGGGTGAAAGAGAGTGAAACGAGATGAAGGAGGGTGAATGAGAGTGAAACGAGGCGAAGGACGGTAAAAGAGAGCGAAACATGACAAACGAGGGTGAAAGAGAGCGAAACGAGACAAAGTTAGGTGAAAGAGATCGAAACAAGACGAAGGAGGGTGAAAGAGAGTGAAACGGGACGAAGGCGGGTGAAAGAGGGCGAAACGAGACGAAGGAGGGTGAAAGAGGGCGAAACGAGGCAAAGGAGGGTAAAAGAGGGCGAAACGAGACGAAAGAGGGTGAAAGAGAGCGAAACGAAACGAAGGAGGGTGAAAGAGGGCAAAACGAGACGAAGGAGGGTGAAAGAGAGCGAAACGAGGCGAAGGAGGGTGAAAGAGAGCAAAACTATATGGAGGGTGAAAGAGATCGAAACGAGACGAAGTAGGGTGCAAGAGATCGAAACGAGTTGAATGAGGGTTAAAGAGAGTGAAACGAGACGAAGGAGGGTTAAAGAGAGTGAAACTATACGAAGGTGTGTTAAAGAGAGTGAAACAATACGAAGGTGGGTTAAAGAAAGTGAACCGAGACGAAGGAGGGTTAAAGAGAGTGAAACGAGACGAAGGAGGGTTAAAGAGAGTGAAACGAGACGAAGGAGGGTTAAAGAGAGTGAAACGAGACGAAGGTGGGTTAAAGAGAGTGAAACGAGATGAACGAGGGTTAAAGAGAGTGGAACGAGACGAAGGCAGGTTAAAGAGAGTGAAACGAGGTGAATGAGGGTTAAAGAGAGTGAACCGAGACGAAGGAGGGTTAAAGAGGATGAACCGAGTCGAAGCGGGGGTTAAAGAGAGTGAAACGAGATGAAGGAGGGTTAAAGAGAGCGAAACGAGACAAAGTAGGGTTAAAGAGAGCGAAACTATATGGAGGGTGAAAGAGATCGAAACGAGACGAAGGAGGGTGCAAGAGAGCGAAACGAGGTGAATGAGGGTTAAAGAGAGTGAAACGAGATGAAGGAGGGTTAAAGAGATCGAAACGAGACGAAGGAGGGTTAAAGAGAGTGAAACGAGGTGAATGAGGGTTAAAGAGAGTGAAACGAGACGAAGGAGGGTTAAAGAGAGTGAAACTATACGAAGGTGTGTTAAAGAGAGTGAAACAATACGAAGGTGGGTTAAAGAGAGTGACCCAAGACGAAGGAGGGTTAAAGAGAGCGAAACGAGACGAAGGAGGGTGAAAGAGAGTGAAACGAGACGAAGGCGGGTGAAAGAGGGCGAAACGAGACGAAGGAGGGTTAAAGAGGGTGAAACGAGACGAAGGAGGGGAAAAGAGTGAACCAACACGAAGGAGGGTTAAAGAGAGTAAACCGAGACGAAGGACGGGTAAAGGGGATGAACCGAGTCGAAGGGGGGGTTAAAGAGAGTGAAACGAGGCGAAGGAGGGTTAAAGAGAGTGAAACTATACGAAGGTGGGTTAAAGAGAGAGAAACAATACGAAGGTGGGTTAAAGAGAGTGAACCGAGACGAAGGAGGGTTAAAGAGAGTGAAACGAGACGAAGGAGGGTTAAAGAGGGTGAAACGAGACGAAGGAGGGTGAAAGAGAGTGAAACGAGACGAAGGTGGGTTAAAGATAGTGAAACGAGATGAACGAGGGTTAAAGAGAGTGGAACGAGACGAAGGCAGGTTAAAGAGAGTGAAACGAGGTGAATGAGGGTTAAAGAGAGCGAAACGAGACAAAGTAGGGTTAAAGAGAGCGAAACTATATGGAGGGTGAAAGAGATCGAAACGAGACGAAGGAGGGGGCAAGAGAGCGAAACGAGGTGAATGAGGGTTAAAGAGAGTGAAACGAGACGAAGGAGGGTTAAAGAGAGTGAAACTATACGAAGGTGTGTTAAAGAGAGTGAAACAATACGAAGGTGGGTTAAAGAGAGTGACCCAAGACGAAGGAGGGTTAAAGAGAGTGAAACGAGACGAAGGAGGGTTAAAGAGACTGAAACGAGACGAAGGAGGGTTAAAGAGTGTGAAACGAGACGAAGGCGGGTTAAAGAGAGTGAAACGAGGTGAATGATGGTTAAAGAGAGTGAACCGAGACGAAGGAGGGCTAAAGAGGATGAACCGAGTCGAAGGGGGGGTTAAAGAGAGTGAAACGAGGCGAAGGAGGGTTAAAGAGTGTGAAACGAGACGAAGGAGGGAGAAACAGAGTGAAACACGACGAAGGAGGGTGAAAGAGAGTGAAACAAGATGAAGGAGGGTGAAAGAGAGTGAAACGAGATGAAGGAGGGTGAATGAGAGTGTAACGAGACGAAGGCGGGTGAAAGAGGGCGAAACGAGACGAAGGAGGGTGAAAGAGGGCGAAACGAGATGAAGGAGGGTGAAAGAGATCGAAACGAGACGAAGGAGGGTTAAAGAGGGCGAAACGAGACGAAGGAGGGTGAAAGAGGGCGAAACGAGGCAAAGGAGGGTAAAAGAGGGCGTAATGAGACGAAGGTGGTTGAAAGAGAGCGAAACGAGACGAAGGGGGGTGAAAGAGAGCAAAACTATATGGAGGGTGAAAGAGATCGAAACGAGACGAAGGAGGGTGCAAGAGAGCGAAACGAGGCGAATGAGGGTTAAAGAGAGTGAAACGAGACGAAGGAGGGTTAAAGAGAGTGAAACTATACGAAGGTGTGTTAAAGAGAGTGAAACAATACGAAGGAGGTTTAAAGAGAGTGAAACGAGACGAAGGAGGGTTAAAGAGAGTGAAACGAGACGAAGGAGGGTTAAAGAGAGTGAAACGAGACGAAGGAGGGTTAAAGAGAGTGAAACGAGATGAACGAGGGTTAAAGAGAGTGGAACGAGACGAAGGCGGGTTAAAGAGAGTGAAACGAGGTGAATGAGGGTTAAAGAGAGTGAACCGAGACGAAGGTGGGTTAAAGAGGATGAACCGAGTCGAAGGGGGGGTTAAAGAGAGTGAAACGAGATGAAGGAGGGTTAAAGAGAGCGAAACGAGACAAAGTAGGGTGAAAGAGAGCGAAACTATATGGAGGGTGAAAGAGATCGAAACGAGATGAAGGAGGGTGCAAGAGAGCGAAACGAGGTGAATGAGGGTTAAAGAGAGTGAAACGAGACGAAGGAGGGTTAAAGAGAGTGAAACTATACGAAGGTGTGTTAAAGAGAGTGCAACAATACGAAGGTGGGTTAAAGAGAGTGACCCAAGACGAAGGAGGGTTAAAGAGAGTGAAACGAGACGAAGGAGGGTTAAAGAGAGTGAAACGAGACGAAGGAGGGTTAAAGAGACTGAAACGAGACGAAGGAGGGTTAAAGAGAGTGAAACGAGATGAAGGAGGGTTAAAGAGAGTGGAACGAGACGAAGGCGGGTTAAAGAGAGTGAAACGAGGTGAATGATGGTTAAAGAGAGTGAACCGAGACGAAGGAGGGCTAAAGAGGATGAACCGAGTCGAAGGGGGGGTTAAAGAGAGTGAAACGAGGCGAAGGAGGGTTAAAGAGTGTGAAACGAGACGAAGGAGGGAGAAAGAGAGTGAAACACGACGAAGGAGGGTGAAAGAGAGTGAAACAAGATGAAGGAGGGTGAAAGAGAGTGAAACGAGATGAAGGAGGGTGAATGAGAGTGTAACGAGATGAAGGACGGTGAAAGAGAGCGAAACGAGACAAAGGAGGGAGAAAGAGCGCGAAACGAGACGAAGGAGGGTGAAAGAGAGCGAGACGAGACGAAGGAGGGTGAAAGAGAGCGAAACGAGACGAAGAATGGTGAAAGAGAGCGAAACGAGATGAAGGAGGGTGAAAGAGAGCTAAACGAGGCGAAGTAGCGTGAAAGAGAGCAAAACGAGACGAAAGAGGGTGAAAGAGACTGAAACGAGACGAAGGAGGGTTAAAGAGAGTGAAATGAGACGAAGGAGGGTTGAAGAGAGTGAAACGAGACGAAGGAGGGTTAAAGAGAGTGAAACGAGACGAAGGAGGGTTAAAGAGAGAGAAACGTGATGAAGGAGGGTTAAAGAGAGTGGAACGAGACGAAGGCAGGTTAAAGAGAGTGAAACAAGGTGAATGAGGGTTAAAGAGAGTGAAACGAGATGAAGGAGGGTTAAAGAGAGTGAAACAAGACGAAGGAGGGTGATTGAGAGCGAAACGAGACGAAGTAGGTGAAAGAGAGCGAAACGAGACGAAGGAGGGTGAAAGAGAGCGAAACGAGACAAAGTTAGTGAAAGAGAGCGAAACGAGACGAAGGAGGGTGCAAGAGAGTGAAACAAGATGAAGGAGGGTGAAAGAGAGTGAAACGAGATGAAGGAGGGTGAATGAGAGTGTAACGAGATGAAGGACGGTGAAAGAGAGCGAAACGAGACAAACGAGGGTGAAAGAGAGCGAAACGAGACAAAGTTAGTGAAAGACAGCGAAACGAGACGAAGGAGGGTGCAAGAGAGTGAAACAAGATGAAGGAGGGTGAAAGAGAGTGAAACGAGATGAAGGAGGGTGAATGAGAGTGTAACGAGATGAAGGACGGTGAAAGAGAGCGAAACGAGACAAAAGAGGGTGAAAGAGAGCGAAACGAGACGAAGAAGGGTGCAAGAGAGTGAAACAAGATGAAGGAGGGTTAAAGAGAGTGAAACGAGACGAAGGAGGGTTAAAGAGAGTGAAACGAGACGAAGGAAGGTTAAAGAGAGTGAAACGAGACGAAGGCGGCTTAAAGAGAGTGGAACGAGACGAAGGAGGGTGAAAGAGAGCAAAACGAGACGAAGGAGGGTGAAAGAGAGCGAAACGAGGCGAAGGAGGGTGAAAGAGGGCGTAACGGGGCGAAGGAGGGTGAAAGAGAGAGAAACGAGAAGAAGGTGGGTGAAAGAGAGCGAAACGAGACGAAGGAATGTGAAAGAGAGTGAAACGAGAGAAAAGAGTGTGAAAGAGAGCGAAACGAGATAAAGGAGTGTGTAAGAGAGCGAAACAAGACGATGGAGGGTGAAAGAGAGCGAAGCGAAACGAAGGAGGGTGAAAGAGAGCGAAACGAGACGACGGTGGGTGAAAGAGAGCAAAACGAGATGAAGGAGGGTGATTGAAAGCGAAACGAGACGAAGTAGGTGAAAGAGAGCGAAACGAGACAAAGGAGGGTGAAAGAGAGCGAAACTAGATGAAGGGTGAAAGAGAGCGAAACGAGACGAAGGAGGGTGCAAGAGAGCGAAGCGAGGTGAATGAGGGTCAAAGAGAATGAAACGAGACGAAGGAGGGTTAAAGAGAGTGAAACTATACGAAGGTGGGTTAAAGAGAGAGAAACAATGCGAAGGTGGGTTAAAGAGAGTGAACCGAGACGAAGGAGGGTTAAAGAGAGTGAAACGAGACGAAGGAGGGTTAAAGAGGGTGAAACGAGACGAAGGAGGGTTAAAGAGAGTGAAACGAGACGAAGGAGGGTTAAAGAGAGTGAAACGAGATGAAGGAGGGTTAAAGAGAGTGGAACAAGACGAAGGCGGGTGAAAGAGAGTGAAACGAGGTGAATGAGGGTTAAAGAGAGTGAAACGAGATGAAGGAGGGTGAAAGAGAGTGAAACGAGATGAAGGAGGGTGAATGAAAGTGAAACGAGACGAATGAGGGTGAAAGAGAGCGAAACGAGACGAAGTTAGGTGAAAGAGAGCGAATCGAGACGAAGGAGGGAGAAATAGCGCGAAACGAGACGAAGGAGGGTGAAATAGAGCGAAACGAGACGAAGAATGGTGAAAGAGAGCGAAACGAGATGAAGGAGGGTGAAAGAGAGCTAAACGAGTCGAAGGAGGGTGAAAGAGAGCAAAACGAGACGAATGAGGGTGAAAGAGAGTGAAACGAGATGAAGGAGGGTTAAAGAGAGTGAAATGAGACGAAGGAGGGTTAAAGAGAGTGAACCGAGACCAAGGAGGGTTAAAGAGAGTGAAACGAGACGAAGGAGGGTTAAAGAGAGCGAAACGAGACGAAGGAGGGTGAAAGAGAGCGAAACGAGACAAAGTTAGTGAAAGAGAGCGAAACGAGACGAAGGAGGGTGCAAGAGAGTGAAACAAGATGAAGGAGGGTGAAAGAGAGTGAAACGAGATGAAGGAGGGTGAATGAGAGTGTAACGAGATGAAGGACGGTGAAAGAGAGCGAAACGAGACAAAAGAGGGTGAAAGAGAGCGAAACGAGACGAAGAAGGGTGCAAGAGAGTGAAACAAGATGAAGGAGGGTTAAAGAGAGTGAAACGAGACGAAGGAGGGTTAAAGAGAGTGAAACGAGACGAAGGAAGGTTAAAGAGAGTGAAACGAGACGAAGGCGGCTTAAAGAGAGTGGAACGAGACGAAGGAGGGTGAAAGAGAGCGAAACGAGACGAAGGAGGGTGAAAGAGAGCGAAACGAGGCGAAGGAGGGTGAAATAGGGCGTAACGGGGCGAAGGAGGGTGAAAGAGAGAGAAACGAGAAGAAGGTGGGTGAAAGAGAGCGAAACGAGACGAAGGAATGTGAAAGAGAGTGAAACGAGAGAAAAGAGTGTGAAAGAGAGCGAAACGAGATAAAGGAGTGTGTAAGAGAGCGAAACAAGACGATGGAGGGTGAAAGAGAGCGAAGCGAAACGAAGGAGGGTGAAAGAGAGCGAAACGAGATGACGGTGGGTGAAAGAGAGCGAAACGAGACGAAGGAGGGTGATTGAAAGCGAAACGAGACGAAGTAGGTGAAAGAGAGCGAAACGAGACAAAGGAGGGTGAAAGAGAGCGAAACTAGATGAAGGGTGAAAGAGAGCGAAACGAGACGAAGGAGGGTGCAAGAGAGCGAAGCGAGGTGAATGAGGATCAAAGAGAATGAAACGAGACGAAGGAGGGTTAAAGAGAGTGAAACTATACGAAGGTGGGTTAAAGAGAGAGAAACAATACGAAGGTGGGTTAAAGAGAGTGAACCGAGACGAAGGAGGGTTAAAGAGTGTGAAACGAGACGAAGGAGGGTTAAAGAGGGTGAAACGAGACGAAGGAGGGTTAAAGAGAGTGAAACGAGACGAAGGAGGGTTAAAGAGAGTGAAACGAGATGAAGGAGGGTTAAAGAGAGTGGAACAAGACGAAGGCGGGTGAAAGAGAGTGAAACGAGGTGAATGAGGGTTAAAGAGAGTGAAACGAGATGAAGGAGGGTGAAAGAGAGTGAAACGAGATGAAGGAGGGTGAATGAAAGTGAAACGAGACGAAGGACGGTGAAAGAGAGCGAACCAAGACGAACGAGGGTGAAAGAGTGCGAAACGAGACGAAGTTAGGTGAAAGAGAGCGAATCGAGACGAAGGAGGGAGAAATAGCGCGAAACGAGACGAAGGAGGGTGAAATAGAGCGAAACGAGACGAAGAATGGTGAAAGAGAGCGAAACGAGATGAAGGAGGGTGAAAGAGAGCTAAACGAGTCGAAGGAGGGTGAAAGAGAGCAAAACGAGACGAATGAGGGTGAAAGAGAGTGAAACGAGATGAAGAAGGGTTAAAGAGAGTGAAATGAGACGAAGGAGGGTTAAAGAGAGTGAACCGAGACCAAGGAGGGTTAAAGAGAGTGAAACGAGACGAAGGAGGGTTAAAGAGAGTGAAACGAGACGAAGGAGGGTTAAAGAGAGTGGAACGAGACGAAGGCGGGTTAAAGAGAGTGAAACGAGACGAAGGAGGGTTAAAGAGAGTGAAAGGAGACGAAGGAGGGGAAAAGAGTGAACCAACACGAAGGAGGGTTAAAGAGAGTAAACCGAGACGAAGGAGGGGTAAAGAGGATGAACCGAGTCGAAGGGGGGGTTAAAGAGAGTGAAACGAGGCGAAGGAGGGTTAAAGAGTGTGAAACGAGACGAAGGAGGGAGAATGAGAATGAAACAAGACGAAGGAGGGTGAAAGAGAGTGAAATGAGATGAAGGCGGGTTAAAGAGAGTGAAATGAGATGAAGGCGGGTTAAAGAGAGTGAAACGAGGTGAATGAGGGTTAAAGAGAGTGAAACGAGATGAAGGAGGGTTAAAGAGAGTGAAACAAGACGAAGGAGGGTTAAAGAGAGCGAAACGAGACGAAGGAGGGTTAAGGACGATGATCCGAGTCGAAGGGGGGGGTTAAAGAGAGTGAAACGAGGCGAAGGAGGGTTAAGGAGTGTGAAACGAGATGAAGGTGAAGGAGGGAGAAAGAGAGTGAAACACGACGAAGGAGGGTGAAAGAGAGTGAAACAAGATGAAGGAGGGTGAAAGAGAGTGAAACGAGATGAAGGAGAGTGAATGAAAGTGAAACGAGACAAAGGATGGTGAAAGAGAGCGAACTGAGATGAACGAGGGTGAAAGAGAACGAAACGAGACGAAGTTAGGTGTAAAGAGAGCGAAACGAGACGAAGTTAGGTGTAAAGAGAGCAAATCGAGACGAAGGAGGGAGAAAGAGCGCGAAACGAGACGAAGGAGGGTGAAAGAGAGCGAAACGAGACGAAGAATGGTGAAAGAGAGCGAAACGAGATCAAGGAGGGTGAAAGAGAGGTAAACGAGTCGAAGGAGGGTGAAAGAGAGAGAAACGAGACGAATGAGGGTGAAAGAGAGTGAAACGAGACGAAGGAGGGTTAAAGAGAGTGAAATGAGATGAAGGAGGGTAAAAGAGAGTGAACCGAGACGAAGGACGGTTAAAGAGAGTGAAACGAGATGAAGGAGGGTTAAAGAGAGTGAAACGAGACGAAGGAGGCTTAAAGAGAGTGGAACGAGACGAAGGAGGGTGAAAGAGAGCAAAACGAGACGAAGGAGGGTGAAAGAGAGCGAAACGAGATGGAGGAGGGTGAAAGAGAGCGAAACGAGACGAAGGAGTGTGAAAGAGAGCGAAACGAGACAAAGGTACGTTAAAGAGAGCAAAACAAGGCGACGGAGGGTGAAAAAGAGCGTAATGAGACGACGGTGGGTGAAAGAGAGCGAAACGAGACGAAGGAGGGTGAAAGAGAGCTAAACGAGTCGAAGGAGGGTGAAAGAGAGCAAAACGAGACGAAAGAGGATGAAAGAGAGTGAAACGAGACGAAGGAGGGTTAAAGAGAGTGAAATGAGATGAAGGAGGGTTAAAGAGAGTGAAACAAGACTAAGTAGGGTTAAAGTGAGTGAAACGAGACGAAGGAGGGTTAAAGAGAGTGAAAAGAGACGAAGGAGGCTTAAAGAGAGTGGAACGAGACGAAGGAGGGTGAAAGAGAGTGAAACGAGACGAAGGAGGGTGAAAGAGAGCAAAACGAGACGAAAGAGGATGAAAGAGAGTGAAACGAGACAAAGGATGGTGAAAGAGAGCGAACTGAGATGAACGAGGATGAAAGAGAGCGAAACGAGACGAAGTTAGGTGTAAAGAGAGCGAAACGAGACGAAGTTAGGTGTAAAGAGAGCAAATCGAGACGAAGGAGGGAGAAAGAGCGCGAAACGAGACGAAGGAGGGTGAAAGAGAGCGAAACGAGACGAAGAATGGTGAAAGAGAGCGAAACGAGATGAAGGAGGGTGAAAGAGAGGTAAACGAGTCGAAGGAGGGTTAAAGAGAGTGAAACGAGACGAAGGAGGTTTAAAGAGAGTGGAACGAGATGAAGGCGGGTTAAAGAGAGTGAAACGATGTGAATGAGGGTTAAAGAGAGTGAAACGAGTCGAAGGAGGGTGAAAGAGAGAGAAACGAGATGAAGGAGGGTGAAAGAGAGGTAAACGAGTCGAAGGAGGGTGAAAGAGAGAGAAACGAGATGAAGGAGGGTGAAAGAGAGGTAAACGAGTCGAAGGAGGGTGAAAGAGAGAGAAACGAGATGAAGGAGGGTGAAAGAGAGCGAAACGAGACGAAGGTGGGTGAAAGAGGGCAAAACGAGGCAAAGGAGGGTAAAAGAGGGCGAAACGAGACGAAAGAGGATGAAAGAGAGCGAAACAAGACGAAGGAGGGAGAAAGAGAGTGAAACGAGACGAAGGAGGGTGAAAGAGAGCGAAACGAGGCAAAGGAGGGTAAAAGAGGGCGAAACGAGACGAAAGAGGGTGAAAGAGAGCGAAACCAGACGAAGGAGGGTGAAAGAGGACGAAACGAGACAAAGGAGGGTGAAAGAGAGCGAAACGAGGTGAAGGAGGGTGAAAGAGAGCGAAACGAGACGAAGGAGGGTGAAAGAGAGCAAAACGAGTCGAAGGAGGGTGAAAGAGAGCAAAACGAGACGAAGGCGGGTTAAAGAGTGTGAAACGAGATGAAGGAGGGTGAAAGAGAGTGAAACGAGACGAAGGACGGTGAAAGAGAGTGAAACGAGACGAAGGAGGGTGAAAGAGAGCAAAACGAGATGAAGGAGGGTGATAGAGAGCGAAACGAGGCGAAGGAGGGTGAAAGAGAACGAAACGAGACGAAGGAAGGTGAAAGAAAGCGAAACGAGTCGAAGGATGGTGAAAGAGAGCGAAACGAGATGAAGGAGGGTGAAAGAATGCGAAACGAGGCAAATGAGGGTAAAAGAGGGCGAAACGAGATGAAAGAGGGTGAAAGAGGGCAAAACGAGACAAAGGAGGGTGAAAGAGAGCGAAACGTGGCGAAGGAGGGTGAAAGAGAGCGAAACGAGACGAAGGAGGGTGAAAGAGAGCGAAACGAGGCGCAGGAGGGTGAAAGAGAGCGAAACGAGACGAAGGAGGGTGAAAGAGAGCGAAAGCAGACGATGGAGGGTGAAAGAGGGCAAAACGAGACAAAGGAGGGTGAAAGAGAGCGAAACGAGACGAAGGAGGGTGAAAGAGAGCGAAACGAGGCAAAGGAGGGTAAAAGAGGGCGAAACGAGACGAAAGAGGGTGAAAGTGAGCGAAACCAGACGAAGGAGGGTGAAAGAGGGCAAAACGAGACAAAGGAGGGTGAAAGATAGCGAAACGAGACGAAGGAGGGTGAAAGAGAGCGAAACGAGTCGAAGGAGAGTGAAAGAGAGCAAAACGAGATGAAGGAGGGTGAAAGAGAGCGAAACGAGATGAAGGAGGGTGAAAGAGAGTGAAATGAGACGAAGGAGGGTTAAAGAGAGTGAAACGAGGCAAAGGAGGGTAAAAGAGGGCGAAACGAGACGAAAGAGGGTGAAAGAGAGCGAAACCAGACGAAGGAGGGTGAAAGAGGACGAAACGAGACAAAGGAGGGTGAAAGAGAGCGAAACGAGGCGAAGGAGGGTGAAAGAGAGCGAAACGGGACGAAGGAGGGTGAAAGAGAGCAAAACGAGTCGAAGGAGGGTGAAAGAGAGCAAAACAAGACGAAGGCTGGTTAAAGAGTGTGAAACGATGTGAATGAGGGTTAAAGAGAGTGAAACGAGACGAAGGAGGGGAAAAGAGAGTGAAACAAGACAAAGGAGGGTTAAAGAGAGTGAACCGAGATGAAGGAGGGTTAAAGAGAGTGAAACGAGATGAAGGAGGGTGAAAGAGAGTGAAACGACACGAAGGACGGTGAAAGAGAGTGAAACGAGACGAACGAGGGTGAAAGACAGCAAAATGAGATGAAGGAGGGTGAAAGAGAGCGAAACGAGGCGAAGGAGGGTGAAAGAGAACGAAACGAGACGAAGGAGGGTGAAAGAAAGCGAAACGAGTCGAAGGATGGTGAAAGAGAGCGAAACGAGATGAAGGAGGGTGAAAGAATGCGAAACGAGGCAAAGGAGGGTAAAAGAGGGCGAAACGAGACGAAAGAGGGTGAAAGAGAGCGAAACCAGACGATGGAGGGTGAAAGAGAGCAAAACGAGACGAAGGAGGGTGAAAGAGAGCGCAACGAGATGAAGGAGGGTGAAAGAGAGTGAAACGAGACAAAGGAGGGTTAAAGAGAGTGAAACGAGACGAAGGAGGGTTAAAGAGAGTGGAACGAGATGAAGGCGGGTTAAAGAGAGTGAAACAATGTGAATGAGGGTTAAAGAGAGTGAAACGAGACGAAGGAGGGGAAAAGAGAGTGAAACAAGACGAAGGAGGGTTAAAGAGAGAGAACCGAGACGAAGGAGGGTTAAAGAGAGTGAAACGAGATGAAGGAGGGTGAAAGAGAGTGAAACGAGACGATGGACGGTGGAAGAGAGTTAAATGAGACGGACGAGGGTGAAAGAGAGCGAAATGAGACGAAGTTAGGTGAAAGAGAGCGAAACAAGACGAAGGAGGGAGAAAGAGCGCGAAACGAGGCAAAGGAGGGTAAAAGAGGGCGAAACGAGACGAAAGAGGGTGAAAGAGAGCGAAACCAGACGATGGAGGGTGAAAGAGGGCAAAACGAGACAAAGGAGGGTGAAAGAGATGAAACGAGGCGAAGGAGGGTGAAAGAGAGCGAAACGAGACGAAGGAGGGTGAAAGAGAGCGAAACGAGGCGAAGGAGGGTGAAAGAGAGCAAAACGAGACGCGAAGGATGGTGAAAGAGTGTGAAATGAGGCTACGGAGGGTGAAAGAGAGCGAAATGAGACGAAGGAGGGTGATTGAGAGCGAAACGAGACGAAGTAGGTGAAAGAGAGCGAAACGGGACAAAGGAGGTTGAAAGAGAGCGAAACGAGACGAAGGTGGGTGAAAGAGGGCAAAACGAGACGAAGGAGGGTGAAAGAGAGCGAAACGAGGCAAAGGAGGGTAAAAGAGGGCGAAACGAGACGAAAGAGGGTGAAAGTGAGCGAAACCAGACGAAGGAGGGTGAAAGAGGGCAAAACGAGACAAAGGAGGGTGAAAGATAGCGAAACTAGACGAAGGAGGGTGAAAGAGAGCGAAACGAGTCGAAGGAGGGTGAAAGAGAGCAAAACGAGATGAAGGAGGGTGAAAGAGAGCGAAACGAGATGAAGGAGGGTGAAAGAGAGTGAAACGAGACGAAGGAGGGTTAAAGAGAGTGAAACGAGACGAAGGAGGGTGAAAGAGAGCGAAACGCGGCAAAGGAGGGTAAAAGAGGGCGAAACGAGACGAACGAGGGTGAAAGAGAGCGAAACCAGACGAAGGAGGGTGAAAGAGGACGAAACGAGACAAAGGAGGGTGAAAGAGAGCGAAACGAGGTGAAGGAGGGTGAAAGAGAGCGAAACGAGACGAAGGAGGGTGAAAGAGAGCGAAACGAGTCGAAGGAGGGTGAAAGAGAGCAAAACGAGATGATGGAGGGTGAAAGAGAGCGAAACGAGATGAAGGAGGGTGAAAGAGAGTGAAACGAGACGAAGGAGGGTTAAAGAGAGTGAAACGAGATGAAGGAGGGTGAAAGAGAGCGAAACGAGGCAAAGGAGGGTAAAAGAGGGCGAAACGAGACGAAAGAGGGTGAAAGAGAGCGAAACCAGACGAAGGAGGGTGAAAGAGGAAGAAACGAGACAAAGGAGGGTGAAAGAGAGCGAAACGAGGCGAAGGAGGGCGAAAGAGAGGGAAACGAGACGAGTGAGGGCGAAAGAGAGGGAAACGAGACGAGTGAGGGCTACAGAGAGCGAAACAAGACGAAGGAGGGTGAAAGAGAGCAAAACCAGACGAAGGAGGGTGAAAGAGGGCAAAACGAGACGAAGTAGGGTGAAAGAGAACGAAACGAGGCAAAGGGGGGTAAAAGAGGGCGAAACGAGACGAAAGAGGGTGAAAGAGAGCGAAACCAGACGAAGGAGGGTGAAAGAGGGCAAAACGAGACAAAGGAGGGTGAAACAGAGCGAAACGAGGCGAAGGAGGGTGAAAGAGAGCGAAACGAGACGAAGGAGGGTGAAAGAGAGCGAAACGAGTCGAAGGAGGGTGAGAGCAAAACGAGACGAAGGAGGGTGAAAGAGAGCAAAACGAGATGAAGGGGGGGTGAAAGAGAGCGAAACGAGACGAAGGAGTGTGAAAGAGTTCGAAACGAGACGAAGGCGGGTTAAAGAGTGTGAAACGATGTGAATGAGGGTTAAAGAGAGTGAAACGAGACGAAGGAGGGGAAAAGAGAGCGAAACAAGACAAAGGAGGGTTAAAGAGAGTGAACCGAGATGAAGGAGGGTTAAAGAGAGTGAAACGAGATGAAGGAGGGTGAAAGAGAGTGAAACGAGACGAAGGACGGTGAAAGAGAGTGAAACGAGACGAACGAGGGTGAAAGAGAGCAAAACGAGACGAAGGAGGGTGAAAGAGAGCGAAACGAGGCGAAGGAGGGTGAAAGAGAGCGAAACGAGACGAAGGAGGGTGAAAGAGAGCGAAACGAGGCGCAGGAGGGTGAAAGAGAGCGAAACGAGACGAAGGAGTGTGAAAGAGAGCGAAACGAGTCGAAGGAGGGTTAAAGAGAGTGAAACGAGATGAAGGAGGGTGAAAGAGAGCGAAACGAGGCAAAGGAGGGTGAAAGAGAGCAAAACGAGGCGAAGGAGGGTGAAAGAGAGCGAAACGAGACGAAGGAGGGTGAAAGAGAGCGAAACGAGGCAAAGGAGGGTGAAAGAGAGTGAAACGAGACGCGAAGTACGGTGAAAGAGTGCGAAATGAGGCTACGGAGGGTGAAAGAGAGCGAAATGAGACGAAGGAGGGTGATTGAGAGCGAAACGAGACGAAGTAGGTGAAAGAGAGCGAAACGGGACAAAGGAGGTTGAAAGAGAGCGAAACGAGACGAAGGTGGGCGAAAGAGGGCAAAACGAGACGAAGGAGGGTGAAAGAGAGCAAAACGAGGCAAAGGAGGGTAAAAGAGGGCGAAACGAGACGAAAGAGGGTGAAAGTGAGCAAAACCAGACGAAGGAGGGTGAAAGAGGGCAAAACGAGACAAAGGAGGGTGAAAGATAGCGAAACGAGACGAAGAAGGGTGAAAGATAGCGAAACGAGACGAAGGAGGGTGAAAGAGAGCGAAACGAGTCGAAGGAGGGTGAAAGAGAGCAAAACGAGATGATGGAGGGTGAAAGAGAGCGAAACGAGATGAAGGAGGGTGAAAGAGAGTGAAACGAGACGAAGGAGGGTTAAAGAGAGTGAAACGAGACGAAGGAGGGTGAAAGAGAGCGAAACGAGGCAAAGGAGGGTAAAAGAGGGCGAAACGAGACGAAAGAGGGTGAAAGAGAGCGAAACCAGACGAAGGAGGGTGAAAGAGGACGAAACGAGACAAAGGAGGGTGAAAGAGAGCGAAACGAGGCGAAGGAGGGTGAAAGAGAGCGAAATGGGACGAAGGCGGGTTAAAGAGTGTGAAACGATGTGAATGAGGGTTAAAGAGAGTGAAACGAGACGAAGGAGGGGAAAAGAGAGTGAAACAAGACAAAGGAGGGTTAAAGAGAGTGAACCGAGATGAAGGAGGGTTAAAGAGAGTGAAACGAGATGAAGGAGGGTGAAAGAGAGTGAAACGAGACGAAGGACGGTGAAAGAGAGTGAAACGAGACGAACGAGGGTGAAAGACAGCAAAATGAGATGAAGGAGGGTGAAAGAGAGCGAAACGAGGCGAAGGAGGGTGAAAGAGAGCGAAACGAGGCGAAGGAGGGTGAAAGAGAACGAAACGAGATGAAGGAGGGTGAAAGAGAGTGAAACCAGACGATGGAGGGTGAAAGAGAGCAAAACGAGACGAAGGAGGGTGAAAGAGAGCGCAACGAGATGAAGGAGGGTGAAAGAGAGTGAAACGAGACAAAGGAGGGTTAAAGAGAGTGAAACGAGACGAAGGAGGGTTAAAGAGAGTGGAACGAGATGAAGGCGGGTTAAAGAGAGTGAAACGATGTGAATGAGGGTTAAAGAGAGTGAAACGAGACGAAGGAGGGGAAAAGAGAGTGAAACAAGACGAAGGAGGGTTAAAGAGAGAGAACCGAGACGAAGGAGGCTTAAAGAGAGTGAAACGAGATGAAGGAGGGTGAAAGAGAGTGAAACGAGACGAAGGACGGTGGAAGAGAGTTAAATGAGACGGACGAGGGTGAAAGAGAGCGAAACGAGACGAAGTTAGGTGAAAGAGAGCGAAACAAGACGAAGGAGGGAGAAAGAGCGCGAAACGAGGCAAAGGAGGGTAAAAGAGGGCGAAACGAGACGAAAGAGGGTGAAAGAGAGCGAAACCAGACGATGGAGGGTGAAAGAGGGCAAAACGAGACAAAGGAGGGTGAAAGAGATGAAACGAGGCGAAGGAGGGTGAAAGAGAGCGAAACGAGACGAAGGAGGGTGAAAGAGAGCGAAACGAGGCGAAGGAGGGTGAAAGAGAGCGAAACGAGACGCGAAGTACGGTGAAAGAGTGCGAAATGAGGCTACGGAGGGTGAAAGAGAGCGAAATGAGACGAAGGAGGGTGATTGAGAGCGAAACGAGACGAAGTAGGTGAAAGAGAGCGAAACGGGACAAAGGAGGTTGAAAGAGAGCGAAACGAGACGAAGGTGGGCGAAAGAGGGCAAAACGAGACGATGGAGGGTGTAAGAGAGCAAAACGAGGCAAAGGAGGGTAAAAGAGGGCGAAACGAGACGAAAGAGGGTGAAAGTGAGCGAAACCAGACGAAGGAGGGTGAAAGAGGGCAAAACGAGACAAAGGAGGGTGAAAGATAGCGAAACGAGACGAAGGAGGGTGAAAGATAGCGAAACGAGACGAAGGAGGGTGAGAGCGAAACGAGTCGAAGGAGGGTGAAAGAGAGCAAAACGAGATGATGGAGGGTGAAAGAGAGCGAAACGAGATGAAGGAGGGTGAAAGAGAGTGAAACGAGACGAAGGAGGGTTAAAGAGAGTGAAACGAGACGAATGAGGGTGAAAGAGAGCGAAACGAGGCAAAGGAGGGTAAAAGAGGGCGAAACGAGACGAAAGAGGGTGAAAGAGAGCGAAACCAGATGAAGGAGGGTGAAAGAGGACGAAACGAGACAAAGGAGGGTGAAAGAGAGCGAAACGAGGCGAAGGAGGGTGAAAGAGAGCGAAACGGGACGAAGGCGGGTTAAAGAGTGTGAAACTATGTGAATGAGGGTTAAAGAGAGTGAAACGAGACGAAGGAGGGGAAAAGAGAGTGAAACAAGACAAAGGAGGGTTAAAGAGAGTGAACCGAGATGAAGGAGGGTTAAAGAGAGTGAAACGAGATGAAGGAGGGTGAAAGAGAGTGAAACGAGACGAAGGACGGTGAAAGAGAGTGAAACGAGATGAACGAGGGTGAAAGACAGCAAAATGAGATGAAGGAGGGTGAAAGAGAGCGAAACGAGGCGAAGGAGGGTGAAAGAGAACGAAACGAGACGAAGGAGGGTGAAAGAAAGCGGAACGAGTCGAAGGATGGTGAAAGAGAGCGAAACGAGATGAAGGACGGTGAAAGAATGCGAAACGAGGCAAAGGAGGGTAAAAGAGGGCGAAACGAGACGAAAGAGGGTGAAAGAGAGCGAAACCAGACGATGGAGGGTGAAAGAGAGCAAAACGAGACGAAGGAGGGTGAAAGAGAGCGCAACGAGATGAAGGAGGGTGAAAGAGAGTGAAACGAGACAAAGGAGGGTTAAAGAGAGTGAAACGAGACGAAGGAGGGTTAAAGAGAGTGGAACGAGATGAAGGCGGGTTAAAGAGAGTGAAACGATGTGAATGAGGGTTAAAGAGAGTGAAACGAGACGAAGGAGGGGAAAAGAGAGTGAAACAAGACGAAGGAGGGTTAAAGAGAGAGAACTGAGACGAAGGAGGGTTAAAGAGAGTGAAACGAGATGAAGGAGGGTGAAAGAGAGTGAAACGAGACGAAGGACGGTGGAAGAGAGTTAAATGAGACGGACGAGGGTGAAAGAGAGCGAAACGAGACGAAGTTAGGTGAAAGAGAGCGAAACAAGACGAAGGAGGGAGAAAGAGCGCGAAACGAGGCAAAGGAGGGTAAAAGAGGGCGAAACGAGACGAAAGAGGGTGAAAGAGGGCAAAACGAGACAAAGGAGGGTGAAAGAGATGAAACGAGGCGAAGGAGGGTGAAAGAGAGCGAAACGAGACGAAGGAGGGTGAAAGAGAGCGAAACGAGGCGAAGGAGGGTGAAAGAGAGCGAAACGAGACGCGAAGTACGGTGAAAGAGTGCGAAATGAGGCTACGGAGGGTGAAAGAGAGCGAAATGAGACGAAGGAGGGTGATTGAGAGCGAAACGAGACGAAGTAGGTGAAAGAGAGCGAAACGGGACAAAGGAGGTTGAAAGAGAGCGAAACGAGACGAAGGTGGGTGAAAGAGGGCAAAACGAGACGAAGGAGGGTGAAAGAGAGCGAAACGAGGCAAAGGAGGGTAAAAGAGGGCGAAACGAGACGAAAGAGGGTGAAAGTGAGCGAAACCAGACGAAGGAGGGTGAAAGAGGGCAAAACGAGACAAAGGAGGGTGAAAGATAGCGAAACGAGACGAAGGAGGGTGAAAGTGAGCGAAACGAGTCGAAGGAGGGTGAAAGAGAGCAAAACGAGATGAAGGAGGGTGAAAGAGAGCGAAACGAGATGAAGGAGGGTGAAAGAGAGTGAAACGAGACGAAGGAGGGTTAAAGAGAGTGAAACGAGACGAAGGAGGGTGAAAGAGAGCGAAACGCGGCAAAGGAGGGTAAAAGAGGGCGAAACGAGACGAACGAGGGTGAAAGAGAGCGAAACCAGACGAAGGAGGGTGAAAGAGGACGAAACGAGACAAAGGAGGGTGAAAGAGAGCGAAACGAGGCGAAGGAGGGTGAAAGAGAGCGAAACGAGACGAAGGAGGGTGAAAGAGAGCGAAACGAGTCGAAGGAGGGTGAAAGAGAGCAAAACGAGATGATGGAGGGTGAAAGAGAGCGAAACGAGATGAAGGAGGGTGAAAGAGAGTGAAACGAGACGAATGAGGGTTAAAGAGAGTGAAACGAGACGAAGGAGGGTGAAAGAGAGCGAAACGAGGCGAAGGAGGGCGAAAGAGAGGGAAACGAGACGAGTGAGGGCGAAAGAGAGGGAAACGAGACGAGTGAGGGCTACAGAGAGCGAAACAAGACGAAGGAGGGTGAAAGAGAGCAAAACCAGACGAAGGAGGGTGAAAGAGGGCAAAACGAGACGAAGGAGGGTGAAAGAGAACGAAACGAGGCAAAGGAGGGTAAAAGAGGGCGAAACGAGACGAAAGAGGGTGAAAGAGAGCGAAACCAGACGAAGGAGGGTGAAAGAGGGCAAAACGAGACAAAGGAGGGTGAAAGAGAGCGAAACCAGACGAAGGAGGGTGAAAGAGGGCAAAACGAGACAAAGGAGGGTGAAACAGAGCGAAACGAGGCGAAGGAGGGTGAAAGAGAGCGAAACGAGACGAAGGAGGGTGAAAGAGAGCGAAACGAGTCGAAGGAGGGTGAGAGCAAAACAAGACGAAGGAGGGTGAAAGAGAGCAAAACGAGATGAAGGGGGGGTGAAAGAGAGCGAAACGAGACGAAGGAGTGTGAAAGAGTGCGAAACGAGACGAAGGCGGGTTAAAGAGTGTGAAACGATGTGAATGAGGGTTAAAGAGAGTGAAACGAGACGAAGGAGGGGAAAAGAGAGCGAAACAAGACAAAGGAGGGTTAAAGAGAGTGAACCGAGATGAAGGAGGGTTAAAGAGAGTGAAACGAGATGAAGGAGGGTGAAAGAGAGTGAAACGAGACGAAGGACGGTGAAAGAGAGTGAAACGAGACGAACGAGGGTGAAAGAGAGCAAAACGAGATGAAGGAGGGTGAAAGAGAGCGAAACGAGGCGAAGGAGGGTGAAAGAGAACGAAACGAGACGAAGGAGGGTGAAAGAAAGCGAAACGAGTCGAAGGATGGTGAAAGAGAGCGAAACGAGATGAAGGAGGGTGGAAGAATGCGAAACGAGGCAAAGGAGGGTAAAAGAGGGCGAAACGAGACGAAAGAAGGTGAAAGAGGGCAAAACGAGACGAAGGAGGGTGAAAGAGAGCGAAACGAGGCGAAGGAGGGTGAAAGAGAGCGAAACGAGACGAAGGAGGGTGAAAGAGAGCGAAACGAGACGAAGGAGGGTGAAAGAGAGCGAAACGAGGCGCAGGAGGGTGAAAGAGAGTGAAACGAGACGAAGGAGTGTGAAAGAGAGCGAAACGAGTCGAAGGAGGGTTAAAGAGAGTGAAACGAGATGAAGGAGGGTGAAAGAGAGCGAAACCAGACGATGGAGGGTGAAAGAGGGCAAAACGAGACAAAGGAGGGTGAAAGAGAGCAAAACGAGGCGAAGGAGGGTGAAAGAGAGCGAAACGAGACGAAGGAGGGTGAAAGAGAGCGAAACGAGACGAAGGTGGGCGAAAGAGGGCAAAACGAGACGAAGGAGGGTGAAAGAGGGCAAAACGAGGCAAAGGAGGGTAAAAGAGGGCGAAACGAGACGAAAGAGGGTGAAAGTGAGCGAAACCAGACGGAGGAGGGTGAAAGAGGGTAAAACGAGACAAAGGAGGGTGAAAGATAGCGAAACGAGACGAAGGAGGGTGAAAGATAGCGAAACGAGACGAAGGAGGGTGAAAGAGAGCGAAACGAGTCGAAGGAGGGTGAAAGAGAGCAAAACGAGATGATGGAGGGTGAAAGAGAGCGAAACGAGATGAAGGAGGGTGAAAGAGAGTGAAACGAGACGAAGGAGGGTTAAAGAGAGTGAAACGAGACGAAGGAGGGTGAAAGAGAGCGAAACGAGGCAAAGGAGGGTAAAAGAGGGCGAAACGAGACGAAGGAGGGTGAAAGAAAGCGAAACGAGTCGAAGGATGGTGAAAGAGAGCGAAACGAGATGAAGGAGGGTGGAAGAATGCGAAACGAGGCAAAGGAGGGTAAAAGAGGGCGAAACGAGACGAAAGAGGGTGAAAGAGGGCAAAACGAGACAAAGGAGGGTGAAAGAGAGCGAAACGAGGCGAAGGAGGGTGAAAGAGATCGAAACATGACGAAGGAGGGTGAAAGAGAGCGAAACGAGGCGCAGGAGGGTGAAAGAGAGCGAAACGAGACGAAGGACGGTGAAAGAGAGTGAAACGAGACGAACGAGGGTGAAAGAGAGCAAAACGAGATGAAGGAGGGTGAAAGAGAGCGAAACGAGGCGAAGGAGGGTGAAAGAGAACGAAACGAGACGAAGGAGGGTGAAAGAAAGCGAAACGAGTCGAAGGATGGTGAAAGAGAGCGAAACGAGATGAAGGAGGGTGGAAGAATGCGAAACGAGGCAAAGGAGGGTAAAAGAGGGCGAAACGAGACGAAAGAAGGTGAAAGAGGGCAAAACGAGACGAAGGAGGGTGAAAGAGAGCGAAACGAGGCGAAGGAGGGTGAAAGAGAGCGAAACGAGACGAAGGAGGGTGAAAGAGAGCGAAACGAGACGAAGGAGGGTGAAAGAGAGCGAAACGAGGCGCAGGAGGGTGAAAGAGAGTGAAACGAGACGAAGGAGTGTGAAAGAGAGCGAAACGAGTCGAAGGAGGGTTAAAGAGAGTGAAACGAGATGAAGGAGGGTGAAAGAGAGCGAAACCAGACGATGGAGGGTGAAAGAGGGCAAAACGAGACAAAGGAGGGTGAAAGAGAGCAAAACGAGGCGAAGGAGGGTGAAAGAGAGCGAAACGAGACGAAGGAGGGTGAAAGAGAGCGAAACGAGACGAAGGTGGGCGAAAGAGGGCAAAACGAGACGAAGGAGGGTGAAAGAGGGCAAAACGAGGCAAAGGAGGGTAAAAGAGGGCGAAACGAGACGAAAGAGGGTGAAAGTGAGCGAAACCAGACGGAGGAGGGTGAAAGAGGGTAAAACGAGACAAAGGAGGGTGAAAGATAGCGAAACGAGACGAAGGAGGGTGAAAGATAGCGAAACGAGACGAAGGAGGGTGAAAGAGAGCGAAACGAGTCGAAGGAGGGTGAAAGAGAGCAAAACGAGATGATGGAGGGTGAAAGAGAGCGAAACGAGATGAAGGAGGGTGAAAGAGAGTGAAACGAGACGAAGGAGGGTTAAAGAGAGTGAAACGAGACGAAGGAGGGTGAAAGAGAGCGAAACGAGGCAAAGGAGGGTAAAAGAGGGCGAAACGAGACGAAGGAGGGTGAAAGAAAGCGAAACGAGTCGAAGGATGGTGAAAGAGAGCGAAACGAGATGAAGGAGGGTGGAAGAATGCGAAACGAGGCAAAGGAGGGTAAAAGAGGGCGAAACGAGACGAAAGAGGGTGAAAGAGGGCAAAACGAGACAAAGGAGGGTGAAAGAGAGCGAAACGAGGCGAAGGAGGGTGAAAGAGATCGAAACATGACGAAGGAGGGTGAAAGAGAGCGAAACGAGGCGCAGGAGGGTGAAAGAGAGCGAAACGAGACGAAGGAGTGTGAAAGAGAGCGAAACGAGTCGAAGGAGGGTTAAAGAGAGTGAAACGAGATGAAGGAGGGTGAAAGAGAGCGAAACCAGACGATGGAGGGTGAAAGAGGGCAAAACGAGACAAAGGAGGGTGAAAGAGAGCAAAACGAGGCGAAGGAGGGTGAAAGAGAGCGAAACGAGACGAAGGAGGGTGAAAGAGAGCGAAACGAGGCAAAGGAGGGTGAAAGAGAGTGAAACGAGACGCGAAGTACGGTGAAAGAGTGCGAAATGAGGCTACGGAGGGTGAAAGAGAGCGAAATGAGACGAAGGAGGGTGATTGAGAGCGAAACGAGACAAAGTAGGTGAAAGAGAGCGAAACGGGACAAAGGAGGTTGAAAGAGAGCGAAACGAGACGAAGGTGGGCGAAAGAGGGCAAAACGAGACGAAGGAGGGTGAAAGAGAGCAAAACGAGGCAAAGGAGGGTAAAAGAGGGCGAAACGAGACGAAAGAGGGTGAAAGTGAGCGAAACGAGACGAAGGAGGGTGAAAGAGGGCAAAACGAGACAAAGGAGGGTGAAAGATAGCGAAACGAGACGAAGGAGGGTGAAAGAGAGCGAAACGAGTCGAAGGAGGGTGAAAGAGAGCGAAACGAGACGCGAAGTACGGTGAAAGAGTGCGAAATGAGGCTACGGAGGGTGAAAGAGAGCGAAATGAGACGAAGGAGGGTGATTGAGAGCGAAACGAGACGAAGGAGGTGAAAGAGAGCGAAACGGGACAAAGGAGGTTGAAAGAGAGCGAAACGAGACGAAGGTGGGTGAAAGAGGGCAAAACGAGACGAAGGAGGGTGAAAGAGAGCGAAACGAGGCAAAGGAGGGTAAAAGAGGGCGAAACGAGACGAAAGAGGGTGAAAGTGAGCGAAACCAGACGAAGGAGGGTGAAAGAGGGCAAAACGAGACAAAGGAGGGTGAAAGATAGCGAAACGAGACGAAGGAGGGTGAAAGAGAGCGAAACGAGTCGAAGGAGGGTGAAAGAGAGCAAAACGAGATGAAGGAGGGTGAAAGAGAGCGAAACGAGATGAAGGAGGGTGAAAGAGAGTGAAACGAGACGAAGGAGGGTTAAAGAGAGTGAAACGAGACGAAAGAGGGTGAAAGAGAGCGAAACGCGGCAAAGGAGGGTAAAAGAGGGCAAAACGAGACGAACGAGGGTGAAAGAGAGCGAAACCAGACGAAGGAGGGTGAAAGAGGATGAAACGAGACGAAGGAGGGTGAAAGAGAGTGAAACGAGACGAAGGAGGGTTAAAGAGAGTGAAACGAGACGAAGGAGGGTGAAAGAGAGCGAAACGAGGCGAAGGAGGGCGAAAGAGAGGGAAACGAGACGAGTGAGGGCGAAAGAGAGGGAAACGAGACGAGTGAGGGCTACAGAGAGCGAAACAAGACGAAGGAGGGTGAAAGAGAGCAAAACCAGACGAAGGTGGGTGAAAGAGGGCAAAACGAGACGAAGGAGGGTGAAAGAGAACGAAACGAGGCAAAGGAGGGTAAAAGAGGGCGAAACGAGACGAAAGAGGGTGAAAGAGAGCGAAACCAGACGAAGGAGGGTGAAAGAGGGCAAAACGAGACAAAGGAGGGTGAAACAGAGCGAAACGAGGCGAAGGAGGGTGAAAGAGAGCGAAACGAGACGAAGGAGGGTGAAAGAGAGCGAAACGAGTCGAAGGAGGGTGAGAGCAAAACGAGACGAAGGAGGGTGAAAGAGAGCAAAACGAGATGAAGGGGGGGTGAAAGAGAGCGAAACGAGACGAAGGAGTGTGAAAGAGTGCGAAACGAGACGAAGGCGGGTTAAAGAGTGTGAAACGATGTGAATGAGGGTTAAAGAGAGTGAAACGAGACGAACGAGGGTGAAAGAGAGCAAAACGAGATGAAGGAGGGTGAAAGAGAGCGAAACGAGGCGAAGGAGGGTGAAAGAGAACGAAACGAGACGAAGGAGGGTGGAAGAATGCGAAACGAGGCAAAGGAGGGTAAAAGAGGGCGAAACGAGACGAAAGAGGGTGAAAGAGGGCAAAACGAGACGAAGGAGGGTGAAAGAGAGCGAAACGAGGCGAAGGAGGGTGAAAGAGAGCGAAACGAGACGAAGGAGGGTGAAAGAGAGCGAAACGAGGCGCAGGAGGGTGAAAGAGAGCGAAACGAGACGAAGGAGTGTGAAAGAGAGCGAAACGAGTCGAAGGAGGGTTAAAGAGAGTGAAACGAGATGAAGGAGGGTGAAAGAGAGCGAAACGAGGCAAAGGAGGGTGAAAGAGAGCAAAACGAGGCGAAGGAGGGTGAAAGAGAGCGAAACGAGACGAAGGAGGGTGAAAGAGAGCGAAACGAGGCAAAGGAGGGTGAAAGAGAGTGAAACGAGACGCGAAGTACGGTGAAAGAGTGCGAAATGAGGCTACGGAGGGTGAAAGAGAGCGAAATGAGACGAAGGAGGGTGATTGAGAGCGAAACGAGACGAAGTAGGTGAAAGAGAGCGAAACGGGACAAAGGAGGTTGAAAGAGAGCGAAACGAGACGAAGGTGGGCGAAAGAGGGCAAAACGAGACGAAGGAGGGTGAAAGAGAGCAAAACGAGGCAAAGGAGGGTAAAAGAGGGCGAAACGAGACGAAAGAGGGTGAAAGTGAGCAAAACCAGACGAAGGAGGGTGAAAGAGGGCAAAACGAGACAAAGGAGGGTGAAAGATAGCGAAACGAGACGAAGAAGGGTGAAAGATAGCGAAACGAGACGAAGGAGGGTGAAAGAGAGCGAAACGAGTCGAAGGAGGGTGAAAGAGAGCAAAACGAGATGATGGAGGGTGAAAGAGAGCGAAACGAGATGAAGGAGGGTGAAAGAGAGTGAAACGAGACGAAGGAGGGTTAAAGAGAGTGAAACGAGACGAAGGAGGGTGAAAGAGAGCGAAACGAGGCAAAGGAGGGTAAAAGAGGGCGAAACGAGACGAAAGAGGGTGAAAGAGAGCGAAACCAGACGAAGGAGGGTGAAAGAGGACGAAACGAGACAAAGGAGGGTGAAAGAGAGCGAAACGAGGCGAAGGAGGGTGAAAGAGAGCGAAATGGGACGAAGGCGGGTTAAAGAGTGTGAAACGATGTGAATGAGGGTTAAAGAGAGTGAAACGAGACGAAGGAGGGGAAAAGAGAGTGAAACAAGACAAAGGAGGGTTAAAGAGAGTGAACCGAGATGAAGGAGGGTTAAAGAGAGTGAAACGAGATGAAGGAGGGTGAAAGAGAGTGAAACGAGACGAAGGACGGTGAAAGAGAGTGAAACGAGACGAACGAGGGTGAAAGACAGCAAAATGAGATGAAGGAGGGTGAAAGAGAGCGAAACGAGGCGAAGGAGGGTGAAAGAGAGCGAAACGAGGCGAAGGAGGGTGAAAGAGAACGAAACGAGATGAAGGAGGGTGAAAGAGAGTGAAACCAGACGATGGAGGGTGAAAGAGAGCAAAACGAGACGAAGGAGGGTGAAAGAGAGCGCAACGAGATGAAGGAGGGTGAAAGAGAGTGAAACGAGACAAAGGAGGGTTAAAGAGAGTGAAACGAGACGAAGGAGGGTTAAAGAGAGTGGAACGAGATGAAGGCGGGTTAAAGAGAGTGAAACGATGTGAATGAGGGTTAAAGAGAGTGAAACGAGACGAAGGAGGGGAAAAGAGAGTGAAACAAGACGAAGGAGGGTTAAAGAGAGAGAACCGAGACGAAGGAGGCTTAAAGAGAGTGAAACGAGATGAAGGAGGGTGAAAGAGAGTGAAACGAGACGAAGGACGGTGGAAGAGAGTTAAATGAGACGGACGAGGGTGAAAGAGAGCGAAACGAGACGAAGTTAGGTGAAAGAGAGCGAAACAAGACGAAGGAGGGAGAAAGAGCGCGAAACGAGGCAAAGGAGGGTAAAAGAGGGCGAAACGAGACGAAAGAGGGTGAAAGAGAGCGAAACCAGACGATGGAGGGTGAAAGAGGGCAAAACGAGACAAAGGAGGGTGAAAGAGATGAAACGAGGCGAAGGAGGGTGAAAGAGAGCGAAACGAGACGAAGGAGGGTGAAAGAGAGCGAAACGAGGCGAAGGAGGGTGAAAGAGAGCGAAACGAGACGCGAAGTAGGGTGAAAGAGTGCGAAATGAGGCTACGGAGGGTGAAAGAGAGCGAAATGAGACGAAGGAGGGTGATTGAGAGCGAAACGAGACGAAGTAGGTGAAAGAGAGCGAAACGGGACAAAGGAGGTTGAAAGAGAGCGAAACGAGACGAAGGTGGGCGAAAGAGGGCAAAACGAGACGAAGGAGGGTGTAAGAGAGCAAAACGAGGCAAAGGAGGGTAAAAGAGGGCGAAACGAGACGAAAGAGGGTGAAAGTGAGCGAAACCAGACGAAGGAGGGTGAAAGAGGGCAAAACGAGACAAAGGAGGGTGAAAGATAGCGAAACGAGACGAAGGAGGGTGAAAGATAGCGAAACGAGACGAAGGAGGGTGAGAGCGAAACGAGTCGAAGGAGGGTGAAAGAGAGCAAAACGAGATGATGGAGGGTGAAAGAGAGCGAAACGAGATGAAGGAGGGTGAAAGAGAGTGAAACGAGACGAAGGAGGGTTAAAGAGAGTGAAACGAGACGAATGAGGGTGAAAGAGAGCGAAACGAGGCAAAGGAGGGTAAAAGAGGGCGAAACGAGACGAAAGAGGGTGAAAGAGAGCGAAACCAGATGAAGGAGGGTGAAAGAGGACGAAACGAGACAAAGGAGGGTGAAAGAGAGCGAAACGAGGCGAAGGAGGGTGAAAGAGAGCGAAACGGGACGAAGGCGGGTTAAAGAGTGTGAAACTATGTGAATGAGGGTTAAAGAGAGTGAAACGAGACGAAGGAGGGGAAAAGAGAGTGAAACAAGACAAAGGAGGGTTAAAGAGAGTGAACCGAGATGAAGGAGGGTTAAAGAGAGTGAAACGAGATGAAGGAGGGTGAAAGAGAGTGAAACGAGACGAAGGACGGTGAAAGAGAGTGAAACGAGACGAACGAGGGTGAAAGACAGCAAAATGAGATGAAGGAGGGTGAAAGAGAGCGAAACGAGGCGAAGGAGGGTGAAAGAGAACGAAACGAGACGAAGGAGGGTGAAAGAAAGCGGAACGAGTCGAAGGATGGTGAAAGAGAGCGAAACGAGATGAAGGACGGTGAAAGAATGCGAAACGAGGCAAAGGAGGGTAAAAGAGGGCGAAACGAGACGAAAGAGGGTGAAAGAGAGCGAAACCAGACGATGGAGGGTGAAAGAGAGCAAAACGAGACGAAGGAGGGTGAAAGAGAGCGCAACGAGATGAAGGAGGGTGAAAGAGAGTGAAACGAGACAAAGGAGGGTTAAAGAGAGTGAAACGAGACGAAGGAGGGTTAAAGAGAGTGGAACGAGATGAAGGCGGGTTAAAGAGAGTGAAACGATGTGAATGAGGGTTAAAGAGAGTGAAACGAGACGAAGGAGGGGAAAAGAGAGTGAAACAAGACGAAGGAGGGTTAAAGAGAGAGAACTGAGACGAAGGAGGGTTAAAGAGAGTGAAACGAGATGAAGGAGGGTGAAAGAGAGTGAAACGAGACGAAGGACGGTGGAAGAGAGTTAAATGAGACGGACGAGGGTGAAAGAGAGCGAAACGAGACGAAGTTAGGTGAAAGAGAGCGAAACAAGACGAAGGAGGGAGAAAGAGCGCGAAACGAGGCAAAGGAGGGTAAAAGAGGGCGAAACGAGACGAAAGAGGGTGAAAGAGAGCGAAACCAGACGATGGAGGGTGAAAGAGGGCAAAACGAGACAAAGGAGGGTGAAAGAGATGAAACGAGGCGAAGGAGGGTGAAAGAGAGCGAAACGAGACGAAGGAGGGTGAAAGAGAGCGAAACGAGGCGAAGGAGGGTGAAAGAGAGCGAAACGAGACGCGAAGTACGGTGAAAGAGTGCGAAATGAGGCTACGGAGGGTGAAAGAGAGCGAAATGAGACGAAGGAGGGTGATTGAGAGCGAAACGAGACGAAGTAGGTGAAAGAGAGCGAAACGGGACAAAGGAGGTTGAAAGAGAGCGAAACGAGACGAAGGTGGGTGAAAGAGGGCAAAACGAGACGAAGGAGGGTGAAAGAGAGCGAAACGAGGCAAAGGAGGGTAAAAGAGGGCGAAACGAGACGAAAGAGGGTGAAAGTGAGCGAAACCAGACGAAGGAGGGTGAAAGAGGGCAAAACGAGACAAAGGAGGGTGAAAGATAGCGAAACGAGACGAAGGAGGGTGAAAGTGAGCGAAACGAGTCGAAGGAGGGTGAAAGAGAGCAAAACGAGATGAAGGAGGGTGAAAGAGAGCGAAACGAGATGAAGGAGGGTGAAAGAGAGTGAAACGAGACGAAGGAGGGTTAAAGAGAGTGAAACGAGACGAAGGAGGGTGAAAGAGAGCGAAACGCGGCAAAGGAGGGTAAAAGAGGGCGAAACGAGACGAACGAGGGTGAAAGAGAGCGAAACCAGACGAAGGAGGGTGAAAGAGGACGAAACGAGACAAAGGAGGGTGAAAGAGAGCGAAACGAGGCGAAGGAGGGTGAAAGAGAGCGAAACGAGACGAAGGAGGGTGAAAGAGAGCGAAACGAGTCGAAGGAGGGTGAAAGAGAGCAAAACGAGATGATGGAGGGTGAAAGAGAGCGAAACGAGATGAAGGAGGGTGAAAGAGAGTGAAACGAGACGAATGAGGGTTAAAGAGAGTGAAACGAGACGAAGGAGGGTGAAAGAGAGCGAAACGAGGCGAAGGAGGGCGAAAGAGAGGGAAACGAGACGAGTGAGGGCGAAAGAGAGGGAAACGAGACGAGTGAGGGCTACAGAGAGCGAAACAAGACGAAGGAGGGTGAAAGAGAGCAAAACCAGACGAAGGAGGGTGAAAGAGGGCAAAACGAGACGAAGGAGGGTGAAAGAGAACGAAACGAGGCAAAGGAGGGTAAAAGAGGGCGAAACGAGACGAAAGAGGGTGAAAGAGAGCGAAACCAGACGAAGGAGGGTGAAAGAGGGCAAAACGAGACAAAGGAGGGTGAAAGAGAGCGAAACCAGACGAAGGAGGGTGAAAGAGGGCAAAACGAGACAAAGGAGGGTGAAACAGAGCGAAACGAGGCGAAGGAGGGTGAAAGAGAGCGAAACGAGACGAAGGAGGGTGAAAGAGAGCGAAACGAGTCGAAGGAGGGTGAGAGCAAAACAAGACGAAGGAGGGTGAAAGAGAGCAAAACGAGATGAAGGGGGGGTGAAAGAGAGCGAAACGAGACGAAGGAGTGTGAAAGAGTGCGAAACGAGACGAAGGCGGGTTAAAGAGTGTGAAACGATGTGAATGAGGGTTAAAGAGAGTGAAACGAGACGAAGGAGGGGAAAAGAGAGCGAAACAAGACAAAGGAGGGTTAAAGAGAGTGAACCGAGATGAAGGAGGGTTAAAGAGAGTGAAACGAGATGAAGGAGGGTGAAAGAGAGTGAAACGAGACGAAGGACGGTGAAAGAGAGTGAAACGAGACGAACGAGGGTGAAAGAGAGCAAAACGAGATGAAGGAGGGTGAAAGAGAGCGAAACGAGGCGAAGGAGGGTGAAAGAGAACGAAACGAGACGAAGGAGGGTGAAAGAAAGCGAAACGAGTCGAAGGATGGTGAAAGAGAGCGAAACGAGATGAAGGAGGGTGGAAGAATGCGAAACGAGGCAAAGGAGGGTAAAAGAGGGCGAAACGAGACGAAAGAAGGTGAAAGAGGGCAAAACGAGACGAAGGAGGGTGAAAGAGAGCGAAACGAGGCGAAGGAGGGTGAAAGAGAGCGAAACGAGACGAAGGAGGGTGAAAGAGAGCGAAACGAGACGAAGGAGGGTGAAAGAGAGCGAAACGAGGCGCAGGAGGGTGAAAGAGAGTGAAACGAGACGAAGGAGTGTGAAAGAGAGCGAAACGAGTCGAAGGAGGGTTAAAGAGAGTGAAACGAGATGAAGGAGGGTGAAAGAGAGCGAAACCAGACGATGGAGGGTGAAAGAGGGCAAAACGAGACAAAGGAGGGTGAAAGAGAGCAAAACGAGGCGAAGGAGGGTGAAAGAGAGCGAAACGAGACGAAGGAGGGTGAAAGAGAGCGAAACGAGACGAAGGTGGGCGAAAGAGGGCAAAACGAGACGAAGGAGGGTGAAAGAGGGCAAAACGAGGCAAAGGAGGGTAAAAGAGGGCGAAACGAGACGAAAGAGGGTGAAAGTGAGCGAAACCAGACGAAGGAGGGTGAAAGAGGGTAAAACGAGACAAAGGAGGGTGAAAGATAGCGAAACGAGACGAAGGAGGGTGAAAGATAGCGAAACGAGACGAAGGAGGGTGAAAGAGAGCGAAACGAGTCGAAGGAGGGTGAAAGAGAGCAAAACGAGATGATGGAGGGTGAAAGAGAGCGAAACGAGATGAAGGAGGGTGAAAGAGAGTGAAACGAGACGAAGGAGGGTTAAAGAGAGTGAAACGAGACGAAGGAGGGTGAAAGAGAGCGAAACGAGGCAAAGGAGGGTAAAAGAGGGCGAAACGAGACGAAGGAGGGTGAAAGAAAGCGAAACGAGTCGAAGGATGGTGAAAGAGAGCGAAACGAGATGAAGGAGGGTGGAAGAATGCGAAACGAGGCAAAGGAGGGTAAAAGAGGGCGAAACGAGACGAAAGAGGGTGAAAGAGGGCAAAACGAGACAAAGGAGGGTGAAAGAGAGCGAAACGAGGCGAAGGAGGGTGAAAGAGATCGAAACATGACGAAGGAGGGTGAAAGAGAGCGAAACGAGGCGCAGGAGGGTGAAAGAGAGCGAAACGAGATGAAGGAGTGTGAAAGAGAGCGAAACGAGTCGAAGGAGGGTTAAAGAGAGTGAAACGAGATGAAGGAGGGTGAAAGAGAGCGAAACCAGACGATGGAGGGTGAAAGAGGGCAAAACGAGACAAAGGAGGGTGAAAGAGAGCAAAACGAGGCGAAGGAGGGTGAAAGAGAGCGAAACGAGACGAAGGAGGGTGAAAGAGAGCGAAACGAGGCAAAGGAGGGTGAAAGAGAGTGAAACGAGACGCGAAGTACGGTGAAAGAGTGCGAAATGAGGCTACGGAGGGTGAAAGAGAGCGAAATGAGACGAAGGAGGGTGATTGAGAGCGAAACGAGACAAAGTAGGTGAAAGAGAGCGAAACGGGACAAAGGAGGTTGAAAGAGAGCGAAACGAGACGAAGGTGGGCGAAAGAGGGCAAAACGAGACGAAGGAGGGTGAAAGAGAGCAAAACGAGGCAAAGGAGGGTAAAAGAGGGCGAAACGAGACGAAAGAGGGTGAAAGTGAGCGAAACGAGACGAAGGAGGGTGAAAGAGGGCAAAACGAGACAAAGGAGGGTGAAAGATAGCGAAACGAGACGAAGGAGGGTGAAAGAGAGCGAAACGAGTCGAAGGAGGGTGAAAGAGAGCGAAACGAGACGCGAAGTACGGTGAAAGAGTGCGAAATGAGGCTACGGAGGGTGAAAGAGAGCGAAATGAGACGAAGGAGGGTGATTGAGAGCGAAACGAGACGAAGTAGGTGAAAGAGAGCGAAACGGGACAAAGGAGGTTGAAAGAGAGCGAAACGAGACGAAGGTGGGTGAAAGAGGGCAAAACGAGACGAAGGAGGGTGAAAGAGAGCGAAACGAGGCAAAGGAGGGTAAAAGAGGGCGAAACGAGACGAAAGAGGGTGAAAGTGAGCGAAACCAGACGAAGGAGGGTGAAAGAGGGCAAAACGAGACAAAGGAGGGTGAAAGATAGCGAAACGAGACGAAGGAGGGTGAAAGAGAGCGAAACGAGTCGAAGGAGGGTGAAAGAGAGCAAAACGAGATGAAGGAGGGTGAAAGAGAGCGAAACGAGATGAAGGAGGGTGAAAGAGAGTGAAACGAGACGAAGGAGGGTTAAAGAGAGTGAAACGAGACGAAAGAGGGTGAAAGAGAGCGAAACGCGGCAAAGGAGGGTAAAAGAGGGCGAAACGAGACGAACGAGGGTGAAAGAGAGCGAAACCAGACGAAGGAGGGTGAAAGAGGATGAAACGAGACGAAGGAGGGTGAAAGAGAGTGAAACGAGACGAAGGAGGGTTAAAGAGAGTGAAACGAGACGAAGGAGGGTGAAAGAGAGCGAAACGAGGCGAAGGAGGGCGAAAGAGAGGGAAACGAGACGAGTGAGGGCGAAAGAGAGGGAAACGAGACGAGTGAGGGCTACAGAGAGCGAAACAAGACGAAGGAGGGTGAAAGAGAGCAAAACCAGACGAAGGAGGGTGAAAGAGGGCAAAACGAGACGAAGGAGGGTGAAAGAGAACGAAACGAGGCAAAGGAGGGTAAAAGAGGGCGAAACGAGACGAAAGAGGGTGAAAGAGAGCGAAACCAGACGAAGGAGGGTGAAAGAGGGCAAAACGAGACAAAGGAGGGTGAAACAGAGCGAAACGAGGCGAAGGAGGGTGAAAGAGAGCGAAACGAGACGAAGGAGGGTGAAAGAGAGCGAAACGAGTCGAAGGAGGGTGAGAGCAAAACGAGACGAAGGAGGGTGAAAGAGAGCAAAACGAGATGAAGGGGGGGTGAAAGAGAGCGAAACGAGACGAAGGAGTGTGAAAGAGTGCGAAACGAGACGAAGGCGGGTTAAAGAGTGTGAAACGATGTGAATGAGGGTTAAAGAGAGTGAAACGAGACGAAGGAGGGGAAAAGAGAGCGAAACAAGACAAAGGAGGGTTAAAGAGAGTGAACCGAGATGAAGGAGGGTTAAAGAGAGTGAAACGAGATGAAGGAGGGTGAAAGAGAGTGAAACGAGACGAAGGACGGTGAAAGAGAGTGAAACGAGACGAACGAGGGTGAAAGAGAGCAAAACGAGATGAAGGAGGGTGAAAGAGAGCGAAACGAGGCGAAGGAGGGTGAAAGAGAACGAAACGAGACGAAGGAGGGTGAAAGAAAGCGAAACGAGTCGAAGGATGGTGAAAGAGAGCGAAACGAGATGAAGGAGGGTGGAAGAATGCGAAACGAGGCAAAGGAGGGTAAAAGAGGGCGAAACGAGACGAAAGAAGGTGAAAGAGGGCAAAACGAGACGAAGGAGGGTGAAAGAGAGCGAAACGAGGCGAAGGAGGGTGAAAGAGAGCGAAACGAGGCGAAGGAGGGTGAAAGAGAGCGAAACGAGGCGCAGGAGGGTGAAAGAGAGCGAAACGAGACGAAGGAGTGTGAAAGAGAGCGAAACGAGTCGAAGGAGGGTTAAAGAGAGTGAAACGAGATGAAGGAGGGTGAAAGAGAGCGAAACCAGACGATGGAGGGTGAAAGAGGGCAAAACGAGACAAAGGAGGGTGAAAGAGAGCAAAACGAGGCGAAGGAGGGTGAAAGAGTGCGAAATGAGGCTACGGAGGGTGAAAGAGAGCGAAATGAGACGAAGGAGGGTGATTGAGAGCGAAACGAGACGAAGTAGGTGAAAGAGAGCGAAACGGGACAAAGGAGGTTGAAAGAGAGCGAAACGAGACGAAGGTGGGCGAAAGAGGGCAAAACGAGACGAAGGAGGGTGAAAGAGAGCAAAACGAGGCAAAGGAGGGTAAAAGAGGGCGAAACGAGACGAAAGAGGGTGAAAGTGAGCGAAACTAGACGAAGGAGGGTGAAAGAGGGCAAAACGAGACAAAGGAGGGTGAAAGATAGCGAAACGAGACGAAGGAGGGTGAAAGATAGCGAAACGAGACGAAGGAGGGTGAAAGAGAGCGAAACGAGTCGAAGGAGGGTGAAAGAGAGCGAAACGAGACGCGAAGTACGGTGAAAGAGTGCGAAATGAGGCTACGGAGGGTGAAAGAGAGCGAAATGAGACGAAGGAGGGTGATTGAGAGCGAAACGAGACGAAGTAGGTGAAAGAGAGCGAAACGGGACAAAGGAGGTTGAAAGAGAGCGAAACGAGACGAAGGTGGGTGAAAGAGGGCAAAACGAGACGAAGGAGGGTGAAAGAGAGCGAAACGAGGCAAAGGAGGGTAAAAGAGGGCGAAACGAGACGAAAGAGGGTGAAAGTGAGCGAAACCAGACGAAGGAGGGTGAAAGAGGGCAAAACGAGACAAAGGAGGGTGAAAGATAGCGAAACGAGACGAAGGAGGGTGAAAGAGAGCGAAACGAGTCGAAGGAGGGTGAAAGAGAGCAAAACGAGATGAAGGAGGGTGAAAGAGAGCGAAACGAGATGAAGGAGGGTGAAAGAGAGTGAAACGAGACGAAGGAGGGTTAAAGAGAGTGAAACGAGACGAAGGAGGGTGAAAGAGAGCGAAACGCGGCAAAGGAGGGTAAAAGAGGGCGAAACGAGACGAACGAGGGTGAAAGAGAGCGAAACCAGACGAAGGAGGGTGAAAGAGGACGAAACGAGACGAAGGAGGGTGAAAGAGAGTGAAACGAGACGAAGGAGGGTTAAAGAGAGTGAAACGAGACGAAGGAGGGTGAAAGAGAGCGAAACGAGGCGAAGGAGGGCGAAAGAGAGGGAAACGAGACGAGTGAGGGCGAAAGAGAGGGAAACGAGACGAGTGAGGGTTACAGAGAGCGAAACAAGACGAAGGAGGGTGAAAGAGAGCAAAACCAGACGAAGGAGGGTGAAAGAGGGCAAAACGAGACGAAGGAGGGTGAAAGAGAACGAAACGAGGCAAAGGAGGGTAAAAGAGGGCGAAACGAGACGAAAGAGGGTGAAAGAGAGCGAAACCAGACGAAGGAGGGTGAAAGAGGGCAAAACGAGACAAAGGAGGGTGAAACAGAGCGAAACGAGGCGAAGGAGGGTGAAAGAGAGCGAAACGAGACGAAGGAGGGTGAAAGAGAGCGAAACGAGTCGAAGGAGGGTGAGAGCAAAACGAGACGAAGGAGGGTGAAAGAGAGCAAAACGAGATGAAGGGGGGGTGAAAGAGAGCGAAACGAGACGAAGGAGTGTGAAAGAGTGCGAAACGAGACGAAGGCGGGTTAAAGAGTGTGAAACGATGTGAATGAGGGTTAAAGAGAGTGAAACGAGACGAAGGAGGGGAAAAGAGAGCGAAACAAGACAAAGGAGGGTTAAAGAGAGTGAACCGAGATGAAGGAGGGTTAAAGAGAGTGAAACGAGATGAAGGAGGGTGAAAGAGAGTGAAACGAGACGAAGGACGGTGAAAGAGAGTGAAACGAGACGAACGAGGGTGAAAGAGAGCAAAACGAGATGAAGGAGGGTGAAAGAGAGCGAAACGAGGCGAAGGAGGGTGAAAGAGAACGAAACGAGACGAAGGAGGGTGAAAGAAAGCGAAACGAGTCGAAGGATGGTGAAAGAGAGCGAAACGAGATGAAGGAGGGTGGAAGAATGCGAAACGAGGCAAAGGAGGGTAAAAGAGGGCGAAACGAGACGAAAGAAGGTGAAAGAGGGCAAAACGAGACGAAGGAGGGTGAAAGAGAGCGAAACGAGGCGAAGGAGGGTGAAAGAGAGCGAAACGAGACGAAGGAGGGTGAAAGAGAGCGAAACGAGGCGCAGGAGGGTGAAAGAGAGCGAAACGAGACGAAGGAGTGTGAAAGAGAGCGAAACGAGTCGAAGGAGGGTTAAAGAGAGTGAAACGAGATGAAGGAGGGTGAAAGAGAGCGAAACCAGACGATGGAGGGTGAAAGAGGGCAAAACGAGACAAAGGAGGGTGAAAGAGAGCAAAACGAGGCGAAGGAGGGTGAAAGAGAGCGAAACGAGACGAAGGAGGGTGAAAGAGAGCGAAACGAGACGAAGGTGGGCGAAAGAGGGCAAAACGAGACGAAGGAGGGTGAAAGAGGGCAAAACGAGGCAAAGGAGGGTAAAAGAGGGCGAAACGAGACGAAAGAGGGTGAAAGTGAGCGAAACCAGACGAAGGAGGGTGAAAGAGGGTAAAACGAGACAAAGGAGGGTGAAAGATAGCGAAACGAGACGAAGGAGGGTGAAAGATAGCGAAACGAGACGAAGGAGGGTGAAAGAGAGCGAAACGAGTCGAAGGAGGGTGAAAGAGAGCAAAACGAGATGATGGAGGGTGAAAGAGAGCGAAACGAGATGAAGGAGGGTGAAAGAGAGTGAAACGAGACGAAGGAGGGTTAAAGAGAGTGAAACGAGACGAAGGAGGGTGAAAGAGAGCGAAACGAGGCAAATGAGGGTAAAAGAGGGCGAAACGAGACGAAGGAGGGTGAAAGAAAGCGAAACGAGTCGAAGGATGGTGAAAGAGAGCGAAACGAGATGAAGGAGGGTGGAAGAATGCGAAACGAGGCAAAGGAGGGTAAAAGAGGGCGAAACGAGACGAAAGAGGGTGAAAGAGGGCAAAACGAGACAAAGGAGGGTGAAAGAGAGCGAAACGAGGCGAAGGAGGGTGAAAGAGATCGAAACGAGACGAAGGAGGGTGAAAGAGAGCGAAACGAGGCGCAGGAGGGTGAAAGAGAGCGAAACGAGACGAAGGAGTGTGAAAGAGAGCGAAACGAGTCGAAGGAGGGTTAAAGAGAGTGAAACGAGATGAAGGAGGGTGAAAGAGAGCGAAACCAGACGATGGAGGGTGAAAGAGGGCAAAACGAGACAAAGGAGGGTGAAAGAGAGCAAAACGAGGCGAAGGAGGGTGAAAGAGAGCGAAACGAGACGAAGGAGGGTGAAAGAGAGCGAAACGAGGCAAAGGAGGGTGAAAGAGAGTGAAACGAGACGAACGAGGGTGAAAGAGAGCAAAACGAGATGAAGGAGGGTGAAAGAGAGCGAAACGAGGCGAAGGAGGGTGAAAGAGAACGAAACGAGACGAAGGAGGGTGAAAGAAAGCGAAACGAGTCGAAGGATGGTGAAAGAGAGCGAAACGAGATGAAGGAGGGTGGAAGAATGCGAAACGAGGCAAAGGAGGGTAAAAGAGGGCGAAACGAGACGAAAGAAGGTGAAAGAGGGCAAAACGAGACGAAGGAGGGTGAAAGAGAGCGAAACGAGGCGAAGGAGGGTGAAAGAGAGCGAAACGAGACGAAGGAGGGTGAAAGAGAGCGAAACGAGGCGCAGGAGGGTGAAAGAGAGCGAAACGAGACGAAGGAGTGTGAAAGAGAGCGAAACGAGTCGAAGGAGGGTTAAAGAGAGTGAAACGAGATGAAGGAGGGTGAAAGAGAGCGAAACCAGACGATGGAGGGTGAAAGAGGGCAAAACGAGACAAAGGAGGGTGAAAGAGAGCAAAACGAGGCGAAGGAGGGTGAAAGAGTGCGAAATGAGGCTACGGAGGGTGAAAGAGAGCGAAATGAGACGAAGGAGGGTGATTGAGAGCGAAACGAGACGAAGTAGGTGAAAGAGAGCGAAACGGGACAAAGGAGGTTGAAAGAGAGCGAAACGAGACGAAGGTGGGCGAAAGAGGGCAAAACGAGACGAAGGAGGGTGAAAGAGAGCAAAACGAGGCAAAGGAGGGTAAAAGAGGGCGAAACGAGACGAAAGAGGGTGAAAGTGAGCGAAACCAGACGAAGGAGGGTGAAAGAGGGCAAAACGAGACAAAGGAGGGTGAAAGATAGCGAAACGAGATGAAGGAGGGTGAAAGATAGCGAAACGAGATGAAGGAGGGTGAAAGAGAGCGAAACGAGTCGAAGGAGGGTGAAAGAGAGCGAAACGAGACGCGAAGTACGGTGAAAGAGTGCGAAATGAGGCTACGGAGGGTGAAAGAGAGCGAAATGAGACGAAGGAGGGTGATTGAGAGCGAAACGAGACGAAGTAGGTGAAAGAGAGCGAAACGGGACAAAGGAGGTTGAAAGAGAGCGAAACGAGACGAAGGTGGGTGAAAGAGGGCAAAACGAGACGAAGGAGGGTGAAAGAGAGCGAAACGAGGCAAAGGAGGGTAAAAGAGGGCGAAACGAGACGAAAGAGGGTGAAAGTGAGCGAAACCAGACGAAGGAGGGTGAAAGAGGGCAAAACGAGACAAAGGAGGGTGAAAGATAGCGAAACGAGACGAAGGAGGGTGAAAGAGAGCGAAACGAGTCGAAGGAGGGTGAAAGAGAGCAAAACGAGATGAAGGAGGGTGAAAGAGAGCGAAACGAGATGAAGGAGGGTGAAAGAGAGTGAAACGAGACGAAGGAGGGTTAAAGAGAGTGAAACGAGACGAAGGAGGGTGAAAGAGAGCGAAACGCGGCAAAGGAGGGTAAAAGAGGGCGAAACGAGACGAACGAGGGTGAAAGAGAGCGAAACCAGACGAAGGAGGGTGAAAGAGGACGAAACGAGACGAAGGAGGGTGAAAGAGAGTGAAACGAGACGAAGGAGGGTTAAAGAGAGTGAAACGAGACGAAGGAGGGTGAAAGAGAGCGAAACGAGGCGAAGGAGGGCGAAAGAGAGGGAAACGAGACGAGTGAGGGCGAAAGAGAGGGAAACGAGACGAGTGAGGGCTACAGAGAGCGAAACAAGACGAAGGAGGGTGAAAGAGAGCAAAACCAGACGAAGGAGGGTGAAAGAGGGCAAAACGAGACGAAGGAGGGTGAAAGAGAACGAAACGAGGCAAAGGAGGGTAAAAGAGGGCGAAACGAGACGAAAGAGGGTGAAAGAGAGCGAAACCAGACGAAGGAGGGTGAAAGAGGGCAAAACGAGACAAAGGAGGGTGAAACAGAGCGAAACGAGGCGAAGGAGGGTGAAAGAGAGCGAAACGAGACGAAGGAGGGTGAAAGAGAGCGAAACGAGTCGAAGGAGGGTGAGAGCAAAACGAGACGAAGGAGGGTGAAAGAGAGCAAAACGAGATGAAGGGGGGGTGAAAGAGAGCGAAACGAGACGAAGGAGTGTGAAAGAGTGCGAAACGAGACGAAGGCGGGTTAAAGAGTGTGAAACGATGTGAATGAGGGTTAAAGAGAGTGAAACGAGACGAAGGAGGGGAAAAGAGAGCGAAACAAGACAAAGGAGGGTTAAAGAGAGTGAACCGAGATGAAGGAGGGTTAAAGAGAGTGAAACGAGATGAAGGAGGGTGAAAGAGAGTGAAACGAGACGAAGGACGGTGAAAGAGAGTGAAACGAGACGAACGAGGGTGAAAGAGAGCAAAACGAGATGAAGGAGGGTGAAAGAGAGCGAAACGAGGCGAAGGAGGGTGAAAGAGAACGAAACGAGACGAAGGAGGGTGAAAGAAAGCGAAACGAGTCGAAGGATGGTGAAAGAGAGCGAAACAAGATGAAGGAGGGTGGAAGAATGCGAAACGAGGCAAAGGAGGGTAAAAGAGGGCGAAACGAGACGAAAGAAGGTGAAAGAGGGCAAAACGAGACGAAGGAGGGTGAAAGAGAGCGAAACGAGGCGAAGGAGGGTGAAAGAGAGCGAAACGAGACGAAGGAGGGTGAAAGAGAGCGAAACGAGGCGCAGGAGGGTGAAAGAGAGCGAAACGAGACGAAGGAGTGTGAAAGAGAGCGAAACGAGTCGAAGGAGGGTTAAAGAGAGTGAAACGAGATGAAGGAGGGTGAAAGAGAGCGAAACCAGACGATGGAGGGTGAAAGAGGGCAAAACGAGACAAAGGAGGGTGAAAGAGAGCAAAACGAGGCGAAGGAGGGTGAAAGAGAGCGAAACGAGACGAAGGAGGGTGAAAGAGAGCGAAACGAGACGAAGGTGGGCGAAAGAGGGCAAAACGAGACGAAGGAGGGTGAAAGAGGGCAAAACGAGGCAAAGGAGGGTAAAAGAGGGCGAAACGAGACGAAAGAGGGTGAAAGTGAGCGAAACCAGACGAAGGAGGGTGAAAGAGGGTAAAACGAGACAAAGGAGGGTGAAAGATAGCGAAACGAGACGAAGGAGGGTGAAAGATAGCGAAACGAGACGAAGGAGGGTGAAAGAGAGCGAAACGAGTCGAAGGAGGGTGAAAGAGAGCAAAACGAGATGATGGAGGGTGAAAGAGAGCGAAACGAGATGAAGGAGGGTGAAAGAGAGTGAAACGAGACGAAGGAGGGTTAAAGAGAGTGAAACGAGACGAAGGAGGGTGAAAGAGAGCGAAACGAGGCAAAGGAGGGTAAAAGAGGGCGAAACGAGACGAAGGAGGGTGAAAGAAAGCGAAACGAGTCGAAGGATGGTGAAAGAGAGCGAAACGAGATGAAGGAGGGTGGAAGAATGCGAAACGAGGCAAAGGAGGGTAAAAGAGGGCGAAACGAGACGAAAGAGGGTGAAAGAGGGCAAAACGAGACAAAGGAGGGTGAAAGAGAGCGAAACGAGGCGAAGGAGGGTGAAAGAGATCGAAACGAGACGAAGGAGGGTGAAAGAGAGCGAAACGAGGCGCAGGAGGGTGAAAGAGAGCGAAACGAGACGAAGGAGTGTGAAAGAGAGCGAAACGAGTCGAAGGAGGGTTAAAGAGAGTGAAACGAGATGAAGGAGGGTGAAAGAGAGCGAAACCAGACGATGGAGGGTGAAAGAGGGCAAAACGAGACAAAGGAGGGTGAAAGAGAGCAAAACGAGGCGAAGGAGGGTGAAAGAGAGCGAAACGAGACGAAGGAGGGTGAAAGAGAGCGAAACGAGGCAAAGGAGGGTGAAAGAGAGTGAAACGAGACGCGAAGTACGGTGAAAGAGTGCAAAATGAGGCTACGGAGGGTGAAAGAGAGCGAAATGAGACGAAGGAGGGTGATTGAGAGCGAAACGAGACGAAGTAGGTGAAAGAGAGTGAAACGGGACAAAGGAGGTTGAAAGAGAGCGAAACGAGACGAAGGTGGGCGAAAGAGGGCAAAACGAGACGAAGGAGGGTGAAAGAGAGCAAAACGAGGCAAAGGAGGGTAAAAGAGGGCGAAACGAGACAAAAGAGGGTGAAAGTGAGCGAAACCAGACGAAGGAGGGTGAAAGAGGGCAAAACGAGACAAAGGAGGGTGAAAGATAGCGAAACGAGACGAAGGAGGGTGAAAGATAGCGAAACGAGACGAAGGAGGGTGAAAGAGAGCGAAACGAGTCGAAGGAGGGTGAAAGAGAGCAAAACGAGATGATGGAGGGTGAAAGAGAGCGAAACGAGATGAAGGAGGGTGAAAGAGAGTGAAACGAGACGAAGGAGGGTTAAAGAGAGTGAAACGAGACGAAGGAGGGTGAAAGAGAGCGAAACGAGGCAAAGGAGGGTAAAAGAGGGCGAAACGAGACGAAAGAGGGTGAAAGAGAGCGAAACCAGACGAAGGAGGGTGAAAGAGGAAAAAACGAGACAAAGGAAGGTGAAAGAGAGCGAAACGAGGCGAAGGAGGGCGAAAGAGAGGGAAACGAGACGAGTGAGGGCTACAGAGAGGGAAACGAGACGAGAGAGGGCGAAAGAGAGGGAAACGAGATGAGTGAGGGCGAAAGAGAGGGAAACGAGACGAGTGAGGGCTACAGAGAGCGAAACAAGACGAAGGAGGGTGAAAGAGAGCAAAACCAGACGAAGGAGGGTGAAAGAGGGCAAAACGAGACGAAGGAGGGTGAAAGAGAACGAAACGAGGCAAAGGAGGGTAAAAGAGGGCGAAACGAGACGAAAGAGGGTGAAAGAGAGCGAAATGAGACGAAGGAGGGTGAAAGAGAGCGAAACGAGTCGAAGGAGGGTGAGAGCAAAACGAGACGAAGGAGGGTGAAAGAGAGCAAAACGAGATGAAGGGGGGGTGAAAGAGAGCGAAACGAGACGAAGGAGTGTGAAAGAGTGCGAAACGAGGCGAAGGAAGGTGAAAGAGAGCGAAGCGAGACGAAGGAGGGTGAAAGAGAGCGAAACGAGACGAAGTAGGGTGAAAGAGTGCGAAATTAGGCTACGGAGGGTGAAAGAGAGCAAAACGAGACGAAGGAGGGTGAAAGAGAGCGAAACGAGGCGAAGGAGGGTGAAAGAGAGCGAAACGAGACGAAGGAGGGTGAAAGAGAGCGAAACGAGTCGAAGGAGGGTGAAAGAGAGCAAAACAAGACGAAGGAGGGAGAAAGAGCGCGAAACGAGGCAAAGGAGGGTAAAAGAGGGCGAAACGAGACGAAAGAGAGTGAAAGAGAGCGAAACCAGACGATGGAGGGTGAAAGAGGGCAAAACGAGACAAAGGAGGGTGAAAGAGAGCGAAACGAGGCGAAGGAGGGTGAAAGAGAGCGAAACGAGACGAAGGAGGGTGAAAGAGAGCGAAACGAGGCGAAGGAGGGTGAAAGAGAGCGAAACGAGACGCGAAGTACGGTGAAAGAGTGCGAAATGAGGCTACGGAGGGTGAAAGAGAGCGAAATGAGTCGAAGGAGGGTGATTGAGAGCGAAACGAGACGAAGTAGGTGAAAGAGAGCGAAACGGGACAAAGGAGGTTGAAAGAGAGCGAAACGAGACGAAGGTGGGTGAAAGAGGGCAAAACGAGACGAAGGAGGGTGAAAGAGAGCGAAACGAGGCAAAGGAGGGTAAAAGAGGGCGAAACGAGACGAAAGAGGGTGAAAGTGAGCGAAACCAGACGAAGGAGGGTGAAAGAGGGCAAAACGAGACAAAGGAGGGTGAAAGATAGCTAAACGAGATGAAGGAGGGTGAAAGAGAGCGAAACGAGTCGAAGGAGGGTGAAAGAGAGCAAAACGAGATGAAGGAGGGTGAAAGAGAGCGAAACGAGATGAAGGAGGGTGAAAGAGAGTGAAACGAGATGAAAGAGGGTTAAAGAGAGTGAAACGAGACGAAGGAGGGTGAAAGAGAGCGAAACGCGGCAAAGGAGGGTAAAAGAGGGCGAAACGAGACGAACGAGGGTGAAAGAGAGCAAAACCAGACGAAGGAGGGTGAAAGAGGACGAAACGAGACAAAGGAGGGTGAAAGAGAGCGAAACGAGGCGAAGGAGGGTGAAAGAGAGCGAAACGAGACGAAGGAGGGTGAAAGAGAGAAAAACGAGTCGAAGGAGGGCGAAAGAGAGCAAAACGAGACGAAGGCGGGTTAAAGAGTGTGAAACGATGTGAATGAGGGTTAAAGAGAGTGAAACGAGACGAAGGAGGGGAAAAGAGAGTGAAACAAGACAAAGGAGGGTTAAAGAGAGTGAACCCAGATGAAGGAGGGTGAAAGAGAGTGAAACGAGATGAAGGAGGGTGAAAGAGAGTGAAACGAGACGAAGGACGGTGAAAGAGAGTGAAACGAGACGAACGAGGGTGAAAGAGAGCAAAACGAGATGAAGGAGGGTGAAAGAGGGCAAAACGAGATGAAGGAGGGTGAAAGAGAGCGAAACGAGGCGAAGGAGGGTGAAAGAGAACGAAACGAGACGAAGGAGGGTGAAAGAAAGCGAAACGAGTCGAAGGATGGTGAAAGAGAGCGAAACGAGATGAAGGAGGGTCAAAGAATGCGAAACGAGGCAAAGGAGGGTAAAAGAGGGCGAAACGAGACGAAAGAGGGTGAAAGAGGGCAAAACGAGACAAAGGAGGGTGAAAGAGAGCGAAACGAGGCGAAGGAGGGTGAAAGAGAGCGAAACGAGACGAAGGAGGGTGAAAGAGAGCGAAACGAGGCAAAGGAGGGCGAAAGAGAGCGAAACGAGACGAAGGAGGGTGAAAGAGAGCGAAACGAGTCGAAGGAGGGTTAAAGAGAGTGAAACGAGATGAAGTGGGGTGAAAGAGAGCGAAACCAGACGATGGAGGGTGAAAGAGGGCAAAACGAGACAAAGGAGGGTGAAAGAGAGCGAAACGAGGCGAAGGAGGGTGAAAGTGAGCGAAACGAGACGAAGGAGGGTGAAAGAGAGCGAAACGAGGCGAAGGAGGGTGAAAGAGAGCGAAACGAGACGCGAAGTACGGTGAAAGAGTGCGAAATGAGGCTACGGAGGGTGAAAGAGAGCGAAACGAGACGAAGTAGGTGAAAGAGAGCGAAACGGGACAAAGGAGGTTGAAAGAGAGCGAAACGAGACGAAGGTGGGTGAAAGAGGGCAAAACGAGACGAAGGAGGGTGAAAGAGAGCAAAACGAGGCAAAGGAGGGTTAAAGAGGGCGAAACGAGACGAAAGAGGGTGAAAGAGAGCGAAACAAGACGAAGGAGGGAGAAAGAGAGTGAAACGAGACGAAGGAGGGTGAAAGAGAGCGAAACGAGGCAAAAGAGTGTAAAAGAGGGCGAAACGAGATGAAAGAGGGTGAAAGAGAGCGAAACCAGACGAAGGAGGGTGAAAGAGGACGAAACGAGACAAAGGAGGGTGAAAGAGAGCGGAACGAGGCGAAGGAGGATGAAAGAGAGCGAAACGAGACAAAGGATGGTGAAAGAGAGCAAAACGAGTCGAAGGAGGGTGAAAGAGAGCAAAACGAGACGAAGGCGGGTTAAAGAGTGTGAAACGATGTGAATGAGGGTTAAAGAGAGTGAAACGAGACGAAGGAGGGGAAAAGAGAGCGAAACAAGACAAAGGAGGGTTAAAGAGAGTGAACCGAGAGGAAGGAGGGTTAAAGAGAGTGAAACGAGATGAAGGAGGGTGAAAGAGAGTGAAACGAGACGAAGGACGGTGAAAGAGAGTGAAACGAGACGAACGAGGGTGAAAGAGAGCAAAACGAGATGAAGGAGGGTGAAAGAGAGCGAAACGAGGCGAAGGAGTGTGAAAGAGAACGAAACGAGACGAAGGAGGGTGAAAGAAAGCGAAACGAGTCGAAGGATGGTGAAAGAGAGCGAAACGAGATGAAGGAGGGTGGAAGAATGCGAAACGAGGCAAAGGAGGGTAAAAGAGGGCGAAACGAGACGAAAGAGGGTGAAAGAGGGCAAAACGAGACAAAGGAGGGTGAAAGAGAGCGAAACGAGGCGAAGGAGGGTGAAAGAGAGCGAAACGAGACGAAGGAGGGTGAAAGAGAGCGAAACGAGGCGCAGGAGGGTGAAAGAGAGCGAAACGAGACGAAGGAGTGTGAAAGAGAGCGAAACGAGTCGAAGGAGGGTTAAAGAGAGTGAAACGAGATGAAGGAGGGTGAAAGAGAGCGAAACCAGACGATGGAGGGTGAAAGAGGGCAAAACGAGACAAAGGAGGGTGAAAGAGAGCAAAACGAGGCGAAGGAGGGTGAAAGAGAGCGAAACGAGACGAAGGAGGGTGAAAGAGAGCGAAACGAGGCAAAGGAGGGTGAAAGAGAGTGAAACGAGACGCGAAGTACGGTAAAAGAGTGCGAAATGAGGCTACGGAGGGTGAAAGAGAGCGAAATGAGACGAAGGAGGGTGATTGAGAGCGAAACGAGACGAAGTAGGTGAAAGAGAGCGAAACGGGACAAAGGAGGTTGAAAGAGAGCGAAACGAGACGAAGGTGGGTGAAAGAGGGCAAAACGAGACGAAGGAGGGTGAAAGAGAGCAAAACGAGGCAAAGGAGGGTAAAAGAGGGCGAAACGAGACGAAAGAGGGTGAAAGTGAGCGAAACCAGACGAAGGAGGGTGAAAGAGGGCAAAACGAGACAAAGGAGGGTGAAAGATAGCGAAACGAGACGAAGGAGGGTGAAAGATAGCGAAACGAGACGAAGGAGGGTGAAAGAGAGCGAAACGAGTCGAAGGAGGGTGAAAGAGAGCAAAACGAGATGATGGAGGGTGAAAGAGAGCGAAACGAGATGAAGGAGGGTGAAAGAGAGTGAAACGAGACGAAGGTAGGTTAAAGAGAGTGAAACGAGACGAAGGAGGGTGAAAGAGAGCGAAACGAGGCAAAGGAGGGTAAAAGAGGGCGAAACGAGACGAAAGAGGGTGAAAGAGAGCGAAACCAGACGAAGGAGGGTGAAAGAGGACGAAACGAGACAAAGGAGGGTGAAAGAGAGCGAAACGAGGCGAAGGAGGGCGAAAGAGAGGGAAACGAGACGAGTGAGGGCTACAGAGAGGGAAACGAGACGAGAGAGGGCGAAAGAGAGGGAAACGAGATGAGTGAGGGCGAAAGAGAGGGAAACAAGACGAGTGAGGGCTACAGAGAGCGAAACAAGACGAAGGAGGGTGAAAGAGAGCAAAACCAGACGAAGGAGGGTGAAAGAGGGCAAAACGAGACGAAGGAGGGTGAAAGAGAACGAAACGAGGCAAAGGAGGGTAAAAGAGGGCGAAACGAGACGAAAGAGGGTGAAAGAGAGCGAAACCAGACGAAGGAGGGTGAAAGAGGGCAAAACGAGACAAAGGAGGGTGAAACAGAGCGAAACGAGGCGAAGGAGGGTGAAAGAGAGCGAAACGAGACGAAGGAGGGTGAAAGAGAGCGAAACGAGTCGAAGGAGGGTGAGAGCAAAACGAGACGAAGGAGGGTGAAAGAGAGCAAAACGAGATGAAGGGGGGGTGAAAGAGAGCGAAACGAGACGAAGGAGTGTGAAAGAGTGCGAAACGAGACGAAGGAAGGTGAAAGAGAGCGAAGCGAGACGAAGAAGGGTGAAAGAGAGCGAAACGAGACGAAGTAGGAGAAAGAGTGCGAAATGGGGCTACGGAGGGTGAAAGAGAGCGAAACAAGACGAAGGAGGGTGAAAGAGAGCGAAACGAGGCGAAGGAGGGTGAAAGAGAGCGAAACGAGACGAAGGAGGATGAAAGAGAGTGAAACGAGAGGAAGTAGGGTTAAAGAGAGCGAAACGAGATGAAGGAGGGTGAAAGAGAGTGAAACGAGAGGAAGTAGGGTTAAAGAGAGTGAAAGGAGGCGAAGGAGGGTTAAAGAGAGTGGAACGAGACGAAGGCGGGTTAAAGAGAGTGAAACGATGTGAATGAGGGTTAAAGAGAGTGAAACGAGACGAAGGAGGGGAAAAGAGAGTGAAACAAGACGAAGGAGGGTTAAAGAGAGTGAACCGAGACGAAGGAGGGTTAAAGAGAGTGAAACGAGATGAAGGAGGGTGAAAGAGAGTGAAACGAGACGAAGGACGGTAAAAGAGAGTGAAACGAGACGAACGAGGGTGAAAGAGAGCGAAACGGGACGAAGGAGGGTGAAAGAGAGCAAAACGAGTCGAAGGATGGTGAAAGAGAGCGAAACGAGATGAAGGAGGGTGAAAGAGAGCGAAACGAGACGAAGCAGGGTGAAAGAGAGTAAAACGAGACGAAGGTGGGTGAAAGAGGGCGAAACGAGACGAAGGAGGGTTAAAGAGAGCGAAACGAGGCAAAGCAGGGTAAAAGAGGGCGAAACGAGACGAAAGAGGGTGAAAGAGAGCGAAACCAGACGAAGGAGGGTAAAAGAGGGCAAAACGAGACAAAGGAGGGTGAAAGAGAGCGAAACGAGGCGAAGGAGGGTGAAAGAGAGCGAAACGAGACGAAGGAGGATTAAACAGAGTGGAACGAGATGAAGGCGGGTGAAAGAGAGTGAAACGAGACGAACGAGGGTGAAAGAGCGAAACGAGACGAAGTTAGATGAAAGAGAGCGAAACAAGACGAAGGAGGTAGAAAGAGCGCAAAACGAGACGAAGGAGGGTGAAAGAGGGCGAAACGAGTCGAAGGAGGGTGAAAGAGGGCGAAACGAGACGAAGGAGGGTGAAAGAGAGCGAAACGAGATGAAGGAGGGTGAAAGAGAGCGAAACGATGCAAAGGAGGGTAAAAGAGGGCGAAACGAGACGAAAGAGGGTGAAAGAGAGCGAAACCAGACGAAGGAGGGTGAAAGAGGGCAAAACAAGACAAAGGAGGGTGAAAGAGGGCGAAACGAAAGAAGGAGGGTGATTGAGAGCGAAACGAGACCAAGTAGGTGAAAGAGAGTGAAACGGGACAAAGGAGGTTCAAAGAGAGCGAAGCGAGACGACGGAGGGTGAAAGAGAGCAAAACGAGACGAAGGAGGGTGAAAGAGAGCGAAACAAGACGAAGGATGGTGAAAGAGAGCGAAGCGAGACGAAGGAGGGTGAAAGAGAGCGAAACGAGTCGAAGGAGGGTGAAAGAGGACGAAACGAGGCGAAGGAGGGTAAAAGAGGGCGAAACGAGACGAACGAGGGCCACAGAGAGGGAAACGAGACGAATGAGGGCTACAGAGAGGGAACCAAGACGAGTGAGGGCGAAAGAGAGGGAAACGAGACGAGTGAGGGCTACAGAGAGGGAAACGAGACGAGAGAGGGCGAAAGAGAGGAAAACGAGACGAAGGAGGTGAAAGAGGGCAAAACGAGACAAAGGAGGGTGAAAGAGAGCGAAACGAGGCGAAGGAGGGTGAAAGAGCGAAACGAGACGAAGGAGGGTGAAAGAGTGCGAAACGAGGCAAAGGAGGGTGAAAGAGAGCGAAACGAGACGAAGGAGGGTGAAAGAGTGCGAAATGGGGCTACGGAGGGTGAAAGAGAGCGAAACAAGACGAAGGAGGGTGAAAGAGAGCGAAACGAGGCGAAGGAGGGTGAAAGAGAGCGAAACGAGACGAAGGAGGGTGAAAGAGAGTGAAACGAGAGGAAGTAGGGTTAAAGAGAGCGAAACGAGATGAAGGAGGGTGAAAGAGAGTGAAACGAGAGGAAGTAGGGTTAAAGAGAGTGAAAGGAGGCGAAGGAGGGTTAAAGAGAGTGGAACGAGACGAAGGCGGGTTAAAGAGAGTGAAACGATGTGAATGAGGGTTAAAGAGAGTGAAACGAGACGAAGGAGGGGAAAAGAGAGTGAAACAAGACGAAGGAGGGTTAAAGAGAGTGAACCGAGACGAAGGAGGGTTAAAGAGAGTGAAACGAGATGAAGGAGGGTGAAAGAGAGTGAAACGAGACGAAGGACGGTAAAAGAGAGTGAAACGAGACGAACGAGGGTGAAAGAGAGCGAAACGGGACGAAGGAGGGTGAAAGAGAGCAAAACGAGTCGAAGGATGGTGAAAGAGAGCGAAACGAGATGAAGGAGGGTGAAAGAGAGCGAAACGAGACGAAGCAGGGTGAAAGAGAGTAAAACGAGACGAAGGTGGGTGAAAGAGGGCGAAACGAGACGAAGGAGGGTTAAAGAGAGCGAAACGAGGCAAAGCAGGGTAAAAGAGGGCGAAACGAGACGAAAGAGGGTGAAAGAGAGCGAAACCAGACGAAGGAGGGTAAAAGAGGGCAAAACGAGACAAAGGAGGGTGAAAGAGAGCGAAACGAGGCGAAGGAGGGTGAAAGAGAGCGAAACGAGACGAAGGAGGATTAAAGAGAGTGGAACGAGATGAAGGCGGGTGATAGAGAGTGAAACGAGACGAACGAGGGTGAAAGAGCGAAACGAGACGAAGTTAGATGAAAGAGAGCGAAACAAGACGAAGGAGGTAGAAAGAGCGCAAAACGAGACGAAGGAGGGTGAAAGAGGGCGAAACGAGTCGAAGGAGGGTGAAAGAGGGCGAAACGAGACGAAGGAGGGTGAAAGAGAGCGAAACGAGATGAAGGAGGGTGAAAGAGAGCGAAACGATGCAAAGGAGGGTAAAAGAGGGCGAAACGAGACGAAAGAGGGTGAAAGAGAGCGAAACCAGACGAAGGAGGGTGAAAGAGGGCAAAACAAGACAAAGGAGGGTGAAAGAGGGCGAAACGAAAGAAGGAGGGTGATTGAGAGCGAAACGAGACCAAGTAGGTGAAAGAGAGTGAAACGGGACAAAGGAGGTTCAAAGAGAGCGAAGCGAGACGACGGAGGGTGAAAGAGAGCAAAACGAGACGAAGGAGGGTGAAAGAGAGCGAAACAAGACGAAGGATGGTGAAAGAGAGCGAAGCGAGACGAAGGAGGGTGAAAGAGAGCGAAACGAGTCGAAGGAGGGTGAAAGAGGACGAAACGAGGCGAAGGAGGGTAAAAGAGGGCGAAACGAGACGAACGAGGGCCACAGAGAGGGAAACGAGACGAATGAGGGCTACAGAGAGGGAACCAAGACGAGTGAGGGCGAAAGAGAGGGAAACGAGACGAGTGAGGGCTACAGAGAGGGAAACGAGACGAGAGAGGGCGAAAGAGAGGAAAACGAGACGAAGGAGGTGAAAGAGGGCAAAACGAGACAAAGGAGGGTGAAAGAGAGCGAAACGAGGCGAAGGAGGGTGAAAGAGCGAAACGAGACGAAGGAGGGTGAAAGAGTGCGAAACGAGGCAAAGGAGGGTGAAAGAGAGCGAAACGAGACGAAGGAGGGTGAAAGAGAGCGAAACGAGTTGAAGGAGGGTTAAAGAGAGTGAAACGAGATGAAGTAGGGTGAAAGAGAGCGAAACCAGACGATGGAGGGTGAAAGAGGGCAAAACGAGACAAAGGAGGGTGAAAGAGAGCGAAACGAGGCGAAGGAGGGTGAAAGAGAGCGAAACGAGACGAAGGAGGGTGAAAGAGAGCGAAACGAGGCGAAGGAGGGTGAAAGAGAGCGAAACGAGACGCGAAGTACGGTGAAAGAGTGCGAAATGAGGCTACGGAGCGTGAAAGAGAGCGAAACGAGACGAAGTAGGTGAAAGAGAGCGAAACGGGACAAAGGAGGTTGAAAAGAGCGAAACGAGACGAAGGTGGGTGAAAGAGGGGAAAACGAGACGAAGGAGGGTGAAAGAGAGCAAAACGAGACAAAGGAGGGTAAAAGAGGGCGAAACGAGATGAAAGAGGGTGAAAGAGAGCGAAACAAGACGAAGGAGGGAGAAAGAGAGTGAAACGAGACGAAGGAGGGTGAAAGAGAGCGAAACGAGGCAAAGGAGTGTAAAAGAGGGCGAAACGAGATGAAAGAGGGTGAAAGAGAGCGAAACCAGAAGAAGGAGGGTGAAAGAGGACGAAACGAGACAAAGGAGGGTGAAAGAGAGCGAAACGAGGCGAAGGAGGGTGAAAGAGAGCGAAACGAGACGAAGGAGGGTGAAAGAGAGCAAAACGAGTCGAAGGAGGGTGAAAGAGAGCAAAACGAGACGAAGGCGGGTTAAAGAGTGTGAAACGATGTGAATGAGGGTTAAAGAGAGTGAAACGAGACGAAGGAGGGGAAAAGAGAGTGAAACAAGACAAAGGAGGGTTAAAGAGAGTGAACCGAGATGAAGGAGGGTTAAAGAGAGTGAAACGAGATGAAGGAGGGTGAAAGAGAGTGAAACGAGACGAAGGACGGTGAAAGAGAGTGAAACGAGACGAACGAGGGTGAAAGAGAGCAAAACGAGATGAAGGAGGGTGAAAGAGAGCGAAACGAGTCGAAGGATGGTGAAAGAGAGCGAAACGAGATGAAGGAGGGTGAAAGAGAGCGAAACGAGACGAAGCAGGGTGAAAGAGAGTGAAACGAGACGAAGGTGGGTGAAAGAGGGCGAAACGAGACGAAGGAGGGTTAAAGAGAGCGAAACGAGGCAAAGCAGGGTAAAAGAGGGCGAAACGAGACGAAAGAGGGTGAAAGAGAGCGAAACCAGACGAAGGAGGGTAAAAGAGGGCAAAACGAGACAAAGGAGGGTGAAAGAGAGCGAAACGAGGCGAAGGAGGGTGAAAGAGAGCGAAACGAGACGAAGGAGGATTAAAGAGAGTGGAACGAGATGAAGGCGGGTGAAAGAGAGTGAAACGAGACGAACGAGGGTGAAAGAGCGAAACGAGACGAAGTTAGGTGAAAGAGAGCGAAACAAGACGAAGGAGGTAGAAAGAGCGCAAAACGAGACGAAGGAGGGTGAAAGAGGGCGAAACGAGTCGAAGGAGGGTGAAAGAGGGCGAAACGAGACGAAGGAGGGTGAAAGAGAGCGAAACGAGATGAAGGAGGGTGAAAGAGAGCGAAACGATGCAAAGGAGGGTAAAAGAGGGCGAAACGAGACGGAAGAGGGTGAAAGAGAGCGAAACCAGACGAAGGAGGGTGAAAGAGGGCAAAACAAGACAAAGGAGGGTGAAAGAGGGCAAAACGAAAGAAGGAGGGTGATTGAGAGCGAAACGAGACCAAGTAGGTGAAAGAGAGTGAAACGGGACAAAGGAGGTTCAAAGAGAGCGAAACGAGACGACGGAGGGTGAAAGAGAGCAAAACGAGACGAAGGAGGGTGAAAGAGAGCGAAACAAGACGAAGGATGGTGAAAGAGAGCGAAGCGAGACGAAGGAGGGTGAAAGAGAGCGAAACAAGTCGAAGGAGGGTGAAAGAGGACGAAACGAGGCGAAGGAGGGTAAAAGAGGGCGAAACGAGACGAACGAGGGCCACAGAGAGGGAAACGAGACGAATGAGGGCTACAGAGAGGGAACCAAGACGAGTGAGGGCGAAAGGGAGGGAAACGAGACGAGTGAGGGCTACAGAGAGGGAAACGAGACGAGAGAGGGCGAAAGAGAGGAAAACGAGACGAAGGAGGTGAAAGAGGGCAAAACGAGACAAAGGAGGGTGAAAGAGAGCGAAACGAGTCGAAGGAGGTTGAAAGAGAGCGAAACGAGACGAAGGAGGGTGAAAGTGAGCGAAACGAGGCAAAGGAGGGTGAAAGAGAGCGAAACGAGACGAAGGAGGGTGAAAGAGAGCGAAACGAGTCGAAGGAGGGTTAAAGAGAGTGAAACGAGATGAAGTAGGGTGAAAGAGAGCGAAACCAGACGATGGAGGGTGAAAGAGGGCAAAACGAGACAAAGGAGGGTGAAAGAGAGCGAAACGAGGCGAAGGAGGGTGAAAGAGTGCGAAACGAGACGAAGGAGGGTGAAAGAGAGCGAAACGAGGCGAAGGAGGGTGAAAGAGAGCGAAACGAGACGCGAAGTACGGTGAAAGAGTGCGAAATGAGGCTACGGAGGGTGAAAGAGAGCGAAACGAGACGAAGTAGGTGAAAGAGAGCGAAACGGGACAAAGGAGGTTGAAAGAGAGCGAAACGAGACGAAGGTGGGTGAAAGAGGGCAAAACGAGACGAAGGAGGGTGAAAGAGAGCAAAACGAGGCAAAGGAGGGTAAAAGAGGGCGAAACGAGACTAAAGAGGGTGAAAGAGAGCGAAACAAGACGAAGGAGGGGGAAAGAGAGTGAAACGAGACGAAGGAGGGTGAAAGAGAGCGAAACGAGGCAAAGGAGTGCAAAAGAGGGCGAAACGAGATGAAAGAGGGTGAAAGAGAGCGAAACCAGACGAAGGAGGGTGAAAGAGGACGAAACGAGACAAAGGAGGGTGAAAGAGAGCGAAACGAGGCGAAGGAGGGTGAAAGAGAGCGAAACGAGATGAAGGAGGGTGAAAGAGAGCAAAACGAGTCGAAGGAGGGTGAAAGAGAGCAAAACGAGACGAAGGCGGGTTAAAGAGTGTGAAACGATGTGAATGAGGGTTAAAGAGAGTGAAACGAGACGAAGGAGGGGAAAAGAGAGTGAAACAAGACAAAGGAGGGTTAAAGAGAGTGAACCGAGATGAAGGAGGGTTAAAGAGAGTGAAACGAGATGAAGGAGGGTGAAAGAGAGCGAAACGAGGCGAAGGAGGGTGAAAGAGAACGAAACGAGACTAAGGAGGGTGAAAGAAAGCGAAACGAGTCGAAGGATGGTGAAAGAGAGCGACACGAGATGAAGGAGGGTGAAAAAATGCGAAACGAGGCAAAGGAGGGTAAAAGAGGGCGAAACGAGACTAAAGAGGGTGAAAGAGGGCAAAACGAGACAAAGGAGGGTGAAAGAGAGCGAAACGAGGCGAAGGAGGGTGAAAGAGAGCGAAACGAGACGAAGGAGGGTGAAAGAGAGCGAAACGAGGCGCAGGAGGGTGAAAGAGAGCGAAACGAAACGAAGGAGTGTGAAAGAGAGCGAAACGAGTCGAAGGAGGGTTAAAGAGAGTGAAACGAGATGAAGGAGGGTGAAAGAGAGCGAAACCAGACGATGGAGGGTGAAAGAGGGCAAAACGAGACAAAGGAGGGTGAAAGAGAGCAAAACGAGACGAAGGAGGGTGAAAGAGAGCGAAACGAGACGAAGGAGGGTGAAAGACAGCGAAACGAGGCAAAGGAGGGTGAAAGAGAGTGAAACGAGACGCGAAGTACGGTGAAAGAGTGCGAAATGAGGCTACGGAGGGTGAAAGAGAGCGAAATGAGACGAAGGAGGGTGATTGAGAGCGAAACGAGACGAAGTAGGTGAAAGAGAGCGAAACGGGACAAAGGAGGTTGAAAGAGAGCGAAACGAGACGAAGGTGGGTGAAAGAGGGCAAAACGAGACGAAGGAGGGTGAAAGAGAGCAAAACGAGGCAAAGGAGGGTAAAAGAGGGCGAAACGAGACGAAAGAGGGTGAAAGTGAGCGAAACCAGACGAAGGAGGGTGAAAGAGGGCAAAACGAGACAAAGGAGGGTGAAAGATAGCGAAACGAGACGAAGGAGGGTGAAAGATAGCGAAACGAGACGAAGGAGGGTGAAAGAGAGCGAAACGAGTCGAAGAAGGGTGAAAGAGAGCAAAACGAGATGATGGAGGGTGAAAGAGAGCGAAACGAGATGAAGGAGGGTGAAAGAGAGTGAAACGAGACGAAGGAGGGTTAAAGAGAGTGAAACGAGACGAAGGAGGGTAAAAGAGAGCGAAACGAGGCAAAGGAGGGTAAAAGAGGGCGAAACGAGACGAATGAGGGTGAAAGAGAGCGAAACCAGACAAAGGAGGGTGAAAGAGGACGAAACGAGACAAAGGAGGGTGAAAGAGAGCGAAACGAGGCGAAGGAGGGCGAAAGAGAGGGAAACGAGACGAGTGAGGGCTACAGAGAGGGAAACGAGACGAGAGAGGGCGAAAGAGAGCGAAACGAGACGAAGGAGGGTGAAAGAGAGCGAAACGAGTCGAAGGAGGGTGAGAGCAAAACGAGACGAAGGAGGGTGAAAGAGAGCGAAACGAGATGAAGGGGGGGTGAAAGAGAGCGAAACAAGACGAAGGAGTGTGAAAGAGTGCGAAACGAGACGAAGGAAGGTGAAAGAGAGCGAAGCGAGACGAAGGAGGGTGAAAGAGAGCGAAGCGAGACGAAGGAGGGTGAAAGAGAGCGAAACGAGACGAAGTAGGGTGAAAGAGTGCGAAATGAGGCTACGGAGGGTGAAAGAGAGCGAAACGAGACGAAGGAGGGTGAAAGAGAGCGAAACGAGGCGAAGGAGGGTGAAAGGGAGCGAAACGAGACGAAGGAGGGTGAAAGAGAGCGAAACGAGTCGAAGGAGGGTGAAAGAGAGCAAAACAAGACGAAGGAGGGAGAAAGAGCGCGAAACGAGGCAAAGGAGGGTAAAAGAGGGCGAAACGAGACGAAAGAGAGTGAAAGAGAGCGAAACCAGACGATGGAGGGTGAAAGAGGGCAAAACGAGACAAAGGAGGGTGAAAGAGAGTGAAACGAGGCGAAGGAGGGTGAAAGAGAGCGAAACGAGACGAAGGAGGGTGAAAGAGAGCGAAACGAGGCGAAGGAGGGTGTAAGAGAGCGAAACGAGACGCGAAGTACGGTGAAAGAGTGCGAAATCAGGCTACGGAGGGTGAAAGAGAGCGAAATGAGTCGAAGGAGGGTGATTGAGAGCGAAACGAGACGAAGTAGGTGAAAGAGAGCGAAACGGGACAAAGGAGGTTGAAAGAGAGCGAAACGAGACGAAGGTGGGCGAAAGAGGGCAAAACGAGACGAAGGAGGGTGAAAGAGAGCAAAACGAGGCAAAGGAGGGTAAAAGAGGGCGAAGCGAGACGAAAGAGGGTGAAAGTGAGCGAAACCAGACGAAGGAGGGTGAAAGAGGGCAAAACGAGACAAAGGAGGGTGAAAGATAGCGAAACGAGACGAAGGAGGGTGAAAGATAGCGAAACGAGACGAAGGAGGGTGAAAGAGAGCGAAACGAGTCGAAGGAGGGTGAAAGAGAGCAAAACGAGATGATGGAGGGTGAAAGAGAGCGAAACGAGATGAAGGAGGGTGAAAGAGAGTGAAACGAGACGAAGGAGGGTTAAAGAGAGTGAAACGAGACGAAGGAGGGTGAAAGAGAGCGAAACGAGGCAAAGGAGGGTAAAAGAGGGCGAAACGAGACGAAAGAGGGTGAAAGAGAGCGAAACCAGACGAAGGAGGGTGAAAGAGGACAAAACGAGACAAAGGAAGGTGAAAGAGAGCGAAACGAGGCGAGGGAGGGCGAAAGAGAGGGAAACGAGACGAGTGAGGGCTACAGAGAGGGAAACGAGACGAGAGAGGGCGAAAGAGAGGGAAACGAGATGAGTGAGGGCGAAAGAGGGGGAAACGAGACGAGTGAGGGCTACAGAGAGCGAAACGAGACGAAGGAGGGTGAAAGAGAGCAAAACCAGACGAAGGAGGGTGAAAGAGGGCAAAACGAGACGAAGGAGGGTGAAAGAGAACGAAACGAGGCAAAGGAGGGTAAAAGAGGGCGAAACGAGACGAAAGAGGGTGAAAGAGAGCGAAACCAGACGAAGGAGGGTGAAAGAGGGCAAAACGAGACAAAGGAGGGTGAAACAGAGCGAAACGAGGCGAAGGAGGGTGAAAGAGAGCGAAATGAGACGAAGGAGGGTGAAAGAGAGCGAAACGAGTCGAAGGAGGGTGAGAGCAAAACGAGACTAAGGAGGGTGAAAGAGAGCAAAACGAGATGAAGGGGGGGTGAAAGAGAGCGAAACGAGACGAAGGAGTGTGAAAGAGTGCGAAACGAGACGAAGGAAGGTGAAAGAGAGCGAAGCAAGACGAAGGAGGGTGAAAGAGAGCGAAACGAGACGAAGTAGGGTGAAAGAGTGCGAAATTAGGCTACGGAGGGTGAAAGAGAGCAAAACGAGACGAAGGAGGGTGAAAGAGAGCGAAACGAGGCGAAGGAGGGTGAAAGAGAGCGAAACGAGACGAAGGAGGGTGAAAGAGAGCGAAACGAGTCGAAGGAGGGTGAAAGAGAGCAAAACAAGACGAAGGAGGGAGAAAGAGCGCAAAACGAGGCAAAGGAGGGTAAAAGAGGGCGAAACGAGACGAAAGAGAGTGAAAGAGAGCGAAACCAGACGATGGAGGGTGAAAGAGGGCAAAACGAGACAAAGGAGGGTGAAAGAGAGCGAAACGAGGCGAAGGAGGGTGAAAGAGAGCGAAACGAGACGAAGGAGGGTGAAAGAGAGCGAAACGAGGCGAAGGAGGGTGAAAGAGAGCGAAACGAGACTCGAAGTACGGTGAAAGAGTGCGAAATGAGGCTACGGAGGGTGAAAGAGAGCGAAATGAGTCGAAGGAGGGTGATTGAGAGCGAAACGAGACGAAGTAGGTGAAAGAGAGCGAAACGGGACAAAGGAGGTTGAAAGAGAGCGAAACGAGACGAAGGTGGGTGAAAGAGGGCAAAACGAGACGAAGGAGGGTGAAAGAGAGCGAAACGAGGCAAAGGAGGGTAAAAGAGGGCGAAACGAGACGAAAGAGGGTGAAAGTGAGCGAAACCAGACGAAGGAGGGTGAAAGAGGGCAAAACGAGACAAAGGAGGGTGAAAGATAGCGAAACGAGATGAAGGAGGGTGAAAGAGAGCGAAACGAGTCGAAGGAGGGTGAAAGAGAGCAAAACGAGATGAAGGAGGGTGAAAGAGAGCGAAACGAGATGAAGGAGGGTGAAAGAGAGCGAAACGAGACGAAAGAGGGTTAAAGAGAGTGAAACGAGACGAAGGAGGGTGAAAGAGAGCGAAACGCGGCAAAGGAGGGTAAAAGAGGGCGAAACGAGACGAACGAGGGTGAAAGAGAGCAAAACCAGACGAAGGAGGGTGAAAGAGGACGAAACGAGACAAAGGAGGGTGATAGAGAGCGAAACGAGGCGAAGGAGGGTGCAAGAGAGCGAAACGAGACGAAGGAGGGTGAAAGAGAGAAAAACGAGTCGAAGGAGGGCGAAAGAGAGCAAAACGAGACGAAGGCGGGTTAAAGAGTGTGAAACGATGTGAATGAGGGTTAAAGAGAGTGAAACGAGACGAAGTAGGGGAAAAGAGAGTGAAACAAGACAAAGGAGGGTTAAAGAGAGTGAACCCAGATGAAGGAGGGTGAAAGAGAGTGAAACGAGATGAAGGAGGGTGAAAGAGAGTGAAACGAGACGAAGGACGGTGAAAGAGAGTGAAACGAGACGAACGAGGGTGAAAGAGAGCAAAACGAGATGAAGGAGGGTGAAAGAGAGCAAAACGAGATGAAGGAGGGTGAAAGAGAGCGAAACGAGGCGAAGGAGGGTGAAAGAGAACGAAACGAGACGAAGGAGGGTGAAAGAAAGCGAAACGAGTCGAAGGATGGTGAAAGAGAGCGAAACGAGATGAAGGAGGGTCAAAGAATGCGAAACGAGGCAAAGGAGGGTAAAAGAGGGCGAAACGAGACGAAAGAGGGTGAAAGAGGACAAAACGAGACAAAGGAGGGTGAAAGAGAGCGAAACGAGGCGAAGGAGGGTGAAAGAGAGCGAAACGAGACGAAGGAGGGTGAAAGAGAGCGAAACGAGGCAAAGGAGGGTGAAAGAGAGCGAAACGAGACGAAGGAGGGTGAAAGAGAGCGAAACGAGTCGAAGGAGGGTTAAAGAGAGTGAAACGAGATGAAGTGGGGTGAAAGAGAGCGAAACCAGACGATGGAGGGTGAAAGAGGGCAAAACGAGACAAAGGAGGGTGAAAGAGAGCGAAACGAGGCGAAGGAGGGTGAAAGTGAGCGAAACGAGACGAAGGAGGGTGAAAGAGAGCGAAACGAGGCGAAGGAGGGTGAAAGAGAGCGAAACGAGACGCGAAGTACGGTGAAAGAGTGCGAAATCAGGCTACGGAGGGTGAAAGAGAGCGAAACGAGACGAAGTAGGTGAAAGAGAGCGAAACGGGACAAAGGAGGTTGAAAGAGTGCGAAACGAGACGAAGGTGGGTGAAAGAGGGCAAAACGAGACGAAGGAGGGTGAAAGAGAGCAAAACGAGGCAAAGGAGGGTTAAAGAGGGCGAAACGAGACGAAAGAGGGTGAAAGAGAGCGAAACAAGACGAAGGAGGGAGAAAGAGAGTGAAACGAGACGAAGGAGGGTGAAAGAGAGCGAAACGAGGCAAAGGAGTGTAAAAGAGGGCGAAACGAGATGAAAGAGGGTGAAAGAGAGCGAAACCAGACGAAGGAGGGTGAAAGAGGACGAAACGAGACAAAGGAGGGTGAAAGAGAGCGGAACGAGGCGAAGGAGGATGAAAGAGAGCGAAACGAGACAAAGGATGGTGAAAGAGAGCAAAACGAGTCGAAGGAGGGTGAAAGAGAGAAAAACGAGACGAAGGCGGGTTAAAGAGTGTGAAACGATGTGAATGAGGGTTAAAGAGAGTGAAACGAGACGAAGGAGGGGAAAAGAGAGCGAAACAAGACAAAGGAGGGTTAAAGAGAGTGAAACGAGACGAACGAGGGTGAAAGAGAGCAAAACGAGATGAAGGAGGGTGAAAGAGAGCGAAACGAGGCGAAGGAGGGTGAAAGAGAACGAAACGAGACGAAGGAGGGTGAAAGAAAGCGAAACGAGTCGAAGGATGGTGAAAGAGAGCGAAACGAGATGAAGGAGGGTGGAAGAATGCGAAACGAGGCAAAGGAGGGTAAAAGAGGGTGAAACGAGACGAAAGAGGGTGAAAGAGGGCAAAACGAGACAAAGGAGGGTGAAAGAGAGTGAAACGAGGCGAAGGAGGGTGAAAGAGAGCGAAACGAGACGAAGGAGGGTGAAAGAGAGCGAAACGAGGCGCAGGAGGGTGAAAGAGAGCGAAACGAGACGAAGGAGTGTGAAAGAGAGCGAAACGAGTCGAAGGAGGGTTAAAGAGAGTGAAACGAGATGAAGGAGGGTGAAAGAGAGCGAAACCAGACGATGGAGGGTGAAAGAGGGCAAAACGAGACAAAGGAGGGTGAAAGAGAGCAAAACGAGGCGAAGGAGGGTGAAAGAGAGCGAAACGAGACGAAGGAGGGTGAAAGAGAGCGAAACGAGGCAAAGGAGGGTGAAAGAGAGTGAAACGAGACGCGAAGTACGGTGAAAGAGTGCGAAATGAGGCTACGGAGGGTGAAAGAGAGCGAAATGAGACGAAGGAGGGTGATTGAGAGCGAAACGAGACGAAGTAGGTGAAAGAGAGCGAAACGGGACAAAGGAGGTTGAAAGAGAGCGAAACGAGACGAAGGTGGGTGAAAGAGGGCAAAACGAGACGAAGGAGGGTGAAAGAGAGCAAAACGAGGCAAAGGAGGGTAAAAGAGGGCGAAACGAGATGATGGAGGGTGAAAGAGAGCAAAACGAGATGATGGAGGGTGAAAGAGAGCGAAACGAGATGAAGGAGGGTGAAAGAGAGTGAAACGAGACGAAGGAGGGTTAAAGAGAGTGAAACGAGACGAAGGAGGGTGAAAGAGAGCGAAACGAGGCAAAGGAGGGTAAAAGAGGGCGAAACGAGACGAAAGAGGGTGAAAGAGAGCGAAACCAGACGAAGGAGGGTGAAAGAGGACGAAACGAGACAAAGGAGGGTGAAAGAGAGCGAAACGAGGCGAAGGAGGGCGAAAGAGAGGGAAACGAGACGAGTGAGGGCTACAGAGAGGGAAACGAGACGAGAGAGGGCGAAAGAGAGGGAAACGAGATGAGTGAGGGCGAAAGAGAGGGAAACGAGACGAGTGAGGGCTACAGAGAGCGAAACGAGACGAAGGAGGGTGAAAGAGAGCAAAACCAGACGAAGGAGGGTGAAAGAGGGCAAAACGAGACGAAGGAGGGTGAAAGAGAACGAAACGAGGCAAAGGAGGGTAAAAGAGGGCGAAACGAGACGAAAGAGGGTGAAAGAGAGCGAAACCAGACGAAGGAGGGTGAAAGAGGGCAAAACGAGACAAAGGAGGGTGAAACAGAGCGAAACGAGGCGAAGGAGGGTGAAAGAGAGCGAAACGAGACGAAGGAGGGTGAAAGAGAGCGAAACGAGTCGAAGGAGGGTGAGAGCAAAACGAGACGAAGGAGGGTGAAAGAGAGCAAAACGAGATGAAGGGGGGGTGAAAGAGAGCGAAACGAGACGAAGGAGTGTGAAAGAGTGCGAAACGAGACGAAGGAAGGTGAAAGAGAGCGAAGCGAGACGAAGAAGGGTGAAAGAGAGCGAAACGAGACGAAGTAGGGTGAAAGAGTGCGAAATGAGGCTACGGAGGGTGAAAGAGAGCGAAACAAGACGCAGGAGGGTGAAAGAGAGCGAAACGAGGCGAAGGAGGGTGAAAGAGAGCGAAACGAGACGAAGGAGGGTGAAAGAGAGTGAAACGAGAGGAAGTAGGGTTAAAGAGAGCGAAACGAGATGAAGGAGGGTGAAAGAGAGTGAAACGAGACGAAGGAGGGGTAAAGAGAGTGAAACAAGACGAAGGAGGGTTAAAGAGAGTGAACCGAGACGAAGGAGGGTTAAAGAGAGTGAAACGAGATGAAGGAGGGTGAAAGAGAGTGAAACGAGACGAAGGACGGTAAAAGAGAGTGAAACGAGACGAACGAGGGTGAAAGAGAGCGAAACGGGACGAAGTTAGGTGAAAGAGAGCGAAACAAGACGAAGCAGGGAGAAAGAGCGTGAAACGAGGCAAAGGAGGGTAAAAGAGGGCGAAACGAGGCAAAGGAGGGTGAAAGCGAGCGAAACCAGACGAAGGAGGGTGAAAGAGGGCAAAACGAGACAAAGGAGGGTGAAAGAGAGCGAAACGAGGCGAAGGAGGGTGAAAGAGCGCGAAACGAAACGAAGGAGGGTGAAAGAGAGCAAAACGAGTCGAAGGATGGTGAAAGAGAGCGAAACGAGATGAAGGAGGGTGAAAGAGAGCGAAACGAGACGAAGCAGGGTGAAAGAGATTAAAACGAGACGAAGGTGGGTGAAAGAGGGCGAAACGAGACGAAGGAGGGTTAAAGAGAGCGAAACGAGGCAAAGCAGGGTAAAAGAGGGCGAAACGAGACGAAAGAGGGTGAAAGAGAGCGAAACCAGACGAAGGAGGGTAAAAGAGGGCAAAACGAGACAAAGGAGGGTGAAAGAGAGCGAAACGAGGCGAAGGAGGGTGAAAGAGAGCGAAACGAGACGAAGGAGGATTAAAGAGAGTGGAACGAGATGAAGGCGGGTGAAAGAGAGTGAAACGAGACGAACGAGGGTGAAAGAGCGAAACGAGACGAAGTTAGATGAAAGAGAGCGAAACAAGACGAAGGAGGTAGAAAGAGCGCAAAACGAGACGAAGGAGGGTGAAAGAGGGCGAAACGAGTCGAAGGAGGGTGAAAGAGGGCGAAACGAGACGAAGGAGGGTGAAAGAGAGCGAAACGAGATGAAGGAGGGTGAAAGAGAGCGAAACGATGCAAAGGAGGGTAAAAGAGGGCGAAACGAGACGAAAGAGGGTGAAAGAGAGCGAAACCAGACGAAGGAGGGTGAAAGAGGGCAAAACAAGACAAAGGAGGGTGAAAGAGGGCGAAACGAAAGAAGGAGGGTGATTGAGAGCGAAACGAGACCAAGTAGGTGAAAGAGAGTGAAACGGGACAAAGGAGGTTCAAAGAGAGCGAAACGAGACGACGGAGGGTGAAAGAGAGCAAAACGAGACGAAGGAGGGTGAAAGAGAGCGAAACAAGACGAAGGATGGTGAAAGAGAGCGAAGCGAGACGAAGGAGGGTGAAAGAGAGCGAAACGAGTCGAAGGAGGGTGAAAGAGGACGAAACGAGGCGAAGGAGGGTAAAAGAGGGCGAAACGAGACGAACGAGGGCCACAGAGAGGGAAACGAGACGAATGAGGGCTACAGAGAGGGAACCAAGACAAGTGAGGGCGAAAGAGAGGGAAACGAGACGAGTGAGGGCTACAGAGAGGGAAACGAGACGAGAGAGGGCGAAAGAGAGGAAAACGAGACGAAGGAGGTGAAAGAGGGCAAAACGAGACAAAGGAGGGTGAAAGAGAGCGAAACGAGGCGAAGGAGGGTGAAAGAGAGCGAAACGAGACGAAGCAGGGTGAAAGAGAGTAAAACGAGACGAAGGTGGGTGAAAGAGGGCGAAACGAGACGAAGGAGGGTTAAAGAGAGCGAAACGAGGCAAAGCAGGGTAAAAGAGGGCGAAACGAGACGAAAGAGGGTGAAAGAGAGCGAAACCAGACGAAGGAGGGTAAAAGAGGGCAAAACGAGACAAAGGAGGGTGAAAGAGAGCGAAACGAGGCGAAGGAGGGTGAAAGAGAGCGAAACGAGACGAAGGAGGATTAAAGAGAGTGGAACGAGATGAAGGCGGGTGAAAGAGAGTGAAACGAGACGAACGAGGGTGAAAGAGCGAAACGAGACGAAGTTAGATGAAAGAGAGCGAAACAAGACGAAGGAGGTAGAAAGAGCGCAAAACGAGACGAAGGAGGGTGAAAGAGGGCGAAACGAGTCGAAGGAGGGTGAAAGAGGGCGAAACGAGACGAAGGAGGGTGAAAGAGAGCGAAACGAGATGAAGGAGGGTGAAAGAGAGCGAAACGATGCAAAGGAGGGTAAAAGAGGGCGAAACGAGACGAAAGAGGGTGAAAGAGAGCGAAACCAGACGAAGGAGGGTGAAAGAGGGCAAAACAAGACAAAGGAGGGTGAAAGAGGGCGAAACGAAAGAAGGAGGGTGATTGAGAGCGAAACGAGACCAAGTAGGTGAAAGAGAGTGAAACGGGACAAAGGAGGTTCAAAGAGAGCGAAACGAGACGACGGAGGGTGAAAGAGAGCAAAACGAGACGAAGGAGGGTGAAAGAGAGCGAAACAAGACGAAGGATGGTGAAAGAGAGCGAAGTGAGACGAAGGAGGGTGAAAGAGAGCGAAACGAGTCGAAGGAGGGTGAAAGAGGACGAAACGAGGCGAAGGAGGGTAAAAGAGGGCGAAACGAGACGAACGAGGGCCACAGAGAGGGAAACGAGACGAATGAGGGCTACAGAGAGGGAACCAAGACGAGTGAGGGCGAAAGAGAGGGAAACGAGACGAGTGAGGGCTACAGAGAGGGAAACGAGACGAGAGAGGGCGAAAGAGAGGAAAACGAGACGAAGGAGGTGAAAGAGGGCAAAACGAGACAAAGGAGGGTGAAAGAGAGCGAAACGAGGCGAAGGAGGGTGAAAGAGAGCGAAACGAGACGAAGGAGGGTGAAAGAGTGCGAAACGAGGCAAAGGAGGGTGAAAGAGAGCGAAACGAGACGAAGGAGGGTGAAAGAGAGCGAAACGAGTCGAAGGAGGGTTAAAGAGAGTGAAACGAGATGAAGTAGGGTGAAAGAGAGCGAAACCAGACGATGGAGGGTGAAAGAGGGCAAAACGAGACAAAGGAGGGTGAAAGAGAGCGAAACGAGGCGAAGGAGGGTGAAAGAGAGCGAAACGAGACGAAGGAGGGTGAAAGAGAGCGAAACGAGGCGAAGGAGGGTGAAAGAGAGCGAAACGAGACGCGAAGTACGGTGAAAGATTGCGAAATGAGGCTACGGAGCGTGAAAGAGAGCGAAACGAGACGAAGTAGGTGAAAGAGAGCGAAACGGGACAAAGGAGGTTGAAAGAGAGCGAAACGAGACGAAGGTGGGTGAAAGAGGGCAAAACGAGACGAAGGAGGGTGAAAGAGAGCAAAACGAGACAAAGGAGGGTAAAAGAGGGCGAAACGAGATGAAAGAGGGTGAAAGAGAGCGAAACAAGACGAAGGAGGGAGAAAGAGAGTGAAACGAGAAGAAGGAGGGTGAAAGAGAGCGAAACGAGGCAAAGGAGTGTAAAAGAGGGCGAAACGAGATGAAAGAGGGTGAAAGAGAGCGAAACCAGACGAAGGAGGGTGAAAGAGGACGAAACGAGACAAAGGAGGGTGAAAGAGAGCGAAACGAGGCGAAGGAGGGTGAAAGAGAGCGAAACGAGACAAAGGAGGGTGAAAGAGAGCAAAACGAGTCGAAGGAGGGTGAAAGAGAGCAAAACGAGACGAAGGCGGGTTAAAGAGTGTGAAACGATGTGAATGAGGGTTAAAGAGAGTGAAACGAGACGAAGGAGGGGAAAAGAGAGTGAAACAAGACAAAGGAGGGTTAAAGAGAGTGAACCGAGATGAAGGAGGGTTAAAGAGAGTGAAACGAGATGAAGGAGGGTGAAAGAGAGTGAAACGAGACGAAGGACGGTGAAAGAGAGTGAAACGAGACGAACGAGGGTGAAAGAGAGCAAAACGAGATGAAGGAGGGTGAAAGAGAGCGAAACGAGTCGAAGGATGGTGAAAGAGAGCGAAACGAGATGAAGGAGGGTGAAAGAGAGCGAAACGAGACGAAGCAGGGTGAAAGAGAGTGAAACGAGACGAAGGTGGGTGAAAGAGGGCGAAACGAGACGAAGGAGGGTTAAAGAGAGCGAAACGAGGCAAAGCAGGGTAAAAGAGGGCGAAACGAGACGAAAGAGGGTGAAAGAGAGCGAAACCAGACGAAGGAGGGTAAAAGAGGGCAAAACGAGACAAAGGAGGGTGAAAGAGAGCGAAACGAGGCGAAGGAGGGTGAAAGAGAGCGAAACGAGACGAAGGAGGATTAAAGAGAGTGGAACGAGATGAAGGCGGGTGAAAGAGAGTGAAACGAGACGAACGAGGGTGAAAGAGCGAAACGAGACGAAGTTAGGTGAAAGAGAGCGAAACAAGACGAAGGAGGTAGAAAGAGCGCAAAACGAGACGAAGGAGGGTGAAAGAGGGCGAAACGAGTCGAAGGAGGGTGAAAGAGGGCGAAACGAGACGAAGGAGGGTGAAAGAGAGCGAAACGAGATGAAGGAGGGTTAAAGAGAGCGAAACGATGCAAAGGAGGGTAAAAGAGGGCGAAACGAGACGAAAGAGGGTGAAAGAGAGCGAAACCAGACGAAGGAGGGTGAAAGAGGGCAAAACAAGACAAAGGAGGGTGAAAGAGGGCGAAACGAAAGAAGGAGGGTGAGTGAGTTCGAAACGAGACCAAGTAGGTGAAAGAGAGTGAAACGGGACAAAGGAGGTTCAAAGAGAGCGAAACGAGACGACGGAGGGTGAAAGAGAGCAAAACGAGACGAAGGAGGGTGAAAGAGAGCGAAACAAGACGAAGGATGGTGAAAGAGAGCGAAGCGAGACGAAGGAGGGTGAAAGAGAGCGAAACGAGTCGAAGGAGGGTGAAAGAGGACGAAACGAGGCGAAGGAGGGTAAAAGAGGGCGAAACGAGACGAACGAGGGCCACAGAGAGGGAAACGAGACGAATGAGGGCTACAGAGAGGGAACCAAGACGAGTGAGGGCGAAAGAGAGGGAAACGAGACGAGTGAGGGCTACAGAGAGGGAAACGAGACGAGAGAGGGTGAAAGAGAGCGAAACGAGACGAAGTAGGTGAAAGAGAGCGAAACGGGACAAAGGAGGTTCAAAGAGAGCGAAACGAGACGAAGGTGGGTGAAAGAGGGCAAAATGAGACGAAGGAGGGTGAAAGAGAGCAAAACGAGGCAAAGGAGGGTAAAAGAGGGCGAAACGAGACGAAAGAGGGTGAAAGAGAGCGAAACAAGACGAAGGAGGGAGAAAGAGAGTGAAACGAGACGAAGGAGGGTGAAAGAGAGCGAAACGAGGCAAAGGAGTGTAAAAGAGGGCGAAACGAGATGAAAGAGGGTGAAAGAGAGCGAAACCAGACGAAGGAGGGTGAAAGAGGACGAAACGAGACAAAGGAGGGTGAAAGAGAGCGAAACGAGGCGAAGGAGGGTGAAAGAGGGCAAAACAAGACAAAGGAGGGTGAAAGAGGGCGAAACGAAACGAAGGAGGGTGATTGAGAGCGAAACGAGACCAAGTAGGTGAAAGAGAGTGAAACGGGACAAAGGAGGTTCAAAGAGAGCGAAACGAGACGACGGAGGGTGAAAGAGAGCAAAACGAGACGAAGGAGGGTGAAAGAGAGCGAAACAAGACGAAGGATGGTGAAAGAGAGCGAAGCGAGACGAAGGAGGGTGAAAGAGAGCGAACCGAGTCGAAGGAGCGTGAAAGAGGGCGAAACGAGGCGAAGGAGGGTAAAAGAGGGCGAAACGAGACGAACGAGGGCCACAGAGAGGGAAACGAGACGAATGAGGGCTACAGAGAGGGAACCAAGACGAGTGAGGGCGAAAGAGAGGGAAACGAGACGAGTGAGGGCTACAGAGAGGGAAACGAGACGAGAGAGGGCGAAAGAGAGGGAAACGAGATGAGTGAGGGCGAAAGAGAGGGAAACGAGACGATGGAGGGTGAAAGAGGGCAAAACGAGACAAAGGAGGGTGAAAGAGAGCGAAACGAGGCGAAGGAGGGTGAAAGAGAGCGAAACGAGACGAAGGAGGGTGAAAGAGAGCGAAACGAGGCGAAGGAGGGTGAAAGAGAGCGAAACGAGACGCGAAGTACGGTGAAAGAGTGCGAAATGAGGCTACGGAGGGTGAAAGAGAGCGAAACGAGACAAAGGAGGTTGAAAGAGAGCGAAACGAGACGAAGGCGGGTTAAAGAGTGTGAAACGATGTGAATGAGGGTTAAAGAGAGTGAAACGAGACGAAGGAGGGGAAAAGAGAGTGAAACAAGACAAAGGAGGGTTAAAGAGAGTGAACCGAGATGAAGGAGGGTTAAAGAGAGTGAAACGAGATGAAGGAGGGTGAAAGAGAGTGAAACGAGACGAAGGACGGTGAAAGAGAGTGAAACGAGACGAACGAGGGTGAAAGAGAGCAAAACGAGATGAAGGAGGGTGAAAGAGAGCGAAACGAGGCGAAGGAGGGTGAAAGAGAACGAAACGAGACGAAGGAGGGTGAAAGAAAGCGAAACGAGTCGAAGGATGGTGAAAGAGAGCAAAACGAGATGAAGGAGGGTGAAAGAATGCGAAACGAGGCAAAGGAGGGTAAAAGAGGGCGAAACGAGGCGAAGGAGGGTGAAAGAGAGCGAAACGAAACGAAGGAGGGTGAAAGAGAGCGAAAAGAGTTGAAGGATGGTGAAAGAGAGCGAAACGAGATGAAGGAGGGTGAAAGAGAGCGAAACGAGACGAAGCAGGGTGAAAAAGAGTGAAACGAGACGAAGGTGGGTGAAAGAGGGCGAAACGAGACGAAGGAGGGTTAAAGAGAGCGAAACGAGGCAAAGGAGGGTAAAAGAGGGCGAAACGAGATGAAAGAGGGTGAAAGAGAGCGAAACCAGACGAAGGAGGGTAAAAGAGGGCAAAACGAGACAAAGGAGGGTGAAAGAGAGCGAAACGAGGCGAAGGAGGGTGAAAGAGAGCGAAACGAGACGAAGGAGGGTGAAAGAGAGCGAAACGAGACGAAGGAGGGTGAAAGAGAGCGAAACGAGTCGAAGGAGGGTTAAAGAGAGTGAAACGAGATGAAGTAGGGTGAAAGAGAGCTAAACCAGACGATGGAGGATGAAAGAGGGCAAAACGAGACAAAGGAGGGTGAAAGAGAGCGAAATGAGGCGAAGGAGGGTGAAAGAGAGCGAAACGAGACGAAGGAGGGTGAAAGAGAGCGAAATGAGGCGAAGGAGGGTGAAAGAGAGCGAAACGAGACGCGAAGTACGGTGAAAGAGTGCGAAATGAGGCTACGGAGGGTGAAAGAGAGCGAAACGAGACGAAGTCGGTGAAAGAGAGCGAAACGGGACAAAGGAGGTTGAAAGAGAGCGAAACGAGACGAAGGTGGGTGAAAGAGGGCAAAATGAGACGAAGGAGGGTGAAAGAGAGCGAAGCGAGACGAAGGAGGGTGAAAGAGAGCGAAACGAGACGAAGTAGGGTGAAAGAGAGCGAAATGAGGCTACGGAGGGTGAAAGAGAGCGAAACGAGACGAAGGAGGGTGAAAGAGAGTGAAACGAGACGAAGGACGGTGAAAGAGAGTGAAACGAGACGAACGAGGGTGAAAGAGAGCAAAACGAGATGAAGGAGGGTGAAAGAGAGCGAAACGAGGCGAAGGAGGGTGAAAGAGAACGAAACGAGACGAAGGAGGGTGAAAGAAAGCGAAACGAGTCGAAGGATGGTGAAAGAGAGCAAAACGAGATGAAGGAGGGTGAAAGAATGCGAAACGAGGCAAAGGAGGGTAAAAGAGGGCGAAACGAGGCGAAGGAGGGTGAAAGAGAGCGAAACGAAACGAAGGAGGGTGAAAGAGAGCGAAAAGAGTTGAAGGATGGTGAAAGAGAGCGAAACGAGATGAAGGAGGGTGAAAGAGAGCGAAACGAGACGAAGCAGGGTGAAAAAGAGTGAAACGAGACGAAGGTGGGTGAAAGAGGGCGAAACGAGACGAAGGAGGGTTAAAGAGAGCGAAACGAGGCAAAGGAGGGTAAAAGAGGGCGAAACGAGACGAAAGAGGGTGAAAGAGAGCGAAACCAGACGAAGGAGGGTAAAAGAGGGCAAAACGAGACAAAGGAGGGTGAAAGAGAGCGAAACGAGGCGAAGGAGGGTGAAAGAGAGCGAAACGAGTCGAAGGAGGGTTAAAGAGAGTGAAACGAGATGAAGTAGGGTGAAAGAGAGCGAAACCAGACGATGGAGGGTGAAAGAGGGCAAAACGAGACAAAGGAGGGTGAAAGAGAGCGAAATGAGACGAATGAGGGTGAAAGAGAGCGAAACGAGACGAAGGAGGGTGAAAGAGAGCGAAATGAGGCGAAGGAGGGTGAAAGAGAGCGAAACGAGACGCGAAGTACGGTGAAAGAGTGCGAAATGAGGCTACGGAGGGTGAAAGAGAGCGAAACGAGACGAAGTAGGTGAAAGAGAGCGAAACGGGACAAAGGAGGTTGAAAGAGAGCGAAACGAGACGAAGGTGGGTGAAAGAGGGCAAAATGAGACGAAGGAGGGTGAAAGAGAGCAAAACGAGGCAAAGGAGGGTAAAAGAGGGCGAAACGAGACGAAAGAGGGTGAAAGAGAGCGAAACAAGACGAAGGAGGGAGAAAGAGAGTGAAACGAGACGAAGGAGGGTGAAAGAGAGCGAAACGAGGCAAAGGAGTGTAAAAGAGGGCGAAACGAGATGAAAGAGGGTGAAAGAGAGCGAAACCAGACGAAGGAGGGTGAAAGAGGACGAAACGAGACAAAGGAGGGTGAAAGAGAGCGAAACGAGGCGAAGGAGGGTGAAAGAGAGCGAAACGAGACGAAGGAGGGTGAAAGAGGGCAAAACAAGACAAAGGAGTGTGAAAGAGTGCGAAACGAGACGAAGGAAGGTGAAAGAGAGCGAAGCGAGACGAAGGAGGGTGAAAGAGAGCGAAGCGAGACGAAGGAGGGTGAAAGAGAGCGAAACGAGACGAAGTAGGGTGAAAGAGAGCGAAATGAGGCTACGGAGGGTGAAAGAGAGTGAAACGAGACGAAGGAGGGTGAAAGAGAGCGAAACGAGGCGAAGGAGGGTGAAAGAGAGCGAAACGAGACGAAGGAGGGTGAAAGAGAGCGAAACGAGTCGAAGGAGGGTGAAAGAGAGCAAAACAAGATGAAGGAGGGTGAAAGAGAGCGAAACGAGATGAAGGAGGGTGAAAGAGAGTTAAACGAGAGGAAGTAGGGTTAAAGAGAGTGAAAGGAGGCGAAGGAGGGTTAAAGAGAGTGGAACGAGACGAAGGCGGGTTAAAGAGAGTGAAACGATGTGAATGAGGGTTAAAGAGAGTGAAACGAGATGAAGGAGGGGAAAAGAGAGTGAAACAAGACGAAGGAGGGTTAAAGAGAGTGAACCGAGACGAAGGAGGGTTAAAGAGAGTGAAACGAGATGAAGGAGGGTGAAAGAGAGTGAAACGAGACGAAGGACGGTAAAAGACAGTGAAACGAGACGAACGAGGGTGAAAGAGAGCGAAACGGGACCAAGTTAGGTGAAAGAGAGCGAAACAAGACGAAGCAGGGAGAAAGAGCGTGAAACGAGGCAAAGGAGGGTAAAAGTGGGCGAAACGAGGCAAAGGAGGGTGTAAGAGAGCGAAACCAGACGAAGGAGGGTGAAAGAGTGCAAAACGAGACAAAGGAGGGTGAAAGAGAGCGAAACGAGGCGAAGGAGGGTGAAAGAGAGCGAAACGAAACGAAGGAGGGTGAAAGAGAGCGAAAAGAGTTGAAGGATGGTGAAAGAGAGCGAAACGAGATGAAGGAGGGTGAAAGAGAGCGAAACGAGACGAAGCAGGGTGAAAAAGAGTGAAACGAGACGAAGGTGGGTGAAAGAGGGCGAAACGAGACGAAGGAGGGTTAAAAAGAGCGAAACGAGGCAAAGGAGGGTAAAAGAGGGCGAAACGAGACGAAAGAGGGTGAAAGAGAGCGAAACCAGACGAAGGAGGGTAAAAGAGGGCAAAACGAGACAAAGGAGGGTGAAAGAGAGCGAAACGAGGCGAAGGAGGGTGAAAGAGAGCGAAACGAGACGAAGGAGGATTAAAGAGAGTGGAACGAGATGAAGGCGGGTGAAAGAGAGTGAAACGAGATGAGTGAGGGCGAAAGAGAGGGAAACGAGACGAAGGAGGTGAAAGAGGGCAAAACGAGACAAAGGAGGGTGAAAGAGAGCGAAACGAGGCGAAGGAGGGTGAAAGAGAGCGAAACGAGACGAAGGAGGGTGAAAGAGAGCGAAACGAGGCAAAGGAGGGTGAAAGAGAGCGAAACGAGACGAAGGAGGGTGAAAGAGAGCGAAACGAGTCGAAGGAGGGTTAAAGAGAGTGAAACGAGATGAAGTAGGGTGAAAGAGAGCTAAACCAGATGATGGAGGATGAAAGAGGGCAAAACGAGACAAAGGAGGGTGAAAGAGAGCGAAATGAGGCGAAGGAGGGTGAAAGAGAGCGAAACGAGACGAAGGAGGGTGAAAGAGAGCGAAATGAGGCGAAGGAGGGTGAAAGAGAGCGAAACGAGACGCGAAGTACGGTGAAAGAGTGCGAAATCAGGCTACGGAGGGTGAAAGAGAGCGAAACGAGACGAAGTAGGTGAAAGAGAGCGAAACGGGACAAAGGAGGTTGAAAGAGAGCGAAACGAGACGAAGGTGGGTGAAAGAGGGCAAAATGAGACGAAGGAGGGTGAAAGAGAGCAAAACGAGGCAAAGGAGGGTAAAAGAGGGCGAAACGAGACGAAAGAGGGTGAAAGAGAGCGAAACAAGACGAAGGAGGGAGAAAGAGAGTGAAACGAGACGAAGGAGGGTGAAAGAGAGCGAAACGAGGCAAAGGAGTGTAAAAGAGGGCGAAACGAGATGAAAGAGGGTGAAAGAGAGCGAAACCAGACGAAGGAGGGTGAAAGAGGACGAAACGAGACAAAGGAGGGTGAAAGAGAGCGAAACGAGGCGAAGGAGGGTGAAAGAGAGCGAAACGAGACGAAGGAGGGTGAAAGAGGGCAAAACAAGACAAAGGAGGGTGAAAGAGGGCGAAACGAAACGAAGGAGGGTGATATAGAGCGAAACGAGACCAAGTAGGTGAAAGAGAGTGAAACGGGACAAAGGAGGTTCAAAGAGAGCGAAACGAGACGACGGAGGGTGAAAGAGAGCAAAACGAGACGAAGGAGGGTGAAAGAGAGCGAAACAAGACCAAGGATGGTGAAAGAGAGCGAAGCGAGACGAAGGAGGGTGAAAGAGAGCGAACCGAGTCGAAGGAGGGTGAAAGAGGGCGAAACGAGGCGAAGGAGGGTAAAAGAGGGCGAAACGAGACGAACGAGGGCCACAGAGAGGGAAACGAGACGAATGAGGGCTACAGAGAGGGAACCAAGACGAGTGAGGGCGAAAGAGAGGGAAACGAGACGAGTGAGGGCTACAGAGAGGGAAACAAGACGAGAGAGGGCGAAAGAGAGGGAAACGAGACGAAGGAGGTGAAAGAGGGCAAAACGAGACAAAGGAGGGTGAAAGAGAGCGAAACGAGGCGAAGGAGGGTGAAAGAGAGCGAAACGAGACGAAGGAGGGTGAAAGAGAGCGAAACGAGGCAAAGGAGGGTGAAAGAGAGCGAAATGAGACGAAGGAGGGTGAAAGAGAGCGAAACGAGTCGAAGGAGGGTTAAAGAGAGTGAAACGAGATGAAGTAGGGTGAAAGAGAGCGAAACCAGACGATGGAGGGTGAAAGAGGGCAAAACGAGACAAAGGAGGGTGAAAGAGAGCGAAACGGGGCGAAGGAGGGTGAAAGAGAGCGAAACGAGACGAAGGAGGGTGAAAGAGAGCGAAACGAGGCGAAGGAGGGTGAAAGAGAGCGAAACGAGACGCGAAGTACGGTGAAAGAGTGCGAAATGAGGCTACGGAGGGTGAAAGAGAGCGAAACGAGACAAAGGAGGTTGAAAGAGAGCGAAACGAGACGAAGGCGGGTTAAAGAGTGTGAAACGATGTGAATGAGGGTTAAAGAGAGTGAAACGAGACGAAGGAGGGGAAAAGAGAGTGAAACAAGACAAAGGAGGGTTAAAGAGAGTGAACCGAGATGAAGGAGGGTTAAAGAGAGTGAAACGAGATGAAGGAGGGTGAAAGAGAGTGAAACGAGACGAAGGACGGTGAAAGAGAGTGAAACGAGACGAACGAGGGTGAAAGAGAGCAAAACGAGATGAAGGAGGGTGAAAGAGAGCGAAACGAGGCGAAGGAGGGTGAAAGAGAACGAAACGAGACGAAGGAGGGTGAAAGAAAGCGAAACGAGTCGAAGGATGGTGAAAGAGAGCAAAACGAGATGAAGGAGGGTGAAAGAATGCGAAACGAGGCAAAGGAGGGTAAAAGAGGGCGAAACGAGGCCAAGGAGGGTGAAAGAGAGCGAAACGAAACGAAGGAGGGTGAAAGAGAGCGAAAAGAGTTGAAGGATGGTGAAAGAGAGCGAAACGAGATGAAGGAGGGTGAAAGAGAGCGAAACGAGGCGAAGGAGGGTGAAAGAGAGCGAAACGAGACGAAGGAGGGTGAAAGAGAGCGAAACGAGGCAAAGGAGGGTGAAAGAGAGCGAAATGAGACGAAGGAGGGTGAAAGAGAGCGAAACGAGTCGAAGGAGGGTTAAAGAGAGTGAAACGAGATGAAGTAGGGTGAAAGAGAGCGAAACCAGACGATGGAGGGTGAAAGAGGGCAAAACGAGACAAAGGAGGGTGAAAGAGAGCGAAACGGGGCGAAGGAGGGTGAAAGAGAGCGAAACGAGACGAAGGAGGGTGAAAGAGAGCGAAACGAGGCGAAGGAGGGTGAAAGAGAGCGAAACGAGACGCGAAGTACGGTGAAAGAGTGCGAAATGAGGCTACGGAGGGTGAAAGAGAGCGAAACGAGACAAAGGAGGTTGAAAGAGAGCGAAACGAGACGAAGGCGGGTTAAAGAGTGTGAAACGATGTGAATGAGGGTTAAAGAGAGTGAAACGAGACGAAGGAGGGGAAAAGAGAGTGAAACAAGACAAAGGAGGGTTAAAGAGAGTGAACCGAGATGAAGGAGGGTTAAAGAGAGTGAAACGAGATGAAGGAGGGTGAAAGAGAGTGAAACGAGACGAAGGACGGTGAAAGAGAGTGAAACGAGACGAACGAGGGTGAAAGAGAGCAAAACGAGATGAAGGAGGGTGAAAGAGAGCGAAACGAGGCGAAGGAGGGTGAAAGAGAACGAAACGAGACGAAGGAGGGTGAAAGAAAGCGAAACGAGTCGAAGGATGGTGAAAGAGAGCAAAACGAGATGAAGGAGGGTGAAAGAATGCGAAACGAGGCAAAGGAGGGTAAAAGAGGGCGAAACGAGGCCAAGGAGGGTGAAAGAGAGCGAAACGAAACGAAGGAGGGTGAAAGAGAGCGAAAAGAGTTGAAGGATGGTGAAAGAGAGCGAAACGAGATGAAGGAGGGTGAAAGAGAGCGAAACGAGACGAAGCAGGGTGAAAAAGAGTGAAACGAGACGAAGGTGGGTGAAAGAGGGCGAAACGAGACGAAGGAGGGTTAAAGAGAGCGAAACGAGGCAAAGGAGGGTAAAAGAGGGCGAAACGAGACGAAAGAGGGTGAAAGAGAGCGAAACCAGACGAAGGAGGGTAAAAGAGGGCAAAACGAGACAAAGGAGGGTGAAAGAGAGCGAAACGAGGCGAAGGAGGGTGAAAGAGAGCGAAACGAGACGAAGGAGGATTAAAGAGAGTGGAACGAGATGAAGGCGGGTGAAAGAGAGTGAAACGAGATGAGTGAGGGCGAAAGAGAGGGAAACGAGACGAAGGAGGTGAAAGAGGGCAAAACGAGACAAAGGAGGGTGAAAGAGAGCGAAACGAGGCGAAGGAGGGTGAAAGAGAGCGAAACGAGACGAAGGAGGGTGAAAGAGAGCGAAACGAGGCAAAGGAGGGTGAAAGAGAGCGAAACGAGATGAAGGAGGGTGAAAGAGAGCGAAACGAGTCGAAGGAGGGTTAAAGAGAGTGAAACGAGATGAAGTAGGGTGAAAGAGAGCGAAACCAGACGATGGAGGGTGAAAGAGGGCAAAACGAGACAAAGGAGGGTGAAAGAGAGCGAAATGAGACGAATGAGGGTGAAAGAGAGCGAAACGAGACGAAGGAGGGTGAAAGAGAGCGAAATGAGGCGAAGGAGGGTGAAAGAGAGCGAAACGAGACGCGAAGTACGGTGAAAGAGTGCGAAATGAGGCTACGGAGGGTGAAAGAGAGCGAAACGAGACGAAGTAGGTGAAAGAGAGCGAAACGGGACAAAGGAGGTTGAAAGAGAGCGAAACGAGACGAAGGTGGGTGAAAGAGGGCAAAATGAGACGAAGGAGGGTGAAAGAGAGCAAAACGAGGCAAAGGAGGGTAAAAGAGGGCGAAACGAGACGAACGAGGGTGAAAGAGAGCGAAACAAGACGAAGGAGGGAGAAAGAGAGTGAAACGAGACGAAGGAGGGTGAAAGAGAGCGAAACGAGGCAAAGGAGTGTAAAAGAGGGCGAAACGAGATGAAAGAGGGTGAAAGAGAGCGAAACCAGACGAAGGAGGGTGAAAGAGGGCAAAACGAGACAAAGGAGGGTGAAAGAGAGCGAAATGAGACGAATGAGGGTGAAAGAGAGCGAAACGAGACGAAGGAGGGTGAAAGAGAGCGAAATGAGGCGAAGGAGGGTGAAAGAGAGCGAAACGAGACGCGAAGTACGGTGAAAGAGTGCGAAATGAGGCTACGGAGGGTGAAAGAGAGCGAAACGAGACGAAGTAGGTGAAAGAGAGCGAAACGGGACAAAGGAGGTTGAAAGAGAGCGAAACGAGACGAAGGTGGGTGAAAGAGGGCAAAACGAGACGAAAGAGGGTGAAAGAGAGCAAAACGAGGCAAAGGAGGGTAAAAGAGGGCGAAACGAGACGAAAGAGGGTGAAAGAGAGCGAAACAAGACGAAGGAGGGAGAAAGAGAGTGAAACGAGACGAAGGAGGGTGAAAGAGAGCGAAACGAGGCAAAGGAGTGTAAAAGAGGGCGAAACGAGATGAAAGAGGGTGAAAGAGAGCGAAACCAGACGAAGGAGGGTGAAAGAGGACGAAACGAGACAAAGGAGGGTGAAAGAGAGCGAAACGAGGCGAAGGAGGGTGAAAGAGAGCGAAACGAGACGAAGGAGGGTGAAAGAGGGCAAAACAAGACAAAGGAGGGTGAAAGAGGGCGAAACGAAACGAAGGAGGGTGATATAGAGCGAAACGAGACCAAGTAGGTGAAAGAGAGTGAAACGGGACAAAGGAGGTTCAAAGAGAGCGAAACGAGACGACGGAGGGTGAAAGAGAGCAAAACGAGACGAAGGAGGGTGAAAGAGAGCGAAACAAGACGAAGGATGGTGAAAGAGAGCGAAGCGAGACGAAGGAGGGTGAAAGAGAGCGAACCGAGTCGAAGGAGCGTGAAAGAGGGCGAAACGAGGCGAAGGAGGGTAAAAGAGGGCGAAACGAGACGAACGAGGGCCACAGAGAGGGAAACGAGACGAATGAGGGCTACAGAGAGGGAACCAAAACGAGTGAGGGCGAAAGAGAGGGAAACGAGACGAGTGAGGGCTTCAGAGAGGGAAACGAGACGAGAGAGGGCGAAAGAGAGGGAAACGAGATGAGTGAGGGCGAAAGAGAGGGAAACGAGACGAAGGAGGTGAAAGAGGGCAAAACGAGACAAAGGAGGGTGAAAGAGAGCGAAACGAGGCGAAGGAGGGTGAAAGAGAGCGAAACGAGACGAAGGAGGGTGAAAGAGAGTGAAACGAGGCAAAGGAGGGTGAAAGAGAGCGAAACGAGACGAAGGAGGGTGAAAGAGAGCGAAACGAGTCGAAGGAGGGTTAAAGAGAGTGAAACGAGATGAAGTAGGGTGAAAGAGAGCGAAACCAGACGATGGAGGGTGAAAGAGGGCAAAACGAGACAAAGGAGGGTGAAAGAGAGCGAAACGAGGCGAAGGAGGGTGAAAGAGAGCGAAACGAGACGAAGGAGGGTGAAAGAGAGCGAAACGAGGCGAAGGAGCGTGAAAGAGAGCGAAACGAGACGCGAAGTACGGTGAAAGAGTGCGAAATGAGGCTACGGAGGGTGAAAGAGAGCGAAACGAGACAAAGGAGGTTGAAAGAGAGCGAAACGAGACGAAGGCGGGTTAAAGAGTGTGAAACGATGTGAATGAGGGTTAAAGAGAGTGAAACGAGACGAAGGAGGGGAAAAGAGAGTGAAACAAGACAAAGGAGGGTTAAAGAGAGTGAACCGAGATGAAGGAGGGTTAAAGAGAGTGAAACGAGATGAAGGAGGGTGAAAGAGAGTGAAACGAGACGAAGGACGGTGAAAGAGAGTGAAACGAGACGAACGAGGGTGAAAGAGAGCAAAACGAGATGAAGGAGGGTGAAAGAGAGCGAAACGAGGCGAAGGAGGGTGAAAGAGAACGAAACGAGACGAAGGAGGGTGAAAGAAAGCGAAACGAGTCGAAGGATGGTGAAAGAGAGCAAAACGAGATGAAGGAGGGTGAAAGAATGCGAAACGAGGCAAAGGAGGGTAAAAGATGGCGAAACGAGGCGAAGGAGGGTGAAAGAGGGCAAAACGAGACGAAGGAGGGTGAAAGAAAGCGAAACGAGTCGAAGGATGGTGAAAGAGAGCAAAACGAGATGAAGGAGGGTGAAAGAATGCGAAACGAGGCAAAGGAGGGTGAAAGAGAGCGAAACGAGTCGAAGGAGGGTTAAAGAGAGTGAAACGAGATGAAGTAGGGTGAAAGAGAGCGAAACCAGACGATGGAGGGTGAAAGAGGGCAAAACGAGACAAAGGAGGGTGAAAGAGAGCGAAATGAGACGACTGAGGGTGAAAGAGAGCGAAACGAGACGAAGGAGGGTGAAAGAGAGCGAAATGAGGCGAAGGAGGGTGAAAGAGAGTGAAACGAGACGCGAAGTACGGTGAAAGAGTGCGAAATGAGGCTACGGAGGGTGAAAGAGAGCGAAACGAGACGAAGTAGGTGAAAGAGAGCGAAACGGGACAAAGGAGGTTGAAAGAGAGCGAAACGAGACGAAGGTGGGTGAAAGAGGGCAAAATGAGACGAAGGAGGGTGAAAGAGAGCAAAACGAGGCAAAGGAGGGTAAAAGAGGGCGAAACGAGACGAAAGAGGGTGAAAGAGAGCGAAACAAGACGAAGGAGGGAGAAAGAGAGTGAAACGAGACGAAGGAGGGTGAAAGAGAGCGAAACGAGGCAAAGGAGTGTAAAAGAGGGCGAAACGAGATGAAAGAGGGTGAAAGAGAGCGAAACCAGACGAAGGAGGGTGAAAGAGGACGAAACGAGACAAAGGAGGGTGAAAGAGAGCGAAACGAGGCGAAGGAGGGTGAAAGAGAGCGAAACGAGACGAAGGAGGGTGAAAGAGGGCAAAACAAGACAAAGGAGGGTGAAAGAGGGCGAAACGAAACGAAGGAGGGTGATATAGAGCGAAACGAGACCAAGTAGGTGAAAGAGAGTGAAACGGGACAAAGGAGGTTCAAAGAGAGCGAAACGAGACGACGGAGGGTGAAAGAGAGCAAAACGAGACGAAGGAGGGTGAAAGAGAGCGAAACAAGACGAAGGGTGGTGAAAGAGAGCGAAGCGAGACGAAGGAGGGTGAAAGAGGGCGAACCGAGTCGAAGGAGCGTGAAAGAGGGCGAAACGAGGAGAAGGAGGGTAAAAGAGGGCGAAACGAGACGAACGAGGGCCACAGAGAGGGAAACGAGACGAATGAGGGCTACAGAGAGGGAACCAAAACGAGTGAGGGCGAAAGAGAGGGAAACGAGACGAGTGAGGGCTACAGAGAGGGAAACGAGACGAGAGAGGGCGAAAGAGAGGGAAACGAGATGAGTGAGGGCGAAAGAGAGGGAAACGAGACGAAGGAGGTGAAAGAGGGCAAAACGAGACAAAGGAGGGTGAAAGAGAGCGAAACGAGGCGAAGGAGGGTGAAAGAGAGCGAAACGAGACGAAGGAGGGTGAAAGAGAGTGAAACGAGGCAAAGGAGGGTGAAAGAGAGCGAAACGAGACGAAGGAGGGTGAAAGAGAGCGAAACGAGTCGAAGGAGGGTTAAAGAGAGTGAAACGAGATGAAGTAGGGTGAAAGAGAGCGAAACCAGACGATGGAGGGTGAAAGAGGGCAAAACGAGACAAAGGAGGGTGAAAGAGAGCGAAACGAGGCGAAGGAGGGTGAAAGAGAGCGAAACGAGACGAAGGAGGGTGAAAGAGAGCGAAACGAGGCGAAGGAGGGTGAAAGAGAGCGAAACGAGACGCGAAGTACGGTGAAAGAGTGCGAAATGAGGCTACGGAGGGTGAAAGAGAGCGAAACGAGACAAAGGAGGTTGAAAGAGAGCGAAACGAGACGAAGGCGGGTTAAAGGGTGTGAAACGATGTGAATGAGGGTTAAAGAGAGTGAAACGAGACGAAGGAGGGGAAAAGAGAGTGAAACAAGACAAAGGAGGGTTAAAGAGAGTGAACCGAGATGAAGGAGGGTTAAAGAGAGTGAAACGAGATGAAGGAGGGTGAAAGAGAGTGAAACGAGATGAAGGACGGTGAAAGAGAGTGAAACGAGACGAACGAGGGTGAAAGAGAGCAAAACGAGATGAAGGAGGGTGAAAGAGAGCGAAACGAGGCGAAGGAGGGTGAAAGAGAACGAAACGAGACGAAGGAGGGTGAAAGAAAGCGAAACGAGTCGAAGGATGGTGAAAGAGAGCAAAACGAGATGAAGGAGGGTGAAAGAATGCGAAACGAGGCAAAGGAGGGTAAAAGAGGGCGAAACGAGGCGAAGGAGGGTGAAAGAGAGCGAAACGAAACGAAGGAGGGTGAAAGAGAGCGAAAAGAGTTGAAGGATGGTGAAAGAGAGCGAAACGAGATGAAGGAGGGTGAAAGAGAGCGAAACGAGACGAAGCAGGGTGAAAAAGAGTGAAACGAGACGAAGGTGGGTGAAAGAGGGCGAAACGAGACGAAGGAGGGTTAAAGAGAGCGAAACGAGGCAAAGGAGGGTAAAAGAGGGCGAAACGAGACGAAAGAGGGTGAAAGAGAGCGAAACCAGACGAAGGAGGGTAAAAGAGGGCAAAACGAGACAAAGGAGGGTGAAAGAGAGCGAAACGAGGCGAAGGAGGGTGAAAGAGAGCGAAACGAGACGAAGGAGGATTAAAGAGAGTGGAACGAGATGAAGGCGGGTGAAAGAGAGTGAAACGAGATGAGTGAGGGCGAAAGAGAGGGAAACGAGACGAAGGAGGTGAAAGAGGGCAAAACGAGACAAAGGAGGGTGAAAGAGAGCGAAACGAGACGAAGGAGGGTGAAAGAGAGCGAAACGAGGCAAAGGAGGGTGAAAGAGAGCGAAACGAGACGAAGGAGGGTGAAAGAGAGCGAAACGAGTCGAAGGAGGGTTAAAGAGAGTGAAACGAGATGAAGTAGGGTGAAAGAGAGCGAAACCAGACGATGGAGGGTGAAAGAGGGCAAAACGAGACAAAGGAGGGTGAAAGAGAGCGAAATGAGGCGAAGGAGGGTGAAAGAGAGCGAAACGAGACGAAGGAGGGTGAAAGAGAGCGAAATGAGGCGAAGGAGGGTGAAAGAGAGCGAAACGAGACGCGAAGTACGGTGAAAGAGTGCGAAATGAGGCTACGGAGGGTGAAAGAGAGCGAAACGAGACGAAGTAGGTGAAAGAGAGCGAAACGGGACAAAGGAGGTTGAAAGAGAGCGAAACGAGACGAAGGTGGGTGAAAGAGGGCAAAATGAGACGAAGGAGGGTGAAAGAGAGCAAAACGAGGCAAAGGAGGGTAAAAGAGGGCGAAACGAGACGAAAGAGGGTGAAAGTGAGCGAAACCAGACGAAGGAGGGTGAAAGAGGGCAAAACGAGACAAAGGAGGGTGAAAGATAGCGAAACGAGACGAAGGAGGGTGAAAGATAGCGAAACAAGACGAAGGAGGGTGAAAGAGAGCGAAACGAGTCGAAGGAGGGTGATAGAGAGCAAAACGAGATGATGCAGGGTGAAAGAGAGCGAAACGAGATGAAGGAGGGTGAAAGAGAGCAAAACGAGGCAAAGGAGGGTAAAAGAGGGCGAAACGAGACGAAAGAGGGTGAAAGTGAGCGAAACCAGACGAAGGAGGGTGAAAGAGGGCAAAACGAGACAAAGGAGGGTGAAAGATAGCGAAACGAGACGAAGGAGGGTGAAAGATAGCGAAACGAGACGAAGGAGGGTGAAAGAGAGCGAAACGAGTCGAAGGAGGGTGATAGAGAGCAAAACGAGATGATGGAGGGTGAAAGAGAGCGAAACGAGATGAAGGAGGGTGAAAGAGAGTGAAACGAGACGAAGGAGAGTTAAAGAGAGTGAAACGAGACGAAGGAGGGTGAAAGAGAGCGAAATGAGGCAAAGGAGGGTAAAAGAGGGCGAAACGAGACGAAAGAGGGTGAAAGAGAGCGAAACCAGACGAAGGAGGGTGAAAGAGGACGAAACGAGACAAAGGAGGGTGAAAGAGAGCGAAACGAGGCGAAGGAGGGCGAAAGAGAGGGAAACGAGACGAGTGAGGGCTACAGAGAGGGAAACGAGACGAGAGAGGGCGAAAGAGAGGGAAACGAGATGAGTGAGGGCGAAAGAGAGGGAAACGAGACGAGTGAGGGCTACAAAGAGCGAAACGAGACAAAGGAGGGTGAAAGATAGCGAAACGAGACGAAGGAGGGTGAAAGATAGCGAAACGAGACGAAGGAGGGTGAAAGAGAGCGAAACGAGTCGAAGGAGGGTGAGAGCAAAACGAGGCGAAGGAGGGTGAAAGTGAGCGAAACGAGATGAAGGGGGGGTGAAAGAGAGCGAAACGAGACGAAGGAGTGTGAAAGAGTGCGAAACGAGACGTAGGAAGGTGAAAGAGGGCGAAGCGAGACGAAGGAGGGTGAAAGAGAGCGAAACGAGACGAAGTAGGGTGAAAGAGTGCGAAATGAGGCTACGGAGGGTGAAAGAGAGCGAAACGAGACGAAGTAGGGTGAAAGAGTGCGAAATGAGGCTACGGAGGGCGAAAGAGAGGGAAACGAGACGAGTGAGGGCTACAGAGAGGGAAACGAGACGAGAGAGGGCGAAAGAGAGGGAAACGAGATGAGTGAGGCGAAAGAGAGGGAAACGAGACGAGTGAGGGCTACAGAGAGGGAAACAAGACGAAGGAGGGTGAAAGAGAGCGAAACCAGACGAAGGAGGGTGAAAGAGGGCAAAACGAGACGAAGGAGGGTGAAAGAGAACGAAACGAGGCAAAGGAGGGTAAAAGAGGGCGAAACGAGACGAAAGAGGGTGAAAGAGAGCGAAACCAGACGAAGGAGGGTGAAAGAGGGCAAAACGAGACAAAGGAGGGTGAAAGAGAGCGAAACGAGACGAAGGAGGGTGAAAGAGAGCGAAACGAGACGAAGGAGGGTGAAAGAGAGCGAAACGAGTCGAAGGAGGGTGAGAGCAAAACGAGACGAAGGAGGGTGAAAGAGAGCGAAACGAGATGAAGGGGGGGTGAAAGAGAGCGAAACGAGACGAAGGAGTGTGAAAGAGTGCGAAACGAGACGAAGGAAGGTGAAAGAGAGCGAAGCGAGACGAAGGAGGGTGAAAGAGAGCGAAACGAGACGAAGTAGGGTGAAAGAGTGTGAAATGAGGCTACGGAGGGTGAAAGAGAGCGAAACGAGACGAAGGAGGGTGAAAGAGAGCGAAACGAGATGAAGGAGGGTGAAAGAGAGCGAAACGAGACGAAGCAGGGTGAAAAAGAGTGAAACGAGACGAAGGTGGGTGAAAGAGGGCGAAACGAGACGAAGGAGGGTTAAAGAGAGCGAAACGAGGCAAAGGAGGGTAAAAGAGGGCGAAACGAGACGAAAGAGGGTGAAAGAGAGCGAAACCAGACGAAGGAGGGTTAAAGAGAGTGAAACGAGACGAAGGAGGGTGAAAGAGAGCGAAACGAGGCAAAGGAGGGTAAAAGAGGGCGAAACGAGACGAAAGAGGGTGAAAGAGAGCGAAACCAGACGAAGGAGGGTGAAAGAGGACGAAACGAGACAAAGGAGGGTGAAAGAGAGCGAAACGAGGCGAAGGAGGGCGAAAGAGAGGGAAACGAGACGAGTGAGGGCTACAGAGAGGGAAACGAGACGAGAGAGGGCGAAAGAGAGGGAAACGAGATGAGTGAGGGCGAAAGAGAGGGAAACGAGACGAGTGAGGGCTACAAAGAGCGAAACGAGACAAAGGAGGGTGAAAGATAGCGAAACGAGACGAAGGAGGGTGAAAGATAGCGAAACGAGACGAAGGAGGGTGAAAGAGAGCGAAACGAGTCGAAGGAGGGTGATAGAGAGCAAAACGAGATGATGGAGGGTGAAAGAGAGCGAAACGAGATGAAGGAGGGTGAAAGAGAGTGAAACGAGACGAAGGAGGGTTAAAGAGAGTGAAACGAGACGATGGAGGGTGAAAGAGAGCGAAACGAGTCGAAGGAGGGTGAGAGCAAAACGAGGCGAAGGAGGGTGAAAGTGAGCGAAACGAGATGAAGGGGGGGTGAAAGAGAGCGAAACGAGACGAAGGAGTGTGAAAGAGTGCGAAACGAGACGTAGGAAGGTGAAAGAGAGCGAAGCGAGACGAAGGAGGGTGAAAGAGAGCGAAACGAGACGAAGTAGGGTGAAAGAGTGCGAAATGAGGCTACGGAGGGTGAAAGAGAGCGAAACGAGACGAAGTAGGGTGAAAGAGTGCGAAATGAGGCTACGGAGGGCGAAAGAGAGGGAAACGAGACGAGTGAGGGCTACAGAGAGGGAAACGAGACGAGAGAGGGCGAAAGAGAGGGAAACGAGATGAGTGAGGCGAAAGAGAGGGAAACGAGACGAGTGAGGGCTACAGAGAGGGAAACAAGACGAAGGAGGGTGAAAGAGAGCGAAACCAGACGAAGGAGGGTGAAAGAGGGCAAAACGAGACGAAGGAGGGTGAAAGAGAACGAAACGAGGCAAAGGAGGGTAAAAGAGGGCGAAACGAGACGAAAGAGGGTGAAAGAGAGCGAAACCAGACGAAGGAGGGTGAAAGAGGGCAAAACGAGACAAAGGAGGGTGAAAGAGAGCGAAACGAGACGAAGGAGGGTGAAAGAGAGCGAAACGAGACGAAGGAGGGTGAAAGAGAGCGAAACGAGTCGAAGGAGGGTGAGAGCAAAACGAGACGAAGGAGGGTGAAAGAGAGCGAAACGAGATGAAGGGGGGGTGAAAGAGAGCGAAACGAGACGAAGGAGTGTGAAAGAGTGCGAAACGAGACGAAGGAAGGTGAAAGAGAGCGAAGCGAGACGAAGGAGGGTGAAAGAGAGCGAAACGAGACGAAGTAGGGTGAAAGAGTGTGAAATGAGGCTACGGAGGGTGAAAGAGAGCGAAACGAGACGAAGGAGGGTGAAAGAGAGCGAAACGAGATGAAGGAGGGTGAAAGAGAGCGAAACGAGACGAAGCAGGGTGAAAAAGAGTGAAACGAGACGAAGGTGGGTGAAAGAGGGCGAAACGAGACGAAGGAGGGTTAAAGAGAGCGAAACGAGGCAAAGGAGGGTAAAAGAGGGCGAAACGAGACGAAAGAGGGTGAAAGAGAGCGAAACCAGACGAAGGAGGGTAAAAGAGGGCAAAACGAGACAAAGGAGGGTGAAAGAGAGCGAAACGAGGCGAAGGAGGGTGAAAGAGAGCGAAACGAGACGAAGGAGGATTAAAGAGAGTGGAACGAGATGAAGGCGGGTGAAAGAGAGTGAAACGAGATGAGTGAGGGCGAAAGAGAGGGAAACGAGACGAAGGAGGTGAAAGAGGGCAAAACGAGACAAAGGAGGGTGAAAGAGAGCGAAACGAGGCGAAGGAGGGTGAAAGAGAGCGAAACGAGACGTAGGAAGGTGAAAGAGAGCGAAGCGAGACGAAGGAGGGTGAAAGAGAGCGAAACGAGACGAAGTAGGGTGAAAGAGTGCGAAATGAGGCTACGGAGGGTGAAAGAGAGCGAAACGAGACGAAGTAGGGTGAAAGAGTGCGAAATGAGGCTACGGAGGGCGAAAGAGAGGGAAACGAGACGAGTGGGGGCTACAGAGAGGGAAACGAGACGAGAGAGGGCGAAAGAGAGGGAAACGAGATGAGTGAGGCGAAAGAGAGGGAAACGAGACGAGTGAGGGCTACAGAGAGGGAAACAAGACGAAGGAGGGTGAAAGAGAGCGAAACCAGACGAAGGAGGGTGAAAGAGGGCAAAACGAGACGAAGGAGGGTGAAAGAGAGCGAAACGAGACGAAGTAGGGTGAAAGAGTGCGAAATGAGGCTACGGAGGGTGAAAGAGAGCGAAACGAGACGAAGTAGGGTGAAAGAGTGCGAAATGAGGCTACGGAGGGCGAAAGAGAGGGAAACGAGACGAGTGAGGGCTACAGAGAGGGAAACGAGACGAGAGAGGGCGAAAGAGAGGGAAACGAGATGAGTGAGGCGAAAGAGAGGGAAACGAGACGAGTGAGGGCTACAGAGAGGGAAACAAGACGAAGGAGGGTGAAAGAGAGCGAAACCAGACGAAGGAGGGTGAAAGAGGGCAAAACGAGACGAAGGAGGGTGAAAGAGAACGAAACGAGGCAAAGGAGGGTAAAAGAGGGCGAAACGAGACGAAAGAGGGTGAAAGAGAGCGAAACCAGACGAAGGAGGGTGAAAGAGGGCAAAACGAGACAAAGGAGGGTGAAAGAGAGCGAAACGAGACGAAGGAGGGTGAAAGAGAGCGAAACGAGACGAAGGAGGGTGAAAGAGAGCGAAACGAGTCGAAGGAGGGTGAGAGCAAAACGAGACGAAGGAGGGTGAAAGAGAGCGAAACGAGATGAAGGGGGGGTGAAAGAGAGCGAAACGAGACGAAGGAGTGTGAAAGAGTGCGAAACGAGACGAAGGAAGGTGAAAGAGAGCGAAGCGAGACGAAGGAGGGTGAAAGAGAGCGAAACGAGACGAAGTAGGGTGAAAGAGTGTGAAATGAGGCTACGGAGGGTGAAAGAGAGCGAAACGAGACGAAGGAGGGTGAAAGAGAGCGAAACGAGGCGAAGGAGGGTGAAAGAGAGCGAAACGAGACGAAGGAGGGTGAAAGAGAGCGAAACGAGTCGAAGGAGGGTGAAAGAGAGCAAAACAAGATGAAGGAGGGTGAAAGAGAGCGAAACGAGTTGAAGGAGGGTGAAAGAGAGTGAAACGAGAGGAAGTAGGGTTACAGAGAGTGAAAGGAGGCGAAGGAGGGTTAAAGAGAGTGGAACGAGACAAAGGCGGGTTAAAGAGAGTGAAACGATGTGAATGAGGGTTAAAGAGAGTGAAACGAGACGAAGGAGGGGAAAAGAGAGTGAAACAAGACGAAGGAGGGTTAAAGAGAGTGAACCGAGACGAAGGAGGGTTAAAGAGAGTGAAACGAGATGAAGGAGGGTGAAAGAGAGTGAACCGAGACGAAGGACGGTAAAAGAGAGTGAAACGATACGAACGAGGGTGAAAGAGAGCGAAACGGGACTAAGTTAGGTGAAAGCGAGCGAAACAAGACGAAGCAGGGAGAAAGAGCGTGAAACGGGGCAAAGGAGGGTAAAAGAGGGCGAAATGAGGCAAAGGAGGGTGAAAGAGAGCGAAACCAGACGAAGGAGGGTGAAAGAGGGCAAAACGAGACAAAGGAGGGTGAAAGAGAGCGAAACGAGGCGAAGGAGGGTGAAAGAGAGCGAAACGAAACGAAGGAGGGTGAAAGAGAGCGAAACGAGTCGAAGGATGGTGAAAGAGAGCGAAACGAGATGAAGGAGGGTGAAAGAGAGCGAAACGAGACGAAGCAGGGTGAAAAAGAGTGAAACGAGGCGAAGGTGGGTGAAAGAGGGCGAAACGAGACGAAGGAGGGTTAAAAAGAGCGAAACGAGGCAAAGGAGGGTAAAAGAGGGCGAAACGAGACGAAAGAGGGTGAAAGAGAGCGAAACCAGACGAAGGAGGGTAAAAGAGGGCAAAAACGAGACAAAGGAGGGTGAAAGACAGCGAAACGAGGCGAAGGAGAGTGAAAGAGAGCGAAACGAGACGAAGGAGGATTAAAGAGAGTGGAACGAGATGAAGGCGGGTGAAGGAGAGTGAAACGAGACGAACGAGGGTGAAAGAGCGAAACGAGACGAAGTTAGGTGAAAGAGAGCGAAACAAGACGAAGGAGGTAGAAAGAGCGCAAAACTAGACGAAGGAGGGTGAAAGAGGGCGAAACGAGTCGAAGGAGGGTGAAAGAGGGCGAAACGAGACGAACGAGGGTGAAAGAGAGCGAAACGAGATGAAGGAGGGTGAAAGAGAGCGAAACGATGCAAAGGAGGGTAAAAGAGGGCGAAACGAGACGAAAGAGGGTGAAAGAGAGCGAAACCAGACGAAGGAGGGTAAAAGAGGGCAAAACGAGACAAAGGAGGGTGAAAGAGAGCGAAACGAGGCGAAGGAGGGTGAAAGAGAGCGAAACGAGACGAAGGAGGATTAAAGAGAGTGGAACGAGATGAAGGCGGGTGAAAGAGAGTGAAACGAGACGAACGAGGGTGAAAGAGCGAAACGAGACGAAGTTAGGTGAAAGAGAGCGAAACAAGAGGAAGGAGGGTGAAAGAGAGCGAAACGAGGCAAAGGAGGGTGAAAGAGAGCGAAACGAGACGAAGGAGGGTGAAAGAGAGCGAAACGAGTCGAAGGAGGGTTAAAGAGAGCGAAACCAGACGATGGAGGGTGAAAGAGGGCAAAACGAGACAAAGGAGGGTGAAAGAGAGCGAAACGAGGCGAAGGAGGGTGAAAGAGAGCGAAACGAGACGAAGGAGGGTGAAAGAGAGCGAAACGAGGCGAAGGAGGGTGAAAGAGAGCGAAACGAGACGCGAAGTACGGTGAAAGAGTGCGAAATGAGGCTACGGAGGGTGAAAGAGAGCGAAACGAGACGAAGTATGTGAAAGAGAGCGAAACGGGACAAAGGAGGTTGAAAGAGAGCGAAACGAGACGAAGGTGGGTGAAAGAGGGCAAAACGAGACGAAGGAGGGGGAAAGAGAGCAAAACGAGACAAAGGAGGGTAAAAGAGGGCGAAACGAGACGAAAGAGGGTGAAAGAGAGCGAAACAAGACGAAGGAGGGAGAAAGAGAGTGAAACGAGACGAAGGAGGGTGAAAGAGAGCGAAACGAGGCAAAGGAGTGTAAAAGAGGGCGAAACGAGATGAAAGAGGGTGAAAGAGAGCGAAACCAGACGAAGGAGGGTGAAAGAGGACGAAACGAGACAAAGGAGGGTGAAAGAGAGCGAAACGAGGCGAAGGAGGGTGAAAGAGAGCGAAACGAGACGAAGGAGGGTGAAAGAGAGCAAAACGAGTCGAAGGAGGGTGAAAGAGAGCAAAACGAGACGAAGGCGGGTTAAAGAGTGTGAAACGATGTGAATGAGGGTTAAAGAGAGTGAAACGAGACAAAGGAGGGTTAAAGAGAGTGAACCGAGATGAAGGAGGGTTAAAGAGAGTGAAACGAGATGAAGGAGGGTGAAAGAGAGTGAAACGAGACGAACGAGGGTGAAAGAGAGCAAAACGAGATGAAGGAGGGTGAAAGAGAGCGAAACGAGGCGAAGGAGGGTGAAAGAGAACGAAACGAGACGAAGGAGGGTGAAAGAAAGCGAAACGAGTCGAAGGATGATGAAAGAGAGCGAAACGAGATGAAGGAGGGTGAAAGAATGCGAAACGAGGCAAAGGAGGGTAAAAGAGGGCGAAACGAGACAAAAGAGGGTGAAAGAGGGCAAAACGAGACAAAGGAGGGTGAAAGAGAGCGAAACGAGGCGAAGGAGGGTGAAAGAGAGCGAAACGAGACGAAGGAGGGTGAAAGAGAGCGAAACGAGGCGCAGGAGGCTGAAAGTGAGCGAAACGAGACGAAGGAGTGTGAAAGAGAGCGAAACGAGTCGAAGGAGGGTTAAAGAGAGTGAAACGAGATGATGGAGGGTGAAAGAGAGCGAAACCAGACGATGGAGGGTGAAAGAGGGCAAAACGAGACAAAGGAGGGTGAAAGAGAGCAAAACGAGGCGAAGGAGGGTGAAAGAGAGCGAAACGAGACGAAGGAGGGTGAAAGAGAGCGAAACGAGGCAAAGGAGGGTGAAAGAGAGTGAAACGAGACGCGAAGTACGGTGAAAGAGTGCGAAATGAGGCTACGGAGGGTGAAAGAGAGCGAAATCAGACGAAGGAGGGTGATTGAGAGCGAAACGAGACGAAGTAGGTGAAAGAGAGCGAAACGGGACAAAGGAGGTTGAAAGAGAGCGAAACGAGACGAAGGTGGGTGAAAGAGGGCGAAACGAGACGAAGGAGGGTGAAAGAGAGCAAAACGAGGCAAAGGAGGGTAAAAGAGGGCGAAACGAGACGAAAGAGGGTGAAAGTGAGCGAAACCAGACGAAGGAGGGTGAAAGAGGGCGAAACGAGACAAAGGAGGGTGAAAGATAGCGAAACGAGACGAAGGAGGGTGAAAAATAGCGAAACGAGACGAAGGAGGGTGAAAGAGAGCGAAACGAGTCGAAGGAGGGTGAAAGAGAGCAAAACGAGATGATGGAGGGTGAAAGAGAGCGAAACGAGATGAAGGAGGGTGAAAGAGAGTGAAACGAGACGAAGGAGGGTTAAAGAGAGTGAAACGAGACGAAGGAGGGTGAAAGAGAGCGAAACGAGGCAAAGGAGGGTAAAAGAGGGCGAAACGAGACGAAAGAGGGTGAAAGAGAGCAAAACCAGACGAAGGAGGGTGAAAGAGGACGAAACGAGACAAAGGAGGGTGAAAGAGAGCGAAACGAGGCGAAGGAGGGCGAAAGAGAGGAAAACGAGACGAGTGAGGGCTACAGACAGGGAAACGAGACGAGAGAGGGCGAAAGAGAGGGAAACGAGATGAGTGAGGGCGAAAGAGAGGGAAACGAGACGAGTGAGGGCTACAGAGAGCGAAACAAGACGAAGGAGGGTGAAAGAGAGCGAAACCAGACGAAGGAGGGTGAAAGGGGGCAAAACGAGACAAAGGAGGGTGAAAGAGAGCGAAACGAGGCGAAGGAGGGTGAAAGAGAGCGAAACGAGACGAAGGAGGGTGAAAGAGAGCGAAACGAGTCGAAGGAGGGTGAGAGCAAAACGAGACGAAGGAGGGTGAAAGAGAGCGAAACGAGATGAAGGGGGGGTGAAAGAGAGCGAAACGAGACGAAGGAGTGTGAAAGAGTGCGAAACGAGACGAAGGAAGGTGAAAGAGAGCGAAGCGAGACGAAGGAGGGTGAAAGAGAGCGAAACGAGACGAAGTAGGGTGAAAGAGTGCGAAATGAGGCTACGGAGGGTGAAAGAGAGCGAAACGAGACGAAGGAGGGTGAAAGAGAGCGAAACGAGGCGAAGGAGGGTGAAAGCGAGCGAAACGAGACGAAGGAGGGTGAAAGAGAGCGAAACGAGTCGAAGGAGGGTGAAAGAGAGCAAAACAAGATGAAGGAGGGTGAAAGAGAGCAAAACGAGACGAAGGAGGGTGAAAGAGAGTGAAACGAGAGGAAGTAGGGTTAAAGAGAGTGAAAGGAGGCGAAGGAGGGTTAAAGAGAGTGGAACGAGACGAAGGCGGGTTAAAGAGAGTGAAACGATGTGAATGAGGGTTAAAGAGAGTGAAACGAGACGAAGGAGGGTGAAAGAGAGCAAAACGAGATGAAGGAGGGTGAAAGAGAGCGAAACGAGGCGAAGGAGGGTGAAAGAGAACGAAACGAGACGAAGGAGGGTGAAAGAAAGCGAAACGAGTCGAAGGATGGTGAAAGAGAGCGAAACGAGATGAAGGAGGGTGAAAGAATGCGAAACGAGGCAAAGGAGGGTAAAAGAGGGCGAAACGAGACAAAAGAGGGTGAAAGAGGGCAAAACGAGACAAAGGAGGGTGAAAGAGAGCGAAAAGAGGCGAAGGAGGGTGAAAGAGAGCGAAACGAGACGAAGGAGGGTGAAAGAGAGCGAAACGAGGCGCAGGAGGGTGAAAGTGAGCGACACGAGACGAAGGAGTGTGAAAGAGAGCGAAACGAGTCGAAGGAGGGTTAAAGAGAGTGAAACGAGATGATGGAGGGTGAAAGAGAGCGAAACCAGACGATGGAGGGTGAAAGAGGGCAAAACGAGACAAAGGAGGGTGAAAGAGAGCAAAACGAGGCGAAGGAGGGTGAAAGAGAGCGAAACGAGACGAAGGAGGGTGAAAGAGAGCGAAACGAGGCAAAGGAGGGTGAAAGAGAGTGAAACGAGACGCGAAGTACGGTGAAAGAGTGCGAAATGAGGCTACGGAGTGTGAAAGAGAGCGAAATCAGACGAAGGAGGGTGATTGAGAGCGAAACGAGACGAAGTAGGTGAAAGAGAGCGAAACGGGACAAAGGAGGTTGAAAGAGAGCGAAACGAGACGAAGGTGGGTGAAAGAGGGCAAAACGAGACGAAGGAGGGTGAAAGAGAGCAAAACGAGGCAAAGGAGGGTAAAAGAGGGTGAAACGAGACGAAAGAGGGTGAAAGTGAGTGAAACCAGACGAAGGAGGGTGAAAGAGGGCAAAACGAGACAAAGGAGGGTGAAAGATAGCGAAACGAGACGAAGGAGGGTGAAAAATAGCGAAACGAGACGAAGGAGGGTGAAAGAGAGCGAAACGAGTCGAAGGAGGGTGAAAGAGAGCAAAACGAGATGATGGAGGGTGAAAGAGAGCGAAACGAGATGAAGGAGGGTGAAAGAGAGTGAAACGAGACGAAGGAGGGTTAAAGAGAGTGAAACGAGACGAAGGAGGGTGAAAGAGAGCGAAACGAGGCAAAGGAGGGTAAAAGAGGGCGAAACGAGACGAAAGAGGGTGAAAGAGAGCAAAACCAGACGAAGGAGGGTGAAAGAGGACGAAACGAGACAAAGGAGGGTGAAAGAGAGCGAAACGAGGCGAAGGAGGGCGAAAGAGAGGGAAACGAGACGAGTGAGGGCTACAGAGAGGGAAACGAGATGAGAGAGGGCGAAAGAGAGGGAAACGAGATGAGTGAGGGCGAAAGAGAGGGAAACGAGACGAGTGAGGGCTACAGAGAGCGAAACAAGACGAAGGAGGGTGAAAGAGAGCGAAACCAGACGAAGAAGTGTGAAAGGGGGCAAAACGAGACAAAGGAGGGTGAAAGAGAGCGAAACGAGGCGAAGGAGGGTGAAAGAGAGCGAAACGAGACGAAGGAGGGTGAAAGAGAGCGAAACGAGTCGAAGGAGGGTGAGAGCAAAACGAGACGAAGGAGGGTGAAAGAGAGCGAAACGAGATGAAGGGGGGGTGAAAGAGAGCGAAACGAGACGAAGGAGTGTGAAAGAGTGCGAAACGAGACGAAGGAAGGTGAAAGAGAGCGAAGCGAGACGAAGGAGGGTGAAAGAGAGCGAAACGAGACGAAGTAGGGTGAAAGAGTGCGAAATGAGGCTACGGAGGGTGAAAGAGAGCGAAACGAGACGAAGGAGGGTGAAAGAGAGCGAAACGAGGCGAAGGAGGGTGAAAGCGAGCGAAACGAGACGAAGGAGGGTGAAAGAGAGCGAAACGAGTCGAAGGAGGGTGAAAGAGAGCAAAACAAGATGAAGGAGGGTGAAAGAGAGCAAAACGAGATGAAGGAGGGTGAAAGAGAGTGAAACGAGACGAACAAGGGTGAAAGAGAGCGAAACGAGATGAAGGAGGGTGAAAGAGAGCGAAACGATGCAAAGGAGGGTAAAAGAGGGCGAAACGAGACGAAAGAGGGTGAAAGAGCGAAACGAGACGAAGTTAGGTGAAAGAGAGCGAAACAAGACGAAGGAGGTAGAAAGAGCGCAAAACGAGACGAAGGAGGGTGAAAGAGGGCGAAACGAGTCGAAGTAGGGTGAAAGAGGGCGAAACGAGACGAACGAGGGTGAAAGAGAGTGAAACGAGACGAACGAGGGTGTAAGAGAGCGAAACGGGACGAAGTTAGGTGAAAGAGAGCGAAACAAGACGAAGCAGGGAGAAAGAGCGTGAAACGGGGCAAAGGAGGGTAAAAGAGGGCGAAATGAGGCAAAGGAGGGTGAAAGAGAGCGAAACCAGACGAAGGAGGGTGAAAGAGGGCAAAACGAGACAAAGGAGGGTGAAAGAGAGTGAAACGAGGCGAAGGAGGGTGAAAGAGAGCGAAACGAAACGAAGGAGGGTGAAAGAGAGCGAAACGAGTCGAAGGATGGTGAAAGAGAGCGAAACGAGATGAAGGAGGGTGAAAGAGAGCGAAACGAGACGAAGCAGGGTGAAAAAGAGTGAAACGAGACGAAGGTGGGTGAAAGAGGGCAAAACGAGACGAAGTAGGGTTAAAGAGAGCGAAACGAGGCAAAGGAGGGTAAAAGAGGGCGAAACGAGACGAAAGAGGGTGAAAGAGAGCGAAACCAGACGAAGGAGGGTAAAAGAGGGCAAAACGAGACAAAGGAGGGTGAAAGAGAGCGAAACGAGGCGAAGGAAGGTGAAAGAGAGCGAAACGAGACGAAGGAGGATTAAAGAGAGTGGAACGAGATGAAGGCGGGTGAAAGAGAGTGAAACGAGACGAACGAGGGTGAAAGAGCGAAACGAGACGAAGTTAGGTGAAAGAGAGCGAAACAAGACGAAGGAGGTAGAAAGAGCGCAAAACGAGACGAAGGAGGGTGAAAGAGGGCGAAACGAGTCGAAGGAGGGTGAAAGAGGGCGAAACGAGACGAACGAGGGTGAAAGAGAGCGAAACGAGATGAAGGAGGGTGAAAGAGAGCGAAACGATGCAAAGGAGGGTAAAAGAGGGCGAAACGAGACGAAAGAGGGTGAAAGAGAGCGAAACCAGACGAAGGAGGGTGAAAGAGGGCAAAACAAGACAAAGGAGGGTGAAAGAGGGCAAAACGAAACGAAGGAGGGTGATTGAGAGCGAAACGAGACCAAGTAGGTGAAAGAGAGTGAAACGGGACAAAGGAGGTTCAAAGAGAGCGAAACGAGACGACGGAGGGTGAAAGAGAGCAAAACGAGACGAAGGAGGGTGAAAGAGAGCGAAACAAGACGAAGGATGGTGAAAGAGAGCGAAGCGAGACGAAGGAGGGTGAAAGAGAGCGAAACGAGACGAAGGAGGGTGAAAGAGAGCGAAACGAGTCGAAGGAGGGTGAAAGAGGGCGAAACGAGGCGAAGGAGGGTAAAAGAGGGCGAAACGAGACGAACGAGGGCCACAGAGAGGGAAACGAGACGAATGAGGGCTATAGAGAGGGAACCAAGACGAGTGAGGGCGAAAGAGAGGGAAACGAGACGAGTGAGGGCTACAGAGAGGGAAATGAGACGAGAGAGGGCGAAAGAGAGGGAAACGAGATGAGTGAGGGCGAAAGAGAGGGAAACGAGACGAAGGAGGTGAAAAGAGAGTGAAACAAGACGAAGGAGGGTTAAAGAGAGTGAACCGAGACGAAGGAGGGTTAAAGTGAGTGAAACGAGATGAAGGAGGATGAAAGAGAGTGAAACGAGACGAATTACGGTGAAAGAGAGTGAAACGAGACGAACGAGGGTGAAAGAGAGCGAAACGAGACGAAGTTAGGTGAAAGAGAGTGAAACGAGACGAAGGAGGGTTAAAGAGAGTGAAATGAGACGAAGGAGGGTTAAAGAGAGTGGAACGAGACGAAGGCGGGTTAAAGAGAGTGAAACGATGTGAATGAGGGTTAAAGAGAGTGAAACGAGACGAAGGAGGGGAAAAGAGAGTGAAACAAGACGAAGGAGGGTTAAAGAGAGTGAACCGAGATGAAGGAGGGTTTAAAGAGAGTGAAACGAGATGAAGGAGGGTGAAAGAGAGTGAAACGAGACCAAGGACGGTGAAAAAGAGTGAAACGAGACGAACGAGGGTGAAAGAGAACGAAACGAGATGAAGGAGGGTGAAAGAGGGCGAAACGAGGCGAATGAGGGTAAAAGAGGGCGAAACGAGACGAACGAGGGCCACAGAAGGGAAACGAGATGACTGAGGGCCACAGAGATGCAAACGAGACCAATGAGGGCCACAGGCTGGGAAACGAGACGAATGAGGGCCACAGAGAGGGAAACGAGACGAATGAAGGCCACAGAGAGGGAAACAAGACGAATGAGGGCCACAGAGAGGGAAACAAGACGAATGAGGGCCAGAGAGAGGCAAACAAGACGAATGAGGACCACAGAGAGGGAAACGAGACGAATGAGGGCCACAGAGAGGCAAACGAGACGAATGAGGGCTACAGAGAGGGAACCAAGACGAGTGAGGGCGAAAGAGAGGGAAACGAGACGAGTGAGGGCTACAGAGAGGGAAACGAGACGAGAGAGGGCGAAAGAGAGGGAAACAAGATGAGTGAGGGCGAAAGAGAGGGAAACGAGACGAGTGAGGGCTACAGAGAGGGAAACGAGACGAGTGAGGGCGAAAGAGAGGGAAACGAGACGTGTGAGGGCGAAAGAGAGCGAAACAAGACAAAGGAGGGTGAAAGAGGGCGAAACGAGACGAAGGAGGGTGAAAGAGAGCGAAATGAGACGAAGTACGGTGAAAGAGTGCGAAATGAGGCTACGGAGGGTGAAAGAGAGCGAAATGAGACGAAGGAGGGTGATTGAGAGCGAAACGAGACGAAGTAGGTAAAAGAGAGCGAAACGGGACAAGGGAGGTTGAAAGAGAGCGAAACGAGACGAAGGAGGGTGAAAGAGAGCGAAACGAGGCGAAGGAGGGTGAAAGAGAGCGAAACGAGACGAAGTACGGTGAAAGAGTGCGAAATGAGGCTACGGAGGGTGAAAGAGAGCGAAACGAGACGAAGGAGGGTGAAAGAGAGCGAAACGAGACGAAGGAGGGTGAAAGAGAGCGAAACAAGTCGAAGGATGGTGAAAGAGAGCGAAACGAGATGAAGGAGGGTGAAAGAGAGCGAAACGAGATGAAGCAGGGTGAAAGAGAGTGAAACGAGACGAAGCAGGGTGAAAGAGAGCGAAACGAGACGAAGGTGGGTGAAAGACGGCGAAACAAGACGAAGAAGGGTGAAAGAGAGCGAAACGAGGCAAAGGAGGGTAAAAGAGGGCGAAACGAGACGAAGGAGGGTGATTGAGAGCGAAACGAGACGAAGTAGGTGAAAGAGAGCGAAACGGGACAAAGGAGGTTGAAAGAGAGCGAAACGAGACGAAGGAGGGTGAAAGAGGGCAAAACCAGACGAAAGAGGGTGAAAGAGAGCGAAACCAGACGAAGGAGGGTGAAAGAGGGCAAAACGAGACGAAGGAGGGTGAAAGAGAGCGAAACAAGTCGAAGGATGGTGAAAGAGAGCGAAACGAGATGAAGCAGGGTGAAAGAGAGTAAAACGAGACGAAGCAGGGTGAAAGAGAGCGAAACGAGACGAAGGTGGGTGAAAGACGGCGAAACAAGATGAAGAAGGGTGAAAGAGCGAAACGAGGCAAAGGAGGGTAAAAGAGGGCGAAACGAGACGAAGGAGGGTGATTGAGAGCGAAACGAGACGAAGTAGGTGAAAGAGAGCGAAACGGGACAAAGGAGGTTGAAAGAGAGCGAAACGAGACGAAGGAGGGTGAAAGAGGGCAAAACCAGACGAAAGAGGGTGAAAGAGAGCGAAACCAGACGAAGGAGGGTGAAAGAGGGCAAAACGAGACAAAGGAGGGTGAAAGAGAGCGAAACGAGACGAAGTACGGTGAAAGAGTGCGAAATGAGGCTACGGAGGGTGAAAGAGAGCGAAATGAGACGAAGGAGGGTGATTGAGAGCGAAACGAGACGAAGGAGGGAGAAAGAGTGCGAAACGAGGCAAAGGAGGGTAAAAGAGGGCGAAACGAGGCAAAGGAGGGTAAAAGAGGGCGAAACGAGACGAAAGAGGGTGAAAGAGTGCGAAACCAGGCGAAGGAGGGTGAAAGAGGGCAAAACGAGACAAAGGAGGGTGAAAGAGAGCGAAACGAGGCGAAGGAGGGTGAAAGAGAGCGAAACGAGACGAAGGAGGGTGAAAGAGAGCGAAACGAGACGAAGCAGGGTGAAAGAGAGTGAAACGAGTCGAAGGATGGTGAAAGAGAGCGAAACGAGATGAAGGAGGGTGAAAGAGAGCAAAACGAGACGAAGCAGGGTGAAAGAGAGTGAAACATGACGAAGGTGGGTGAAAGAGGGCGAAACGAGACGAAGGAGGGTGAAAGAGAGCGAAACGAGGCAAAGGAGGGTGAAAGAGAGCGAAACGAGACGAAGGAGAGTGAAAGAGAGCGAAACGAGGCGAAGGAAGGTGAAAGAGAGCGAAACGAGACGCAAAGTACGGTGAAAGAGTGCGAAATGAGGCTACGGAGGGTGAATGAGAGCAAAATGAGACGAAGGAGGGTGAATGAGAGCGAAAGGAGACGAAGTAGGTGAAAGAGAGTGAAACGGGACAAAGGAGGTTGAAACAGAGCGAAACGAGACGAAGGTGGGTGAAAGAGGGCGAAACGAGACGAAGGAGGGTGAAAGAGAGCGAAACGAGGCAAAGGAGGGTAAAAGAGGGCGAAACGAGACGAAAGAGGGTGAAAGTGAGCGAAACCAGACGAAGGAGGGTGAAAGAGGGCAAAACGAGACAAAGGAGGGTGAAAGAGAGCGAAACGAGGCGAAGGAGGGTGAAAGAGAGCGAAACGAGACGAAGGAGTGTGAAAGAGAGCGAATCGAGTCGAAGGAGAGTGAAAGAGAGCAAAACGAGATGAAGGAGGGTGAAAGAGAGCGAAACGAGATGAAGGAGGGTGAAAGAGAGTGAAACGAGACGAAGGTGGGTTAAAGAGAGTGAAACGAGACGAAGGAGGGTTAAAGAGAGTGGAACGAGACGAAGGCGGGTCAAAGAGAGTGAAACGATGTGAATGAGGGTTAAAGAGAGTGAAACGAGACGAAGGAGGGGAAAAGAGAGTGAAACAAGACGAAGCAGGGTGAAAGAGAGTGAAACGAGACAAAGCAGGGTGAAAGAGAGCGAAACGAGACGAAGGTGGGTGAAAGAGGGCGAAACGAGACGAAGGAGGGTGAAAGAGAGCGAAACGAGGCAAAGGAGGGTAAAAGAGGGCGAAACGAGGCAAAGGAGGGTAAAAGAGGGCGAAACGAGACAAAGGAGGGTAAAAGAGGGCGAAACGAGACGAAAGAGGGTGAAAGAGTGCGAAACCAGATGAAGGAGGGTGAAAGAGGGCAAAACGAGACAAAGGAGGGTGAAAGAGAGCGAAACGAGGCGAAGGAGGGTGAAAGAGAGCGAAACGACATGAAGGAGGGTGAAAGAGAGCGAAACGAGACGAAGCAGGGTGAAAGAGAGTGAAACGAGTCGAAGGATGGTGAAAGAGAGCGAAACAAGATCAAGGAGGGTGAAAGAGAGCGAAACAAGACGAAGCAGGGTGAAAGAGAGTGAAACGAGACGAAGGTGGGTGAAAGAGGGCGAAACAAGACGAAGGAGGGTGAAAGAGAGCGAAACGAGGCAAAGGAGGGTGAAAGAGAGCGAAACGAGACGAAGGAGAGTGAAAGAGAGCGAAACGAGACGAAGGTGGGTGAAAGAGGGCGAAACGAGACGAAGGAGGGTGAAAGAGAGCGAAACGAGGCAAAGGAGCGTAAAAGAGGGCGAAACGAGACGAAAGAGGGTGAAAGTGAGCGAAACCAGACGAAGGAGGGTGAAAGAGGGCAAATCGAGACAAAGGAGGGTCAAAGAGAGCGAAACGACGCGAAGGAGGGTGAAACAGAGCGAAACGAGACGAAGGAGTGTGAAAGAGAGCGAATCGAGTCGAAGGAGAGTGAAAGAGAGCAAAACGAGATGAAGGAGGGTGAAAGAGAGCGAAACGAGATGAAGGAGGGTGAAAGAGAGTGAAACGAGACGAAGGAGGGTTAAAGAGAGTGAAACGAGACGAAGGAGGGTTAAAGAGAGCGAATCGAGTCGAAGGAGAGTGAAAGAGAGCAAAACGAGATGAAGGAGGGTGAAAGAGAGCGAAACGAGATGAAGGAGGGTGAAAGAGAGTGAAACGAGACGAAGGAGGGTTAAAGAGAGTGGAACGAGACGAAGGCGGGTTAAAGAGAGTGAAACGATGTGAATGAGGGTTAAAGAGAGTGAAACGAGACGAAGGAGGGGAAAAGAGAGTGAAACAAGACGAAGCAGGGTGAAAGAGAGTGAAACGAGACAAAGCAGGGTGAAAGAGAGCGAAACGAGACGAAGGAGGGTGAAAGAGGGCGAAACGAGACGAAGGAGGGTGAAAGAGAGCGAAACGAGGCAAAGGAGGGTAAAAGAGGGCGAAACGAGGCAAAGGAGGGTAAAAGAGGGCGAAACGAGGCAAAGGAGGGTAAAAGAGGGCGAAACGAGACGAAAGAGGGTGAAAGAGTGCGAAACCAGACGAAGGAGGGTGAAAGAGGGCAAAACGAGACAAAGGAGGGTGAAAGAGAGCGAAACGAGGCGAAGGAGGGTGGAAGAGAGCGAAACGAGACGAAGGAGGGTGAAAGAGAGCGAAACGAGTCGAAGGATGGTGAAAGAGAGCGAAACGAGATCAAGGAGGGTGAAAGAGAGCGAAACGAGACGAAGCAGGGTGAAAGAGAGTGAAACGAGACGAAGGTGGGTGAAAGAGGGCGAAACAAGACGATGGAGGGTGAAAGAGAGCGAAACGAGGCAAAGGAGGGTGAAAGAGAGCGAAACGAGACGAAGGAGAGTGAAAGAGAGCGAAACGAGGCGAAGGAGGGTGAAAGAGAGCGAAACGAGACGCGAAGTACGGTGAAAGAGTGCGAAATGAGGCTACGGAGGGTGAATGAGAGCAAAATGAGACGAAGGAGGGTGATTGAGAGCGAAATGAGACGAAGAAGGTGAAAGAGAGCGAAACGGGACAAAGGAGGTTGAAAGAGAGCGAAACGAGACGAAGGTGGGTGAAAGAGGGCGAAACGAGACGAAGGAGGGTGAAAGAGAGCGAAACGAGGCAAAGGAGGGTAAAAGAGGGCGAAACGAAACGAAAGAGAGTGAAAGTGAGCGAAACCAGACGAAGGAGGGTGAAAGAGGGCAAAACGAGACAAAGGAGTGTGAAAGAGAGCGAATCGAGTCGAATGAGGGTGAAAGAGAGCAAAACGAGACGAAGGAGGGTGAAAGAGAGCGAAACGAGATGAAGGAGGGTGAAAGAGAGTGAAACGAGACGAAGGAGGGTTAAAGAGAGTGAAACGAGACGAAGGAGGGTTAAAGAGAGTGGAACGAGACGAAGGCGGGTTAAAGAGAGTGAAACAATGTGAATGAGGGTTAAAGAGAGTGAAACGAGACGAAGGAGGGGAAAAGAGAGTGAAACAAGACGAAGCAGGGTGAAAGAGAGTGAAACGAGACGAAGCAGGGTGAAAGAGAGCGAAACGAGGCGAAGGAGGGTGAAAGAGGGCGAAACGAGACGAAGGAGGGTGAAACAGAGCGAAACGAGGCAAAGGAGGGTAAAAGAGGGCGAAACGAGACGAAAGAGGGTGAAAGAGAGCGAAACCAGACGAAGGAGGGTGAAAGAGGGCAAAACGAGACAAAGGAGGGTGAAAGAGAGCGAAACGAGGTGAAGGAGGGTGAAAGAGAGCGAAACGAGACGAAGGAGGGTGAAAAGAGCGAAACGAGTCGAAGGAGGGTGAAAGAGAGCGAAACGAGATGAAGGAGGGTGAAAGAGAGTGAAACGAGACGAAGGAGGGTTAAAGAGAGTGGAACGAGACGAAGGCGGGTTAAAGAGAGTGAAACGATGTGAATGAGGGTTGAAGAGAGTGAAACGAGACAAAGGAGGGGAAAAGAGAGTGAAACAAGACGAAGCAGGGTGAAAGAGAGTGAAACGAGGCGAAGCAGGGTGAAAGAGAGCGAAACGAGACGAAGGTGGGTGAAAGAGGGCGAAACGAGGCAAAGGAGGGTAAAAGAGGGCGAAACGAGACGAAAGAGGGTGAAAGAGAGCGAAACCAGACGAAGGAGGGTAAAAGAGGGCAAAACGAGACAAAGGAGGGTGAAAGAGAGCGAAACGAGGCGAAGGAGGGTGAAAGAGAGCGAAACGAGATGAAGGAGGGTGAAAGAGAGCGAAACGAGACGAAGCAGGGTGAAAGAGAGTGAAACGAGTCAAAGGATGGTGAAAGAGAGCGAAACGAGATCAAGGAGGGTGAAAGAGAGCGAAACAAGACGAAGCAGGGTGAAAGAGAGTGAAACGAGACGAAGGTGGGTGAAAGAGGGCGAAACAAGACGAAGGAGGGTGAAAGAGAGCGAAACGAGGCAAAGGAGGGTGAAAGAGAGCGAAACGAGACGAAGGAGAGTGAAAGAGAGCGAAACGAGACGAAGGTGGGTGAAAGAGGGCGGAACGAGACGAAGGAGGGTGAAAGAGAGCGAAACGAGGCAAAGGAGGGTAAAAGAGGGCGAAACGAGACGAAAGAGGGTGAAAGTGAGCGAAACCAGACGAAGGAGGGTGAAAGAGGGCAAAACGAGACAAAGGAGGGTGAAAGAGAGCGAAACGACGCGAAGGAGGGTGAAAGAGGGCGAAACGAGACGAAGGAGTGTGAAAGAGAGCGAATCGAGTCGAAGGAGAGTGAAAGAGAGCAAAACGAGATGAAGGAGGGTGAAAGAGAGCGAAACGAGATGAAGGAGGGTGAAAGAGAGTGAAACGAGACGAAGGAGGGTTAAAGAGAGTGAAACGAGACGAAGGAGGGTTAAAGAGAGTGGAACGAGACGAAGGCGGGTTAAAGAGAGTGAAACGATGTGAATGAGGGTTAAAGAGAGTGAAACGAGACGAAGGAGGGGAAAAGAGAGTGAAACAAGACGAAGCAGGGTGAAAGAGAGTGAAACGAGACGAAGCAGGGTGAAAGAGAGCGAAACGAGACGAAGGTGGGTGAAAGAGGGCGAAACGAGACGAAGGAGGGTGAAAGAGAGCGAAACGAGGCAAAGGAGGGTAAAAGAGGGCGAAACGAGGCAAAGGAGGGTAAAAGAGGGCGAAACGAGGCAAAGGAGGGTAAAAGAGGGCGAAACGAGACGAAAGAGGGTGAAAGAGTGCGAAACCAGACGAAGGAGGGTGAAAGAGGGCAAAACGAGACAAAGGAGGGTGAAAGAGAGCGAAACGAGGCGAAGGAGTGTGAAAGAGAGCGAAACGAGACGAAGGAGGGTGAAAGAGAGCGAAACGAGTCGAAAGATGGTGAAAGAGAGCGAAACGAGATCAAGGAGGGTGAAAGAGAGCGAAACGAGACGAAGCAGGGTGAAAGAGAGTGAAACGAGACGAAGGTGGGTGAAAGAGGGCGAAACAAGACGAAGGAGGGTGAAAGAGAGCGAAACGAGGCAAAGGAGGGTGAAAGAGAGCGAAACGAGACGAAGGAGAGTGAAAGAGAGCGAAACGAGGCGAAGGAGGGTGAAAGAGAGCGAAACGAGACGCGAAGTACGGTGAAAGAGTGCGAAATGAGGCTACGGAGGGTGAATGAGAGCAAAATGAGACGAAGGAGGGTGATTGAGAGCGAAACGAGACGAAGAAGGTGAAAGAGAGCGAAACGGGACAAAGGAGGTTGAAAGAGAGCGAAACGAGACGAAGGTGGGTGAAAGAGGGCGAAACGAGATGAAGGAGGGTGAAAGAGAGCGAAACGAGGCAAAGGAGGGTAAAAGAGGGCGAAACGAAACGAAAGAGAGTGAAAGTGAGCGAAACCAGACGAAGGAGGGTGAAAGAGGGCAAAACGAGACAAAGGAGTGTGAAAGAGAGCGAATCGAGTCGAAGGAGGGTGAAAGAGTGCAAAACGAGACGAAGGAGGGTGAAAGAGAGCGAAACGAGATGAAGGAGGGTGAAAGAGAGTGAAACGAGACGAAGGAGGGTTAAAGAGAGTGAAACGAGACGAAGGAGGGTTAAAGAGAGTGGAACGAGATGAAGGCGGGTTAAAGAGAGTGAAACGATGTGAATGAGGGTTAAAGAGAGTGAAACGAGACGAAGGAGGGGAAAAGAGAGTGAAACAAGAAGAAGCAGGGTGAAAGAGAGTGAAACGAGACGAAGCAGGGTGAAAGAGGGCAAAACGAGACAAAGGAGGGTGAAAGAGAGCGAAACGAGGCGAAGGAGGGTGAAAGAGAGCGAAACGAGACGAAGGAGGGTGAAAGAGAGCGAAACGAGACGAAGGAGGGTGAAAGAGAGCGAAACGAGTCGAAGGAGGGTGAAAGAGAGCGAAACGAGATGAAGGAGGGTGAAAGAGAGTGAAACGAGACGAAGGAGGGTTAAAGAGAGTGAAACGAGATGAAGGAGGGTTAAAGAGAGTGGAACGAGACGAAGGCGGGTTAAAGAGAGTGAAACGATGTGAATGAGGGTTGAAGAGAGTGAAACGAGACAAAGGAGGGGAAAAGAGAGTGAAACAAGACGAAGCAGGGTGAAAGAGAATGAAACGAGGCGAAGCAGGGTGAAAGAGAGCGAAACGAGACGAAGGTGGGTGAAAGAGGGCGAAACGAGGCAAAGGAGGGTAAAAGAGGGCGAAACGAGACGAAGGAGGGTGATTGAGAGCGAAACGAGACGAAGTAGGTGAAAGAGAGCGAAACGGGACAAAGGAGGTTGAAAGAGAGCGAAACGAGACGAAGGAGGGTGAAAGAGGGCAAAACGAGACGAAAGAGGGTGAAAGAGAGCGAAACCAGACGAAGGAGGGTGAAAGAGGGCAAAACGAGACAAAGGAGGGTGAAAGAGAGCAAAACGAGACGAAGTACGGTGAAAGAGTGCAAAATGAGGCTACGGAGGGTGAAAGAGAGCGAAATGAGACGAAGGAGGGTGATTGAAAGCGAAACGAGACGAAGGAGGGAGAAAGAGTGCGAAACGAGGCGAAGGAGGGTGAAAGAGGGCAAAACGAGACAAAGGAGGGTGAAAGAGAGCGAAACGAGGCGAAGGAGGGTGAAAGAGAGCGAAACGAGACGAAGGAGGGTGAAAGAGAGCGAAACGAGACGAAGCAGGGTGAAAGAGAGTGAAACGAGTCGAAGGATGGTGAAAGAGAGCGAAACGAGATGAAGGAGGGTGAAAGTGAGCAAAACGAGACGAAGCAGGGTGAAAGAGAGTGAAACGTGACGAAGGTGGGTGAAAGAGGGCGAAACGAGACGAAGGAGGGTGAAAGAGAGCGAAACGAGGCAAAGGAGGGTGAAAGAGAGCGAAACGAGACGAAGGAGAGTGAAAGAGAGCGAAACGAGGCGAAGGAGGGTGAAAGAGAGAGAAACGAGATGCGAAGTACGGTGAAAGAGTGCGAAATGAGGCTACGGAGGGTGAATGAGAGCAAAATGAGACGAAGGAGGGTGATTGAGAGCGAAACGAGACGAAGTAGGTGAAAGAGAGCGAAACGGGACAAAGGAGGTTGAAAGAGAGCGAAACGAGACGAAGGTGGGTGAAAGAGGGCGAAACGAGACGAAGGAGGGTGAAAGAGAGCGAAACGAGGCAAAGGAGGGTAAAAGAGGGCGAAACGAGACGAAAGAGGGTGAAAGTGAGCGAAACCAGACGAAGGAGGGTGAAAGAGGGCAAAACGAGACAAAGGAGGGTGAAAGAGAGCGAAACGAGGCGAAGGAGGGTGAAAGAGAGCGAAACGAGACGAAGGAGTGTGAAAGAGAGCGAATCGAGTCGAAGGAGAGTGAAAGAGAGCAAAACGAGATGAAGGAGGGTGAAAGAGAGCGAAACGAGACGAAGGAGGGGAAAAGAGAGTGAAACAAGGCGAAGCAGGGTGAAAGAGAGTGAAACGAGACGAAGCAGGGTGAAAGAGAGCGAAACGAGACGAAGGTGGGTGAAAGAGGGCGAAACGAGACGAAGGAGGGTGAAAGAGAGCGAATCGAGGCAAAGGAGGGTAAAAGAGGGCGAAACAAGACGAAAGAGGGTGAAAGAGTGCGAAACCAGACGACGGAGGGTGAAAGAGGGCAAAACGAGACAAAGGAGGGTGAAAGAGAGCGAAACGAGGCGAAGGAGGGTGAAAGAGAGCGAAACGAGACGAAGGAGGGTGAAAGAGAGCGAAACGAGACGAAGCAGGGTGAAAGAGAGTGAAACGAGTCGAAGGATGGTGAAAGAGAGCGAAACGAGATCAAGGAGGGTGAAAGAGAGCGAAACGAGACGAAGCAGGGTGAAAGAGAGTGAAACGAGACGAAGGTGGGTGAAAGAGGGCGAAGCAAGACGAAGGAGGGTGAAAGAGAGCGAAACGAGGCAAAGGAGGGTGAAAGAGAGCGAAACGAGACGAAGCAGAGTGAAAGAGAGCGAAACGAGGCGAAGGAGGGTGAAAGAGAGCGAAACGAGACGCGAAGTACGGTGAAAGAGTGTGAAATGAGGCTACGGAGCGTGAATGAGAGCAAAATGAGTCGAAGGAGGGTGATTGAGAGCGAAACGAGATGAAGAAGGTGAAAGAGAGCGAAACGGGACAAAAGAGGTTGAAAGAGAGCGAAACGAGACGAAGGTGGGTGAAAGAGAGCGAAACGAGACGAAGGAGGGTGAAAGAGAGCGAAACGAGGCGAAGGAGGGTGAAAGAGAGCGAAACGAGACGAAGGAGGGTGAAAGAGAGCGAAACGAGACGAAGCAGGGTGAAAGAGAGTGAAACGAGTCGAAGGATGGTGAAAGAGAGCGAAAAGAGACCAAGGACGGTGAAAGAGAGCGAAACAAGACGAAGCAGGGTGAAAGAGAGTGAAACGAGACGAAGGTGGGTGAAAGAGGGCGAAACAAGACGAAGGAGGGTGAAAGAGAGCGAAACGAGGCAAAGGAGGGTGAAAGAGAGCGAAACGAGATGAAGGAGAGTGAAAGAGAGCGAAACGAGGCGAAGGAGGGTGAAAGAGAGCGAAACGAGACGAAGGAGGGTGATTGAGAGCGAAACGAGACGAAGAAGGTGAAAGAGAGCGAAACGGGACAAAGGAGGTTGAAAGAGAGCGAAACGAGACGAAGGTGGGTGAAAGAGGGCGAAACGAGACGAAGGAGGGTGAAAGAGAGCGAAACGAGGCAAAGGAGGGTAAAAGAGGGCGAAACGAAACGAAAGAGAGTGAAAGTGAGCGAAACCAGACGAAGGAGGGTGAAAGAGGGCAAAACGAGACAAAGGAGGGTGAAAGAGAGCGAAACGAGGCGAAGGAGGGTGAAAGAGAGCGAAACGAGACGAAGGAGTGTGAAAGAGAGCGAATCGAGTCGAAGGAGGGTGAAAGAGAGCAAAATGAGACGAAGGAGGGTGAAAGAGAGCGAAACGAGATGAAGGAGGGTGAAAGAGAGTGAAACGAGACGAAGGAGGGTTAAAGAGAGTGAAACGAGACGAAGGAGGGTTAAAGAGAGTGGAACGAGACGAAGGCGGGTTAAAGAGAGTGAAACGATGTGAATGAGGGTTAAAGAGAGTGAAACGAGACGAAGGAGGGGAAAAGAGAGTGAAACAAGACGAAGCAGGGTGAAAGGGAGTGAAACGAGACGAAGCAGGGTGAAAGAGAGCGAAACGAGACGAAGGAGGGTGAAAGAGGGCGAAACGAGACGAAGGAGGGTGAAAGAGAGCGAAACGAGGCAAAGGAGGGTAAAAGAGGGCGAAACGAGACGAAAGAGGATGAAAGAGAGCGAAACCAGACGAAGGAGGGTGAAAGAGGGCAAAACGAGACAAAGGAGGGTGAAAGAGAGCGAAACGAGGCGAAGGAGGGTGAAAGAGAGCGAAACGAGATGAAGGAGGGTGAAAGAGAACGAAACGAGTCGAAGGAGGGTGAAAGAGAGCGAAACGAGATGAAGGAGGGTGAAAGAGAGTGAAACGAGACGAAGGAGGGTTAAAGAGAGTGAAACGAGACGAAGGAGGGTTAAAGAGAGTGGAACGAGACGAAGGCGGGTTAAAGAGAGTGAAACGATGTGAATGAGGGTTGAAGAGAGTGAAACGAGACGAAGGAGGGGAAAAGAGAGTGAAACAAGACGAAGCAGGGTGAAAGAGAATGAAACGAGGCGAAGCAGGGTGAAAGAGAGCGAAACGAGACGAAGGTGGGTGAAAGAGGGCGAAACGAGGCAAAGGAGGGTAAAAGAGGGCGAAACGAGACGAAGGAGGGTGATTGAGAGCGAAACGAGATGAAGTAGGTGAAAGAGAGCGAAACGGGACAAAGGAGGTTGAAAGAGAGCGAAACGAGACGAAGGAGGGTGAAAGAGGGCAAAACGAGACGAAAGAGGGTGAAAGAGAGCGAAACCAGACGAAGGAGGGTGAAAGAGGGCAAAACGAGACAAAGGAGGGTGAAAGAGAGCGAAACGAGAAGAAGTACGGTGAAAGAGTGCGAAATGAGGCTACGGAGGGTGAAAGAGAGCGAAACGAGGCAAAGGAGGGTAAAAGAGGGCGAAACGAGACGAAAGAGGGTGAAAGAGAGCGAAACGAGACGAAGCAGGGTGAAAGAGAGTGAAACGAGTCGAAGGATGGTGAAAGAGAGCGAAACGAGATGAAGGAGGGTGAAAGAGAGCGAAACGAGACGAAGCAGGGTGAAAGAGAGTGAAACGAGACGAAGCTGGGTGAAAGAGGGCGAAACGAGACGAAGGAGGGTGAAAGAGAGCGAAACGAGGCAAAGGAGGGTGAAAGAGAGCGAAACGAGACGAAGGAGAGTGAAAGAGAGCGAAACGAGGCGAAGGAGGGTGAAAGAGAGCGAAACGAGACGCGAAGTACGGTGAAAGATTGCGAAATGAGGCTACGGAGGGTGAATGAGAGCGAAATGAGACGAAGGAGGGTGATTGAGAGCGAAACGAGACGAAGTAGGTGAAAGAGAGCGAAACGGGACAAAGGAGGTTGAAAGAGAGCGAAACGAGACGAAGGTGGGTGAAAGAGGGCGAAACGAGACGAAGGAGGGTGAAAGAGAGCGAAACGAGGCAAAGGAGGGTAAAAGAGGGCGAAACGAGACAAAAGAGGGTGAAAGTGAGCGAAACCAGACGAAGGAGGGTGAAAGAGGGCAAAACGAGACAAAGGAGGGTGAAAGAGAGCAAAACGAGGCGAAGGAGGGTGAAAGAGAGCGAAACGAGACGAAGGAGTGTGAAAGAGAGCGAATCGAGTCGAAGGAGGGTGAAAGAGAGCAAAACAAGATGAAGGAGGGTGAAAGAGAGCGAAACGAGATGAAGGAGGGTGAAAGAGAGTGAAACGAGACGAAGGAGGGTTAAAGAGAGTGAAACGAGACGAAGGAGGGTTAAAGAGAGTGGAACGAGACGAAGGCGGGTTAAAGAGAGTGAAACGATGTGAATGAGGGTTAAAGAGAGTGAAACGAGACGAAGGAGGGGAAAAGAGAGTGAAACAAGACGAAGCAGGGTGAAAGAGAGTGAAACGAGACAAAGCAGGGTGAAAGAGAGCGAAACGAGACGAAGGAGGGTGAAAGAGGGCGAAACGAGACGAAGGAGGGTGAAAGAGAGCGAAACGAGGCAAAGGAGGGTAAAAGAGGGCGAAACGAGGCAAAGGAGGGTAAAAGAGGGCGAAACGAGGCAAAGGAGGGTAAAAGAGGGCGAAACGAGACGAAAGAGGGTGAAAGAGTGCGAAACCAGACGAAGGAGGGTGAAAGAGGGCAAAACGAGACAAAGGAGGGTGAAAGAGAGCGAAACGAGGCGAAGGAGGGTGGAAGAGAGCGAAACGAGACGAAGGAGGGTGAAAGAGAGCGAAACGAGTCGAAGGATGGTGAAAGAGAGCGAAACGAGATCAAGGAGGGTGAAAGAGAGCGAAACGAGACGAAGCAGGGTGAAAGAGAGTGAAACGAGACGAAGGTGGGTGAAAGAGGGCGAAACAAGACGAAGGAGGGTGAAAGAGAGCGAAACGAGGCAAAGGAGGGTGAAAGAGAGCGAAACGAGACGAAGGAGAGTGAAAGAGAGCGAAACGAGGCGAAGGAGGGTGAAAGAGAGCGAAACGAGACGCGAAGTACGGTGAAAGAGTGCGAAATGAGGCTACGGAGGGTGAATGAGAGCAAAATGAGACGAAGGAGGGTGATTGAGAGCGAAATGAGACGAAGAAGGTGAAAGAGAGCGAAACGGGACAAAGGAGGTTGAAAGAGAGCGAAACGAGACGAAGGTGGGTGAAAGAGGGCGAAACGAGACGAAGGAGGGTGAAAGAGAGCGAAACGAGGCAAAGGAGGGTAAAAGAGGGCGAAACGAAACGAAAGAGAGTGAAAGTGAGCGAAACCAGACGAAGGAGGGTGAAAGAGGGCAAAACGAGACAAAGGAGTGTGAAAGAGAGCGAATCGAGTCGAATGAGGGTGAAAGAGAGCAAAACGAGACGAAGGAGGGTGAAAGAGAGCGAAACGAGATGAAGGAGGGTGAAAGAGAGTGAAACGAGACGAAGGAGGGTTAAAGAGAGTGAAACGAGACGAAGGAGGGTTAAAGAGAGTGGAACGAGACGAAGGCGGGTTAAAGAGAGTGAAACGATGTGAATGAGGGTTAAAGAGAGTGAAACGAGACGAAGGAGGGGAAAAGAGAGTGAAACAAGACGAAGCAGGGTGAAAGAGAGTGAAACGAGACGAAGCAGGGTGAAAGAGAGCGAAACGAGGCGAAGGAGGGTGAAAGAGGGCGAAACGAGACGAAGGAGGGTGAAACAGAGCGAAACGAGGCAAAGGAGGGTAAAAGAGGGCGAAACGAGACGAAAGAGGGTGAAAGAGAGCGAAACCAGACGAAGGAGGGTGAAAGAGGGCAAAACGAGACAAAGGAGGGTGAAAGAGAGCGAAACGAGGTGAAGGAGGGTGAAAGAGAGCGAAACGAGACGAAGGAGGGTGAAAAGAGCGAAACGAGTCGAAGGAGGGTGAAAGAGAGCGAAACGAGATGAAGGAGGGTGAAAGAGAGTGAAACGAGACGAAGGAGGGTTAAAGAGAGTGGAACGAGACGAAGGCGGGTTAAAGAGAGTGAAACGATGTGAATGAGGGTTGAAGAGAGTGAAACGAGACAAAGGAGGGGAAAAGAGAGTGAAACAAGACGAAGCAGGGTGAAAGAGAGTGAAACGAGACGAAGGTGGGTGAAAGAGGGCGAAACGAGGCAAAGGAGGGTAAAAGAGGGCGAAACGAGACGAAAGAGGGTGAAAGAGAGCGAAACCAGACGAAGGAGGGTAAAAGAGGGCAAAACGAGACAAAGGAGGGTGAAAGAGAGCGAAACGAGGCGAAGGAGGGTGAAAGAGAGCGAAACGAGATGAAGGAGGGTGAAAGAGAGCGAAACGAGACGAAGCAGGGTGAAAGAGAGTGAAACGAGTCGAAGGATGGTGAAAGAGAGCGAAACGAGATCAAGGAGGGTGAAAGAGAGCGAAACAAGACGAAGCAGGGTGAAAGAGAGTGAAACGAGACGAAGGTGGGTGAAAGAGGGCGAAACAAGACGAAGGAGGGTGAAAGAGAGCGAAACGAGGCAAAGGAGGGTGAAAGAGAGCGAAACGAGACGAAGGAGAGTGAAAGAGAGCGAAACGAGACGAAGGTGGGTGAAAGAGGGCGGAACGAGACGAAGGAGGGTGAAAGAGAGCGAAACGAGGCAAAGGAGGGTAAAAGAGGGCGAAACGAGACGAAAGAGGGTGAAAGTGAGCGAAACCAGACGAAGGAGGGTAAAAGAGGGCAAAACGAAACGAAAGAGAGTGAAAGTGAGCGAAACCAGACGAAGGAGGGTGAAAGAGGGCAAAACGAGACGAAGCAGGGTGAAAGAGAGTGAAACGAGACGAAGGTGGGTGAAAGAGGGCGAAACAAGACGAAGGAGGGTGAAAGAGAGCGAAACGAGGCAAAGGAGGGTGAAAGAGAGCGAAACGAGACGAAGGAGAGTGAAAGAGAGCGAAACAAGACGAAGCAGGGTGAAAGAGAGTGAAACGAGACGAAGCAGGGTGAAAGAGAGCGAAACGAGACGAAGGTGGGTGAAAGAGGGCGAAACGAGACGAAGGAGGGTGAAAGAGAGCGAAACGAGGCAAAGGAGGGTAAAAGAGGGCGAAACGAGGCAAAGGAGGGTAAAAGAGGGCGAAACGAGGCAAAGGAGGGTAAAAGAGGGCGAAACGAGACGAAAGAGGGTGAAAGAGTGCGAAACCAGACGAAGGAGGGTGAAAGAGGGCAAAACGAGACAAAGGAGGGTGAAAGAGAGCGAAACGAGGCGAAGGAGTGTGAAAGAGAGCGAAACGAGACGAAGGAGGGTGAAAGAGAGCGAAACGAGATGAAGGAGGGTGAAAGAGAGCGAAACGAGGCAAAGGAGGGTAAAAGAGGGCAAAACGAGTCGAAAGATGGTGAAAGAGAGCGAAACGAGATCAAGGAGGGTGAAAGAGAGCGAAACGAGACGAAGCAGGGTGAAAGAGAGTGAAACGAGACGAAGGTGGGTGAAAGAGGGCGAAACAAGACGAAGGAGGGTGAAAGAGAGCGAAACGAGGCAAAGGAGGGTGAAAGAGAGCGAAACGAGACGAAGGAGAGTGAAAGAGAGCGAAACGAGGCGAAGTACGGTGAAAGAGTGCGAAATGAGGCTACGGAGGGTGAATGAGAGCAAAATGAGACGAAGGAGGGTGATTGAGAGCGAAACGAGACGAAGAAGGTGAAAGAGAGCGAAACGGGACAAAGGAGGTTGAAAGAGAGCGAAACGAGACGAAGGTGGGTGAAAGAGGGCGAAACGAGATGAAGGAGGGTGAAAGAGAGCGAAACGAGGCAAAGGAGGGTAAAAGAGGGCAAAACGAAACGAAAGAGAGTGAAAGTGAGCGAAACCAGACGAAGGAGGGTGAAAGAGGGCAAAACGAGACAAAGGAGTGTGAAAGAGAGCGAATCGAGTCGAAGGAGGGTGAAAGAGTGCAAAACGAGACGAAGGAGGGTGAAAGAGAGCGAAACGAGATGAAGGAGGGTGAAAGAGAGTGAAACGAGACGAAGGAGGGTTAAAGAGAGTGAAACGAGACGAAGGAGGGTTAAAGAGAGTGGAACGAGATGAAGGCGGGTTAAAGAGAGTGAAACGATGTGAATGAGGGTTAAAGAGAGTGAAACGAGACGAAGGAGGGGAAAAGAGAGTGAAACAAGACGAAGCAGGGTGAAAGAGAGTGAAACGAGACGAAGCAGGGTGAAAGAGGGCAAAACGAGACAAAGGAGGGTGAAAGAGAGCGAAACGAGGCGAAGGAGGGTGAAAGAGAGCGAAACGAGACGAAGGAGGGTGAAAGAGAGCGAAACGAGACGAAGGAGGGTGAAAGAGAGCGAAACGAGTCGAAGGAGGGTGAAAGAGAGCGAAACGAGATGAAGGAGGGTGAAAGAGAGTGAAACGAGACGAAGGAGGGTTAAAGAGAGTGAAACGAGATGAAGGAGGGTTAAAGAGAGTGGAACGAGACGAAGGCGGGTTAAAGAGAGTGAAACGATGTGAATGAGGGTTGAAGAGAGTGAAACGAGACAAAGGAGGGGAAAAGAGAGTGAAACAAGACGAAGCAGGGTGAAAGAGAATGAAACGAGGCGTAGCAGGGTGAAAGAGAGCGAAACGAGACGAAGGTGGGTGAAAGAGGGCGAAACGAGGCAAAGGAGGGTAAAAGAGGGCGAAACGAGACGAAGGAGGGTGATTGAGAGCGAAACGAGACGAAGTAGGTGAAAGAGAGCGAAACGGGACAAAGGAGGTTGAAAGAGAGCGAAACGAGACGAAGGAGGGTGAAAGAGGGCAAAACGAGACGAAAGAGGGTGAAAGAGAGCGAAACCAGACGAAGGAGGGTGAAAGAGGGCAAAACGAGACAAAGGAGGGTGAAAGAGAGCAAAACGAGACGAAGTACGGTGAAAGAGTGCAAAATGAGGCTACGGAGGGTGAAAGAGAGCGAAATGAGACGAAGGAGGGTGATTGAAAGCGAAACGAGACGAAGGAGGGAGAAAGAGTGCGAAACGAGGCGAAGGAGGGTGAAAGAGGGCAAAACGAGACAAAGGAGGGTGAAAGAGAGCGAAACGAGGCGAAGGAGGGTGAAAGAGAGCGAAACGAGACGAAGGAGGGTGAAAGAGAGCGAAACGAGACGAAGCAGGGTGAAAGAGAGTGAAACGAGTCGAAGGATGGTGAAAGAGAGCGAAACGAGATGAAGGAGGGTGAAAGTGAGCAAAACGAGACGAAGCAGGGTGAAAGAGAGTGAAACGTGACGAAGGTGGGTGAAAGAGGGCGAAACGAGACGAAGGAGGGTGAAAGAGAGCGAAACGAGGCAAAGGAGGGTGAAAGAGAGCGAAACGAGACGAAGGAGAGTGAAAGAGAGCGAAACGAGGCGAAGGAGGGTGAAAGAGAGCGAAACGAGACGCGAAGTACGGTGAAAGAGTGCGAAATGAGGCTACGGAGGGTGAATGAGAGCAAAATGAGACGAAGGAGGGTGATTGAGAGCGAAACGAGACGAAGTAGGTGAAAGAGAGCGACATGGGACAAAGGAGGTTGAAAGAGAGCGAAACGAGACGAAGGTGGGTGAAAGAGGGCGAAACGAGACGAAGGAGGGTGAAAGAGAGCGAAACGAGGCAAAGGAGGGTAAAAGAGGGCGAAACGAGACGAAAGAGGGTGAAAGTGAGCGAAACCAGACGAAGGAGGGTGAAAGAGGGCAAAACGAGACAAAGGAGGGTGAAAGAGAGCGAAACGAGGCGAAGGAGGGTGAAAGAGAGCGAAACGAGACGAAGGAGTGTGAAAGAGAGCGAATCGAGTCGAAGGAGAGTGAAAGAGAGCAAAACGAGATGAAGGAGGGTGAAAGAGAGCGAAACGAGACGAAGGAGGGGAAAAGAGAGTGAAACAAGGCGAAGCAGGGTGAAAGAGAGTGAAACGAGACGAAGCAGGGTGAAAGAGAGCGAAACGAGACGAAGGTGGGTGAAAGAGGGCGAAACGAGACGAAGGAGGGTGAAAGAGAGCGAATCGAGGCAAAGGAGGGTAAAAGAGGGCGAAACAAGACGAAAGAGGGTGAAAGAGTGCGAAACCAGACGACGGAGGGTGAAAGAGGGCAAAACGAGACAAAGGAGGGTGAAAGAGAGCGAAACGAGGCGAAGGAGGGTGAAAGAGAGCGAAACGAGACGAAGGAGGGTGAAAGAGAGCGAAACGAGACGAAGCAGGGTGAAAGAGAGTGAAACGAGTCGAAGGATGGTGAAAGAGAGCGAAACGAGATCAAGGAGGGTGAAAGAGAGCGAAACGAGACGAAGCAGGGTGAAAGAGAGTGAAACGAGACGAAGGTGGGTGAAAGAGGGCGAAGCAAGACGAAGGAGGGTGAAAGAGAGCGAAACGAGGCAAAGGAGGGTGAAAGAGAGCGAAACGAGACGAAGCAGAGTGAAAGAGAGCGAAACGAGGCGAAGGAGGGTGAAAGAGAGCGAAACGAGACGCGAAGTACGGTGAAAGAGTGTGAAATGAGGCTACGGAGCGTGAATGAGAGCAAAATGAGTCGAAGGAGGGTGATTGAGAGCGAAACGAGATGAAGAAGGTGAAAGAGAGCGAAACGGGACAAAAGAGGTTGAAAGAGAGCGAAACGAGACGAAGGTGGGTGAAAGAGAGCGAAACGAGACGAAGGAGGGTGAAAGAGAGCGAAACGAGGCGAAGGAGGGTGAAAGAGAGCGAAACGAGACGAAGGAGGGTGAAAGAGAGCGAAACGAGACGAAGCAGGGTGAAAGAGAGTGAAACGAGTCGAAGGATGGTGAAAGAGAGCGAAAAGAGATCAAGGACGGTGAAAGAGAGCGAAACGAGACGAAGCAGGGTGAAAGAGAGTGAAACGAGACGAAGGTGGGTGAAAGAGGGCGAAACAAGACGAAGGAGGGTGAAAGAGAGCGAAACGAGGCAAAGGAGGGTGAAAGAGAGCGAAACGAGATGAAGGAGAGTGAAAGAGAGCGAAACGAGGCGAAGGAGGGTGAAAGAGAGCGAAACGAGACGCGAAGTACGGTGAAAGAGTGCGAAATGAGGCTACGGAGGGTGAATGAGAGCAAAATGAGACGAAGGAGGGTGATTGAGAGCGAAACGAGACGAAGAAGGTGAAAGAGAGCGAAACGGGACAAAGGAGGTTGAAAGAGAGCGAAACGAGACGAAGGTGGGTGAAAGAGGGCGAAACGAGACGAAGGAGGGTGAAAGAGAGCGAAACGAGGCAAAGGAGGGTAAAAGAGGGCGAAACGAAACGAAAGAGAGTGAAAGTGAGCGAAACCAGACGAAGGAGGGTGAAAGAGGGCAAAACGAGACAAAGGAGTGTGAAAGAGAGCGAATCGAGTCGAAGGAGGGTGAAAGAGTGCAAAACGAGACGAAGGAGGGTGAAAGAGAGCGAAACGAGATGAAGGAGGGTGAAAGAGAGTGAAACGAGACGAAGGAGGGTTAAAGAGAGTGAAACGAGACGAAGGAGGGTTAAAGAGAGTGGAACGAGATGAAGGCGGGTTAAAGAGAGTGAAACGATGTGAATGAGGGTTAAAGAGAGTGAAACGAGACGAAGGAGGGGAAAAGAGAGTGAAACAAGACGAAGCAGGGTGAAAGAGAGTGAAACGAGACGAAGCAGGGTGAAAGAGGGCAAAACGAGACAAAGGAGGGTGAAAGAGAGCGAAACGAGGCGAAGGAGGGTGAAAGAGAGCGAAACGAGACGAAGGAGGGTGAAAGAGAGCGAAACGAGACGAAGGAGGGTGAAAGAGAGCGAAACGAGTCGAAGGAGGGTGAAAGAGAGCGAAACGAGATGAAGGAGGGTGAAAGAGAGTGAAACGAGACGAAGGAGGGTTAAAGAGAGTGAAACGAGATGAAGGAGGGTTAAAGAGAGTGGAACGAGACGAAGGCGGGTTAAAGAGAGTGAAACGATGTGAATGAGGGTTGAAGAGAGTGAAACGAGACAAAGGAGGGGAAAAGAGAGTGAAACAAGACGAAGCAGGGTGAAAGAGAATGAAACGAGGCGTAGCAGGGTGAAAGAGAGCGAAACGAGACGAAGGTGGGTGAAAGAGGGCGAAACGAGGCAAAGGAGGGTAAAAGAGGGCGAAACGAGACGAAGGAGGGTGATTGAGAGCGAAACGAGACGAAGTAGGTGAAAGAGAGCGAAACGGGACAAAGGAGGTTGAAAGAGAGCGAAACGAGACGAAGGAGGGTGAAAGAGGGCAAAACGAGACGAAAGAGGGTGAAAGAGAGCGAAACCAGACGAAGGAGGGTGAAAGAGGGCAAAACGAGACAAAGGAGGGTGAAAGAGAGCAAAACGAGACGAAGTACGGTGAAAGAGTGCAAAATGAGGCTACGGAGGGTGAAAGAGAGCGAAATGAGACGAAGGAGGGTGATTGAAAGCGAAACGAGACGAAGGAGGGAGAAAGAGTGCGAAACGAGGCGAAGGAGGGTGAAAGAGGGCAAAACGAGACAAAGGAGGGTGAAAGAGAGCGAAACGAGGCGAAGGAGGGTGAAAGAGAGCGAAACGAGACGAAGGAGGGTGAAAGAGAGCGAAACGAGACGAAGCAGGGTGAAAGAGAGTGAAACGAGTCGAAGGATGGTGAAAGAGAGCGAAACGAGATGAAGGAGGGTGAAAGTGAGCAAAACGAGACGAAGCAGGGTGAAAGAGAGTGAAACGTGACGAAGGTGGGTGAAAGAGGGCGAAACGAGACGAAGGAGGGTGAAAGAGAGCGAAACGAGGCAAAGGAGGGTGAAAGAGAGCGAAACGAGACGAAGGAGAGTGAAAGAGAGCGAAACGAGGCGAAGGAGGGTGAAAGAGAGCGAAACGAGACGCGAAGTACGGTGAAAGAGTGCGAAATGAGGCTACGGAGGGTGAATGAGAGCAAAATGAGACGAAGGAGGGTGATTGAGAGCGAAACGAGACGAAGTAGGTGAAAGAGAGCGACATGGGACAAAGGAGGTTGAAAGAGAGCGAAACGAGACGAAGGTGGGTGAAAGAGGGCGAAACGAGACGAAGGAGGGTGAAAGAGAGCGAAACGAGGCAAAGGAGGGTAAAAGAGGGCGAAACGAGACGAAAGAGGGTGAAAGTGAGCGAAACCAGACGAAGGAGGGTGAAAGAGGGCAAAACGAGACAAAGGAGGGTGAAAGAGAGCGAAACGAGGCGAAGGAGGGTGAAAGAGAGCGAAACGAGACGAAGGAGTGTGAAAGAGAGCGAATCGAGTCGAAGGAGAGTGAAAGAGAGCAAAACGAGATGAAGGAGGGTGAAAGAGAGCGAAACGAGACGAAGGAGGGGAAAAGAGAGTGAAACAAGGCGAAGCAGGGTGAAAGAGAGTGAAACGAGACGAAGCAGGGTGAAAGAGAGCGAAACGAGACGAAGGTGGGTGAAAGAGGGCGAAACGAGACGAAGGAGGGTGAAAGAGAGCGAATCGAGGCAAAGGAGGGTAAAAGAGGGCGAAACAAGACGAAAGAGGGTGAAAGAGTGCGAAACCAGACGACGGAGGGTGAAAGAGGGCAAAACGAGACAAAGGAGGGTGAAAGAGAGCGAAACGAGGCGAAGGAGGGTGAAAGAGAGCGAAACGAGACGAAGGAGGGTGAAAGAGAGCGAAACGAGACGAAGCAGGGTGAAAGAGAGTGAAACGAGTCGAAGGATGGTGAAAGAGAGCGAAACGAGATCAAGGAGGGTGAAAGAGAGCGAAACGAGACGAAGCAGGGTGAAAGAGAGTGAAACGAGACGAAGGTGGGTGAAAGAGGGCGAAGCAAGACGAAGGAGGGTGAAAGAGAGCGAAACGAGGCAAAGGAGGGTGAAAGAGAGCGAAACGAGACGAAGCAGAGTGAAAGAGAGCGAAACGAGGCGAAGGAGGGTGAAAGAGAGCGAAACGAGACGCGAAGTACGGTGAAAGAGTGTGAAATGAGGCTACGGAGCGTGAATGAGAGCAAAATGAGTCGAAGGAGGGTGATTGAGAGCGAAACGAGATGAAGAAGGTGAAAGAGAGCGAAACGGGACAAAAGAGGTTGAAAGAGAGCGAAACGAGACGAAGGTGGGTGAAAGAGAGCGAAACGAGACGAAGGAGGGTGAAAGAGAGCGAAACGAGGCGAAGGAGGGTGAAAGAGAGCGAAACGAGACGAAGGAGGGTGAAAGAGAGCGAAACGAGACGAAGCAGGGTGAAAGAGAGTGAAACGAGTCGAAGGATGGTGAAAGAGAGCGAAAAGAGATCAAGGACGGTGAAAGAGAGCGAAACGAGACGAAGCAGGGTGAAAGAGAGTGAAACGAGACGAAGGTGGGTGAAAGAGGGCGAAACAAGACGAAGGAGGGTGAAAGAGAGCGAAACGAGGCAAAGGAGGGTGAAAGAGAGCGAAACGAGATGAAGGAGAGTGAAAGAGAGCGAAACGAGGCGAAGGAGGGTGAAAGAGAGCGAAACGAGACGCGAAGTACGGTGAAAGAGTGCGAAATGAGGCTACGGAGGGTGAATGAGAGCAAAATGAGACGAAGGAGGGTGATTGAGAGCGAAACGAGACGAAGAAGGTGAAAGAGAGCGAAACGGGACAAAGGAGGTTGAAAGAGAGCGAAACGAGACGAAGGTGGGTGAAAGAGGGCGAAACGAGACGAAGGAGGGTGAAAGAGAGCGAAACGAGGCAAAGGAGGGTAAAAGAGGGCGAAACGAAACGAAAGAGAGTGAAAGTGAGCGAAACCAGACGAAGGAGGGTGAAAGAGGGCAAAACGAGACAAAGGAGGGTGAAAGAGAGCGAAACGAGGCGAAGGAGGGTGAAAGAGAGCGAAACGAGACGAAGGAGTGTGAAAGAGAGCGAATCGAGTCGAAGGAGGGTGAAAGAGAGCAAAATGAGACGAAGGAGGGTGAAAGAGAGCGAAACGAGATGAAGGAGGGTGAAAGAGAGTGAAACGAGACGAAGGAGGGTTAAAGAGAGTGAAACGAGACGAAGGAGGGTTAAAGAGAGTGGAACGAGACGAAGGCGGGTTAAAGAGAGTGAAACGATGTGAATGAGGGTTAAAGAGAGTGAAACGAGACGAAGGAGGGGAAAAGAGAGTGAAACAAGACGAAGCAGGGTGAAAGGGAGTGAAACGAGATGAAGCAGGGTGAAAGAGAGCGAAACGAGACGAAGGAGGGTGAAAGAGGGCGAAACGAGACGAAGGAGGGTGAAAGAGAGCGAAACGAGGCAAAGGAGGGTAAAAGAGGGCGAAACGAGACGAAAGAGGATGAAAGAGAGCGAAACTAGACGAAGGAGGGTGAAAGAGGGCAAAACGAGACAAAGGAGGGTGAAAGAGAGCGAAACGAGGCGAAGGAGGGTGAAAGAGAGCGAAACGAGATGAAGGAGGGTGAAAGAGAACGAAACGAGTCGAAGGAGGGTGAAAGAGAGCGAAACGAGATGAAGGAGGGTGAAAGAGAGTGAAACGAGACGAAGGAGGGTTAAAGAGAGTGAAACGAGACGAAGGAGGGTTAAAGAGAGTGGAACGAGACGAAGGCGGGTTAAAGAGAGTGAAACGATGTGAATGAGGGTTGAAGAGAGTGAAACGAGACGAAGGAGGGGAAAAGAGAGTGAAACAAGACGAAGCAGGGTGAAAGAGAATGAAACGAGGCGAAGCAGGGTGAAAGAGAGCGAAACGAGACGAAGGTGGGTGAAAGAGGGCGAAACGAGGCAAAGGAGGGTAAAAGAGGGCGAAACGAGACGAAGGAGGGTGATTGAGAGCGAAACGAGATGAAGTAGGTGAAAGAGAGCGAAACGGGACAAAGGAGGTTGAAAGAGAGCGAAACGAGACGAAGGAGGGTGAAAGAGGGCAAAACGAGACGAAAGAGGGTGAAAGAGAGCGAAACCAGACGAAGGAGGGTGAAAGAGGGCAAAACGAGACAAAGGAGGGTGAAAGAGAGCGAAACGAGAAGAAGTACGGTGAAAGAGTGCGAAATGAGGCTACGGAGGGTGAAAGAGAGCGAAACGAGGCAAAGGAGGGTAAAAGAGGGCGAAACGAGACGAAAGAGGGTGAAAGAGAGCGAAACGAGACGAAGCAGGGTGAAAGAGAGTGAAACGAGTCGAAGGATGGTGAAAGAGAGCGAAACGAGATGAAGGAGGGTGAAAGAGAGCGAAACGAGACGAAGCAGGGTGAAAGAGAGTGAAACGAGACGAAGCTGGGTGAAAGAGGGCGAAACGAGACGAAGGAGGGTGAAAGAGAGCGAAACGAGGCAAAGGAGGGTGAAAGAGAGCGAAACGAGACGAAGGAGAGTGAAAGAGAGCGAAACGAGGCGAAGGAGGGTGAAAGAGAGCGAAACGAGACGCGAAGTACGGTGAAAGATTGCGAAATGAGGCTACGGAGGGTGAATGAGAGCGAAATGAGACGAAGGAGGGTGATTGAGAGCGAAACGAGACGAAGTAGGTGAAAGAGAGCGAAACGGGACAAAGGAGGTTGAAAGAGAGCGAAACGAGACGAAGGTGGGTGAAAGAGGGCGAAACGAGACGAAGGAGGGTGAAAGAGAGCGAAACGAGGCAAAGGAGGGTAAAAGAGGGCGAAACGAGACAAAAGAGGGTGAAAGTGAGCGAAACCAGACGAAGGAGGGTGAAAGAGGGCAAAACGAGACAAAGGAGGGTGAAAGAGAGCAAAACGAGGCGAAGGAGGGTGAAAGAGAGCGAAACGAGACGAAGGAGTGTGAAAGAGAGCGAATCGAGTCGAAGGAGGGTGAAAGAGAGCAAAACAAGATGAAGGAGGGTGAAAGAGAGCGAAACGAGATGAAGGAGGGTGAAAGAGAGTGAAACGAGACGAAGGAGGGTTAAAGAGAGTGAAACGAGACGAAGGAGGGTTAAAAGAGAGTGGAACGAGACGAAGGCGGGTTAAAGAGAGTGAAACGATGTGAATGAGGGTTAAAGAGAGTGAAACGAGACGAAGGAGGGGAAAAGAGAGTGAAACAAGACGAAGCAGGGTGAAAGAGAGTGAAACGAGACGAAGCAGGGTGAAAGAGAGCGAAACGAGACGAAGGTGGGTGAAAGAGGGCGAAACGAGACGAAGGAGGGTGAAAGAGAGCAAAACGAGGCAAAGGAGGGTAAAAGACGGCGAAACGAGGCAAAGGAGGGTGAAAGAGGGCGAAAGGAGACAAAGGAGGGTGAAAGAGAGCGAAACGAGTCGAAGGAGGGTGAAAGAGAGCGAAACGAGATGAAGGAGGGTGAAAGAGAGTGAAACGAGACGAAGGAGGGTTAAAGAGAGTGAAACGAGATGAAGGAGGGTTAAAGAGAGTGGAACGAGACGAAGGCGGGTTAAAGAGAGTGAAACGATGTGAATGAGGGTTGAAGAGAGTGAAACGAGACAAAGGAGGGGAAAAGAGAGTGAAACAAGACGAAGCAGGGTGAAAGAGAATGAAACGAGGCGTAGCAGGGTGAAAGAGAGCGAAACGAGACGAAGGTGGGTGAAAGAGGGCGAAACGAGGCAAAGGAGGGTAAAAGAGGGCGAAACGAGACGAAGGAGGGTGATTGAGAGCGAAACGAGACGAAGTAGGTGAAAGAGAGCGAAACGGGACAAAGGAGGTTGAAAGAGAGCGAAACGAGACGAAGGAGGGTGAAAGAGGGCAAAACGAGACGAAAGAGGGTGAAAGAGAGCGAAACCAGACGAAGGAGGGTGAAAGAGGGCAAAACGAGACAAAGGAGGGTGAAAGAGAGCAAAACGAGACGAAGTACGGTGAAAGAGTGCAAAATGAGGCTACGGAGGGTGAAAGAGAGCGAAATGAGACGAAGGAGGGTGATTGAAAGCGAAACGAGACGAAGGAGGGAGAAAGAGTGCGAAACGAGGCGAAGGAGGGTGAAAGAGGGCAAAACGAGACAAAGGAGGGTGAAAGAGAGCGAAACGAGGCGAAGGAGGGTGAAAGAGAGCGAAACGAGACGAAGGAGGGTGAAAGAGAGCGAAACGAGACGAAGCAGGGTGAAAGAGAGTGAAACGAGTCGAAGGATGGTGAAAGAGAGCGAAACGAGATGAAGGAGGGTGAAAGTGAGCAAAACGAGACGAAGCAGGGTGAAAGAGAGTGAAACGTGACGAAGGTGGGTGAAAGAGGGCGAAACGAGACGAAGGAGGGTGAAAGAGAGCGAAACGAGGCAAAGGAGGGTGAAAGAGAGCGAAACGAGACGAAGGAGAGTGAAAGAGAGCGAAACGAGGCGAAGGAGGGTGAAAGAGAGCGAAACGAGACGCGAAGTACGGTGAAAGAGTGCGAAATGAGGCTACGGAGGGTGAATGAGAGCAAAATGAGACGAAGGAGGGTGATTGAGAGCGAAACGAGACGAAGTAGGTGAAAGAGAGCGACATGGGACAAAGGAGGTTGAAAGAGAGCGAAACGAGACGAAGGTGGGTGAAAGAGGGCGAAACGAGACGAAGGAGGGTGAAAGAGAGCGAAACGAGGCAAAGGAGGGTAAAAGAGGGCGAAACGAGACGAAAGAGGGTGAAAGTGAGCGAAACCAGACGAAGGAGGGTGAAAGAGGGCAAAACGAGACAAAGGAGGGTGAAAGAGAGCGAAACGAGGCGAAGGAGGGTGAAAGAGAGCGAAACGAGACGAAGGAGTGTGAAAGAGAGCGAATCGAGTCGAAGGAGAGTGAAAGAGAGCAAAACGAGATGAAGGAGGGTGAAAGAGAGCGAAACGAGACGAAGGAGGGGAAAAGAGAGTGAAACAAGGCGAAGCAGGGTGAAAGAGAGTGAAACGAGACGAAGCAGGGTGAAAGAGAGCGAAACGAGACGAAGGTGGGTGAAAGAGGGCGAAACGAGACGAAGGAGGGTGAAAGAGAGCGAATCGAGGCAAAGGAGGGTAAAAGAGGGCGAAACAAGACGAAAGAGGGTGAAAGAGTGCGAAACCAGACGACGGAGGGTGAAAGAGGGCAAAACGAGACAAAGGAGGGTGAAAGAGAGCGAAACGAGGCGAAGGAGGGTGAAAGAGAGCGAAACGAGACGAAGGAGGGTGAAAGAGAGCGAAACGAGACGAAGCAGGGTGAAAGAGAGTGAAACGAGTCGAAGGATGGTGAAAGAGAGCGAAACGAGATCAAGGAGGGTGAAAGAGAGCGAAACGAGACGAAGCAGGGTGAAAGAGAGTGAAACGAGACGAAGGTGGGTGAAAGAGGGCGAAGCAAGACGAAGGAGGGTGAAAGAGAGCGAAACGAGGCAAAGGAGGGTGAAAGAGAGCGAAACGAGACGAAGCAGAGTGAAAGAGAGCGAAACGAGGCGAAGGAGGGTGAAAGAGAGCGAAACGAGACGCGAAGTACGGTGAAAGAGTGTGAAATGAGGCTACGGAGCGTGAATGAGAGCAAAATGAGTCGAAGGAGGGTGATTGAGAGCGAAACGAGATGAAGAAGGTGAAAGAGAGCGAAACGGGACAAAAGAGGTTGAAAGAGAGCGAAACGAGACGAAGGTGGGTGAAAGAGAGCGAAACGAGACGAAGGAGGGTGAAAGAGAGCGAAACGAGGCGAAGGAGGGTGAAAGAGAGCGAAACGAGACGAAGGAGGGTGAAAGAGAGCGAAACGAGACGAAGCAGGGTGAAAGAGAGTGAAACGAGTCGAAGGATGGTGAAAGAGAGCGAAAAGAGATCAAGGACGGTGAAAGAGAGCGAAACGAGACGAAGCAGGGTGAAAGAGAGTGAAACGAGACGAAGGTGGGTGAAAGAGGGCGAAACAAGACGAAGGAGGGTGAAAGAGAGCGAAACGAGGCAAAGGAGGGTGAAAGAGAGCGAAACGAGATGAAGGAGAGTGAAAGAGAGCGAAACGAGGCGAAGGAGGGTGAAAGAGAGCGAAACGAGACGCGAAGTACGGTGAAAGAGTGCGAAATGAGGCTACGGAGGGTGAATGAGAGCAAAATGAGACGAAGGAGGGTGATTGAGAGCGAAACGAGACGAAGAAGGTGAAAGAGAGCGAAACGGGACAAAGGAGGTTGAAAGAGAGCGAAACGAGACGAAGGTGGGTGAAAGAGGGCGAAACGAGACGAAGGAGGGTGAAAGAGAGCGAAACGAGGCAAAGGAGGGTAAAAGAGGGCGAAACGAAACGAAAGAGAGTGAAAGTGAGCGAAACCAGACGAAGGAGGGTGAAAGAGGGCAAAACGAGACAAAGGAGGGTGAAAGAGAGCGAAACGAGGCGAAGGAGGGTGAAAGAGAGCGAAACGAGACGAAGGAGTGTGAAAGAGAGCGAATCGAGTCGAAGGAGGGTGAAAGAGAGCAAAATGAGACGAAGGAGGGTGAAAGAGAGCGAAACGAGATGAAGGAGGGTGAAAGAGAGTGAAACGAGACGAAGGAGGGTTAAAGAGAGTGAAACGAGACGAAGGAGGGTTAAAGAGAGTGGAACGAGACGAAGGCGGGTTAAAGAGAGTGAAACGATGTGAATGAGGGTTAAAGAGAGTGAAACGAGACGAAGGAGGGGAAAAGAGAGTGAAACAAGACGAAGCAGGGTGAAAGGGAGTGAAACGAGATGAAGCAGGGTGAAAGAGAGCGAAACGAGACGAAGGAGGGTGAAAGAGGGCGAAACGAGACGAAGGAGGGTGAAAGAGAGCGAAACGAGGCAAAGGAGGGTAAAAGAGGGCGAAACGAGACGAAAGAGGATGAAAGAGAGCGAAACTAGACGAAGGAGGGTGAAAGAGGGCAAAACGAGACAAAGGAGGGTGAAAGAGAGCGAAACGAGGCGAAGGAGGGTGAAAGAGAGCGAAACGAGATGAAGGAGGGTGAAAGAGAACGAAACGAGTCGAAGGAGGGTGAAAGAGAGCGAAACGAGATGAAGGAGGGTGAAAGAGAGTGAAACGAGACGAAGGAGGGTTAAAGAGAGTGAAACGAGACGAAGGAGGGTTAAAGAGAGTGGAACGAGACGAAGGCGGGTTAAAGAGAGTGAAACGATGTGAATGAGGGTTGAAGAGAGTGAAACGAGACGAAGGAGGGGAAAAGAGAGTGAAACAAGACGAAGCAGGGTGAAAGAGAATGAAACGAGGCGAAGCAGGGTGAAAGAGAGCGAAACGAGACGAAGGTGGGTGAAAGAGGGCGAAACGAGGCAAAGGAGGGTAAAAGAGGGCGAAACGAGACGAAGGAGGGTGATTGAGAGCGAAACGAGATGAAGTAGGTGAAAGAGAGCGAAACGGGACAAAGGAGGTTGAAAGAGAGCGAAACGAGACGAAGGAGGGTGAAAGAGGGCAAAACGAGACGAAAGAGGGTGAAAGAGAGCGAAACCAGACGAAGGAGGGTGAAAGAGGGCAAAACGAGACAAAGGAGGGTGAAAGAGAGCGAAACGAGAAGAAGTACGGTGAAAGAGTGCGAAATGAGGCTACGGAGGGTGAAAGAGAGCGAAACGAGGCAAAGGAGGGTAAAAGAGGGCGAAACGAGACGAAAGAGGGTGAAAGAGAGCGAAACGAGACGAAGCAGGGTGAAAGAGAGTGAAACGAGTCGAAGGATGGTGAAAGAGAGCGAAACGAGATGAAGGAGGGTGAAAGAGAGCGAAACGAGACGAAGCAGGGTGAAAGAGAGTGAAACGAGACGAAGCTGGGTGAAAGAGGGCGAAACGAGACGAAGGAGGGTGAAAGAGAGCGAAACGAGGCAAAGGAGGGTGAAAGAGAGCGAAACGAGACGAAGGAGAGTGAAAGAGAGCGAAACGAGGCGAAGGAGGGTGAAAGAGAGCGAAACGAGACGCGAAGTACGGTGAAAGATTGCGAAATGAGGCTACGGAGGGTGAATGAGAGCGAAATGAGACGAAGGAGGGTGATTGAGAGCGAAACGAGACGAAGTAGGTGAAAGAGAGCGAAACGGGACAAAGGAGGTTGAAAGAGAGCGAAACGAGACGAAGGTGGGTGAAAGAGGGCGAAACGAGACGAAGGAGGGTGAAAGAGAGCGAAACGAGGCAAAGGAGGGTAAAAGAGGGCGAAACGAGACAAAAGAGGGTGAAAGTGAGCGAAACCAGACGAAGGAGGGTGAAAGAGGGCAAAACGAGACAAAGGAGGGTGAAAGAGAGCAAAACGAGGCGAAGGAGGGTGAAAGAGAGCGAAACGAGACGAAGGAGTGTGAAAGAGAGCGAATCGAGTCGAAGGAGGGTGAAAGAGAGCAAAACAAGATGAAGGAGGGTGAAAGAGAGCGAAACGAGATGAAGGAGGGTGAAAGAGAGTGAAACGAGACGAAGGAGGGTTAAAGAGAGTGAAACGAGACGAAGGAGGGTTAAAAGAGAGTGGAACGAGACGAAGGCGGGTTAAAGAGAGTGAAACGATGTGAATGAGGGTTAAAGAGAGTGAAACGAGACGAAGGAGGGGAAAAGAGAGTGAAACAAGACGAAGCAGGGTGAAAGAGAGTGAAACGAGACGAAGCAGGGTGAAAGAGAGCGAAACGAGACGAAGGTGGGTGAAAGAGGGCGAAACGAGACGAAGGAGGGTGAAAGAGAGCAAAACGAGGCAAAGGAGGGTAAAAGACGGCGAAACGAGGCAAAGGAGGGTGAAAGAGGGCGAAAGGAGACAAAGGAGGGTAAAAGAGGGCGAAACGAGAAGAAAGAGGGTGAAAGAGTGCGAAACCAGACGAAGGAGGGTGAAAGAGAGTGAAACGAGACGAAGGAGGGTTAAAGAGAGAGAAACGAGACGAAGGAGGGTTAAAGAGAGTGGAACGAGACGAAGGCGGGTTAAAGAGAGTGAAACGATGTGAATGAGGGTTAAAGAGAGAGAAACGAGACGAAGGAGGGGAAAAGAGAGTGAAACAAGACGAAGCAGGGTGAAAGAGAGTGAAACGAGGCGAAGCAGGGTGAAAGAGAGCGAAACGAGACGAAGGAGGGTGAAAGAGAGCGAAACGAGTCGAAGGAGGGTGAAAGAGAGCGAAACGAGATGAAGGAGGGTGAAAGAGAGTGAAACGAGACGAAGGAGGGTTAAAGAGAGTGAAACGAGACGAAGGAGGGTTAAAGAGAGTGAAACGAGACGAAGGAGGGTGATTGAGAGCGAAACGAGACGAAGTAGGTGAAAGAGAGCGACACGGGACAAAGGAGGTTGAAAGAGAGCGAAACGAGACGAAGGTGGGTGAAAGAGAGCGAAACGAGACGCGAAGTACGGTGAAAGAGTGCGAAATGAGGCTACGGAGGGTGAATGAGAGCAAAATGAGACGAAGGAGGGTGATTGAGAGCGAAACGAGACGAAGTAGGTGAAAGAGAGCGACATGGGACAAAGGAGGTTGAAAGAGAGCGAAACGAGACGAAGGTGGGTGAAAGAGGGCGAAACGAGACGAAGGAGGGTGAAAGAGAGCGAAACGAGGCAATGGAGGGTAAAAGAGGGCGAAACGAGACGAAAGAGGGTGAAAGTGAGCGAAACCAGACGAAGGAGGGTGAAAGAGGGCAAAACGAGACAAAGGAGGGTGAAAGAGAGTGAAACGAGGCGAAGGAGGGTGAAAGAGAGCGAAACGAGACGAAGGAGTGTGAAAGAGAGAGAATCGAGTCGAAGGAGAGTGAAAGAGAGCAAAACGAGATGAAGGAGGGTGAAAGAGAGCGAAACGAGATGAAGGAGGGTGAAAGAGAGTGAAACGAGACGAAGGAGGGTTAAAGAGAGTGAAACGAGACGAAGGAGGGTTAAAGAGAGTGGAACGAGACGAAGGCGGGTTAAAGAGAGTGAAACGATGTGAATGAGGGTTAAAGAGAGTGAAACGAGACGAAGCAGGGTGAAAGAGAGTGAAACCAGACGAAGCAGGGTGAAAGAGAGTGAAACGAGACGAAGCAGGGTGAAAGAGAGCGAAACGAGACGAAGGTGGGTGAAAGAGGGCGAAACGAGACGAAGGAGGGTGAAAGAGAGCGAAACGAGGCAAAGGAGGGTAAAAGAGGGCGAAACGAGGCAAAGGAGGGTAAAAGAGGGCGAAACGAGGCAAAGGAGGGTAAAAGAGGGCGAAACGAGACGAAAGAGGGTGAAAGAGTGCGAAACCAGACGAAGGAGGGTGAAAGAGGGCAAAACGAGACAAAGGAGGGTGAAAGAGAGCGAAACGAGGCGAAGTAGGGTGAAAGAGAGCGAAACGAGACGAAGGTGGGTGAAAGAGGGCGAAACAAGACGAAGGAGGGTGAAAGTGAGCGAAACCAGACGAAGGAGGGTGAAAGAGGGCAAAACGAGACAAAGGAGGGTGAAAGAGAGCAAAACGAGGCGAAGGAGGGTGAAAGAGAGCGAAACGAGACGAAGGAGTGTGAAAGAGAGCGAATCGAGTCGAAGGAGGGTGAAAGAGAGCAAAACAAGATGAAGGAGGGTGAAAGAGAGCGAAACGAGATGAAGGAGGGTGAAAGAGAGTGAAACGAGACGAAGGAGGGTTAAAGAGAGTGAAACGAGACGAAGGAGGGTTAAAAGAGAGTGGAACGAGACGAAGGCGGGTTAAAGAGAGTGAAACGATGTGAATGAGGGTTAAAGAGAGTGAAACGAGACGAAGGAGGGGAAAAGAGAGTGAAACAAGACGAAGCAGGGTGAAAGAGAGTGAAACGAGACGAAGCAGGGTGAAAGAGAGCGAAACGAGACGAAGGTGGGTGAAAGAGGGCGAAACGAGACGAAGGAGGGTGAAAGAGAGCGAAACGAGGCAAAGGAGGGTAAAAGACGGCGAAACGAGGCAAAGGAGGGTGAAAGAGGGCGAAAGGAGACAAAGGAGGGTAAAAGAGGGCGAAACGAGAAGAAAGAGGGTGAAAGATTGCGAAACCAGACGAAGGAGGGTGAAAGAGAGTGAAACGAGACGAAGGAGGGTTAAAGAGAGAGAAACGAGACGAAGGAGGGTTAAAGAGAGTGGAACGAGACGAAGGCGGGTTAAAGAGAGTGAAACGATGTGAATGAGGGTTAAAGAGAGAGAAACGAGACGAAGGAGGGGAAAAGAGAGTGAAACAAGACGAAGCAGGGTGAAAGAGAGTGAAACGAGGCGAAGCAGGGTGAAAGAGAGCGAAACGAGACGAAGGAGGGTGAAAGAGAGCGAAACGAGTCGAAGGAGGGTGAAAGAGAGCGAAACGAGATGAAGGAGGGTGAAAGAGAGTGAAACGAGACGAAGGAGGGTTAAAGAGAGTGAAACGAGACGAAGGAGGGTTAAAGAGAGTGAAACGAGACGAAGGAGGGTGATTGAGAGCGAAACGAGACGAAGTAGGTGAAAGAGAGCGACACGGGACAAAGGAGGTTGAAAGAGAGCGAAACGAGACGAAGGTGGGTGAAAGAGAGCGAAACGAGACGCGAAGTACGGTGAAAGAGTGCGAAATGAGGCTACGGAGGGTGAATGAGAGCAAAATGAGACGAAGGAGGGTGATTGAGAGCGAAACGAGACGAAGTAGGTGAAAGAGAGCGACACGGGACAAAGGAGGTTGAAAGAGAGCGAAACGAGACGAAGGTGGGTGAAAGAGGGCGAAACGAGACGAAGGAGGGTGAAAGAGAGCGAAACGAGGCAATGGAGGGTAAAAGAGGGCGAAACGAGACGAAAGAGGGTGAAAGTGAGCGAAACCAGACGAAGGAGGGTGAAAGAGGGCAAAACGAGACAAAGGAGGGTGAAAGAGAGTGAAACGAGGCGAAGGAGGGTGAAAGAGAGCGAAACGAGACGAAGGAGTGTGAAAGAGAGAGAATCGAGTCGAAGGAGAGTGAAAGAGAGCAAAACGAGATGAAGGAGGGTGAAAGAGAGCGAAACGAGATGAAGGAGGGTGAAAGAGAGTGAAACGAGACAAAGGAGGGTTAAAGAGAGTGAAACGAGACGAAGGAGGGTTAAAGAGAGTGGAACGAGACGAAGGCGGGTTAAAGAGAGTGAAACGATGTGAATGAGGGTTAAAGAGAGTGAAACGAGACGAAGCAGGGTGAAAGAGAGTGAAACCAGACGAAGCAGGGTGAAAGAGAGTGAAACGAGACGAAGCAGGGTGAAAGAGAGCGAAACGAGACGAAGGTGGGTGAAAGAGGGCGAAACGAGACGAAGGAGGGTGAAAGAGAGCGAAACGAGGCAAAGGAGGGTAAAAGAGGGCGAAACGAGGCAAAGGAGGGTAAAAGAGGGCGAAACGAGGCAAAGGAGGGTAAAAGAGGGCGAAACGTGACGAAAGAGGGTGAAAGAGTGCGAAACCAGACGAAGGAGGGTGAAAGAGGGCAAAACGAGACAAAGGAGGGTGAAAGAGAGCGAAACGAGGCGAAGTAGGGTGAAAGAGAGCGAAACGAGACGAAGGTGGGTGAAAGAGAGTGAAACGAGGCGAAGGAGGGTGAAAGAGAGCGAAACGAGACGAAGGAGTGTGAAAGAGAGAGAATCGAGTCGAAGGAGAGTGAAAGAGAGCAAAACGAGATGAAGGAGGGTGAAAGAGAGCGAAACGAGATGAAGGAGGGTGAAAGAGAGTGAAACGAGACGAAGGAGGGTTAAAGAGAGTGAAACGAGACGAAGGAGGGTTAAAGAGAGTGGAACGAGACGAAGGCGGGTTAAAGAGAGTGAAACGATGTGAATGAGGGTTAAAGAGAGTGAAACGAGACGAAGCAGGGTGAAAGAGAGTGAAACCAGACGAAGCAGGGTGAAAGAGAGTGAAACGAGACGAAGCAGGGTGAAAGAGAGCGAAACGAGACGAAGGTGGGTGAAAGAGGGCGAAACGAGACGAAGGAGGGTGAAAGAGAGCGAAACGAGGCAAAGGAGGGTAAAAGAGGGCGAAACGAGGCAAAGGAGGGTAAAAGAGGGCGAAACGAGGCAAAGGAGGGTAAAAGAGGGCGAAACGAGACGAAAGAGGGTGAAAGAGTGCGAAACCAGACGAAGGAGGGTGAAAGAGGGCAAAACGAGACAAAGGAGGGTGAAAGAGAGCGAAACGAGGCGAAGTAGGGTGAAAGAGAGCGAAACGAGACGAAGGTGGGTGAAAGAGGGCGAAACAAGACGAAGGAGGGTGAAAGTGAGCGAAACCAGACGAAGGAGGGTGAAAGAGGGCAAAACGAGACAAAGGAGGGTGAAAGAGAGCAAAACGAGGCGAAGGAGGGTGAAAGAGAGCGAAACGAGACGAAGGAGTGTGAAAGAGAGCGAATCGAGTCGAAGGAGGGTGAAAGAGAGCAAAACAAGATGAAGGAGGGTGAAAGAGAGCGAAACGAGATGAAGGAGGGTGAAAGAGAGTGAAACGAGACGAAGGAGGGTTAAAGAGAGTGAAACGAGACGAAGGAGGGTTAAAAGAGAGTGGAACGAGACGAAGGCGGGTTAAAGAGAGTGAAACGATGTGAATGAGGGTTAAAGAGAGTGAAACGAGACGAAGGAGGGGAAAAGAGAGTGAAACAAGACGAAGCAGGGTGAAAGAGAGTGAAACGAGACGAAGCAGGGTGAAAGAGAGCGAAACGAGACGAAGGTGGGTGAAAGAGGGCGAAACGAGACGAAGGAGGGTGAAAGAGAGCGAAACGAGGCAAAGGAGGGTAAAAGACGGCGAAACGAGGCAAAGGAGGGTGAAAGAGGGCGAAAGGAGACAAAGGAGGGTAAAAGAGGGCGAAACGAGAAGAAAGAGGGTGAAAGATTGCGAAACCAGACGAAGGAGGGTGAAAGAGAGTGAAACGAGACGAAGGAGGGTTAAAGAGAGAGAAACGAGACGAAGGAGGGTTAAAGAGAGTGGAACGAGACGAAGGCGGGTTAAAGAGAGTGAAACGATGTGAATGAGGGTTAAAGAGAGAGAAACGAGACGAAGGAGGGGAAAAGAGAGTGAAACAAGACGAAGCAGGGTGAAAGAGAGTGAAACGAGGCGAAGCAGGGTGAAAGAGAGCGAAACGAGACGAAGGAGGGTGAAAGAGAGCGAAACGAGTCGAAGGAGGGTGAAAGAGAGCGAAACGAGATGAAGGAGGGTGAAAGAGAGTGAAACGAGACGAAGGAGGGTTAAAGAGAGTGAAACGAGACGAAGGAGGGTTAAAGAGAGTGAAACGAGACGAAGGAGGGTGATTGAGAGCGAAACGAGACGAAGTAGGTGAAAGAGAGCGACACGGGACAAAGGAGGTTGAAAGAGAGCGAAACGAGACGAAGGTGGGTGAAAGAGAGCGAAACGAGACGCGAAGTACGGTGAAAGAGTGCGAAATGAGGCTACGGAGGGTGAATGAGAGCAAAATGAGACGAAGGAGGGTGATTGAGAGCGAAACGAGACGAAGTAGGTGAAAGAGAGCGACACGGGACAAAGGAGGTTGAAAGAGAGCGAAACGAGACGAAGGTGGGTGAAAGAGGGCGAAACGAGACGAAGGAGGGTGAAAGAGAGCGAAACGAGGCAATGGAGGGTAAAAGAGGGCGAAACGAGACGAAAGAGGGTGAAAGTGAGCGAAACCAGACGAAGGAGGGTGAAAGAGGGCAAAACGAGACAAAGGAGGGTGAAAGAGAGTGAAACGAGGCGAAGGAGGGTGAAAGAGAGCGAAACGAGACGAAGGAGTGTGAAAGAGAGAGAATCGAGTCGAAGGAGAGTGAAAGAGAGCAAAACGAGATGAAGGAGGGTGAAAGAGAGCGAAACGAGATGAAGGAGGGTGAAAGAGAGTGAAACGAGACAAAGGAGGGTTAAAGAGAGTGAAACGAGACGAAGGAGGGTTAAAGAGAGTGGAACGAGACGAAGGCGGGTTAAAGAGAGTGAAACGATGTGAATGAGGGTTAAAGAGAGTGAAACGAGACGAAGCAGGGTGAAAGAGAGTGAAACCAGACGAAGCAGGGTGAAAGAGAGTGAAACGAGACGAAGCAGGGTGAAAGAGAGCGAAACGAGACGAAGGTGGGTGAAAGAGGGCGAAACGAGACGAAGGAGGGTGAAAGAGCGCGAAACGAGGCAAAGGAGGGTAAAAGAGGGCGAAACGAGGCAAAGGAGGGTAAAAGAGGGCGAAACGAGGCAAAGGAGGGTAAAAGAGGGCGAAACGTGACGAAAGAGGGTGAAAGAGTGCGAAACCAGACGAAGGAGGGTGAAAGAGGGCAAAACGAGACAAAGGAGGGTGAAAGAGAGCGAAACGAGGCGAAGTAGGGTGAAAGAGAGCGAAACGAGACGAAGGTGGGTGAAAGAGGGCGAAACAAGACGAAGGAGGGTGAAAGAGAGCGAAACGAGGCAAAGGAGGGTGAAAGAGAGCGAAACGAGATGAAGGAGAGTGAAAGAGAGCGAAACGAGGCGAAGGAGGGTGAAAGAGAGCGAAACGAGACGCGAAGTACGGTGAAAGAGTGCAAAATGAGGCTACGGAGGGTGAATGAGAGCAAAATGAGACGAAGGAGGGTGATTGAGAGCGAAACGAGACGAAGAAGGTGAAAGAGAGCGAAACGGGACAAAGGAGGTTGAAAGAGAGCGAAACGAGACGAAGGTGGGTGAAAGAGGGCGAAACGAGACGAAGGAGGGTGAAAGAGAGCGAAACGAGGCAAAGGAGGGTAAAAGAGGGCGAAACGAAACGAAAGAGAGTGAAAGTGAGCGAAACCAGACGAAGGAGGGTGAAAGAGGGCAAAACGAGACAAAGGAGGGTGAAAGAGAGGGAAACGAGGCGAAGGAGGGTGAAAGAGAGCGAAACGAGACGAAGGAGTGTGAAAGAGAGCGAATCGAGTCGAAGGAGGGTGAAAGAGAGCAAAACGAGACGAAGGAGGGTGAAAGAGAGCGAAACGAGATGAAGGAGGGTGAAAGAGAGTGAAACGAGACGAAGGAGGGTTAAAGAGAGTGAAACGAGACGAAGGAGGGTTGAAGAGAGTGGTACGAGACGAAGGCGGGTTAAAGAGAGTGAAACGATGTGAATGAGGGTTAAAGAGAGTGAAACGAGACGAAGGAGGGGAAAAGAGAGTGAAACAAGACGAAGCAGGGTGAAAGAGAGTGAAACGAGACGAAGCAGGGTGAAAGAGAGCGAAACGAGACGAAGGAGGGTGAAAGAGGGCGAAACGAGACGAAGGAGGGTGAAAGAGGGCAAAACGAGACAAAGGAGGGTGAAAGAGAGCGAAACGAGGCGAAGGAGGGTGAAAGAGAGCGAAACGAGACGAAGGAGGGTGAAAGAGAGCGAAACGAGTCGAAGGAGGGTGAAAGAGAGCGAAATGAGATGAAGGAGGGTGAAAGAGAGTGAAACGAGACGAAGGAGGGTTAAAGAGAGTGAAACGAGACGAAGGAGGGTTAAAGAGAGTGGAACGAGACGAAGGCGGGTTAAAGAGAGTGAAACGATGTGAATGAGGGTTGAAGAGAGTGAAACGAGACGAAGGAGGGGAAAAGAGAGTGAAACAAGACGAAGCAGGGTGAAAGAGAATGAAACGAGGCGAAGCAGGGTGAAAGAGAGCGAAACGAGACGAAGGTGGGTGAAAGAGGGCGAAACGAGGCAAAGGAGGGTAAAAGAGGGCGAAACGAGACGAAGGAGGGTGATTGAGAGCGAAACGAGACGAAGTAGGTGAAAGAGAGTGAAACGGGACAAAGGAGGTTGAAAGAGAGCGAAATGAGACGAAGGAGGGTGAAAGAGGGCAAAACGAGACGAAGGAGTGTGAAAGAGAGAGAATCGAGTCGAAGGAGAGTGAAAGAGAGCAAAACGAGATGAAGGAGGGTGAAAGAGAGCGAAACGAGATGAAGGAGGGTGAAAGAGAGTGAAACGAGACAAAGGAGGGTTAAAGAGAGTGAAACGAGACGAAGGAGGGTTAAAGAGAGTGGAACGAGACGAAGGCGGGTTAAAGAGAGTGAAACGATGTGAATGAGGGTTAAAGAGAGTGAAACGAGACGAAGCAGGGTGAAAGAGAGTGAAACCAGACGAAGCAGGGTGAAAGAGAGTGAAACGAGACGAAGCAGGGTGAAAGAGAGCGAAACGAGACGAAGGTGGGTGAAAGAGGGCGAAACGAGACGAAGGAGGGTGAAAGAGAGCGAAACGAGGCAAAGGAGGGTAAAAGAGGGCGAAACGAGGCAAAGGAGGGTAAAAGAGGGCGAAACGAGGCAAAGGAGGGTAAAAGAGGGCGAAACGTGACGAAAGAGGGTGAAAGAGTGCGAAACCAGACGAAGGAGGGTGAAAGAGGGCAAAACGAGACAAAGGAGGGTGAAAGAGAGCGAAACGAGGCGAAGTAGGGTGAAAGAGAGCGAAACGAGACGAAGGTGGGTGAAAGAGGGCGAAACAAGACGAAGGAGGGTGAAAGAGAGCGAAACGAGGCAAAGGAGGGTGAAAGAGAGCGAAACGAGATGAAGGAGAGTGAAAGAGAGCGAAACGAGGCGAAGGAGGGTGAAAGAGAGCGAAACGAGACGCGAAGTACGGTGAAAGAGTGCAAAATGAGGCTACGGAGGGTGAATGAGAGCAAAATGAGACGAAGGAGGGTGATTGAGAGCGAAACGAGACGAAGAAGGTGAAAGAGAGCGAAACGGGACAAAGGAGGTTGAAAGAGAGCGAAACGAGACGAAGGTGGGTGAAAGAGGGCGAAACGAGACGAAGGAGGGTGAAAGAGAGCGAAACGAGGCAAAGGAGGGTAAAAGAGGGCGAAACGAAACGAAAGAGAGTGAAAGTGAGCGAAACCAGACGAAGGAGGGTGAAAGAGGGCAAAACGAGACAAAGGAGGGTGAAAGAGAGGGAAACGAGGCGAAGGAGGGTGAAAGAGAGCGAAACGAGACGAAGGAGTGTGAAAGAGAGCGAATCGAGTCGAAGGAGGGTGAAAGAGAGCAAAACGAGACGAAGGAGGGTGAAAGAGAGCGAAACGAGATGAAGGAGGGTGAAAGAGAGTGAAACGAGACGAAGGAGGGTTAAAGAGAGTGAAACGAGACGAAGGAGGGTTGAAGAGAGTGGTACGAGACGAAGGCGGGTTAAAGAGAGTGAAACGATGTGAATGAGGGTTAAAGAGAGTGAAACGAGACGAAGGAGGGGAAAAGAGAGTGAAACAAGACGAAGCAGGGTGAAAGAGAGTGAAACGAGACGAAGCAGGGTGAAAGAGAGCGAAACGAGACGAAGGAGGGTGAAAGAGGGCGAAACGAGACGAAGGAGGGTGAAAGAGGGCAAAACGAGACAAAGGAGGGTGAAAGAGAGCGAAACGAGGCGAAGGAGGGTGAAAGAGAGCGAAACGAGACGAAGGAGGGTGAAAGAGAGCGAAACGAGTCGAAGGAGGGTGAAAGAGAGCGAAATGAGATGAAGGAGGGTGAAAGAGAGTGAAACGAGACGAAGGAGGGTTAAAGAGAGTGAAACGAGACGAAGGAGGGTTAAAGAGAGTGGAACGAGACGAAGGCGGGTTAAAGAGAGTGAAACGATGTGAATGAGGGTTGAAGAGAGTGAAACGAGACGAAGGAGGGGAAAAGAGAGTGAAACAAGACGAAGCAGGGTGAAAGAGAATGAAACGAGGCGAAGCAGGGTGAAAGAGAGCGAAACGAGACGAAGGTGGGTGAAAGAGGGCGAAACGAGGCAAAGGAGGGTAAAAGAGGGCGAAACGAGACGAAGGAGGGTGATTGAGAGCGAAACGAGACGAAGTAGGTGAAAGAGAGTGAAACGGGACAAAGGAGGTTGAAAGAGAGCGAAATGAGACGAAGGAGGGTGAAAGAGGGCAAAACGAGACGAAAGAGGGTGAAAGAGAGCGAAACCAGACGAAGGAGGGTGAAAGAGGGCAAAACGAGACAAAGGAGGGTGAAAGAGAGCGAAACGAGACGAAGTACGGTGAAAGAGTGCGAAATGAGGCTACGGAGGGTGAAAGAGAGCGAAATGAGACGAAGGAGGGTGATTGAGAGCGAAACAAGACGAAGGAGGGAGAAAGAGTGCGAAACGAGGCAAAGGAGGGTGAAAGAGGGCGAAACGAGGCAAAGGAGGGTAAAAGAGGGCGAAACGAGACGAAAGAGGGTGAAAGAGTGCGAAACCAGACGAAGGAGGGTGAAAGAGGGCAAAACGAGACAAAGGAGGGTGAAAGAGAGCGAAACGAGGCGAAGGAGGGTGAAAGAGAGCGAAACGAGACGAAGGAGGTTGAAAGAGAGCGAAACGAGACGAAGCAGGGTGAAAGAGAGTGAAACGAGTCGAAGGATGGTGAAAGAGAGCGAAACGAGATGAAGGAGGGTGAAAGAGAGCGAAACGAGACGAAGCAGGGTGAAAGAGAGTGAAACGAGACGAAGGTGGGTGAAAGAGGGCGAAACGAGATGAAGGAGGGTGAAAGAGAGCGAAATGAGGCAAAGGAGGGTGAAAGAGAGCGAAACAAGACGAAGGAGAGTGAAAGAGAGCGAAACGAGGCGAAGGAGGGTGAAAGAGAGCGAAACGAGACACGAAGTACGGTGAAAGATTGCGAAATGAGGCTACGGAGGGTGAATGAGAGCGAAATGAGACGAAGGAGGGTGATTGAGAGCGAAACGAGACGAAGAAGGTGAAAGAGGGCGAAACGAGACGAAAGAGGGTGAAAGTGAGCGAAACCAGACGAAGGAGGGTGAAAGAGGGCAAAACGAGACAAAGGAGGGTGAAAGAGAGCGAAACGAGGCGAAGGAGGGTGAAAGAGAGCGAAACGAGACGAAGGAGTGTGAAAGAGAGCGAATCGAGTCGAAGGAGGGTGAAAGAGAGCAAAACAAGATGAAGGAGGGTGAAAGAGAGCGAAACGAGATGAAGGAGGGTGAAAGAGAGTGAAACGAGACGAAGGAGGGTTAAAGAGAGTGAAACGAGACGAAGGAGGGTTAAAGAGAGTGGAACGAGACGAAGGCGGGTTAAAGAGAGTGAAACGATGTGAATGAGGGTTAAAGAGAGTGAAACGAGACGAAGGAGGTGAAAAGAGAGTGAAACAAGACGAAGCAGGGTGAAAGAGAGTGAAACGAGACGAAGCAGGGTGAAAGAGAGCGAAACGAGACGAAGGTGGGTGAAAGAGGGCGAAACGAGACGAAGGAGGGTGAAAGAGAGCGAAACGAGGCAAAGGAGGGTAAAAGAGGGCGAAACGAGGCAAAGGAGGGTGAAAGAGGGTGAAACGAGACAAAGGAGGGTAAAAGAGGGCGAAACGAGACGAAAGAGGGTGAAAGAGTGCGAAACCAGACTAAGGAGGGTGAAAGAGAGTGAAACGAGACGAAGGAGGGTTAAAGAGAGAGAAACGAGACGAAGGAGTGTGAAAGAGAGAGAATCGAGTCGAAGGAGAGTGAAAGAGAGCAAAACGAGATGAAGGAGGGTGAAAGAGAGTGAACCGAGACGAAGGAGGGTTAAAGAGAGTGAAACGAGACGAAGGAGGGTTAAAGAGAGTGGAACGAGACGAAGGCGGGTTAAAGAGAGTGAAACGATGTGAATGAGGGTTAAAGAGAGTGAAACGAGACGAAGCAGGGTGAAAGAGAGTGAAACCAGACGAAGCAGGGTGAAAGAGAGTGAAACGAGACGAAGCAGGGTGAAAGAGAGCGAAACGAGACGAAGGTGGGTGAAAGAGGGCGAAACGAGACGAAGGAAGGTGAAAGAGAGCGAAACGAGACGAAGGAGTGTGAAAGAGAGCGAATCGAGTCGAAGGAGGGTGAAAGAGAGCAAAATGAGACGAAGGAGGGTGAAAGAGAGCGAAACGAGATGAAGGAGGGTGAAAGAGGGCGAAACGGGACAAAGGAGGTTGAAAGAGAGCAAAACGAGACGAAGGAGGGTGAAAGAGAGCGAAACGAGATGAAGGAGGGTGAAAGAGAGTGAAACGAGATGAAGGAGGGTTAAAGAGAGTGAAACGAGACGAAGGAGGGTTAAAGAGAGTGGAACGAGACGAAGGCGGGTTAAAGAGAGTGAAACGATGTGAATGAGGGTTAAAGAGAGTGAAACGAGACGAAGGAGGGGAAAAGAGAGTGAAACAAGACGAAGCAGGGTGAAAGAGAGTGAAACGAGACGAAGCAGGGTGAAAGAGAGCGAAACGAGATGAAGGAGGGTGAAAGAGGGCGAAACGAGACGAAGGAGGGTGAAACAGAGCGAAACGAGGCAAAGGAGGGTAAAAGAGGGCGAAACGAGACGAAAGAGGGTGAAAGAGAGCGAAACCAGACGAAGGAGGGTGAAAGAGGGCAAAACGAGACAAAGGAGGGTGAAAGAGAGCGAAACGAGGCGAAGGAGGGTGAAAGAGAGCGAAACGAGACGAAGGAGGGTGAAAGAGAGCGAAACGAGTCGAAGGAGGGTGAAAGAGAGCGAAACGAGATGAAGGAGGGTGAAAGAGAGTGAAACGAGACGAAGGAGGGTTAAAGAGAGTGAAACGAGACGAAGGAGGGTTAAAGAGAGTGGAACGAGACGAAGGCGGGTTAAAGAGAGTGAAACGATGTGAATGAGTGTTGAAGAGAGTGAAACGAGACGAAGGAGGGGAAAAGAGAGTGAAACAAGACGAAGCAGGGTGAAAGAGAATGAAACGAGGCGAAGCAGGGTGAAAGAGAGCGAAACGAGGCGAAGGAGGGTGAAAGAGACGAAACGAGACGCGAAGTACGGTGAAAGATTGCGAAATGAGGCTACGGAGGGTGAATGAGAGCGAAATGAGACGAAGGAGGGTGATTGAGAGCGAAACGAGACGAAGTAGGTGAAAGAGAGCGAAACGGGACAAAGGAGGTTGAAAGAGAGCGAAACGAGACGAAGGTGGGTGAAAGAGGGCGAAACGAGACGAAGGAGGGTGAAAGAGAGCGAAACGAGGCAAAGGAGGGTAAAAGAGGGCGAAACGAGACAAAAGAGGGTGAAAGTGAGCGAAACCAGACGAAGGAGGGTGAAAGAGGGCAAAACGAGACAAAGGAGGGTGAAAGAGAGCAAAACGAGGCGAAGGAGGGTGAAAGAGAGCGAAACGAGACGAAGGAGTGTGAAAGAGAGCGAATCGAGTCGAAGGAGGGTGAAAGAGAGCAAAACAAGATGAAGGAGGGTGAAAGAGAGCGAAACGAGATGAAGGAGGGTGAAAGAGAGTGAAACGAGACGAAGGAGGATTAAAGAGAGTGAAACGAGACGAAGGAGGGTTAAAGAGAGTGGAACGAGACGAAGGCGGGTTAAAGAGAGTGAAACGATGTGAATGAGGGTTAAAGAGAGTGAAACGAGACGAAGGAGGGGAAAAGAGAGTGAAACAAGACGAAGCAGGGTGAAAGAGAGTGAAACGAGACGAAGCAGGGTGAAAGAGAGCGAAACGAGACGAAGGTGGGTGAAAGAGGGCGAAACGAGACGAAGGAGGGTGAAAGAGAGCGAAACGAGGCAAAGGAGGGTAAAAGAGGGCGAAACGAGGCAAAGGAGGGTGAAAGAGGGCGAAACGAGACAAAGGAGGGTAAAAGAGGGCGAAACGAGACGAAAGAGGGTGAAAGAGTGCGAAACCAGACGAAGGAGGGTGAAAGAGAGTGAAACGAGACGAAGGAGGGTTAAAGAGAGAGAAACGAGACGAAGGAGGGTTAAAGAGAGTGGAACGAGACGAAGGCGGGTTAAAGAGAGTGAAACGATGTGAATGAGGGTTAAAGAGAGAGAAACGAGCCGAAGGAGGGGAAAAGAGAGTGAAACAAGACGAAGCAGGGTGAAAGAGAGTGAAACGAGGCGAAGCAGGGTGAAAGAGAGCGAAACGAGACGAAGGAGGGTGAAAGAGAGCGAAACGAGTCGAAGGAGGGTGAAAGAGAGCGAAACGAGATGAAGGAGGGTGAAAGAGAGTGAAACGAGACGAAGGAGGGTTAAAAAGAGTGAAACGAGACGAAGGAGGGTTAAAGAGAGTGGAACGAGACGAAGGCGGGTTAAAGAGAGTGAAACGATGTGAATGAGGGTTAAAGAGAGTGAAACGAGACGAAGGAGGGGAAAAGAGAGTGAAACAAGACGAAGCAGGGTGAAAGAGAATGAAACGAGGCGAAGCAGGGTGAAAGAGAGCGAAACGAGGCGAAGGAGGGTGAAAGGGAGCGAAACGAGACGCGAAGTACGGTGAAAGATTGCGAAATGAGGCTACGGAGGGTGAATGAGAGCGAAATGAGACGAAGGAGGGTGATTGAGAGCGAAACGAGACGAAGTAGGTGAAAGAGAGCGAAACGGGACAAAGGAGGTTGAAAGAGAGCGAAACGAGACGAAGGTGGGTGAAAGAGGGCGAAACGAGACGAAGGAGGGTGAAAGAGAGCGAAACGAGGCAAAGGAGGGTAAAAGAGGGCGAAACGAGACAAAAGAGGGTGAAAGTGAGCGAAACCAGACGAAGGAGGGTGAAAGAGGGCAAAACGAGACAAAGGAGGGTGAAAGAGAGCAAAACGAGGCGAAGGAGGGTGAAAGAGAGCGAAACGAGACGAAGGAGTGTGAAAGAGAGCGAATCGAGTCGAAGGAGGGTGAAAGAGAGCAAAACAAGATGAAGGAGGGTGAAAGAGAGCGAAACGAGATGAAGGAGGGTGAAAGAGAGTGAAACGAGACGAAGGAGGATTAAAGAGAGTGAAACGAGACGAAGGAGGGTTAAAGAGAGTGGAACGAGACGAAGGCGGGTTAAAGAGAGTGAAACGATGTGAATGAGGGTTAAAGAGAGTGAAACGAGACGAAGGAGGGGAAAAGAGAGTGAAACAAGACGAAGCAGGGTGAAAGAGAGTGAAACGAGACGAAGCAGGGTGAAAGAGAGCGAAACGAGACGAAGGTGGGTGAAAGAGGGCGAAACGAGACGAAGGAGGGTGAAAGAGAGCGAAACGAGGCAAAGGAGGGTAAAAGAGGGCGAAACGAGGCAAAGGAGGGTGAAAGAGGGCGAAACGAGACAAAGGAGGGTAAAAGAGGGCGAAACGAGACGAAAGAGGGTGAAAGAGTGCGAAACCAGACGAAGGAGGGTGAAAGAGAGTGAAACGAGACGAAGGAGGGTTAAAGAGAGCGAAACGAGACGAAGGAGGGTGAAAGAGAGCGAAACGAGTCGAAGGAGGGTGAAAGAGAGCGAAACGAGATGAAGGAGGGTGAAAGAGAGTGAAACGAGACGAAGGAGGGTTAAAAAGAGTGAAACGAGACGAAGGAGGGTTAAAGAGAGTGGAACGAGACGAAGGCGGGTTAAAGAGAGTGAAACGATGTGAATGAGGGTTAAAGAGAGTGAAACGAGACGAAGGAGGGGAAAAGAGAGTGAAACAAGACGAAGCAGGGTGAAAGAGAATGAAACGAGGCGAAGCAGGGTGAAAGAGAGCGAAACGAGACGAAGGTGGGTGAAAGAGGGCGAAACGAGGCAAAGGAGGGTAAAAGAGGGCGAAACGAGACGAAGGAGGATGATTGAGAGCGAAACGAGACGAAGTAGGTGAAAGAGAGCGAAACGGGACAAAGGAGGTTGAAAGAGAGCGAAACGAGACGAAGGAGGGTGAAAGAGGGCAAAACGAGACGAAAGAGGGTGAAAGAGAGCGAAACCAGACGAAGGAGGGTGAAAGAGGGCAAAACGAGACAAAGGAGGGTGAAAGAGAGCGAAACGAGACGAAGTACGGTGAAAGAGTGCAAAATGAGGCTACGGAGGGTGAAAGAGAGCGAAATGAGACGAAGGAGGGTGATTGAGAGCGAAACGAGACGAAGGAGGGAGAAAGAGTGCGAAACGAGGCAAAGGAGGGTAAAAGAGGGCGAAACGAGGCAAAGGAGGGTAAAAGAGGGCGAAACGAGACGAAAGAGGGTGAAAGAGTGCGAAACCAGGCGAAGGAGGGTGAAAGAGGGCAAAACGAGACAAAGGTGGGTGAAAGAGAGCGAAACGAGGCGAAGGAGGGTGAAAGAGAGCGAAACGAGACGAAGGAGGGTGAAAGAGAGCGAAACGAGACGAAGCAGGGTGAAAGAGAGTGAAACGAGTCGAAGGATGGTGAAAGAGAGCGAAACGAGATGAAGGAGGGTGAAAGAGAGCAAAACGAGACGAAGCAGGGTGAAAGAGAGTGAAACGTGACGAAGGTGGGTGAAAGAGGGCGAAACAAGACGAAGGAGGGTGAAAGAGAGCGAAACGAGGCAAAGGAGGGTGAAAGAGTGCGAAATGAGGCTACGGAGGGTGAATGAGAGCAAAATGAGACGAAGGAGGGTGATTGAGAGCGAAACGAGACGAAGTAGGTGAAAGAGAGCGACACGGGACAAAGGAGGTTGAAAGAGAGCGAAACGAGACGAAGGTGGGTGAAAGAGGGCTAAACGAGACGAAGGAGGGTGAAAGAGAGCGAAACGAGGCAATGGAGGGTAAAAGAGGGCGAAACGAGACGAAAGAGGGTGAAAGTGAGCGAAACCAGACGAAGGAGGGTGAAAGAGGGCAAAACGAGACAAAGGAGGGTGAAAGAGAGCGAAACGAGGCGAAGGAGGGTGAAAGAGAGCGAAACGAGACGAAGGAGTGTGAAAGAGAGAGAATCGAGTCGAAGGAGAGTGAAAGAGAGCAAAACGAGATGAAGGAGGGTGAAAGAGAGTGAAACGAGATGAAGGAGGGTGAAAGAGAGCGAAACGAGACGAAGGTGGGTGAAAGAGGGCGAAACGAGACGAAGGAGGGTGAAAGAGAGCGAAACGAGGCAAAGGAGGGTAAAAGTGGGCGAAACGAGGCAAAGGAGGGTAAAAGAGGGCGAAACGAGGCAAAGGAGGGTAAAAGAGGGCGAAACGAGACGAAAGAGGGTGAAACAGTGCGAAACCAGACGAAGGAGGGTGAAAGAGGGCAAAACGAGACAAAGGAGGGTGAAAGAGAGCGAAACGAGGCGAAGGAGGGTGAAAGAGAGCGAAACGAGACGAAGGTGGGTGAAAGAGGGCGAAACAAGACGAAGGAGGGTGAAAGAGAGCGAAACGAGGCAAAGGAGGGTGAAAGAGAGCGAAACGAGACGAAGGAGAGTGAAAGAGAGCGAAACGAGGCGAAGGAGGGTGAAAGAGAGCGAAACGAGACGCAAAGTACGGTGAAAGAGTGCAAAATGTGGCTACGGAGGGTGAATGAGAGCAAAATGAGACGAAGGAGGGTGATTGAGAGCGAAACGAGACGAAGAAGGTGAAAGAGAGCGAAACGGGACAAAGGAGGTTGAAAGAGAGCGAAACGAGACGAAGGTGGGTGAAAGAGGGCGAAACGGGACAAAGGAGGTTGAAAGAGAGCAAAACGAGACGAAGGAGGGTGAAAGAGAGCGAAACGAGATGAAGGAGGGTGAAAGAGAGTGAAACGAGATGAAGGAGGGTTAAAGAGAGTGAAACGAGACGAAGGAGGGTTAAAGAGAGTGGAACGAGACGAAGGCGGGTTAAAGAGAGTGAAACGATGTGAATGAGGGTTAAAGAGAGTGAAACGAGACGAAGGAGGGGAAAAGAGAGTGAAACAAGACGAAGCAGGGTGAAAGAGAGTGAAACGAGACGAAGCAGGGTGAAAGAGAGCGAAACGAGATGAAGGAGGGTGAAAGAGGGCGAAACGAGACGAAGGAGGGTGAAACAGAGCGAAACGAGGCAAAGGAGGGTAAAAGAGGGCGAAACGAGACGAAAGAGGGTGAAAGAGAGCGAAACCAGACGAAGGAGGGTGAAAGAGGGCAAAACGAGACAAAGGAGGGTGAAAGAGAGCGAAACGAGGCGAAGGAGGGTGAAAGAGAGCGAAACGAGACGAAGGAGGGTGAAAGAGAGGGAAAGAGTCGAAGGAGGGTGAAAGAGAGCGAAACGAGATGAAGGAGGGTGAAAGAGAGTGAAACGAGACGAAGGAGGGTTAAAGAGAGTGAAACGAGACGAAGGAGGGTTAAAGAGAGTGGAACGAGACGAAGGCGGGTTAAAGAGAGTGAAACGATGTGAATGAGTGTTGAAGAGAGTGAAACGAGACGAAGGAGGGGAAAAGAGAGTGAAACAAGACGAAGCACGGTGAAAGAGAATGAAACGAGGCGAAGCAGGGTGAAAGAGAGCGAAACGAGGCGAAGGAGGGTGAAAGAGAGCGAAACGAGACGCGAAGTACGGTGAAAGATTGCGAAATGAGGCTACGGAGGGTGAATGAGAGCGAAATGAGACGAAGGAGGGTGATTGAGAGCGAAACGAGACGAAGTAGGTGAAAGAGAGCGAAACGGGACAAAGGAGGTTGAAAGAGAGCGAAACGAGACGAAGGTGGGTGAAAGAGGGCGAAACGAGACGAAGGAGGGTGAAAGAGAGCGAAACGAGGCAAAGGAGGGTAAAAGAGGGCGAAACGAGACAAAAGAGGGTGAAAGTGAGCGAAACCAGACGAAGGAGGGTGAAAGAGGGCAAAACGAGACAAAGGAGGGTGAAAGAGAGCAAAACGAGGCGAAGGAGGGTGAAAGAGAGCGAAACGAGACGAAGGAGTGTGAAAGAGAGCGAATCGAGTCGAAGGAGGGTGAAAGAGAGCAAAACAAGATGAAGGAGGGTGAAAGAGAGCGAAACGAGATGAAGGAGGGTGAAAGAGAGTGAAACGAGACGAAGGAAGATTAAAGAGAGTGAAACGAGACGAAGGAGGGTTAAAGAGAGTGGAACGAGACGAAGGCGGGTTAAAGAGAGTGAAACGATGTGAATGAGGGTTAAAGAGAGTGAAACGAGACGAAGGAGGGGAAAAGAGAGTGAAACAAGACGAAGCAGGGTGAAAGAGAGTGAAACGAGACGAAGCAGGGTGAAAGAGAGCGAAACGAGACGAAGGTGGGTGAAAGAGGGCGAAACGAGACGAAGGAGGGTGAAAGAGAGCGAAACGAGGCAAAGGAGGGTAAAAGAGGGCGAAACGAGGCAAAGGAGGGTGAAAGAGGGCGAAACGAGACAAAGGAGGGTAAAAGAGGGCGAAACGAGACGAAAGAGGGTGAAAGAGTGCGAAACCAGACGAAGGAGGGTGAAAGAGAGTGAAACGAGACGAAGGAGGGTTAAAGAGAGAGAAACGAGACGAAGGAGGGTTAAAGAGAGTGGAACGAGACGAAGGCGGGTTAAAGAGAGTGAAACGATGTGAATGAGGGTTAAAGAGAGAGAAACGAGACGAAGGAGGGGAAAAGAGAGTGAAACAAGACGAAGCAGGGTGAAAGAGAGTGAAACGAGGCGAAGCAGGGTGAAAGAGAGCGAAACGAGACGAAGGAGGGTGAAAGAGAGCGAAACGAGTCGAAGGAGGGTGAAAGAGAGCGAAACGAGATGAAGGAGGGTGAAAGAGAGTGAAACGAGACGAAGGAGGGTTAAAAAGAGTGAAACGAGACGAAGGAGGGTTAAAGAGAGTGGAACGAGACGAAGGCGGGTTAAAGAGAGTGAAACGATGTGAATGAGGGTTAAAGAGAGTGAAACGAGACGAAGGAGGGGAAAAGAGAGTGAAACAAGACGAAGCAGGGTGAAAGAGAATGAAACGAGGCGAAGCAGGGTGAAAGAGAGCGAAACGAGACGAAGGTGGGTGAAAGAGGGCGAAACGAGGCAAAGGAGGGTAAAAGAGGGCGAAACGAGACGAAGGAGGATGATTGAGAGCGAAACGAGACGAAGTAGGTGAAAGAGAGCGAAACGGGACAAAGGAGGTTGAAAGAGAGCGAAACGAGACGAAGGAGGGTGAAAGAGGGCAAAACGAGACGAAAGAGGGTGAAAGAGAGCGAAACCAGACGAAGGAGGGTGAAAGAGGGCAAAACGAGACAAAGGAGGGTGAAAGAGAGCGAAACGAGACGAAGTACGGTGAAAGAGTGCAAAATGAGGCTACGGAGGGTGAAAGAGAGCGAAATGAGACGAAGGAGGGTGATTGAGAGCGAAACGAGACGAAGGAGGGAGAAAGAGTGCGAAACGAGGCAAAGGAGGGTAAAAGAGGGCGAAACGAGGCAAAGGAGGGTAAAAGAGGGCGAAACGAGACGAAAGAGGGTGAAAGAGTGCGAAACCAGGCGAAGGAGGGTGAAAGAGGGCAAAACGAGACAAAGGTGGGTGAAAGAGAGCGAAACGAGGCGAAGGAGGGTGAAAGAGAGCGAAACGAGACGAAGGAGGGTGAAAGAGAGCGAAACGAGACGAAGCAGGGTGAAAGAGAGTGAAACGAGTCGAAGGATGGTGAAAGAGAGCGAAACGAGATGAAGGAGGGTGAAAGAGAGCAAAACGAGACGAAGCAGGGTGAAAGAGAGTGAAACGTGACGAAGGTGGGTGAAAGAGGGCGAAACGAGACGAAGGAGGGTGAAAGAGAGCGAAACGAGGCAAAGGAGGGTGAAAGAGTGCGAAATGAGGCTACGGAGGGTGAATGAGAGCAAAATGAGACGAAGGAGGGTGATTGAGAGCGAAACGAGACGAAGTAGGTGAAAGAGAGCGACACGGGACAAAGGAGGTTGAAAGAGAGCGAAACGAGACGAAGGTGGGTGAAAGAGGGCGAAACGAGACGAAGGAGGGTGAAAGAGAGCGAAACGAGGCAATGGAGGGTAAAAGAGGGCGAAACGAGACGAAAGAGGGTGAAAGTGAGCGAAACCAGACGAAGGAGGGTGAAAGAGGGCAAAACGAGACAAAGGAGGGTGAAAGAGAGCGAAACGAGGCGAAGGAGGGTGAAAGAGAGCGAAACGAGACGAAGGAGTGTGAAAGAGAGAGAATCGAGTCGAAGGAGAGTGAAAGAGAGCAAAACGAGATGAAGGAGGGTGAAAGAGAGTGAAACGAGATGAAGGAGGGTGAAAGAGAGTGAAACGAGACGAAGGAGGGTTAAAGAGAGTGAAACGAGACGAAGGAGGGTTAAAGAGAGTGGAACGAGACGAAGGCGGGTTAAAGAGAGTGAAACGATGTGAATGAGGGTTAAAGAGAGTGAAACGAGACGAAGCAGGGTGAAAGAGAGTGAAACCAGACGAAGCAGGGTGAAAGAGAGTGAAACGAGACGAAGCAGGGTGAAAGAGAGCGAAACGAGACGAAGGTGGGTGAAAGAGGGCGAAACGAGACGAAGGAGGGTGAAAGAGAGCGAAACGAGGCAAAGGAGGGTAAAAGTGGGCGAAACGAGGCAAAGGAGGGTAAAAGAGGGCGAAACGAGGCAAAGGAGGGTAAAAGAGGGCGAAACGAGACGAAAGAGGGTGAAACAGTGCGAAACCAGACGAAGGAGGGTGAAAGAGGGCAAAACGAGACAAAGGAGGGTGAAAGAGAGCGAAACGAGGCGAAGGAGGGTGAAAGAGAGCGAAACGAGACGAAGGTGGGTGAAAGAGGGCGAAACAAGACGAAGGAGGGTGAAAGAGAGCGAAACGAGGCAAAGGAGGGTGAAAGAGAGCGAAACGAGACGAAAGAGAGTGAAAGAGAGCGAAACGAGGCGAAGGAGGGTGAAAGAGAGCGAAACGAGACGCAAAGTACGGTGAAAGAGTGCAAAATGTGGCTACGGAGGGTGAATGAGAGCAAAATGAGACGAAGGAGGGTGATTGAGAGCGAAACGAGACGAAGAAGGTGAAAGAGAGCGAAACGGGACAAAGGAGGTTGAAAGAGAGCGAAACGAGACGAAGGTGGGTGAAAGAGGGCGAAACGGGACAAAGGAGGTTGAAAGAGAGCAAAACGAGACGAAGGAGGGTGAAAGAGAGCGAAACGAGATGAAGGAGGGTGAAAGAGAGTGAAACGAGACGAAGGAGGGTTAAAGAGAGTGAAACGAGACGAAGGAGGGTTAAAGAGAGTGGAACGAGACGAAGGCGGGTTAAAGAGAGTGAAACGATGTGAATGAGGGTTAAAGAGAGTGAAACGAGACGAAGGAGGGGAAAAGAGAGTGAAACAAGACGAAGCAGGGTGAAAGAGAGTGAAACGAGACGAAGCAGGGTGAAAGAGAGCGAAACGAGATGAAGGAGGGTGAAAGAGGGCGAAACGAGACGAAGGAGGGTGAAACAGAGCGAAACGAGGCAAAGGAGGGTAAAAGAGGGCGAAACGAGACGAAAGAGGGTGAAAGAGAGCGAAACCAGACGAAGGAGGGTGAAAGAGGGCAAAACGAGACAAAGGAGGGTGAAAGAGAGTGAAACGAGACGAAGCAGGGTGAAAGAGAGCGAAACGAGACGAAGGAGTGTGAAAGAGAGCGAATCGAGTCGAAGGAGGGTGAAAGAGAGCAAAACAAGATGAAGGAGGGTGAAAGAGAGCGAAACGAGATGAAGGAGGGTGAAAGAGAGTGAAACGAGACGAAGGAGGATTAAAGAGAGTGAAACGAGACGAAGGAGGGTTAAAGAGAGTGGAACGAGACGAAGGCGGGTTAAAGAGAGTGAAACGATGTGAATGAGGGTTAAAGAGAGTGAAACGAGACGAAGGAGGGGAAAAGAGAGTGAAACAAGACGAAGCAGGGTGAAAGAGAGTGAAACGAGACGAAGCAGGGTGAAAGAGAGCGAAACGAGACGAAGGTGGGTGAAAGAGGGCGAAACGAGACGAAGGAGGGTGAAAGAGAGCGAAACGAGGCAAAGGAGGGTAAAAGAGGGCGAAACGAGGCAAAGGAGGGTGAAAGAGGGCGAAACGATACAAAGGAGGGTAAAAGAGGGCGAAACGAGACGAAAGAGGGTGAAAGAGTGCGAAACCAGACGAAGGAGGGTGAAAGAGAGTGAAACGAGACGAAGGAGGGTTAAAGAGAGAGAAACGAGACGAAGGAGGGTTAAAGAGAGTGAAACGAGACGAAGGAGGGTTAAAGAGAGTGGAACGAGACGAAGCAGGGTGAAAGAGAGTGAAACGTGACGAAGGTGGGTGAAAGAGGGCGAAACGAGACGAAGGAGGGTGAAAGAGAGCGAAACGAGGCAAAGGAGGGTGAAAGAGTGCGAAATGAGGCTACGGAGGGTGAATGAGAGCAAAATGAGACGAAGGAGGGTGATTGAGAGCGAAACGAGACGAAGTAGGTGAAAGAGAGCGACACGGGACAAAGGAGGTCGAAAGAGAGCGAAACGAGACGAAGGTGGGTGAAAGAGGGCGAAACGAGACGAAGGAGGGTGAAAGAGAGCGAAACGAGGCAATGGAGGGTAAAAGAGGGCGAAACGAGACGAAAGAGGGTGAAAGTGAGCGAAACCAGACGAAGGAGGGTGAAAGAGGGCAAAACGAGACAAAGGAGGGTGAAAGAGAGCGAAACGAGGCGAAGGAGGGTGAAAGAGAGCGAAACGAGACGAAGGAGTGTGAAAGAGAGAGAATCGAGTCGAAGGAGAGTGAAAGAGAGCAAAACGAGATGAAGGAGGGTGAAAGAGAGTGAAACGAGATGAAGGAGGGTGAAAGAGAGTGAAACGAGACGAAGGAGGGTTAAAGAGAGTGAAACGAGACGAAGGAGGGTTAAAGAGAGTGGAACGAGACGAAGGCGGGTTAAAGAGAGTGAAACGATGTGAATGAGGGTTAAAGAGAGTGAAACGAGACGAAGCAGGGTGAAAGAGAGTGAAACCAGACGAAGCAGGGTGAAAGAGAGTGAAACGAGACGAAGCAGGGTGAAAGAGAGCGAAACGAGACGAAGGTGGGTGAAAGAGGGCGAAACGAGACGAAGGAGGGTGAAAGAGAGCGAAACGAGGCAAAGGAGGGTAAAAGTGGGCGAAACGAGGCAAAGGAGGGTAAAAGAGGGCGAAACGAGGCAAAGGAGGGTAAAAGAGGGCGAAACGAGACGAAAGAGGGTGAAACAGTGCGAAACCAGACGAAGGAGGGTGAAAGAGGGCAAAACGAGACAAAGGAGGGTGAAAGAGAGCGAAACGAGGCGAAGGAGGGTGAAAGAGAGCGAAACGAGACGAAGGTGGGTGAAAGAGGGCGAAACAAGACGAAGGAGGGTGAAAGAGAGCGAAACGAGGCAAAGGAGGGTGAAAGAGAGCGAAACGAGACGAAAGAGAGTGAAAGAGAGCGAAACGAGGCGAAGGAGGGTGAAAGAGAGCGAAACGAGACGCAAAGTACGGTGAAAGAGTGCAAAATGTGGCTACGGAGGGTGAATGAGAGCAAAATGAGACGAAGGAGGGTGATTGAGAGCGAAACGAGACGAAGAAGGTGAAAGAGAGCGAAACGGGACAAAGGAGGTTGAAAGAGAGCGAAACGAGACGAAGGTGGGTGAAAGAGGGCGAAACGGGACAAAGGAGGTTGAAAGAGAGCAAAACGAGACGAAGGAGGGTGAAAGAGAGCGAAACGAGATGAAGGAGGGTGAAAGAGAGTGAAACGAGACGAAGGAGGGTTAAAGAGAGTGAAACGAGACGAAGGAGGGTTAAAGAGAGTGGAACGAGACGAAGGCGGGTTAAAGAGAGTGAAACGATGTGAATGAGGGTTAAAGAGAGTGAAACGAGACGAAGGAGGGGAAAAGAGAGTGAAACAAGACGAAGCAGGGTGAAAGAGAGTGAAACGAGACGAAGCAGGGTGAAAGAGAGCGAAACGAGATGAAGGAGGGTGAAAGAGGGCGAAACGAGACGAAGGAGGGTGAAACAGAGCGAAACGAGGCAAAGGAGGGTAAAAGAGGGCGAAACGAGACGAAAGAGGGTGAAAGAGAGCGAAACCAGACGAAGGAGGGTGAAAGAGGGCAAAACGAGACAAAGGAGGGTGAAAGAGAGTGAAACGAGACGAAGCAGGGTGAAAGAGAGCGAAACGAGACGAAGGAGTGTGAAAGAGAGCGAATCGAGTCGAAGGAGGGTGAAAGAGAGCAAAACAAGATGAAGGAGGGTGAAAGAGAGCGAAACGAGATGAAGGAGGGTGAAAGAGAGTGAAACGAGACGAAGGAGGATTAAAGAGAGTGAAACGAGACGAAGGAGGGTTAAAGAGAGTGGAACGAGACGAAGGCGGGTTAAAGAGAGTGAAACGATGTGAATGAGGGTTAAAGAGAGTGAAACGAGACGAAGGAGGGGAAAAGAGAGTGAAACAAGACGAAGCAGGGTGAAAGAGAGTGAAACGAGACGAAGCAGGGTGAAAGAGAGCGAAACGAGACGAAGGTGGGTGAAAGAGGGCGAAACGAGACGAAGGAGGGTGAAAGAGAGCGAAACGAGGCAAAGGAGGGTAAAAGAGGGCGAAACGAGGCAAAGGAGGGTGAAAGAGGGCGAAACGATACAAAGGAGGGTAAAAGAGGGCGAAACGAGACGAAAGAGGGTGAAAGAGTGCGAAACCAGACGAAGGAGGGTGAAAGAGAGTGAAACGAGACGAAGGAGGGTTAAAGAGAGAGAAACGAGACGAAGGAGGGTTAAAGAGAGTGAAACGAGACGAAGGAGGGTTAAAGAGAGTGGAACGAGACGAAGGCGGGTTAAAGAGAGTGAAACGATGTGAATGAGTGTTGAAGAGAGTGAAACGAGACGAAGGAGGGGAAAAGAGAGTGAAACAAGACGAAGCAGGGTGAAAGAGAATGAAACGAGGCGAAGCAGGGTGAAAGAGAGCGAAACGAGACGAAGGTGGGTGAAAGAGGGCGAAACGAGGCAAAGGAGGGTAAAAGAGGGCGAAACGAGACGAAGGAGGGTGATTGAGAGCGAAACTAGACGAAGTAGGTGAAAGAGAGCGAAACGGGACAAAGGAGGTTGAAAGAGAGCGAAATGAGACGAAGGAGGGTGAAAGAGGGCAAAACGAGACGAAAGAGGGTGAAAGAGAGCGAAACCAGACGAAGGAGGGTGAAAGAGGGCAAAACGAGACAAAGGAGGGTGAAAGAGAGCGAAACGAGACGAAGTACGGTGAAAGAGTGCGAAATGAGGCTACGGAGGGTGAAAGAGAGCGAAATGAGACGAAGGAGGGTGATTGAGAGCGAAACAAGACGAAGGAGGGTGAAAGAGAGCGAAACGAGACGAAGGTGGGTGAAAGAGGGCGAAACAAGACGAAGGAGGGTGAAAGAGAGCGAAACGAGGCAAAGGAGGGTGAAAGAGAGCGAAACGAGACGAAGGAGAGTGAAAGAGAGCGAAACGAGGCGAAGGAGGGTGAAAGAGAGCGAAACGAGACGCAAAGTACGGTGAAAGAGTGCAAAATGTGGCTACGGAGGGTGAATGAGAGCAAAATGAGACGAAGGAGGGTGATTGAGAGCGAAACGAGACGAAGAAGGTGAAAGAGAGCGAAACGGGACAAAGGAGGTTGAAAGAGAGCGAAACGAGACGAAGGTGGGTGAAAGAGGGCGAAACGGGACAAAGGAGGTTGAAAGAGAGCAAAACGAGACGAAGGAGGGTGAAAGAGAGCAAAACGAGATGAAGGAGGGTGAAAGAGAGTGAAACGAGACGAAGGAGGGTTAAAGAGAGTGAAACGAGACGAAGGAGGGTTAAAGAGAGTGGAACGAGACGAAGGCGGGTTAAAGAGAGTGAAACGATGTGAATGAGGGTTAAAGAGAGTGAAACGAGACGAAGGAGGGGAAAAGAGAGTGAAACAAGACGAAGCAGGGTGAAAGAGAGTGAAACGAGACGAAGCAGGGTGAAAGAGAGCGAAACGAGATGAAGGAGGGTGAAAGAGGGCGAAACGAGACGAAGGAGGGTGAAACAGAGCGAAACGAGGCAAAGGAGGGTAAAAGAGGGCGAAACGAGACGAAAGAGGGTGAAAGAGAGCGAAACCAGACGAAGGAGGGTGAAAGAGGGCAAAACGAGACAAAGGAGGGTGAAAGAGAGCGAAACGAGGCGAAGGAGGGTGAAAGAGAGCGAAACGAGACGAAGGAGGGTGAAAGAGAGCGAAACGAGTCGAAGGAGGGTGAAAGAGAGCGAAACGAGATGAAGGAGGGTGAAAGAGAGTGAAACGAGACGAAGGAGGGTTAAAGAGAGTGAAACGAGACGAAGGAGGGTTAAAGAGAGTGGAACGAGACGAAGGCGGGTTAAAGAGAGTGAAACGATGTGAATGAGTGTTGAAGAGAGTGAAACGAGACGAAGGAGGGGAAAAGAGAGTGAAACAAGACGAAGCAGGGTGAAAGAGAATGAAACGAGGCGAAGCAGGGTGAAAGAGAGCGAAACGAGACGAAGGTGGGTGAAAGAGGGCGAAACGAGGCAAAGGAGGGTAAAAGAGGGCGAAACGAGACGAAGGAGGGTGATTGAGAGCGAAACTAGACGAAGTAGGTGAAAGAGAGCGAAACGGGACAAAGGAGGTTGAAAGAGAGCGAAATGAGACGAAGGAGGGTGAAAGAGGGCAAAACGAGACGAAAGAGGGTGAAAGAGAGCGAAACCAGACGAAGGAGGGTGAAAGAGGGCAAAACGAGACAAAGGAGGGTGAAAGAGAGCGAAACGAGACGAAGTACGGTGAAAGAGTGCGAAATGAGGCTACGGAGGGTGAAAGAGAGCGAAATGAGACGAAGGAGGGTGATTGAGAGCGAAACAAGACGAAGGAGGGAGAAAGAGTGCGAAACGAGGCAAAGGAGGGTGAAAGAGGGCGAAACGAGGCAAAGGAGGGTAAAAGAGGGCGAAACGAGACGAAAGAGGGTGAAAGAGGGCAAAACAAGACAAAGGAGGGTGAAAGAGAGCGAAACGAGGCGAAGGAGGGTGAAAGAGAGCGAAACGAGACGAAGGAGGGTGAAAGAGAGCGAAACGAGACGAAGCAGGGTGAAAGAGAGTGAAACGAGTCGAAGGATGGTGAAAGAGAGCGAAACGAGATGAAGGAGGGTGAAAGAGAGCGAAACGAGACGAAGCAGGGTGAAAGAGAGTGAAACGAGACGAAGGTGGGTGAAAGAGGGCGAAACGAGACGAAGGAGGGTGAAAGAGAGCGAAACGAGGCAAAGGAGGGTGAAAGAGAGCGAAACAAGACGAAGGAGAGTGAAAGAGAGCGAAACGAGGCGAAGGAGGGTGAAAGAGAGCGAAACGAGACACGAAGTACGGTGAAAGATTGCGAAATGAGGCTACGGAGGGTGAATGAGAGCGAAATGAGACGAAGGAGGGTGATTGAGAGCGAAACGAGACGAAGAAGGTGAAAGAGAGCGAAACGGGACAAAGGAGGTTGAAAGAGAGCGAAACGAGACGAAGGTGGGTGAAAGAGGGCGAAACGAGACGAAGGAGGGTGAAAGAGAGCGAAACGAGGCAAAGGAGGGTAAAAGAGGGCGAAACGAGACGAAAGAGGGTGAAAGTGAGCGAAACCAGACGAAGGAGGGTGAAAGAGGGCAAAACGAGACAAAGGAGGGTGAAAGAGAGCGAAACGAGGCGAAGGAGTGTGAAAGAGAGCGAAACGAGACGAAGGAGTGTGAAAGAGAGCGAATCGAGTCGAAGGAGGGTAAAAGTGAGTGGAACGAGACGAAGGCGGGTTAAAGAGAGTGAAACGATGTGAATGAGGGTTAAAGAGAGTGAATCGAGACAAAGGAGGGGAAAAGAGAGTGAAACAAGACGAAGCAGGGTGAAAGAGAGTGAAACGAGACGAAGCAGGGTGAAAGAGAGCGAAACGAGACGAAGGAGGGTGAAAGAGGGCGAAACGAGACGAAGGAGGGTGAAACAGAGCGAAACGAGGCAAAGGAGGGTAAAAGAGGGCGAAACGAGACGAAAGAGGGTGAAAGAGAGCGAAACCAGACGAAGGAGGGTGAAAGAGGGCAAAACGAGACAAAGGAGGGTGAAAGAGAGCGAAACGAGGCGAAGGAGGGTGAAAGAGAGCGAAACGAGACGAAGGAGGGTGAAAGAGAGCGAAACGAGTCGAAGGAGGGTGAAAGAGAGCGAAACGAGATGAAGGACGGTGAAAGAGAGTGAAACGAGACGAAGGAGGGTTAAAGAGAGTGAAACGAGACGAAGGAGGGTTAAAGAGAGTGGAACGAGACAAAGGCGGGTTAAAGAGAGTGAAACGATGTGAATGAGGGTTAAAGAGAGAGAAACGAGACGAAGGAGGGGAAAAGAGAGTGAAAGAAGACGAAGCAGGGTGAAAGAGAGTGAAACGAGGCGAAGCAGGGTGAAAGAGAGCGAAACGAGACGAAGGTGGGTGAAAGAGGGCGAAACGAGGCAAAGGAGGGTAAAAGAGGGCGAAACGAGACGAAGGAGGGTGATTGAGAGCGAAACGAGACGAAGTAGGTGAAAGAGAGCGAAACGGGACAAAGGAGGTTGAAAGAGAGCGAAATGAGACGAAGGAGGGTGAAAGAGGGCAAAACGAGACGAAAGAGGGTGAAAGAGAGCGAAACCAGACGAAGGAGGGTGAAAGAGGGCAAAACGAGACAAAGGAGGGTGAAAGAGAGCTAAACGAGATGAAGTACGGTGAAAGAGTGCGAAATGAGGCTACGGAGGGTGAAAGAGAGCGAAATGAGACGAAGGAGGGTGAAAGAGGGCGAAACGATGCAAAGGAGGGTAAAAGAGGGCGAAACGAGACGAAAGAGGGTGAAAGAGTGCGAAACCAGACGAAGGAGGGTGAAAGAGGGCAAAACGAGACAAAGGAGGGTGAAAGAGAGCGAAACGAGGCGAAGGAGGGTGAAAGAGAGCGAAACGAGACGAAGGAGGGTGAAAGAGAGCGAAACGAGACGAAGCAGGGTGAAAGAGAGTGAAACGAGTCGAAGGATGGTGAAAGAGAGCGAAACGAGACGAAGGAGGGTGAAAGAGAGCGAAACGAGACGAAGCAGGGTGAAAGAGAGTGAAACGAGACGAAGGTGGGTGAAAGAGGGCGAAACGAGACGAAGGAGGGTGAAAGAGAGCGAAACGAGGCAAAGGAGGGTGAAAGAGAGCGAAACAAGACGAAGGAGAGTGAAAGAGAGCGAAACGAGGCGAAGGAGGGTGAAAGAGAGCGAAACGAGACACGAAGTACGGTGAAAGATTGCGAAATGAGGCTACGGAGGGTGAATGAGAGCGAAATGAGACGAAGGAGGGTGATTGGGAGCGAAACAAGACGAAGAAGGTGAAAGAGAGCGAAACGGGACAAAGGAGGTTGAAAGAGAGCGAAACGAGACGAAGGTGGGTGAAAGAGGGCGAAATGAGACGAAGGAGGGTGAAAGAGAGCGAAACGAGGCAAAGGAGGGTAAAAGAGGGCGAAACGAGACGAAAGAGGGTGAAAGTGAGCGAAACCAGACGAAGGAGGGTGAAAGAGGGCAAAACGAGACAAAGGAGGGTGAAAGAGAGCGAAACGAGGCGAAGGAGGGTGAAAGAGAGCGAAACGAGACGAAGGAGTGTGAAAGAGAGCGAATCGAGTCGAAGGAGGGTGAAAGAGAGCGAAACGAGTCGAAGGAGGGTGAAAGAGAGCGAAACGAGATGAAGGACGGTGAAAGAGAGTGAAACGAGACGAAGGAGGGTTAAAGAGAGTGAAACGAGACGAAGGAGGGTTAAAGAGAGTGGAACGAGACGAAGGCGGGTTAAAGAGAGTGAAACGATGTGAATGAGGGTTGAAGAGAGTGAAACGAGACGAAGGAGGGGAAAAGAGAGTGAAACAAGACGAAGCAGGGTGAAAGAGAATGAAACGAGGCGAAGCAGGGTGAAAGAGAGCGAAACGAGACGAAGGTGGGTGAAAGAGGGCGAAACGAGGCAAAGGAGGGTAAAAGAGGGCGAAACGAGACGAAGGAGGGTGATTCAGAGCGAAACGAGACGAAGTAGGTGAAAGAGAGCGAAACGGGACAAAGGAGGTTGAAAGAGAGCGAAATGAGACGAAGGAGGGTGAAAGAGGGCAAAACGAGACGAAAGAGGGTGAAAGAGAGCGAAACCAGACGAAGGAGGGTGAAAGAGGGCAAAACGAGACAAAGGAGGGTGAAAGAGAGCGAAACGAGACGAAGTACGGTGAAAGAGTGCGAAATGAGGCTACGGAGGGTGAAAGAGAGCGAAATGAGACGAAGGAGGGTGATTGAGAGCGAAACAAGACGAAGGAGGGAGAAAGAGTGCGAAACGAGGCAAAGGAGGGTGAAAGAGGGCGAAACGAGGCAAAGGAGGGTAAAAGAGGGCGAAACGAGACGAAAGAGGGTGAAAGAGTGCGAAACCAGACGAAGGAGGGTGAAAGAGGGCAAAACAAGACAAAGGAGGGTGAAAGAGAGCGAAACGAGGCGAAGGAGGGTGAAAGAGAGCGAAACGAGACGAAGGAGGGTGAAAGAGAGCGAAACGAGACGAAGCAGGGTGAAAGAGAGTGAAACGAGTCGAAGGATGGTGAAAGAGAGCGAAACGAGATGAAGGAGGGTGAAAGAGAGCGAAACGAGACGAAGCAGGGTGAAAGAGAGTGAAACGAGACGAAGGTGGGTGAAAGAGGGCGAAACGAGACGAAGGAGGGTGAAAGAGAGCGAAACGAGGCAAAGGAGGGTGAAAGAGAGCGAAACAAGACGAAGGAGAGTGAAAGAGAGCGAAACGAGGCGAAGGAGGGTGAAAGAGAGCGAAACGAGACACGAAGTACGGTGAAAGATTGCGAAATGAGGCTACGGAGGGTGAATGAGAGCGAAATGAGACGAAGGAGGGTGATTGAGAGCGAAACAAGACGAAGAAGGTGAAAGAGAGCGAAACGGGACAAAGGAGGTTGAAAGAGAGCGAAACGAGACGAAGGTGGGTGAAAGAGGGCGAAACGAGACGAAGGAGGGTGAAAGAGAGCGAAACGAGGCAAAGGAGGGTAAAAGAGGGCGAAACGAGACGAAAGAGGGTGAAAGTGAGCGAAACCAGACGAAGGAGGGTGAAAGAGGGCAAAACGAGACAAAGGAGGGTGAAAGAGAGCGAAACGAGGCGAAGGAGGGTGAAAGAGAGCGAAACGAGACGAAGGAGTGTGAAAGAGAGCGAATCGAGTCGAAGGAGGGTGAAAGAGAGCAAAACAAGATGAAGGAGGGTGAAAGAGAGCGAAACGAGATGAAGGAGGGTGAAAGAGAGTGAAACGAGACGAAGGAGGGTTAAAGAGAGTGAAACGAGACGAAGGAGGGTTAAAGAGAGTGGAACGAGACGAAGGCGGGTTAAAGAGAGTGAAACAATGTGAATGAGGGTTAAAGAGAGTGAAACGAGACGAAGGAGGGGAAAAGAGAGTGAAACAAGACGAAGCAGGGTGAAAGAGAGTGAAACGAGACGAAGCAGGGTGAAAGAGAGCGAAACGAGACGAAGGTGGGTGAAAGAGGGCGAAACGAGACGAAGGAGGGTGAAAGAGAGCGAAACGAGGCAAAGGAGGGTAAAAGAGGGCGAAACGAGGCAAAGGAGGGTGAAAGAGGGTGAAACGAGACAAAGGAGGGTAAAAGAGGGCGAAACGAGACGAAAGAGGGTGAAAGAGTGCGAAACCAGACGAAGGAGGGTGAAAGAGAGTGAAACGAGACGAAGGAGGGTTAAAGAGAGAGAAACGAGACGAAGGCGGGTTAAAGAGAGTGAAACGATGTGAATGAGGGTTAAAGAGAGTGAAACGAGACGAAGGAGGGGAAAAGAGAGTGAAACAAGACGAAGCAGGGTGAAAGAGAGTGAAACGAGGCGAAGCAGGGTGAAAGAGAGTGAAACGAGGCGAAGCAGGGTGAAAGAGAGCGAAACGAGGCAAAGGAGGGTAAAAGAGGGCGAAACGAGGCAAAGGAGGGTAAAAGAGGGCGAAACGAGGCAAAGGAGGGTAAAAGAGGGCGAAACCAGACGAAAGAGGGTGAAAGAGTGCGAAACCAGACGAAGGAGGGTGAAAGAGGGCAAAACGAGACAAAGGAGGGTGAAAGAGAGCGAAACGAGACGAAGCAGGGTGAAAGAGAGTGAAACGAGTCGAAGGATGGTGAAAGAGAGCGAAACGAGACGCGAAGTACGGTGAAAGAGTGCGAAATGAGGCTACGGAGGGTGAATGAGAGCAAAATGAGACGAAGGAGGGTGATTGAGAGCGAAACGAGACGAAGAAGGTGAAAGAGGGCGAAACGGGACAAAGGAGGTTGAAAGAGAGCGAAACGAGACGAAGTTGGGTGAAAGAGGGCGAAACGAGACGAAGGAGGGTGAAAGAGAGCGAAACGAGGCAAAGGAGGGTAAAAGAGGGCGAAACGAGACGAAAGAGGGTGAAAGTGAGCGAAACCAGACGAAGGAGGGTGAAAGAGGGCAAAACGAGACAAAGGAGGGTGAAAGAGAGCGAAACGAGGCGAAGGAGGGTGAAAGAGAGCGAAACGAGACGAAGGAGTGTGAAAGAGAGCGAATCGAGTCGAAGGAGGGTGAAAGAGAGCAAATCAAGATGAAGGAGGGTGAAAGAGAGCAAAACGAGATGAAGGAGGGTGAAAGAGATTGAAACGAGACGAAGGAGGGTTAAAGAGAGTGAAACGAGACGAAGGAGGGTTAAAGAGAGTGGAACGAGACGAAGGCGGGTTAAAGAGAGTGAAACGATGTGAATGAGGGTTAAAGAGAGTGAAACGAGACGAAGGAGGGGAAAAGAGAGTGAAACAAGACGAAGCAGGGTGAAAGAGAGTGAAACGAGACGAAGCAGGGTGAAAGAGAGCGAAACGAGACGATGGTGGGTGAAAGAGGGCGAAACGAGACGAAGGAGGGTGAAAGAGAGCGAAACGAGGCAAAGGAGGGTAAAAGAGGGCGAAACGAGACGAAAGAGGGTGAAAGAGAGCGAAACCAGACGAAGGAGGGTGAAAGAGGGCAAAACAAGACAAAGGAGGGTGAAAGAGAGCGAAACGAGGCGAAGGAGGGTGAAAGAGAGCGAAACGAGACGAAGGAGGGTGAAAGAGAGCGAAACGAGACCAATTACGGTGAAAGAGTGTGAAATGAGGCTACGGAGGGTGAAAGAGAGCCAAATGAGACGAAGGAGGGTGATTGAGAGCGAAACGAGACGAAGGAGGGAGAAAGAGTGCGAAACGAGGCAAAGGAGGGTAAAAGAGGGCGAAACGAGGCAAAGGAGGGTAAAAGAGGGCGAAACGAGACGAAAGAGGGTGAAAGAGTGCGAAACCAGACGAAGGAGGGTGAAAGAGGGCAAAACGAGACAAAGGAGGGTGAAAGAGAGCGAAACGAGGCGAAGGAGGGTGAAAGAGAGCGAAACGAGACGAAGGAGGGTGAAAGAGAGCGAAACGAGACGAAGCAGGGTGAAAGAGGGCGAAATGAGACAAAGGAGGGTGAAAGAGAGCGAAACGAGGCAAAGGAGGGTAAAAGAGGGCGAAACGAGACGAAAGAGGGTGAAAGAGAGCGAAACCAGCCGAAGGAGGGTGCAAGAGGGCAAAACGAGACAAAGGAGGGTGAAAGAGGGCGAAACGAGACCAATTACAGTGAAAGAGAGCGAAATGAGGCTACGGAGGGTGAAAGAGAGCAAAATGAGACGAAGGAGGGTGATTGAGAGCGAAACGAGACGAAGGAGGGAGAAAGAGTGCGAAACGAGGCAAAGGAGGGTAAAAGAGGGCGAAACGAGGCAAAGGAGGGTAAAAGAGGGCGAAACGAGACGAAAGAGGGTGAAAGAGTGCAAAACCGGACGAAGGAGGGTGAAAGAAGGCAAAACGAGACAAAGGAGGGTGAAAGAGAGCGAAACGAGGCGAAGGAGGGTGAAAGAGAGCAAAACGAGACGAAGCAGGGTGAAAGAGGGCGAAACGAGACGAAGGAGGGTGAAAGAGAGCGAAACGAGGCAAAGGAGGGGAAAAGAGGGCGAAACGAGACGAAAGAGGGTGAAAGAGAGCGAAACCAGACGAAGGAGGGTGATAGAGGGCAAAACGAGACAAAGGAGGGTGAAAGAGAGCGAAACGAGGCGAAGGAGGGTGAAAGAGAGCGAAACGAGATGAAGGAGGGTGAAAGAGAGCGAAACGAGGCGAAGGAGGGTGAAAGAGAGCGAAACGAGACGCGAAGTACGGTGAAAGAGTGCGAAATGAGGCTACGGAGGGTGAATGAGAGCGAAATGAGACGAAGGAGGGTGATTGAGAGCGAAACGAGACGAAGTAGGTGAAAGAGAGCGAAACGGGACAAAGGAGGTTGAAAGAGAGCGAAACGAGACGAAGGTGGGTGAAAGAGGGCGAAACGAGACGAAGGAGGGTGAAAGAGAGCGAAACGAGGCAAAGGAGGGTAAAAGAGGGCGAAACGAGACGAAAGAGGGTGAAAGTGAGCGAAACCAGACGAAGGAGGGTGAAAGAGGGCAAAACGAGACAAAGGAGGGTGAAAGAGAGCGAAACGAGGCGAAGGAGGGTGAAAGAGAGCGAAACGAGACGAAGGAGTGTGATAGAGAGCGAAACGAGTCGAAGGAGGGTGAAAGAGAGCAAAACGAGATGAAGGAGGGTGAAAGAGAGCGAAACGAGATGAAGGAGGGTGAAAGAGAGTGAAACGAGACGAAGGAGGGTTGAAGAGAGTGAAACGAGACGAAGGAGGGTTAAAGAGAGTGGAACGAGACGAAGGCGGGTTAAAGAGAGTGAAACGATGTGAATGAGGGTTAAAGAGAGTGAAACGAGACGAAGGAGGGGAAAAGAGAGTGAAACAAGACGAAGGAGGGTTAAAGAGAGTGAACCGAGACGAAGGAGGGTTAAAGAGAATGAAACGAGATGAAGGAGGGTGAAAGAGAGTGAAACGAGATGAAGGAGGGTGAACGAGGGCGAAACGAGGCGAAGGAGGGTAAAAGAGGGCGAAACGAGACGAATGAGGGCCACAGAGAGGGAAACGAGACGACTGATGGCCACAGAGAGGGAAACGAGACGAATGAAGGCCACGGAGAGGGAAACAAGCCGAATGAGGGCCACAGAGAGGCAAACGAGACGAATAAGGACCACAGAGAGGGAAACGAGACGAATGAGGGCCACAGAGAGGGAAACAAGACGAATGAGGGCCACAGAGAGGGAAACAAGACGAATGAGGGCCACAGAGAGGGAAACAAGACGAATGAGGGCCACAGAGAGGCAAACGAGACGAATGAGGACCACAGAGAGGGAAACGAGACGAATGAGGGCCACAGAGAGGGAAACGAGACGAGAGAGGGCGAAAGAGAGGGAAACGAGATGAGTGAGGGCGAAAGAGAGGGAAACGAGACGAGTGAGGGCGAAAGAGAGGGAAACGAGACGTGTGAGGGGGAAAGAGAGCGAAACAAGACGAAGGAGGGTGAAAGAGGGCGAAACGAGACGAAGGAGGGTGAAAGAGAGCGAAACGAGACGAAGTACGGTGAAAGACTGCGAAATGAGGCTACGGAGGGTGAAAGAGAGCGAAATGAGACGAAGGAGGGTGATTGAGAGCGAAACGAGACAAAGTAGGTGAAAGAGAGCGAAACGGGACAAAGGAGGTTGAAAGAGAGCGAAACGAGATGAAGGAGGGTGAAAGAGAGCGAAACGAGACGAAGCAGGGTGAAAGAGAGTGAAACGAGGCGAAGGTGGGTGAAAGAGGGCGAAACGAGACGAAAGAGGGTGAAAGAGAGCGAAACGAGGCAAAGGAGGGTAAAAGAGGGCGAAACGAGACGGAAGAGGGTGAAAGAGAGCGAAACGAGGCGAAGGAGGGTGAAAGAGAGCGAAACGAGGCGAAGGAGGGTGAAAGAGAGCGAAACGAGACGAAGGAGGGTGAAAGAGAGCGAAACGAGTCGAAGGAGGGTGAAAGAGAGCAAAACGAGACGAAGGAGGGTGAAAGAGAGCGAAACGAGATGAAGGAGGGTGAAAGAGAGTGAAACGAGGCGAAGGAGGGTGAAAGAGAGCGAAACGAGACGAAGGAGGGTGAAAGAGAGCGAAACGAGTCGAAGGAGGGTGAAAGAGAGCAAAACGAGACGAAGGAGGGTGAAAGAGGGCGAAACGAGACGAAAGAGGGTGAAAGTGAGCGAAACCAGACGAAGGAGGGTGAAAGAGGGCAAAACGAGACAAAGGAGGGTGAAAGAGAGCGAAACGAGGCGAAGGAGGGTGAAAGCGAGCGAAACGAGACGAAGGAGTGTGAAAGAGAGCGAAACGAGTCGAAGGAGGGTGAAAGAGAGCAAAACGAGATGAAGGAGAGTGAAAGAGAGCGAAACGAGATGAAGGAGGGTGAAAGAGAGTGAAACGAGACGAAGGAGGGTTGAAGAGAGTGAAACGAGACGAAGGAGGGTTAAAGAGAGTGGAACGAGACGAAGGCGGGTTAAAGAGAGTGAAACGATGTGAATGAGGGTTAAAGAGAGTGAAACGAGACGAAGGAGGGGAAAAGAGAGTGAAACAAGACGAAGGAGGGTTAAAGAGAGTGAACCGAGACGAAGGAGGGTTAAAGAGAGTGAAACGAGATGAAGGAGGGTGAAAGAGAGTGAAACGAAATGAAGGAGGGTGAAAGAGGGCGAAATGAGTCGAAGGAGGGTGAAAGAGGGCGAAACGAGACGAAGGAGGGTGAAAGAGAGCGAAACGAGATGAAGGAGGGTGAAAGAGGGCGAAACGAGGCGAAGGAGGGTAAAAGAGGGCGAAACGAGACGAATGAGGGCCACAGAGAGGGAAACGAGACGACTGATGGCCACAGAGAGGGAAACGAGACGAATGAAGGCCACGGAGAGGGAAACAAGACGAATGAGGGCCACAGAGAGGCAAACGAGACGAATGAGGGCCACAGAGAGGGAAACGAGACGAATGAGGGCCACAGAGAGGGAAACAAGACGAATGAGGGCCACAGAGAGGGAAACAAGACGAATGAGGGCCACAGAGAGGGAAACGAGACGAATGAGGACCACAGAGAGGGAAACGAGACGAATGAGGGCCACAGAGAGGGAAACGAGACGAGTGAGGGCCACAGAGAGGCAAGCGAGACGAGAGAGGGCGAAAGAGAGGGAAACGAGATGAGTGAGGGCGAAAGAGAGGGAAACGAGACGAGTGAGGGCTACAGAGAGGGAAACGAGACAAGTGAGGGCGAAAGAGAGGGAAACGAGACGTGTGAGGGCAAAAGAGAGCGAAACAAGACGAAGGAGGGTGAAAGAGGGCGAAACGAGACGAAGGAGGGTGAAAGAGAGCGAAACGAGACGAAGTACAGTGAAAGACTGCGAAATGAGGCTACGGAGGGTGAAAGAGAGCGAAATGAGACGAAGGAGGGTGATTGAGAGCGAAACGAGACAAAGTAGGTGAAAGAGAGCGAAACGGGACAAAGGAGGTTGAAAGAGAGCGAAACGAGATGAAGGAGGGTGAAAGAGTGCGAAACGAGACGAAGGATGGTGAAAGAGAGCGAAACGAGATGAAGGAGGGTGAAAGAGAGCGAAACGAGACGAAGCAGGGTGAAAGAGAGTGAAACGAGGCGAAGGTGGGTGAAAGAGGGCGAAACGAGACGAAAGAGGGTGAAAGAGAGCGAAACGAGGCAAAGGAGGGTAAAAGAGGGCGAAACGAGACGGAAGAGGGTGAAAGAGAGCGAAACGAGGCGAAGGAGGGTGAAAGAGAGCGAAACGAGGCGAAGGAGGGTGAAAGAGAGCGAAACGAGACGAAGGAGGGTGAAAGAGAGCGAAACGAGTATAAGGAGGGTGAAAGAGAGCAAAACGAGACGAAGGAGGGTGAAAGAGAGCGAAACGAGATGAAGGAGGGTGAAAGAGAGTGAAACGAGGCGAAGGAGGGTGAAAGTGAGCGAAACGAGACGAAGGAGGGTGAAAGAGAGCGAAACGAGTCGAAGCAGGGTGAAAGAGAGCAAAACGAGACGAAGGAGGGTGAAAGAGAGCGAAACGAGATGAAGGAGGGTGAAAGAGAGTGGAACGAGACGAAGGCGGGTTAAAGAGAGTAAAACGAGGTGAATGAGGGTTAAAGAGAGTGAAACGAGACGAAGGAGGGGAAAAGAGAGTGAAACAAGACGAAGGAGGGTTAAAGAGAGTGAAATGAGACGAAGGAGGGTGATTGAGAGCGAAACGAGACAAAGTAGGTGAAAGAGAGCGAAACGGGACAAAGGAGGTTGAAAGAGAGCGAAACGAGATGAAGGAGGGTGAAAGAGTGCGAAACGAGACGAAGGATGGTGAAAGAGGGTGAAAAGAGATGAAGGAGGGTGAAAGAGAGCGAAACGAGACGAAGCAGGGTGAAAGAGAGTGAAACGAGGCAAAGGAGGGTAAAAGAGGGCGAAACGAGACGGAAGAGGGTGAAAGAGAGCGAAACCAGACGAAGGAGGGTGAAAGAGGACAAAACGAGACAAAGGAGGGTGAAAGAGAGCGAAACGAGGCGAAGGAGGGTGAAAGAGAGCGAAACGAGGCGAAGGAGGGTGAAAGAGAGTGAAAGGAGGCGAAGGAGGGTTAAAGAGAGTGGAACGAGACGAAGGCGGGATAAAGAGAGTGAAACGATGTGAATGAGGGTTAAAGAGAGCGAAACGAGACGAAGGAGGGGAAAAGAGAGTGAAACAAGACGAAGGAGGGTTAAAGAGAGTGAACCGAGACGAAGGAGGGTTAAAGAGAGTGAAACGAGATGAAGGAGGGTGAAAGAGAGTGAAACGAGACGAAGGACGGTAAAAGAGAGTGAAACGAGACGAACGAGGGTGAAAGAGAGCGAAACGAGACGAAGTTAGGTGAAAGAGAGCGAAACAAGACGAAGCAGGGAGAAAGAGCGTGAAACGAGGCAAAGGAGGGTAAAAGAGGGCGAAACGAGGCACAGGAGGGTGAAAGAGAGCGAAACCAGACGAAGGAGGGTGAAAGAGGGCAAAACGAGACAAAGGAGGGTGAAAGAGGGCGAAACGAGGCGAAGGAGGGTGAAAGAGAGCGAAACGAAACGAAGGAGGGTGAAAGAGAGCGAAACGAGTCGAAGGATGGTGAAAGAGAGCGAAACGAGATGAAGGAGGGTGAAAGAGAGCGAAACGAGACAAAGCAGGGTGAAAGAGAGTGAAACGAGACGAAGGTGGGTGACAGAGGGCGAAACGAGACGAAGGAGGGTTAAAGAGAGCGAAACGAGGCAAAGGAGGGTAAAAGAGGGCGAAACGAGACGAAAGAGGGTGAAAGAGAGCGAAACCAGACGAAGGAGGGTAAAAGAGGGCAAAACGAGACAAAGGAGGGTGAAAGAGAGCGAAATGAGGCGAAGGAGGGTGAAAGAGAGCGAAACGAGACGAAGGAGGATTAAAGAGAGTGGAACGAGATGAAGGCGGGTGAAAGAGAGTGAAACGAGACGAACGAGGGTGAAAGAGAGCGAAACGAGACAAAGTTAGGTGAAAGAGAGCGAAACAAGACGAAGGAGGTAGAAAGAGCGCAAAACGAGACGAAGGAGGGCGAAACGAGTCGAAGGAGGGTGAAAGAGGGCGAAACGAGACGAAGGAGGGTGAAAGAGAGCGAAACGAGATGAAGGAGGGTGAAAGAGAGCGAAACGATGCAAAGGAGGGTAAAAGAGGGCGAAACGAGACGAAAGAGGGTGAAAGAGAGCGAAACCAGACGAAGGAGGGTGAAAGAGGGCAAAACGAGACAAAGGAGGGTGAAAGAGGGCGAAACGAAATGAAGGAGGGTGATTGAGAGCGAAACGAGACCAAGTAGGTGAAAGAGAGTGAAACGGGACAAAGGAGGTTCAAAGAGAGCGAAACGAGACGACGGAGGGTGAAAGAGAGCAAAACGAGACGAAGGAGGGTGAAAGAGAGCGAAACAAGAAGAAGGATGGTGAAAGAGAGCGAAACGAGACGAAGGAGGGTGAAAGAGAGCGAAACGAGACGAAGGAGGGTGAAAGAGAGCGAAACGAGTCGAAGGAGGGTGAAAGAGGGCGAAACGATGCAAAGGAGGGTAAAAGAGGGCGAAACGAGACGAAAGAGGGTGAAAGAGAGCGAAACCAGACGAAGGAGGGTGAAAGAGGGCAAAACGAGACAAAGGAGGGTGAAAGAGGGCGAAACGAAATGAAGGAGGGTGATTGAGAGCGAAACGAGACCAAGTAGGTGAAAGAGAGTGAAACGGGACAAAGGAGGTTCAAAGAGAGCGAAACGAGACGACGGAGGGTGAAAGAGAGCAAAACGAGACGAAGGAGGGTGAAAGAGAGCGAAACAAGAAGAAGGATGGTGAAAGAGAGCGAAACGAGACGAAGGAGGGTGAAAGAGAGCGAAACGAGACGAAGGAGGGTGAAAGAGAGCGAAACGAGTCGAAGGAGGGTGAAAGAGGGCGAAACGAGGCGAAGGAGGGTAAAAGAGGGCGAAACAAGACGAACGAGGGCCACAGAGAGGGAAACGAGACGAATGAGGGCTACAGAGAGGGAACCAAGACGAGTGAGGGCGAAAGAGAGGGAAACAAGACGAGTGAGGGCTACAGAGAGGGAAACGAGACGAGAGAGGGCGAAAGAGAGGGAAACGAGATGAGTGAGGGCGAAAGAGAGGGAAACGAGACGAGTGAGGGCTACAGAGAGGGAAACGAGACGAGTGAGGGCGAAAAAGAGGGAAACGAGACGTGTGAGTGCGAAAGAGAGCGAAACAAGACGAAGGAGGGTGAAAGAGAGCGAAACAAGACGACGGAGGGTGAAAGAGGGCGAACCGAGACGAAGGAGGGTGAAAGAGGGCGAAACGAGACGAACGAGGGCCACAGAGATGCAAACGAGACCAATGAGGGCCACAGAGTGGGAAACAAGACGAATGAAGGCCACAGAGAGGGAAACAAGACGAATGAGGGCCACAGAGAGGCAAACGAGACGAATGAGGGCCACAGAGAGGGAAACGAGACGAGAGAGGGCGAAAGAGAGGGAAACGAGATGAGTGAGGGCGAAAGAGAGGGAAACGAGACGAGTGAGGGCTACAGAGAGGGAAACGAGACGAGTGAGGGCGAAAGAGAGGGAAACGAGACGTGTGAGGGCGAAAGAGAGCGAAACAAGACGAAGGAGGGTGAAAGAGGGCGAACCGAGACGAAGGAGGGTGAAAGAGAGCGAAATGAGACGAAGGAGGGTGATTGAGAGCGAAACGACACGAAGTAGGTGAAAGAGAGCGAAACGGGACAAAGGAGGTTGAAAGAGAGTGAAACGAGACGAAGGTGGGTGAAAGAGGGCGAAACGAGACGAAGGAGGGTGAAAGAGAGCGAAACGAGGCAAAGGAGGGTAAAAGAGGGCGAAACTAGACGAAAGAGGGTGAAAGAGAGCGAAACCAGACGAAGGACGGTGAAAGAGGGCAAAACGAGACAAAGGAGGGTGAAAGAGGGCGAAACGAAACGAAGGAGGGTGATTGAGAGCGAAACGAGACCAAGTAGGTGAAAGAGAGCGAAACGAGACGACGGAGGGTGAAAGAGAGCGAAACGAGACGAAGGAGGGTGAAAGAGAGCGAAAGAGACGAAGGAGGGTGATTGAGAGCGAAACGAGTGGAAGGAGAGTGAAAGAGAGCGAAACAAGACGAAGGATGGTGAAAGAGAGCGAAACGAGACGAAGGAGGGTGAAAGAGAGCGAAACGAGACGAAGGAGGGTGAAAGAGAGCGAAACAAGTCGAAGGAGGGTGAAAGAGGGCGAAACGAGGCGAAGGAGGGTAAAAGAGGGCGAAACGAGACGAACGAGGGCCACAGAGAGGGAAACGAGTCGACTGAGGGCCACAGAGATGCAAACGAGACCAATGTGGGCCACAGAGTGGGAAACGAGACGAATGAGGGCCACAGAGAGGGAAACAAGACGAATGAGGGCCACAGAGATGCAAACGAGACCAATGAGGGCCACAGAGAGGGAAACAAGATGAATGAGGGCCACAGAGAGGCAAACGAGATGAACGAGGGCCACAGAGAGGGAAACGAGACGAACGAGGGCCACAGAGAGGGAAATGAGACCAGTGAGGGCAAAAGAGAGGGAAACGAGATGAGTGAGGACGGAAGAGAGGAAAACGAGACGAGTGAGGGCAATCGAGAGGGAAACGAGACGAGTGAGAGCTACAGAGAGGGAAACGAGACGAATGAGGGCCACAGAGAGGGAAACGAGACGAATGAGGGCTTCAGAGAGGGAAACGAGACGAGTGAGGGCGAAAGAGAGGGAAACGAGACGAGTGAGGGCGACAGAGAGGGAAACGAGACGAGAGAGGGCGAAAGAGAGGGAAACGAGACGAATGAGGGCCACAGAGAGGCAAACGAGACGAATGAGGGCCACAGAGAGGCAAACGAGACCAATGAGGGCCACAGAGTGGGAAACGAGACGAATGAGGGCTACAGAGAGGAAATGAGACCAGTGAGGGCGAAAGAGAGGGAAATGAGACAACTGAGGCCTACAGAGAGGGAACCGAGACGCGAGAGGGCGAAAGAGAGGGAAACGAGACGAATGAGGGCCACAGAGACGGAAACAAGACGAATGAGGGCCACAGAGAGGCAAACATGACGAACGAGGGCCACAGAGAGGGAAACGAGGCGAATGAGGGCCACAGAGAGGGAAATGAGACCAGTGAGGGCGAAAGAGAGGGAAACGAGATGAGTGAGGGCCACAGAGAGGGAAACGAGACGAGTGAGGGCCACAGAGAGGGAAACGACGCGAATGAGGGCCACAGAGAGGGAAACGAGACGAATGAGGGCCACAGAGAGGGAAACGATGCGAATGAGGGCCACAGAGAGGGAAACGAGACGAACGAGGGCCACAGAGAGGGAAACGAGGCGAATGAGGGCCACAGAGAGGGAAACGAGACGAATGAGGGCCACAGAGAGGGAAACGATGCGAATGAGGGCCACAGAGAGGGAAACGAGACGAACGAGGGCCACAGAGAGGGAAACGAGGCAAATGAGGGCCACAGAGAGGGAAACGAGACGAATGAGGGCCACAGAGAGGGAAACGACGCAAATGAGGGCCACAGAGAGGGAAACGAGACGAATGAGGGCCACAGAGAGGGAAACGACGCAAATGAGGGCCACAGAGAGGGAAACGAGGCGAATGAGGGCCACAGAGAGGGAAACGAGGCGAATGAGGGCCACAGAGAGGGAAACGAGACGAACGAGGGCCACAGAGAGGGATACGAGGCGAATGAGGGCCACAGAGAGGGAAACGACGCGAATGAGGGCCACCGAGAGGGAACCGAGACGAGTGAGGGCTACAGAGAGGGAACCGAGACGAGTGAGGGCGAAAGAGAGGGAAACGAGGCGAATGAGGGCGAAAGAGAGGGAAACAAGACGTGTGAGGGCGAAAGAGAGGGAAACGAGACGAATGAGGGCGAAAGAGAGGGAAACGAGACGAATGAGGGCCAGAGAGAGGAAAACAAGACGAATGAGGGCCACAGAGAGGCAAACAAGATGAACGAGGGCCACAGAGAGGGAAACGAGACGAACGAAGGCCACAGAGAGGGAAATGAGACCAGTGAGGGCGAAAGAGAGGGAAACGAGATGAGTGAGGACGGAAGAGAGGGAAACGAGGCGAATGAGGGACACAGTGAGGGAAACGAGACGAATGAGGGCCACAGAGAGGGAAACAAGACGAACAAGGGCCACAGAGAGGCAAACGAGACGAATGAGGGCCACAGAGAGGGAAACGAGACGAGTAAGGGCTACAGAGAGGGAAACGAGACGAGAGAGGGCGAGAGAGAGGGAAACGAGTTGAGTGAGGGCGAAAGAGAGGGAAACGAGACGAGTGAGGGCTACAGAGAGGGAAACGAGACGAGTGAGGGCGAAAGAGAGGGAAACGAGACGTGTGAGGGCGAAAGAGTGAAACAAGACGAAGGAGGGTGAAAGAGGGCGAAACGAGACGAAGGAGGGTGAAAGAGAGCGAAACGAGACGAAGTACGGTGAAAGACTGCGAAATGAGGCTACGGAGGGTGAAAGAGAGCGAAATGAGACGAAGGAGGGTGATTGAGAGCGACACGAGACAAAGTAGGTGAAAGAGAGCGAAACGGGACAAAGGAGGTTGAAAGAGAGCGAAACGAGATGAAGGAGGGTGAAAGAGTGCGAAACGAGACGAAGGATGGTGAAAGAGAGCGAAACGAGATGAAGGAGTGTGAAAGAGAGCGAAACGAGACGAAGCAGGGTGAAAGAGAGTGAAACGAGGCAAAGGTGGGTGAAAGAGGGCGAAACGAGGCGAAGGAGGGTGAAAGAGAGCGAAACGAGGCAAAGGAGGGTAAAAGAGGGCGAAACGAGACGGAAGAGGGTGAAAGAGAGCGAAACCAGACGAAGGAGGGTGAAAGAGGACAAAACGAGACAAAGGAGGGTGAAAGAGAGCGAAACGAGGCGAAGGAGGGTGGAAGAGAGCGAAACGAGACGAAGGAGGGTGAAAGAGAGCGAAACGAGTCGAAGGAGGGTGAAAGAGAGCAAAACGAGACGAAGGAGGGTGAAAGAGAGCGAAACGAGATGAAGGAGGGTGAAAGAGAGTGAAACGAGACGAAGGAGGGTTAAAGAGAGTGAAAGGAGGCGAAGGAGGGTTAAAGAGAGTGGAACGAGACGAAGGCGGGTTAAAGAGAGTGAAACGATGTGAATGAGGGTTAAAGAGAGTGAAACGAGACGAAGGAGGGGAACAGAGAGTGAAACAAGACGAAGGAGGGTTAAAGAGAGTGAACCGAGACGAAGGAGGGTTAAAGAGAGTGAAACGAGATGATGGAGGGTGAAAGAGAGTGAAACGAGACGAAGGACGGTAAAAGAGAGTGAAACGAGACGAACGAGGGTGAAAGAGAGCGAAACGAGACGAAGTTAGGTGAAAGAGAGCGAAACAAGACGAAGCAGGGAGAAAGAGCGTGAAACGAGGCAAAGGAGGGTGAAAGAGAGCGAAACGAGATGAAGGAGTGTGAAAGAGAGCGAAACGAGACGAAGCAGGGTGAAAGAGAGTGAAACGAGGCAAAGGTGGGTGAAAGAGGGCGAAACGAGGCGAAGGAGGGTGAAAGAGAGCGAAACGAGGCAAAGGAGGGTAAAAGAGGGCGAAACGAGACGGAAGAGGGTGAAAGAGAGCGAAACCAGACGAAGGAGGGTGAAAGAGGACAAAACGAGACAAAGGAGGGTGAAAGAGAGCGAAACGAGGCGAAGGAGGGTGGAAGAGAGCGAAACGAGACGAAGGAGGGTGAAAGAGAGCGAAACGAGTCGAAGGAGGGTGAAAGAGAGCAAAACGAGACGAAGGAGGGTGAAAGAGAGCGAAACGAGATGAAGGAGGGTGAAAGAGAGTGAAACGAGACGAAGGAGGGTTAAAGAGAGTGAAAGGAGGCGAAGGAGGGTTAAAGAGAGTGGAACGAGACGAAGGCGGGTTAAAGAGAGTGAAACGATGTGAATGAGGGTTAAAGAGAGTGAAACGAGACGAAGGAGGGGAAAAGAGAGTGAAACAAGACGAAGGAGGGTTAAAGAGAGTGAACCGAGACGAAGGAGGGTTAAAGAGAGTGAAACGAGATGATGGAGGGTGAAAGAGAGTGAAACGAGACGAAGGACGGTAAAAGAGAGTGAAACGAGACGAACGAGGGTGAAAGAGAGCGAAACGAGACGAAGTTAGGTGAAAGAGAGCGAAACAAGACGAAGCAGGGAGAAAGAGCGTGAAACGAGGCAAAGGAGGGTAAAAGAGGGCGAAACGAGGCAAAGGAGGGTAAAAGAGGGCGAAACGAGACGAAGGAGGATTAAAGAGAGTGGAACGAGATGAAGGCGGGTGAAAGAGAGTGAAACGAGACGAACGAGGGTGAAAGAGAGCGAAACGAGACGAAGTTAGGTGAAAGAGAGCGAAACAAGACGAAGGAGGTAGAAAGAGCGCAAAACGAGACGAAGGAGGGTGAAAGAGGGCGAAACGAGTCGAAGGAGGGTGAAAGAGGGCGAAACGAGACGAAGGAGGGTGAAAGAGAGCGAAACGAGATGAAGGAGGGTGAAAGAGAGCGAAACGATGCAAAGGAGGGTAAAAGAGGGCGAAACGAGACGAAAGAGGGTGAAAGAGAGCGAAACCAGACGAAGGAGGGTGAAAGAGGGCAAAACGAGACAAAGGAGGGTGAAAGAGGGCGAAACTAAATGAAGGAGGGTGATTGAGAGCGAAACGAGACCAAGTAGGTGAAAGAGAGTGAAACGGGACAAAGGAGGTTCAAAGAGAGCGAAACGAGACGACGGAGGGTGAAAGAGAGCAAAACGAGACGAAGGAGGGTGAAAGAGAGCGAAACAAGACGAAGGATGATGAAAGAGAGCGAAACGAGACGAAGGAGGGTGAAAGAGAGCGAAACGAGACGAAGGAGGGTGAAAGAGAGCGAAACGAGTCGAAGGAGGGTGAAAGAGGGCGAAACGAGGCGAAGGAGGGTAAAAGAGAGGGAAACGAGACGAACGAGGGCTACAGAGAGGGAACCAAGACGAGTGAGGGCGAAAGAGAGGGAAACGAGACGAGTGAGGGCTACAGAGAGGGAAACGAGACGAGAGAGGGCGAAAGAGAGGGAAACGAGACGTGTGAGGGCGAAAGAGAGCGAAACAAGACGAAGGAGGGTGAAAGAGAGCGAAACAAGATGACGGAGGGTGAAAGAGGGCGAACCGAGATGAAGGAGGGTGAAAGAGGGCGAAACGAGACGAACGAGGGCCACAGAGAGGGAAACGAGACGACTGAGGGCCACAGAGATGCAAACGAGACCAATGAGGGCCAGAGTGGGAAACAAGACGAATGAAGGCCACAGAGAGGGAAACAAGACGAATGAGGGCCACAGAGGGGCAAACGAGACGAATGAGGGCCACAGAGAGGGAAACGAGATGAGAGAGGGCGAAAGAGAGGGAAACGAGATGAGTGAGGGCGAAAGAGAGGGAAACGAGATGAGTGAGGGCTACAGAGAGGGAAACGAGACGAGTGAGGGCGAAAGAGAGGGAAACGAGACGTGTGAGGGCAAAAGAGAGCGAAACAAGATGAAGGAGGGTGAAAGAGGGTGAACCGAGACGAAGGAGGGTGAAAGAGAGCGCAATGAGACGAAGGGGGGTGATTGAGAGCGAAACGAGACGAAGTAGGTGAAAGAGAGCGAAACGGGACAAAGGAGGTTGAAAGAGAGTGAAACGAGACGAAGGTGGGTGAAAGAGGGCGAAACGAGACGAAGGAGGGTGAAAGAGAGCGAAACGAGGCAAAGGAGGGTAAAAGAGGGCGAAACGAGACGAAAGAGGGTGAAAGAGAGCGAAACCAGACGAAGGAGGGTGAAAGAGGGCAAAACGAGACAAAGGAGGGTGAAAGAGGGCGAAACGAAACGAAGGAGGGTGATTGAGAGCGAAACGAGACCAAGTAGGTGAAAGAGAGTGAAACGGGACAAAGGAGGTTGAAAGAGAGCGAAACGAGACGACGGAGGGTGAAAGAGAGCGAGACGAGACGAAGGAGGGTGAAAGAGAGCGAAAGAGACGAAGGAGGGTGATTGAGAGCGAAACGAGTGGAAGGAGGGTGAAAGAGAGCGAAACAAGACGAAGGATGGTGAAAGAGAGCGAAACGAGACGAAGGAGGGTGAAAGAGAGCGAAACGAGACGAAGGAGGGTGAAAGAGAGCGAAACGAGTCGAAGGAGGGTGAAAGAGGGCGAAACGAGGCGAAGGAGGGTAAAAGAGGGCGAAACGAGACGAACGAGGGCCACAGAGATGCAAACGAGACCAATGAGGGCCACAGAGGGGGAAACGAGACGAATGAGGTCCACAGAGAAGAAAACAAGATGAACGAGGGCCACAGAGAGGGAAACGAGACGAACGAGGGCCACAGAGAGGGAAATGAGACCAGTGAGGGCGAAAGAGAGGGAAACGAGATGAGTGAGGACGGAAGAGAGGGAAACGAGACGAGTAAGGGCGAAAGAATGGGAAACGAGATGAGTGAGGACGGAAGAGAGGGAAACGAGACGAGTGAGGGCAAACGAGAGGGAAACGAGACGAGTGAGGGCAAACGAGAGGGAAACGAGACGAGTAAGGGCGAAAGAATGGGAAACGAGATGAGTGAGGACGGAAGAGAGGGAAACGAGACGAGTGAGGGCAAACGAGAGGGAAACGAGACGAGTGAGGGCGAAAGAGAGGGAAATGAGACGACTGAGGCCTACAGAGAGGAAATGAGACCAGTGAGGGCGAAAGAGAGGGAAATGAGACAACTGAGGCCTACAGAGAGGGAACCGAGACGAGAGAGGACGAAAGAGAGGGAAACGAGACGAATGAGGGCCACAGAGACGGAAACGAGACGAGTGAGGGCTACAGAGAGGCAAACGAGACGAGTGAGGGCTACAGAGAGGCAAACGAGACGAGTGAGGGCCACAGAGAGGCAAACGAGGCGAATGAGGGCCACAGAGAGGGAAACGACGCGAATGAGGGCCACAGAGAGGGAAACGAGACGAATGAGGGCCACAGAGAGGGAAACGAGGCGAATGAGGGCCACAGAGAGGGAAACGAGACGAACGAGGGCCACAGAGAGGGATACGAGGCGAATGAGGGCCACAGAGAGGGAAACGAGACAAATGAGGGCCACAGAGAGGGAAACAAGACGAATGAGGGCCACAGTGAGGCAAATGAGACGAATGAGGACCACAGAGAGGGAAACGAGACGAGTGAGGGCGAAAGAGAGGGAAACGAGATGAGTGAGGGCGAAAGAGAGGGAAACGAGACGAGTGAGGGCTACAGAGAGGGAAACGAGACGAGTGAGGGCGAAAGAGAGGGAAACGAGATGAGTGAGGGCGAAAGAGAGGGAAACGAGACGAGTGAGGGCTACAGAGAGGGAAACGAGACGAGTGAGGGCGAAAGAGAGGGAAACGAGACGTGTGAGGGCGAAAGAGAGCGAAACAAGACGAAGGAGGGTGAAAGAGGGCGAAACGAGACGAAGGAGGGTGAAAGAGAGCGAAACGAGACGAAGTGCAGTGAAAGACTGCGAAATGAGGCTACGGAGGGTGAAAGAGAGCGAAATGAGACGAAGGAGGGTGAAAGAGAGCGAAACGAGACGAAGTTAGGTGAAAGTGAGCGAAACAAGACGAAGCAGGGAGAAAGAGCGTGAAACGAGGCAAAGGATGGTAAAAGAGGGCGAAACGAGGCAAAGGAGGGTAAAAGAGGGCAAAACGAGACGAAGGAGGATTAAAGAGAGTGGAACGAGATGAAGGCGGGTGAAAGAGAGTGAAACGAGACGAACGAGGGTGAAAGAGAGCGAAACGAGACGAAGTTAGGTGAAAGAGAGCGAAACAAGACGAAGGAGGTAGAAAGAGCGCAAAACGAGACGAAGGAGGGTGAAAGAGGGCGAAACGAGTCGAAGGAGGGTGAAAGAGGGCGAAACGAGATGAAGGAGGGTGAAAGAGAGCGAAACGAGATGAAGGAGGGTGAAAGAGAGCGAAACGATGCAAAGGAGGGTAAAAGAGGGCGAAACGAGACGAAAGAGGGTGAAAGAGAGCGAAACCAGACGAAGGAGGGTGAAAGAGGGCAAAACGAGACAAAGGAGGGTGAAAGAGGGCGAAACGAAATGAAGGAGGGTGATTGAGAGCGAAACGAGACCAAGTAGGTGAAAGAGAGTGAAACGGGACAAAGGAGGTTCAAAGAGAGCGAAACGAGACGACGGAGGGTGAAAGAGAGCAAAACGAGACGAAGGAGGGTGAAAGAGAGCGAAACGAGTCGAAGGAGGGTGAAAGAGGGCGAAACGAGGCGAAGGAGGGTAAAAGAGAGGGAAACGAGACGAACGAGGGCTACAGAGAGGGAACCAAGACGAGTGAGGGCGAAAGAGAGGGAAACGAGACGAGTGAGGGCTACAGAGAGGGAAACGAGACGGGTGAGGGCGAAAGAGAGCGAAACAAGACGAATGAGGGTGAAAGAGGGCGAAACGAGACGAAGGAGGGTGAAAGAGAGCGAAACGAGACGAAGTACGGTGAAAGACTGCGAAATGAGGCTACGGAGGGTGAAAGAGAGCGAAATGAGACGAAGGAGGGTGATTGAGAGCGAAACGAGACAAAGTAGGTGAAAGAGAGCGAAACGGGACAAAGGAGGTTGAAAGAGAGCGAAACGAGATGAAGGAGGGTGAAAGAGTGCGAAACGAGACGAAGGATGGTGAAAGAGAGCGAAACGAGATGAAGGAGTGTGAAAGGGAGCGAAACGAGACGAAGCAGGGTGAAAGAGAGTGAAACGAGGCGAAGGTGGGTGAAAGAGGGCGAAACGAGACGAAGGAGGGTGAAAGAGAGCGAAACGAGGCAAAGGAGGGTAAAAGAGGGCGAAACGAGACGGAAGAGGGTGAAAGAGAGCAAAACCAGACGAAGGAGGGTGAAAGAGGACAAAACGAGACAAAGGAGGGTGAAAGAGAGCGAAAGAGACGAAGGAGGGTGATTGAGAGCGAAACGAGTGGAAGGAGGGTGAAAGAGAGCGAAACAAGACGAAGGATGGTGAAAGAGAGCGAAACGAGACGAAGGAGGGTGAAAGAGAGCGAAACGAGACGAAGGAGGGTGAAAGAGAGCGAAACGAGTCGAAGGAGGGTGAAAGAGGGCGAAACGAGGCGAAGGAGGGTAAAAGAGGGCGAAACGAGACGAACGAGGGCCACAGAGATGCAAACGAGACCAATGAGGGCCACAGAGTGGGAAACGAGACGAATGAGGTCCACAGAGAAGAAAACAAGATGAACGAGGGCCACAGAGAGGGAAACGAGACGAACGAGGGCCACAGAGAGGGAAATGAGACCAGTGAGGGCGAAAGAGAGGGAAACGAGATGAGTGAGGACGGAAGAGAGGGAAACGAGACGAGTAAGGGCGAAAGAATGGGAAACGAGATGAGTGAGGACGGAAGAGAGGGAAACGAGACGAGTGAGGGCAAACGAGAGGGAAACGAGACGAGTGAGGGCAAACGAGAGGGAAACGAGACGAGTAAGGGCGAAAGAATGGGAAACGAGATGAGTGAGGACAGAAGAGAGGGAAACGAGACGAGTGAGGGCAAACGAGAGGGAAACGAGACGAGTGAGGGCGAAAGAGAGGGAAATGAGACAACTGAGGCCTACAGAGAGGAAATGAGACCAGTGAGGGCGAAAGAGAGGGAAATGAGACAACTGAGGCCTACAGAGAGGGAACCGAGACGAGAGAGGGCGAAAGAGAGGGAAACGAGACGAATGAGGGCCACAGAGACGGAAACAAGACGAATGAGGGCCACAGAGAGGCAAACATGACGAACGAGGGCCACAGAGAGGGAAACGAGGCGAATGAGGGCCACAGAGAGGGAAATGAGACCAGTGAGGGCGAAAGAGAGGGAAACGAGATGAGTGAGGACGGAAGAGAGGGAAACGAAACGAGACGAGTGAGGGCTACAGAGAGGCAAACGAGACGAGTGAGGGCTACAGAGAGGCAAACGAGACGAGTGAGGGCCACAGAGAGGCAAACGAGGCGAATGAGGGCCACAGAGAGGGAAACGACGCGAATGAGGGCCACAGAGAGGGAAACGAGACGAATGAGGGCCACAGAGAGGGAAACGAGGCGAATGAGGGCCACAGAGAGGGAAACGAGACGAACGAGGGCCACAGAGAGGGATACGAGGCGAATGAGGGCCACAGAGAGGGAAACGAGACAAATGAGGGCCACAGAGAGGGAAACAAGACGAATGAGGGCCACAGTGAGGCAAATGAGACGAATGAGGACCACAGAGAGGGAAACGAGACGAGTGAGGGCGAAAGAGAGGGAAACGAGATGAGTGAGGGCGAAAGAGAGGGAAACGAGACGAGTGAGGGCTACAGAGAGGGAAACGAGACGAGTGAGGGCGAAAGAGAGGGAAACGAGATGAGTGAGGGCGAAAGAGAGGGAAACGAGGCGAGTGAGGGCTACAGAGAGGGAAACGAGACGAGTGAGGGCGAAAGAGAGGGAAACGAGACGTGTGAGGGCGAAAGAGAGCGAAACAAGACGAAGGAGGGTGAAAGAGGGCGAAACGAGACGAAGGAGGGTGAAAGAGAGCGAAACGAGACGAAGTGCAGTGAAAGACTGCGAAATGAGGCTACGGAGGGTGAAAGAGAGCGAAATGAGACGAAGGAGGGTGAAAGAGAGCGAAACGAGACGAAGTTAGGTGAAAGTGAGCGAAACAAGACGAAGCAGGGAGAAAGAGCGTGAAACGAGGCAAAGGAGGGTAAAAGAGGGCGAAACGAGGCAAAGGAGGGTAAAAGAGGGCGAAACGAGACGAAGGAGGATTAAAGAGAGTGGAACGAGATGAAGGCGGGTGAAAGAGAGTGAAACGAGACGAACGAGGGTGAAAGAGAGCGAAACGAGACGAAGTTAGGTGAAAGAGAGCGAAACAAGACGAAGGAGGTAGAAAGAGCGCAAAACGAGACGAAGGAGGGTGAAAGAGGGCGAAACGAGTCGAAGGAGGGTGAAAGAGGGCGAAACGAGACGAAGGAGGGTGAAAGAGAGCGAAACGAGATGAAGGAGGGTGAAAGAGAGCGAAACGATGCAAAGGAGGGTAAAAGAGGGCGAAACGAGACGAAAGAGGGTGAAAGAGAGCGAAACCAGACGAAGGAGGGTGAAAGAGGGCAAAACGAGACAAAGGAGGGTGAAAGAGGGCGAAACGAAATGAAGGAGGGTGATTGAGAGCGAAACGAGACCAAGTAGGTGAAAGAGAGTGAAACGGGACAAAGGAGGTTCAAAGAGAGCGAAACGAGACGACGGAGGGTGAAAGAGAGCAAAACGAGACGAAGGAGGGTGAAAGAGAGCGAAACGAGTCGAAGGAGGGTGAAAGAGGGCGAAACGAGGCGAAGGAGGGTAAAAGAGAGGGAAACGAGACGAACGAGGGCTACAGAGAGGGAACCAAGACGAGTGAGGGCGAAAGAGAGGGAAACGAGACGAGTGAGGGCTACAGAGAGGGAAACGAGACGGGTGAGGGCGAAAGAGAGCGAAACAAGACGAATGAGGGTGAAAGAGGGCGAAACGAGACGAAGGAGGGTGAAAGAGAGCGAAACGAGACGAAGTACGGTGAAAGACTGCGAAATGAGGCAACGGAGGGTGAAAGAGAGCGAAACGAGACGAAGTTAGGTGAAAGTGAGCGAAACAAGACGAAGCAGGGAGAAAGAGCGTGAAACGAGGCAAAGGAGGGTAAAAGAGGGCGAAACGAGGCAAAGGAGGGTAAAAGAGGGCGAAACGAGACGAAGGAGGATTAAAGAGAGTGGAACGAGATGAAGGCGGGTGAAAGAGAGTGAAACGAGACGAACGAGGGTGAAAGAGAGCGAAACGAGACGAAGTTAGGTGAAAGAGAGCGAAACAAGACGAAGGAGGTAGAAAGAGCGCAAAACGAGACGAAGGAGGGTGAAAGAGGGCGAAACGAGTCGAAGGAGGGTGAAAGAGGGCGAAACGAGACGAAGGAGGGTGAAAGAGAGCGAAACGAGATGAAGGAGGGTGAAAGAGAGCGAAACGATGCAAAGGAGGGTAAAAGAGGGCGAAACGAGACGAAAGAGGGTGAAAGAGAGCGAAACCAGACGAAGGAGGGTGAAAGAGGGCAAAACGAGACAAAGGAGGGTGAAAGAGGGCGAAACGAAATGAAGGAGGGTGATTGAGAGCGAAACGAGACCAAGTAGGTGAAAGAGAGTGAAACGGGACAAAGGAGGTTCAAAGAGAGCGAAACGAGACGACGGAGGGTGAAAGAGAGCAAAACGAGACGAAGGAGGGTGAAAGAGAGCGAAACGAGTCGAAGGAGGGTGAAAGAGGGCGAAACGAGGCGAAGGAGGGTAAAAGAGAGGGAAACGAGATGAACGAGGGCTACAGAGAGGGAACCAAGACGAGTGAGGGCGAAAGAGAGGGAAACGAGACGAGTGAGGGCTACAGAGAGGGAAACGAGACGGGTGAGGGCGAAAGAGAGCGAAACAAGACGAATGAGGGTGAAAGAGGGCGAAACGAGACGAAGGAGGGTGAAAGAGAGCGAAACGAGATGAAGTACGGTGAAAGACTGCGAAATGAGGCTACGGAGGGTGAAAGAGAGCGAAATGAGACGAAGGAGGGTGATTGAGAGCGAAACGAGACAAAGTAGGTGAAAGAGAGCGAAACGGGACAAAGGAGGTTGAAAGAGAGCGAAACGAGATGAAGGAGGGTGAAAGAGTGCGAAACGAGACGAAGGATGGTGAAAGAGAGCGAAACGAGATGAAGGAGTGTGAAAGGGAGCGAAACGAGACGAAGCAGGGTGAAAGAGAGTGAAACGAGGCGAAGGTGGGTGAAAGAGGGCGAAACGAGACGAAGGAGGGTGAAAGAGAGCGAAACGAGGCAAAGGAGGGTAAAAGAGGGCGAAACGAGACGGAAGAGGGTGAAAGAGAGCAAAACCAGACGAAGGAGGGTGAAAGAGGACAAAACGAGACAAAGGAGGGTGAAAGAGAGCGAAACGAGGCGAAGGAGGGTGGAAGAGAGCGAAACGAGACGAAGGAGGGTGAAAGAGAGCGAAACGAGTCGAAGGAGGGTGAAAGAGAGCAAAACGAGACGAAGGAGGGTGAAAGAGAGCGAAACGAGATGAAGGAGGGTGAAAGAGTGCGAAACGAGACGAAGGATGGTGAAAGAGAGCGAAACGAGATGAAGGAGTGTGAAAGGGAGCGAAACGAGACGAAGCAGGGTGAAAGAGAGTGAAACGAGGCGAAGGTGGGTGAAAGAGGGCGAAACGAGACGAAGGAGGGTGAAAGAGAGCGAAACGAGGCAAAGGAGGGTAAAAGAGGGCGAAACGAGACGGAAGAGGGTGAAAGAGAGCAAAACCAGACGAAGGAGGGTGAAAGAGGACAAAACGAGACAAAGGAGGGTGAAAGAGAGCGAAACGAGGCGAAGGAGGGTGGAAGAGAGCGAAACGAGACGAAGGAGGGTGAAAGAGAGCGAAACGAGTCGAAGGAGGGTGAAAGAGAGCAAAACGAGACGAAGGAGGGTGAAAGAGAGCGAAACGAGATGAAGGAGGGTTAAAGAGAGTGAAAGGAGGCGAAGGAGGGTTAAAGAGAGCGGAACGAGACGAAGGCGGGTTAAAGAGAGTGAAACGATGTGAATGAGGGTTAAAGAGAGTGAAACGAGACGAAGGAGAGGAAAAGAGAGTGAAACAAGACGAAGGAGGGTTAAAGAGAGTGAACCGAGACGAAGGAGGGTTAAAGAGAGTGAAACGAGATGAAGGAGGGTGAAAGAGAGTGAAACGAGACGAAGGACGGTAAAAGAGAGTGAAACGAGACGAACGAGGGTGAAAGAGAGCGAAACGAGACGAAGTTAGGTGAAAGAGAGCGAAACAAGACGAAGCAGGGAGAAAGAGCGTGAAACGAGGCAAAGGAGGGTAAAAGAGGGCGAAACGAGACGAAGGAGGATTAAAGAGAGTGGAACGAGATGAAGGCGGGTGAAAGAGAGTGAAACGATGCAAAGGAGGGTAAAAGAGGGCGAAACGAGACGAAAGAGGGTGAAAGAGAGCGAAACCAGACGAAGGAGGGTGAAAGAGGGCAAAACGAGACAAAGGAGGGTGAAAGAGGGCGAAACGAAATGAAGGAGGGTGATTGAGAGCGAAACGAGACCAAGTAGGTGAAAGAGAGTGAAACGGGACAAAGGAGGTTCAAAGAGAGCGAAACGAGACGACGGTGAGTGAAAGAGAGCAAAACGAGACGAAGGAGGGTGAAAGAGAGCGAAACAAGACGAAGGATGGTGAAAGAGAGCGAAACGAGACGAAGGAGGGTGAAAGAGAGCGAAACGAGACGAAGGAGGGTGAAAGAGAGCGAAACGAGACGAAGGAGTGTGAAAGAGAGCGAAACGAGTCGAAGGAGGGTGAAAGAGGGCGAAACGAGGCGAAGGAGGGTAAAAGAGAGGGAAACGAGACGAACGAGGGCTACAGAGAGGGAACCAAGACGAGTGAGGGCGAAAGAGAGGGAAACGAGACGAGTGAGGGCTACAGAGAGGGAAACGAGACGAGAGAGGGCGAAAGAGAGGGAAACGAGATGAGTGAGGGCGAAAGAGAGGGAAACGAGACGAGTGAGGGCTACAGAGAGGGAAACGAGACGAGTGAGGGCGAAAGAGAGGGAAACGAGACGTGTGAGGGCGAAAGAGAGCGAAACAAGACGAAGGAGGGTGAAAGAGAGCGAAACAAGATGACGGAGGGTGAAAGAGGGCGAACCGAGATGAAGGAGGGTGAAAGAGGGCGAAACGAGACGAACGAGGGCCACAGAGAGGGAAACGAGACGACTGAGGGCCACAGAGATGCAAACGAGACCAATGAGGGCCACAGAGTGGGAAACAAGACGAATGAAGGCCACAGAGAGGGAAACAAGACGAATGAGGGCCACAGAGAGGCAAACGAGACGAATGAGGGCCACAGAGAGGGAAACGAGACGAGAGAGGGCGAAAGAGAGGGAAACGAGATGAGTGAGGTCGAAAGAGAGGGAAACGAGATGAGTGAGGGCTACAGAGAGGGAAACGAGACGAGTGAGGGCGAAAGAGAGGGAAACGAGACGTGTGAGGGCGAAAGAGAGCGAAACAAGACGAAGGAGGGTGAAAGAGGGCGAACCGAGACGAAGGAGGGTGAAAGAGAGCGAAATGAGACGAAGGGGGGTGATTGAGAGCGAAACGAGACGAAGTAGGTGAAAGAGAGCGAAACGGGACAAAGGAGGTTGAAAGAGAGTGAAACGAGACGAAGGTGGGTGAAAGAGGGCGAAACGAGACGAAGGAGGGTGAAAGAGAGCGAAACGAGGCAAAGGAGGGTAAAAGAGGGCGCAACGAGACGAAAGAGGGTGAAAGAGAGCAAAACCAGACGAAGGAGGGTGAAAGAGGGCAAAACGAGACAAAGGAGGGTGAAAGAGGGCGAAACGAAACGAAGGAGGGTGATTGAGAGCGAAACAAGACCAAGTAGGTGAAAGAGAGTGAAACGGGACAAAGGAGGTTGAAAGAGAGCGAAACGAGACGACGGAGGGTGAAAGAGAGCGAGACGAGACGAAGGAGGGTGAAAGAGAGCGAAAGAGACGAAGGAGGGTGATTGAGAGCGAAACGAGTGGAAGGAGGGTGAAAGAGAGCGAAACAAGACGAAGGATGGTGAAAGAGAGTGAAACGAGACGAAGGAGGGTGAAAGAGAGCGAAACGAGACGAAGGAGGGTGAAAGAGAGCGAAACGAGTCGAAGGAGGGTGAAAGAGGGCGAAACGAGGCGAAGGAGGGTAAAAGAGGGCGAAACGAGACGAACGAGGGCCACAGAGATGCAAACGAGACCAATGAGGGCCACAGAGTGGGAAACGAGACGAATGAGGGCCACAGAGAGGAAAACAAGATGAACGAGGGCCACAGAGAGGGAAACGAGACGAATGAGGGCCACAGAGAGGGAAATGAGACCAGTGAGGGCGAAAGAGAGGGAAACGAGATGAGTGAGGACGGAAGAGAGGGAAACGAGACGAGTGAGGGCAAACGAGAGGGAAACGAGACAAGTAAGGGCGAAAGATTGGGAAACGAGATGAATGAGGACGGAAGAGAGGGAAACGAGACGAGTGAGGGCTACAGAGAGGAAATGAGACCAGTGAGGGCGAAAGAGAGGGAAATGAGACAACTGAGGCCTACAGAGAGGGAACCGAGACGAGAGAGGGCGAAAGAGAGGGAAACGAGACGAATGAGGGCCACAGAGACGGAAACAAGACGAATGAGGGCCACAGAGAGGCAAACATGACGAACGAGGGCCACAGAGAGGGAAACGAGGCGAATGAGGGCCACAGAGAGGGAAATGAGACCAGTGAGGACGGAAGAGAGGGAAACGAAACGAGACGAGTGAGGGCTACAGAGAGGCAAACGAGACGAGTGAGGGCTACAGAGAGGCAAACGAGACGAGTGAGGGCCACAGAGAGGCAAACGAGGCGAATGAGGGCCACAGAGAGGGAAACGACGCGAATGAGGGCCACAGAGAGGGAAACGAGACGAATGAGGGCCACAGAGAGGGAAACGAGGCAAATGAGGGCCACAGAGAGGGAAACGAGACGAACGAGGGCCACAGAGAGGGATACGAGGCGAATGAGGGCCACAGAGAGGGAAACGAGACGAATGAGGGCCACAGAGAGGGAAACAAGACGAATGAGGGCCACAGAGAGGCAAACGAGACGAATGAGGACCACAGAGAGGGAAACGAGACGAGTGAGGGCTACTGAGAGGGAAACGAGACGAGAGAGGGCGAAAGAGAGGGAAACGAGACGAGTGAGGGCTACAGAGAGGGAAACGAGACGAGTGAGGGCGAAAGAGAGGGAAACGAGACGTGTGAGGGCGAAAGAGAGCGAAACAAGACGAAGGAGGGTGAAAGAGGGCGAAACGAGACGAAGGAGGGTGAAAGAGACCGAAACGAGACGAAGTGCGGTGAAAGACTGCGAAATGAGGCTACGGAGGGTGAAAGAGAGCGAAATGAGACGAAGGAGGGTGAAAGAGAGCGAAACGAGACGAAGTTAGGTGAAAGAGAGCGAAACAAGACGAAGCAGGGAGAAAGAGCGTGAAACGAGGCAAAGGAGGGTAAAAGAGGGCGAAACGAGGCAAAGGAGGGTAAAAGAGGGCGAAACGAGACGAAGGAGGATTAAAGAGAGTGGAACGAGATGAAGGCGGGTGAAAGAGAGTGAAACGAGACGAACGAGGGTGAAAGAGAGCGAAACGAGACGAAGTTAGGTGAAAGAGAGCGAAACAAGACGAAGGAGGTAGAAAGAGCGCAAAACGAGACGAAGGAGGATGAAAGAGGGCGAAACGAGTCGAAGGAGGGTGAAAGAGGGCGAAACGAGACGAAGGAGGGTGAAAGAGAGCGAAACGAGATGAAGGAGGGTGAAAGAGAGCGAAACGATGCAAAGGAGGGTAAAAGAGGGCAAAACGAGACGAAAGAGGGTGAAAGAGAGCGAAACCAGACGAAGGAGGGTGAAAGAGGGCAAAACGAGACAAAGGAGGGTGAAAGAGGGCGAAACGAGACGACGGAGGGTGAAAGAGAGCAAAACGAGACGAAGGAGGGTGACAGAGAGCGAAACAAGACGAAGGATGGTGAAAGAGAGCGAAACGAGACGAAGGAGGGTGAAAGAGAGCGAAACGAGACGAAGGAGGGTGAAAGAGAGCGAAACGAGTCGAAGGAGGGTGAAAGAGGGCGAAACGAGGCGAAGGAGGGGAAAAGAGAGGGAAACGAGACGAACGAGGGCTACAGAGAGGGAACCAAGACGAGTGAGGGCGAAAGAGAGGGAAACGAGACGAGTGAGGGCTACAGAGAGGGAAACGAGACGAGAGAGGGCGAAAGAGAGGGAAACGAGATGAGTGAGGGCGAAAGAGAGGGAAACGAGACGAGTGAGGGCTACAGAGAGGGAAACGAGACGAGTGAGGGCGAAAGAGAGGGAAACGAGACGTGTGAGGGCGAAAGAGAGCGAAACAAGACGAAGGAGGGTGAAAGAGAGCGAAACAAGATGACGGAGGGTGAAAGAGGGCGAACCGAGATGAAGGAGGGTGAAAGAGGGCGAACCGAGATGAAGGAGGGTGAAAGAGGGCGAAACGAGACGAACGAGGGCCACAGAGAGGGAAACGAGACGACTGAGGGCCACAGAGATGCAAACGAGACCAATGAGGGCCACAGAGTGGGAAACAAGACGAATGAAGGCCACAGAGAGGGAAACAAGACGAATGAGGGCCACAGAGAGGCAAACGAGACGAATGAGGGCCACAGAGAGGGAAACGAGACGAGAGAGGGCGAAAGAGAGGGAAACGAGATGAGTGAGGGCGAAAGAGAGGGAAACGAGATGAGTGAGGGCTACAGAGAGGGAAACGAGACGAGTGAGGGCGAAAGAGAGGGAAACGAGACGTGTGAGGGCGAAAGAGAGCGAAACAAGACGAAGGAGGGTGAAAGAGGGCGAACCGAGACGAAGGAGGGTGAAAGAGAGCGAAATGAGACGAAGGGGGGTGATTGAGAGCGAAACGAGACGATGTAGGTGAAAGAGAGCGAAACGGGACAAAGGAGGTTGAAAGAGAGTGAAACGAGACGAAGGTGGGTGAAAGAGGGCGAAACGAGACGAAGGAGGGTGAAAGAGAGCGAAACGAGGCAAAGGAGGGTAAAAGAGGGCGAAACGAGAGGAAAGAGGGTGAAAGAGAGCGAAACCAGACGAAGGAGGGTGAAAGAGGGCAAAACGAGACAAAGGAGGGTGAAAGAGGGCGAAACGAAACGAAGGAGGGTGATTGAGAGCGAAACGAGACCAAGTAGGTGAAAGAGAGTGAAACGTGACAAAGGAGGTTGAAAGAGAGCGAAACGAGACGACGGAGGGTGAAAGAGAGCGAGACGAGACGAAGGAGGGTGAAAGAGAGCGAAAGAGACGAAGGAGGGTGATTGAGAGCGAAACGAGTGGAAGGAGGGTGAAAGAGAGCGAAACAAGACGAAGGAGGGTTAAAGAGAGTGGAACGAGACGAAGGCGGGTGAAAGAGAGTGAAACGAGACGAACGAGGGTGAAAGAGAGCGAAACGAGACGAAGGATGGTGAAAGAGAGCGAAACGAGACGAAGGAGGGTGAAAGAGAGCGAAACGAGTCGAAGGAGGGTGAAAGAGAGCGAAACGAGGCGAAGGAGGGTAAAAGAGGGCGAAACGAGACGAACGAGGGCCACAGAGATGCAAACGAGACCAATGAGGGCCACAGAGTGGGAAACGAGACGAATGAGGGCCACAGAGAGGAAAACAAGATGAACGAGGGCCACAGAGAGGGAAACGAGACGAACGAGGGCCACAGAGAGGGAAATGAGACCAGTGAGGGCGAAAGAGAGGGAAACGAGATGAGTGAGGACGGAAGAGAGGGAAACGAGACGAGTGAGGGCAAACGAGAGGGAAACGAGACGAGTAAGGGCGAAAGAATGGGAAACGAGATGAGTGAGGACGGAAGAGAGGGAAACGAGACGAGTGAGGGCAAACGAGAGGGAAACGAGACGAGTGAGGGCGAAAGAGAGGGAAACGAGACGAATGAGGGCCACAGAGAGGCAAACGAGACCAATGAGGGCTACAGAGAGGAAATGAGACCAGTGAGGGCGAAAGAGAGGGAACCGAGACGAGAGAGGGCGAAAGAGAGGGAAACGAGACGAATGAGGACCACAGAGACGGAAACAAGACGAATGAGGGCCACAGAGAGGCAAACATGACGAACGAGGGCCACAGAGAGGGAAACGAGGCGAATGAGGGCCACAGAGAGGGAAATGAGACCAGTGAGGGCGAAAGAGAGGGAAACGAGATGAGTGAGGACGGAAGAGAGGGAAACGAGACGAGTGAGGGCTACAGAGAGGAAATGAGACCAGTGAGGGCGAAAGAGAGGGAAATGAGACAACTGAGGCCTACAGAGAGGGAACCGAGACGAGAGAGGGCGAAAGAGAGGGAAACGAGACGAATGAGGGCCACAGAGACGGAAACAAGACGAATGAGGGCCACAGAGAGGCAAACATGACGAACGAGGGCCACAGAGAGGGAAACGAGGCGAATGAGGGCCACAGAGAGGGAAATGAGACCAGTGAGGGCGAAAGAGAGGGAAACGAGATGAGTGAGGACGGAAGAGAGGGAAACGAAACGAGACGAGTGAGGGCTACAGAGAGGCAAACGAGACGAGTGAGGGCTACAGAGAGGCAAACGAGACGAGTGAGGGCCACAGAGAGGCAAACGAGGCGAATGAGGGCCACAGAGAGGGAAACGACGTGAATGAGGGCCACAAAGAGGGAAACGAGACGAATGAGGGCCACAGAGAGGGAAACGAGGCAAATGAGGGCCACAGAGAGGGAAACGAGACGAACGAGGGCCACAGAGAGGGATACGAGGCGAATGAGGGCCACAGAGAGGGAAACGAGACGAATGAGGGCCACAGAGAGGGAAACAAGACGAATGAGGGCCACAGAGAGGCAAACGAGACGAATGAGGACCACAGAGAGGGAAACGAGACGAGTGAGGGCTACTGAGAGGGAAACGAGACGAGAGAGGGCGAAAGAGAGGGAAACGAGACGAGTGAGGGCTACAGAGAGGGAAACGAGACGAGTGAGGGCGAAAGAGAGGGAAACGAGACGTGTGAGGGCGAAAGAGAGCGAAACAAGACGAAGGAGGGTGAAAGAGGGCGAAACGAGACGAAGGAGGGTGAAAGAGACCGAAACGAGACGAAGTGCGGTGAAAGACTGCGAAATGAGGCTACGGAGGGTGAAAGAGAGCGAAATGAGACGAAGGAGGGTGAAAGAGAGCGAAACGAGACGAAGTTAGGTGAAAGAGAGCGAAACAAGACGAAGCAGGGAGAAAGAGCGTGAAACGAGGCAAAGGAGGGTAAAAGAGGGCGAAACGAGGCAAAGGAGGGTAAAAGAGGGCGAAACGAGACGAAGGAGGATTAAAGAGAGTGGAACGAGATGAAGGCGGGTGAAAGAGAGTGAAACGAGACGAACGAGGGTGAAAGAGAGCGAAACGAGACGAAGTTAGGTGAAAGAGAGCGAAACAAGACGAAGGAGGTAGAAAGAGCGCAAAACGAGACGAAGGAGGGTGAAAGAGGGCGAAACGAGTCGAAGGAGGGTGAAAGAGGGCGAAACGAGACGAAGGAGGGTGAAAGAGAGCGAAACGAGATGAAGGAGGGTGAAAGAGAGCGAAACGATGCAAAGGAGGGTAAAAGAGGGCAAAACGAGACGAAAGAGGGTGAAAGAGAGCGAAACCAGACGAAGGAGGGTGAAAGAGGGCAAAACGAGACAAAGGAGGGTGAAAGAGGGCGAAACGAGACGACGGAGGGTGAAAGAGAGCAAAACGAGACGAAGGAGGGTGACAGAGAGCGAAACAAGACGAAGGATGGTGAAAGAGAGCGAAACGAGACGAAGGAGGGTGAAAGAGAGCGAAACGAGACGAAGGAGGGTGAAAGAGAGCGAAACGAGTCGAAGGAGGGTGAAAGAGGGCGAAACGAGGCGAAGGAGGGGAAAAGAGAGGGAAACGAGACGAACGAGGGCTACAGAGAGGGAACCAAGACGAGTGAGGGCGAAAGAGAGGGAAACGAGACGAGTGAGGGCTACAGAGAGGGAAACGAGACGAGAGAGGGCGAAAGAGAGGGAAACGAGATGAGTGAGGGCGAAAGAGAGGGAAACGAGACGAGTGAGGGCTACAGAGAGGGAAACGAGACGAGTGAGGGCGAAAGAGAGGGAAACGAGACGTGTGAGGGCGAAAGAGAGCGAAACAAGACGAAGGAGGGTGAAAGAGAGCGAAACAAGATGACGGAGGGTGAAAGAGGGCGAACCGAGATGAAGGAGGGTGAAAGAGGGCGAACCGAGATGAAGGAGGGTGAAAGAGGGCGAAACGAGACGAACGAGGGCCACAGAGAGGGAAACGAGACGACTGAGGGCCACAGAGATGCAAACGAGACCAATGAGGGCCACAGAGTGGGAAACAAGACGAATGAAGGCCACAGAGAGGGAAACAAGACGAATGAGGGCCACAGAGAGGCAAACGAGACGAATGAGGGCCACAGAGAGGGAAACGAGACGAGAGAGGGCGAAAGAGAGGGAAACGAGATGAGTGAGGGCGAAAGAGAGGGAAACGAGATGAGTGAGGGCTACAGAGAGGGAAACGAGACGAGTGAGGGCGAAAGAGAGGGAAACGAGACGTGTGAGGGCGAAAGAGAGCGAAACAAGACGAAGGAGGGTGAAAGAGGGCGAACCGAGACGAAGGAGGGTGAAAGAGAGCGAAATGAGACGAAGGGGGGTGATTGAGAGCGAAACGAGACGATGTAGGTGAAAGAGAGCGAAACGGGACAAAGGAGGTTGAAAGAGAGTGAAACGAGACGAAGGTGGGTGAAAGAGGGCGAAACGAGACGAAGGAGGGTGAAAGAGAGCGAAACGAGGCAAAGGAGGGTAAAAGAGGGCGAAACGAGAGGAAAGAGGGTGAAAGAGAGCGAAACCAGACGAAGGAGGGTGAAAGAGGGCAAAACGAGACAAAGGAGGGTGAAAGAGGGCGAAACGAAACGAAGGAGGGTGATTGAGAGCGAAACGAGACCAAGTAGGTGAAAGAGAGTGAAACGTGACAAAGGAGGTTGAAAGAGAGCGAAACGAGACGACGGAGGGTGAAAGAGAGCGAGACGAGACGAAGGAGGGTGAAAGAGTGCGAAAGAGACGAAGGAGGGTGATTGAGAGCGAAACGAGTGGAAGGAGGGTGAAAGAGAGCAAAACAAGACGAAGGAGGGTTAAAGAGAGTGGAACGAGACGAAGGCGGGTGAAAGAGAGTGAAACGAGACGAACGAGGGTGAAAGAGAGCGAAACGAGACGAAGGAGGGTGAAAGAGAGCGAAACGAGTCGAAGGAGGGTGAAAGAGAGCGAAACGAGGCGAAGGAGGGTAAAAGAGGGCGAAACGAGACGAACGAGGGCCACAGAGATGCAAACGAGACCAATGAGGGCCACAGAGTGGGAAACGAGACGAATGAGGGCCACAGAGAGGAAAACAAGATGAACGAGGGCCACAGAGAGGGAAACGAGACGAACGAGGGCCACAGAGAGGGAAATGAGACCAGTGAGGGCGAAAGAGAGGGAAACGAGATGAGTGAGGACGGAAGAGAGGGAAACGAGACGAGTGAGGGCAAACGAGAGGGAAACGAGACGAGTAAGGGCGAAAGAATGGGAAACGAGATGAGTGAGGACGGAAGAGAGGGAAACGAGACGAGTGAGGGCAAACGAGAGGGAAACGAGACGAGTGAGGGCGAAAGAGAGGGAAACGAGACGAATGAGGGCCACAGAGAGGCAAACGAGACCAATGAGGGCTACAGAGAGGAAATGAGACCAGTGAGGGCGAAAGAGAGGGAACCGAGACGAGAGAGGGCGAAAGAGAGGGAAACGAGACGAATGAGGACCACAGAGACGGAAACAAGACGAATGAGGGCCACAGAGAGGCAAACATGACGAACGAGGGCCACAGAGAGGGAAACGAGGCGAATGAGGGCCACAGAGAGGGAAATGAGACCAGTGAGGGCGAAAGAGAGGGAAACGAGATGAGTGAGGACGGAAGAGAGGGAAACGAAACAAGACGACTGAGGGCCACAGAGAGGCAAACGAGGCGAATGAGGGCCACAGAGAGGGAAACGACGCGAATGAGGGCCACAGAGAGGGAAACGAGACGAATGAGGGCCACAGAGAGGGATACGAGGCGAATGAGGGCCACAGAGAGGGAAACGAGACGAACGAGGGCCACAGAGAGGGATACGAGGCGAATGAGGGCCACAGAGAGGCAAACGAGACCAATGAGGGCCACAGAGAGGGAAACGAGACGAACAAGGGCCACAGAGAGGGATACGAGGCGAATGAAGGCCACAGAGAGGGAAACGAGACGAATGAGGACCACAGAGAGGGAAACGAGACGAGTGAGGGCTACAGAGAGGGAAACGAGACGAGAGAGGGCGAAAGAGAGGGAAACGAGATGAGTGAGGGCGAAAGAGAGGGAAACGAGACGAGTGAGGGCGAAAGAGAGGGAAACGAGACGAGTGAGGGCTACAGAGAGGGAAACGAGACGTGTGAGGGCGAAAGAGAGCGAAACAAGACGAAGGAGGGTGAAAGAGGGCGAAACGAGACGAAGGAGGGTGAAAGAGAGCGAAACGAGACGAAGTGTGGTGAAAGACTGCGAAATGAGGCTACGGAGGGTGAAAGAGAGCGAAATGAGACGAAGGAGGGTGATTGAGAGCGAAACGAGACAAAGTAGGTGAAAGAGAGCGAAACGGGACAAAGGAGGTTGAAAGAGAGCGAAACGAGGTGAAGGATGGTGAAAGAGAGCGAAACGAGATGAAGGAGGGTGAAAGAGAGCGAAACGAGACGAAGCAGGGTGAAAGAGAGTGAAACGAGGTGAAGATGGGTGAAAGAGGGCGAAACGAGACGAAGGAGGGTGAAAGAGAGCGAAACGAGACGAAGGAGGGTGAAAGAGAGCGAAACGAGTCGCACGATGGTGAAAGAGAGCGAAACGAGATGAAGGAGGGTGAAAGAGAGCGAAACGAGACGAAGCAGGGTGAAAGAGAGTGAAACCAGACGAAGGAGGGTGAAAGAGGGCAAAACGAGACAAAGGAGGGTGAAAGAGAGCGAAACGAGACGAAGGAGGGTGAAAGAGAGCGAAACGAGACGAAGGAGGGTTAAAGAGAGTGGAACGAGACGAAGGCGGGTGAAAGAGAGTGAAACGAGACGAACGAGGGTGAAAGAGAGCGAAACAAGACGAAGGAGGGTGAAAGAGGGCGAAACGAGTCGAAGGAGGGTGAAAGATGGCGAAACGAGACGAAGGAGGGTGAAAGAGAGCAAAACGAGATGAAGGACTGTGAAAGAGGGCGAAACGAGGCGAAGGAGGGTAAAAGAGGGCGAAACGAGACGAACGAGGGCCACAGAGAGGGAAACGAGACAACTGAGGGCCACAGAGATGCAAACGAGACCAATGAGGGCCACAGAGTGGGAAACGAGACGAATGAGGGCCACAGAGAGGAAAACAAGACGAATGAGGGCCACATAGAGGCAAACAAGATGAACGAGGGCCACAGAGAGGGAAACGAGACGAACGAGGGCCACAGAGAGGGAAATGAGACCAGTGAGGGCGAAAGAGAGGGAAACGAGATGAGTGAGGACGGAAGAGAGGGAAACGAGACGAGTGAGGGCAAACGAGAGGGAAACGAGACGAGTAAGGGCGAAAGAATGGGAAACGAGATGAGTGAGGACGGAAGAGAGGGAAACGAGACGAGTGAGGGCAAACGAGAGGGAAACGAGACGAGTGAGGGCGAAAGAGAGGGAAACGAGACGAATGAGGGCCACAGAGAGGCAAACGAGACCAATGAGGGCTACAGAGAGGAAATGAGACCAGTGAGGGCGAAAGAGAGGGAACCGAGACGAGAGAGGGCGAAAGAGAGGGAAACGAGACGAATGAGGACCACAGAGACGGAAACAAGACAAATGAGGGACACAGAGAGGCAAACATGACGAACGAGGGCCACAGAGAGGGAAACGAGGCGAATGAGGGCCACAGAGAGGGAAATGAGACCAGTGAGGGCGAAAGAGAGGGAAACGAGATGAGTGAGGACGGAAGAGAGGGAAACGAAACAAGACGACTGAGGGCCACAGAGAGGCAAACGAGGCGAATGAGGGCCACAGAGAGGGAAACGAGATGAATGAGGGCCACAGAGAGGGATACGAGGCGAATGAGGGCCACAGAGAGGGAAACGAGACGAACGAGGGCCACAGAGAGGGATACGAGGCGAATGAGGGCCACAGAGAGGGAAACGACGCGAATGAGGGCCACAGAGAGGGAAACGAGACGAATGAGGACCACAGAGAGGGAAACGAGACGAGTGAGGGCTACTGAGAGGGAAACGAGACGAGAGAGGGCGAAAGAGAGGGAAACGAGACGAGTGAGGGCTACAGAGAGGGAAACGAGACGAGTGAGGGCGAAAGAGAGGGAAACGAGACGTGTGAGGGCGAAAGAGAGCGAAACAAGACGAAGGAGGGTGAAAGAGGGCGAAACGAGACGAAGGAGGGTGAAAGAGACCGAAACGAGACGAAGTGCGGTGAAAGACTGCGAAATGAGGCTACGGAGGGTGAAAGAGAGCGAAATGAGACGAAGGAGGGTGAAAGAGAGCGAAACGAGACGAAGTTAGGTGAAAGAGAGCGAAACAAGACGAAGCAGGGAGAAAGAGCGTGAAACGAGGCAAAGGAGGGTAAAAGAGGGCGAAACGAGGCAAAGGAGGGTAAAAGAGGGCGAAACGAGACGAAGGAGGATTAAAGAGAGTGGAACGAGATAAAGGCGGGTGAAAGAGAGTGAAACGAGACGAACGAGGGTGAAAGAGAGCGAAACGAGACGAAGTTAGGTGAAAGAGAGCGAAACAAGACGAAGGAGGTAGAAAGAGCGCAAAACGAGACGAAGGAGGGTGAAAGAGGGCGAAACGAGTCGAAGGAGGGTGAAAGAGGGCGAAACGAGACGAAGGAGGGTGAAAGAGAGCGAAACGAGATGAAGGAGGGTGAAAGAGAGCGAAACGATGCAAAGGAGGGTAAAAGAGGGCAAAACGAGACGAAAGAGGGTGAAAGAGAGCGAAACCAGACGAAGGAGGGTGAAAGAGGGCAAAACGAGACAAAGGAGGGTGAAAGAGGGCGAAACGAGACGACGGAGGGTGAAAGAGAGCAAAACGAGACGAAGGAGGGTGACAGAGAGCGAAACAAGACGAAGGATGGTGAAAGAGAGCGAAACGAGACGAAGGAGGGTGAAAGAGAGCGAAACGAGACGAAGGAGGGTGAAAGAGAGCGAAACGAGTCGAAGGAGGGTGAAAGAGGGCGAAACGAGGCGAAGGAGGGGAAAAGAGAGGGAAACGAGACGAACGAGGGCTACAGAGAGGGAACCAAGACGAGTGAGGGCGAAAGAGAGGGAAACGAGACGAGTGAGGGCTACAGAGAGGGAAACGAGACGAGAGAGGGCGAAAGAGAGGGAAACGAGATGAGTGAGGGCGAAAGAGAGGGAAACGAGACGAGTGAGGGCTACAGAGAGGGAAACGAGACGAGTGAGGGCGAAAGAGAGGGAAACGAGACGTGTGAGGGCGAAAGAGAGCGAAACAAGACGAAGGAGGGTGAAAGAGAGCGAAACAAGATGACGGAGGGTGAAAGAGGGCGAACCGAGATGAAGGAGGGTGAAAGAGGGCGAACCGAGATGAAGGAGGGTGAAAGAGGGCGAAACGAGACGAACGAGGGCCACAGAGAGGGAAACGAGACGACTGAGGGCCACAGAGATGCAAACGAGACCAATGAGGGCCACAGAGTGGGAAACAAGACGAATGAAGGCCACAGAGAGGGAAACAAGACGAATGAGGGCCACAGAGAGGCAAACGAGACGAATGAGGGCCACAGAGAGGGAAACGAGACGAGAGAGGGCGAAAGAGAGGGAAACGAGATGAGTGAGGGCGAAAGAGAGGGAAACGAGATGAGTGAGGGCTACAGAGAGGGAAACGAGACGAGTGAGGGCGAAAGAGAGGGAAACGAGACGTGTGAGGGCGAAAGAGAGCGAAACAAGACGAAGGAGGGTGAAAGAGGGCGAACCGAGACGAAGGAGGGTGAAAGAGAGCGAAATGAGACGAAGGGGGGTGATTGAGAGCGAAACGAGACGATGTAGGTGAAAGAGAGCGAAACGGGACAAAGGAGGTTGAAAGAGAGTGAAACGAGACGAAGGTGGGTGAAAGAGGGCGAAACGAGACGAAGGAGGGTGAAAGAGAGCGAAACGAGGCAAAGGAGGGTAAAAGAGGGCGAAACGAGAGGAAAGAGGGTGAAAGAGAGCGAAACCAGACGAAGGAGGGTGAAAGAGGGCAAAACGAGACAAAGGAGGGTGAAAGAGGGCGAAACGAAACGAAGGAGGGTGATTGAGAGCGAAACGAGACCAAGTAGGTGAAAGAGAGTGAAACGTGACAAAGGAGGTTGAAAGAGAGCGAAACGAGACGACGGAGGGTGAAAGAGAGCGAGACGAGACGAAGGAGGGTGAAAGAGAGCGAAAGAGACGAAGGAGGGTGATTGAGAGCGAAACGAGTGGAAGGAGGGTGAAAGAGAGCGAAACAAGACGAAGGAGGGTTAAAGAGAGTGGAACGAGACGAAGGCGGGTGAAAGAGAGTGAAACGAGACGAACGAGGGTGAAAGAGAGCGAAACGAGACGAAGGATGGTGAAAGAGAGCGAAACGAGACGAAGGAGGGTGAAAGAGAGCGAAACGAGTCGAAGGAGGGTGAAAGAGAGCGAAACGAGGCGAAGGAGGGTAAAAGAGGGCGAAACGAGACGAACGAGGGCCACAGAGATGCAAACGAGACCAATGAGGGCCACAGAGTGGGAAACGAGACGAATGAGGGCCACAGAGAGGAAAACAAGATGAACGAGGGCCACAGAGAGGGAAACGAGACGAACGAGGGCCACAGAGAGGGAAATGAGACCAGTGAGGGCGAAAGAGAGGGAAACGAGATGAGTGAGGACGGAAGAGAGGGAAACGAGACGAGTGAGGGCAAACGAGAGGGAAACGAGACGAGTAAGGGCGAAAGAATGGGAAACGAGATGAGTGAGGACGGAAGAGAGGGAAACGAGACGAGTGAGGGCAAACGAGAGGGAAACGAGACGAGTGAGGGCGAAAGAGAGGGAAACGAGACGAATGAGGGCCACAGAGAGGCAAACGAGACCAATGAGGGCTACAGAGAGGAAATGAGACCAGTGAGGGCGAAAGAGAGGGAACCGAGACGAGAGAGGGCGAAAGAGAGGGAAACGAGACGAATGAGGACCACAGAGACGGAAACAAGACGAATGAGGGCCACAGAGAGGCAAACATGACGAACGAGGGCCACAGAGAGGGAAACGAGGCGAATGAGGGCCACAGAGAGGGAAATGAGACCAGTGAGGGCGAAAGAGAGGGAAACGAGATGAGTGAGGACGGAAGAGAGGGAAACGAAACAAGACGACTGAGGGCCACAGAGAGGCAAACGAGGCGAATGAGGGCCACAGAGAGGGAAACGACGCGAATGAGGGCCACAGAGAGGGAAACGAGACGAATGAGGGCCACAGAGAGGGATACGAGGCGAATGAGGGCCACAGAGAGGGAAACGAGACGAACGAGGGCCACAGAGAGGGATACGAGGCGAATGAGGGCCACAGAGAGGCAAACGAGACCAATGAGGGCCACAGAGAGGGAAACGAGACGAACGAGGGCCACAGAGAGGGATACGAGGCGAATGAAGGCCACAGAGAGGGAAACGAGACGAATGAGGACCACAGAGAGGGAAACGAGACGAGTGAGGGCTACAGAGAGGGAAACGAGACGAGAGAGGGCGAAAGAGAGGGAAACGAGATGAGTGAGGGCGAAAGAGAGGGAAACGAGATGAGTGAGGGCGAAAGAGAGGGAAACGAGACGAGTGAGGGCTACAGAGAGGGAAACGAGACGTGTGAGGGCGAAAGAGAGCGAAACAAGACGAAGGAGGGTGAAAGAGGGCGAAACGAGACGAAGGAGGGTGAAAGAGAGCGAAACGAGACGAAGTGCGGTGAAAGACTGCGAAATGAGGCTACGGAGGGTGAAAGAGAGCGAAATGAGACGAAGGAGGGTGATTGAGAGCGAAACGAGACAAAGTAGGTGAAAGAGAGGGAAACGGGACAAAGGAGGTTGAAAGAGAGCGAAACGAGGTGAAGGATGGTGAAAGAGAGCGAAACGAGATGAAGGAGGGTGAAAGAGAGCGAAACGAGACGAAGCAGGGTGAAAGAGAGTGAAACGAGGTGAAGATGGGTGAAAGAGGGCGAAACGAGACGAAGGAGGGTGAAAGAGAGCGAAACGAGACGAAGGAGGGTGAAAGAGAGCGAAACGAGTCGCACGATGGTGAAAGAGAGCGAAACGAGATGAAGGAGGGTGAAAGAGAGCGAAACGAGACGAAGCAGGGTGAAAGAGAGTGAAACCAGACGAAGGAGGGTGAAAGAGGGCAAAACGAGACAAAGGAGGGTGAAAGAGAGCGAAACGAGACGAAGGAGGGTGAAAGAGAGCGAAACGAGACGAAGGAGGGTTAAAGAGAGTGGAACGAGACGAAGGCGGGTGAAAGAGAGTGAAACGAGACGAACGAGGGTGAAAGAGAGCGAAACAAGACGAAGGAGGGTGAAAGAGGGCGAAACGAGTCGAAGGAGGGTGAAAGATGGCGAAACGAGACGAAGGAGGGTGAAAGAGAGCAAAACGAGATGAAGGACTGTGAAAGAGGGCGAAACGAGGCGAAGGAGGGTAAAAGAGGGCGAAACGAGACGAACGAGGGCCACAGAGAGGGAAACGAGACAACTGAGGGCCACAGAGATGCAAACGAGACCAATGAGGGCCACAGAGTGGGAAACGAGACGAATGAGGGCCACAGAGAGGAAAACAAGACGAATGAGGGCCACATAGAGGCAAACAAGATGAACGAGGGCCACAGAGAGGGAAACGAGACGAACGAGGGCCACAGAGAGGGAAATGAGACCAGTGAGGGCGAAAGAGAGGGAAACGAGATGAGTGAGGACGGAAGAGAGGGAAACGAGACGAGTGAGGGCAAACGAGAGGGAAACGAGACGAGTAAGGGCGAAAGAATGGGAAACGAGATGAGTGAGGACGGAAGAGAGGGAAACGAGACGAGTGAGGGCAAACGAGAGGGAAACGAGACGAGTGAGGGCGAAAGAGAGGGAAACGAGACGAATGAGGGCCACAGAGAGGCAAACGAGACCAATGAGGGCTACAGAGAGGAAATGAGACCAGTGAGGGCGAAAGAGAGGGAACCGAGACGAGAGAGGGCGAAAGAGAGGGAAACGAGACGAATGAGGACCACAGAGACGGAAACAAGACAAATGAGGGACACAGAGAGGCAAACATGACGAACGAGGGCCACAGAGAGGGAAACGAGGCGAATGAGGGCCACAGAGAGGGAAATGAGACCAGTGAGGGCGAAAGAGAGGGAAACGAGATGAGTGAGGACGGAAGAGAGGGAAACGAAACAAGACGACTGAGGGCCACAGAGAGGCAAACGAGGCGAATGAGGGCCACAGAGAGGGAAACGAGACGAATGAGGGCCAGAGAGAGGGATACGAGGCGAATGAGGGCCACAGAGAGGGAAACGAGACGAACGAGGGCCACAGAGAGGGATACGAGGCGAATGAGGGCCACAGAGAGGGAAACGACGCGAATGAGGGCCACAGAGAGGGAAACGAGACGAATGAGGGCCACAGAGAGGGATACGAGGCGAATGAGGGCCACAGAGAGGGAAACGAGACGAACGAGGGCCACAGAGAGGGATACGAGGCGAATGAGGGCCACAGAGAGGCAAACGAGACCAATGAGGGCCACAGAGAGGGAAACGAGACGAACGAGGGCCACAGAGAGGGATACGAGGCGAATGAAGGCCACAGAGAGGGAAACGAGACGAATGAGGACCACAGAGAGGGAAACGAGACGAGTGAGGGCTACAGAGAGGGAAACGAGACGAGAGAGGGCGAAAGAGAGGGAAACGAGATGAGTGAGGGCGAAAGAGAGGGAAACGAGACGAGTGAGGGCGAAAGAGAGGGAAACGAGACGAGTGAGGGCTACAGAGAGGGAAACGAGACGTGTGAGGGCGAAAGAGAGCGAAACAAGACGAAGGAGGGTGAAAGAGGGCGAAACGAGACGAAGGAGGGTGAAAGAGAGCGAAACGAGACGAAGTGAGGTGAAAGACTGCGAAATGAGGCTACGGAGGGTGAAAGAGAGCGAAATGAGACGAAGGAGGGTGATTGAGAGCGAAACGAGACAAAGTAGGTGAAAGAGAGCGAAACGGGACAAAGGAGGTTGAAAGAGAGCGAAACGAGTTGAAGGATGGTGAAAGAGAGCGAAACGAGATGAAGGAGGGTGAAAGAGAGCGAAACGAGACGAAGCAGGGTGAAAGAGAGTGAAACGAGGTGAAGATGGGTGAAAGAGGGCGAAACGAGACGAAGGAGGGTGAAAGAGAGCGAAACGAGACGAAGGAGGGTGAAAGAGAGCGAAACGAGTCGCACGATGGTGAAAGAGAGCGAAACGAGATGAAGGAGTTTGAAAGAGAGCGAAACGAGACGAAGCAGGGTGAAAGAGAGTGAAACCAGACGAAGGAGGGTGAAAGAGGGCAAAACGAGACAAAGGAGGGTGAAAGAGAGCGAAACGAGACGAAGGAGGGTGAAAGAGAGCGAAACGAGACGAAGGAGGGTTAAAGAGAGTGGAACGAGACGAAGGCGGGTGAAAGAGAGTGAAACGAGACGAACGAGGGTGAAAGAGAGCGAAACAAGACGAAGGAGGGTGAAAGAGGGCGAAACGAGTCGAAGGAGGGTGAAAGAGGGCGAAATGAGACGAAGGAGGGTGACAGAGAGCAAAACGAGATGAAGGACTGTGAAAGAGGGCGAAACGAGGCGAAGGAGGGTAAAAGAGGGCGAAACGAGACGAACGAGGGCCACAGAGAGGGAAACGAGACAACTGAGGGCCACAGAGATGCAAACGAGACCAATGAGGGCCACAGAGTGGGAAACGAGACGAATGCGGGCCACAGAGAGGAAAACAAGACGAATGAGGGCCACATAGAGGCAAACAAGATGAACGAGGGCCACAGAGAGGGAAACGAGACGAACGAGGGCCACAGAGAGGGAAATGAGACCAGTGAGGGCGAAAGAGAGGGAAACGAGATGAGTGAGGACGGAAGAGAGGGAAACGAGACGAGTGAGGGCAAACGAGAGGGAAACGAGACGAGTAAGGGCTACAGAGAGGAAATGAGACCAGTGAGGGCGAAAGAGAGGGAAATGAGACAACTGAGGCCTACAGAGAGGGAACCGAGACGAGAGAGGGCGAAAGAGAGGGAAACGAGACGAATGAGGGCCACAGAGACGGAAACAAGACGAATGAGGGCCACAGAGAGGCAAACATGACGAACGAGGGCCACAGAGAGGGAAACGAGGCGAATGAGGGCCACAGAGAGGGAAATGAGACCAGTGAGGGCGAAAGAGAGGGAAACGAGATGAGTGAGGACGGAAGAGAGGGAAACGAAACGAGACGAGTGAGGGCTACAGAGAGGCAAACGAGACGAGTGAGGGCTACAGAGAGGCAAACAAGGCGAATGAGGGCCACAGAGAGGGAAACGACGCGAATGAGGGCCACAGAGAGGGAAACGAGACGAATGAGGGCCACAGAGAGGGAAACGAGGCGAATGAGGGCCACAGAGAGGGAAACGAGACGAGCGAGGGCCACAGAGAGGGATACGAGGCGAATGAGGGCCACAGAGAGGGAAACGAGACGAATGAGGACGACAGAGAGGGAAACGAGACGAATGAGGGCCACAGAGAGGGAAACGAGACGAGTGAGGGCTACAGAGAGGGAAACGAGACGAGTGAGGGCGAAAGAGAGGGAAACGAGACGTGTGAGGGCGAAAGAGAGCGAAACAAGACGAAGGAGGGTGAAAGAGGGCGAAACGAGACGGAGGGTGAAAGAGAGCGAAACGAGACGAAGTACGGTGAAAGACTGCGAAATGAGGCTACGGAGGGTGAAAGAGAGCGAAATGAGACGAAGGAGGGTGATTGAGAGCGAAACGAGACAAAGTAGGTGAAAGAGAGCGAAACGGGACAAAGGAGGTTGAAAGAGAGCGAAACGAGGTGAAGGAGGGTGAAAGAGTGCGAAACGAGACGAAGGATGGTGAAAGAGAGCGAAACGAGATGAAGGAGGGTGAAAGAGAGCGAAACGAGACGAAGCAGGGTGAAAGAGAGTGAAACGAGGCGAAGGTGGGTGAAAGAGGGCGAAACGAGACGAAGGAGGGTGAAAGAGAGCGAAACGAGGCAAAGGAGGGTAAAAGAGGGCGAAACGAGACGGAAGAGGGTGAAAGAGAGCGAAACCAGACGAAGGAGGGTGAAAGAGGACAAAACGAGACAAAGGAGGGTGAAAGAGAGCGAAACGAGGCGAAGGAGGGTGAAAGAGAGCGAAACGAGACGAAGGAGGGTGAAAGAGAGCGAAACGAGTCGAAGGAGGGTGAAAGAGAGCAAAACGAGACGAAGGAGGGTGAAAGAGAGCGAAACGAGACGAAGGAGGGTGAAAGAGGGCGAAACGAGGCGAAGGAGGGTAAAAGAGGGCGAAACGAGACGAACGAGGGCCACAGAGAGGGAAACGAGTCGACTGAGGGCCACAGAGATGCAAACGAGACCAATGAGGGCCACAGAGTGGGAAACGAGACGAATGAGGGCCACAGAGAGGGAAACAAGACGAATGAGGGCTTCAGAGAGGCAAACGAGACGAATGAGGGCGAAAGAGAGGGAAACGAGACGAATGAGGGCGAAAGAGAGGGAAACGAGACGAATGAGGGCCACAGAGAGGCAAGCGAGACCAATGAGGGCCACAGAGTGGGAAACGAGACGAATGAGGGCGAAAGAGAGGGAAACGAAACGAGACGAGTGAGGGCTACAGAGAGGCAAACGAGACGAGTGAGGGCTACAGAGAGGCAAACGAGACGAGTGAGGGCCACAGAGAGGCAAACGAGGCGAATGAGGGCCACAGAGAGGGAAACGAGACGAATGAGGGCCACAGAGAGGGAAACGAGGCAAATGAGGGCCACAGAGAGGGAAACGAGACGAACGAGGGCCACAGAGAGGGATACGAGGCGAATGAGGGCCACAGAGAGTGAAACGAGACGAATGAGGGCCACAGAGAGGGAAACAAGACGAATGAGGGCCACAGAGAGGCAAACGAGACGAATGAGGACCACAGAGAGGGAAACGAGACGAGTGAGGGCTACAGAGAGGGAAACGAGACGAGAGAGGGCGAAAGAGAGGGAAACGAGATGAGTGAGGGCGAAAGAGAGGGAAACGAGACGAGTGAGGGCTACAGAGAGGGAAACGAGACGAGTGAGGGCGAAAGAGAGGGAAACGAGACGTGTGAGGGCGAAAGAGAGCGAAACAAGACGAAGGAGGGTGAAAGAGGGCGAAACGAGACGAAGGAGGGTGAAAGAGAGCGAAACGAGACGAAGTGCGGTGAAGGACTGCGAAATGAGGCTACGGAGGTTGAAAGAGAGCGAAACGAGGCGAAGGAGGGTAAAAGAGGGCGAAACGAGACGAACGAGGGCCACAGAGAGGGAAACGAGACAACTGAGGGCCACAGAGATGCAAACGAGACCAATGAGGGCCACAGAGTGGGAAACGAGACGAATGCGGGCCACAGAGAGGAAAACAAGACGAATGAGGGCCACATAGAGGCAAACAAGATGAACGAGGGCCACAGAGAGGGAAACGAGACGAACGAGGGCCACAGAGAGGGAAATGAGACCAGTGAGGGCGAAAGAGAGGGAAACGAGATGAGTGAGGACGGAAGAGAGGGAAACGAGACGAGTGAGGGCAAACGAGAGGGAAACGAGACGAGTAAGGGCTACAGAGAGGAAATGAGACCAGTGAGGGCGAAAGAGAGGGAAATGAGACAACTGAGGCCTACAGAGAGGGAACCGAGACGAGAGAGGGCGAAAGAGAGGGAAACGAGACGAATGAGGGCCACAGAGACGGAAACAAGACGAATGAGGGCCACAGAGAGGCAAACATGACGAACGAGGGCCACAGAGAGGGAAACGAGGCGAATGAGGGCCACAGAGAGGGAAATGAGACCAGTGAGGGCGAAAGAGAGGGAAACGAGATGAGTGAGGACGGAAGAGAGGGAAACGAAACGAGACGAGTGAGGGCTACAGAGAGGCAAACGAGACGAGTGAGGGCTACAGAGAGGCAAACAAGGCGAATGAGGGCCACAGAGAGGGAAACGACGCGAATGAGGGCCACAGAGAGGGAAACGAGACGAATGAGGGCCACAGAGAGGGAAACGAGGCGAATGAGGGCCACAGAGAGGGAAACGAGACGAGCGAGGGCCACAGAGAGGGATACGAGGCGAATGAGGGCCACAGAGAGGGAAACGAGACGAATGAGGACGACAGAGAGGGAAACGAGACGAATGAGGGCCACAGAGAGGGAAACGAGACGAGTGAGGGCTACAGAGAGGGAAACGAGACGAGTGAGGGCGAAAGAGAGGGAAACGAGATGTGTGAGGGCGAAAGAGAGCGAAACAAGACGAAGGAGGGTGAAAGAGGGCGAAACGAGACGAAGGAGGGTGAAAGAGAGCGAAACGAGACGAAGTACGGTGAAAGACTGCGAAATGAGGCTACGGAGGGTGAAAGAGAGCGAAATGAGACGAAGGAGGGTGATTGAGAGCGAAACGAGACAAAGTAGGTGAAAGAGAGCGAAACGGGACAAAGGAGGTTGAAAGAGAGCGAAACGAGGTGAAGGAGGGTGAAAGAGTGCGAAACGAGACGAAGGATGGTGAAAGAGAGCGAAACGAGATGAAGGAGGGTGAAAGAGAGCGAAACGAGACGAAGCAGGGTGAAAGAGAGTGAAACGAGGCGAAGGTGGGTGAAAGAGGGCGAAACGAGACGAAGGAGGGTGAAAGAGAGCGAAACGAGGCAAAGGAGGGTAAAAGAGGGCGAAACGAGACGGAAGAGGGTGAAAGAGAGCGAAACCAGACGAAGGAGGGTGAAAGAGGACAAAACGAGACAAAGGAGGGTGAAAGAGAGCGAAACGAGGCGAAGGAGGGTGAAAGAGAGCGAAACGAGACGAAGGAGGGTGAAAGAGAGCGAAACGAGTCGAAGGAGGGTGAAAGAGAGCAAAACGAGACGAAGGAGGGTGAAAGAGAGCGAAACGAGACGAAGGAGGGTGAAAGAGGGCGAAACGAGGCGAAGGAGGGTAAAAGAGGGCGAAACGAGACGAACGAGGGCCACAGAGAGGGAAACGAGTCGACTGAGGGCCACAGAGATGCAAACGAGACCAATGAGGGCCACAGAGTGGGAAACGAGACGAATGAGGGCCACAGAGAGGGAAACAAGACGAATGAGGGCTTCAGAGAGGCAAACGAGACGAATGAGGGCGAAAGAGAGGGAAACGAGACGAATGAGGGCGAAAGAGAGGGAAACGAGACGAATGAGGGCCACAGAGAGGCAAGCGAGACCAATGAGGGCCACAGAGTGGGAAACGAGACGAATGAGGGCGAAAGAGAGGGAAACGAAACGAGACGAGTGAGGGCTACAGAGAGGCAAACGAGACGAGTGAGGGCTACAGAGAGGCAAACGAGACGAGTGAGGGCCACAGAGAGGCAAACGAGGCGAATGAGGGCCACAGAGAGGGAAACGAGACGAATGAGGGCCACAGAGAGGGAAACGAGGCAAATGAGGGCCACAGAGAGGGAAACGAGACGAACGAGGGCCACAGAGAGGGATACGAGGCGAATGAGGGCCACAGAGAGTGAAACGAGACGAATGAGGGCCACAGAGAGGGAAACAAGACGAATGAGGGCCACAGAGAGGCAAACGAGACGAATGAGGACCACAGAGAGGGAAACGAGACGAGTGAGGGCTACAGAGAGGGAAACGAGACGAGAGAGGGCGAAAGAGAGGGAAACGAGATGAGTGAGGGCGAAAGAGAGGGAAACGAGACGAGTGAGGGCTACAGAGAGGGAAACGAGACGAGTGAGGGCGAAAGAGAGGGAAACGAGACGTGTGAGGGCGAAAGAGAGCGAAACAAGACGAAGGAGGGTGAAAGAGGGCGAAACGAGACGAAGGAGGGTGAAAGAGAGCGAAACGAGACGAAGTGCGGTGAAGGACTGCGAAATGAGGCTACGGAGGTTGAAAGAGAGCGAAACGAGGTGAAGGAGGGTGAAAGAGTGCGAAACGAGACGAAGGATGGTGAAAGAGAGCGAAACGAGACGAAGGAGGGTGAAAGAGAGCGAAACGAGATGAAGGACTGTGAAAGAGGGCGAAACGAGGCGAAGGAGGGTAAAAGAGGGCGAAACGAGACGAACGAGGGCCACAGAGGGGGAAACGAGACGACTGAGGGCCACAGAGATGCAAACGAGACCAATGAGGGCCACAGAGTGGGAAACGAGACGAATGAGGGCAACAGAGAGGAAAACAAGACGAATGAGGGCCACAGAGAGGCAAACAAGATGAACGAGGGCCACAGAGAGGGAAACGAGACGAACGAGGGCCACAGAGAGGGAAATGAGACCAGTGAGGGCGAAAGAGAGGGAAACGAGATGAGTGAGGACGGAAGAGAGGGAAACGAGACGAGTGAGGGCAAACGAGAGGGAAACGAGACGAGTAAGGGCTACAGAGAGGAAATGAGACCAGTGAGGGCGAAAGAGAGGGAAATGAGACAACTGAGGCCTACAGAGAGGGAACCGAGACGAGAGAGGGCGAAAGAGAGGGAAACGAGACGAATGAGGGCCACAGAGACGGAAACAAGACGAATGAGGGCCACAGAGAGGCAAACATGACGAACGAGGGCCACAGAGAGGGAAACGAGGCGAATGAGGGCCACAGAGAGGGAAATGAGACCAGTGAGGGCGAAAGAGAGGGAAACGAGATGAGTGAGGACGGAAGAGAGGGAAACGAAACGAGACGAGTGAGGGCTACAGAGAGGCAAACGAGACGAGTGAGGGCTACAGAGAGGCAAACAAGGCGAATGAGGGCCACAGAGAGGGAAACGACGCGAATGAGGGCCACAGAGAGGGAAACGAGACGAATGAGGGCCACAGAGAGGGAAACGAGGCGAATGAGGGCCACAGAGAGGGAAACGAGACGAGCGAGGGCCACAGAGAGGGATACGAGGCGAATGAGGGCCACAGAGAGGGAAACGAGACGAATGAGGACGACAGAGAGGGAAACGAGACGAATGAGGGCCACAGAGAGGGAAACGAGACGAGTGAGGGCTACAGAGAGGGAAACGAGACGAGTGAGGGCGAAAGAGAGGGAAACGAGACGTGTGAGGGCGAAAGAGAGCGAAACAAGACGAAGGAGGGTGAAAGAGGGCGAAACGAGACGAAGGAGGGTGAAAGAGAGCGAAACGAGACGAAGTACGGTGAAAGACTGCGAAATGAGGCTACGGAGGGTGAAAGAGAGCGAAATGAGACGAAGGAGGGTGATTGAGAGCGAAACGAGACAAAGTAGGTGAAAGAGTGCGAAACGAGACGAAGGATGGTGAAAGAGAGCGAAACGAGATGAAGGAGGGTGAAAGAGAGCGAAACGAGACGAAGCAGGGTGAAAGAGAGTGAAACGAGGCGAAGGTGGGTGAAAGAGGGCGAAACGAGACGAAGGAGGGTGAAAGAGAGCGAAACGAGGCAAAGGAGGGTAAAAGAGGGCGAAACGAGACGGAAGAGGGTGAAAGAGAGCGAAACCAGACGAAGGAGGGTGAAAGAGGACAAAACGAGACAAAGGAGGGTGAAAGAGAGCGAAACGAGGCGAAGGAGGGTGAAAGAGAGCGAAACGAGACGAAGGAGGGTGAAAGAGAGCGAAACGAGTCGAAGGAGGGTGAAAGAGAGCAAAACGAGACGAAGGAGGGTGAAAGAGAGCGAAACGAGATGAAGGAGGGTGAAAGAGAGTGAAACGAGATGAAGGAGGGTTAAAGAGAGTGAAAGGAGGCGAAGGAGGGTTAAAGAGAGTGGAACGAGACGAAGGCGGGTTAAAGAGAGTGAAACGATGTGAATGAGGGTTAAAGAGAGTGAAACGAGACGAAGGAGGGGAAAAGAGAGTGAAACAAGACGAAGGAGGGTTAAAGAGAGTGAAGCGAGACGAAGGAGGGTTAAAGAGAGTGAAACGAGATGAAGGAGGGTGAAAGAGAGTGAAACGAGACAAATGACGGTAAAAGAGAGTGAAACGAGACGAACGAGGGTGAAAGAGAGCGAAACGAGACAAAGTTAGGTGAAAGAGAGCGAAACAAGACGAAGCAGGGAGAAAGAGCGTAAAACGAGGCAAAGGAGGGTGAAAGAGGGCAAAACGAGACAAAGGAGGGTGAAAGAGAGCGAAACGAGGCGAAGGAGGGTGAAAGAGAGCGAATGAGGCTACGGAGGTTGAAAGAGAGCGAAACGAGGTGAAGGAGGGTGAAAGAGTGCGAAACGAGACGAAGGATGGTGAAAGAGAGCGAAATGAGGCTACGGAGGGTGAAAGAGAGCGAAATGAGACGAAGGAGGGTGATTGAGAGCGAAACGAGACAAAGTAGGTGAAAGAGAGCGAAACGGGACAAAGGAGGTTGAAAGAGAGCGAAACGAGGTGAAGGAGGGTGAAAGAGTGCGAAACGAGACGAAGGATGGTGAAAGAGAGCGAAACGAGATGAAGGAGGGTGAAAGAGAGCGAAACGAGACGAAGCAGGGTGAAAGAGAGTGAAACGAGGCGAAGGTGGGTGAAAGAGGGCGAAACGAGACGAAGGAGGGTGAAAGAGAGCGAAACGAGGCAAAGGAGGGTAAAAGAGGGCGAAACGAGACGGAAGAGGGTGAAAGAGAGCGAAACCAGACGAAGGAGGGTGAAAGAGGACAAAACGAGACAAAGGAGGGTGAAAGAGAGCGAAACGAGGCGAAGGAGGGTGAAAGAGAGCGAAACGAGACGAAGGAGGGTGAAAGAGAGCGAAACGAGTCGAAGGAGGGTGAAAGAGAGCAAAACGAGACGAAGGAGGGTGAAAGAGAGCGAAACGAGACGAAGGAGGGTGAAAGAGGGCGAAACGAGGCGAAGGAGGGTAAAAGAGGGCGAAACGAGACGAACGAGGGCCACAGAGAGGGAAACGAGTCGACTGAGGGCCACAGAGATGCAAACGAGACCAATGAGGGCCACAGAGTGGGAAACGAGACGAATGAGGGCCACAGAGAGGGAAACAAGACGAATGAGGGCTTCAGAGAGGCAAACGAGACGAATGAGGGCGAAAGAGAGGGAAACGAGACGAATGAGGGCGAAAGAGAGGGAAACGAGACGAATGAGGGCCACAGAGAGGCAAGCGAGACCAATGAGGGCCACAGAGTGGGAAACGAGACGAATGAGGGCGAAAGAGAGGGAAACGAAACGAGACGAGTGAGGGCTACAGAGAGGCAAACGAGACGAGTGAGGGCTACAGAGAGGCAAACGAGACGAGTGAGGGCCACAGAGAGGCAAACGAGGCGAATGAGGGCCACAGAGAGGGAAACGAGACGAATGAGGGCCACAGAGAGGGAAACGAGGCAAATGAGGGCCACAGAGAGGGAAACGAGACGAACGAGGGCCACAGAGAGGGATACGAGGCGAATGAGGGCCACAGAGAGTGAAACGAGACGAATGAGGGCCACAGAGAGGGAAACAAGACGAATGAGGGCCACAGAGAGGCAAACGAGACGAATGAGGACCACAGAGAGGGAAACGAGACGAGTGAGGGCTACAGAGAGGGAAACGAGACGAGAGAGGGCGAAAGAGAGGGAAACGAGATGAGTGAGGGCGAAAGAGAGGGAAACGAGACGAGTGAGGGCTACAGAGAGGGAAACGAGACGAGTGAGGGCGAAAGAGAGGGAAACGAGACGTGTGAGGGCGAAAGAGAGCGAAACAAGACGAAGGAGGGTGAAAGAGGGCGAAACGAGACGAAGGAGGGTGAAAGAGAGCGAAACGAGACGAAGTGCGGTGAAGGACTGCGAAATGAGGCTACGGAGGTTGAAAGAGAGCGAAACGAGGTGAAGGAGGGTGAAAGAGTGCGAAACGAGACGAAGGATGGTGAAAGAGAGCGAAACGAGACGAAGGAGGGTGAAAGAGAGCGAAACGAGATGAAGGACTGTGAAAGAGGGCGAAACGAGGCGAAGGAGGGTAAAAGAGGGCGAAACGAGACGAACGAGGGCCACAGAGGGGGAAACGAGACGACTGAGGGCCACAGAGATGCAAACGAGACCAATGAGGGCCACAGAGTGGGAAACGAGACGAATGAGGGCAACAGAGAGGAAAACAAGACGAATGAGGGCCACAGAGAGGCAAACAAGATGAACGAGGGCCACAGAGAGGGAAACGAGACGAACGAGGGCCACAGAGAGGGAAATGAGACCAGTGAGGGCGAAAGAGAGGGAAACGAGATGAGTGAGGACGGAAGAGAGGGAAACGAGACGAGTGAGGGCAAACGAGAGGGAAACGAGACGAGTAAGGGCTACAGAGAGGAAATGAGACCAGTGAGGGCGAAAGAGAGGGAAATGAGACAACTGAGGCCTACAGAGAGGGAACCGAGACGAGAGAGGGCGAAAGAGAGGGAAACGAGACGAATGAGGGCCACAGAGACGGAAACAAGACGAATGAGGGCCACAGAGAGGCAAACATGACGAACGAGGGCCACAGAGAGGGAAACGAGGCGAATGAGGGCCACAGAGAGGGAAATGAGACCAGTGAGGGCGAAAGAGAGGGAAACGAGATGAGTGAGGACGGAAGAGAGGGAAACGAAACGAGACGAGTGAGGGCTACAGAGAGGCAAACGAGACGAGTGAGGGCTACAGAGAGGCAAACAAGGCGAATGAGGGCCACAGAGAGGGAAACGACGCGAATGAGGGCCACAGAGAGGGAAACGAGACGAATGAGGGCCACAGAGAGGGAAACGAGGCGAATGAGGGCCACAGAGAGGGAAACGAGACGAGCGAGGGCCACAGAGAGGGATACGAGGCGAATGAGGGCCACAGAGAGGGAAACGAGACGAATGAGGACGACAGAGAGGGAAACGAGACGAATGAGGGCCACAGAGAGGGAAACGAGACGAGTGAGGGCTACAGAGAGGGAAACGAGACGAGTGAGGGCGAAAGAGAGGGAAACGAGACGTGTGAGGGCGAAAGAGAGCGAAACAAGACGAAGGAGGGTGAAAGAGGGCGAAACGAGACGAAGGAGGGTGAAAGAGAGCGAAACGAGACGAAGTACGGTGAAAGACTGCGAAATGAGGCTACGGAGGGTGAAAGAGAGCGAAATGAGACGAAGGAGGGTGATTGAGAGCGAAACGAGACAAAGTAGGTGAAAGAGTGCGAAACGAGACGAAGGATGGTGAAAGAGAGCGAAACGAGATGAAGGAGGGTGAAAGAGAGCGAAACGAGACGAAGCAGGGTGAAAGAGAGTGAAACGAGGCGAAGGTGGGTGAAAGAGGGCGAAACGAGACGAAGGAGGGTGAAAGAGAGCGAAACGAGGCAAAGGAGGGTAAAAGAGGGCGAAACGAGACGGAAGAGGGTGAAAGAGAGCGAAACCAGACGAAGGAGGGTGAAAGAGGACAAAACGAGACAAAGGAGGGTGAAAGAGAGCGAAACGAGGCGAAGGAGGGTGAAAGAGAGCGAAACGAGACGAAGGAGGGTGAAAGAGAGCGAAACGAGTCGAAGGAGGGTGAAAGAGAGCAAAACGAGACGAAGGAGGGTGAAAGAGAGCGAAACGAGATGAAGGAGGGTGAAAGAGAGTGAAACGAGATGAAGGAGGGTTAAAGAGAGTGAAAGGAGGCGAAGGAGGGTTAAAGAGAGTGGAACGAGACGAAGGCGGGTTAAAGAGAGTGAAACGATGTGAATGAGGGTTAAAGAGAGTGAAACGAGATGAAGGAGGGGAAAAGAGAGTGAAACAAGACGAAGGAGGGTTAAAGAGAGTGAAGCGAGACGAAGGAGGGTTAAAGAGAGTGAAACGAGATGAAGGAGGGTGAAAGAGAGTGAAACGAGACAAATGACGGTAAAAGAGAGTGAAACGAGACGAACGAGGGTGAAAGAGAGCGAAACGAGACAAAGTTAGGTGAAAGAGAGCGAAACAAGACGAAGCAGGGAGAAAGAGCGTGAAACGAGGCAAAGGAGGGTGAAAGAGGGCAAAACGAGACAAAGGAGGGTGAAAGAGAGCGAAACGAGGCGAAGGAGGGTGAAAGAGAGCGAATGAGGCTACGGAGGTTGAAAGAGAGCGAAACGAGGTGAAGGAGGGTGAAAGAGTGCGAAACGAGACGAAGGATGGTGAAAGAGAGCGAAACGAGATGAAGGAGGGTGAAAGAGAGCGAAACGAGACGAAGCAGGGTGAAAGAGAGTGAAACGAGGCGAAGATGGGTGAAAGAGGGCGAAACGAGACGAAGGAGGGTGAAAGAGAGCGAAACGAGACGAAGGAGGGTGAAAGAGAGCGAAACGAGTCGCAGGATGGTGAAAGAGAGCGAAACGAGATGAAGGAGGGTGAAAGAGAGCGAAACGAGACGAAGCAGGGTGAAAGAGAGTGAAACGAGACGAAGGTGGGTGAAAGAGGGCGAAACGAGACGAAGGAGGGTGAAAGAGAGCGAAACGAGGCAAAGGAGGGTAAAAGAGGGCGAAACGAGACGAAAGACGGTGAAAGAGAGCGAAAACAAACGAATGAGGGTGAAAGAGGGCAAAACGAGACAAAGGAGGGTGAAAGAGAGCGAAACGAGACGATGGAGGGTGAAAGAGAGCGAAACGAGACGAAGGAGGGTTAAAGAGAGTGGAACGAGACGAAGGCGGGTGAAAGAGAGTGAAACGAGACGAACGAGGGTGAAAGAGAGCGAAACAAGACGAAGGAGGGTGAAAGAGGGCGAAACGAGTCGAAGGAGGGTGAAAGACGGCAAAACGAGACGAAGGAGGGTGAAAGAGAGCGAAACGAGATGAAGGACTGTGAAAGAGGGCGAAACGAGGCGAAGGAGGGTAAAAGAGGGCGAAACGAGACGAACGAGGGCCACAGAGGGGGAAACGAGACGACTGAGGGCCACAGAGATGCAAACGAGACCAATGAGGGCCACAGAGTGGGAAACGAGACGAATGAGGGCAACAGAGAGGAAAACAAGACGAATGAGGGCCACAGAGAGGCAAACAAGATGAACGAGGGCCACAGAGAGGGAAACGAGACGAACGAGGGCCACAGAGAGGGAAATGAGACCAGTGAGGGCGAAAGAGAGGGAAACGAGATGAGTGAGGACGGAAGAGAGGGAAACGAGACGAGTGAGGGCAAACGAGAGGGAAACGAGACGAGTAAGGGCTACAGAGAGGAAATGAGACCAGTGAGGGCGAAAGAGAGGGAAATGAGACAACTGAGGCCTACAGAGAGGGAACCGAGACGAGAGAGGGCGAAAGAGAGGGAAACGAGACGAATGAGGGCCACAGAGACGGAATCAAGACGAATGAGGGCCACAGAGAGGCAAACATGACGAACGAGGGCCACAGAGAGGGAAACGAGGCGAATGAGGGCCACAGAGAGGGAAATGAGACCAGTGAGGGCGAAAGAGAGGGAAACGAGATGAGTGAGGACGGAAGAGAGGGAAACGAAACGAGACGAGTGAGGGCTACAGAGAGGCAAACGAGACGAGTGAGGGCTACAGAGAGGCAAACGAGGCGAATGAGGGCCACAGAGAGGGAAACGACGCGAATGAGGGCCACAGAGAGGGAAACGAGACGAATGAGGGCCACAGAGAGGGAAACGAGGCGAATGAGGGCCACAGAGAGGGAAACGAGACGAACGAGGGCCACAGAGAGGGATACGAGGCGAATGAGGGCCACAGAGAGGGAAATGAGACGAATGAGGACCACAGAGAGGGAAACGAGACGAATGAGGGCCACAGAGAGGGAAACGAGACGAGTGAGGGCTACAGAGAGGGAAACGAGATGAGAGAGGGCGAAAGAGAGGGAAACGAGATGAGTGAGGGCGAAAGAGAGGGAAACGAGACGAGTGAGGGCTACAAAGAGCGAAACAAGACGAAGGAGGGTGAAAGAGGGCGAAACGAGACGAAGGAGGGTGAAAGAGAGCGAAACGAGACGAAGTACGGTGAAAGACTGCGAAATGAGGCTACGGAGGGTGAAAGAGAGCGAAATGAGACGAAGGAGGGTGATTGAGAGCGAAACGAGACAAAGTAGGTGAAAGAGAGCGAAACGGGACAAAGGAGGTTGAAAGAGAGCGAAACGAGGTGAAGGAGGGTGAAAGAGTGCGAAACGAGACGAAGGATGGTGAAAGAGAGCGAAACGAGATGAAGGAGGATGAAAGAGAGCGAAACGAGACGAAGCAGGGTGAAAGAGAGTGAAACGAGGCGAAGGTGGGTGAAAGAGGGCGAAACGAGACGAAGGAGGGTGAAAGAGAGCGAAGCGAGGCAAAGGAGGGTAAAAGAGGGCGAAACGAGACGGAAGAGGGTGAAAGAGGACAAAACGAGACAAAGGAGGGTGAAAGAGAGCGAAACGAGGCGAAGGAGGGTGAAATAGAGCGAAACGAGACGAAGGAGGGTGAAAGAGAGCGAAACGAGTCGAAGGAGGGTGAAAGAGAGCAAAACGAGACGAAGGAGGGTGAAAGAGAGCGAAACGAGATGAAGGAGGGTGAAAGAGAGTGAAACGAGACGAAGGAGGGTTAAAGAGAGTGAAAGGAAGCGAAGGAGGGTTAAAGAGAGTGGAACGAGACGAAGGCGGGTTAAAGAGAGTGAAACGATGTGAATGAGGGTTAAAGAGAGTGAAACGAGACGAAGGAGGGGAAAAGAGAGTGAAACAAGACGAAGGAGGGTTAAAGAGAGTGAACCGAGACGAATGACGGTAAAAGAGAGTGAAACGAGACGAACGAGGGTGAAAGAGAGCGAAACGAGACAAAGTTAGGTGAAAGAGAGCGAAACAAGACGAAGCAGGGAGAAAGAGCGTGAAACGAGGCAAAGGAGGGTAAAAGAGGGCGAAACGAGGCAAAGGAGGGTAAAAGAGGGCGAAACGAGACTAAAGAGGGTGAAAGAGAGCGAAACCAGACGAAGGAGGGTGAAAGAGGGCAAAACGAGACAAAGGAGGGTGAAAGAGAGCGAAACGAGGCGAAGGAGGGTGAAAGAGAGCGAAACGAGACGAAGGAGGGTGAAAGAGAGCGAAACGAGTCGCAGGATGGTGAAAGAGAGCGAAACGAGATGAAGGAGGGTGAAAGAGAGCGAAACGCGACGAAGCAGGGTGAAAGAGAGTGAAACGAGACGAAGGTGGGTGAAAGAGGGCGAAACGAGACGAAGGAGGGTGAAAGAGAGCGAAACGAGGCAAAGGAGGGTAAAAGAGGGCGAAACGAGACAAAAGAGGGTGAAAGAGAGCGAAACGAGACGAAGGAGGGTGAAAGAGAGCGAAACGAGTCGCAGGATGGTGAAAGAGAGCGAAACGAGATGAAGGAGGGTGAAAGAGAGCGAAACGAGACGAAGCAGGGTGAAAGAGAGTGAAACGAGACGAAGGTGGGTGAAAGAGGGCGAAACGAGACGAAGGAGGGTGAAAGAGAGCGAAACGAGGCAAAGGAGGGTAAAAGAGGGCGAAACGAGACGAAAGAGGGTGAAAGAGAGCGAAAGCAGACGAAGGAGGGTGAAAGAGGGCAAAACGAGACAAAGGAGGGTGAAGGAGAGCGAAACGAGACGAAGGAGGGTGAAAGAGAGCGAAACGAGACGAAGGAGGGTTAAAGAGAGTGGAACGAGACGAAGGCGGGTGAAAGAGAGTGAAACGAGACGAACGAGGGTGAAAGAGAGCGAAACAAGACGAAGGAGGGTGAAAGAGGGCGAAACGAGTCGAAGGAGGGTGAAAGAGGGCGAAACGAGACGAAGGAGGGTGAAAGAGAGCAAAACGAGATGAAGGACTGTGAAAGAGGGCGAAACGAGGCGAAGGAGGGTAAAAGAGGGCGAAACGAGACGAACGAGGGCCACAGAGAGGGAAACGAGACGACTGAGGGCCACAGAGATGCAAACGAGACCAATGAGGGCCACAGAGTGGGAAACGAGACGAATGAGGGCCACAGAGAGGGAAACGAGACGAATGAAGGCCACAGAGAGGGAAACAAGACGAATGAGGGCCACAGAGAGGCAAACGAGACGAATGAGGGCCACAGAGAGGGAAACGAGACGAGAGAGGGCGAAAGAGAGGGAAACGAGATGAGTGAGGGCGAAAGAGAGGGAAACGAGACGTGTGAGGGCTACAGAGAGGGAAACGAGACGAGTGAGGGCGAAAGAGAGGGAAACGAGACGTGTGAGGGCGAAAGAGAGCGAAACAAGACGAAGGAGGGTGAAAGAGAGTGAAACGAGACGAAGGTGGGTGAAAGAGGGCGAAACCAGACGAAGGAGGGTGAAAGAGGGCAAAACGAGACAAAGGAGGGTGAAAGAGGGCGAAACGAAACGAAGGACGGTGATTGAGAGCGAAACGAGACCAAGTAGGTGAAAGAGAGTGAAACGGGACAAAGGAGGTTGAAAGAGAGCGAAACGAGACGACGGAGGGTGAAAGAGAGCGAAACGAGACGAAGGAGGGTGAACGAGAGCGAAACGAGACGAAGGAGGGTGAAAGAGAGCGAAACGAGTCGAAGGAGGGTGAAAGAGGGCGAAACGAGGCGAAGGAGGGTAAAAGAGGGCGAAACGAGACGAACGAGGGCCACAGAGAGGGAAACGAGTCGACTGAGGGCCACAGAGATGCAAACGAGACCAATGAGGGCCACAGAGTGGGAAACGAGACGAATGAGGGACACAGAGAGGGAAACAAGACGAATGAGGGCCACAGAGATGCAAACGAGACCAATGAGGGCCACAGAGAGGGAAACGAGACGAATGAGGGCTTCAGAGAGGGAAACGAGACGAGTGAGGGCGAAAGAGAGGGAAACGAGACGAGTGAGGGCGACAGAGAGGGAAACGAGACGAGAGAGGGCGAAAGAGAGGGAAATGAGACAACTGAGGCCTACAGAGAGGCAAACGAGACCAATGAGGGCCACAGAGAGGCAAACGAGACCAATGAGGGCCACAGAGTGGGAAACGAGACGAATGAGGGCGAAAGAGAGGGAAACGAGACGAGTGAGGGCTACAGAGAGGAAATGAGACCAGTGAGGGCGAAAGAGAGGGAAATGAGACAACTGAGGCCTACAGAGAGGGAACCGAGACGAGAGAGGGCGAAAGAGAGGGAAACGAGATGAATGAGGGCCACAGAGAGGGAAACGAGACGAACGAGGGCCACAGAGAGGGAAACGAGACGAATGAGGGCCACAGAGACGGAAACAAGACGAATGAGGGCCACAGAGAGGCAAACAAGACGAACGAGGGCCACAGAGAGGGAAACGAGGCGAATGAGGGCCACCGAGAGGGAAATGAGACCAGTGAGGGCGAAAGAGAGGGAAACGAGATGAGTGAGGACAGAAGAGAGGGAAACGAAAGAGTGAGGGCTACAGAGAGGCAAACGAGATGAGTGAGGGCTACAGAGAGGCAAACGAGACGAGTGACGGCCACAGAGAGGCATACGAGGCGAATGAGGGCCACAGAGAGGGAAACAACGCGAATGAGGGCCACAGAGAGGGAAACGAGACGAATGAGGGCCACAAAGAGGGAAACGAGACGAATGAGGGCCACAGAGAGGGAAACGAGGCGAATGAGGGCCACAGAGAGGGAAACGAGACGAACGAGGGCCACAGAGAGGGATACGAGGCGAATGAGGGCCACAGAGAGGGAAACGAGACGAACGAGGGCCACAGAGAGGGAAACGAGACGAACGAGGGCCACAGAGAGGCAAACGAGGCGAATGAGGGCCACAGAGAGGGAAACGAGATGAACGAGGGCCACAGAGAGGGAAACGACGCGAATGAGGGCCACCGAGAGGGAAATGAGACCAGTGAGGGCGAAAGAGAGGGAAACGAGACGAGTGAGGGCCACAGAGAGGGAAACGAGGCGAATGAGGGCCACAGAGAGGGAAACGAGGCGAATTAGGGCAACAGAGAGGGAAACAAGACGAACGAGGGCCACAGAGAGGGAAATGAGACCAGTGAGGGCTACAGAGAGGCAAACCAGACGAACGAGGGCCACAGAGAGGGAAACGAGACGAACGAGGGCCACAGAGAGGGAAACGAGACGAACGAGGGCCACAGAGAGGGAAATGAGACCAGGGAGGGCTACAGAGAGGGAAACGAGACGAATGAGGGCCACAGAGAGGCAAACGAGACGAACGAGGGCCACAGAGAGGGAAACGAGACGAATGAGGGCCACAGAGAGGGAAACGAGACGAACGAGGGCCACAGAGAGGGAAACGAGACAAACGAGGGCCACAGAGAGGGAAACGAGACGAACGAGGGCCACAGAGAGGGAAATGAGACCAGTGAGGGCTACAGAGAGGGAAACGAGACGAATGAGGGCCACAGAGAGGCAAACGAGACGAACGAGGGCCACAGAGAGGCAAACGAGGCGAATGAGGGCCACAGAGAGGGAAATGAGACCAGTGAGGGCGAAAGAGAGGGAAACGAGATGAGTGAGGACGGAAGAGAGGGAAACGAAAGAGTGAGGGCTACAGAGAGGCAAACGAGATGAGTGAGGGCTACAGAGAGGCAAACGAGGTGAATGAGGGCCACAGAGAGGGAAACGAGACGAATGAGGGCCACAGAGAGGGAAACGAGGCGAATGAGGGCCACAGAGAGGGAAACGAGACGAACGAGGGCCACAGAGAGGGATACGAGGCGAATGAGGGCCACAGAGAGGGAAACGAGACGAACGAGGGCCACAGAGAGGGAAACAACGCGAATGAGGGCCACAGAGAGGGAAACGAGACGAATGAGGGCCACAGAGAGGGAAACGAGGCGAATGAGGGCCACAGAGAGGGAAACGAGACGAACGAGGGCCACAGAGAGGGATACGAGGCGAATGAGGGCCACAGAGAGGGAAACAACGCGAATGAGGGCCACAGAGAGGCAAACGAGACGAACGAGGGCCACAGAGAGGGAAACGAGACGAATGAGGGCCACAGAGAGGGAAACGAGACGAACGAGGGCCACAGAGAGGGAAACGAGACGAACGAGGGCCACAGAGAGGGAAACGAGACGAACGAGGGCCACAGAGAGGGAAATGAGACCAGTGAGGGCTACAGAGAGGGAAACGAGACGAATGAGGGCCACAGAGAGGCAAACGAGACGAACGAGGGCCACAGAGAGGCAAACGAGACGAACGAGGGCCACAGAGAGGCAAACGAGACGAATGAGGGCCACAGAGAGGGAAACGAGACGAACGAGGGCCACAGAGAGGGAAACGAGACGAACGAGGGCCACAGAGAGGCATACGAGACGAACGAGGGCCACAGAGAGGCAAACGAGACGAACGAGGGCCACAGAGAGGGAAATGAGACCAGTGAAGGCCACAGAGAGGGAAACGAGACGAACGAGGGCCACAGAGAGGCAAACGAGACGAACGAGGGCCACAGAGAGGGAAACGAGACGAACGAGGGCCACAGAGAGGGAAACGAGACGAACGAGGGCCACAGAGAGGGAAATGAGACCAGTGAGGGCAAAAGAGAGGGAAACGAGATGAGTGAGGACGGAAGAGAGGGAAACGAGACGAGTGAGGGCAAACGAGAGGGAAACGAGACGAATGACGAACTATACACAGTAATAAACAACTACGAAACAGAACACCCGGAGGCCTTGTTCATCGTGGCCGGAGACTTCAACAAGGCCAACCTCAAGAGCGTACTGGCAAAAATCCACCAGCACATCTCCTGGCCCACCAGGGGCGACAACACTCTTGACCACTGCTACTTAAAATCAAGGGCGCCTACCGTTCCATCCCCCGACCGCACTTTGGGAAATCAGACCACAAGACGGTGCTCCTTCTCCCGGCATACAAGCAGAAACTCAAGCGGGAGAATCCAGCTAAGAAGGTTGTGCAGTGCTGATCCGAGGAGACAGAAGAGCTCTTCCGTGATTGCTTAGAGACAGTGGACTGGTCCATATTTAAGAACTCAGCGGCCAACTTAAATGAGTATGCCACCACCGTCACAGACTTCATCAGCAAATGTGTGGACGACTGCGTGCCAAAGAAAGCAGTACGTGCGTTCCCCAACCGGAAACCATGGCTCAATCGCGAAATTGACTCCCTACTGAAGGACAGATCTGAGGCGTTCAAGGCAGACGACCCTGACCTGTACAAGAAATCCAGGTACGACCTCCGCAAAGCCATCCGGAATGCCAAGAGAGAATATCAAACCAAGCTAGAGTCACAGACAGACTCTCGGCGGTTGTGGCAAGGACTAAACAACATAACGGGCTACAAAGCGAAGCCGAGCAGTATCTCTGGCAGCAGCGCACCACTCCCCGATGAACTCAATGCATTCTATGCTCGGTTCGAGCAGGTAACCAACAATCCGCTGGCGAGTGCCCCAGCAGCCCATAATTCACCCATACCCACCATCACAGCTTCCAAAGTCAGATTGGCTTTCCTGAAAGTGAACCCTCGGAAGGCGACGGGCCCAGACGGGATCCCTGGTCGTGCACTCAGAGCCTGCGCGGACCAGCTGGCCGAGGTATTCACGGACATCTTTAATCTGTCCCTACTCCACTCCGAGGTCCCCACCTGCTTCAAGAAGACCACCACCATTCCGGTACCAAAGAAGAACCAGGCAACGTGCCTCAATGACTACCGACCAGTGGCCCTGACTTCAGTCGTAATGAAGTGCTTCGAGAGGTTGATCATGAAGCGCATCACCTCCATACTCCCAGGACGCCTTGATCCACTGCAATTCGCATATCGCTGCAACCGGTCCACATCAGACACCATTTCCCTGGCCCTACACTCATCCCTAGAGCATCTCGAAAACAAGGACTCCTACATTAGACTCCTATTTATTGACTACAGCTCCGCCTTCAACACCATAATCCCAGCCAAGCTCATATCAAAGCTCCAAAACATAGGACTTGGCTCCCCACTCTGCAACTGGATCCTCGATTTTCTGACCAACAGACCACAATCAGTAAGAATGAACAACAACACCTCCTCCACAATAGTCCTCAACACCTGCGCCCTTTCTATGGATGCACCATAGAAAGCATCCTATCAGGCTGCATCACAGCCTGGTATGGCAACTGCTCGGCCCAGGACCGCAAGAAACTTCAGAGAGTCGTGAACACCGCCCAGTCCATCACACGAACCTGCCTCCCATCCATTGACTCCATCTACACCTCCCGCTGCCTGGGGAAAGTGGGCAGTATAATCAAAGATCCCTCTCACCCGGCTTACTCACTCTTCCAACTTCTTCCATCGGGCAGAAGATACAGAAGTCTGAGAACACGCACGAATAGACTCAAAAACAGCTTCTTCCCCACTGTCACCAGACTCCTAAATGACCCTCTTATGGACTGACCTCATTAACACTACACCCTGTTTGTAGTTACATTGTATATGTTGTGTTGCCCTATTATGTATTTTCTTTTATTCCCTTTTCTTCTCATGTACTTAATGATCTGTTGAGCTGCTCGCAGAAAAATACTTTTCACTGTACCTCGGTACACATGACAATAAACAAATCCAATCCAATCCAATCCAATGAGGGCTAAAGAGAGAGAAACGAGACGAGTGAGGGCGAAAGAGAGGGAAACGAGACGAGTGAGGGCTAAAGAGAGGGAAACGAGACGAATGAGGGCGAAAGAGAGGGAAACGAGACGAGTGAGGGCGAAAGAGAGGGAAACGAGACGAGTGAGGGCCACAGAGAGGGAAACGAGACAAACGAGGGCTAAAGAGAGGGAAACGAGACGAATGAGGGCTAAAGAGAGGAAAACGAGACGAATGAGGGCTAAAGAGAGGGAAACGAGACGAATGAGGGCCACAGAGAGGGAAACGAGACGAATGAGGGTGAAAGAGAGGGAAACGAGACGAATGAGGGCTAAAGAGAGGGAAACGAGACGAATGAGGGCCACAGAGAGGGAAACGAGACGAATGAGGGTGAAAGAGAGGGAAACGAGACGAATGAGGGTGAAAGAGAGGGAAACGAGACGAATGAGGGCTAAAGAGAGGGAAACGAGATGAATGAGGGCTAAAGAGAGGGAAACGAGACGAGTGAGGGCTAAAGAGAGGGAAACGAGACGAATGAGGGTGAAAGAGAGGGAAACGAGACGAATGAGGGCAAAAGGGAGGGAAACGAGACGAATGAGGGCCACAGAGAGGGAAACGAGACGAATGAGGGCTAAAGAGAGGGAAACGAGACGAATGAGGGCTAAAGAGAGGGAAACGAGACGAATGATGGCTAAAGAGAGGGAAATGAGACGAATGAGGCCGAAAGAGAGGGAAACGAGACGAATGAGGGCTAAAGAGAGGGAAACGAGATGAACGAGGGCTGAAGAGAGGGAAACGAGACGAATGAGGGTTAAAGAGAGTGAAATGAAATGAAATGAAATGAAAATCGCTTCTTGTCACAAGTAGGCTTCAAATGAAGTTACTGTGAAAAGCCCCTCGTCGCCACATTCCGGCGCCTGTTCGGGGAGGCTGGTACGGGAATTGAACCGTGCTGCTGGCTGGGTTGGTCTGCTTTCAAAGGCAGCGATTTTGCCCTGTGCAAGATTTTATCATTTTTGATCTTGCCCTGCTGTGTGTTGTTGAACATGAAGGCTCCCGACCGTTGGTCAGTGAGGAGAGTGAATCTCCTGCCGGCCAGGTAATGTCTCCAATGCCGCACAGCTTCAACGATAGCTTGGGCCTCCTTTTCGACGGACGAGTGCCGAATTTCTGAGTCATGAAGGGTGCGGGAAAAGAAAGGCACAGGCCTGCCTGCCTGATTGAGGATGGCGACAAGGGCGATGTCTGATGCTTCGCTTTCTACCTGGAAGGGCAGTGTCTCATCTACAGTGTGCATTGTGGCCTTGGCAATATCAGCTCTGATCCGGGCGAAGGCCTGTTTGGGCCTCGGCCGTCAGGGGAAACTGGGTGGACTGTATGAGTGGGCGGGCCTCATCCGCATAGTTTGGGACCCACTGAGCGTAGGACGAAAAGAACCCCAGGCAGCGTTTGAGGGCCTTGGGGCAGTGGGGGAGGGGGAGTTCCATGAGGGGGCGCATGCGGTCGGGATCGGGCCCCAAAACTCCGCTCTGGACCACATAGCCGAGGATGGCTAAGCGGCTCGTGCTGAACACGCAATTCTCCTTGTTGTAAGTGAGGTTTGGGAGAGTAGCGTTGTGGAGAAATTTAGCAAGGTTGGCATCGTGGTCCTGCTGATCATGGCCGCAGATGGTGACATTGTCTAGGTACGGAAAGGTGGCCCGCAACCCGTACCGGTTGACCATTTGGTCCATCTCCCTTTGGAAGACCGAGACCCTGTTTGTGACGCCGAAGGGGACCCTAAGGAAGAGGTATAGGTGGCCGCCTGCCTCGAAGGCAGTGTATGGACGGCCCGATTTACGGATGGGGAGCTGGTGTTGCTAACTTTAGCCTTAGTTTAATTGCTCTTGTTCTATCACCTTTGCTCTTGAGTCGCCAGGTATCTTTCTGATACCGCCACGTGGTTCAAGTCCGAGTAATGATCAATAATCCAACACACCGCTTAGTAAGAGTTAAATCAACGCACATTTATTATATACAGTAATCAATACTTAGGCATAAATTCTACTTCTAAGCTACTTCCTACAACTAACAGACCAAGACTTAACTTTGGAAATGGCCCACCATGTCAGGGAAATGAATGGCCTTTCGTTTGGGTTCTGAGCCTGCGGGATTCGAAGCTGGTACAGATCGATAGCTAGGAGCGCCTATCTCGTAGCGAGCGTTGAAGTAAGACTTACGATTTGAGCGTCTGTTGCAGAAGGTCAGCAGAAGGGTCTCGAAGGGTGCGAGAGGGTGAAGAAGGGTCGATTTGAACTCGGACTCTATTCTTATAATCCCCAGGGGCTTTGTGCCTTTCAGGGCGGACCCTGTGCCTGGTTCCAAGTGATTGGACTTCGTCCCAATCACTTGGTTCGATATTCTCCAATGCTGGAGTGATTCCTTGATCGATGGGTGGTTTTGGGGTGGTCATTCACCTCTCTTTGTGTAGGCGCCTGCTGGCGCCGAAAAGTCTGGGTTGGCTTTGTGTGTCTAATTTGCTGCACATTGTTCCCGGGGATTGCTAATTTGTATTCAGGTGGCTGGTGTTTTGTTATGTTGATGGCTGCAGGTATCGATCCTGTCTGGCCTCCCCAGAGGCGAATACACAGTTTTACCTGCAGCTGCTTGTTTTAGTCCTGTTGGCTGATTTTCCCATCAGCCTTTTCCGTTCGCCATTTTAAATCGGGGTTAGCCATTCTAAATCGGGATTTAGCCATTTTAACTGGCTACAGGTGATAGGCGGATTTCAGGTCTACCATTGAGAAGATCCGGTACTGCGCAATCTGGTTAACCATGTCAGAGTATAAGAATTGGCAAGTCATGTTGCAGCTGTATAGAACCTTAGTTAGGCCACACTTGGAGTATAGTGTTCAATTCTGGTCGCCACACTACCAGAAGGATGTGGAGGCTTTAGAGAGGGTGCAGAAGAGATTTACCAGAATGTTGCCTGGTATGGAGGGCATAAGCTATGAGGAGCGATTGAATAAACTCGGTTTGTTCTCACTGGAACGAAGGAGGTTGAGGGGCGACCTGATAGAGGTATACAAAATTATGAGGGGCATAGACAGAGTGGATAGTCAGAGGCTTTTCCCCAGGGTAGAGGGGTCAATTACGAGGGGGCATAGGTTTAAGGTGAGAGGAGCAAGGTTTAGAGTAGATGTACGAGGCAAGTTTTTTACGCAGAGGGTAGTGGGTGCCTGGAACTCACTACCGGAGGAGGTAGTGGAAGCAGGGACGATAGGGACATTTAAGGGGCATCTTGACAAATATATGAATAGGATGGGAATAGAAGGATACGGACCCAGGAAGTGTAGAAGATTGTAGTTTAGTCGGGCAGTATGGTCGGCACGGGCTTGGAGGGCGGAAGGGCCTGTTCCTGTGCTGTACATTTCTTTGTTCTTTGTATATGCATGGGAGGGGGTACGTGTCGAGCTGCGTGTACCGGTTGATGGTCTAGCTGTAGTCCACGACCATTCGGTGATTCTCCCCAGTTTTAACAAGTACCACTTGAGCTCTCCAGGGGCTGTTGCTGGCCTCGATGATGCCTTCCCGAAGCAGCCGCTGGACTTCGGACCTGATGAAGGTCTTGTCCTGGGTGCTGTACCGTCTGCTCCTGGTGGCGACAGGTTTGCAATCTGGAGTTAGATTGGCAAAGAGGGAAGGTGGGTCGACCTTTAGGATCGCGAGGCCGCACACAGTAAGGGGTGGTCAGGGCCCGCCGAATTTCAGAGTTAGGCTCTGGAGGTTGCAATGGAAGTCAAGGCTGAGGATTAGTGCAGCGCAGAGGTTAGGGAGGATGTAGAGGCGGAGCCGCTGAATTCTACGCCCTGGACCGTAAGCATGACCGTACAGCACCCCCGGATCACTACGCAATGGGATCCGGAGGCCAGGGAGATTTTTGGGTTGTATCGTGTATCGTGAGGGAGCAGCGCCTTACCATATCCGGGTGTATGAAGCTTTCGATGCTCCCGGAGTCCAGCAGGCAGGAGATTACATGTCCATCGACTTTCACGCTGGTGGATGCATTGGTCAGGTTATGCGGACGAGACTGATCGATTGACATGGAGGCGAGTCTTGGTTGGTCATCGGGTAATGGGGCGGCTGGTGAGCCCGGGTCCTGGAACGTTGGTGGTGCCCATCTGCTGAGGGGTAGACAAGATGGCAGCGCCCGAAGATCTTGAGGGTTACAAAATTGTGGAGGGAAGATGGCGGTGCCCACTGGCCGTGCGTGGTCTGAGGGGGGGTGGATGGCGGCGCCCATTGTCTCTGACCGAGGGGGGTGGGGGCGATAGCGGCTACTGAGCAGGCCTGGCACACCGCAGCGAAGTAGCCCCTCTTCCTGCAGGCTTTACAAAGGGCAGCGCGGGCCGGGCAGCGTTTGTGGGGTGCTTCTGTTGGCCGCAAAAATAGCATTGGGACCCCCGGGGTTTGCTGGCTGGCGTGCAGCGCAGGCGTATTGGGTGGGCAGCTCCCCCACTGTGGCGGCTGTCTGTGGGGTCCATGAAGCGTAGGAGGGGTGGGCCGCGCGGCTGGGGGTGTAGGACTGGACGTTGCGCAGGGCGACCGTCATGGAGAGCGCTAGCATTTTAGTCTCTGCGTGGTCACGCGTGGCCCCTTCTAGGAATCGCTGGCGTATGAGATCTGACCCAATTCCAGTCACAAAAGCGTCCCGCATAAGGAGGTCTGAGTGTTCCGTGGCCGTAACGGCCTGACAGTCACAGTCACAGACAAGTGGGATTAGGGCTCACCAGACGTCTTCTATGGACTCACCAGGGAGTTGGGAGCGAGTGGCGAGTGCGTGCCTGGCGAAGAGCCTGTTCGTTTTCTGTGCATAGTTGTCCTTGAGTAGAGTCATGGCTTTGGCGTACTTCGGCGCGTCCTGGATTAACGGAAAGACTTTGTAGCTCAACCTGGAATATAAAATCTGAACCTTCTGAGCCTCCGGAACAGGGGTTGGTGCCGCGTTGATATACGCTTCGAAGCAAGCTAGCCAGTGCTGGAAGTCCTTTCTGGCATCGCTTCAGTGCGGATCCAGCTGCAGGCGATCCGGTTTGATGTCCATCCTTAGAAACTGATCGCAATAAATTGAGGCACGATCAATTGAACAAAGACGATAGTTGAATCCAACTGAGGCTTTATTGCTATCAGATGTGTGGCCTCCCACAGCAGCTGGCGAAATGGCTGCTGGCTGGAGGGCACGCATACTTATACCCTGCCTCCTGGGCGGAGCCAGCAGGCAGGGACTACCGGTGAACCTGTAATACAGGTCCTACAGTACATCACCTAATACAGGTGCAACAGTGGTTTACCACAGTGTCATGCTCGGCTTTTTCAGAATCAACCACATTGCTGTGGGTCTGGAGTCACATGTCGGCCAGACCAGATGAGGACTGCAGATTTCCATCCCTAAAAGACATTAGTGAACCAGCTGGGTTTTCTTTTTATGACAATCGACAATGATTTCATGGTCATCATTACTTAATTCCAGATAATTATCGGATTCAATTTCTACCATCTGCTGTGGTGGGTCTTACCCTGGGTCTCTGGATCACCAGTCCAGTGACAATATCGCTACACCACCGCCTCCCCCATACTGCCATTGTTTTATCCTGGTCTGGCTTCATACCATCGGCGGTATGCAGGTGGCCCGTGTAAGAGACTATTCACGGGTACGACACCTGTAACTCAAATGTTCAAACAGAAATTTGTAATGTAAAGCAATTTTTTTTAATATAAGATGTGAAAATACAATTTAAAATTTTTTTAAATTTGAACAGATATGCGTGCCCTTAAAAAATGTCATGGAAAGACACATTTTTAACAATGCTAAGCAGAAAACCGATAAATTTGTACAATCATATCCATCAAAATTGAAAATTCAGGCAACAAACTTTGAATTTGGTACTCACTGATGAACTCAGAAAAGACGTATCTTGTGTGGCACACACAGCAAAGTCAAATTCGACAGAAGCAGAATGCAATGTATTGTCAAAGCCGCTTCTGCGGGAAATCAAGCTCTTTGTTATTATTGATTCCACCAACAAAGTAAATCTTGCTGCACGTTGTGGACAAATCATACGCACAGAAGGCATTGTCAACTTGCATTGGATGCAGGGAAAATTCTAGTTCCAGGATGTCAAACTGCTGCTGGGCCTCCAGGGCAGCATTGCAATGGGGCTAAGCCACCTTGGGCCAGATGTATACATCCTCCAGCACGAAGCCCCAAAGATGATAGAATGCAAAGACCTGTTAGACTGTGATATTATTGGGAAGCTGCCTATCATGTGTGACTGAATGACTCAGTGACACCTACTGTCTGCTCCAGGAAGAGCACCCCTTGCCATGAAACAGAAGGAAATTGATGAATTGGATAGAATGGCATGACTGGGTATCATAGCCCCATCGATGAGGCCACAAAGTGGGTTTCTGCAATGGTAGCTGCGGTAAAGAAAGATGGCATAGCCAGGATCTGCATAAATCCAGGTAATCTAAATAAAGCACCATACCATGATGATAGTGAACAGGTCATAGATGACATGCCCAATGCTAAGGTTTTCAGCATCTTGGATGTGAAGCGCGGATTTTGGAACATCTCACTGGATGATGTCAAGAACCTTGGATAAAATGCAGGTTAAAGAATTGAATAAAAAGGGACTGAGGGCTTTTAATATATGGATTGGCCTAGCAACAGGGTAAGCATATTTGTTGGAGAACGATAGGGCATAGAATTTATAGGAGTTATAGTGGGATACAGTGGGTAGGATTTAAAATAAGGAAATAAATGTGCATGTCACATTTAGATACTAAAAGTGTGACTTCTGTGGTGATATGCATCACTGTAAATACACAAGGGGTTAATGTAGATAAATTAGAACTAAATAAACACTAGAGGGAGCACCAGAGACATCAGGACACACAGACATTCAACCAATAGGTCAGTAAGATAGGGCACGACCAATGGGCAGTCAAAACACACCCAGAGGTGACACTACCAAAAGGGGGCTATCCATATAAAAGGACAGGGCACACATGCTCTTTCTCTTTCCATAGGCGACACTCAGAGAGACAGGGGCAGATCAGGAAGCATCACACCCACCACATGGATTAGTGCAGACTGGTTAGTTAGATTGAGTTACTATAGCAAGATCAGCAGGAGAGTCGAATTCAAGTAGGAGAATTGTTAACTATTCAATAAATATGTTAAACCTATCTCCAAGTCTGAACCTTCCTTTGTCAGAGTATAGTAAGAAGTTTTACAACACCAGGTTAAAGTCCAACAGGTTTGTTTCGATGTCACTAGCTTTCGGAGCGCTGCTCCTTCCTCAGGTGATTTATCCCTTGCATTTAACATCAGCGGAGTTATTAACAATTAAGAATTTTTGAAGCTCACTATGCTGATGTCTCCATTGGGCAGATACAAGTACGTCCGCATGCCCTATCATATCTCTATTGGTAGTGAGGTTTTCTAATAGTCTATGGAACAAGTCTTTGCAGGGCAACTGTGTAAAATTATTGTTGATGACATCCTGGTCTGGGGTTGTATAATGCAATAATATGATGCCCATCTGTGCTTGGTCCATGACACAATCAGGACCATACAGTTGAATCTTAACCCTGCTAATTACAGATTTAAGGTCCTCTTACAAAGGCAATTCGGCTGCAGTTCTGAATTATACATGAGAAAAACTAAAATTAAAAAAAAAAGTAGTCAACCGATGTGCGAACAGACTAGGCTCGCTGTAAATATTTACAACTGTCTGCTTCATCTTCCTTCAGTGGCTGTGGGCCTTATTTGGGCGCTCTGCCTCTGCTGCCCTGCCTGTTGTTGGCCCTGGCTTGTGCTTCTCTGCTTGTTGCCATTCGCTCTGGTGTTCATTTGTGCCCGTGGATTTATCCCCCCTGTAGCTGTGTCCCTTACGTCTCGTGGTCTTCTTGTCGGTTTTTACCCCCTACCCTCCCCATGCTATCCGTGGCTCTCCCATGTCTCCCTCCGCTCTATAGGTTGTTGACTATAGCCACTCAGTCCACCCCAGGATGGCGAATTAGATTTTCTCCAATTGGAGAAATTCCGACAGGTCAGACAGCCAGTCTGCTGTTTTGGGTGGTGCTGCTGATCGTCAACTGAGCAGGATTTTTCGGCAGGCAATTAAGGAGGCAAAAACAAGGGCATTGGCCCCCTCCTCATGAATGTTCTGGCTGGTCTGATAATCCAAAGATTGCCACTTTCGGACTTGACTCCACCCTCACCCCCACAACCTTGGACATTGCCTCAAAGAAGGCTGTCCAAAACCTGACGATTCCGGGGCACGCCCAGAAAATATGGGCGGGCCGGGCCTCCCTGGCACCGTTCACATATGTCCTCCCCCTCCGACAAGAATCTACTGATTTGGATACTAGTTAGATGTGCTCTGTGCACCACTTTTAGCTGCATTAGGCTTAGTTTTGCACATGTGGAGTTGGAGGATGCCCTGATCAGTGCTTCGCTACAGAGTGCCCACCCTATTTCTATCTCTAGTTCTTCCACCATTTTTCCTGTGTCTCGTCCAGCATGGAACATAGAATCTACAGTGCAGAAGGAGGCCATTCGGCCCATCAAGTCTGCACCAGCCCTTGGAAAGAGCACCCAATTTAAGCCCACACCTCCACCCTATCCCCTTAACCCAGCAACACCACCCAATCTTTTCGGACACTAAGGGCAATTTTAGCTTGGCCAATCCACCTAACCTGCACACCTTTGGACTGTGGGAGGAAACCGGAGCACCCAGTGGAAATCCACACAGACACGGAGAGAACGTGCAGACTCCGTACAGACAGTGACCCAAGCCGGGAATCGAACCCAGATCCCTGGCGCTGTGAAACAACAGTGCTAACCACTGTGCCAGCATGCCGCCCACCACTGTGCTACCGTGCCTCTTCTAGCAGTTGCCTGTATAGGTTTCCGCAGTTCCCCCTTCCTAGGTCACCTGCATCCAAAAGTTCCTCTATCATTGAGCGTCTCAGTGTCTGTGTGTGTGATGTTGTCTCCTTACGGAGGAAATGTTTGATTTGTAAATGTCGTAGTTCATTTCCTTTGGGCAGTTGCAACCATTCCGTCAGCTCCTCTAACGTTGCTAGTTTGTCATCCGTGTAGAAGTCCCTAACCGTCACTGTACTCCCATCCTGTCTCCACCTCTTAAAAGGTGGCGTCCATTGTGGCTGGCGCAAACCTGCAGTTGTTGTAGATCGAGGCCATGGTGGACATTTCAGCCAGGTCGAAGTGTTGCCTGAGCTAGTTCCATGTCCAGAGCATGGCTATTACCACTGGGCTTGTAGAGTGCTTGGCTGGCGGGGCTGGGTGTGGTGCTGCGGCGAGGGCCTGGAGGGACATCCCTATGCAGCAACTCTCCTCCATCCTTACCCGGACCTATTAGTAAGTTCACGGCTGACATCAAGGTTGGTGGAGTGGCATATGTGTTGAGGATTGTCATAAGATACAGCAGGACATGGATAGGCTGGAGACTTGGGCAGAGAAATGGCAAATGGAGTTTAATCCGGACAAATGTGAGGTAATGCATTTTGGTAGGTCTGACATAGAGGGGAAATATACCGTAAATGGCAAAACTCTTAGGAATGTAGAATATCACAGATCTTTGAAGGTGGCAACACAAGTGGACAAGGTGGTCAAGAAAGCATATGAAATGCTTGCCTTCATTGGACGGGGCATCGAGTTTAAAAGCTGGCAAGTCATGCTACAGTTGTATAGAACCTTGGTTTGGATTGGATTGGATTTGTTTATTGTCACGTGTACCGAGGTACAGTGAAAAGAATTTTTCTGCGAGCAGCTCAAAAGAAAAGAAAAGAAAAAGAAAATACATAATCGGGCAACACAAGATACACAATGTAAATGGTAAGGCCGCACTTGGAATATTGCGCACAATTCTGGTCGCCACACTACCAGAAGGATGCGGAGGCTTTGGAGAGGGTGCAGAGGGGGTTTACCAGGATGTTGCCTAGTCTGGAGGGTGTTAGCTATGTGGAGGGGCTGAATAGACTCGGACTGTTTTCATTAGAACGACGGAGGTTGAGGGGTGATCTGATAGAAGCCTACAAGATTATAAGGGGCATGGATAGAGTGGATGGGCAGGCGCTCTTTCCCAGGGTGGAGGACCAGTCACCAGTGGGCATAGGTTTATGGTACGGGGGGGCAAAGTTTAGAGGAGATTTGTGAGGCAGGTTTTTTTACACAGAGGGTGGGGAGTGCCTGGAACGGGTTGCCAGGGGAGGTTGTGGACACAGATACATTAACGGCATTCAAAAGGCATCCTGACAAACACATGGATAGGACGGGTATAGAGCGATACAGCACAAGGAAGTGCTGAGGGTTTTGGCAAAGGCTGTTATCATGACCGGTTTAGGCTTGGAGGGCCGAAGGGCCTCTTCCTGTACTATGTTGTTCTTTGTAAGTGTCAAAGTCTCTCCTTCAACAGTCTTTGAGAGCATGTGGTGATGGGATGGACGAGAAATGAGGGGCACTGATACCACTTCCACAGAGGGGCATCCGTTCTCTGGGTTCTCACTCACTTCCATGGCTCCCTCCTTATTTTCCAGGGAGAGGGAGATCCCCATACTTTGGATTTGGATTTTGTTTATTGTCGCATGTATCGAGGTACAGTGAAAAGTATTTCTCTGCGAGCAGCTCAACAGATCATTAAGTACATGAAAAGAAAAGGATATAAAAGAAAATACATAATAGGGCAACACAAGGTATACAATGTAACTACATAATACCGGAATCGGGTGAAGCATACAGGGGTGAAGTATTAATCAGGTCAGTCCATAATAGGGTTGTTTAGGAGTCTGGTAACAGCGGGCAAGAAGCTTTTTTGAGTCTTCTCAGACTTCCGTATCTCCTGCCCGATGGGAGAAGTTGGAAGAGTGAGTAAGCCGGGGGAGGGGTCTTTGATTATGCTGCCCGCTTTCCCCAGGCAGCGGGAAGTGTAGATGGAGTCACTGGATGGGAGGCAGGTTCGTGTAATAGACTGGGCGGTGTTCACGACTCTCTGAAGTTTCTTGCGGTCCTGGGCCGAGCAGTTGCCATACCAGGCTGTGATGCAGCCAGATAGGATGCTTTCTATGGTGCATCTGTAAAAGTTGGTAAGAGTTAATGTGGACATGCCAAATGTCCTTAGTTTCCTGAGGATGTAGAGGCGCTGTTGTGCTTTCTTGGTGGTAGCGTCGACGTGGGTGCTAACCATCTCCACCTCGGCCCCGTTGATGCTGACAGGGGTGTGTACAGTACTTTGCTTTCTGAAGTCAATGACCAGCTCTTTAGTTTAGCTGGTATTGAGGGAGAGATTGTTGTCGCTACACCACTCCACTAGTTTCTCAATCTCCCTCCTGTATCCTGACTCGTCGTTATTCGAGATCCGGCCAACTATGGTTGTATCATCAGCAAACTTGTAGATGGAGTTGGAACCAAATTTTGCCACGCAGCCGTGTGTGTACAGGGAGAATAGTAGGAGACTACGAAAGAGAAAATGCTGGAAATTCTCAGCAGGTCTGGCAGCATCTGTAGGGAGAGAAAAGAGAAAAGCTTTGACAAGAGTCATTGGACTCGAAATGTATGGGGCAGGATTCTTCTTTCCAGGGACTAAGTCCCCACGGCGGCAATTGCGGAATTGTCCGCACTTCCGGGAGCTAGGTGGACAGTGGCGGGGTTGGCGCCGCTCCAGCCGGCTCCGAAGGGACTGCGTGAGTTTGCGCATGCCCCGAAGCGCTGGATACTTGTCCAGACGTGAGGCCCTGTTTACAGTCAATTTAGAATCTTCACAAAGGCACACAGTTTTGTCAGGATTTAGTGCTGGTACTGCCGCCACTGCCCAATCAGCAAATCGTACTGGCTGAATGTTGTGGAGACTTTCTAATCGGCTGAGCTCGTCCTTGACGTTAGCCAAGAAGACCGGGCAGGTCCTGAAGTATTTTGTTGGGCCTCAGGGTTTGCATATATCTTTTCCACGGCCCCCTTAATTTTCCCAGGCCCACCTGGAAGATTTACGGGTACTTCCCCAAGACTTTGAAATTGAATGAAAATTAAATGAAAATGGTTTATTGTCACAAGTAGTCTTCAAATGAAGTTACTGTGAAAAGCTCCTAGTCGCCACATTCCGGCGCCGGTTCGGGGAGGCTGGTACGGGAATTGAGCCATGCTGCTGGCCTGCTTGAAAAGCCAGCGATTTAGCCCTGTGCTTAAACCAGCCCCTAAACTTTGCAAAGTTTTCCATCCAGAAGATCCGTTGCCATTCTAGCTGTTCAATTGCAGTCCTCATTTTCTCGAATGTGTCTCCCGATAACTGAAACTGCAGCCCCCGTGTCCAGCTCCATATCCAACAAGTGGTCATTCACCTGTACAGTAATTCTGAAGGGGGAAACTCATGGCACGGCAATGCAATTTAATTGCATGCAGTAATCTCCGCCAGGTGGAGGCTCATTACTCTGAGCTGGCAACTCACTCGGGTAGAGCGGCGGGTTTGCTGGCTGACCTGTGGTTTCTTATTACTGCTATTTTGTCAGTCGCAAGTATCACACCGCCATCCCCCACCAATTCCGGGGAGGTGTCCCGCCTGGTTACTGTGGGCCTTGGTCAATGGGCCTGGTCCCAGTGACGTTTGGACCAGGATGGGATTCCAGGGATCCCACTCCTAGCTGTGCGTATGAATGGAGAGTGGATGAGCTACAGCGCAGATGGTAGTTCTGTTTTATCCTCATCAGTCAAGGAAGAGTCTGGAAGGGAGAGTCAAAAATTAGCTATTTCCAACTCTTGATTTCGGAAAAGGATATCCATCATTGACATCCCCTGGAGACCCTGCACTCCTTCTCGGCGCTCTCCCATGAGAGAGAGAGATCTCAACAGCCTTTTTTAGGTCCAGCAACAGACCGGATCGCAACTTCTGCTAGGTCACCATATTATTTACTCCACATGCGAAAGCCTCTCAGCGGGGAGCTGTACTCAACTAGACTCAAGGGAGATTAATTAGCTCATCCCCGTGGGTCTTGTGGGAGTTATAACACAAACCTACAATTAATTTTGAAATGAAAGAAGAATGGGGCGCGATTCTCCCAAAGATTTCTATGTTAATTGTCGCGGGTTATTCAGGGAGTTTCCCGTCGGCTCTGCCGGCGAGGTCCCCACCGCTAGTCAATGACACTAAAAGCTCAATTCTTCCGCCCCGCCTGCCACGAGAACGTCACGGGCGAGAGGTGGACAATGGAGAAATCCATTGACCTCGGATGTGATTCTCTGGTCAGCGGGCAGACGCAGCCGGAGAATCCCGCCCAAAGTCACTTGCTTGGGCCCTGGGAAGTTTCTCACAGGAGAATGTTTTTTAATATTGGGGAGCCGCCATTTTGAAAGGGTGCTCCAATCTCTGAAGTGAGCTTGTGGGTTCCTAGTACCCCACACCCATGGGCAATGTCACCCCCTACACACGTGGGCACTTTCCCACACACACCAATTGAGGACACCCCATTATGGGGTCCCGAGGGGTCCCCCCTCTTCAGGCCCCTCTGCACCCACTCTGCAATCCATCACCACCTGCAAACCTCCCAGAGGACCCTACTTACCTGCCCCACACACCCCCACCCTTCAAACCTATCCCCCCTCTTTCATGGACATGGTTCCTCTGACCCTTGGCAGTGCCACCATGGCACCTGCCAGCCCTAGTGCCACCCAGGCAATGCCGGGAAGCCCGCAAGAGGCCTCTCCCAGCATTCACCTGCTGCACCTCGCTCAAGCAAGAGGCCTCGCCCAGCATTCACCTGCTGCACCTCGCTCAAGCGAGAGCACAACGCTATTGGTCCCACCCATGGTGTCTAACTCAGTAACAGTAAATCAATTAAACAAAGTAGGTGCAGTTTAACTGCTACTAAATCAAGCTCTGATGTTACCAGTAAAGTGAATATTTGTTAAAAATTCACCTACGGGATGTGGGCGTCGCTGGCTAGGCCAGCCCACCTCTTGTTACCCATCATAAGATGGTGTTGAGCGGCCTTGTTGAATCGCTACAATCCCTGATGTATAGGTACATCAACAGTGCTATTAGGAACAGTGAAGGAACGGCGATACGTTACCAAGTCAGGGTGATGAGTGACTTAGAGGGGAACCTACAGGTGGTGGGGACCCAGGTATCTGCTGCTCTTGTCCTTCTAAATGGTAGTCATCGTGAGTTTGTAAGGTGCTGCCTTAGGAATCTTGGCTCGTGACTGCAGCGCATCTTGTACATGGTACACACGGCTGCCACTGTGTGTCGGTCATGGAAGGATTGAATATTTGTGGAAGGGGTAGCAATCAAGTTCAGTGCTTTGGTGTTGTTGGAGTTACGGCTGGAGAATGGCTGGGTCCGTAGCCACACATACACAAGGTGGCAGCCTGCGGCAGGCGCGCCGTGCAACATGGCGCTGGCCATGTCCCCATCCGGCCTGCCAAAAACTGGCCCCCTGTAACCGCCGAAGCCCTCCCTGCCAGCGAAACAGCTCCCCCCCCCCCCCCCCCCCCGCCGACTATGGCGGCGCTGGACTCTGAACGGTGTGACCACCGGTGTCCCATTAATATGGCGAGTTGAGTTCGGTTTCTGATCAATGGTAATCAGGGTGTAAATTGTGGGGGATTCAGCAATGTTAAAGCCAGCGAAGGTAATGCTATTAAATGTCATGGGGACGATGATTAGATCCTCATCTGTGTGGCGCAAATGTAATTGCCATTTGGCAGCCCAAGCCTAGACATTGTCCAGGTCTTGCTGCATTTGGACACGGGCTGCTTCATTATCCGAAGAGTCACAAATGTCGCTGAACATTGTGCAGGCATCTGTGAATATCCTCACTTCTGACCTTATGATGGAAGGAGGTCATTGATGAAACAGCTGAAGACAGTTGTGCCTCAGTCACTACCCTGAGGAACTCCTGCATTCATGTCCTGATTTGTAAGGAAGCACATTTATTAAGAAACAGAATGACAAAGAGAATTAACTTTAAAGCTAAATACATGAAATGTTCTCTATGTAGTAAACAGTAATTCATGATGACAACATATGTCAACACTAAATAAAATTGTAATCTTTATCTCATCAAAAAGTATCTAACAGAGCATGTTTATTTCACACTGAACTGGATGACATGACCCTGAAATCTACGATCATTGTCTTCCAACTCAAACAGTATGTGATAATGTTCTCAAATTTTAACGATCATCAGACTGCGTTCTTAGCCCCCTACTATACCCCTTATACACACACACAACTGCGTGGGAAAATTTGTCTCCAACTCCATCTGCAGGTTTGTTGACGACACGACCATAGTCGGTTGGATCTCGAACGACGAGTATTATGGGTCAGGGTTTAGAGAACCCCAAAGTGTATCATGAAGTTCACCTTACCCACAACTTTTAATAGATTGTGGTATGGGCAGCACACGGCCCACTCTACAGGTGTGGTACAGCAGAAATGGAAAAGTATTTTTTAAAGCAAAACAATGTTTATTCTATGAACTCAAGTTAACCTTTTTAAAACATAGTGAACATCTTAGCAACCATCAATTCAAATATAACCCCCAAAGAATACAACACTAAGTAATCCTTAAGCTGTCCTTTCAACATTCATAAGACTTTAAAAAAAAAACTTTCAACAGAAGCACATCAAGTTAAAGTCACTATTGAGAGCAGTTATTAGTTTTAAATCACCAAAGGATTGATTTACAGTCTTTAGATTACAGAGAGAGAGACAAATACACCTTCTGGCTGTGACTGCAGCTTTCCAGCTCTGAAAACGAAACTAAATCATCCTGCAGCAAACAGCCTAAAACAAAAGTAAAAAGCTGACAGACAGCCCAGCTCCATCCACACTCTGACATCACTGATAAACACCCATTTTTTAAAGGTACTTTTCTTAAACACCCATTTCTTCAAGGTACTCTCACATGACACCTCCCCCCAAGAAAAAAAAATAAACCATCAACTTCAAGATGGTTTCATTTTTCACCGTTTCACTATCCTCTAAGAAATGCACACAGTAAATATACTTTTTTGTTGAAAAAAAACAACACACGCAAACAGTTATAATAATATAGTCCATTTTTTCCCTTCTCCCTCCAACTGGAATCCTTCTCGATTGATAGTCTCTTTGGACAAGAAGGTCTTTGCACGATCCATCTATTTCTCTATGCCTCGGCATTTCTCTTTAAATTCAGATACTTTAGTTCAATCTGATCACAGAGTCCGTTGTAATTTTCCAACACAGGAGCATTGGTTATCACACCTTTCAGGCAGTCAAATGCCTGTTGAAACGTCGCTGTCCACTGAAACTTTCGACGTTTCCTCAGCAAGTCCATCAGTGGAGCAATCACGCTACAAAACTTTTGCACAAATGTTCCATCAAATCCACTCATGCCAAGAAATCGCATTATTTCCCTTCATGTCAAGGGTATTGAAAACTCCTCAATAACTGTTGGTTTCACATCCCGTGTGACCATTCAACTCTGTCCGTTTGTATGGCCAAGGAAAGTGACCTGGGCTTTTCCAAATTCACTTTTGGCTAGGTTTACCACCAAACCCACCCCTTGAAGTCGATCGAATAACTCCATCAGATGTTTTAAATGTTCTTTCCATGTCAGGCTGAAAATTACCAGATTGTCGATGTATACCGCACAATTGGGTAATCCTGAAACAACTTTGTTAGTTAACCGTTGAAATGTGGCTGCGGCATTTTTCATGCCAAATGACATAACTTTGAATTCGTATATACCATCTGGAGTCACAAAAGCTGAAATCTCCTTCGCCCTTTCAGATAAAGGTACCTGCCAATAACCTTTAAGTAAATCCAATTTGGAAATAAAAGCTCATTGTCCCACTTTCTCAATGCAATCCTCCAAACGTGGGATAGGATAAGAGTCCATTATTGTAACTGCATTAACGTTTCTATAGTCCACACACAACCGTTGGGTACCGTCTGGTTTAGGTACCATCACTATGGGTGATCCCCATTGGCTGCAACCCACCTTTATTATGCCATTTTTAAGCATACTCTCAATCTCTTTGTCAACCTGTGCCAATTTTAAAGGGTTAAGTCTGTATGGATGTTGTTTGATTGGAACAGCATTTCCCACATCTACATCATGTATAGCTATTTTAGTACTTCCCAATTTATGTCCACAAACTTGCACATGTGAGATCAATAACTCTTTCAGGTCAGTTTGTTTTTCCTCTGGAAGGTAACTCAACAATATATCCCAATTTTTAAGAACATCCTTGTTTTCCAATTTAATTTGAGATATGTCAAATTCACAGTCATCTGGATTTGGTGCGTCACTTTGAGTTAGAATCATTAAAGCCTCCTTTTCCTCTCCTTCCCTTTCAAAGTACCTTTTAAGCATATTCACATGACACACTCGGTGAGTCTTCCTTCTATTTGGTGTTTTTACCACATAATTCACCTCACTTCATTTCCTTTCAATTTAATAAGGTCCACAACACCTTGCTTTTAAAGGTTCACCTACCACTGATAACAACACTAAAACTTTATCTCCACTGGCAAAACTACGAACTTTGGATTTCTTTTCCGCTACCCGTTTCATCACATTTTGTGCAGTTTTTAAACGTTGTCTAGCCAATTCACCTGCTCTATTTAATCATTCCCTAAAATTTGACACGTAATCCAATAATGTAATTTCCGATTTCTCACTCACCAATTTTTCCTTAATCAATTTAAGTGGTCCTCTCACCTCATGACCAAAAATTAGTTCAAAAGAACTGAATTTGGTTGAGTCATTAGGTGCATCCCTAATTGCAAACAGTACAAATGGAACTCCTTTATCCCAATCCTCTGAATAATCATGACAATAAGCCCTCAACATTGTCTTTAATGTCTGATGCCACCTTTCTAACACTCCCTGCGATTCTGAATGGCACGCAGTTGATTTAAATTGTTTTATTCCTAAGCTATCCATAACTTCTTTGAATAACCTAAAGGTAAAATTTGCTCCTTGATCCGATTGTATTTTTGTGGGTAGTCCATATCAAGTAAAGAATTTAAGTAACTCCTCCACAATCTTTTTAGCTGTAATATTACATGCTGGAATGGCCTCTGGAAACCTAGTAGACATATTCAGTGTAGTCAAACAATATTGATTCCCACTTCTCGTTTTAGGAAGCGGTCCGACGCAATCAATTCGGACCCTTGTAAAAGGTTCCTCAAATGCTGGAATGGGTATTAAGGGCGCGGGTTTTATCACTGCTTGAGGTTTCCCTATCACTTGACATGTGTGACATGATTGACAAAATGTAACTACATCTTTATGTAGTCCAGGCCAATACACATGTTTTTGTATTTTAGCTTGAGTTTTCCTTATTCCCAAATGACCTCCCACTGGTACCTCATGTGCAACTTGCAACACCTCCTTTCTATACCCTACCGGCAATACAACTTGATGAACTTCTGCCCACGTTTTCATCCGCCTGCATATGTAAAAGTCTCCATTTTCTCATCAAGACATTACTTTTACGGTAATAACACTCTGGTATACACGCAGATTCCTCTGTCGTGTATGCTTTCTGATACATCCATTTTATTTCTATATCTTTTTGTTGTAACTCCACCAAGTTTCCTGAACTAAAAATATCCGCCTCATCCTTCCACCTGTTCTTGTTCTTTTTCAACCACCTGATCAAAAATCGTTTCTGATAATTGCACTTCAACTTCATCTTCACTCTTTGATTTTTCCTCTTGGCTTATTTGTGACCTTGTTACTACACAATCCAGAAAAATCCCAGGATATTCGTCCTTCAATCCTTCAGTTGTCACACAATAGGTATCACTCCCACCTGTGATCCAGCTATATCATTACCCAAGATAAACTGAATTCCTGGACAAGATAGTTTCTCTATTACTCCTACTACCACTTCACCACTCTTCACTAGACTTTCCAACCTTACCTTATATAATGGAACACTACTCCTCTCACCCTGAATTCCACATATTACCACCTCTTCTAGACATATTCTTCCCAGGCTACATAACTCCTCATCTCTTACCATTAAAGATTGACTAGCTCACATATCTCTTAAAATTGTGACTTCTTGACCTGCTCCTCCTGATACACATGAGTAAACTTTACCCACACAAATAAATTATTTAAAGAGATCTGGCACCTTCTAATCAATCACCTATTAATCAGGCTGTACAATCTTTTGCACCTCCTTCACTTCACTTGGGCTTTCCTTTACCACTTTAACAACCCCCACAGTCTTATCCTGTTTTACCACATCAGCCTTCCCAATGCTTTTCTTCAACCACCAACACTGTGACTTTACATGGCCTAGTTTATTACAGTGAAAACATTTGAAGCTTTTCATGTCTCTTCCACCTTCCTAGATTTCTTTTTTTTTAAACACTCTCCTTATAATCTCCCATCAGATCACCATTACCGTTACCACTTGAGTATTTCTCATGTCCCCAGCTTTTATCCTTCACAGGCTGAAACTGATGTTGGAAGCCAAGCTTTGATTTATGAACTAATTCATAATCATCTGCCATTTCTGCTGCTAATCTCGCAGTTTTAACCCTCTGCTCAGCCACATGAGTTCTCACTACTTCTGAATTGAATTTTTAAACTCCTCCAAAAGTATAATTTCTCTGAGAGCTTCATACGTTTGATCTATTTTCAAAGCCCTTATCCACCTATCAAAATTACTCTGTTTGAGCCTTTTAAACTCCATGTCTGTTTGACCAAATTCTTTCCTTAAATTTCTGAACCTTGTCTGTAAGCTTCAGGCACTAGTTCATATGCACCTGAGATGGATTTTTTCACCTCCTCATACGACCCAGATATCTCCTCCGGTAGTGATGCAAAACATTTCACTAGCCCTACCTACCAGCTTTGTTTGAATCAGTAACACCCACATGTCCTGTGGCCATTTCATATGTTTAGCTACCTTCTCAAATGAAATGAAAAAGGTTTCTACTTCCTTCTCGTCAAACCTTGGCAATGCTTGGACATATTTAAATAGATCCCCACCAAGCCTTTGACTATGACGCTCTTTCTCACTATTCTCATCACTATCCTCCAACTGTACATTTCCCTTTACGTCTGCCAATTTTAACTTACTGTTACGCTTCATAGCCATTTTCTGAAGTTCAATTTCTCGCTCTTTTTCCCTTTCCTCTCTATCTCTTTCTTTTTGTTCTGCTCGGGCTGTTCTTTCTTTGTTTCTTCCTTCTCTCGCCTTTTCTTTTTCCCCGATCTGTATCTCCCTTTCTCTTTCTTTTCTCTCATTGCATATTAAAGCTGCTTTAATTCTTTTTCATGTTCAAGTTGCTTAAGCTGCAACTGGATCTTTGCCATTTCTAATGAGTCAGACTGTATCTCAGGCAACCTTAAATGCTCAGCTACCGCATAATTACCTCATAATTTCGCATTTTATCAGGTAATGTTAACTGCAATGTTTTTGCCAAATATAAAAGTCAGTTTTTAGTCTCTGTCCATAAGGTACTGCATGAGGCCGTCTCCACCCCCAAAAACTTCAGAGCCTCTGAAAGAGCCATTGTCCACAACACACTCCCTACTTAAACTAAAATACCACACCCGAAAAGCAACCACAATATGCTCACCCCTCACTGTCTTTAAGTTCACTAAGAAAATTAAATAGATAGACTTTTATCCCGGATGAGCCCCCAATTTGTTATGGGCCAAGGTTTAGAGAACCCCAAAGTGCATCATGGAGTTCATCTGACCCACAACTTTTAATAGACTGTGGTATGGGGACCACACGGCCCACTCTACAGGTGTGGTACAGCAGAAATGGAAAAGTATTTTTTAAAGCAAAACAATGTTTATTCTATGAACTCAAGTTAACCTTTTTAAAACATAGTGAACATCTTAGCAACCATCAATTCAAATATAACCCCCAAAGAATACAACACTAAGTAATCCTAAAGCTGTCCTTTTAACATCCATGAGACTTTTAAAAAAAACTTTTAACAGAAGCACATCAGGTTAAAGTCACTACTGAGAGCAGTTATTAGTTTTAAATCACCAAAGGATCGATTTACAGTCTTTAGATTTCAGAGAGAGAGACTAATACCCCATCTGTCTGTGATTGCAGCTATCCAGCTCTGAAAACTAAACTAAAACACATCCTGCAGCAAACAGCCTAAAACAAAAGTAAAAAGCTGACAGACAGCCCAGCTCCACCCACTCTCTGACATCACTGATAAACACGCATTTCTTAAAGGTACATATCTCAAACACCCATTTCTTAAAGGTACTCTCACATGGCACAAGTAATAACACAGGAGGGAGATAGAGAACCTAGTGGGGTGCTGTAACATCAACAATCTCCCCCTCAATACCAGCAAAACTAAAGAGATAGTCATTGACTTCAGGAAGCAAAATATAAATAAATAACAAATAAACTTTATTGTCACAAGTAGGCTTACATTAACACTGCAATGAAGTTACTGTGAAAAGCCCCTAGTCACCACATTCCGGCGCCTGTTCAGGAACACAGAGGGAGAATGCAGAATTCTCAGCTGGTATGGGAATTGAACCCGTGCTGCTGGCCTTGTATCACAAACCAGCTGTCTAGCCCAGAGCTAAACCAGCCCTAAGTACTGTACACACACCTGTCTGCATCAACGGGCCAAGGTGGAGATGGTTGACATATCACCAAAAATCTGTCCTGGTCCACCAACGTCGATGCTCCCACCAAGGGGCAGCATGGTAGCACTGTGGTTAGCACAATTGCTTCACAGCTCCAGGGTCCCATGTTCGAATCCGGCTTGGGTCACTGTCTGTGCGGAGTCCGCACATCCTCCCCGTGTGTGCTGGGTTTCCTCCGGGTGCTCCGGTTTCCTCCCACAGTCCAAAGATGTGCAGGTTGGGTGGATTGGCCATGATAAATTGCCCTTAGTGTCCAAAATTGCCCTTAGTGTTGGGTGGGGTTACTGGGTTATGGGGATAGGGTGGAGGTGTGGACCTTGGGTAGGGTGCTCTTTCCAAGAGCCGGTACAGACTCGATGGGCCGAATGGCCTCCTTCTGCACTGTAAATTCTATGTAAGAAAGCAAAACACCGCCTATACTTCCTCAGGAAACTAAGGAAATTCAGCATGTCCAACTGACCCTTACCAACTTTTACAGGTGCATCACAGAAAACATCCGATCTGGCTGCATCACAGCCTAGTATGCCAACTGCTTGGCCCAAGACCGTAAGAAAGTACAGACAGTCGTGAACACCGGCCAGTCCATCAGACAAACCCGCCTCCCAACCATTGACTCTATCTGCACCTGCCGCTGCCTGGGGAAAGCGGGCAGCATAATCAAAAACCCCTCCCACCCGGCTCACTCACTCTTCCAACATCTTCCATTGGGCAGGATACAAAAGTTTGAGAACACCCACAAACAGATTCAAAAACAACTTCTTCCCCGCTGTTACTAGACTCCTAAACGACCCTCTTATGGACCGATCTGATTAGTACTACACTCCTGTATGCTTCACCCGTTGCCGGTGTCTACGTATTTATAATGTGTATCTTGTGTTGCCCCAGTACGTATTTTCCTTTTCTTTTCATGTACTCAATGATCTGTTTGAGCTGCTCGCAGAAAAATATTTTTCACTGTACCTCGGTACACATGACAATAAACTATTCCAATAAACTATTCCAATTTTCAGGTGCAATTATGAATTTTGTTTGCATAATACAAAGGGTAATAGGAATATCATTTGCAATATTTCACTAAACATTTCTACGTCCAATTTGTATTTGAAATTGCCCGGTCACAAAATTTGACAGGAAATGCATGTACATTTTTGGATATATAAATAATATCTGTAATACACATTTTATACTTATTCATATACATACAAACCATACAAAGACATTCCAGGAATCCTGAAGCTAAGACTATTGGTGTGCAAGATTACACAAATTCGATAGGTTTATTAACAGCTCACTAACCTAATCATGACTGATCAGCTTTGTCCAAGTACTCATCCTTTTCAGTGTTCTCTCCAGTGAAAGAACAAATGGCAAACAATGGACAAAAAGTTGTACTGAATACTACATGCTCCTCTGGAATTGGTTTAAAGCTTGCTGCACACCTTGAAAATGATGCCAAAAAGTACTTTACGTGTTTTGTTAATTAGATGCTAGCTCAAAGGAAAATATTTGACATTACATGTATATGGGTGGCTTGTGCCAATATTCGAAGGAAATTAGGCATGGGCAACTAATGCTGGCCTTGCCAGCTTGCCCACAGCCCAGGGATGAATGATTTTACAAAAATGTTCTCATCTTACTTTTTAAATGCATTAAATTGAGATTTTTATTTAACAAGAGATAAAGAAATTATCTCTATCGTCTTTTAGCTCAGTGGGCTAGACAGCTGGTTTGTGAGTACCAACTCTGAATTCGGAATTCTCCCTCCATGTACCCGAACAGGTGCCGGAATGTGGTGACTAGGGGCTTTTCACAGTAACTTCATTGCAGTGTTAATGTAAGCCTACTTGTGACAATAAAACATTATTTATTTATTTTAATAGATCTTTGAATATCTTTTTTCCAGATAGATGTTCCTGAAGAATGAAGTGTTATTTCAAGAGTAAACTCCAAGGAGTAGAATAATAATCTTTATTAGTGTCACAAGTAGGCTTACATTAACACTGCAATGAAGTTACTATGAAAAGCCCCTAGTCGCCACATTCCGGCGCCTATTCGGGTACATTGAGGGAGAATTCAGAATGTCCAATTCACCTAACAAGCATGTCTTTCAAGGCTTGTGGGAGGAAACCGGATCGCCCAGCGGAAACCCACACAGACACGGGGAGAAAGTGCAGACTCTGCACAGGCAGTGACCAAAGCCGGAAATCGAACCAGGGTCCCTGGCGCTGTGAAGCAACAGAGCTAACCACTGTGCAGCGTGCCACGCAAAGGTCTTATATCACCAGATTAATAATCCAGAAAATCGGATTAATGATCCAGTGACAAATTCAAATCCAACCACAGCATCCGAGGGACTTAATTTCAGTTAGTTAAGTATAAAACTATGGTCAGTAATCGGGATATTAGAATCACCAGATTGTTGCAAAAACCAATCTGGTTCATTCCTGTCCCTTTCGGGAAGAAAATCTGCCATTATTATCTGGTTTGGCTGACATGGGACACCCAAAAACAAACATCACAGGTGAATCTAATCTCTGAATATAATTTTAACAGTCCATAGACTAGATTAAGTTGCTTAATGCTATTATGTACTGTCTGAATTACTTGACTCAACTGTTGCCCAATAAGACTCCTCCCCATCCTTCAGCTACAATGCCCGAGGGCATTGGCAACCATGGACTTCCATTGGATTGGCCCGTGATTATACTTGGCTGTGGTGGTTTGCTGATGTCTTCTGAAGGATGGCTTGACAAGGACCTCTTATTAATGCGGGCGACTTTAGGCGATGCAACGCAGTTCAAATCTTCCACAATAAAGGTGCTGGACCGGGGCGTGTACCTATTCGTAGCGGAGCGGTGGACAGGCAGACCATCCCACTGTCGCCGCTTCCAGCGTCCTCTCTGACCACACCTGTAAAAGTTGGCAAGTGTCAATGTGGACATGCCGAATTTCCTTCGTTTACTGAGGAAGTATAGGTGCTGTTGTGCTTTCTTGGTCGTAGCGCTGACGTGGGTGGACCAGGACAGATATTTGGTGATGTGCACACCTAGGAATTTGAAGCTGTTGACCATCTCCACCTCGGGCCCGCTAATGCAAACAGGGGTGTGTACAGTACTTTGCTTTCTGAAGTCAATGACCAACTCTTTAGTTTTGCTGGCATAGAGGGAGATTGTTGTCGTTACACCATTCCACTAAATTCTCTACAGCGGAGCTGTAGTCAATAAATAGGTGTCTGATGTCGAGATGCTCCAGGGAGATGGCATCTACTGTGGACCGGATGCAGCGGTATGTGAATTGCAGTGGATCTAGACATTCTGAGTATGGAGTTGATGTGTCTCATGACCAACCTCTCAAAGTACTTCATCATTATCGTGGTATTATTGAGGCATGTTGCCTGGTTCTTATTTGGCATCGGTATGATAGTGGTCTTCCTGAAGCAGGTGGGAACCTCAGAACAGAATAGGGAGAGGTTGAAGATGTCCACGAACACACCTGCCAGCTGGTCCATGCAGGATCTGAGTGCACAACCAGGGACCTCGTCCGGACCCATCGCCTTCCATGGGTTCACTTCCAGGAAGACCAATCTGACCTTTGAAGCTGTGACGGTGGGCATGGGTGTGTCCGGGGCTACTGGGGCAGTCAACAGGTTTGTTGGTTTCCTGCGCGAACCGAGCAGAGAATGCATTGAAAGTTCACCAGTGAGGCGTGCACTGCTGCTGGAGATACTGCTTGGCTTCGCTTTGTAGCCCGTTATGTTGTCTAGGCCTTGCCACAACCGATGAGAGTCTGTAACGCTAGTCTGTGACCGTAGCTTGGCCTGATAGTGTCACTTGGCATCCCTGATGGTTTTGCGGAGGTCGTACCTGAATTTCTTGTTTAGGTCAGGGTTACCTGACTTGAACGCCTCAGACCAGGCCTTCAGTGGGGAGTCAATCTCCCGATTAAGCTATGGTTTGCGGTTGGGAAACCTACGTACGACTTTCTTTGGCACGCAGTCGTCCACACATTTGCTGATGAGGTCTGTGACGGTGGTGGCATACTCATTTAGCCTGTGGTGAATGGAACTACTGTTAATTCACCAGTGCACTGTGATATCATGTTACTGCTGTATCGTGTTACGTTATGTGTTTAACCCTGTGGGCTCCACCTATGGGCCATTGTACGGCTTCACCCACAGGGGGATATGTCAGGGCATGTACGGGCTCTTCCATGGCTCCACCCCTTACAGGAAGTATAAAGGCAGCTGACCTGCAGGGCCGCATTCATTGTTGTACTGGTCACAGGCAGGCTCAGTTGTAAGCTGATTAAAACCACGGTTTACTTCTCAATGTGTCTCGCAGTGAATTGATAGTCGCATCAATTTAATCAGCTTAAAATACGACTATGGAATCAGCCCTCAAACCTGATAGACTGGAACTCGATCCACAGGCCGCGGAGGCAATAGAAATTTTTCACACTGGCTTCGATGCTTCAAGGCCTATCTCGCCGCGTCGTCTATGCCATCCGTCACGGACGAACAGAAACTGAGTCTTCTCCAAGCACAGGTGAGCCATCGTATTTCTGTCCAGCTCGACGGCGCCGCGTCCTATACAGACGCCCTCGCACTACTCGAACGCATATATGTACGGCCCGTGAACGAGGTCTACACGTGACACATCTTCACCACTCGCCGCCAGCGCCCCGGGGAGTCGCCGGGGACTACCTACGCGACCTCAAAGCCCTCGCGCGCAACTGTAACTACCAGGCCGTTACGGCCCCTCAGCATATGGAGCTCGCTATCCGAGAATTTATATGGCGGGGGTCCGATCGAACTATGTAAGACAGCGCCTGCTCGAAAAAGGGACCTGGAGGACACGGTAACACTAGCTACCTCTCTGGAGGTCGCGTTTCAGAGCCTTACTGCATTCCCCCCGACCACGCGAGCCCCTCATGGGCCCCCGACCAGAGACTACCCCAGGCTTGAGCCGCGCGGCCGCCCGCCCATCATGGAGGGCTACCCTGCTATTTTTGTGGCCAGTCCCAACACCCCCGACAGCACTGCCCGACCCGCAACGCGAACTGTAGTAACTGCGGGCGAAAAGGACACTTCGCCAAGGTCTGCCTGGCCAGGTCTAAAAACTTGAACTCACAGACCCGATCCACAGACCCACAGGCCCGCAGACCCCGCAAAGTGGCAGCGTGTCTGCCGCCTCCGCCTCCGCACAACACGTGCGACTCATGGGGGCCGCCATCTTGGCCATCCTCCCCCACGTGGCCAGCCACGTGCGATCCATGGGGGCCACCATCTTGGATGCCATCGCCCTCACCGCCCGCCACGCTTGACCAACGGTGGCATCAACGCCATCTTGGCTGCCATCTGCTACACCGCCCGACATGTACGAACGACATGGACAGCAGCCATCGCTGGGCCGCCGGCTACCCCCAGCTCAGCACGGTCACCCTGGACCAGTCGCGACCGAAGCACCTCCGGAGCTCCATGATGGCCGTCCGGGTAAACGGGTACGAGACACCTTGTCTTTTCGACTCTGGGAGCACAGAGAGCTTCATTCACCCAGACGTGGTAAGACGTTGTTCGCTCCCAATATTCCCGACGCGACAAACTATCTCCCTCGCCTCTGGGTCGCACTCAGTGCAAATCCAAGGGTGCACTACTGCAACCCTTGCGATCCAGGGCGCTGAGTATGCTAATTTTAAACTACATGTGCTCCCAGACCTCTGCGCTCCTCTCCTCTTAGGACTCGATTTTCAGTGCAACCTTAGGAGCCTAACTCTTAAATTCGGGGGGCCCCTGTCCCCGCTCACCATATGCAGCCTCGCGACCCTAAAAATCGACCCTCCCCCCCTCTTCGCGAACCTCACCGCTGATTGTAAGCCAATAGCCACCAGAAGCAGGCGGTATAGTATGCAGGACAGGACGTTCATTAGGTCCGAGGTCCAGCGTCTCTTGCGGGAGGGGGTCATAGAAGCCAGCAATAGCCCCTGAAGAGCTCAGGTGGTGGTCGTCAAGACCGGGGGAAAGTTCCGGATGGTGGTTGATTACAGCCAGACCATTAACCGCTTTACGCAACTCGATGCGTACCCCCTTCCCCGGATTGTAGACATGGTAAATCAGATTGTGCACTACCGCGTCTTCTCTGCGGTAGATCTGAAGTCTGCATATCACCAGCTCCCAATCCGCCCGGCGGATCGCCACTCCACGGCGTTTGAGGCAGATGGCCGCCTTTTCCATTTCCTCCGGGTCCCCTTTGGTGTCACAAACGGGGTTTCGGTGTTCCAACGAGCAATGGACCGAATGGTGGACCAGTACAGGCTGCGGGCCACGTTTCCGTACTTGGACAATGTAACCATCTGCGGCCATGATCAGCAGGACCACGACGCCAACCTCCACCGATTTCTCCAAACCGCCCAAAAACTCAACCTCACCTACAAGGAGAAATGCGTTTTCCGCACAACCAGGCTAGCCATCCTCGGCTTCGTCGTGGAAAACGGGGTCCTAGGGCCCGACCCTGACTGTGTGCGCCCCCTCCTCCAATTCCCTCTCCCTCACTGCCCCAAGGCCCTGAAGAGGTGCCTTGGATTTTTCTCCTATTACGCCCAGTGGGTCCCCCAGTATGCGGACAAAGCCCGCCCACTATTTAAGGCCACCATTTTTCCACTGGCAGCCGAGGCTCGCCAGGCCGTCGACTGCATCAAGGCGGACATCGCCAAAGCTGCAATGCGCGCGGTGGACGAGTCCGCCCCCTTCCAGGTGGAGAGCGATGCCTCAGAGGTCGCTCTCGCCGCCACTCTCAACCAAGCAGGCAGACTGGTAGCGTTCTTTTCCCGCACCCTCACCACCTCTGAAATTCGACACTCCTCGGTCGAAAAAGAAGCCCAAGCCATCGAGGAAGCCGTACGGCACTGGAGGCACTACCTCACTGGTAGGAGGTTTACCCTCATCACCGACCAACGATCGGTTGCCTTTGTGTTTGACAATACGCAGCGGGGCAAGATCAAGAATGACAAGATCTTGAGGTGGAGGATCGAACTCTCCACCTATAACTACGATATAGTATATCGTCCTGGGAAGCTCAACGAGCCTCCAGATGCCCTGTCCCGCGGCACGTGCGCCAGCGCGCAAGATAACCGATTACGTGCTATCCACGATGACCTCTGCCACCCGGGGGTCACCCGGCTCGCCCACTACATCAAGGCCCGCAACCTGCCCTACTCCATCGAGGAGGTCAAAGCTGTAACCAGAGACTGCCAAATCCGTGCGGAGTGTAAACCACACTTCTATCGACCAGATAAGACCCACCTGGTAAAGGTGTCCCGGCCCTTTGAACGCCTTAGTATCAATTTCAAAGGGCCCTTCCCCTCCAATAATCGCAACACGTACTTCCTGAACATCATAGAAGAGTTCTCCCGTTTTCCGTTCGCCATTCCCTGCCCCGATATGACCACTCCCACAGTCATCAAAGCCCTGCATAGTGTCTTCACCCTGTTTGGTTTCCCCAGCTATGTCCACAGCGACAGGGGCTCGTCGTTCATGAGCGACGTACTGCGTCAGTCCCCGCTCAGTAAGGGCATCGCCTCGAGCAGGACTACCAGCTATAAACCCAGGAGAAACGGGCAGGTGGAGAGGGAGAACGCGACGGTCTGGAAGACCGTCCTACTGACCCTACGGTCCAGGAATCTCCCGGTTTTTCACTGGCAGGAGGTCCTCCCCAATGCGCTCCACTCTATTAGGTCCCTCCTTTGAACGGCCACAAACCAGACCCCTCATGACCACTTGTTTGTTTTCCCTAGGGGAGCTACCTCAGGGGCCTCGCTTCCGCCCTGGCTGATGACACTGGGTCCAGTCCTCCTCCGAAAACATGTTCGGAGCCATAAGACCGACCCCCTGGTAGAGAGGGTCCAGCTCCTGCACTCCAACCCTCACTATGCGTATATCAGACACCACGATGGCCGGCAGGATACCATCTCCCTCCGGGACCTGGCGCCCGCAGGCTCCGACACCACGACCACGACTGCATCCCCCACACTAGGTCCCGTCCAACCTCCCATGTTCAGCGCCCCTACCCCTATCCAACCTCCCATGTTCAGCGCCCCTACCCCAATATGGTTCTCGCGCTCCCTCCCACCCGCCGCACCGGTTCACAGGAATGAAGCTCCGGAAGAGCCGCTCCAGGAGTCCACGTCTGTGCCTGCTCCGGGCCCAGCTCCACAGCCACCCGAAATGGCTGCAACACCAGTGCTTCGGCAGTATTAACGTACGATCCGGGCACCAGACCGACTGAATCTGTAAACCCGTCACCCCCGCCGGACTTCATTTTTTAAACATCGGGTGAATGTGGTGAATGGAACTACTGTTAATTCACCAGTGCACTGTGATATCATGTTACTGCTGTATCGTGTTACGTTATGTGTCTAACCCTGTGGGCTCCACCTATGGGCCATTGTACGCCTTCACCACAGGGGGATATGTCGGGGCATTTACGGGCTCGCCCATGGCTCCACCCCTTACAGGAAGAATAAAGGCAGCTGACCTGCAGGGCTGCATTCATTGTCGTACCGGTCACAGGCAGGCTCAGTTGTAAGCTGATTAAAACCACGGTTTACTTCTCAACGTGTCTCTCAGTGAATTGATGGTCACATCATAGTCGCTGAGTGTTTAATTATGGACCAGTCCACTGACTTCAAGCAGTCACATGGGAGCTCTTCTGTTTCCTCAGACCGGTACTGCACGACATTCGTAACCAGATTCTCCCGCCTAAGTTCCTGTTTGTATGCCGGGAAAAGGAGCACCATCTTATATTCTGATTTTCCAAAGTGTGGTCGGGGAATGGAATGGTAGGAGCACTTGATTGTTATCAAAATTCTTATCGCCCCTAGTGGGACAGATGTGTTGGTGGAATTTTGGCAGTACACTCCGCCATTCTTTATAATCATGGCTGATCGCCCAACTCAATACCCTGTTCCCGTGTTCCCCACCATATCTTTTGATCCTTTTCACCTCAAGAGTTATATCTAATTCCTTCTTGAAAACATACAGGGCTGGATTCTCCATTTCAGAGACTAAGGGCTGACTTATCCGGTCGCTGCGCCGAAATCGCGTTCGGCGACTGGTCGGAGAATCCAAATTCCCGACAGAATCGGGGCCGGTGCCACTTTCACAATGCTCCGCCCCCTCCAAAGCGGAGTACTCTGAGTATGCCGCACCACGTATCCACGGCCTCAGGCAATTGCCTGAGGCCCGCCCCCGATCGGTCGAGTTCCCGACGGCATGGGTTGCGTGTCGTCACACCCGTTGGAAACTCAGCGTGGGGGCTGCGGACTCAGTCCACTGCCGCCACAGTCAGGGGAGGGCCGATCCACGGGTAGGGGGACATTATTTGGGGCTGGGGAACTGTGATGGGGCGGTCCAGGGTGCGCAAGCCGGCCGAAGGGGGGACTATTTCGCGGGCCGGGTCCTCGAACGGCGTCCGCCATGAAGTACGGCACGGCTGCTGTAGGCCGCCACCGTGTTCACTGTTCACGGACTCAGAACTGGAAACCCTCCTGGACGTGGTGGAGGAGCGGCGGATGACCCTGTACCCCTGCCAGGAAGGAGGCTGCCAGGCACTGCTGTCCGTCGTGCCTGGGAGCAGGTGGCAGAGTTGGTGAGCGCTGTGCGCAACGTCGCCCGCACCGGCATGCATTGCCGGAAGAAACTCCAGGGGTTAAGGTGGATGGAGTGGGTGCGCAGCAAGATGGCCATTGCAATGGTGGACCGTGCCTGGACACTGCCCCAGTGCCATGGCCGCTCATCCTGTTCTCCCACTCCCCCCACCGCAGCCAGTGCCCGAGTCGGCAGCCCGCAGTCCTCTCCGTGGCCGACCTCCTCCTCTCTGTCAGCAGCCTTTGACAAAGGATCATCTGGACTCAAAACGTTTACTCTTTTTTCTCTCCCTAAAGATGCTGCCAGACTTGCTGAAATTTTCCAATATTTTATCTTTGGGATCAGATTTCAGCATCCGCAGTAATTTGCTTTTATCAAGTGTACAATATACCTTCTTAACCACTGTATCCACCTGCTCACATACTTTAAGGGACCGGTGTACATACACACTAAGATTCCTCTGATCTTCGGTGCTTCTCAGGGTCATGGTGTTTATCATGTATTCCCTTGCCTTGTTTGTCCTGCCCAAGTGCATCACCTCACACTTATCCGGATTGATTTCCATTTGCCACTGATCAGCCAATCTGTATTCTCCTGTAATCGAAGGCTATCCTCCTCCCTATTTACCACCCCACCAATTTTCATGTCATTCGGAAACTTATGATCAACCCTCCTACATTCATATCTAAATCATTTATATAGACCACAAACAGCAAGGGCCCCAACACAGGCTTTCAGTCAGAAAAACACCCCTCGACCATCACCCTCTGCTTCCTGCCACTCAACCAATTTTGGATCCAACTTGCCAAATTTCCTTGGATTGGATTTGTTTATTGTCACGTGTACCAAGGTACAGTTAAAAGTATTTTTCTGCGAGCAGCTCAACGGATCATTAAGTACATGAAAAGGAAATAAAAGAAAATACATAATAGGACAAATCATAGGGTACACAATGTAACTAGTTAAAACCGGCATCAGGTGCAGCATACATGGGCTCTTACCTTCACTTTCAGTCTCCCATGCGGAACTTTATCAAAAGCCTTGCTGAAGTCTAAATGGATTATGTTAAATGCAATTCCCTCATCTATACACCTGGTCACCTCTTCGGCAAATTCAATTAAGTTGGTCAGAGATGACCTCCCCTCAACAAAACTATGCTGACTGTTTATGATTAATCCTGCCTCTCCAAATGCAGATTAATTCTGTCTCTCAGAATTGCTTCAAACAGTTTTCTCACCTTTGAGATTAGACACTGGCCTGGCCTGGAATTTTCTAGTTTATCCTTTCCTCCCTTCCTTACATCAGGCGACCAGGACAGTGATCCTGATGTGGTCTCAGCAGTGCTCTGTATAAGTGAAGCATAATCGCTCTAATTTTCTGTTAAATCAGCTTCATAATAAACAATAACATTCTATTAGCTTTCCGAATTACTTGCAATACGTACATACCAACCTTTTGGGATTCATGCACGAGGACACCAAGATCCCCTGCATCTCAGAGCTCTGCAATCTCTCACCATTTGGATAATATATTTGTTTTATTCTTCCTGCCAAAATGGGCAATTTTACATTTTCTCACATCATACTCCATTTGTCAGGTCTTCGTCCACTCACTTAACCTATTTATATCCCATTGCAACCTCCTTACACCCTCTTAACAATTAGTCAACCATGACTTCAGTCCCTTCATCCAAGTCATTTATATAAATTATTAAACGTTCAGGCACCAACACTGCTCCCTGTAGCACACCACTTCTTACATCTTGTCAATCATTCAAAGAACCATTTATGCCAACTGTTTCCTGTTATCTAGCCAATTTTCTATCTATGATACTCCCTACACCATCAGCTTCTATTTTCCACAACAGCCTTTGATGTAGCACCTTATAAGTGCCTACTGGAAATCTAGAATAGTGCATCCGAAGATCAAAGCAATTTACTGCGGGTGATGGAATCTGAAAGAAAAACAGAAAATACTGGACAATCACGTTTTGAGTCTAGATGACTGGCTTTGAGAGTCATCCAGACACAAAATATTAGCTTCCTTCTCTCTCCACAGATGCTGCCAGACCTGCTGTGATTGTCCAGTATTTTCTGTTTTAGAACAGTGCATCCATTAGTTTCCCTTTATCCACAGCACATGTTACTTCTTCATAGAACTCAAAAGGAATTGTTAAACATGATTAAACATACTAATCTTTATTGTCACAAGTAGGCTTACATTAACACTGCAATGAAGTTACTGTGAAAAGCCCCTAGTCGCCACATTCCGTCGCCTGTTCGGGTTCACTGAGGGAGAATTCAGAATGTCTAAATTACCCAACAGCACGTCTTTTGGGACTTGTGGAAAGCGGAGCACCCGGAGGAAACCCACGCAGACACGGGGAGAGCATGCAGACTCCACACAGACAGTGACCCAAGCCGGGAATAAAGTATCCACTTGATCAGCACCCCTTCCAAAGCATTCACTCTCTCCAGCAATGATGCACAGTAGCAGTGTGTACCATTTACAAGATACACTGCAGGAACTCATCAAGGCTCCTGAGGCAGCACCTTCAACAGCCACTACCATCTAGGACAAGGGCATCAGATACATGGGAACCTGGAAGTTCCCCTCCAAGCCACTCACCATCCTTACTTGGAAATATATCACCATTCCTTCACCGCTGCTGGATCAATATCCTGGAACTCCCTCCCTAATTGCCTACACCACATGGACAGCAGTAGTTCAAGAAGACAGCTCATCACCACCTTCTCAAGGGCAATTAGGGATGAGCAACAAATGCTGCCCTAGCCAGCGAAGCCCACATCCCGTAAAAAAATGAAAAAAAATAAATACTCCTCCTCTTAGTCATGAAATGCTGCTGGGAAAACAAGTTACCAAATTTCCCTCCCCATTTATCAACAAGCTGCCCATCAGCACCCCAGATTTGAGCGTACATTTAAATGAGATCCGACCTGTAAAATATTTTGTGCAATTTTTGACATACTGAAGTCCATTTTTCCAGTGAATGCAAATGAGAACACATTCATACAGCTCCAGAAACTTCGGGCTGGATTCTCCATTTCTGCAACTAAGTGTTGACGCCAACGGAGGGCCGTGGAATTTCACGACAGAAATATTGGCACCACACATGGGACTGATTCCATTACCGTTAAGGGGTTAGCAACGGTGCTGCATGGAACACAATCGAATCCAATGAGAAATGGTGCGGAATTCGCTGTGTCCGTGATTGCCACTCGGAAGGCTGATAAGCTGCAGCCGCACATACACATTACACTCCCCACACACACTTATCCCAGCCAAAAAGATGGCACTGGTTTTGCTGGAGTGCATCAATACAGCTGATGGGTCGTCTGGACCAGAGGGCACCTCAGGAGGTGCCCTGCGGGACACCTATCCTACCCGTGGCACCAGGTTCAAAGTGGGCTGTTAACGGTGCAAGTTGCATGGCTGCCTTGCCGGCTTTGGCAATGGTGCGCTGTGCCTGTCCACCCCAACCCCACAGCTCACCTCCTGGCCATCCCCCACAACCCCGGCAGAAGTGCCCCACCCCCCCCCCCCCCCCCCCCACCCCCGCCAACGACATAACTGTCAGCAAACTATGGCGATATTGAGGCACCTTCTGAACCCCTCTCTCTCTCCCGTAGCAGCCGCCATGCCGGTTTCATGATTTTTCAAAGCACAAGTGAACTGCGCCATTGGGAGCTCGGCCTATCGGTGGAGAATCACGGAGCCCTGGAGAATACCGGGTCTGGCCCGCTGATGATATGCAGTGTTTATTGTACGTGCGGAGTGAAACGCATTGATGCTATTTTCGAGGTGATGGAGAATCACGATTTGGCGTCAAATCGGCACCTGCTGTGATTTTGGAATCAGAAGCTATTCTCCGCCCAATCGCATTTCCCAATTTTGGTGTTGGCTAACGGAGAATCCCGCCCTTTATGTCCATGTACGAAAGGGGTAGGGGGATGTGTTGAAATAATTAGAAAATACAGAGATGTGCAGGAAATATATCTGGTACATGTAAAAAGAATACAAAGTGTTTGTGATTTGGTGATCGAAAGAAGTATCAGAAAAATAGTACACATCCTGTATTGAGATTGGCTGGTACTAAAATTTCATACGAGTTAAACCGTTTTTTGACATGTTTTTATTGATAGTATTCACATCATCATACAGAACATTATCATAAAGATGAGGTAAAGGAAATGCTGCACAGAATGGTCAAAAAAGACATCTCTCTGACTACCTTTGAAATTAAATATCTGTGTGCTTTCGAGTCATTGCTATAACACATAAGAGCTACCTTTGAAATCAGGGTTTTAAATCAGGTTTTAAATCAGCAATGTCACGATGTATTTTCTTGTCATTTGGTATCTGATCAGTAAGCTTTATTTAATTTAGATGACATGATTCAAATAATATTTTACCACCATCATTGAAACAAAAATTAATTTCCACAGCCATTAACCATCAGGGCTTCGGAAAATTCCTCTAGGTCCTGACAGAGGTTCCTATAACGACGGTCTTGACATTCATCTCCTTTTGGCCAACGTTCAATCCAGGTTCCGCCTCCAATCTGATAGCTTATCCTGAAATTCAGACAGCCAATGAAAATGAGGACGAAATCACACAGGCACACTGATTATGAATACCGTCTAAATTAGAAAGATCTTATGATAGCTAATGGCTGTTTCTATGTGATATTTGATTTACCATGTGAAATGAAACGAAAATGAAATGAAATGAAAATCGCTTATTGTCACAAGTAGACTTCAATGAAGTTACTGTGAAAAGCCCCTAGTCGCCACATTCCGGCGCCTGTTCGGGAAGGCTGGCACGGGTATTGAACCGTGTTGCTGGCCTGCCTTGGTCTGCTTTAAAAGACAGCAATTTAGCCCAGTGTGCTAAACCATATAAAAGGATATTAAGGCACTGGCGAAGGTATAAGGAAAAGATTGCCAAGGATGACGTCAGAAATTAAGGACACAATTCAGTGAAAAGAAATCTAAGTCCGCTTGCGGGCACGTTTGGCAGGATGTTTCTTGGAGGCTGCAGCATCAGGATTCATCCCGCTATTCACCGGCACTTTGCAGGTTTTTTTTGAGGCGTTTCTCCCCATCGAGCCTTTTTCCTGCACTGGATAGCTGATCTCGCAGCAGTACCGACTTCTCTCAGGTCGGGGTGCCATTTTGATAGGTGCCCCGATGTCTACATCCCCCACCCCCCGCCCCTGCTTTCTGGAACCACCTCCCCCCCTTCAACCCCCCAAAATTACTTGGTCCCTCAATACTCCCCTTCCCCCAACCTCTCATGGGCAATGGCCTGCAAGGTCTCACCCTGGCAGTGCTAACCTGGCACTTAGGCACCCTGGCTCTGCCTGGCCACCCACCTGGCAGGCAACCCCAGAGGTACCATCACGCCTGGTCCATGTTTGTGGAAGCCAGTGCAAATGGTGCCCGGTTGAAATCTCACAGGCATGGCCATTGACTCTCGGGCGTCGGGCGAATACTGCATCAGGGTATTTAAATGAGCCAAATCTGATTATCTGGATCATGCCCAGTGAAGGCGTGATCCAGATCACAGTGGGCATAGCGAGTCGGGTGACTCCCATCAGCCTGGTGCGGGGCCAGATCTGGGGCCCTCCTGGAATTCACCCATTGCTCCTGGCATGGCTGAATCGTTCTCTAAAGCTATCAGGAAAATTTCCAAAATTTGAAGCCTGTTTCTCTGGTTTAAAAAAAAAAGTACACAGAAACATATATCGAATATAGAAGCAGGAGGAGGCCATTCAGCCCTTAGAGCCTGCTCTGCCATTCATTATGATCACGGTTGATCATCAAGTTCAATAACCTGATCCAGCCTTCCCCCCCCATATCCCTTGATCCCTTTTGCCCCAAGAGCTATATCTAACCTGTCTAATCTATTAGGATTTTATAAGTTTCCATGAGATCCTCTCTCACTCTTCTAAACCCCAATGAATATAATCCTAACCGACTTAGTCTCTTCCGATATGACAGTCCCGCCATCCCAGGAATCAGCCTGGTAAACCTTCACTGCATTCCCTCCATAGCAAGACCATCCTTCCTCAGATAAGGACACCAAAACTGCACACAATACTCCAGGTGTGGCCTCACCAACACCCTATACAATTGCAGTAAAACATCTCTACTCCGATACTCAAATCCTCTTGCTATGAAGGCCAACATACCATTTGCCTTCTTTACAGCCTGCTGATGCACGAGGACAGCAAGGTCTCGTTGAGTAGTCACCTCTCTCAATTTACACCCATTCAAATAATAATCTGCTTTCCTAATTTTGTTACCGAATCAGATAACGTCACATTTATCCACATTATACTGCAGCTGCCATGAATATACGCACTCACTCAGTCTGCCCTGGTGTGAAGGGTGTAGACAATAAAAATTAACATGCTGCCAAGGTTCCTCTTCTTATTCAGATTGGCTCCCAATCTTCATCCCCAGATCCTTTTTCACCAGGGTGGATAAGCTGATCATGGCCTTCGTATGGGCTGGAAAGACCCTCGGATTTGTAAAACCCTACAACTCTGCCGAACTTCCTATTCTACTACTGGGCAGCGAATGCACAGAGGATGCAGGAGTGATTGACGGAGCTGGAGGCAGAATGGGTGCAGATGGAGGAGGCCTCCTGTATTGGGACGTCCCTCCAGGCACTACCACTACCGCACTCCCTATCCCACTAGCCAAGTACTCAAGGAGCCCGGTGGTAGGAGCCACATGAAGGACATGGAACCAGCTCAGGCACCACTACAAACTTGACGATATGTCTGTTGCAGCCCGCATCTGCAGACTAGATTTGTCTGATGAAAATAAATGCTGCCTACAAAGCGTGGAGAAAGGACGAAGGGGGACTGACAGCAAGGGACTGCCAGAGGGTGGAGGAGAGGGGTCGGGGACAACGGTGGGGTGGGGGGGGGGGGGGGGGCATGGAATAACCAGACGGGGGAGGAGGAGCAGGGAGGGGAGGAGATCGCATCCACATCACAGCAAGGAGAAAGCAAAATTTTCACAATAGAACGGGGGCCTGGATGCTCGCAAACTGCAGCAAAATTGACGTACTAAATCTCATCTTTTTTGTTTCATCCTGGGGTGCTGTACGCAGTGAATATCCATCGCCTCAGGTTACATTGGGGTACCTTTGACTGTATTTTTGCTGGTTACAACAATGTAAACAGACCACAATTTTAAAATGTTTTAGCACAAGTGTAAATTTTGATGACATTTCGGGTATGTCTTGTACAATGGGGGAATTTATTTATTTATAACCTATGTTATGACTGATGGAACTGTGTAAATAAATTATATTACATTTCTGTTACTGAGGTTGCTGTTCTTGTTGTAATTTTTGATACAGGCATTGGTTTTGTTTCAGTAATTTTTGATATAAAATGCCTCACAGCGCCAGGGACCCGGGTTCAATTTCTACCATGGGTGACTGTCTGTGCAGAGTTTGCACTTTCTCCCTATACTGAGTTTTCTTTGGGTGCTTCGGTTTCGTCCCACAGTCCAAAGATGTGCAGGTTAAGGGAATTTGCCGTGCTAAATTGCCCCTTAGTGTCCAAAGGTTAAGTGGGGCTGAGGGGACTGGGCAGGGGATTGGGCCTAGGAGGGGTGCTCTTTCGTAGGGTCGATACAGACCCATTAGGCTGAATGGCCTCCTTCTGTATTGTAGGGATTCTATGTTAAATGTTCAATGAAAATGTTTTTAAAAAAATATATGTATATATATAATGCGAACAGTTGTGATCCGAATACAGATCCCTGCAGTACCCCAGTAGTCACTGCCTGCCAATCAGAAATAGACCCATTTATAGGGCAGCACGGTGGCGCAGTGGGAGCATTACTGCCTCACGGTGCAGAGGTCCCAGGTTCGATCCCGGCTTTGGGTCACTGTCCGTGTGGAGTTTGCACATTCTCCCTGTGTCTTCATGTGTTTCGCCCCCACAACCCAAAGATGTACAATGTAGGTGGATTGGCCACACTAAATTGCCCCTTAAAAAAAAAAGAAGACGACCAACCTTTTGCTTCCTGTCTGCGAACGAACTTTCTATCCATCTCAAGGCACTGCCTGCAATCCTTTGTGCTTTAACATTTCATAGTAATCTGTTATGTGAGACCTTATTGAAAGACTTCTTAAAGTCTAAATAAACCACATCCACTGGTTCTCCCTGGTTAACTCTACTAGTTACTTCTTCAAAGAATTCTAGTAGATTTGTCAAGCATGATTTCCCTTTTGTAAATCCACGCTGACTTTGTCTGATTATACCACTGATTTTCAAATGCTGCGCTATGAAATCCTTGATAATGGAGTCCAGCAACCTCCCTACTATCAACGTTAGGTTCATTGGGCTATAGTTCCCTGTTTTCTCTCTACCTCACGTTTGAATAGCTACCCTCCAAACCGAACATACCATTCCAGAGTCCAAAGAATTTTGGAAAATGACCACCAATGAAGCTACTATTTATAGGGCCACTTCCTTATGTACTATGGGATGAAGATTATCAGGCTTTAGAGATTTATCTGCCTTCAATCCCATTAACTTCCCCAGGGGCTGTTTAGCACACTGGGCTAAATCACTGGCTTTGAAAGCAGACCAAGGCAGGCCAGCAGCACGGTTCAATTCCCGTAACAGCCTCCCCGAACAGGTGCCGGAATGTGGCGACTAGGGGCTTTTCACAGTAACTTCATTGAAGCCTACTTGTGACAATAAGTGATTTTCATTTCATTTTCAAAATCATTTCTGAACTAATACTAATTTCCTTCAGCTCCTCACTAAAACTTCTGTTACTTAAAACTTCCAGTACATTATTCATGTCGCACAAGTGAATAGCACTGTGGCTTCACAGCGCCAGGGTCCCAGGTTCGATTCCCCGCTGGGTCACTGTCTGTGCGGAGTCTGCACGTTCTCCCCGTGTCTGCGTGGATTTCCTCCGGGTGCCCCGGCTTCCTCCCACAGTCCAAAGATGTGCAGAGTTATGTACATAACCAGAGAAACTTTTACAGTCAGTTTTTATGTTCCCTGCTAGCTTATTTTCATATTGTATTTTCTCCTTCTTAATCAATTCCTTGGTCTGCCTTTGCTGAATTTTCAACTGTTCCCAATCCTCAGATCTATTGCCTTTTCTTGCTAATTTGTATACCTCTTTGAATCTAATACTATCTCTAATTTCCCTTGTAAGCCATGGTTTGGCGACAGTGCCCTTTCTACTCTTACGCCAAATAGGAATAAATAACTTTTGGAGTTCACCTATTGGTCCATTGAATGCCTGCCATTGCCTGTCCACGGTCTTCCTTTCAGTGATGTTTCCCAGGCCATCAAAGCCAACTCATGTCTCATACCATCAGAGCCTTTATTGAGGTTCAGGATCCTGGTCTCAGAATCAACTACCTCAATATCCACCTTGATAAAGAATTTGATCATATTATAGTCACTCATCGCCAAAGGTTCTCTCACAACTAGATTGCTAACTAATCCTTTCTCATTGCACAACAACCAGTCCAAGATGACCTGTTCCCTTATTGGTTCCTCCACGTATTGGTCCAGAAAACCATCCGGTATGCACTCCAGAAATTACTCCTCTATTGTACTGTGATTAATCTGACTGACCGAATGTATGTGCAGATTAAAGTCACCCATTATCACAGGTGTTCCTTTATCACATGCATCTCTGATTTCCTGCCTAATGCTATTTCCAACCTAACCACTGCAGTTTGGTGTTCTGTATACCACCCCTACGAAAGTAAGAGGAAGAAGAACCAATTGTAGAAGTCTTTAAGATTATGAAAAACTTTCATAGGGTGAAAAGAGAGAAGATTGTTCCACTTGTTGGTGAGTCCAAATCTAAGACGCATAAATAAAATATAGTCACAAGTATATTCAATAGGGAATTCAGGATATACCTCATTACTTCGGGAGTGTGAGATTGTGGAACTCTCTCCCACAGGGAGCTGTTATGACAAATGATAGTGATGCATTTAAACAGAAGCTGGAAATACATTAAGGGGAAAAGAATTTCGATTTTGGTCTTTCCTGCTATTTAACTGACCACACCGGGTGCAACGTGGTGGTTAAATCGCACCCATAGTTAATATTTTGTGTCCGTATGACTATTCTTCAGAGCTCCAAAGGGTTTTGGTATATCTTGAAATAAGTATATAAATGTAACTTCTTTCTAAATGTCTAATAATCGATTTACATAACTTTTCCCCTTATTTATCTGAAAGAGTGCCTACAATAGAGCAAGTGTGAGAACTATCCACTGCAACTCAAATATATCAGGATGTGCTGCTACAGAGGAAGTTGAAGATTTTGGAGCCAATGGGAATATACGAGAAAGCCTAGGACCGACAATGTGTGCAGGACCTGAAGATTATGGCTCAGATTTTGCACTCCTGTTTAGCAGCAAGCACTGGGACATTCATCGTTATTGTGCTGACCGCCTGATACTTACTTTGTTACTTACATCCATTACACTCTCCCCCAGCTACACTCCACCACACCTGCACGACTGGATCTGCAGGGATATGTGTTCAACTCATGACATCAAAGGAAGCAAAGTTTGTTGGAATTGAATGCCTCATTAGGCCCCTCACCTCATTGTTGGAACCACACTGCAGCGGGGAGAGGAAGTTTCCACTCCACCCAGTCAATGGAAAAGGTAAGATTACAATCTTAAAAACAGTCAGCAATGAACTCCTCCACTGTGCAGCTCACCACAAGATCTGGTGCTGAATGTTTTACATTGTTCTTCATCTGCACACTCTACTTTCCATCTCCCAAAGAATTATAGAAAGACAGTTTCTTTAGAATACAATGTCATGATGCAATTAAACAGATTATCAGTAAAATGCCAATTGTGGGAAAATGCTGAAAATTATACAATGAGGAAAATTAGCTCGGAATTTACGGCTTACCTTTTATCGACAACCCACAAATCTGATCCCTGACCCATTATTAAATAGTGCATATCCAAGTCCATGTTACGTGTTCCTTCACAGTTGGCACGAGTTATCAGTTCTCTAACCTGTTGTTCCACAACGTCATCGCTTCCTAAATACAAAATGCACAGTCGGAAGAAAAATTATTCTTACTGATCACCATTCAGTATTTTCAGATGCATTAGCTTCATGTGTTTAATCGGAAATCCAGATGTGGCTAATGGTATTTATAATTATTAAATGAAAGCTACTTACTGGATACTTGCCATTAAGTGAAAGAGTCATAGAATGCATACAGACCAGAAGGAGACCATTCTCCCTGTTGTGTCCATGCCAGCTCCCAACAAGAGCAACTCATCTAGTCTAATTGCCCTGCCATTTTCCTGTAGCCGTACAATTTTTTTCTCTTATGTGATTGCTCAATTCTCTTTTCAAAACCATGGTAAAATCAGCCTCCAGATTCTCAGACAGTGCATTCAAGATCTTAATCACGGCATAAAACAGTTTATTCACATGTCACCGTTGGTTCTTTTGCCATACACCTTGGGCGGAATTCTCCCCTACCCGGCGGGGCGAGCCGTACCGGTGCCGAAGAGTGCATGAACCACTCCAGTGTCGGGCCGCCCGGAAGGTGCGGAATCCTCCGCACCTTCAGGGGCTAGGCCGTCGGCGGCGGGAATGGTGCCGCGCCAGCCGGCATGGAAGGGCCTCCGCAAGTTGGCGCATGCATGGGAGCGCCAGCATATGCTGGCGTCATCCCAGAGCATGCGCAGGGGGGTTCTTCTCCGCGCCGGCCATGGCGGAGGTTGACAGCAGCCGGCGCGGAGGGAAAGAGTGCCCCCACGGCACAGGCCCACCCGCAGATCGCGGGCCAGGCTACCATGAGGGCAACCCTGGGGCCAGATCCCCCCGCGCCCGTAGAGCCAGGTCCCGCTGGTACGGACCTGGTTTGATTTATGCCGGCGGGACTGTCCGAAAACGGGCGGCCGCTCGGCCCATTGTGGGCCGGAGAATCGCCGGGAGGCTGCTGCCAGTGTCCACCGTTCGGCGCGACGCGATTCACGCCCCCGCCAAAAAAACGGCGCCGGAGAATTCGCCAGCCGGCGTCGGGGCGGGATTCACGCCGTCCCCCCGCTGATTCTCCGACCCGGCGAGGGGTCGGAGAATCCCGCCCCTTATATCGAAGTCGGCTAAATCTTGACTCCATTGCCAATGGGAACAGTGGGCGGGATATCCATTGCCCGATGCCGATATTGTAATCGGCGATCGGGCGGAGAATCGACTCCGACACCCAATCAAGGCCAGCGTCGGTTTGACGCTGGTCAGCCATGCTCCGCCCCCTCAGAAATGGCATAATCGCGTCACGCGCCGTTGCTACAGCGTTGGCACTTCATTGGCAGGCGATCCCACGATGCTCCGCCGCTGATGGGCCGAGTTCCCGATGGCGCGGGACATGTGTGGTCTCAGTGGTCGGGATCCCGACGTGGCGACTGCGAACTGTATCCAGCGCCGCCACACTTGGCTGGGATCCGTGCCTCTGGCCGGGGGGGCTTCCGCAAGGGCTGGTGAGACTGGTGTGGGGTGGCCAGGGGGCGGCCTGTGAGGTCGTGGATGGTAAGTCGGGTCCACCCACGGCCGGCACCATGTCATACTACAGGTCGTCAGCCGTGTGCCTGTGTGGCCAGGGACCCGGCCATTCTCTGGCCGTTTTCAGTACGTGAGCTGGGAGTTTCACCCAGTGCCGCTGCTAGCCCCTCACGGTCCCGGAATTGGTGAGGGGTTGGCGCTGATTTTTGATTGTAGACCCTCGCGAACTATCCGTTCGAGCCGGCACTTAGCCGCTGAAGCGGAGAATCCAGCCCAGTTTGTCTCTATCAAGGCCCCTTGTGATTCTGAACACTATCAGTACTCTCCTAACCTTCTCTTTTCTCAGGGGAACAAGACAACTTTTTATCTATATTTTTCAAGTATTTTTATTCCAAGTTTTCAACATTTTATATTTCACACCAACAATAAACTCAGCCAACACATCAAACCCCGCAACTCCCCAAACCTCCCCTTCCCCACCTCCCTCAACAGCCAACAGTAACCAACTCTCCAAAATGCAGAATGAACAAACCCCAGCTTTTGTGGAACCCATCACTCACCCTCCTTAGGGCAAATTTCATCTTCTCCAGGGCTGAGAACTGCAGGTCCCACCCACTACACTGAGGTACAGGGTGATGCACGATCAATGACCATTAAAGCGAGGTTGTATTCCAACTGAAGGCTTTAATAAACTAGATGTTTCTCCCAGCAGCTCAGGTACAGAATGAAGACTGCTGGGGCGGCATGGGCTCTTATACCCCGCCTAGCAGGGCGGAGCTACCATACATCCTAACCAATAGAAAGCATACAGTTTCCACCGATGGTGCTCCAGCCTCAGGTACCGTAATACCTCTAATGCCACATTCACCCCCTGTTAAAAAGGAGTCCGGCAGGGGTGGTGGCCTGATACTACACAAACATGGCAACATGGTAGAATTAGTTATGGAGGTACCGTAATACCTCCGTAGTGTTTTGTAACTATTTACAATTCTGATAGCTATGTTCATTGTGCAGTGGAACATGTGCCGCGGGACAGGGCGTTAGGAGGCTCATTTAGCTTCCGGGACGACACAAGATCTCGCAGTTGTAGGTGGAGAGTTCGATCCTCCACCGCAAGATCTTGTCGTTTTTTATCTTGCCCCGCTGTGCATTATTGAACATGAAGGCCACCGACCGTTGGTCAGTGAGGAGAGTGAATCTCCTGCCGGCCAGGTAATGCCTCCAATGTCGCACAGCTTCTACTATGGCCTGGGCCTCCTTTTCGACTGAGGAGTGACGGATTTCGGAAGCATGGAGGGTACATCAGAAGAAGGCCACTGGTCTGCCCGCTTGGTTGAGGGTGGCCGCCAGAGCTACGTCAGACGCATCGCTCTTGACCTGGAAGGGGAGGGACCCGTCGATGGCGTGCATCGTGGCCTTTGCAATGTCTGCTTTGATGCGGCTGAACGGCTGGTGGGCCTCTATCGACAGGAGAAAAACTGTGGATTGGATCAGGGGACGTGCCTTGTCCACATAGTTTGGGACCACTGGGCGTAGTAACTGAAAAACCCTAGGCAGCACTTCAGGCCTTGGAGCAGTGAGGGAGGGGGAACTCCATAAGGGGGCGCATGCGTTCAGGGTCGGGGCCTATAACTCCATTTTGCACTACGTAGCCGAGGATGGCTAGGCGGTCGCTGCTAAACACGCATTTATCCTTGTTGTATGTAAGGTTAAGGATTTTTACGGTCTGGAGGAATTTTCGGAGGTTGGTGTCGTGGTCCTGCTGGTCGTGGCCGCAGATGATGACATTATCGAGATACGGGAATGTTGCCCGTAAACCGTACCGGTCAACCATTCGGTCCATCTCGCGCTGGAAGGCCGAGACCCCGTTGGTGACACCAAAGGAAACCCTTAATTAGTGGTAGAGCTGCCCCTCTGCCTCGAAGGCAGTGTATTTGCGGTCACTAGTGCGGATGGGGAGCTGGTGGTAGGCGGACTTGAGATGCACCGTGGAGAAGACCTTATAATGCGCGATCCTGTTTACCAGGTCGGATATGCGGGGGAGAAGGTACGCGTCCAGCTGCGTAAACCTGTTGATGGTCTGACTGTAGTTGATGACCATCCTATGCTTCTCCTCGGTCTTTACCACCACTACTTGGGCTCTCCAGGGGCTGTTACTGACTTCAATGACCCCTTCCCTCAGTAGCCTTTGGACCCCTGACCTAATAAAGATCTGGTCCTGGGCACTGTACCGTCTGCTCCTGGTGGCGACGGGTTTGCAATCCGGGGTGAGGTTCGCAAACAGGGAAGGCGGGTCGACCTTAAGGGTCGCGAGGCCGCAGACAGTAAGTGGGGGTATAGGGCCGCCGAATTTGAAGGTCAGACTTGAGGTTACACTGGAAGTCTAAACGCAGGAGTGTAGCGGCGCAGAGGTGGCGAAGGACGTAGAGACGGAAATTTTTGAACTCCCTTCCCTGGACTGTGAGGAAACCCCCTTATCTCCACTGAGTGTGAACCGGAGGCCAGGGAGATTTTTTGATTAACGGGGTGGATAAGGCGAGAACAGTGCCTTACCGTGTCGGGGTGTATGAAGCTCTCCGTGCTCCTAGAATCGATTAGGCAGGACGTCTCATGCCCGTTAATGAATACAGTCGTTGTAGCAGTTGAGAGTGTTGGAGGCCGGGACAAATCCAGGGTCACCGAGGCTAATCGCAGCAGTTGAGAGTTCTCTTCGGGCAGTGCGTGGTCAGCTGAGCTGGGTTCCTGGGGGTTCATCCAAGATGACGGCTCCCATTGGTCGCACATGGCTGCGGGTGCACAAAATGGCGGCACCCATCCCTCTAATGTGGCATCCGCGGGACAAGATGGCGGCGCCCGGGGTCCGCACGTGGCCCAGGAATAGGAAGATGGCGGCGACCGCTGGCCGAACGGGCACCATGGAGAAGTTTGTGGTGGCGGTCCGCATTCGCCGCCGGAAACCGCGGCCACCGCACGGGCCTGACATACCCCCACGCAATGGCCCTTTTTGCCACATCCCTTGCAGGTGGATGCGCGGGCCGGGCAGCGCTGGCGGGGGTGCTTGGCCCGCCCGCAAAAGTAGCAGCGGGGCCCCCCGGGGTTGCCAGGCCGCCTTGCAGCACAGGCTTGTGGGGGGGATGGGGGATGTCTCGGGGTCGGCTGCGGAGGGGTTCCACGCTGCCCAGGTGGCTGCCGCATGGTCAGGAACGTAAGCGCGGGCGTTCCTGGAGGCCTCGTCCAGGGAGCCGGCAAGGGCCCGTGCCTCCTTGAGACCTAGAGTGTCTTTTTCTAGCCGTCGTTGGCGAATTTGTGAGGATAGCATACCTGCCACGAAAGCATCCCGGACCAAGAGTTCAGTGTGTTCGCTCGCCAAAACTTGCAGCAGCTGCAGTTTCTCCCCAACACCAGGAGTGCACGGTAGAATTCTTCCAGCTATTCCCCAGGGGTTTGTCGCCTTGTTGCAAGCAGGTGCCGGGCGTAGACCTGGTTTACCGTGCAAATATAATGTCCTTTAAGCAGCTCTATAGCTGCATCGAAGTCTTCCGCTTCCTCGATGAGGGTGTAAATCTCCGGGCTCACCCTTGAGTGCAGGACTTGCATTTTCTGCTCTCCGGTGGGTGTGTTTTCGGCCGTCCAGAGATACCCTTTAAAGCACGCCAGCCAGTGCTTGAAGATTGCCGCTGAGTTCGTCGCATGGGGGCTGAGTTGCAGACACTCCGGCTTGATTCGGAGCTCCATCCTTTTTTAAAACTAGCTTCTTAAATTGATGCACGATCAATGACCACTAAAGCGAGGTTGTAGTCCAACTGAAGGCTTTAATAAGCTAGATGTTTCCCCCAGCAGCTCAGGTACAGAATGAAGGCTGCTGGGATGGCACGGGCTCTTATACCCTGCTGAGCAGGGCGGAGCTACCATACATCCTAACCAATAGAAAGCATACAGTTTCCACCAATGGTGCTCCAGCTTATCAGGTACCATAATACCTCTAATACCACACAGGGTAGTGAAGCTGACCTCCACCGCAACAAAACCCGCTTGCGAGCAATCAATGAGGTGAAGGCTAAGAAATCTGCCTCCCCCCGCTTCTTGTAAACGCACGAGTGATAATTTATCAAAATTCACTAGACTCTGGGGTGGTCCCAGAGGATTGGAAAGTAGCAAACGTGACACCACTGTTTAAAAAAGGAGGTTGGCAGAAAGCGGGTAATTATAGGCTGGTAAGCTTAACTTCGGTTGTAGGGAAAATGCTGGAATCTATCATTAAGGAGGAAATAGCGGGGCACCTGGAGGGAAATTGTCCCATTGGGCAGACGCAGCATGGGTTCATAAAGGGAAGGTCGTGCCTGACTAATTTGGTAGAATTTTTTGAGGACGTTATCAGTGCAGTAGATAACGGGAGCCAATGGATGTGGGCTATCTGGATTTCCAGAAAGCTTTTGACAAGGTGCCACACAAAAGGTTGCTGCATAAACTAAAGATGCATGGCATTGAGGGTAAAGTGGTAGCATGGGTAGAGGATTGGTTAACTAACAGAAAGCAGAGAGTGGGGATAAATGGGTGTTTCTCTGGTTGGCAACCTGTAACTAGTGGGGTCCCTCAAGGATCAGTGTTGGGCCCGCAGTTGTTCACAATTTACATAGATGATTTGGAGTTGGGGACCAAGTGCAATGTGTCAATGTTTGCAGACGACACGAAGATGAGTGGTAAAGCAAAAAGTGCAGAGGATACCGGAAGTCTGCAGAAGGATTTGGATAGGTTAGGTGAATGGGCTAGGGTCTGGCAGATGGAATTCAATGTTGCCAAGTGTGAGGCTGTCCATTTTGGGAGGCATAACAGCAGAATGGATTATTATTTAAACGGTAAGATGTTAAAACATGCTGCTGTGCAGAGGGACCTGGGTGTGCTGGTGCACGAGTCGCAAAAAGTTGGTGTGCAGGTGCAACAGGTGATTAAGAAGGCGAATCGAGTTTTGTCTTTCATTGCTAGAGGGATGGAGTTCAAGACTAGGGAGGTTACTCTACTCTACTCTACTCTACCCTAGCGCGCGCCCCCCCCCCCCCCCCCGCCCCCCCCTGCAAAGGAGTCAATAAATGGCTGCCACCTTTGGGCGAACCTTAGTAGCGAACCTCTCAAGGCGAACTTGACTTTCCCTAGGCCAAGAAAGCTCGCCATATCCGATCGCCATACCTCAGCCCTCGGGGGCTTTGAATCTCTCCATGCTCACAGTATTCGTCGCCGGGCTACCAGGGAAGCAAAGGCCAGAACGTCGGCCTCCCTCTCTTCCTGGACTCCCGGATCCTCCAAACCCCAAAGATTTCCACCTCGGCTCATTATCACCCCACTTTTCAATACCTGGAACATGACATCTGCGAATCCCTGCCAATACCCCCTGAGTCTCGGGCACCACCAGAACATGTGTAAATGGTTAGCCAGCCCTCCGGCGCATCTAGCACACTTGTCCTCCAGCCCGAAGAATTTGCTCATCCGGGCCACCGTCATGTGGGCCTGGTGCAATACCTTAAACTGGATCAGGCTGAGCCTGACGCATATTGCGGTCGTGTTTACTCTGTTCAGGGCTTCTGCCCAGACACCGTCATCCATCTCCCCTCCGAGCTCCTCTTCCCACTTAAGCTTCAGATCCTCGATCTGCGTATCCTCAGCTCCCATTAGCTCCTTGCAGACTCTACCCTCTCCCACCTCTCCTCTAGAAACGACCCTGTCCTGCCTCCCCTTCGGCGGGAGATGTGGGAAGGACGGCACAAGTCTGCGTCCAAAATGTAAGCATCTAAAGTCGTTCCCTCTCGCCAGCCCAAACTTCTCCTCCAGCGCCCTCATGCTTGGAAAGCTCCCTTCCAGGAACAGATCCCCCATCCTCACAATCCCCCCTCCCCCCCCCCTCCTCCACAGTCGATACCCCCAGTCCATGTTCCCCGGGGCAAATCGGTGGTTGCCGCAGATTGGGGTCCACACCGATGCTCTTACCTCCCCTACATGCCTCCTCCACTGGCCCCAGATCCGAAGAGCCGCCACCCCTATCGGGCTGGTAGAGTACCGTGCCGGCGGAAGCGGCAGAGGCGCCGTGACCGGCTGCTAAGCTAGTGCCCCTGCACGAAGCAGTCTCCATCCGCTCCCAAACCGACCCCGCACCCACCATCCATTTCGTTATCATTGCTATGTTGGCCGCCCAGTAATAGTTGCTGAAGTTGGGCAACACCAGCCCCCCTTCTCCTCTGTTCCTTTCAAGCATCATCCTCTTCACCTGTGGGGACTTCCCTGCCCATACAAATCCCAGAATAATTTTATTCAGCCTCTGAAATAAGGACCGCAGGATAAAGATGGGGAGACACTGAAAAACAAACAAGAACCGCGGGAGAACCGTCATCTTGACAGTCTGCACCCTCCCCACCAATGACAGCGGGGGCACATCCCACCTCCGGACTTCCTCCCTCCCTCGTTCCACCAGTCGGGACAGGTTGAGTTTATGCAACTTGCCCCAGTCCCGTGCCACCTGAATCCCCAAATATCGGAAACTCTCCCCCACTAGCCTGAACGGCAACCCCTACAGCCTACTCTCCTGCCCCCTTGCCTGAATTACAAACAACTCGCACTCCGCCATGTTCAGTTTGTATCCGGAGAACAGGCCAAATTCCCTCAGGGTTGCCATAATACCGTCCCCACCATTGGGTCCGATACATATAACAGCAGATCATTGCGCCAATGTTTTTTAACTGAGATATAGATATATAATTCTGATCTAATGAGTTAATAGAGAACATTTAAAACAAATGCATATAGATTGTATCTGTCTCAAATGCATTTAACACAAGCTGTTCGTCCCTGTTGTTCAAAAAACAAAAATGGGTGTTTGCCTCAGTACAACATAACGAGACTCTATGTTCCACTCCCCCCCCCTCCTCCCCCCTCCCCCCTCCCCCCTCCCCCCCACTCCTCCCCCCCACTCCTCCCCCCCCAACTCCTCCTCCTCCCCCCCCCCCTCCCAGGCCAGCCCTTTCCAGCCCCTAGAAGCTCTCAGTGCAATTGCCAGCGGCTCTATGGCCAGCGCAAACAGCAGTGGGGAGAGAGGGCAGCCCTGTCTTGTCCCACGGTGCAGTCTAAAGTAGTCCGATGTCGTCCTGTTCATCCTTACACTCACCTCTGGGGCCTGATACAATAGCCTAACCCAGTCGATGAACCCCGCCCCGAACCCGAACCGTCCTAGTACCTCCCACAGATAATCCCACTCGACCCGGTCAAAAGCCTTTTCAGCATCCATAGCTACCACTATCTCTACCTCCCTACTCTCCGGGGGCATCATAATCACATTAAGCAGCCTTCTTAGGTTGGCCACCAGCTGCCTCCCCTTTACAAACCCGGTTTGGGCCTCCACAATTACATCCGGAACACAGTCCTCAATTCTGGTCGCCAAAATCTTGGCCAGTAAGTTGGTGTCCACGTTGATCAAAGAGATCGGCCTGTATGACCCACAGGCCTCCGGGTCCTTATCCCGTTTCAGAATGAGTGAGATGGTGGCCTGCGACATCGTCGGGGGTAAACTCCCTCTGTCTCTTGCCTCGTTAAAGATCCTGACTATCATCGGCCCCACTATCCTGGCAAATGTTTTGTAAAACTCCACCGGATACCCATCCGGCCCCGGGGCTTTACCCGACTGCATGACCTTCAGGCCCCCCAATACCTCTTTGATCCTGACCAGGGCCTCCAGTCCATCCACCAGCTCCCTCCCCACTCTTGGGAAGGTCAGTGGGAAGGTCAGTCCGTCCAGGAATCGCCTCATCCGCCCCCCCCCCCCCCCCAACGTGGTTCCGAAGTGTACAGCTTCCTATAAAAGTCCCCGAAGACCTTGTTCAGCCCTGCCCGGTCACCCACGAGATTACCTTCCCCATCCACTATCCTCCCTATTTCCCTAGCCGCTTCCCTCTTCCTTATGAATTAAATGAAATGAAAATGAAATGAAATGAAAATCGCTTATTGTCACAAGTAGGCTTCAAATGAAGTTACTGTGAAAAGCCCCGAGTCGCCACATACCGGCGCCTGTTCGGGGAGGCTGTTACGGGAATCGAACCATGCTGCTGGCCTGCCTTGGTCTGCTTTAAAAGCCAGTGATTTAGCCCAGTGTGCTAAAGCAGCCCCTCCTTCGTTGTTGCGCAAGCATTCTACTGGCCTTCTCCCCATGCTCATAAATCGCGCCTTTTACCTTTCTAAGCTGCTCTACAGCCTTGCCTGTACTGAGCACCCCAAATTCGGCCTGCGGCCTCTGTCGTTTCCTGAGTAACTCTAGCCTCGGGGATTCCGCATAACTCCTGTCGGTTCGTAGAATTTCCTTAATCAGTCGGTCCGTCTCTGCCTATCTGTCCTGTCCCTGTACGCCCGGATTGAAATCAGCTCCCCTCTCACCACTGCCTTCAGTGCCTCCCAGAGCACCACTGCCGTTCACTATCGTTCACCTGCAGGTAATTCTGCATGCATTTCCTCAGCCTCTCACACACCGCCTCGTCCGCGAGTAGTCCAACTTCCAGCCTCCATCGTGGGCTCTGAAAGCTGTCCTTACAAAACTGCAGGTCTACCCAGTGCGGAGCATGGTCCAATATGGCAATTGCCGAATATTCTGCCCCCACCATTCCGGCCAGCAGGTCCCTACTCATAACAAAGTAGTCAATTCGGGAATACACCTTGTGGACATGGGAGTAGTACGAGAACTCCCTCACCGTCGGCTGGCTAAATTTCCATGGATCTGCTCCCCCCGTTTGCTCCATGAACCTTCTCAGTTCCTTTGCCATCGCTGGCAACCTGCCCGTTCTTGAAAATGATCGGTCCAGGCTCGGGTCCAGGACTGTATTAAAGTCCCCTCCCATGATCAGCTTACGCAAGTCCAAGTCGGGGATCTTCCCTAGCATCCTCCTAATAAAATGCACATCATCCCAATTAGGGCCATACACACTGACCAGGACTACTCTCACCCCTTTGAGCTTACCCCTCACCATAACGAACCTGCCACCCCCATCCACGACTGTGCCCTCTGCCTCAAATTGTACCCTTTTATTAATCAGGATCGCAACCCCCCTCGTCTTAGAATCAAACCCCGAATGAAAGACCTGACTGACCCAGACCTTCCTTAACCTAACCTGGTCTGCCACTTCCAGGTGCGTCTCCTGCAGCAACACTATGTCCGCCTTCAGAACCCGCTGATGCGCAAACACACGCGCACCCTTTGCCGATCAGCCATCCCCTTTCCTTGGCCAGCCCCCCAGCCATGTGCCGCGCTTCATCTGGCCCGCCTCCTGACCGGCTCCACCCATGACCACCTCACTGTTGCCATGCCCAGTTACCATCCCCGGCAGCAGAACAACTCCCACCCCCCTCCCCCCCAGCAACACCATCCTATCACTTACCCCTGCTCTAATCTACCTATATGCACACCCGCCCCCCCCACCTCGGCTACCGTTGACTAGCTGCACTCAGCTAGCCTGGGGCACCCAGCCTCGGCGCCAGCACGTCTCCCACCCATTGTTCCCAGTCACCACTCCCCCGATCCATCCATACCACTTCTCCAGATCAGCCCTACTTAAGCAAACACTCTATACAAATCATAAACAACCCCCACAATAGCACAATTCAAGTTAAACAAGAAAAAAAAAGAGATAAGAAATAACAGCCATTCTCAGTCCTTCCCATACAGACACAGAAAAAGATTGCACAAAGTTCCCCTGAAGCATCCATTTTAACCCAACCCTTTTAACTGTTTTCTTTGTTATTTTCCCCCCAGCCAAACTCCAACTAATCAAAGAGCCCAAACAGGAAACATTCAGGTAAACCACGCAAAAAGCACGCCAAAAAAAAATACATCCCTACCACCTTCCAACACCCTAAAAAGGTCGAAAAAAGAAACAACAAAAACGAACCCAAACATACAGACACCACATATACTTAAAAGTTCTAACATGAGTCCAAACATCCTCAACTCAGGGCCAGCCCTTGCTTCTTAACGAAGTCCATCGCCTCTTCGGGTTCCTCGAAACAGTGGTGCTGACCCTCATCCGTAACCCACAGTCGCGCTGGAAAAAGCAGCCCGAATTTCACCTTGTTTTTATACAGTATCTCCTTCACCTGCCTGTAGCCTCCCCTCCTCCTGGCCACCTCAGCGCTCAAATCTTAGTAAACACGCAGGGTGATATTGTCCCAAGTCCAGCCTCGTGTGCTCTTTGCCCATTGCAGCACCCGTTCCTTGTCCAGGTACCTGTGAAAGCGTACCACCATCGCTCGTGGGGGACCCCCTTGTCGCGGCTGCCTCATCTGCGCTCTGTGTGCCCTGTCCACCACCGGCGGGCGCGGGAACACCTCGTTTCCCAGCAACTTCTGAAACAGACCCTCCACATACGCGGCAGCGTCTAGCCCCTCTGCCCCCTCCGGGAGACCCACGGTTCTCACATTCTCCCGGCGAGATCTGTTGTCCAGGTCCTCCAGCCTTTCCAGATGTACTTTTTGCTGGTCCCTCAGCCTCCGAATCTCCACATCCGCCACCGTTTGAAAGTCAGCCTGCTCCTCCACTGACTTCTCCAGCTGCTGAAGCTTCTCAGCCTGATCATCCAGCCTTTTACCCATCCGGTCAATCGACTTCTGTAGAGGCTCCAAGTTGTCATGCTTCAGAGCCAAAAAGCCCTCCTGCATAGTCTGCAGCAGCTGCTCCATTGTGGGCTGGGTTGTCGGCGCCTTGCTCTGAACACCAGCCATGCTGGTCTCTCTCACAGCCTCCACTGTGCCCTTACTCGACCACTTCTTCTGCTGTTTACGGTCCCTCCGGCTTCTTAGGTCCACACAATTCTGTATGGGTCCTGTGTCTGAATACTATTGCTTTCCAGTTCCGCGCTCAAAAGCGCAAAAAAGTCGGAGGAAAAGGTCCAAAAGTCCGACCGAAACGGGAGCCACCAAATGTGCAACCGACTCCCTCATAGCCGCCACCGCAAGTCCCACCCCATCATTTTGTTACCGTCAAGCCCGATCCCCCGTTCCCAAAATTCCTCCATCCACTTCCTCTTGCAATCACCTCACCCAGTTTAGATTCCACCCCCAACCCACTGATGCACGATCAATTACACAAAGATGAGAGTTGAATGCAATCGAGGCTTTATTACACGAAGATGTGTGGCCTCCTACAGCAGCTGGTGAAAATGGCTGCTGTATGAGGAGCACACATATTTATACTCCGCCTACTGGGCGGAGCCAGCAGGCAGGGAACTACCCCCGTACCTGCAGTACAGGGCCTTACCACAAAGAACCTAATATATACATCATTGGTGACTACCACATTCACCCCCTGTTAAAATTGAGTCCAGTGGGGGTGGTGGAGAACTATATACAAGTAGATGTTTTAAAGTACAGAAAAAAAATTGAGTCCAGCGGGGGTGGAGGAGAATTATACAGAAGGATGATGTTTTAAGAGTCCCGATCAAGTTAGAGGTTCAGTCGGTCCGGAGCCTCGATCTGCCGTTGGGAGAGCCGCAGTGATGGCGGTGATTCCGGTGTCGGCCTGGTCTTCGGTGACTCTGGGAGCATGCCGAAATCCTCTTCATCCTCGGGCGTGGGCAGGGGGAGGACCGATTGTCCTGGGGCGGGGGTTGTGGCTGGGTGCGCCGGGCGAGGGGAGTGTGGCGCCGGGCCGGAGGGGTGTGTGTGTCTGGACCCAGCTGGTGCCAGGTCCCTGAGGGAGACAGTATCTTGGCAGCCATCGGGGTACGCTACGTAGGCGTACTGTGGGTTGGCATGGAGTAGCTGTACCCTCTCAACCAACGGGTCCGCCTTGTGGAGTCGTACGTGCTTACGGAGGAGTACGGGTCCTGGAGCTGCGAGCCAAGTTGGGAGTGACACCCTGGAGGACTTCCTGGGGAAGGCAAATAGACCTTCATGGGGTGTGTCATTAGTCGCAGTGCATAGGAGCGACCGAATGGTGTGCAGTGCGTCGGTAAGGACCTCCTGCCAGCAGGAGGCTGGAAGATTTCTGGACTGCAGGGACAGTTGGATGGCCCTCCAGACCGTCCCATTCTCCCTCTCCACCTGCCCGTTTCCCCAGGGGTTATAGCTGGTCGTCCTGCTCGAGGCGATACCCCTTGTTGAGCAGGAATTGACACAGCTCATAGCTCATGAATGAAGATCCCCTGTCACTGTGGACATAATGTGGAGATGCCGGCGTTGGACTGCGGTGAGCACAGTAAGAAGTCTTACAACACCAAGTTAAAGTCCAAAAGGTTTGTTTCGAACACTAGCTTTCGGAGTGCAGGTGAATGAAGAGGTATGTTCCAGAAACATAGAAATGACAAATTCAAAGATGCCAGACAATGCTTAGAATGCGAGCATTAGCAAGTGATTAAATCTTTACAGATCCAAAGATGGGGTAACTCCAGGTTAAAGAGGTGTGAATTGTCTCAAGCCAGGACCGTTGGTAGGATTTTGCAAGCCCAGGCCAGATGGTGGGGGGTGAATGTAATGCGACATGAATCCCAGGTCCCGGTTGAGGCCACACTCATGTGTGCGGAACTTGGCTGTAAGTTTCTGTTCGGCGATTCTGCGTTGTCGCGCGTCCTGAAGGCCACCTTGGAGAACGCTTATCCGGAGATCAGAGGCTGAATGTCCTTGACTGCTGAAGTGTTCCCCGACTGGAAGGGAACATTCCCGCCTGGTGATTGTCGCACAATGTCCGTTCATTCGTTGTTGCAGCGTCTGCATGGTCTCGCCAATATACCACGCTTCGGGACATCCTTTCCTGCAGCGTATGAGGTAGACAACGTTGGCCGAGTCGCACGAGCATGTACCGCGTACCTGGTGAGTGGTGTTCTCACGTGTAATGGTGATATCCATGTCGATGAAATGCCACGTCCTGTGATTGCCATGGCAGGGTTGTGTGGTGTCGTGGTCACTGTTCTGAAGGCTGCGTAGTTTGCTGCAAACAATGGTTTGTTTGAGGTTGCGCGGTTGTTTGAAGGCAAGTAGTGGGGGTGTAGGGATGACCTTGGCAAAATGTTCATCTTCATCGATGACGTGTTGAAGGCTGCGAAGAAGATGTTGTAGTTTCTCCGCTCCGGGAAAGTGCTGGACGACGAAGGGTATTCTGTCGGTTGTGTCCCATGTTTGTCTTCTGAAGAGGTCGGTGCAGTTTTTTGCTGTGGCGCGTTGGAACTGTCGATCGATGAGTCGAGCGCCATATCCCGTTCATATGAGGGCATCCTACAGAGTCTGTAGATGTCTGTTACGCTCCTCCTCGTCTGAGCAGATCTTGCGTATACGGAGGGCTTGTCCATGGGGGATGGCTTCTTTAATGTGTGGACGTAGGCAGGGAAGCCAAACAGAGCGAAGATGGTGTTGAGGGCTTTGATGACGGTGGCAGACGTCATGTCGGGGCATGGGCTGGCGAAGGGGAATCTGGAATATTCATCGACCACACTGAGGAAGTACGTGTTACGGTCGATGGAGGGGAGGGGTCTTTTGAAGTCCACGCTGAGGCGTTCAAAGCGGCGGGAGGCCTTCACCAGGCACGCACGTTCCAGCTGGTAGAAGTGCGGCTTGCACTCCGCACAGACCTGGCAGTCCCTGGTGATTGTCCATACTTCCTCGACGGAGTAGGGCTGGTTGCGGGCCTGTCTGAAATGGTACAACCGTGTGACTCCCGGGTGACAAAGGCTGTTGTGCAGGGTCCGAAGTCGGTCTACTTGTGCGCTGGCACATGTACCTCGGGATAGGGCGTCTGGGGGCTCGTTGAGTTTGCCAAAGCAATACAAAATCTCGTAATTATAGATGGAGTGCTCGATCATCCACCACAAGATTTTATCGTTTTTGATCTTGCCCCGCTGTGTGTTATTAAACATGAAGGCTACTGACCGTTGGTCAGTGACGAGAGTGAATCTCCTGCCGGCCAGGTAATGCCTCCAATGCCGCACAGCTTCAACGATAGCTTGAGCCTTTTTTTCGACGGGTGAGTGCCGAATTTCTGAGGCATGAAGGGTGCGAGAAAAGAATGCCAAGGGTCTGCCTGCCTGATTGAGGGTGGCAGCAAGGGCGACGTCCGATGCATCGCTCTCTACTTGAAAGGGCAGTGTCTCGTCTACTGCATGCATCCCGGCCTTGGCGATATCGGCTCTGATACGGGCGAAGGCCTGCTGTGCATCGGCCGTCAGGGGAAAATGGGTGGACTGAATGAGTGAGCGGGCCTTGTCCACATAGTTGGGGACCCACTGGGCGTAGTACGAGAAGAACCCCAGGCAGCGTTTGAGGGCCTTGGGGCAGTGGGGGAGGGGAAGTTCCATGAGGGGGCGCATGCGGTCGGGATCGGGCCCCAGATCTCCATTCTGGACCACATAGCCGAGTATGGCTAAGCGAGTCGTGCTGAACACGCACTTCTCCTTGTTGTAAGTGAGGTTGAGGAGAGTGGTGGTGTGGAGAAATTTGGCACGGTTGGCATCGTGGTCCTGCTGGTCATGGCCGCAGATGGTGACGTTGTCTAGGTACGGGAAGGTGGCCCGCAAACCGTACCGGTTGACCATTCGGTCCATCTCCCTTTGGAAGAGGGACGCCAAAGGGAACCCTGAGGAAGTAATAGAGTCGACCGTCCGCCTCGTAAGCGGTGTATGGACGGTCTGATTTACGAATGGGGAGCTGGTGGTAGGCGGATTTGAGGTCTACCGTTGAGAAGACCCGGTACTGTGCAATCTGATTGACCATATCAGATATGCGTGGGAGGGGGTACGTGTCGAGCTGTGTGTACCGATTGATGGTCTGGCTGCAGTCCACGACCATTCTGTGTTTCTCCCCAGTTTTCACCACTACCACTTGGGCTCTCCAGGGGCTGTTGCCGGCCTCGATGATGCCTTCCCGAATCAGCCGCTGGACTTCGGACCTGATGAAGGTCCTGTCCTGGGCGCTGTACCGTCTGCTCCGGGTGGCAACGGGTTTGCAATCTAGGGTTAAGTTTGCAAATAGGGAAGGTGGGTCGACCTTTAGAGTCGCGAGGCCGGACACAGTAAGGGGTGATAGGAGCCCGCCAAATTTCAATGTTAGGCTCTGGAGGGTGCACTGGAAGTCCAGGCCGAGTAGCAAGGCAGCGCAGAGGTTGGGGAGGACGTAGATGCGGAAGCCGCTAAACTCCACGCCCTGGACAGTGAGAGCGGTTATGCAGTACCCCCAGATCACCACGGAGTGGGACCCGGAGGCCAGGGAGATTTTCTGGTTGGCGGGGTGTACCGCGAGGGAGCAGCGCCTTACCGTATTGGGATGGATGAAGCTCTCGGTGCTCCAGGAGTCCAGCAGGCAGGAGATCTCATGCCCATCGATTTTCACGTTTGTAGAGGCGGCTGCTAGGTTGTGTGGGCGAGGCTGGTCAATTGTGACCGAGGCGAGACGCGGCTGGTTGTCGATGGTGGCAGACGATGGGGTGCCCGGGGGCACGGGTCCTGGTACGCTGGCAGCGCCCATGGGCCGCATGTGCCGTGGGGGAGACAAGATGGCGGCGCTTGATGGTCCTGGGGAGGACAAGATGGCGGCGCCCACAGGCCGCACGTGGTGGGGGCCGAACAAGATGGCGGCGCCCACGGGCCGCATGTGGTCCGAGGAGGGGAAGATGGTGACGCCCACTGGCCGTGCATGGTCTGAGGGGAAGATGGCGGCGCACACTGGTGGGGGTCGGAACAATAGCGGCAACTGAGCGGGCCTGGCTGACCGCAGCAAAATGTCCCTTCTTGCCGCAAGCCTTGGAAAGGGCGCTCCGGGCTGGGCAGCGTTGTCGGGGATGTTTTAGCTGCCCACAGAAGTAACATCTGGGGCCCCCAGGGTTGGTTGGCTGGCGCGCGGCACAGGCTTGGAGTTGGCTGAGTGGGGTTCTCGATGGGGCAGCCGTCTGCAGAGTCCACGATGCATAGAAGGGGTGGGCCATACGGTCGGGGGTGTAGGCCTGGATGCTGCGCGAGGCAACTGTCAGCGAGAGCACAAGCTTTTTAGTTGCCGCGAGGTCGAGTGTGGCCCCTTCTAAAAGGCGCTGGCGGGTGTAATCTGACCCTATCCCCGTAACAAAAGTGTCTCTCATGAGCAAGTTCGAGTGTTCTGTGGCCGTGAAGGCCTGACAGTCACAGTCTCTGACTCGGGGAATTAGAGAACGTCAGAAATCTTCTACTGACTCATCAGGGAGTTGACTACGATTGGAGAGGATGAGTCTGGCGTAAAGCGTGTTAGTCCGCTGAACACGGTTTTCTTTCAGTAGCGCCATGGCATTATCGTAGGTCGGCGTGTCCTGGATAAGTGGAAAGACGCTGGAGCTCAGCCGCGTGTAGAGGATCTGAATCTTCTGAGCTTCCGGAATTGGGTCTGGTGCAGACCTGATGCAAGCTTCGAAACAGGCTAGCCAATGTTCAAAGTCCTTTTTGGCGTTACCTGATTGCGGATCCAGCTGCAGGCGATCCGGCTTGGTGCGGAGGTCCATCTTCTGAAAACTTTAGTATAATAAATTGATGCACGATCAATTACACAAAGACGAGAGTTGAATGCAATCGAGGCTTTATTACACTAAGATGTGTGGCCTCCTACAGCAGCTGGCGAAAATGGCTGCTGTATGAGGAGCACACATATTTATACTCTGCCTACTGGGCAGAGCCAGCAGGCAGGGAACTACCCCCGTACCTGTAGTACAGGGCCTTACCACAAAGCACCTAATATATCCATGAGTGGTGACGAACACACCCACCCCACTATTCACATCTGCCAGGTCCTTCAAAACCTGTTTTACCAGGTTGCAACAACAGCTGCCCCTCCCCATACCACACTCCCGTTCACTCACCAACCTTTGTTTGTTAGCGCGGTGTGCCAGAGCGCTCTCCTCCTCCCCACCACACCCTTAGCAACCCGACTCCTCATGCCCTGAAACCCTCCAACACCCCTCCCATCAAAGGCCAACTCCAATTCCCCATGCACATCGCCAGAGTGGGGAGACCACATTCCCTGAACAGAAAAACAAAACACATCCATAAGAAACAAAACACATGGAAAAACCCCCGTTGAAAAAATCTAAGAAAAAAGTTTGAAGAAAAACATTCCTAGTCCACACCATTCAAGTCCAGATCCCAACTCTCATCCCTCATCTCCGTCCCAGTCCGTCAGCCTTAATGGATGTCTCTGCTGCCGCTGTCTTTACCTTATCTGAGGAAGAATGTTCTTGTTATGAAGGAAGTGCAGCGAAGGATTACCAGGCTGATTCCTGGATTGGCAGAACTGTCAAATGATGAGGGACTAAAGCGGCCTATCAACTCCAGGGTCCCGGGTTCAATTCCGGCCGTGGGTGACGGTCTGTGTGGAGTTTGCACTTTCTCCCCATGTCTGCGTGTGTTTCCTCCAGGTGCTCCGGTTTAACAATAATCTTTATTATTATCACAAGTATTCTTACATTAACACCGTAATGAAGTTACTGTGAAGAGCCCCTAGTCGCCACACTCCGGCACCTGTCCGGGTACGCTGAGGGAGAATTCAGAATGTTCAATTCACCTAACTGCACGTCTTTCGGGACTTGTGGAAGGAAACTGAAGGACTCAGAGGAAACCCACGCAGACACGGGGAGAACGCGCAGACTCCGCACAGACAGTGACCCAAGCAGGAATCGAACCCGGGATCTTGGCACTATGAAGCCACCCAAAATGTTCAAAAATGTGCAGGTTGGGTGCATTGGCCATGCTAAATTGCCCCTTAGTGTCCAAAAGGTTGGGTCCAGTTATTGCATTCCGGGGATTGCAGGCTTAAGTGGGGTGCTCTTTTCAAGGGCAGGTGCAGACACGATGGGCCAAAGGGCCTCCTCCTGCACTGTAAATTCGATGATCTATTCATTGGAGCTTAGAAGAGTGAGAGGGGATCTCATAGAAACTTTAAAAATTCGAACAGGATTAGACAGGGTAGATTCAGAAAGAATGTTCGCGATGGTGGGGGGAGTCCAGAGCTAGGGGGTCGTAGTTTGAGGATAAAGAGTAAACCTTTTAGGACTGAGGTGAGGAGAAATTTCTTCACCCAGAGAGTGGTGAGTATGTGGAATTCACCACCACAGAAAGTAGTTGAGGCCAAAACATTGTGTAATTTCAAGAAGGAATTAGATATAGCTCTTGGGGCTATAGGGATCAAGGGAGATGGGGGTGGGAAGGCAGGATCAGGGTATTGAACTTGGTGATCAGCCATGATCATAATGAATGGCAGAGCAGGCTGAAAGGGCCAAATAGCCTCCTCCTCTTGCCTCCATTTTTCATGTTTCTCAAAGTCCTTTGAGATGTGAGTCACTCTCAGCTTCGCAGGGTAGATCACTCCGAATCTCAACCCACTGCTGTACAATGTCGCCTTCACCCGTCCAAAGGCCGCCCGTCTTCTCGCTAGCTCTGCCATAAGATCTTGGTGTACACGTATACCAACGCCTTACCACTTTGCACCCTGCTTCTGCTTCGCCTCGCTCAAAACCATCTCCTTCATGTGGTAACTGTTGGAACAGACTCTGACCACCCTTGGTGGCTCATTTGTTCTCCGTTTCGGCCGGAGTGACCGATGTACAGATCATAGAAAGAAGCCTCTTCCCCTCCCCCATCAAGTTTGTGAACATAATCGCAAAATGCTCGGTTGGCCTCTGGCCCTCCACCCCCTTGGCAGACTCACGATCTTCAAATTCTGTCTCTTCGACCTGTTCTCCAGGTCCTCCACTTTGGCTCTCAGCCCCTTATTGACCTCTGCCACCTTCCTCAGTTCCTCGCCCATTGAGGCGGACTGGTCTCCGTGTTGCGACTGCCTACTCCACCCTCTTCAACTTCTCTTCTTCTTGCTCGCCCATCTCGACCTAAGTCTTCGTTAATGTAACCTTTATCGGGGCAAGAGCCTCCTCCACCCACTCTTTGAGCAAAGCCATCATCTCCCTTCAAAGCACCTCTAACTGTTTGGTGAACAGCCTTTCAAACTCCCCAAATACACCTCAGTCAGAGTCTCAACCGTAATGGGAGCAGCCCCACCTGACGAATCAGCATCTTTCCTCCGGCTGGACCGACAGCAACAGTCGCCAGTGGACGTTCGCTCGCCCCCTTCCTTCCCTTATCTTTCTTCTGGAACTTCGACATTCCAATGATTCCTTCGGACATCACACACCAGCTCATCCAAAAAGTACCCGAAGATCAGGCATGAAGACCCAAAAAACAAAGACTGTAGCAGGACACCCAACGTGCGGCCTCCACCTACATTCGCCTCAAATAGTGTTGAATATAAGTACTTTAACACTTCTCTTTGCATGCTTGTAGATAAAATAGTGAAATCAAAAATAAAAGAAAGTGCAAGCGCATTCATCATTTTGAGTGCTTACTTTCTCAGTTAATGGTTAACAGTCGTGCTTGTTACATAAAGTAGTGTTTTGTGCAAGTGTACATCAGTACTTTCTTCAAAAGTGAGTGTATATGGTAATGGTGTAGCCATACCAGCAATTCTCTACTGGGCAACACCGTCATTGAAATTAAATGAAAATCGCGTTGCATACCGAATAAACCATAGCAACCATTCTGGGTTTGAAATTCAGGTCTGGACCCAAGCACATCTCTGTGGCAATTGTTGGGAAGGTATGACTGGAAAATGGGGTGAATCTGACCTGGCAAGATTATGCAACATCCAGGGGCGATAGGGAAATTACGGTAAGAGGACCTTCAGCACATCCTCTGTAACCATGGGCGGGATTCTCCGACCGCCCGCCGGGTCGGAGAATCGCTGGGGCCCGCGTGAATCCCGCCCCCGCTGGCCGCCGAATTCTCCGGCACCAGAGATTCGGCGGGGGCGGGAATCGCGCGCCGGTCGGCGGGCCCCCCTGGCGATTCTCCGGCCCGCGATGGGCCGAAGTCCCGCTGCTGCTACGCCGGCCCCGCCCACGTGAATTGAACCAGGTTCCTTACTGGCGGGACCTGGTGGCGCGGGTGAGCTCCAGGGTCCTGGGGAGGGCGCGGGGCGATCTGGCCCCGGGGGGGGTGACCCCACGGTGACCTTGCCCGCGATCGGGGCCCACCGATCCGCGGGCGGGCCTGTGCCGTGGGGGCACTCTTTTATTACGTGTCGCCCGTATAGGTCCCCGCCATGGCCGACGCGTAGGTGACCCCCCCCCCCTTGCGCATGCGCGGGGATGAGGTCAGCAGCCGCTTACACTCTCACGCATGCGCGGACTCCCGCTGGCTGGCAGAGTCCCTTCAGCCCCGGTTGGCGTGGCGCCAAAGGCCTTCCACGCCAGCCGGCGGGGCGCCAACCACTCGGGGGCGGGCCTAGCCCCTAAAGATGAGGGCCTAGTCCCTAAAGGTGCGGAGATTCCGCACCTTTGGGGCGGCCCAACGCCGGAGTGGTTCGCGCCACTCCGTCCCGCCGGGACCCCCCGCCTCGCCGGGTAGGGGAGAATCCCGACGCCTGTCTCCAGCCTCAGTCACATCAAGGGAGTGCGTCACATCCCTGAGGGGCTCTCGGTTTTCCATGGGAGATTCTGCCAAATGCACCACTCAAAAGGCTCAACAGAACCTAAGCCTGCAAGCACTTTAAAAAAATTCCAAAATACACGTGACCAGATAATCAATCCCTGAAAGCATGGACTACTTTCCAATGAGCCCAATAACGATTTGTAACAGAGTCCAATCACTCTAGTGAACAAGAGATGGTGAAATTGTGTTGCAATAGAATATATTCCCTTTGGCATTCCTTTTCTTTGGTCTTGTTGTATGTCCCCTGGTTCTCTGTCGATTGCTTACCGGCCTGCCCTTCCTTCCTTTCCTGTCTGCTCCCTGTGGTCCCCTGGCTCCCATGGGTCCCCTGCCACTCCCCCCCCCCCCTTCCCCCTCCGCCCATCCCCGGTTCTCTTGGCTGTTGGCTGAAATAAACCCGGTTTACAGCACAGACCAACTTCAGACTCATTCTTCCCCAACATACAATTATTGGAATTAATGCTGTCTGCAAAGTTCCCTTCAGCAATATGAATGGAATTATGTTTTCCAATTATATTAAGAACCAGTATAAATGGGAAGTGTGTACATCACTGAAACAAGAATTATTTCCTCGACAAGTTACCTTGGCCCTATATTCCAGAACTTTCTCCATATTGTCTCCTGTTATCTTGAAAAACGTTCTTAGAACCTTTCTTCATTCATTCTTTATAAATTTTGAATAAATTTTTAAAATCAAGCTGTTCCAGACACGTAAAGGTAACCTTAAAATCTAATCTATGTAGTTGTATTTGTTCATGATAATTTTTTCCCAATCTTAAATTAGTTTCGATCATTCAAAATATTGTTTTTCATCATGAGGGGACTGTTTTATTCTGTTGTCAAAGTCAGGCAAGTTTTCACTGATGGTCTTTTGTCTAGCTTGGCAGAATTCCCAAGTCCTACAGAAACGAATATGCCCCCTACACGCTGGATAGCTTCTCATAAAGTCATAGAATATTTTGAATGATCGAGACTAATTTAAGATTGGGAAAGAATTATCATGAACAAATACAACTACATAGATTAGATTTTACGGTTACCTTTATGTGTCTGGAACAGCTTGATTTTTAAATCAAGTCATAGAACAGTTACAGTAAGGTGGCCATTCAGCCCATCATATCTGTGCCACTTCTCTGGAAAGAGAAATTCAGTTGGTCCCACTCATGTTGTTTCTTTGCAGCCTGCCTATCTTTACTCTTCAGGTAATTGTCCAGCTCCCTTTTTGAAAGTTACAACTGAATGTGTTTCACTCTCAGACAATTTTTTAAAAATAATTTAGAGTACCTCATTCATTTTTTCCAATTAAGGGGAAATTTAGCGTGTCCAATTCACCTACCCTGCACATTTTTGGGTTGTGGGGGCAAAACCCACGCAAACACGGGGAGAATGTGCAAACTCCACACAGACAGTGACCAGAGCCGGGATCGAACCTGGGACCTCGGCGCCTTGAGGTGCTAGCCCACTGCGCCACCGAGCTGCCCGCACTCTCAGACAATTGAGGATGGAATCAATTGTCGGCCTTTCCAACCAGTCTCAGTGTGCCAGGAGCGAGTGGAAAAAAAGTACAGACCGTTCTGTGGAACAGTCAATTCATCTCAATTGTATATTTCAATTGTGTTTTGAATAACTATAGAGTCTGTGCCTCCACTATTCCAGACATTAACCTCTATTCTGCCTAACTCAGTTCTGAGCTTTTTCTTTGCCAGATAATTCTGTTGCATCACATTATTTGCGTTTCCATTAAATTGCTGAACTCACATCTCCTCCTGTTCCCAATAATAGCTGATATTGTTAATGGTTCCCTCTCCTCTAATGCTGTTCCCCATGTCTTACCAACCTGCCCACATCTCACCAACCACCCTGACATCTCCATCCTTGCAAACTACCACCCTATTTCCCTTTCCTAACCAAAGCACTCGAATGTATGGATGCCTCCCAAACCCATGTCCATCTTTCCTTGCAAAGCATGGAAATGGCCCTCAAAGTCACAAATGACATCTTTTATGGTTGTAGCAGTGATGTATTTTTGCCAGCTTTGAGCCAGCTTCTCACACCATTTGTCCCTCCAACACCTTTCCACCACTGTCAGCTGAGTGAGATTATTACTTGGTCCTGTCTTATTTATCTAGTCATATCTAGAGAATCAACAATCAAATTTTGTCTAATCGTTATCCTGTAAAGCACTTTGGGAGGTTTCACGGAGCTAAAGGTGCTATATAAATGTGAGTTGCTGTATGTCAACATACATTCAATTTGTTCCCATTTAATTTGCCATCTCAACGGTTATGGTATAGATGCAGACTGTGGACTAAGTGATTTGATGGACCATACAGCGTTAATGCATATCTCGGATTAGTGTTTCGGTTTGACGTAATGTTAATGTGCATTAACATTATTTATTTCTTTTTGGTCAGGTTCAAGAACGTGAAGTTAACCTACCTTGTTTTATCACAGACAGAATTTTCATTTCGTAGTAGATGTAACTGTCTATAATTTTCTTCTTTTGAAATAATACTTTGTAAACTAAAAGGGATAAAATGGATTGAAAAAGAAATGTGTTAAATGTTGTTTATTACTATCACTGTATAAGCTGAAGCTCTGCTCATAAATGTCCAGCAGGGTCACAATACTTAACCCAAAGCTTCCCAACTCTTTGTCAGAACCTTTGAGGTCACGAGCACGCAACTGCCACTGATTCCAGAAGGCTGCCAGGCACCTTAAAATGTGTTTGTTTTTTGGTGCTGGGTGTAGCCTAATTAACTGCTCTGTCAGTCCATTCACGATTCCAAAAAGCCTGTGAATAAATAGGTATCTGCTTCATTTTTGAGCAGCAAGCCTGACTTTTCATCAAGTCCTGTCATTCTGCAGCCTCCCCACTGCTCAACCGCTGGAGTGAAATCATTTACCCACTCCGGCCCCACTTAACAACTTTTGTATCCCAGATGTTCAATCTGAGGGTCACAAGAAGTTGCCAGCATAAAAATAGGTTCACAACAGGAAGGGTTTGGGAAGCACTGACTTAGCCACTAACCACGTGTTATCAAAAGCCTTTGCTCTAAGTTTGGTAAACTTAGGTATGGACAATCAGAGAGTCATTTTTATTGTTATGGCCTCCTTATGTAAGAGGCAGATTACTGTTAATGCATTTGGGGTAAATTACAAGTCAGACTGAGCTTTTGTTTAATTGTTTTTTCTGGTTTGGAATAGAATATGTGACATCTCATATCTGAGAGACATGTTTCAACACTGCACATGTATTACAATCTACGGATAAATGGCTTCACTGGAAATAAGTTTACAAATTTTCCACCTGGGTTGCACACAGCAGCGTCCAGGAGATCAATCCTCATTTATGGGAGTCTCTCAGACAAGCAGGATGGGTGGCAGCCCTAATTATGCGGGAAAAATTATAGCTGAGGTGTGATTTCCCCACCTCGACGCGCCTGGCCCGGTGAATCATGGGAGGGGCCGAATCAGTCTGGGTGAGAAACCTTGTGCATCACCCAACCCTCAGGCTGTGGCACCTCGGGGGGTATCAGGCCATTAGAGCCCAGCAGGGTGGTCAGGGATAGGGTAGGGTGGTACTCTGACACCAAGGTACCTTGGCATTGTTGGGTAGCCTGGTTGGCATGGAGCCATTTTAAGGGACCGTGCTGCTGTCCAAAATCAGTGGGGGCTCCGTGGGTGGCCAGGGACAGGGCAGGGTAGTACCGAGGCATTACGTTGGCACCTTAGCACTGCCAGGCTGGCAGTGTCAAGGTGTCCGGTTGGTACTGCCAAGGGTCGGGGCCTGGGGAGCCATGTCCATGAGGGGATGAGGGGGAGGTTGCAGAAATGTTGGGGGGGGGGGTGTGATGTGGGGGTCCTGACAGCCGGGGGTGTAGCAATCAGGGCAGCCTCTCAAAATGGTGCCCCGATCTGTGAGGAGCCAGTCCTGCTGGCGAGCTCAGATCCCAGTGCCGGAAAGCCTTCAAAGTGTGGCCTTGATGGGGAGAAACACCCCACGGCCCAAAGAAATAGTAAAATGCCGTTGAATAGCGGTCTCAATCTTGGCATTGCAGCCGTCATGAAACACCCCGCCAAACGTGCCTGAAACCGAACTTTGAAATTTTTGTGGTGAATCATTGCCTCTGACTTTTAAAATCATAACAGTTTGACTTCTAACATTAGCCTGTGCCAAAGTGTAAGAGGTGTAACACTGCGACCACTCACCCACACTGTTGGCAATTTCAGCTGTCCTGTGAGAGGCACAGATGAAATGTCAATTATTTCCCAATAAGGAGGAAAACATATTTCCTTGAAACAAATGAGAATGACATTTTCTTTTTTTTAAATAAATTTAGAGTACCCAATTCATTTTTTCCAATTCAGGGGAAATTTAGCATGTTCAATCCACCTATCCTGCACATCTTTGGGTGGTAGGAGGGGAACCCATGCAAACACGGGGAGAATGTGCAAACTCCACATGGACAGTGACCCAGAGCCGGGATCGAATCTGGAACCTCAGCATCATGATGCAGCAGCGCTTTTCTAAAAATAAATTTAGAGTGCCCAATTAATTTTTTCCAATTAAGGGGCTTTTTAGCGTGGCCAATCCACCTAACCTGCACATCTTTTGGGTTGTGGGGGCCAGGCCCACGCAAACACAGGGAGAATGTGCAAACTCCACACTGACAGTGACCCAGAGCCAGGATCGAACCTGGTACCTTGGTGCCATGAGGCAGCAATGCTAACCACTGTGCCACCGTGCTGCCTGAGGCAGCAGTGCTAACCACTGCACCAGTGTGCTGCCCTGAAGTCACAGACTTGCCTGCAACTGTGAAAGCATCCATAAGGTTGCCGACAGTGGATGCCTCACCAGGTGATTCCAAAGCCCAGGACTAGGTGCTGAGGGATGCATTAAAACTTGGAGCAGCCGCTGCAGAGGAGCAAAGGGGGAAGGTTGCTCTCTAAGACATTTCAGCCGCAGTGAACTGAGGGTCTGGGAATTGTATAGAACCCTCTTGGGGCTGTATGACTTTTGTAAGGGCCACGAAGAATCCAGCACGAGTTTTAAGGATACAAAGTAATAACATTTATTTACTATAACATATATACATAACAGTAGCAGTAACTTCCCTTGCTACATACTCCTTCCTGCTGGTTCCAAACTGGCCAGCTTTATTTATACTAGGAGTTTACTAGTGGTTTCTCCGCCCCCCTCATTGGGGAAGCTCATACTCCCACAGGATTGTGGGATTGTCATTAGTCCCCAGCCAATGGTAAGTAGGCAGGTTATAACAATGACTTACACTGAATGTATGCAGTGAATATTATATGTATCACAATTGCATTGAAGATTGCAACTTGATCTAGGTAGACAATTTAAAATACCTTTGCAACATTTCCACAGAATCCCTGGTGCAGAAGGAGGCTGGGCAGAACCTGGGACTTCAGCACCGTGAGGCAGCAGTACTAACCACTGCGCAACCCTGCTGCCCTAGAACTGGCATTTTCTGATCCTCAACAAGTGCAGAGATACTCATATGCTTGGTTTGGATGTGGTGTCTCGAAGTGGTGAAAGAGAAGGAATGAGAATAGAATTTCTACCCCGCAAGAAGTTTGATAAGAATCATTCGCATTAGGTTTGAACATTCCAAATCCTAAACATGTTTCCAATGATCTGACATTTCATTGACACAAATAATATGTATCAATCAACACTACAAATGATGACTATTACAGATACAATGATAAATGGTGTGGCCTGGACCATGCACTTTCAGGGGTCAGTCGAATAGACTGAACAGATTTGCAAAACAGCTGAATGATGCATTTACCATAATCTGTTTGAGGGTCACATGCTTTTTCCTCACGTTGATCAGCTTGAACATGTAGTTCAGGCATTTTAACTGTTATACAACTTCCTATACAGGCAAAAAGAAAAAATACTTTGTCAAATATCTGTGTTTGATTATGCCTGCCATTCCGCGCATACGCAAACTCGCGCCAGCCTTTCAGCGCCAGCTGGAGCATCGCAACCACTCCGGCGTCAACCTAGCCCCTGAGAAATTGGAGAATTCCTCACTTTTGGGGGATGTTGACGCCAGAGTGGTTGGCGCTGGTTTTCCCGCCGGTGTGGGGACATAGCCCCATTTTCAGAGCATCCCGCCCCTAATGTTTCAAAATTACTTCACCTCTAATACTTCCACATTCTCAGGAAAATAGACAACCCAAAAGATAAAGGTACCATTGTTTTGTAATTGTATATTTAATGTTTATCTTTAAGTGTAATTAAGTAAAATTCTTCGATTAAATATTTTAAATTCAGGACTTAGTACACAACCTCCCTCTAGGCTTTAATAACAGCAGAGTACAGGAACTTGCAATTTAGTTGTACAAATGTGAATAAAACATTGAAACATCATTACAAGATATTAACAATCTGGTTTGAAATTTTGGCTTCTTTAGATAAGCCGCTCCCGGGATCTACCTGACTCGCAATGCCTCATGGGGTTCAACATGATCTCGCGAGATGGTGCAAGGTGAATCCCACCCACAATGGGCGGGAACACCTTTTGGCAAATCTGCATATTAGAGCGAGGCAGTAAGCTTCTTTGTTCTCTTTGTTGTAATGTGCAGATTCCCACGGTACCTGAAGCTTTGGGATTAACTCCCTCTGCCTCGAGGACCTCGGCTGAAAGCCATTTGGTACTTGTCCCCACAAATGGGGACCAGAGAGAACGGCACTTGTGAGGGTCTCCAAGGGGATCGGAGGCCCCTAGTTGCATGCTCTTTGGGCAGGGTGGTGTCCTGGCACTGCTGGTGCCACTGCTAGCCTGGCATCCTGACAGTGCCCCCTGGGAACCAGCCTGGCACTGCCAAGGTGCCAAACTGGAAATTTTGGTGTGTGCGCAATCAGACCTGTTGTGACATCTTGACCTCCCTTCCGATACACAAACTCTTGCAGGGGTCAGGGCAGGGCCCTTATCCAGCAGCAGCAGCAGCCAGACAGCCTGGTGGCCTCCTCTGTGAACACTCCAAGGATAAGCATCCACTCAGAGTCTCCTCTGCATGTGACCGTCTCCACTCCAACTATTCAAGCTGCAGAGAGTGCTTCTGCCCACGAGCAGGAGACCATTATCCAGCCAGGACCCTTCAGGTGTAAAACTACCAGAGGACATCCACCAAAGTCGTCACAGACATCAGGACGTAACAGACAACAGTCTGGCTCCACCTCTTTATGCAGATGTCAGGGCTGCCCCCAGGTGTAGGGTCATGAAAATTAAGAAAGTATGATCTCACTTTTGGGTCACGAGTGTCCGATCACTGTAAAGAAATTGTACTTTTGTGAATACACTTGACGGCTATGTCAATGTTTTGGTCAACTAAAGACATTGGGTGCGATTCTCTGGTGTCAACCACTCCGGCGCCGGCCTCGCCCCTGAAGGTGCGGAGGATTCCGCACCTTCGGGGCGGCCCGACGCCGGAGTGGTTCATGCCACTCCTTCGTGCCGGAGTTGCCCACCCCGCCGCTATTTGAAGAATCCCGCCCGTGGTCGTTGGGAGGGATGGGTCAATCAGTAAGGCAATCACTACTCGTGTTTGACAGGTCCCCCGGATGGAGCCCGGTGGTTCCTCACCTCTGCGACATCCGCCAACCTCCGCATGGCTGACCGATCTGTCCTCAACAACCCCCCCCCCCTCCCCCCAACCAGGGCACAAAGCTCTCCTGATGATTATGGGAGAGTTTTTCCTGAGGAGACACAGAGAGGGCATCGCTAGCCACAGACATGGTTCACAGTGGTGGGAGAGTGGGTGCGAAGGAGGGAGGGGGGTGTGGAGTTGAGAGGGCTGGGGGTTAGATGGGGACTGGGGGGGGGGGGATGGTGTGGCGGTGGGGGGCGTTGGTGTCTACTCACTCATGCTGCACGGTGGAGGTCGTTGACCTTCTTACGGCACTGAAGGCCAGTCCTCCTGGTCGTACTCCCAAGCTGACAGCTGCCGCCACCTCATCCCAGGCAGCACTTGCTGCATTGTGCCGGACTGTCCAGGACCCTCAGGGGAACAGGACATCCCTTCTGGCTTCCGCGGTACCTCGCAACCTCCCCAGGTCAGCATCTCCGCATCTTGGGGCTGGTCTCTTGGTCGCCATTATTGCAAGCTGGCTGGGTGGCTGGGGTTGGCTGAGCAAGTGCAGCTTAAGTGCTGCTAGACCTTGTTAGCGGGGGACTAGCGAGCCTCCATTTGCAACAGGAACCCCGTGAGGACTCGTTAGGTGTACAAATTAATGTTAAATTGCATTGCCGGCCTCGCTGGGCTGAGTACCAGGAAGTTTGCGGCAATTCCCGCTCGCTACCACACTTGGAAATGTTTCCGGAGAACTGCGCCCATTGTGAATTTGTACAGAATCCTCTTATGTTGAGTCTAAAAGTGCTAGGTTCCAATGGCTGGTGACCGAAGCACTTATAATAACAGCAGTTTATTCAGTAATCTGAGCAGCTCTTACAAGCTTCTCCTCCGCCAATGTGCGGGGAGCGCCCATGCTGCTATCATGTGATGTTAGAAATAACTACGTTATCACATCGCCGCTTGGTTTACATTGAGGTTTAGCTATCCTCCCACTAAATTTTTTTTTTAAGTACTTTTATTCAACAAATTTTCAACATTTTTACAATTTAGAACAATCCCACAACCCCCCCCCCCCCCCACCCATTAAGCCCCCTCGCCTCCCCTTAGAGAGAATTTCACTTTTTCCAGGCCTAAAACTCCAGCAAGTCACCCTGCCACAATGAGGCACAGGGTGGAGAAGGTGATTTCCGCCCCAACAAGACTCACCTGAGAGCAATCTGCGAAGCGAAGGCTAAAACATCTGCCCCGTACCTGCCTGAAGCTCCGGCCGGTCTGACATCCCAAATAGGGCTTCTAGGGGACCGCGCTCCACATCCAGATGGGAAACTCCCGAAAAGGTGCCGTCCTCTCAAACCTTTCCAGCTTTGGTCAGGCCCAAAACATATGCACATGGTTCGCAGGGCCATTCCACATCGCTCACAGACATCCTCCATCCCTTCAAACAGTCAGCTCATCCTAGATTTTGCAAGGTGTGCCCTGTACACCACCTTCAGCTGTATCAACCCCAGCCTTGCACACAAAATCGAGGCGTTTACCCTTCGCAGCACCTCCACCACAATCTCTCCTCTAGCGCCGCCCCAACTCTTCCTTCCACCTCGCCTTAACTCCCTTCATGGACATCCCATCCTCCTCCAAAATCCTCCCATAAATCGCCGAGACAAACCCCCCCCTCACATCACCGCCTCCAACAACGATGAGGCAGACACTGTCGGTAAGACCCATCTCGCAAAGTTCTGCGCCTGCATACACCTAAAACATTCGCCCCCGCACCAGCCCAAACTTCTCGCTCAGCTCCTGCAAAATTGCAACTGCCCTCAAAGAAGCAAATCTTTAATTTCCTTGATCCCCCTTCTCCTCACATCCCCGAAACCTTGCATTCATCTGCCCGGCTCAAACCCATGATTCCCCCTAATCGGCATCCCGCTGACTCAGCTCCCAACTTAGAATGCTGCCTAAACTGCCTCCAGATTTGCAGCGTGGCCACCACCATTGAACTCACCAAATACTTCCCTGGAGCCATTGGGGGTGGCGCCATTGCCAGAACCCGCAACCCTCCAAGAGCCTGCCTCCATTCTCACGCACAAAGCCCCCATCTCCAGATTCCATTCGCTGCCCAATAATAATACATCATATTTGGGAGGCCTAGCCCCCCCCCCCCCCCCCCACCCCCCACACTGCCGTCCCCTCTGCAATGTCACTTTCCTAATCCTCGCCACATTCCCTGCCCAAACAAATGAGATCAGCTTGTCCACCCCCAAAAAAAGACCTTGGGCAAAAAGACCAGCAGGCACTGAAACTGAAACAGAAACAAGAATCGCAGTAAAATATTGATCTTTACTGCCTGTACCTGGCCTGCCAACGACAGAGCAAGATTGTCCCACCTCAACAAGTCAGCCTTTACCCTCCCCACCAAGCTAGTGAAAGTGAACTTCCGGAGGCCTGTCCAATACCGGGCCACCTGCACCCCAAATACCTAAAGTGAGATGCTGCCAATGAAATAGCAGCCCCCCTACTCCTGCTCCCACTCCTGGCGAAGAAACCAGAAAATACTCACTTTTCCCGAAATCCAATTTGTACCCTGAAAACATCCCAAGCCTCTGAAGCAACCCATAATGCTCCCCACCAAGAGCTCGACTCCAAAATATACAAGTCATCAGCATATAAGTACACCCAATCTCCACCACCACCTCCCACCACCCTCACTATCCCCTTCCACAACTCCGAACTCTTCAGCGCAATGGCCAAGGGCTCCATAGCCAATGCAAACAGATGGGGGCACATGTGGCATCCCTGCCCCGTACCCTGGTGCAATGCAAAGTACCCTAAATTCATGTTTCAAGTCTGGCTGATTCTTTGTCAAAGTCATCCAGACTCGAAACGTTAGCTTCCTTTTCTCTCCGCAGATGCTGTCAGACCTGCTGAGATTGTCCAGTATTTTCTGTTTCTGTTTCAGATTCCAGCATCCGCAGTAATTTTCTTTTATTTACCCTGAATTCATATTATTCGTGTGCACCCCCGCATCGGCTCCTTGTACAAGCTGCACCCACGCCACAACCTTCGGCCCAATCCCAAATTTCTTCAACACCGCCATCAAATAACTCCACTCCAGCCGGTCAAACGCGTTCTCCGTATCTAACACCGCCACTTCAGTCTCCCTACCCTCTGCCGGAGAAAGCACCACATTCAACAGCCTCCTCACATTCAAGGACAACTGTCTTCCCTTTACAAACCCCGTCTGATCCTCCCCAATTTGGAAGATGCCTCTCCAACATTGATGCCAGCACCGTTGTCAATATCCAGGCATCCACATTCAGCAGAGATATGGGCTTGTACACCCACACTCCACCGGATCCTTGCCCCATCGTTTGCGGCAAGATACCCCTGTCCATCGCGTGCTCGAACATTCCCACCATCAACGCCGCCAGTCTATCCATACATCTTTTACAAAATTTCACCAGAAACCCACCTGGCTCTGCCACCTTCCCTGCCTGCATCCTCCCAATTTCCATCTTCACCTCCTCCACTCATTGGTTCCTCCAGCACTGCCCTCTCTACCTCACCCAACCTCAGGCACTCTAACCCACCCAGAAACTTCATCTCCCGCTCATCCTCTGGTGGCTCCAATTTATACAAATCTCTATAAAACTCCTCGAAAAACTTACTAATCTGTTCCGGAGCCGCCATGAACTCCTCCATCCTGTCCTGTACCTGAACTATTTCATTCGCCACAGCCTCCTTATGAAACTGACCTGACACATACACCCTGCCGCCTTCTTCCCATATTCATAAATAGCCCCCTTGCCCTTCTCAATTGACGCACCGCTTTCCCCTTGGGCAATAGGTCAAACCTCGCCTGCAGCTCCTTCCTCTTTGCCAGAAGCCCCAGGTCCTGGACCCCCATGTACCTCTTTTAAAATCTCTTCTACCCGGGCGGCACGGTGACGCAGTGGTTAGCACTGCTGCCTACGGCGCTGGGGACCCGGGTTCGAACCTGACCCTGGATCACTGTGGAGTTTGCACATTCCCTCCCGTATCTGCGTGGGTTTCACCCCCACAACCCAAAGGTGTGCAGGTTAGGTGGATTGCCCAAGCTAAATTGTCCCTTAATTGGAAAAAAAAAAAATTGGGTACTCTAAAACCTTTTTTTTTTTTTTTTAAATCTCTTCCACAAATCGTTGACATTCCACCGCCTTCAGAGCCTCCCAAACACCGACCGCGAAACCTCCTCCATGCAACTGAACCCCACATACTCCTCAATCATCTTTCCTATCTAGTCTCTTCTGGAGAATCCTGGGACGCAGCCTCATCAGAGGGGCAGAACTCAGGGGAGCTGATGGCCACCATCTCCACTCCATGGGACGGGTCCGGGTTGGCACTCAGTGCCCCTTCCTCCCCATAGGGCCCTGGGGTTCACTTTGGGATGGAGGGATGGCTGGTTCGAGCCCCAGCTGCATCACCAGGCCCTGCCAGCCCTGGCAGTTCCCCATGATCTGCACCATCGTTTTGACGCCCTCAGTGTTGCTCCTCAGTGATTGGGCCATGCTCTTCAGTTCCTCAGCAGTGCCCACCTGCAACTGGGACAAGCTCCACAGCGCCTTGGCCACTTCCACCTGAGAGCAAGACTTGTCCCGCAGAACCACATCAAGGTCAGGCTGGTACTGGGTCACATCCCCCAGCGAGTCGAACATTCTGCCGAAACCCTCAGCCATGGCAGTCACCAACTGCGCGATGCCTTGGAAACCTTCACCCATGGTGCCAACATCGTGCACTAGGTTCTCCACTCAGTCGCCACCCCAGCAGTGTTGGCTTCAGTGCCAAACATTGCTGGCGACAGCTCCAGCGCCCATAGCCTCTGGGCCTCCTCCAAGCGGCTATGGATCTGCTGGAGTGACGCTGACATCTTGCTCTGAATGTACCGGCTGCACCTTAATATCTCCATCAGGTCCGGGATGACCTCTTCCACAGGCTCGGTATCAGGCTTGTACCCAGCTGGGTCCTGAGATCCAGCCGACTGCTGTTTCACCAAGGGGTTCTTGCCTCCACCTGATGTACATCAGCAGCAGTGTGGTGCTCACCAGACTGTGCTCAGAGGTATGACCACTAACATTTCACACCGAGGTGCCTGTATCTGCTCTGCTGGAGGATGGGGATGACAGCTGTGCCGCGACTATTACAGTGGCATCCTTGGAGCTCTCCTCCGAGGAGGTCTCACGGGAAACTGGAGAGGGGGTCACTGGGGATCGGCCGGTGCCGTCGGCTGGAGGACCTGCGGGAGAATGGAAACGTGGTCAGTGGGAGGGATGAGTCAGTCAGTAAGGCAATAACAACTCACGTTTGACAGGTAATCCGGGTGGAACCCGGTGGTTCCTCACCTCTGTGGCGTCCGCCAGACTCCACGTTGGTGACCGCTCTGTCCTCGGCCACCCCATCACCTCCAGGGCATTTCCTCGAAGGTGGTGAGGATCCTGATGTCAGACACACTACCGTCAGTCAGGGCCCTCTCCCAATGATTGTGGGAGAGCTTTTCCTGAGGAGACACAGAGAGGACATCGTTAAGCACATGTGTGGTCCACCATGGTGGAAGGGGGCAGTGTGAAGGAAGATATGGGGGATTGAAGGCGGTGGAGGAGGGTGGAGGGTCACATGGAGAGTTGGGGTGTGGATGCTCACGTGGGGGAGAAAAGATGTCAGTGGAGGGGGAGGCGGCATTGGTGCCTACTCACTCGTGCTGCTCGGTGCAGGTCATTCACCTTTCTCCTGCACTGGAGGCCAGTTCTCCTGGTCACACTCCCGGCACTCACAGCCGCCACCACCTCGTCCCAGGCAGCACTGGCTGCCATATGGCTGAGCCTCCTGGATCCTTGGGGCAACAGTTCATCCCTCCTCGCCTCCACAGAGTCTAGCAGCCTCCCCAGGTCTGCATCTCCGAGGCCAGTCTCCTGGGCACCATTGTTGCGAGCTGGTTGCAGTTGGTTGAGCAAGTGCAGTTTAAGTGCTGCTCGACCTTGTTTGTGGGGGGACTGGCGAGCATGGTGTCGGCGAATCAGCTGGCGAGCCTTCATTTGCGGCAAGAAGCCCATGAGGCCTCGTTCAGTGGACCAATTAACTTTGAATAGAGTTGACGGCCTCGCTGGGCCGAGCACCGTGCAGGTCCCAGCAGTTCTTGCTTGCTACAACACTTAGAAATCTTTCTGAAAAATCGTGCTTTCATATTTCTCCATTTCCTCTACCTTCTACTATGGCTTTGTTGCTGTTTTATGAATGTGAAATTGAAACATATGTACAGGAGTTACACTAAAGTACAAAAATACAAGCCAGGGTCCGTGACTATGGACCAAGCAGGAAGCTATGCTCACAAGGTTGAAATATCTGACAAAACCTTTAGTCCATCTCAAACCCATGCTCCCAGGGAGTGGAACTGAGTATGAGAAGAAGATTGCAGATCATCTCTTTAGATTTGCTACCATAATTAAATGTATACTTATGCAAAATTACTAAATTGGTATGGATTCTCTGTGATATTGAGCTGATTTAAGTCAAGTTTGCACTGATAACAAGTCATAGACATTGGTATATGTAGATCAGTTCATTATTAAATTAATCAAACTTCATCCCATTGCACTATTGGAAATGTGCCACTACTTGATAGCTTCAACTTAGATTATATCCCAGGCATAATGAGCAGACAAATACTACAGTGCATCACATTAAAAAATTCCCATATAACACCTTTAACTGAATCCTACCTTCTGCACATCTGCAAACATCACCTTCACAGATTTTACTAAGCATACCACTGTTTGCATTGACATTGTAGAATTTAGTGCAACTGTTTTCTGCATGTGGATAACAAAAATGACATGAATATAATAGGGATAGATTAAGACAAGTTATACAAACAATTCTTTTTATTTAAATTTATTACAATTTATTAAAACACTGAAAACTGACTACCTAGAAAATGCCGTAATTTTTAAATTCAGGACAATTGAAAATCTTGCAATGTCAGCCCATAAATTTCTATCTGCCAAGCAATTGTATCAAAGTTCCCGAACAATAAATAGAAAAGAATTACCAAATTCAGATAAAGTATTCATGGCAATGAACACATTTAAGATACCTGACCTTGGTATTCTTCCCGTTTTGAGCAATTACCTAAGTTTTATGTTGTCAGATCAATAAATATTTTAAGTTTTACAACTGAACGTTATTTTTTAAAACTTTTAATTCCCATCATTTTCATAATCATCCTGTGTCAATCTCTTATTTCCCTCATGGCATTCTTTCCAAGTAACTTAACCTTTTTCTTATGACCTTAGTCTCCACTCAAGAGATGTCAAACGAAGTCAGCACGAAAGCCTTACAAGTACTCACCTGTATCGTAATATTCATAAACCTTGACAGACGCTGGTTGGATAAGTCCAACTTTGAAGAATTGATGTACCTTAAATCCCAAGCAAGTGTCTTCTGCATGTGAAACCTGTCAGTAATTTAAAAGAGAAAATCAGAACTCAATCGATTAAAGATAAGCCAAAAGGGTTAATCTACATATGTGAAGACGGTAGTACAGCACTATTGGGAATATAATTCACCTGATGATATTAAACAAGGGATTGTTTCAGAGATGCTAAAGAGAATTCAAACTTCACATAATGCAGGCATGATTGAAATGCGCAATAAACACCATTTAGAAATAATTATTAACGCAGTCCAAAGTAAATTCCAATCTCAACAAAATACTTTTTAAATTCTGAAACCGATATCAGAATTCTTACCATGATGGAGAGGGTTCCTGGCTTAACAAAATTGGCGCCAGAAGCCAGAATCCAGAAGTTCTACTACTAAATCCATCACCCACCATTTTCTCCAGATGGTGGGGTGGCTGTGGGGAGGGGGGATGGTGGAGGGTGGTACTTTGCACATTTGTGGTTCAGCAAGGCATTGCACACAGCAAAGAGCAGCTGCCTTCAGTCAGACAATTTTGGCTATTGTGATGCCCAAATCGTCCCACTTCAGACCTGTCAAGGAAAGGTTTAAAATTTGTGGAGTTCTTTGGAGTTATAAGGTACCATTTGGGAGAGGTACTTTGCCCTTTTGGATTGTTAAACGTAGACATGACTGTGCGGAAAATGTGGATAAACACATTGGGGGGGGGGGGCATTTTCCAACCTGTTTTCAGTGGGCAGGAATGCCAATGGGAGCAGAGAATCGAGGGTGAGTCAAAAAACGGCTTTCACGCAGTGGGATTCCCTGCCTGATTGTCCCGTTCCCTGCCAATGAAGTAATGGGGTTCTTACGATGAAAGGTAGTAGATATTACCATTTAGTTAGCAAGGCATCCCTCCCCTGCCATCAGCGAGATGTCATGTTGACAGGATTTACAATAGTTTTTGTAAAAGGGGAACTTGGCGAACAGTACCCGCAGAGCCAGTGCTAGGGGGCTTCCATTCAGGATATGCATGGGGGTAGGGTGTTCCTTGTGTCCATGGGGGCAGTGAGGGTTATCCCCTATGTCCAATGGAGTGGGGAAGGATGTTCATTGTGTCTGCGGGTGTGGGGCGGGTTTTCATGTCCTTGAGTGGGAGGATCCTTGTTTCTTTTTTTAGATCAGAATCCAAAAAATGGTCCAATGAATTTTGCTGCTATTTGGACTAATACAGTGGGGAGCATAGTTAAGGTTGGGGCCAGTTTTTGAGCCACCCAACCTGACAGACACCAGGTGGATAGGCAACTAAAACTGACCAGGTTACCTGCCCGCTGGCAACAGTACAACAGTCTTTGACAGTTCAAAACTCAAAATTGTCAATGAAGTATTTTGAGACAGCCTGATACTGACCCAGATTTTGGACATGACAGGTCAGCTCTCCATCATGGTGAAAATAGCAGTAATGCGAAAAAATTAAAGTCCTGGCTGAAGCATGGCATTTCCCACTTTTGCGGGGCACAAAATTGAAGTTGGTCCTGGGTTCATGCATGCATGGTTTACAGAGGTAGCTGGCCATTAAATCATCAGTTGCCTCCACTGAAATGGGATTTTGGAAAACCAGTGGGTTGAATCCCAACATGCGCAGATTAGGACATGTATGAGGCAGCCTGAACTTATTTGCTCAGATAGCTAGGGCAGCCTTTGTAAAGGTAAGGTACTCCTTTTGATATTGTCCTTGGACATCTTGGGGAGAAGTAAGGCAGTCTTTGCGGTAAGTATAGCACCCGTCCAGATTATTAAATTAGACATGATTATGTGGAAAAAGTATGTAAACCCATTGGAACTGCCAACACTGTCGACAAACTTCTAATCTGCCAAGGATCTGTCAAAACACATTAGAATTGTCAAAGCTGTCAATGGATTTAACGCTGCTGGGCTTTCAAGATTTAAAAAAGGTGTGGAATAAAAAACATAAATCCATGCCTGATATTTACTTTCCAACTGATGGCGTAAGCATTGGAGCTATCATGATAGGATTTGCACACCAATGGCTGATTTTATCACATCGGGTGTCTGTTAAGTGAGCAGTTTGATTGACAGATTCAAGTGGTTATAGAATAGAAATATTTATTGTAATAAGTGATTAAGTCCTTAAATAATATTGCTGTTTCCATAAACGATTCCTACTTTTTAAATAAAATGCGTGTTTTTTCAAATATTCATGATATCAATAGATTTTATTTTCTGCCAAAATAGTTTCTAAGGTTTGTTACATACTCGGTGAGCTGTCATGGAGAGGGTAAGGGAAAATTGTGGTGAGTGACAGATAGGTTGCCATGAATTGGATTAAGTTGGCATGGGTTATCAAGGTACTTGGCGGTGGAGGGGCACAGGTCAGCTTGGGATTATGAGGGGGCATTGGGGTGAGTAGAAGGGCACAGGAAGCCATGGGAGTATAAAGGGCCATAGGAGAAGGTGGGGGGCATGAGATGCATGATTGTCATGGAGAGCGTGTACTGGGTGAGGGTTGGACAAATGTTTTTTACATTAATTTTTTTTAAATTTTGGGCACAGTGCCAGAGCCCCGAGATAGGCCTTTCGCCTAGCGTTTCCTCCATACGCGGCAGCCTCCTCATTTCTAGCCAGGTTATCCACCAGTCCCCTGGCCTGAAAATTCCTACCTCTAAAGAGGGTATAGAGAAAGTCTGGGCAGACATTTTTAAAGGCCAGATTCACAAAGCTATGAATTCTCCCATCTCTGCTTGCCAGGCCCAGGAGTGAAAACCTGCCACCGTCTTTCTTCTATCTTACAATGCTCAGAATATGGTTTGTCTCTTACCGAATCCAAATAAATGATCAGTGACCCTTGGGTTGATAATGCCTTGTCTAGTTCATATCTTGATATGTAACCGTCCACTCCGTTGTTCAGCTGGAAATAAATCGGGCTGAATGTTATCAAGTTATGATTTGCTCATACATACACCAAGAGGATATATGATTACACATAGTTTGGTGAGATGGTTTCAGACAGATGCAGAAATTCAGCATTATACCTGAAAATCTCAAACCAATTGCAGATTCATTCACACCGGTAGAATTTGGTTTGCACAATATTAGCTGGGAGGATTCCTGAAAGGAACACCAGTCTGAACTAAAGAAGTGAGAGGAATGATGAAAGCAATAAGAACTGGGGTTCGAGGACAGCGTGGATTGAGGGGTGGGGAAGGGGGAAGCTAATGAGAAGGAGAAGAACGTCTATGCGAAGTGAAAGTGGGGGGGGGGGGCGAAGAGCACCAACATTGTCTCTGAGGGCAAGTGAGAGAAGAACAATATTTACATTTCTTAAGTATTTCACATTCAATTATACTCTGCATCACATGAATACTTCTTCTAACTAGACTTGATCAATTTTCTTTGACAGAAAATTGTGAATTTCATTGTTAACATTCACTTACCATTGGAAAGGAAGTTTCTTTTTAGATTTTAGAACTAAATAAAAGTATACTGCGATCATTTGAAGTTGAGAGAACTAAAATTGAATGTTCAAAGGATGCAGTAGTTGGCATCCCACTGCTCTGTTCTAATATTCAATGAGGTAGGGTGCTCCTATCTCTAGAGCGAGCACAAAAATTCATACGATCAGTGACCTCAAACGGAATAGTCAAACTGGGTTCAGTCATAACTGAAAATGGTTTCCCTGTCGTACACTGGCTGCCACACTCAAATGTACATTCCGACAACAACCAACACCATTCTTATCTGCCAACATTTTTGTGTGCTCTGGTAATTAAGGGATTTTTAAAAATTCATCAGAGGGATATGGGAATTGGTGTGAGGAGCCAGACTTGAAGTAAAAGCTCAACCATGAACTTATTGAATGGCTCGACAGGCTTCAATGGCCTACACGAGCCTTCCACTTATGTTCTGCAAACAGATTAATTGGTCACTTATCTAGTTGGTTGTAAGAGATCCTGCTGTCTACAAAAAGTTAGTTCCATAATAGTTTTTTATTATTTCAAGGTGATGAACACCTTGAGATATTTCTCAAACATGCTAAAGTTACGATCAGAAGAATTAGGAACATGGGTAGTTCTACAACCCCTCAGGCCTGCTTCACTGTTTAATATGATCATGAGCTTCTACATCAACTACACTTACTACACTTTCCCTCACCATCCTTATATGCCTTGATTCCCGACATGCCCAAAAATCTATACAGCTCGTTTGAATCTTCTCAATGACTAAGCATCCCCAGTTGTATCGGGTAGAGAATTCCAAATATTCACAACCATCAGAGTAAAGAAATGTCTTCTCATCTCAGTCATCTCAACAGCCAAACACTTATTCTGAGACTATGGAGGGGCAGAAGAAAAGTGGAGTTGAAACTTCAGCAAGATCAACTATGATCTTACTGAATGGTGGAGCAGGCTCAATAGGCCGAATGTTCCTATGCTCCCTCATTTTCCAATTGGGGAAACAGCCTCACAGCATTTAGCCTGTCACGCCCTCGAAGAACGTTGTACATTTCAATGCGATCGCCTCTCATTCTTCATGGTATGATAGCACAGTGATTAGCACTGTTACTTCACAGCGGCAGGGTCCCAGGTTCGATTCCCGGCTTGGGTCACTGTCAGTGCGAATTCTGCACCTTCTCTCAGTGTCTGCGTGGGTTTCCTCCGGGTGCTCAGGTTTCCTCTTCCAAGTTCTGAAAGACTTGCTTGTTAGGTGAATTAGATATTCTTAATTCTCCCTCTGTGTACCTGAACAGGCGCTGGAGTGTGGTGACCAGGAGCTTTTCACAGTAACTTCATTGCAGTGTTAATGTAAGCTTACTTGTGACAATAAAGATTATTATTATTCTGCAGAGAAAATGGACCATTCTACTCACTCTCTCCTCATAGGACAGTTTCTCATCCCAGGATTCAATCTCATAAACCTTTGTTACACTTCAAGGCAAATATTTCCTTCCTTTGTTAAAGAGACCTGAACTGTACACATTACTTCCTTTGGTAACTGTACACAATACTTCCTTTGGTAACTATGCGCGATACTTCCTTTGGTTTCACTGCAAAACTTTCTTGTGCACATGCTTCAACCTCCTTGCATTACAGGTCAAGATTTCATTTTCCCTCCTAATTTCTCATTCTAACTGCATGTAAATACTCAGTGGTTCACGTACAAAGTATCCAAATCCCTCTGACTACCAACACTTACCAGTCTTACTTTTTAAAAAGATATTCTGCTTTTCCTTCCTTCCTACCACAGTAGATTTCACATTTTCCCCATTTACTTCCCAAATGCTCAAATAAGTTCCCATGAACTTATCCTCCAAGCTCCAATTGCCAATCTGGTTTGTCCAGATTACATGAAAACTGAAGTCGTGACACTTATTACGTTATCTTTTTTAGATGTTCCTCTCATTTCCTGCTTCAAATGTCATCCAGTACTATTACGTTTAGGGTGGCTATAGCTACTCCCACTATTTTGCAGCTCCAACCGCATGTACCAATTTGTCATCCCAATGTTCTGGACTAAGATATCTTCTTACTTCTGCCATGGTCTCATCCTTTGTTATCAGGGTTATCCCACCTGCTTTCCCATTTTGTCTAACTTTATTACAAGTTAAGCATCCTGGAAACTTCACTCTGCTACTGGTAATAGCTACCAAATCTAAAGTTTTATTTCTATTTGTGCCATTAATACAGCTAAAGCCCTGCTTTTAGATGCAGCATCTTTCATTTTAACTTTTGTCGTGATCTTGGTTCCGATATACATGTAAGCTGTTCTTATTAAATAATAAAGGTGTCTTACCAAATCCAGATCTTGTGTATCTGGAGAAAATCCTGTCAGCATGGAAATATCTACAATGACCATTGAGGAATCGGAATCGGCAAGATACCTTGGAAGAACAAGGTATTACAAGTTTACTTTGAAAATGAGTAAAACATATGACAATCATTGGACATTTTGAGCCCTTGCTGAGAGAAACATGCAGATTGTGGAATATTATTCACTCGGAATTTCAAAACTTAATTTTTTTGGCAACAGTATTTCCTTAATAAAGATGTATAATTCCATTATTGTATTTTGCATTTTCATCAAATAAACTGCTGGAAAAGTAACTTCCTTTTGGAAGTAAAAATGGGGTAAAAGGAGAAGAGTTCAAAAGGTCACTTTGCAGGAAATCAAAACAGATAATATCACCCGGTTGATATCAGACAAGCAGCTGAGAGTAGTCGAGTCAAGAGAAGTAGATATGAAGGAGGTAGTGAAGAGAGTCTTGTAGGGTGTATGTGGAAGCGAATTCCATGGGGAAACATGGGTTTCAGTTAGATTACCTTGGGGATAAAAGAGAGTTTAACCACCTTCTCTTTGAGGTCAAATGGCAAGTAACATTCGTGCCACACAAGTGCCAGACAATGACCATCTCCAACAAGAGACAATCTCACCATTTCCCCTTGAATTCCAATGGCATCGCCATCACTGAATCCCCCACTATCAATATCCTGGAGTTATCATAGACAAGAAACTGAACTGGATTAGCCATATAAATACTGTGCCTACCAGTGACGAACAGAGGCTAGGAAACCTACAGCGAGTAATTCACCTCCTGACACCCAAAGCCATTACACAATCTACAAGGAGTGTGATGGAATACTCACCACTTACATGGATGAGTGCAGCTCCACAACACTCAAGTAGCTTCACACCTTCCAGAAGGAAGCAGTCGACTTGATTGGCATCTCTTCCACATACATTCACTCCCTCCACAGTAGCAGCAGTATATTATCTACAAGATGCACTGCAGGAACGCACCAAGGCTCCTTGGACAGGACCTCCAAACCCAGGACTACTACCATCAAGAAAAAAAGGGCAGAGGATACATGGCAACACCAGCACCTGGAATTTCCCCTCCAAGCCACTCACCACAACTGTCAGCAAATTATGGCGATGTTGGACACTTTCTGTACCCCCTCTACCCCTTCTGTCTCCCTCAGCAGCCACGACGCCGGTTTCACGATTTTTTAAAGCACAAGTGAACCGCGCCGTCGGGAACTCGGCCTATCGGAGGCGGAGCATCGCAGAGACCCCAGAGAATACTGGGTTGGGCCCGCTAATAACATGCAAGCGGTGTTTATTGTACGTGCGTTGCGGACTGCATTGACGCCGCTATCGAGGTGATGGAAAATTGCAATTTGGCGTCAAATCGGTGCCCGCCACGATTTTAGCATCAGAATGTATTCTCTGCCCAATCGCGTTTCGCAATTTCGTCGTCAGCCAATGGAACATCCAGTCCATGGAGTTTCAGCCAAAGTGCACCCAGATTTCACAGGAAAGATGTAACTTGACAGGAAAGATAATTTGGAGGTGAGGATGGTAGTTTGTAAGGATATGTTCCAGGTGATTGCCTTGAAGGTTGTGAGAATGATAGTTTTAAATGAGGGCGATAATATCTGAGAAGAGGGAACCATTTGAAATGAAATGAAAATCGCTTATTGTCACAAGTAGGCTTCAAATGAAGTTACTGTAAAAAGCCCGCGTCGCCACATTCCGGCGCCTGTTCGGGGAGGCTGGTACGGGAGTTGAACCCGCGCTGCTGGCCTGCCTTAGTCTGCTTTAAAAGCCAGCTATTTAGCCCTGTGCTAAACTCAGCTCCTTTTAGCCCCTCAGCCAAGACAACATTTACAATGTTGGCAGGCATGGGAACCGAGAATGAAAGTTGGATAGTCCGAGGATCATGAGATTGGCACAAGGGGGTGCAGAAGGTGGATCAAGTTACATCTTTCCTATGAAATCTGGGTGCACTTTGGCTGAAACTCCATGGACTGGATGCTCCTTTGGCTGACAACGAAATTGCGAAACGCGATTGGGCAGAGAATACGTTCTGACGCTAAAATCGTGGCGGGCACCGATTTGATGCCAAATCGCAATTTTCCATCACCTCGATAGCGGCGTCAATGCAGTCCGCAACGCACGTACAATAAACACCGCTTGCATGTCACTAGCGGGCCCGACCCAGTATTCTCTGGGGTCTCTGCGATTCTCCGCCTCCTATAGGCCGAGTTCCCAACGGGCGGTTCACTTGTGCTTTTAAAAATCGTGAAACCGGCGTCGTGGCTGCTGAGGGAGACAGAGGGGGTAGAGGGGGTACAGAAAGTGTCCAACATCGCCATAATTTGCTGACAGTTGTGCTGAGTGGCTTGGAGGGGATACGCCATGATAAGAGAAACTAGAGAAAGATCAGGGTTTGGGCAGTGAGAGGATTGTCTTGTTGTGCAAGACGGAAGGAAATTCGTCAAACTATCTTCATGGATAACCTTGATCTTAACAATTTAGCTAGTGACATCGAAACAAACCTGTTGGACTTTAACCTGGTGTTGTAAGACTTCGTACTGTGCTCACCCCAGTCCAACGCCGGCATCTCCACATCTTGATCTTAAGTGACAAAGAAGTCTATGCGCTCAAGGTGATAGCGCAGGAGGGGATACGTTTGCTCCCTATTCTAAGGGATATTCTTAATGTTTGATTATTAACTGTTGATTTTATCAAAAATAAGTCAATTGATAATATGAAAGGACTGAACCAATGTTGATTCCAGGTTTCAAATATGTGTGTTAGTTAACCTCCTCACAGTGGCAATCTCCGATGGTTTGCCACTCTTGACAGACTAACCCAGTTGATATTCCAAAGCTGTCTCGTCCAAATGTCCTCACTGAGTCTAGGTGAGATGGGAGCAGTGAAGCGCATCCCCGGCTGCATCAGTGTAGAGGAACTGGGGAGCGGAGAGGTAAGAAACGACCCCTTTTTAGGGCACCAGCTGCCACAAAGGAGATGTTTAAAGGGATAATTAACAGGTTAAGCGGTTCAGAAAACATGGAAGGTGGGGTGGGACAGGAAGGGGTGGGGGTGCATTGGGCCAGAGGAGGTGGGAGGTGGTGGTGGGGGGGGGGGGGGGGGGGGGGAGAGAGATTGTTCCAGTTTGTGGTGGGTCATGTGCGTGGTGGGGTTCTCCTGCAAGGCTGGGTCTGGGTTATTTAAATAGTTACTCGAGAGTTGATTTATTTTCCTCTAACTCTTTTAAAGCATCAGAGTAAAACTGGCAGGTTAGCGATTTAAATCACTTCTGTCCGATGGTTCCCAGCCCAGTGCAATTGTCCAGAGAAAGTTGGCACTTCTGAGCAATTGTCATGTATACCTTTACGTGGGAACTTGCGAGACGGATTCCCCAGCACTTCATTGGAGCACCCCCTAAATGCAACACTGGGGAACCAGGATATTATGGACGAATATCTCCCAGCAACTGTCAAATCAATTTCCTCAATAATATCAGGTAAAAAATGTAACTCCAAACGATTAAAATATGAACTTCTTACCGTGTGCAGATGTTTATCATCAGAGAATTCTGAGCATCTTGGGGTCGTAAAGCTGTAACAATGCAAAACAAGGCTAGTTATTGACATTGTGAGCATTTTCATTCACAATTATATATTCAAATGTGGACGATAAAGGAAAATTACATTGTAATTATATTGCTCCTTTGACGACGTAAGGCCATCCTTATAATCAATGAAGCACTTTTGAAGTTTTTTTTAAGTGTAATGTAGGAATCCTAACAGCCAGTGTGAGTCCAATAAGGTCCCACAAATAGCAATGACATGAATGTGCAGATCAGCAGATCTCGGGTGTTGATTCAGGAATAAATGTTCACCAGGAAACCAGGAGAACTCTCCGGCTCTTCCTTAAATTGCTTCATGGAAATAGATGTACTTAAGACTGCAGACAGATTTAAAGTCTTTCCAACCTCTACAAGGTGTCAGTCAGGAGTATTACGATCCAGACCAGACCCCAACAGTGGCTAGGATACTGGACCGCAACCCCAATATTTTAGTTTATGTTGTGAGACTGTGCACAAAGAACACTTCGTTCCAAGAATAATTGCAGGAAGAAAAGGGAATTTGTTATTTTAAAACCAAGCTTTATTATTAAAACAATATTAAATTCTTTAACATCACACCCAAAAATACCTTCTAATAATAATCTTTATTATTGTCACAAGTCGGCTTACATCAATACTCCAATGAAGTTACTGTGAAAAGCCCTAGTTGCCACACTCCAACACCTGTTTGGGTACAATGAGGGAGAATTCAGAATGTCCAATTCACCGAACAGCACTTCTTTCAGGACTTGTGGGAGGAAACCGGAGCACCCGGAGGAAACCCACGCAGACACGGGGAGAGCGTGCTGACTCCGCACAGATAGTGACCCAAGCCGTGAATCGAACCTGGGACCCTGGCACTGTAAAGCAGCCGCCCATAATTAACCCTTAAACTATACTACTCAATACAGTAAATACAATCCCCTTAATTATTATCTCAATTCCCAATTAAAAAACAAGAATGGAAAAAACATACAGCTCTCAATCTATCCCACATCCCAATGGCACAAAGTAATACTTGCTTTCCAGAACAAATTTGGCTCCTTTTAGAAACCCTGTAGATGCTGGCAAAATGTTCAAAACCTGTTTCAACTGGTTTCTTTCAGCTTCCCTGGTCTTCAGACAAATCTGCTTTGCCTTAAATACTATTACTCTTTTTTTAACCATCCTGTGAGAACAAAATACTTTACTTGTGGTCGAAAAGGGTAGCTAGATTAGAACTCAACTGAAAAAACTTGCTTACCTGGCTGGGCTCATTTTGCGATACCAGGTCCAGTACTGCCCCTTCCCTCGTTGGACCTCGTCTAAACCCCAAGCACTAAGTGAGTCCCAGTCAATATAGGGGAAGTTAAAATCACCCACCACACAATCTTTCCAAAATCTACCTACATATCTGCTCCTTATATCCCACTGGCTGTTGTGAGGCCTGTGGTAAACCCCTAACAACTGCGCCCTTCTTATTCCCGAGCTCTTCCCATATTGCCTTGCTGCACGAGTCCTCTGTGGTGTCCTCCTGCAGTACAGCTGTGACACTCTTCTTAACCAGTAGTGCAACTTGCCCACCCCTTTTACATCCAAATTCCAAATAAACCTGTTGGACTTTAATCTGGTGTTGTAAGACTTCTTACTGTGCCCTTTTACATCCCCCTTTATCCCACCTGAAACATCTAAATTCTAGAACATTCAGCTGCCAATCCTGCCTCTCCCTTAGGTAGCATGCAGGTGGCGGAAAGCGTCATAGATAGGAGTTACAGAGATGTGGTCACACCCAAGGTGCAGGCAGACAGATGGGTGACCGCAAGAAAGGGCAGGCAGTCAGTGCAGGAATCCTCTGTGGGTGTCCCCCTATCTAACAGGTATACCTTTTTGGATACTGTTGGGGGGGAACAGCCTATCAGTGGAAAACAACAGCAGCCAGAACAGTGGCACCACAATGGCTCTGTTGCCCAGTAGGGGAGGGCAAAGTGCAGGAGAGCGATAGTTATAGGGGACTCTGTAGTAAGGGGCACAGATAGGCGCTTCTGTGAAAGTGCAAGAGACTCCAGGATTGTGTGTTGCCTCCCTGGTGCCTTGGTGCCTGGGTCAAGGATGTCTCTGAACAAACACAGGGCATCCTGAAGGGGGAAGGTGAACAGCCAGAGATCGTGGTACACATAGGTACGAATGACATAGGCAGGAAGAGTGATGAGGTCCTGCAGAAGGAGTTCAGGGAGTTAGGCAGTAAGCTAAGAAGCAGGACCTCTCGGGATGTAATCTCAGGATTACTCCCTGTGCCACGTGCTAGTTAGGCTAGATATAGGAGGATAGTGCAGCTAAACACGTGGCTAAACCAGTGGTGTAGGAGGGAGGGTTTCAGATTTTTGGACCATTGGGATCTCTTCCAGGGAGGGTGCGACCTGTACAAGACGGACGGGTTGCAACTAAACTCGAGGGGCACCAATATCCTGGCTGGGAGGTTTGCTAGTGTCACTCGGGAGGATTTAAACTAGTATGGCAGGGGGTGGGAACCAGAGTGTTAGCTTAGAAGGTGTCATAACTGAAGGGGAAATAGAGAGCAAAAATAATAGAACATCGCCCTCAGGCAGAGCAAAAAAGGTGACAAGTGTGAGAAGGGAGGTGGTCAATGCAGGATTGAGGGTGTTGTACCTTATGCGCACAGTATACGGAACAAGGTAAATGAGCTTGATGTGCACATTGAAATTGGCCGATACGATGTTGTGGGCATCACAGAGACGTGGTTGCAAGGGGATCAGGGCTGGGATCCAAATATCCAAGGATATGTGCCCTATCGAAAGTACAGGCAGATGGGCAAAGGGGGCGGGGTTGCATTGTTGGTAAGGAATTAAGTTAAATCAATAGCAAGCAGCGATATAGAATCAGAAGGCATAGAATATCTGTGGGTAGAGCTGAGGAATCGCAAAGGAAAAAAGACCCTGATGGGAATTATGTACAGGCCCCTTGCAGTAGTTAGGATGTGGGGCACAAAATAAATCAGGGGATAGAGAAAGCATGCAAAAAAAGGCAATATCACAATAATCATGGGGGACTTCAATATGCAGGTGGACTGGGAATATCAGGTTGGCAGTGGATCCCAAGAAAAGGAATTTGTGGAATGTTTAAGAGATGTTTTTTGGAGCAGGTTGTGACAGAGCATACGAGGGAACAAGCAATACTGGATTTGGTGATGTGTAATGAGGCAAACTTGATTAGGGATCTTAAGGTGAAGGAAACCTTAGGGAGCAGTGACCACAATATGATAGAATTTACCCTGCAGTTTGAGAGGGAGATGCTGGAGTCAGATGTAACGGTATTACAATTAAATAAGGGTAACTACAAAGACAAGAGAGAGGATCTGGCCAGAGTTGATTGGAAAAGGAGACTAGCAGGGAAGGTAGTGGAACAACAATGGCAGGGGTTTTTGGGGGTTATTTGGGAGACACAGCAGAAATTCATCCCAAGGAGGAGGAAACATGGTAAGGGCAGGTCAAGGCGTCCATAGTTGATGAGGGAAGTCAAGGACAGTGTGGTGGTATGTATTAGGGGTAGTACGGTACCTGTGAAGCCGAGAGGCTATTGGCTGACAGGTCCCGGGTCCTGGTTGGATCTGCCGCCTGCTGGCTCCGCCCAGAAGACGGAGTATAAGAGCTCGAGTTCTCCCAGCAGCCGCATTCTGTAACTGAGCTGCTGGGGAACAAGTCTTGCTTAATAAAGCCTCGATTGACTTCATCACTTCTCGACTTGAGTGAGTCATTGTTGCGCTACAATTTATTAAGCAAGCTTAAAAGACTATGGAGCTCCGGATCGCCCCAGAGTGTCTGCGAATCAGCCCCCATGCAGTAAACCCGGCGGCCGTGTTTAAACACTGGCTAGCATGCTTCGAAGGTTACCTTCGAACGGCCCCCGGTCGGACCACGGAAGATCAGAAAAAGCAGGTCCTGCATTCCAGAGTGAGCCCGGAGATCTACACGTTCATCGAAGACGCGGAGGATTTCCCGACGGCGCTCGCCATGCTGAAAGGAGTCTACATTCGGCCCATAAACCAGGTCTACGCACGCCACCAACTCGCGACGAGACGGCAAATCCCCGGAGAATCGCTCGACAAGTTCTACAGAGCGCTGTTGATTTTGGGAAGGAACTGCAACTGCCCGTCGTTGAGCGCAAATGAGCACACGGAGCTCCTAATCAGGGATGCGTTTGTGGCAGGTATGACTTCTTCTCAAATTCGGCAAAGACTGTTAGAGAGAGACTCGTTAGAACTCACAGAGGCACGGGCCCTTGCGGCCTCCCTCGACGTGGTCTCACAAAATGCCCGCGCCTACGGCCCCGACCGCGCGGCAGCCCCTTGGGCTTCGTGGACCCCCGTTGCGACCGACTCCCCGGCACCCCCCATCCCCCAGCAAGCCTGCACGGCTAGAGCACCAGACCATCCTGGTGGGCCCCGCTGCTATTTTTGCGGGCAGGCGAAACACCCCCGGCAGCGATGCCCGGCCCGCTCAGCTATTTGTAAAAGCTGCGGCAAAAAGGGGCATTATGCAGCGGGGTGCCAGTCCCGGGGGGTCGCCGCAATTTCCGGGGGAGAACGGGGACAGCAGACTCAACCCCCCAAGCGATCCATGTGCAGCCCGCGGGCGCCGCCATTTTGGGTCCTGGACACCACACGGGGAGGATGGGCGCCGCCATCTTGTGACCCCCCGGCCACGTGCGATCCATGGGTGTGGCCATTTTGTCCACCCCCGACCGCGTGCGATCCATGGACGCCGCCATCTTGGCTGACAGCCAAGGACCCCAGCATAGACAGCTCCACAGGGTCGGAAGAAAGCGCCACGATGCAGCAACCAAGGCTGGCTTCGGTGACCCTGGACCAATCGCGGCCCTGGACGCTCCAAACGGCAACGGCAACAGTGCTGGTCAACGGGTACGAGACGCCATGCCTAATCGACTCTGGGAGTACGGAAAGTTTTATCCACCCGGATACGGTAAGACGCTGTTTTCTTTCTATTCGTCCGAGCACCCAAAAGATTTTCCTGGCAGCGGGATCCCATTCCGTAGAGATCAAAGGGTTCTGCATCGCGAACCTAACGGTGTAAGGGAGGGACTTTAAGAATTATAGGCTTAGGAATTATAGTGTAACCGCCAGAGCCTAACGTTCCAATTCGGCGGCCCAATACCCACACTCACTATCTGCAGCCTCGCGACCATCAAGGTTGAACCGCCTTCCTTGTTTGCGAACCTCACCCCGGATTGCAAACCCGTCGCCGCTAGGAGCAGACGATACAGCGCCCAGGATCGGACGTTTATCCGGTCTGAGGTCTAGCGGCTGCTGAAGGAAGGCATAATCCAGGCCAGCAATAGTCCCTGGAGAGCCCAGGTGGTAGTTGTGAAGACCAGGGAGAAGCAGAGGATGGTCGTAGACTGTAGTCAGACCATCAATAGGTACACGCAGCTCGATGCGTACCCTCTCCACCGCATATCCGACATGGTCAATCGGATTGCCCATTACAAGGTCTTTTCCACCGTGGACCTCAAGTCCGCATACCACCAGCTCCCCATCCGCCCGAGTGACTGCAAGTACACGGCCTTCGAGGCAGACGGGTGGCTCTACCACTTTTTAAGGGTCCCATTCGGCGTCACGAACGGAGTCTCGGTCTTCCAACGGGAGATGGACCGAATGGTTGACCAGCACGGGTTGCGGGCCACGTTCCCATACCTCGACAATGTAACCATCTGCGAACATGACCAGCAGGACCACGACGCCAACCTCCGCAAATTCCTCCAGACCGCTAATGCCCCGAACCTCACCTATAACGAGGAAAAATGCGTTTTTAGCACCAACTGTCTGGCCATTCTGGGACACGTAGTGCGCAATGGAGTGATAGGCCCCGACCCCAAACGCATGCGCCCCCTTATGGAATTTCCCCTCCCCCACTGCTCCAAAGCCCTGAAACACTGCCTGGGCTTCTTTTCGCATTACACCCAGTGGGTTCCCCAGTACGCAGACAAGGCCCGCCTGTTAATCCAGTCCACTACCTTCCCCGTCGACAGAGGCCCGCCAGGCCTTCAGCCGCATCAACGCGGATATCGTAAAGGCCACGATGCACGCAATCGACGAGTTCCTCCCCTTCCAGGTCGAGAGCGACGCATCCGATGTAGCTCTGGCGGCCACTCTCAACCAAGCGGGCAGACCCGTGGCCTTTTTCTCCCGGACCCTCCACGCCTCAGAAATCCGCCCCTCCTCAGTAGAAAAGGAGGCCCAAGCCATAGTGGAAGCTGTGCGACATTGGAGGCATTACCTGGCCGGCAGCAGATTCACTCTCCTCACTGACCAACGGTCGGTAGCCTTTATGTTCGATAATGCACAGTGGGGCAAAATCAAGAATGACAAGATCTTGAGGTGGAGGATTGAGCTCTCCACCTATACCTATGAGGTGGAGATGCCGGCGTTGGACTGGGGTGAGCACAGTACGAAGTCTTACAACACCAGGTTAAAGTCCAACAGGTTTGTTTCGATGTCACTAGCTTTCGGAGCGCTGCTCCTTCCTCAGGTGAATGAAGAGGTATGTTCCAGAAACACATATATAGACAAATTCCAAGAATTTGTCTATATATGTGTTTCTGGAACATACCTCTTCATTCACCTGAGGAAGGAGCAGCGCTCCGAAAGCTAGTGACATCGAAACAAACCTGTTGGACTTTAACCTGGTGTTGTAAGACTTCGTACTATACCTATGAGATCTTGTATCGTCCCGGAAAGCTGAACGAACCGTCCGATGCCCTATCCCGCGGCACATGTGCCAACGCACAAGTAGACCGCCTCCAAGCTCTCCATGAGGACCTCTGCCACCCGGGGGTCACTCGATTCTACCATTTTGTGAAGTCCCGTAACCTCCCCTACTCTGTTGAGGAGGTCCGTACAGCCACCAGGAACTGCCAAATCTGCGCAGAGTGCAAACCGCACTTTTTCTGGCCAGATCGAGTGCACCTGATAAAGGCTTCCCGTCCCTTTGAACGCCTCAGTTTGGATTTCAAAGGCCCCCTCCCCTCCACCGACCGTCCTGAACGTGGTGGACGAGTACTCCAGTTTCCCCTTCGCCATCCCCTGCCCTGACATGACAGCGGCCACAGTCATTAAAGCGATCGGCACCATCTTTACACTGTTCGGTTTACCAGCATACATCCATAGCGACAGGGGGTCCGCCTTCATGAGCGACGAACTGCGTCAGTTCCTGCTCAGCAAGGGCATTGCCTCGAGCAGGACGACCAGTTACAACCCCCGGGGGAACGGTCAGGTAGAGAGGGAGAACGGTACGGTCTGGAAGACCATCCTACTGGCCCTACGGTCCAGATATCTCCCAGTTTCCCGGTGGCAGGAAGTCCTCCCGGATGCCCTCCACTCCATCCGGTCGCTGCTGTGTACCACCAGTAACCAAACGCCTCACGAGAGCCTCCTTGTCTTCCCTAGGAAGTCCGCCTCCGGAACGTCGCTGACGACCTGGCTGGCAGCCCCAGGACCCATCTTGCTCCGAAAGCATGTGCGGGCGAACAAATCGGACCCGTTGGTCGAGAGGGTTCACCTTCTCCACGCAAACCCTCAGTACGCCTACGTGGCGTACCCCGACGGCCGACAGGACACGGTCTCCCTGCGGGACCTGGCGCCCGCCGGAAACACACACACACTCCCAACACCAGTCACCCCCTCCCTGCCACCGGCGCACCCCACGTCCGCTCCCTTCCCGGGGCTTCCTCCCGTGCCCGCCCAGGAGTAAAGAAACAGGGACGAACAGCGCAACGCTCCCAGAGACGACAGTGCCCGAGCCAGCACCTGCACCACCACCGGGGCTGAGGCAATCGACAAGGACGACCAGGGCACCCGCTCGACTTGTGGAATCCGCGTGACACCAAAAAAACAAAATTTGTAAATTATTCTGACAAAACCTGTACATAGTTAACTGTTGGGCTAAATGCATAGCCACTGTACAAAGTTTGTTCCAGGACCAGCCTTCTAAACCCCTACCACCATACGAACCACCACTCCGCCGGGTTCTTTTTTCAACAAGGGGTGAATGTGGTGGTATGTATTAGGGGTAGTAGGGTACCTGTGAAGCCGTGAGGCTATTGGCTGACAGGTCCCGGGTCCTGGTTGGATCTGCTGCCTGCTGGCTCCGCCCAGAAGGTGATGTATAAGAGCTCGAGTTCTCCCAGCAGCCGCACTCTGTAACTGAGCTGCTGGGGAACAAGTCTTGCTTAATAAAGCCTCGATTGACTTCATCACTTCTCGACTTGAGTGAGTAATTGTTGCGCTACAGACAGCATAAAAGCAGAAGAAAGTGGCAAGGATTAGTAGGAAGCCAGAGGATTGGGAATCATTTAAAGGCGAGCAGAGGACAACTAGAAAAGCAAAAAGAGGAGAGAAGATTAAATATTTACTAGTTAGCTAGGAATATAAAAGAAGATAGGAAGAGTTTCTTTCAATATATAAAAAGTAAGAGAGAGGCAAAAATAGACATTGGACCACTGGAAAACGTGGCTGGAGAAGTAATAATAGGAAACAAAGAAATGGCAGACGAACTTAATAGTTACTTTGCATCAGTCTTCATGGTGGAAGACACCAGTAGGATGCCAGAGCTCCAGGAGAATCAGGGAGTAGAGGTGAGTGCAGTGTCCATCACTAAGGAGAAGGTTCTGGAGAAACTGAAAGGTCTGAAGGTGGATAAGTCACCTGGACCAGATGGACTACACCCCAGGGACCAAAAAGAGATAGCTGAGGGAATTGTGGGCATTGGTGGTGATATTTCAGGAATCACTGGAGGCAGGAAGGGTCCCAGAGGATTGGAAAGTGGCTAATGTAACACCACTGTCTACGAAGGGAAGGAGGCAGAAGGCAGGAAATTATAGGCCAGTTAGCCTGACTTTGGTCATTGGTAAGATTTTAGAGTCTGTTATTAAAGATGAGATCGCAAAGTACTTGGAAGTGCATGGTAAAATAGGACTGAGTCAGCACGGCTTTGTCAAAGGGAGGTCATGTCTGACAAATCTGTCACTTCTTTGAGGAGGTAACAAGGAAGTTAGACAAAGGAGAATCAGTGGACGTGATTTATTTAGATTTCCAGAAGGCCTTTGAGAAGGTGCCGCATAGGAGACTGTTAAATAAGTTAAAAGCCCATGGTGTTAAGGGTAAGATCCTGGCAATGACAGAGGATTGGCTGACTGGCAGAAGGCAGAAAGTGTGGATAAAGGGGTCTTTTTCAGGATGGCAGCCGGTGACAAGTGGTGTGCCTCAGGGGTTTATGCCGCGACAACAACTTTTCACAATATACATTAATGATCTGAAAGAAGGAACTGAAGGCACTGTTGCTACGTTTGCAGATGATACAAAGATTTGTGGAGGGACAGGTAGTATTGAGGAAGCAAGGGGGCGGCAGAAGAATTTGGACAAGCTGGGAGAGTGGGCAGTGAAGTGGCAAATGAAATACAATGTGGAAAAGTGTGAGGTTATGCACTTTGGAAGGAGGAATTTAAGCACAGGCTATTTTCTAAATGGGGAAATGCTTAGGAAATCAGAAGCACAAAGGGACTTAGGAGTCCTTGTTCACGATTCTCTTAAAGTTAATGTGCAGATTCAGTCAGCAGTTAAGAAGGCAAATGCAATTTTAGCTTTCATGTCAAGAGGGCTAGAATAAAAGACCAGGGATGTACTTCTAAGGCTTTATAAGGCTCTGGTCAAACCCCATTTGGAGTATTGTGAGCATGTTTTGGGCCCCGTATCTAAGGAAGGATGTGCTGGCCTTGGAATAGGTCCAGAGGAGGTTCAAAAGAATGATCCCCGGAATGAAGAACTTGCCGTATGAGGAACGGTTCAGGACTCTGGGTCTGTACTCGTTGGAGTTTTGAAGAATGAGGGAGGATCTTATTGAAACTTACAGGATACTGCAAGGCCTGTATAGAGTGGACGTGGAGAGTATATTTCCACTTGGAGGAAAAACTAGAACCAGAGGACACCATCTCAGACTAAAGGGACGATCCTTTAAAACAGAGATGAGGAGGAATTTCTTCAGCCAGAGTGTGGTGAATCTGTGGAACTCTTTGTCGCAGAAGGTTGTGGAAGCCAAATTACTGAGTACCTTTAAGACAGAGATAGATAGGTTCTTGATTAATAAATGGATCAGGGGTTATAGGGAGAAGGCAGGAGAATGGGGATGAGAAAATATTAGCCATGATTGAATGGCAGAGCAGATTCGATGGGCCGCGTGGCCTAATTCTGCTCCTATATCTTATGGTCTCCCTCAACAACGTCTCTGTTCTGGCAACAACATCATAGTTCCAAGTACTAATCCAAGTGTTAAGTTTATCTGCCTCACCTGCTAATGGGTCATAAATTGACGGCAAAACGATTCCCCATTCCTCAACACCACCAGCATGTTGAAAACTTCAAACTTTCCTGGAGGCTATGGAATCCTACAATGAACTTTGGGTCATGTTGTTGAAATTGTGCCCTCAACAGGTCCTAACTCTACCGGCATTTGAAAATGCTCAGATCCGCCCCGTGTTTGCGTGGGTTTCACCCCCACAACCCAAAGATTTGCAGGGTGGGTGGATTGGCCATGCTAAATTGCCACTTAATTGGAAAAAGCTAATTGGGTACTCTAAAATGAATTTAAAAAGGTGCAAGGGAGGTGAGTGTGCGGATGGATGTAGTTTTTAAAAATAGTTTGGAAACATATTGTATTATTCTATAATAGAAGTGCCTGTATGACCACATGCAAGAGCAAAGCTATAGTAGAGTGGGCTTGTGTGTAAATAGGTTGAATTCAGAAATTTGCATTCGGAGATGGACGGGGACTTCACTTTTCAGTTATTCAATTGCAAAAGAGTAAAAGGTTTTTACTGCTTACAGCGGTTTCATAAGTAAATGAAGGTAAGGTTATTTAATTTTATTTTGCACGAATAGGAAAAACATGAAACACTTTTATATTTTGCAAAGGTTATGTTCAACGAGGTGTTGAGATAGGGATGGAAATGTTTTATGTCCCATGTTTAGGTTGCTGTTATTGTTATTATTATAAAAACTATAAATACCCACATGAAATGTTTTTTTTTTAAAAGTGTCTTTTTTGGTGTGAGATGCTTTGTAAGACTATTTTTACTATGTAAATGTAATCTTGGATGTTTAGGTTTACTTTCCCTCTTGTTGATAAATCTTCTAAATTTATTTTAAAATCCCTGAAGTGTGACTGGAATTCCATGCTATTGGAATCAGCAGATTTTTTTCTCCCTTAAGAATGCAAAAAAAAAATCATCAGCGGCAGCAGGGTGGCGCAGTGGTTAGCACTGCTGCCTCACAGCACCGTGGTCGTAGGTTCAACCCCGGCTCTGGGTCACTGTCTGTATGGAGTTTGCACACTCTCCACGTGTTTGCAGGGGTTTCACCCCCACAACCCAAAAGGTGTGCAGGGTAGGTGGATTGGCCATGCTAAATTGCCCCTTAATTGAAAACAATGAATTGGGTACTCTAAATTTTTTTTTTTTTTTAAATCATCAGCAAGCCAAATTTCCCTCTAGAATTTAGCTTCCTCAGCAAATAATATTTGTCTGGTCATAAGATGAGAAGAACTATTTTAATGCAGTGAGAAGTCTTACAACACCAGGTTTAAGTCCAACAGGTTTGTTTCCAATCACTAGCTTTCGGAGCTCAGCTCCTTCATCAGAGGGTTGGTTAACTCAGTTGACTGGACTGCTGGTTTGTAATGTGGAGCAATGCCAACAGTACAGGTTTAATTTCCGTATCAGCTGAAGTTATTCATGAAAGTCCCACATCTCAACCTTGCTCCTTGCCTGAGGTGTGGTGACCCTCAGGTTAAATCACCACCAGTCAGCTCTCAAAGGGGAAAGCAGCCTACAGCCCTCTGGGACTGTGGCGACATTTACATTGTATATAAACAGCTGTTAGGGGCCGATTTAGCACAAATAGCTGGCTTGTAATGCAGAACAAGGCAGCAGCGCGGGTTCAACTCCCGTACCGGCCTTCCCGAACAGGCACCGGAACGTGGCGACTAAGGGCTTTTGACAGTAACTTCACTGCAACCTACTTGTGACAATAAGCAATTCTTATTATTATATTGCCAGTGCATTAACAGTGTCCCGTCACTTAGTTAGAATCACAACCCTATTTCAGCTGCCGAGCAAGCAAAATTATCCCATCATATCTCTTTGTCGGAGTCAAGAAATATGCAAATGATGTTTGTCGTTAGCTGCATTTCAGAGTGGGTTGTGTATTAGTTAAGAGAAATAATGATCTCTGGATGGTTTGTGCATGGCTCACCTTGAGGCACCTCTTCCACAGTTACTTTTAAATTGAATTTCTTGCATTCTGTGACACGCTTTTCCAGTAGAGCATGATAACTAGTTAGAACCTGTATAATAAAAGCACAAGTAGTGGTCATTTATCAAAAGCAGTACATTTAAAATATAAAAATAAGCCAAACCAGCCAGATCAGTCAAATCTGGACTGAGAGGTTTACGTTGCATTAGGGACCCTGCGGAAGTCCTTGCTCACTCACATATCCTGTAATTGAATGGGAAGTTTAAACTTACAATGGGATAATTCATGCTCCCTGGGACCCTCAGCAAATGTCATCAACTGAGCTCCGGGTCAGAAACTTGGTCAGACCCACAGAACCTGCCCGGATAATTACCAAGCAAATGTTATGCTGCTTAAAACCTGGTCAAACCCCGTGATGAGCCAGCATAACTGAACTGAGCACAACTGAGCCAAGCTTCCCAATCCGACTTGACTCTCTCTCTCCCACCAGTCCTCCCTGACCCAAATACCCACCCAACCTTACTCCCACATGACCCAACCATCGCACCCCAACTTGGTTAACCCCAAAGCAACTAACCATCTCCCTGACAATGACTCACCCAATCCACTACTCATCCATTCATTAACCCACACTCATTAATTAAGGCTTGGGACCTGTAATATACCTGAACATGGCAGCGAGTGCCACAAACAGGGGGCAAGTTCTCTCCTTAATGTTAAAAAATCTTTTTATTAGCATTTTCAAAATTTATAACCAGTTATGTACATTGTTGGCCGTGTTTATTTACTGTATTATACAGAATGGTTTGTCTTGTCCTTCCCTTAATTTCCTCTATTTACATTCTGCCGCCCTCTGGCTCGGCGTGTGGTCCCTCCCGCCCTCCCCCACAGCCCGTCCCTCCCTGTCCCATCCCCCCCCCCCCCCCCTTGTGTCCCCCGTCGGTTTTCTTTTGGGGGGGTTTCCCTCACTTCCACACTCCTTCCTCCCCCCCCCCCTTTCTTTTCTTCCCCCATCAACTTCGGCTGTGTTTCCCCTATGATTGGAGGGGAATTGTCTCCTCCCACGTTGTCCCTTTTGTGTCCCTCTTGCCTTTTCTCCTCTTCCACCCCCTCGGGGTTGTGTGTTCCTATGCACACCCCCCCCCCCCCCCCACCCCCGTCTTTATTTTTTCTTTTTCCTCTCCCTTTTCTTTCTAACTTTCCCGCTTCCCCATCTTATTCGTTGTTGCTGGCCTCAAACAGGTTCTGGAACTGGTTGACAAACTGCCCCCATGTGTTTTGGAAGCCTTCCTCCAACCCTCAGATGGCATACTTAATATTCTCCAGGTGGAGAAATTCCGAAAGGTCAGCAAGCCAGTCTGCAGCTGTGGGCGGTGCTGCTGATCGCTAGGAGAGCTGGATTCTCCGGCGTGCGATTAGGGAAGTGAAAGCTAGGGCGTCGACCCTCTTCCCCATGTGTAACTCTGGCTACTCTAATACCCCGAAGATTGCCACATTTGACATTGGCTTCACCCTCACCCCACAGCCTTGGACATTGCTTCGGAGAAGGCTGTCCTGAACCCAGCAAGTTTGGGCCATGCCCAGAACATGTGGGTGTGGTTGATCGGCCCCTCTAGCACCGTTCACATTTGTCCTCCACCTCTGGGAAGAACCTGCTCATTCGGGTTCTGGTTCGGTGTGCTCTGTGCACCACTTTGAACTGCCTGAGGCTTAGACTTGCTCAGGAGGTGGTGGAGCTGGCCCTGCTCAAAGCTTCGCTCAAGAGTCTCCACCCCATCTCTGTCCTCAGTTCGTCCTCCCATTTCCATCTGGTCTCTCCAGTGGTGTTCGGGCTCTGTCCAGTAGCTGTCCATACATTTTCCCACAGAGTCCCCTGATTTGTTATGTTGTAGGTGTAACATAAGTGGCTTCCTTGTGGTGCACTTGACAAAGGAAGGTTCAGACGTGGAGATAACTTCAACACATTTATTAAACTATTTACACTTCTATTACTCGGGTTCGACACTACTGCTAATCCTACTATAGCTACCCAGACTGACTAACCAATTGCTGCAATCCACCTGGTGGGTGTAATATTGAATCAACCCTTCTCTGTACACACTGACTGTCTCCACTGGAAAGAGGCAGATCATGTGTGTGGTGTCCTTTGTATATGGGTTGGTGTAATGCCCCCCTGTGGTCGTGTCATCTCCTTGCGTATCGTGAATGTCTATTGGTCCTGTCCTATCTAATTGATCTATTGGTTGAGCGTGTGTGTGAGATGTTTCTGGTGCTCCCTCTATTGTCTAGCTAGCCTACATGCATTTACATTGCTGCACATCACTACACCCCTTTCTTTACTGTCTGCGTTTATCAGGTCCTGCAACAGTGTAGTGTCTGGGGCCCCGGGGTACCCTACTGTCTCTTTGCAGAGGAAGTGCTTAATTTGTAGGTGTCACATCTCCTGTCCTGCTGGCAGCTTCCACCCCTCCATCAGTTCATCCAGTCGCTAGTTTGTGCCCTACGTAAAAGTCCTGATGCACGATCAATTGAACAAAGACGAGAGTTAAGTACAACTGAGGCTTTATTGCTCTAAGATGTGTGGCCTCCCACAGCAGCTGGCGAAATGGCTGCTGAATGGAGGACACGCATATTTATACTCCGCCTACTGGGCCGAGCCAGCAGGCAGGGACTACCGGCGAACCTGTAGTACAGGTCCTATCTTACATCATCTAATACAGGTGCAACAGTGGTTTACCACATTCACCCCCTGTTAAAATTGAGTCCGGCAGGGGTGGTGGGGAACTATACACAGCAATTAATTTATTTACAGTATTTGATCAGAAAAAAATGTCTTTTGAAGTCCGGTGCCAGTTAGAGATTTAACCGGTCTGATGCCTTGATGTTCCGCTGGGAGCGACGTAGCGGTGGCGGCAACGTCGATGCTGGCCTGATGTTCGGTGACTCAGGGAGCATGCCAAAATCCTCTTCATCCTCGGGCATGGGCAGGGGAAGGACGGACGGTCCTGGTGGGGTTAATACTGGGAGCGCCGGGGGGAGGGGAGGGTGGCGCCGGGCCGGAGGGGTGTGTGTGTGTGTGGAACCTGCTGGTGCCAGGTCCCTGAGGGAGACAGTATCTTGGCAGCCATCAGGGTACGCCACATAGGCATACTGGGGGTTGGCATGGAGCAATTGCACCCTTTCCACCAACGGGTCCGCCTTGTGGAGGCGGACGTGCCTACGGAGCAGGACAGGTCCTGGGGCTACGAGCCAAGTCGGGGGCGACACCCTGGATGTGGACTTCCGGGGGAAGGCAAAAAGACGTTCATGGGGTGTGTTGTTAGTAGTGGTGCACAGCAGTGAGCGAATGGAGTGGAGTGCATCAGGGAGGACCTCGTGCCAGCGAGAGGCTGGGAGGTTCCTGGACCGTAGGGACAGTTGGATGGCCCTCCATACCATCCCGTTCTCCCTCTCTACCGTTTCTCTGGGGGTTATAGCTGGTCGCCCTGTTGGAGGCGATACCACTGCTGAGCAGGAACAGACGTAGCTCATCGCTTATGAATGAGGATCCCCTGTCACTGTGGATGTGGGCGGGGAAGCCGAACAGAGCGAAGGTGGTGTTGAGGGCTTTGATGACGGTGGCAGATGTTATGTCGGGGCATGGGATGGTGAAGGAGAATCTGGAGGACTCATCAACCACACTGAGAATATACGTGTTTGGATCGGTGGAGGGGAGGGGCCCTTTGAAATCCACGCTGAGGCATTCAAAGGGGCGGGAGGCCTTCACCAAGCACGCATGGTCCGGCCGGTAGAAGTGCGGCTTGCACTCCGCACAGACCTGGCAGTCCCTGCTGATTGTCCGTATTTCCTCGACGGAGTAGGGCAGGTTGTGGGCCTGTATGAAATGGTACAACCGTGTGACTCTCGGGTGACAAAGGCTGTCGTGCAGGGTCCGGAGTCGGTCTACTTGTGCGCTGGCACATGTACCTCGGGATAGGGCGTCTGGGGGCTCGTTGAGTTTGCCAAGGCAATACAAAATCTCGTAATTATAGATGGAGAGCTCGATCATCCACTGCAAGATTTTATCGTTTTTGATCTTGCCCCGCTGTGTGTTATTAAACAAAAAGGCTACCGACCGTTGGTCAGTGAGGAAAGTGAATCTCCAGCCAGCCAGGTAATGCCTCCAATGCTGCACAGCTTCAACGATAGCTTGGGCCTCTTTTTCGGCGGATGAGTGCCGAATTTCTGAGGCATGAAGGGTGCGAGAAAAGAATGCCACGCGTCTGCCTGCCTGATTGAGGGTGGCGGCTAGGGCGACGTCCTATGCGTCTCTTTCTACTTGATAGGGCAGTGTCTCGTCTACTGTATGCATCCCGGCCTTGGCGATATCGGCTCTGATACGGGCGAAGGTCTGCTGTGCCTCGACCGTCAGGGGAAAATGGGTGGACTGAATGAGTGGGCGGGCCTTGTCTGCATAGTTGGGGACCCACTGGGCATTGTACGAGAAGAACCCCAGGCAGCATTTGAGGGCCTTGGGGCAGGGGAAGCTCCATGAGGGGGCACATGCAGTCGGGATCGGGCCCTAGAACTCCATTCTGGACCACATAGCCGAGTGTGGCTAAGCAGGTCGTGCTGAACACGTACTTCTCCTTGTTGTAGGTGAGGTTGAGGAGAGCGGCGGTGTGGAGAAATTTGGCAAGGTTTGCATCGTGGTCCTGCTGGTCATGGCCGCAGATGGTGACGTTGTCTAGGTACGGGAAGTGGCCCGCAAACCGTACCGGTCGACCATTTGGTCCATCTCCCTTTGGAAGACCATGACCCCGTTAGTGACGCCGAAGGGAACCCTGAGGAAGTGATAGAGTCGACCGTCCACCTCGTAAGCGGTGTATGGACAGTCTGATTTACGAATGGGGAACTGGTGGTTGGCGGATTTGAGGTCTACCGTTGAGAAGACCCGGTACTGTGCAATCTGATGGACCATATCATATATGCGTGGGAGGGGGTATGCGTCAAGTTACGTGTACCGATTGATGGTCTGGGTGTAGTCCACGACCAATCTGTGTTTCTCCCCAGTTTTAACGACTACCACTTGGGCTCTCCAGGGGCTGTTGCTGGCCTCGATGATGCCTTCCCGAAGCAGCTGCTGAACCTCGGACCTGATGAAGGTCCTGTCCTGAGTGCTGTACCGTCTGCTCCTGGTGGCGACGGGTTTGCAATACGGGGTTAGATTGGCGAAGAGGGAAGGCGGATCGACATTTAGGGTCGCGAGGCCGCACACAGTGAGGGGTGGTAGGGGCCCGCTGAATTTGAGGGCTAGGCTCTGGAGGCTACACTGGAAGTCCAGGCCGAGTAGTAGGGCAGCGCAGAGGTTAGGGAAGACGTAGGGGCAGAAGCCGCTGAATTCTACGCACTGGACCATGAGTGTGACCGTGCAGAACCCCCGAATCGTGACGGAGTGGGATCCGGAGGCCAGGGAAATTCTTTGGCTGGCGGGGTGTACTGCGAGGGAGCAGCGCCTTACCGTATCCAGATGTATGAAACTTTCGGTGCTCCCGGAGTCCAGCAGGCAAGAAGTCACGTGACCGTTGACTTTCACACTGGTCGATGCGGTGGCCAGGTTGTGCGGGCGAGACTGATCGATCGTCACTGAGGCGAGTCGTGGTCGGTCGTCGCTGACGTCGGATGATGGGGAGCCTGGGGGGCCCAGGTCCTGGAATGCTGTCGGTGTCCATGTCCCGTGGGGGAGAAAACATGGCGGTGCCTGAAGATCCTGCGGGGGTCATAATGGCGGCACCCATGTGCCGCACGTTGCGGGGGTTGGACAAGATGGCGGCACCCATGGGCTGCACGTGGACTGAGGAGGAGAAGATGGCGGCGCCCACTGGCCGCGCGTGGTCCTGGGAGGTGAAGATGGCGGTGCCCACTGGCCGCGCATGGTCCGGGGAGGTGAAGATGGCAGCGCCCATTGTGTGTAGGCTAGGGGGATGGGGGCTCTTTTCTCTCTCTACAGATGCTGCCAGACTTGCTGAAATTTTCCAGCATTTTCTTTTTGGATTAATAAACCTATTATGGAATTCAGAATAAAGTAATTTTCCCAGAGGGCAGTTAGATTGCAGAATTCACCACCACAAGGAATAATAATGGGAAGCTGGATAACCATAAGTGGGTGAAAGAATATCCTGATTAGATAGAGTTGGGAGAAACTGGGCAAGATTCTCCACTCCCAGGCTGGTTGGGAGAATCGCCTGGGCCCCCAAAATTTCCCGGGGCGTCGGTCTGACGCCCTAAGCAGCGGGAACGGCCCGGTCGAGTTCCGCGGGCCGCAGGCCAGAGAATCGCCGGAGACACCCAAAATGGCGATTCTCCAGCACCCCCGCTATTCTCAGGCCCGGATGGGCCAAGCGGCCAGGCCAAAACAGCGGGTTCCCCCCGGCGCCGTCCACACCTGGTCGCTGCCGTCGGGAACAGCGCGCGAACGCTGGGGGGGGGCGGGGTAGCCTGCGGGGGGCGAGGGGGGATCCTGCACCGGGTGGTACCTCAAATGTGGGGTGGCCCGCGATCGGTGCCCACCGATCGTCGGGCCATCCTCTCTGAAGGAGGACCTCCTTCCTTCCGCGGCCCCACAAGATCCGTCCGCCATCTTCTTGCGGGGCGGACTTATTAGAGAGGACGGCAACCACGCATGCGTGGGTGACGTCAGTTATGCGGCGCCGGCCGCGTCATCTATGCGGCACCGCCTTTACGCGGCGACAAGGCCTGGCGCGTGTCGATGACGCGGCACCGATCCTAGCCCATTGTAGGGGCCTGAATCGGTCGGGATCGGGGCCGTTTCGCGCCGTCGTGAACCCCGACGCCGTTCACAACGGCGTGGGCAGTTCGGCGCGGGAGTGGAGGATCCTGCCCACTGTGTGGGGTATAAAAACTGGTATGGACCAATTGGCTTTCATCTGTATCATATGTAGTTCTGCTGGAACAATTTACCCTTTGACAGTATTACAATGACACAATTTAACACATCATCTGCAACAATTCAAGGGATTGCTGGATGAAGGACTAAATTCTGCCGACAGTATTGTACTCCAAAACAATAAGTACTTGAAGGCAACTCTTACCTTAACTGTTCCTTGTCCTTTCCCAGTCGCAGTTATGACCGCATTATCAAGGCCGCTCATCTGAAGTATGGAAAATGTTAATTAGCCATTTACCTTACATCCTGCTAATTAAACAAAAACCCAGAGAAAAACTGCATGATAAAAAGCTTAACAGCTTGGATTCACTATATGAGAATGGCTTCATTTTGTTATATTCTAATAAATAAGAAAAAGAAAAAAAGAGAATAGTTGTCTGATGATTTTAATTCGTTGTCCTCAGGATGGAGAGTGACAATGGTTCCTGTTGCACTATTTCATCTCACTGGTGGCTGTTAAGACGGTTGGAAGTTAATCTCAAACGAACTTCAGTGAATTGCTGCAACACATCTTATGCATAATGCACACTGCCTCACTAGTGTATGAGGGGATTGATATCCAGTCTAAAGTCAGGGTGACAAACAAACAAACTAACTGCTTTGCCTTGGCCGTTCAGTTTCTTGAGTGTTACATGGCTCCACCCAATAAGGTGAACGCGTGTTTCATCCAACTTGAGCCATGTAGATGCTGGAGAGTGGTTTTGAGGAGTCAGCAAACGTACCAATTATGGCATGGCATCTAGTCTCAACCATGCTATTGGATGATAAGAGAAGTGGAGCTTCTAGTCAAGAGGAAGAAGGAAGCTTACGTAAGGTTGAGGAAGCAAGGATCTGACTCAGCTCAGGAGGGTTACAAGGTAGCCAGGAAGGAACTCAAAAATGGACTGAGGAGAGCCAGAAGGGGGCATGAAAAAGCCCTGGCAGGAAGGATTAGGGAAAACCCCAAGGCGTTCTACATTTATGTGAGAAATAAGAGGATGATCAGAGTGAGAGTAGGGCCGATCAGGGATAGTGGAGGGAACATGTGCCTAGAGTCCGGGGAGATGGGGAAGGCCCTAAATGAATACTTTGCTTCAGTATTCACTCGAGAGAGGGACCTTGTTGCCCAGGAGAACATTGTGAACCAGGTTAATAGACTCGAACAGGTTGATATTAAGAAGGAGGATGTGCTGGAAATTTTGAAAAGCATCAGGATAGATAAGTCCCCTGGGCCTAACGGGATATACCCAAGGTTACTATGGAGAAGCGAGGGAGGAGATTGCTGAGCCATTGGCGATGATCTTTGCATCCTCACTCTCCACTGGAGTTGTACCGGATGGTTGGAGGGAGGCAAATGTTGTTCCCCTGTTCAAGAAAGGGAATAGTGAAATCCCTGGGAATTACAGATCCATCAGTCTTACGTCTGTGGTAAGCAAAATATTGGAAAGGATTCGAAGAGATAGGATTTATGATTATTTAGAAAAACATAGTTTGATTGAAGATAGCCAGCATGGCTTTGTGAGGGGCAGGTCATGACTCACAAGCCTCATTGAATTCTTTGAGGATGTGACGAGACACATTGATGAAGGTCGGGCAGTGGATGTGGTGTGTATGGATTCCAGTAAGGCATTTGATAAGGTTCCACATGGTAGGCTCGTTCAGAAAGTTAGGGGGCATGAGATACAGGGAAATTTGGTTGCCTGGATAAAGAATTGGCTGGCTGAAAGACAGTGAGTGGTAGTGGATGGAAAGTATTCCGCCTGGAGGTCGGTGACCAGTGGTGTCCCACAAGGATCTGTTCTGGGACCTCTGCTCTTTGTGGTTTTTATAAATGACTTGGATGAGGAAGTGGAAGGGTGGGTTAGTAAGTTTGCCGATGACACATAGGTTGGAGGAGTTGTGGATAGTCTTGAGGGTTGTTGCAGGTTACAACAGGACATTGACAGGATGCAGAGCTGGGCTGAGAAGTGGCAGATGGAGTTCAACCTTGATAAATGTGGTGATTCATTTTGGAAGGTCGAATTTGAATGCTGAATACAGAGTTAAAGGCAGGATTCTTGGAAGTGTGGCGGAACAGAGGGACCTTGGGGTCCACGTACATAGATCCCTCAAAGTTGCCACCCAGGTTGATAGGGTTGTTAAGAAGACGTATGGTGTGTTGGCTTTCATTAACAGGTGGATTGAGTTTAAGAGCTGCGAGGTTTTGCTGCAGCTTTATAAAACTCTAGTTAGACCACACTTGGAATATTGTGTCCAGTTCTGGTCGCCTCATTATAGGAAGGATGTGGATGCTTTGGAGAGGGTGCAGAGGAGATTTACCAGGATGCTGCCTGGACTGGAGGCATGTCTTATGAAGAAAGGTTGAGGAAGCTAGGGCTTTTCTCACTGGAGCAAAGAAGGCAGAGAGGTGACTTGATAGAGGTATACAAGGTGATGGGAGGCATGGATACAGTGGATAGCCAGAGACTTTTCCCCAGGGTGGAAATGGCTGTCACGATGGGACATAATTTTAAGGTGATTGGAGGAAGCTACAGGGGAGATGTCAGAGGTAGCTTCTTTCCACAGAGAGTGGTGGGTGCGTGGAATGCACTGCCAGCAGAGGTGGTGGAGTCAGAATCATTAGGGACATTTAAGCAACTCTTAGACAGGCACATGGACAGCAGTAAATTGAAGGAGCGTAGTTTAGGTTGATCGTAGATTAGGATAAACGGTCGGCACAACATCATGGTCTGAAGGGCCTGTACTGTGCTGTACTGTTCTATGTTTTATGTTCTGTGTCGTTGAAGTGATAATCTGGCAGGTCTAGTTAAAACGTTCTGGTCAATTATAACCTCATAAAATACTGATAGTGGGAGTGGGATTTCAGCAATAATGAAAGTCAAGGGGACTACACTGGGATTTTTCTTGTGAGGGGTGGCCATTGCAAAGCATTCAGAGATGAAATATTACCTTCCATTTCTCAGCTCCAGCCTGGCTAATATGCAAGCATATGTTTATGTTGATGTGGGCAGCTTCATCAATGGAGGATTGGGAATTGAATTAAACCCTTGTGAAACCATCAGTAAAGAGACCTCATCTCCTGACCATTTAACAGATGTAAATTTTATAATGCCCAAAGCAGAGGAAACGTAAGACTTTCTTTCTCCACAGATGCCACCAAATATATTAAGCATTTCTAGCACGTTTTGTTTTTATTTCAGGTTTCCAGCATCTTGTATTTTGCTTTGGTAGCTTTGTTCTACTAGGAATCCAGAGGCAAGAATTAACAATCTGGAGAGGTGAGTTCAACGTCTGCTCCCAGGAAATATATGAGAGAGGCTCTGTGAATAATCTCCCTGCCATAGAGGGAAACATGATACCTCGTCAGACTGCGTGTGGCTGAAATTTGGAATTCTCTAATATGCCACTGAAATTCCTCAAGGTTGCACAATAAAACTATAACCCGCTGTAACAGCCAACACTGAAATTATTGAGAAAAAATATCAGCATCACAGCTATTAAAAATATAAATCTAACACATGTTTATGAAGTGAACTGGGTGGAGACCCTCATGGAACATGAATGCAGACATAGTTGTTTTTAAAGACCCATTTCTGTGCTAAAGGCTCTGTCTATGTAATGCAAAGTTAATTCACTTCCATTGGTAACACAGGAAATTTGTATTGAGAAACAGCCACAGATGATGCACATCATCTTGGAGAATTTATATTTATGGTCAAAAATAATAGGAAGCAGAAGTGCACAGTTAGGGCATGTCAAAAAGAAAAGTTGGAAAGTTTATTTTAAAAAATAAGTTATAACTAACCCTTGTTGATTTTGCTACATATCTATTTGCGAAGTCAAAATGCCACGAAATAGGTTTCCGTCTGCCAGGAATGGTTACAACAACATCCAAGTCAATGTCTTCGATTGAAGGAACAGCAACCTGGTAATTGGCTAAACTTTGCAAAGCAACCATGGTCGCCTGGGGGAGTGGAAAAAGAGTCGTTATTAAACATAATTGAGACTTCAGACTTGCTTGCTTGCTTCAGAAATAAGAATGTCTAACTCATTTCTTATTTTATTCACGGAGAATAATCAAGAGATTGGAGAAAATTGTAGATTCCAGGGGCGGCACAGTGGTTGGCCAGGGACTCGGATTTGATTCTGACCTTGAGTGACTGTCTGTGTGGAGTTTGCATGTCCGGGTACTCCTGTTTCCTCCCACAGTCCAAAGATGTGCAGGTTAGGTGGATTGACCATGCTAAATTGCCCCTTAGTGTCCAACAGTTAGATGGAGTTGTGGAGGGGGATGGTGTTGTGGGCCTGGGTGGGGTTCTCATTCGGAGGGTCAGTGAAGACTGAATGGGCCAAATGACCTTCTTCTGCACTGTAAAGATTCTATGAAAACAGCAATGACATTCTGGTGTCAGTTCCTGGAGTACAAGGGAAAGGGATACTAAACTTTAAAGTACTGAACAGTCAATTTAAACACAAATGGAACTTAGTTTTCTTTAATTCATTCATGAGATGTGGGTGTCACTGGCAAGGCCAACATTTATTCCCCTGCCCAGCCCTAGATACCCTTCAAAAGCTGGTGGTAAACTGTCTTCTTGAACCACTGCAGTGCATGTGGAATAGATACACCCACAATAATGTTATGGAGGGAATGCAAGGATTTTGATCCAGTGACAGTGAAGGATCGGTGATTTATTTCCAAGTCAATACAGGGTGCGATTTGGAAGGGAAGTCACAGGTATCATGGTACCAAGTGCCTGCTTCCCTTGTTCTTCAATGTGGTAAGAATCACTCATTAGGAATTAGTGCAAGTGATGCAATGATAATTCTAAGTTATTTTATGTGAGTTACCACTTTTTAAAAGCTCAGAAATAATTCACTATTTTCCTAAAAAGACATAGGGCTGGATTCTCCGTTTCAGCGACCAAGTGCTGACGCTAACGGAGCACAGGTGATCTTTTACGATGAAAATTTCTGCGTGAAACCCTCACCGATTCCGGTAGCGGTGAAGGGCTAGCAGTGGGTGAAACAGCCGGAGAATGGCCGGGTCCCTGGCCATGTATACACATGGCTGATGACCTGCAGCAGTTGGGGTCTGGGCCGGGCTCATAATACTTTTCATTCTGAACTGCTCTGCCTGACAGTTCAGTGAATGTTCAAGCCACAAATACATTCCATCTCCTCTCACCTGCTCTCTCAGCCCTATGCTTTTAAAACTGCTTTTTGAAGTGTCAGAGCCTGCCTAGAAATCCCACAACGCTTGAGAGGCTTGAAACACCCTGAGATCCTACAACATGCCTAGCATTCATTCAATTTCACAGTGCAGTATCTGCAACTAGCCTTTGATTGACAGATTAATGGTTTAAACCCAGCTGCCATGAGGTTTGTTTATTTATCTTTGCACTTTAATGAATCTGAAATACCCTCCATTGATCCTAACTGCAATGGTTATAAACATTCTTGTTCTGATTGACAGCTGCTGGTCACTTCAAAGCAGCTAAGTGCTTTCACTTCCTCTTTTCTAACTGCAGAAAGCAGAGCGAGGGTCGGATTACACTCAGGCGTGCATGATGCTCTGGTGGGGAGGGAAGGAGGGAGAAGCTCCTCCTTAATGAGCTGGTAGGGGTGCTACCCTTGTCAGCAGGAAGGGTGGTTAATACTAGCATTGTGCAGAGGAGGGGGCCTGTCTCTGGACATGAGAATCATGGCACCCATTCGAAATGACGACCTGATACCAGTAAGTACTGGGAAACTGGCATGTTCTCCGATGTGCATTATTTTGCACAACAAAGGTAAGAGAATTCTACCTCGGCGACAATCCTAGCACCAGCAAGACACAGTCTGGCGAGAGAAATTACTACCTGGAACGGAGAATACCGCCTATCAATTTGATTGGAAGAGCACTTATAAGCTAGTGCAACATTCCAACCAGGTTTTGTAAGATGCGCAAAACAGTTCTAGCTGAGCAAAACCAATTAATTTTCTTATTTAGTAATTACAGTATTTTAGTGGGGGGGGGGGGGTGAGGGCGAGAAAGGGGAAAAAATTTATAAAGACTGCATAGTTCATTGCTGGGAAGTATGTTTCCCGGGTGCTTATTTGTTATAACCTGTTTTGATACATGTTTGTAATAATATACAATTTTAAAAAAAAGTACAGTATTTTATATGTCGGTGCATTGTTGAATACTGAGTATTGGTTCAGTTTATTTTACAAATATTTAGGTGTCTAATGTCTAAATCAAGATGCTCATCACTAGGTCACTGCAGAAGTTCTGTAAAATCATAAATGCCATCCCTTTTGGAATAGATAAAATTCAAAACAGAACATATTGGGCAATCTCACCAGGTCCGGCGCCATCTATGGAGAGAGAAGGGAGCTAATGTTTTGAGTCTGGATGACTCTTTGTCAGATCTGCTGAGATTACCCATTATTTTCTCCTTTTGTTTCAAATTCCAGCATTTGCAGTAAATTACTTTTACACTTTGGAACAGAATTTGACATGCAACAGTTTAAGTACATTTGAAAGATCCTGGTGTAAATTTGTCGCTGGAAATATATTAGAGTGAAATCATGCTGACCAGCTCATTGTAGGGAGAAGATTTGCTAACTCTCATTTGATCCACAGCATTTCACGAATTTCCCGTCAATGTGCTGGGTGTGTAGAATTATATCTGCTCAAATATGAGCAAGAATTTTCTAACGCTTTGAAAATAGTGGAAAAAGGTCACTCAGTCCAGTTTCTGTCATTTGTGCCATAGCATTCCTGTACAAATGAACTGTGCAAGCAATTATTTTGCCTCCTTTTATAACAGCTCAGAAGCCACTGGCTATGGTGCATTGCAACAGACCTCCATAGTTTGCATTAACCAGTCAATCACCATGTTCTCCTTAGAGAGACCCTCAAGAGACATGACAAAACCAATTAAGTGAGCCTGAGGAGGGAACGCCAATGAGGATCAAGAGCATACCTTCATGGTGCGGGGAAGTCCATCCACTTTTTCACAACAGCATAAAATCTGCCCCTTCATTCCTTTCAGAGATTCTCCAGGCCTTCTGATTCAAACAAACATAAGCTAAAAAGCTCTAAATCACAATTAACTATTTGTTCATGGCCATCAGACCTTGTGCACTGAAATATTCACTAATGAACCTCCAAAGTATTTTTCTATGAAATGAGAGCCAAGCTCAACTTGTATACCTGCACAAGCCTTTCTTCTTGGGAAAGGGGGAATTCTGTTTTGACAGCGATAAAAAGGAAAGACTTAAACCTCAACCAATCTTAAAGATCTCTGCTAAACTGTTAGTTTTTATTCTTAAAAATGAATTCAATACAAATGTAAAGTAGAATAATGCAACCTGTGTGGAGCTGTAGCCTCCTCCATATTCGTTTCTTTGTGCCAGCCATTTAACTGCTTTACCAGCTTGGTCAAATTTCTCAAACTGCACAAGAGCCAGAAGGGCATATCCTGTGGCTTCAATTGTGTACAACGAGTTGACATTTCCAGCTTCTGCCCAGTACGATTCCCCTAAAAGGGTGTCTGAGAAAATAATAAGTTAAAATGAAGATCATTCATAGCAAGTGTGCTGCCCCTTTCAAATAAATTGGCGTATGGTCCTGTGTGCTCTAGCTCTTACAGAAAGAAAATCCTTTGAAGCAAATTCATCTAGTTCTGACAGAAAGGCACATTGCCAATTATAAAATGCATTGTCAGGGAGATTCAATGGGAATTCAATCAGAAATGATGCTCCTGATGAATTATTCTGTGAGTAAGAAGTAATGGAACCAGAAAAATCAAAGCTCCTCCTGCTTTTGGAGCTTTTAAAAATTAGGAATAAAAACATTATGGATATAAAATGTTGAATATTCACTTTAAAATTCTTTTCTTCTGCACTCCTCTAGCCAATATATTTAATCACAAAAGTATCAGTGTTTCTTCACTGAAATACTCCAGCATTTCACTTCAAGATTTCTCTGAAGCCATATTCCAAAATAATGAACATCAAAGGATAATTATTCTGCCTTCTTTCTCATCACCTAAAGGTTGCTGGTCCTCGTTAGACCCACAACTGCCAAAATGTCATATTCCTTATCATTAACAATTCCCAATGAAGGCTTCTCCCATCAGCAGGGACGTTGCACACAAATTCAGGCTTCCTAGACCTACAACAGCATCAAGACTGAGGCTACTGGTTGCTGACATCGTGGTGAGGTTCTCAAGAGATTCACCATTTTGTCCTCAGGTTTCCACTACCGCTTCCCATCATGAGCTCATCTGGTGGGTGAAAGCCCAGTCACTGACCAAAGAACCACCTTTTATCAGATGTCCTATACTGGGTCCCTAGCAAACAATACTGTGCCAACATGAAGGAGATGGGTGTATACAGTTTTTCAGCAGTAGTGCCAAATGTGCTCATCACTAATCAGATCCAATAAGCAGAAACTGGGCACAATGTAATTTGTTATAAGCTCCTTCGCACTGTGAACTAAAACAGCTTCACCAGCTTAACTTTAATTATTGATTAGATAAACGGAAATGTTCGCTGCCTCACGGTGCAGTGAATTCGGAATTTTCAAACTAGCTCGAGTTCTGATTTCAGGATTCAAGACAGCATTGTCTCCGCCTTAGTTTCTATTAAATAAGAATTTCACTAAGGTGGTAAGGATTCAATGTCCTTTTACAGGACTAACAATTTCATCTACTGTGACAGTCCCTAGGTGTGCAGAGATGGACAGAATGTCAGCAGGAAAATTCTAAGGACAGATAAAATGCTGACTTACTGGAAGCAAATTTCATCAGGATGTTCGGTTTATTTATTCCCAATAGTGACAGAGCATAGGTTGTTATTGCCACAGAGTATGTTCTCTTCAGATTACCAATCCTATTTTGCAGATAGTCACCTGCTTTTCTGATACTGACTTCATAATTCTGAAATTAATGAACAATAAATAAATTAAGAGATTTTCGAATGAAATTCTATCAACCGTTACCAACTCATGTATTGAGAAAACATTCACAGGAGTAATATTTTTTGAATATGTAAACTCAGGTGTGCCTGTTTTGTTCCTTCTCTTTGCGCAATACAATATGGCTGACAGAACATAACATTTTTGCAGTGGAATATAAATCTACCGGTTATGTCTCCATTGTGCACTGTGCCCATGCTAAGTAAGGACATTTTATTTTAAAAGTCTCTTCAACATCGACGTACAAACCACTTATGCTGAACAGTCTTGCATCACCGGATATTGCAGAAGTGCTCCTCCCGATCAAAATTTTATTAACGGGGACTGCTATTCTTCGCAACCTGATCATCACCAATGAGCCAGCTTCCAGTTTTACCTACATCTATGGTCTATCCATAACCACCGATCCCACTCCCTTCTCTGATCACCCCTCTATACATCCAACCTCGAACTCCTTACTTACCCCATCACCCTCATGCCACTGAGTTCTCTCCATTAATCCATCCTCCTTAGCTTCCCTGTGTCTTGTCTCCAATCTTTCAACTTCCAGCATTCACCATGCGTTAACCATCAGCATCCACCCCAGCACCCTTCACAACAAAGATTTTTGGTCACAAAGTTGTGAAAGAGGTGGGTGACAATGCCACAGGAAGAGAATCAGGGCATCTGGGACCCAAGTGAAAATGACAACAGAGAGGATCATATTTAGCAATGATGCATCTCATCAGGTAGCCTGCTATCACTCACTTCCAAACTTTCATGCTGAATAAGTGCCAAATAGGCACTTATTGATAGTAGTGCAAAGGATTTCAGGTGAGATGGGAGAAAATTGGAGATAACTTCAAGAAAACTTTAACAAAATCATCTGAACCAGAATATTGCGTTGTAGAGCATGATCGAACAGCCAGGCTGTACAAAAAAAGCAGCACGCCACGGCGCAGCACGGCCGATAAAAGCTGGGAGACCCGACTCCCAGGATCTACCCGGCTCGCAACACCTCGTGATATTTAACGGGATCTAGCGTTAAATCTCGCCCATTGTGGGCGGGAACACTTTTTAGTAAATTGGCATATTAAAGCGTAACAGCTAGTCTCACTTTAATGTGAAGTTTCCCGAGGTGCCAGCGTCGTCGTGATCTATGCACTTCGCCTCAGAGACCTTGGGCGAACGTCGTTAAATACTGGTCTTCATAAATAGGAGCCAGCCGGAACGGCACTCGTGGGAGTCTCTCAGGGGATCAAAGGCCCCAAGGTGCATGCCATTGGTCAGGGTGGCACCCTAGCATTGCCAGCCTGGCAGTGCTACCTGGGTACCAGCCTTGCACTGCCAAGGAGCCCAGATGGCACTGCTAAGGTGCCAAACTGGCATTATTTGCAGGGGTGTGTTCGGGCGGGCGGAGCGGGGACCCTCCCATACTCTGTTGGGGATGTCTAGGGTTTGCGTCACGGACTCCAGCGATCGGGACGCAATTTAAAAATGGTATCCCGATTCCTCACTACACTGAGGAGTTCCGGCCAGCGGAGTTCCTCAGTGCACAAAACAGGGCTATGTGCAGCCTCGGCCGCGCTTTCCCCATTTAGGCCCCCTATCAAATGCGAGTCGCATTTTATAGCCTTGCGCTTCTCGGCACTACGAGCGCCAGGAAACAGGCGGCAAAACACGCTTGATATGCAACTTTGTTCCCATTTAGTTAAATCTCACCTGTACTCTTGTCTTATCACCTTACTCTACAAAAATGAGACTCCTTTACCTCTATATAAAGTGAACAAACATGTTGAGCCTCATGCATCGCGATGAGCACAAATGCAGTCAGTGATGTGTCACTTTCTGATCCAGAGACTCCTCCCTAAATCAGCATACAAAACAAAAGATGAAACATTTAATGAATGAACATTCCCACGTTATGACTTCAAGCAAATAAGAATAACTGCTACAGGATGGCTTGTGGCACAGTGGTAGTGTCCCACTTCAGGATTTGATGTTCATGGAAGATGTATACATAACGTGGACTCATAGGTTGCTTATCAGCCTGTGAAACCTGCAAATTCACCTGATGGCAGGCGGTAAGAGCAGGAGAGCTTCCAGGTCAGCCATAATGTAAATGGCAAACCACAGTAGTACTTTGTCAGGCATAATTATGGATCCATCCAATGGAAGTCTTAGGGTATGGTACCTGAAGGAGGAATTAAACTGCTGATTTCATTTCATTCCAGCGAACAGTGACACAGTGGCTGAAAGAACATTCATAATATTGGAGAGCAAAAGGAGGGAAACAACTGAAGGGTGAAAGCAGATTGTAGGAGTGACTGAGATATCAGGTCAAAGAGGCATTTGAACAAATAAAAAAGGATAAAGGAGAAGGCTAAGGTAAGATTTGATCAAGATGCTCAAAATCGTGAAGAGCTCTGATCGTGTAAATAAAGGAAAATGTGTTCCCAGTGGGAGAATCAAAGAGGATTCCAATTTAATAAATTCTCATATGAATCATGGACAATGTTGCATTTAATGCAGCAAGCTGTGACCTGGAATTCACTCTGTGAAGAAGTGGTGCAAGGAGGTTCAACAGTAACTACAGAGAGCTGGAGGAACACTTTAAGGGCAAAAATCTGGGGAAGCATCAGGGGACTGAGGCAAACTGGATATTTCTGTCAACGAGCTAGCATAGGCACGATGGACTGAATGGCCTCATTCTGTCCTATAGCATTGCACGATTCAATTGTCTTAATTCTTCATTACAACCATCTGCACTGAACACGAGAAAGAAGAAACATCTTGCGTACAATCATCTCTCCGTGAATTACAGGAGCGTCCTCTTGGAAGTGACCATCAGGTTTCTGTTTATTTAAAATCAACCACTTTGCAGCACCACAGAGAACATCTGCTTGAATTGTGATCAAATTGTACGACATCGCAAACACTTTCACCACATAAGCAGTCAACCTACAAGGAAAGAAATTAAATGTAAACTCATTTTTAAAAAATATTGTGCAAGAAATTATTTTATGGAGTAAATTAATCTAATGGAGTAAATTAAGCTAAGAAACTTTACACAATTAAACCTTTGAACATCACTATAATTATTGATTCAATGTGCACAGATTGAAATCTAAAACATTATTTGATCTACATCATTTATCTTTATGGAAATCATTTTTGGCACACATTGAAGGGTTATGAAACTCTCTCCCTAAACCCCTTCACCTCTCTACATTAATCTCCTTGAAGATGTTCCTTAAAACCTACTTCTCGGACCAAGTATTGGTCACTTATCCTAATATCTACTTACTTTGTGTGGTGACAGATTTTGTTTGGTAATCATGGCACAGCAGGATGGAGAATCAAGCCCATTGCATTATAGGTATTTGGTGCAGGAAGGGTTAAGAGCCTGAGTTAATATGTGACTGCTGCAGTCATGTTTTTAAAATAAATCTTAGTTTGAAAGACAACTACGGTTTGAAGCCAGAAGTGCAATTAAAGTATTAGCTTGGGCTAATGGAATGTTGTTTGAATCAAAGGGAGACCCTGTGGAGTTAATTCGATTTCAACTTTGTAAGATAATGTATATACTGGGAGGAGCTAATATATCAGGCATTTTGCAGAAAAGCAATATTAGTTGGAGATGTGAACAGAAGTCAAGCAATTCAGTTCAGTTTGAAAGATATGTCTGTAGATAGATTAACAGTTCCTTTTCTTTTTTTAAAAAAATATATTTTATTCAAGATTTTTGGCCAAACATAACAGTACGTAGTGTTTCTTTTACACAACAATAAAGCAATATAAATAACAGTGGCCAGTTTTAAACAAATAAATAAATAATATATAAACAAAAACAAAAACAAAACTGAATGGCAACTGCCTTGTCCAAAATAAATACTCTCCAAAAATACAATCCAACAGCCCAATATACAATTACCTATAACAAATACCTATACATATTATACATATACAATAACATCTCTGAGAGTCCGTCCGATTCCTCCCCCCCCCCCCCCCCCCCCCCGCTTCCCCCCCCCCTCCCCCCTGGGTTGCTGCTGTTGTCTACTTCTTTTCCATCCCCTCTATCTTTCTGTGAGGTAATCGACGAACGGTTGCCACCGCCTGGTGAACCCCTGAGCCGAACCCCTTAACACAAACTTAATCCGTTCTAACTTTAAACCCTGCCATGTCGTTTATCCAGGTCTCCACACCCGGGGGTTTGGCTTCCTTCCACATTAACAATATCCTGCGCCGGGCTACTAGGGACGCAAAGGCCAACACGTCAGCCTCTCTCGCCTCCTGCACTCCCGGCTCTTCTGCAACCCCAAATATAGCCAACCCCCAGCTTGGTTCGACCCGGACCCCCACCACCTTTGCCACCCCCTCCCAGAACCCCTGTAGTGCCGGGCATGACCAGAACATGTGGGTGTGATTCGCTGGGCCTCTCGAGCATCTCGCACACCTATCCTCTACCCCAAGAAATTTACTAAGCCGTGCTCCAGTCATATGCGCCCTGTGTAACACCTTAAATTGTATCAGGCTTAGCCTGACACACGAGGACGATGAGTTTACCCTATGTAGGGCATCAGCCCACAGCCCCTCCTCAATCTCTTCCCCCAGCTCTTCTTCCCATTTCCCCTTCAGCTCATCCACCATGATCTCCCCCTCGTCCCTCATTTCCCTATATATGTCCGACACCTTACCATCCCCCACCCATGTCTCTGAGATCACTCTATCCTGCACCTCCTGCGTCGGGAGCTGCGGGAATTCCCTCACCTGTTGCCTCGCAAAAGCCCTCACTTGCATGTACCGAAATGCATTGCCTTGGGGCAACCCATATTTTTCCGTCAGCGCTCCCAGACTCGCAAACGTCCCATCTACAAACAGATCCCTCAGTTGTACTACCCCAGCTCTTTGCCATGCTCCAAATCCCCCATCCATTCTCCCCGGAACGAACCTATGATTGTTTCTTATCGGGGACCGCACCGAAGCTCCCGTCCTTCCCCCATGCCGTCTCCACTGCCCCCAAATTTTCAATGTAGCCACCACCACCGGGCTTGTGGTGTATTTCTTTGGTGAGAACGGCAACGGTGCCGTCACCATTGCTTGTAGGCTAGTCCCCCTGCAGGACGCCCTCTCCAATCTCTTCTACGCCGCTCCCTCCCCTTCTCCCATCCACTGACACACCATTGAGACATTGGCGGCCCAGTAGTACTCACTTAGGCTCGATAGTGCCAGCCCCCCCCCCCCTGTCCCTACTACGCTGCAAGAATCCCCTCCTCACTCTCGGGGTCTTCCCAGCCCACACAAAACTCATAATACTCTTCTCGATTCTTTTGAAAAAAGCCTTCGTGATCACCACCGGGAGGCACTGAAACACAAAAAGGAATCTCGGGAGGACCACCATTTTAACCGCCTGCACCCTACCTGCCAATGACAGGGACACCATGTCCCATCTCTTAAAGTCCTCCTCCATCTGTTCCACCAACCGCGTTAAATTAAGCCTGTGTAATGTACCCCAATTCTTGGCTATCTGGATCCCCAAGTACCGGAAGTCCCTTGTTACCTTCCTCAAAGGTAAATCCTCTATCTCTCTGCTCCCCTGGATGCACCACAAACAACTCACTTTTCCCCATGTTCAGTTTATACCCTGAAAAATCCCCAAACTCCCCAAGTATCCGCATTATCTCTGGCATCCCCTCCGCCGGGTCCGCCACATATAGCAACAAATCATCCGCATATAGAGATACCCGGTGTTCTTCTCCCCCCCTGAGTACTCCCCTCCACTTCCTGGAACCCCTCAATGCTATGGCCAGGGGTTCAATCGCCAGTGCAAACAATTCCTGCCTCGTCCCTCTATGGAGCCGAAAATAGTCAGACCCCCGTCCATTCGTGACCACGCTCGCCATCGGGGCCCTGTACAGCAACTGTACCCACCTGATGTACCCATCCCTAAAACCAAATCTCCTCAGCACCTCCCACAAATAATCCCACTCCACTCTATCAAATGCTTTCTCGGCATCCATCGCCACCACTATCTCCGCTTCCCCCTCTGGTGGGGGCATCATCATTACCCCTAGCAGCCTCCGTATATTTGTATTCAGCTGTCTCTCCTTTACAAACCTAGTTTGGTCCTCATGAACCACCCCCGGGACACAATCCTCTATCCTCATTGCCATTACCATGGCCAGAATCTTAGTGTCCACATTCAGGAGGGAAATGGGCCTGTAGGACCCGCATTGCAGCGGGTCTTTTTCCTTCTTTAGGAGGAGGAGCAATATCGTTGCCTCTGACATAGTCGGGGGCAGCTGCCCCCTTTTCCTCGCCTCATTAAAGGTTCTCATCAGTAGCGGGGGCCAGCAAGTCCATATATTTCCTATAGAATTCAACTGAGAATCCGTCTGGTCCGGGGCCTTCCCCGCCTGCATGCTCCCAATCCCTTTCACTACTTCCTCCATCTCAATCTGTGCTCCCAGTCCCACCCTCTCCTGCTCCTCCACCTTAGGAAATTCCAGCTGATCCAGAAAGCACATCATTCTCTCCTTCCCATCCGGGTGTGAAAGTGTACAAACTCAGCAATAGCATGATGGGAAAAATAGTCAACTTATGTAACCAAGTGTAAGAAAGCTGTGTCAGCTAAGTGCCAAGATCAGACCCTGACAAACTAGACAAAGCTAAGAATCCACATAATCGTATCATACAAGGCCAGAAGAGGGAAAATAGTGCCTGACCTTAGTAAAACCTGATAACAAAGCCACGATCTAGGAATGTCCTAATAACACAACCTCCTCATGACCTAGGTCCATCTGCGTCAAGGCATCATGAGGGCAGAGGTGAAAAACAAAATAGGACCACGTCTTAAATCCTCAAGACAAAATACTGCAAATAAGCCGAGTCAGGGTCTTTCCATGACAACATATTTGATCAGAAGTTATGACTGTATTGACATTTTTGAACAAGATCTGTTTTTGTAAAATGATACAGCTTTTGTATAAATATTGAACGTTTTCTCCATGTCTTTGCGAGCTTGAGAAAGAATGAGCAGGTTTACCTTAACAGCTCTCTCTCTCTCTAACCTGTAGCCATCTGCATGCAGACTTTGGTCAACAAAGACAAAGTTATTTTTATCGAAACAGAGTTGTAAAGTTGTTTTCTTCACAGTCTTGAAGTAGGAAAAATTTTAAAAGACGACAGGGGGCTGAGCTTCATATAATCTTTCGTAAAATGCCTTGAACACTCCATTCACTCTCTCCGCTCCCCGCTCCATCTCTCCCTCCTCATCTCTCACCCCCCCTATCTCCCTCGCTGCTCCCCTTTTCCTCAGTTGGTGGGCCAGCAACCTGCTCGCCTTCTCCCCGTATTCGTACTGTACACCCTGTGCCTTCCTCCATTGTGCCTCTGCATTACCCGTACTCAACATGTCAAATTCAACATGTAGCCTTTGCCTTTCCCTGTACAGTAGCTCCTCCGGTGCCTCCGCATATTGTCTGTCCACCCTCAGAAGTTCTTTCAACAACCGCTCCCTTTCCCTACCCTCCTGCTTTCCTTTATGTGCCCTAATAGATATCAGCTCCCCTCTAACCACTGTCTTCAGTGCCTCCCAGACCACTCCCACCTGTACCTCCCCATTATCATTGAGTTCCAAGTACCTTTCAATACACCCCCTCACCCTTAAACACACACCCTCATCTGCCAATAATCCCATGTCCATTCTCCAGGGTGGACGCTGTTGTTTTTCTTCCCCTATCTCCAGGTCCACCCAATGTGGAGCATGATCCGAAATGGCTATAGCCGTGTACTCCATCCCCGTCACCTTTGGGATCAGTGCCCTTCCCAAGACAAAAAACTATTCGTGAATAAACTTTGTGGACATAGGAGAAAAACGGAAACTCCTTACTCCTAGGTCTATTAAATCTCCAGGGGTCTACTCCTCCCATCTGCTCCATAAAGTCCTTAAGCACCCTAGCTGCAGCCGGCCTCCTTCCGGTCCTGGACCTCGATCTGTCCAGCCCTGGGTCCAGCACCGTATTAAAATCTCCACCCATTACCAACTTCCCCACTTCTAGGTCCGGGATTCGTCCTAGCATACGCCTCATAAAGTTGGCATCATCCCAGTTCGGGGCATACACGTTCACTAATACCACCGCCTCCCCTTGCAATTTGCCACTCACCATCACGTATCTGCCCCCACTATAGTCTTTGCCTCAAACATTACCCGCTTCCCCACTAGTATGGCCACCCCCCTGTTTTTTGCGTCTAGCCCCGAATGAAACATCTGCCCCACCCATCCTTTGCGTAGTCTGACCTGGTCTATCAGCTTCAGATGCGTCTCCTGAAGCATAACCGCATCTGCCGTAAGTTTCTTTAGGTGTGCGAGTACCCGTGCCCTCTTAATCGGCCCGTTGAGCCCTCTCACATTCCACGTGATCAACCAGGTTGGGGGGCTCTTTTACCCCCCCCCCCCCCCCCCCCCCCCCCCCCCTGACGACTAGCCATCTCCTTTTTCAATCCAGCTCCTCACCCGGTTCCCACGTAGCCGTATCTCCCCCAAGCGGCGCCCCCCCCCCCCCCCCCCCCCCGACCACCCCCCCCCATACCAGGTCCCCCCCTCTCCCCAGCAGCAGCAACCCAGTTAACCCCCCCCCCCCACCCCCGCTAGATCCCAAACTAGCTTAATTGCACCCCCCATGTTGCTCCCAGAAGTCAGCAAACTCTGGCCGACCTCGGCTTCCCCCCGTGACCTCGGCTCACACTGTGCGAGGCCCCCTCCTTCCTGCTTCCCTGTTCCCGCCCTGATTACCATAGCGCGGGAACAAAGCCCGCGCTTCCCTTTTGGCCCCGCCCCCAATGGCCGGCGCCCTCAGCTCCTCATCCTCCCTCCCCCCCTCCCCCACGACATGGGGAAGAGAGAAAAGTTACAGGGTCGCAGGATTAACAACTTGGGAAGTCATCTCTTCCCTCTTTTCCCCCCCCTTCATCCCACATATTCACCCCCCCACTTTGTCCCAAACGTTCTTTTTCTGGCCCGCTCACTCCAGTTTCTCCTCGACAATAAATGTCCACGCCTCATCTGCCGTTTCGAAGTAGTGGTGTTTCCCTTGATGTGTGACCCACAGTCTTGCCGGTTGCAGCATTCCAAATTTAATCTTCCGTTTGTGCAGCACCGCCTTGGCCCGATTAAAGCTTGCCCTCCTTCTCGCCACCTCCGCACTCCAATCTTGATATACGTGGATCACCGCGTTCTCCCACCTACTGCTCCGAGTTTTCTTTGCCCATCTGAGGACCATCTCTCTGTCCTTATATCGGAGAAATCTCACCACTATGGCTCGAGGAATTTCTCCAGCCCTCGGTCTTCGGGCCATAACTCGATAGGCTCCCTCCACCTCCAGCGGTCCCGTCGGGGCCTCCGATCCCATTAACGAGTGCAGCATCGTGCTCACATATGCCCCGACGTCCGCCCCTTCTACACCTTCGGGAAGACCAAGAATCCTTAAATTTTTCCTCCTCGCATTATTCTCCAGCACCTCCAGCCTTTCCACACACCTTTCGTGTTGTGCCTCGTGCATCTCCGTTTTAACCACCAGGCCCTGTATGTCGTCCTCATTCTTAGCAGCCTTTGCCTTCACGACCCGAAGCTCCTGTTCCTGGGTCTTTTGCTCTTCCTTTAGCCCCTCAATCGCTTGTAATATCGGGGCCAACAGCTCCTTCTTCATCTCCTTTTTGAGTTCTTCCACGCAACGCCGCAGGAACTCTTGTTGGTCAGGGCCCCATATTAAACTGCCTCCTTCCGACGCCATCTTGCTTTGTGCCTGCCTTCCTGGCCGCTGCTCTAGAGGATCCACCGCAATCCGGCCACTTTCCTCTCTTTTTTCCATCCGTGTCCAGGGGGGGGTTCCCTTCTGGATTACCGCACAGTGTTTTTTTGCCATTAAAATTGCCGTTGGGGCTCCTATCAAGAGCCCAAAAGTCCGTTCCACCGGGAGCTGCCGAAACGTGCGACCTAGCTGGTCATCGCCGCACCCGGAAGTGAACAGTTCCTTTTCAAGCAGTTCAAGCTGAAACCAGGTGAAGCAGCTTCTGAATAAATAGAACCAGAGTTTCAGCATGGTTCTGGCAGGATTCAGGGGCGGGATTCTCCGTGAATCGGCGCGATGGCCTGAAACCGGTGCTAAAAACGGTGCGAATCACTCCGGCATCGGCGCAAATTCTCTGGCTCCGAATGGGCTAGTAGCAGCGTGACGCAATTCGCGACAGCGTCACTGCACAAAAGATGCCCCCCCCCCCCCGAGACCCGGCAAAATGTCCACCCGCCGCACAGTGCCAAGTGAGACCCGTCACTGCCTGCCCCCCTATTCTCTTCCCCATCCCCTTCCCCGATATCCCCCTCCCAATATCCCCCCTACCCCATATCCCCCCTTCCCCCATATCCCCTTCCCCCCTTATCCTCCCTTCCCCCATATCCCCCTTTCCCCATGTCCTCTTTCCCCCCATATCCCCCTTCCCCCAGGGGGAAGGGGGATATGGGGGAAGGGGGGATATAGGGGAAGGGGGAGATGGGGGAAGGGCGGATATGGAGGGATATGGGGGAAGGGGGAGATGGGGGAAGGGCGGATATGGGGGGATATGGGGGAAGGGGGATATGGGAGAAGGGGGATATGGGGGAAGGAGGGATATGGGGGGATATGGAGGATGGGGGTAGGGGGATATGGGGAAGGGAGGATATGGGGGAAGGGGATATAGGGGAAGAGGGGAGATGGTTGAAGGGGGATATGGGGAAAGGGGCAAGGGGGGATGGGGTAAGGGGGGATATGGGGGAAGGGTGAGAAGGGAGGATATGGGGGAAGGGGGATATGGGGAAGGGGATATGGGGGATATGGGGGAAGGGGGGATAGGAGAAGGGGATATGGGGGAAGGAGGGATAGGGGGAAGGGGGATATGGGGGAATGGTGGGAAGGGAGGATATGGGGGGATATGGGGGAAGGGAGTGGGGGATATGGGGGAAGGGTGATATGGGGGGATATGGGGGAAGGGGGATAGGGGATATGGGGGAAGGGGGGATATGGGGGAAGGGGGGATATGGGGGAAGGGAGGATATGGGGGAAGGAGGGATATAGGGGAAGGGGGGATATGGGAAATATGTGGGGATATGGGGGAAGGGGGGACATGGGGAAGAGGGATATGGGAGAAGGAGGATATGGGAGGTTATGGGGGAAGAGGCGACATGGGGGAAGGCGGATCTGGGGACAGGGGGATATGGGGGCAGGGGGGATAGGGAGAAGGGGATATTGGGGAAGGGGGATATGGGGGAGAGGGGATATGCAGAAAGGGGGGACAGATCCGGCCCATCAGGCGGACCCCACCCCCAGGACGTTGCAGGGCGGCCACGAGCCAGGGACAGACCTGGAGCACCAGGCGGACGCTGCCCACATCTAGTGCAAGTGTGGCGACGCCGGTGGGCCACACCCAGCAACGAGGAGGGCAGTGACAGCAACAGGCCCCCGTCGCAGCCGACCCAGGACACTGACGTATAGGACACTGACGCACAGGACACTGACGCACAGGACACCGACGCACAGGACACCGACGCACAGGACACCGACGCACAGGACACCGACGCACAGGATGTCGTGTTGGGTGTTCTGGTTTACAAACAAGCCAACAATGCTGGTTGTGGTGTAACGCTATTTGATTAACTGTTCAACTATGTTAACATACTGTAAACGTGGGTATTAGCAATACCAGCTTAACTGTGGACCCTTTCCTATCACTAGCTAGGTGAGGCACTCAGCACATGGTGAATGTCTGTGATGCAGGCTGTGAGCTCTGTGCTCTCCTAAAAACTTGAGTTTGGTCTGGCCGAAAGAACATTTGGCTCTGTTGAGGCGCAGGCCTTGGTCCCGTACTCATTTAAAAACACGTTGGAGGCGACTGATATGCTCCTGCGGGGTGATAGACCAGATGATGATGTCGTCCACATAGATGCGCACACCCTCAATGCCCTCCATCATCTGCTCCATGATGCAGTGGAACATTTCAGATGCTGATATGATTCCAAATGGCATTCTGTTGTAGCAGTACCTGCCAAATGGGGTGTTGAAAGTACACAGCTTTCTGCTGGGCTTGTCCAATTGAATCTGCCAGAAGCCCTTTGATGCATCCAGCTTGGTGAATATTTTGGCCTGAGCCATCTCGCACGTGATCTCCTCACGCTTGGGGATAGGGTAATGCTCCCGCATGATGTTACAATTTAAATCCTTCGGGTCAATACAGATCCGGAGCTTGCCGGAAGGCTTCTTGACGCACACCATGGAACTGACCCAGTCGGTTGGTTCCGTCACTCTGGAAAGCACTCCTTGGTCCTGGAGGTCCTGCAGCTGCTGCTTGAGGCGGTCCTTGAGGGGTGCTGGGACTCTGCGAGGTGCATGAACCACAGGCGTGGCATCCTGTTTGAGCAGGATTTTGTATGTGTAGGGAAGTGTGCCCATGCCTTTGAAGACATCTCAGTGTTGAGTGTTGAGCCCTGAAGTCCGCATCTTGGAAGTCAGACGTGTCCTCTGGAGAGAGGCAATGTACGCGCTGCACGAGGTTGAGGAGCTTGCACGCCTGTGCGCCTAGCAGGGAGTCCTTTGAGGAGCCCACGATCTCGAAGGGTAGGGTGACTTTTCGCGAGTTGTGCGTCACCTCGAGTTGGCATGACCCGGTGGCGGGGATGACGTTGCCAATATAGTCGACCAGTTGGCAATTGGATGGAAGAATTGTTGGTTTGACCCCCAGGGTTTGAAATGCTGACCATGCGAGGAGATTGGCGAAGCACCAGTGTCCAGACGGAATCTGATCTGGGGTCGGTTGACCATCAGGGTGGCACACCACTCGTCGTCCGGATCAATGCTGTGCACCGACAGCAGCTGGTGCTTATGATTCGGGGACAGCCTGTTCTTGGTTATGACAGCGATTCGAAAAGGCTCCCTGTCTTCGGTGTCACTGGTCTGCATGAAGTCAGGATCGGACTCAGTGAAGGTGGGTTGGATTGCCCGAACATTCCTGCGAGGCTGGTTAAACTGTTGCGAGTTGGCAGGCTGGGCTGCTCGACAGCAGGCAGCATAGTGGCCAAGCCTGCCACAGTGTAGGCACTGTCGTGATTTTGCAGGGCATTGCCACTTTAAGTGGGCAGGGCCACAGTTGCCGCACATCGTGACGTCAGTGCGTTCGTTGCGCCACTGCGCATGCGCGGTGCGGTCTTGCGTGGTGCGCGCCTCCGCACCGCGTTCCTCCACATCCCCTCGTTTGGCGTGTACAAGCACGGGAGGCCTCGGAAAGCGCGCAAAACGGCCGCCCTCCTCCAGACTGCGGCCCCGGGGGGGGGGGGGGGGGGTGTTCAATCGTTTGGACCCGTTCCGCCTCATGGGGCCCTTGCCGCGCCGTTTCAGCTGCCTGTATGTAGGAGTACCGGCTGGTGGCTTTCTCATGCAGGACACAGGTCTCGCTGGCAGTCGCTAGGGTGAGTTGCTTAACTTTAAGGAGCTGTTGACGCAGGGTGTCCGACATGACCCCAAAAACAATCTGGTTGCGTATCATGGAGTCGGAGGTGAGCCCGTAGCCGCAGGATTGCGCGAGGATGCGGAGGTGTGTTAAATAGGATTGGAAAGGCTCGTCCTTACCTGCAAGTGCTGCTGGAACAGGTATCTTTCGAAGCTTTCGTTGACTTCAACACTGAAGTGTGTGTCGAATTTGAGGAGCACCGTCTTGTACTTGGTCTTGTCCTCGTCATCCGCGAATGTCAGGGAGTTAAAGATATGGATGGCATGTTGCCCAGCCGTGGAGAGAAGAAGGGCTATCTTCCTGGTGTCCGGTGCATTCTCCCTGTCCGTGGCCTCGAGGAAGAGCTGGAAGCGCTGTTTAAAAATCTTGCAATTTACCCTGAGATTGCCAGCGATGCGGAGCAGAGGCGGCGGGTTGATGTTCTCCATGCTGTAGGATGCCGGAATGCTGAGAGGTTGCAGGTAGTTCTCACAAGTGCTAGATTGCGGCCTGTCCTTGTACCATGTCGTGTTGGGTGTTCTGGTTTACGAACAAGCCAACAATGCTGGAAGTGGTGTAACTAACTATCCAACTATGCTAACATATTGTAAACGTGGGTATAAGCAATACCAGCTTAACTGTGGACCCTTTCCTATCACTAGCTATGGTGAGGCACTCAGCACATGGTGAATGGCTGTGATGCAGGCTGTGAGCTCTGTGCTCTGAGCTGGCTGCTGCTAGAATGAGCGGGAACTCTCCTAAACCCCTGTCTTTATAGTGCTTGTGCTCTCACTGGTGATTGGCTGCGGTGTTATGTATGCTGGTTGGTCCTACTGCATGTCCATCAGTGTGTGTATGTGATTGCACCATAATGTACTGGTGTATATTATGACACAGGACACCGACGCACAGGACACCGACACACAGGACCCTGATGCACAGGACACCGACACACAGGACACCGACACACAGGACACCGACACACAGGACCCTAACACACAGGACACTAAATTACAAAACACCGACGCCCAGGACACTGACGCACACGATACCCACTCACAGGGGACGGATGGACAGGAATCACCACTCCAGGGGACCCCGGACTTCGGGTCGGATGAGGAGCACGCCATTACGCCACTGCTATCGCCTACACCCTCCAGCATCGCAGAGACACTCACCTCGGTTGGGCACTTTAGCGATGAAGCATCTGGGACACTAACTGGTGCGCACAACACAGCCGTCCCGGTACAGCAGGTGGAGGCAGGAGCAGCCGAGGGGCCGGGCGGATGGAGGGCAGCCATCTGCCGCCCGGATGGGTCCTGGGTTCCTGGAGTTACCACACCCAGCCATTGACCCGATGCAGGCATGGACCAAGGGACGACCGAAGGGGGTGACTGCCGGCTTGCGGCAGCTGCAGACGAAGGTGGAGGAGTCCACCCGCATGCAGGAGCAGGGAGTGGTGCCGGTCATGCGTGCCACCCAGGCTGACACCGCACGGGTGTCATCCACGGTGGAGGCAATGGGTGCGACAGTGTCAGACATGGGTCGCAGTATGCAAGGTGTGGGGCTTTCGTGGCCCAGGACATGGCAGCCCTCTCACAGGCAGCCATGAGCCAGAGCCAGCAGCAGATCACAGAGGCGCTCAACGCCGTGGCCCAGTCTCAGCAGGCAATGGCCCAGTCTCTACAGGGCATCGGTGCCATTGTCCAAGTGCTGGCCAGCGTCGCCCAGACACAGACAGGAATGGCCATCTCCCTGAGCTCCATGGTGCAAACTTGCAGACCCTTGTTGATACCTGGGCGGACCTCCAGGACTGGCTGCGTCAGGTGTCGGGGGGAGTCGGGTGCTTGGTCCGTTCACAACCGCAACCCATGTAGAGGCCCGGGGGCCATCGGGCACCCCGAGGGAGGAGGAGTGGCTGGGGCCCGTTCCGGGTCCTCCTGTCGGGGAAGTCCCGGAACACCGCGACACCTCGGACTCTCCCCCTTCCGTCCCAGGTGCACCTGATGGGCAACGGGGAGGACAGGCTGGCAGCTCGCCATCCCAGTCGACCGAGCCGCAGCCTGGCCCATCTAGGCCGGGCCGCCCCAGGAAACAGCCGGCAAAGGGGTCACAGGGGAGGAATCACAGGAGTCCACTTCCAGTTCTGCTGTACAGTCTGCGGAACCACCTAGACATAGTCATAGGGCCCGTAAGGCCAAAAAATTAGACACTGAGTAAGTTGGCACAGGTGTAGGGCACAGATTAGTTCTGGGGCTAGGGCACATGCATGAACTGCTCGTTATTAAAATCATTTTCACACCGACAGAAGCTGCCTTTGTGCTCTGTCCGATGTGTGTGGGGGTGTGGTGTGAGGTGAGCGCCAGTGGGTGTGTGAGGGGTGATAGAATGTCGGCCTCAGGTGAGTGTGCCCCCCCTCCCCGAGTCACCCTCGCCATCCCTCCGGGCAGACAACGGGACGGTCCGGGTGGAGGGTGGTACTGTGGCCATGGGTCAGACATTGTTCAACGATGTAGAGCCCAGAGCTCATTGCAGGGCAGGTTGCCACCATCCCTCATGGCCTGCAATAGTCATGCTTCCACCGGCGACCATGTGAGCCCGGCCCGTTGTGCCGCAGGTGGATGTGCAATGGAGGGGCGGTGTGCATGCGGGTGGGGTGCGGGTGGTTGGTGTTGGGTGGGCGGGGTGAGGTGGTAGGCTGGTGCCGTAGTGTGCAGTCTGTGCCCATACTCGGCGATTCCCACGCCCCCCCCTAGTCCATGAACCGGGTGGCTATCAGCCTGTCCCGTGCCCGCTGGCCCAGCCGGTAACGGTGGGCAGCCTCCTGTCCATGTCCAGCCCATCTGTCCTGACCATTGCCCCCATCCTCCTCATCTGGGGAGGTCTGCACCTCGTCTTGCTGCTCCTCCCCTTCCCCCTCCTCTGCGTGCAGCACATCGCCCCTCTGCTGGACTATGTTGTGCAGGACGCAGCAGATCACGATGATGCGGCCGACCCTATCTGATGGCTACTGGAGGGCCCCTCCAGAGCGGTCCAGGCACCTGAAATGCATCTTTAGCAGCCCAAAGCACCTCTCTATAACACCCCTGTTCGCTGCATGGGCATCATTGTAGCGGTTCTCCGCGTCAGTCTGTGGCCTCCGAATAGGTGTCATCAGCCTAGACCGCAACAGGTAACCCCTGTCACCTAGCATCCAGCCTCTCATCCGGGGGGGCGTCCCACGAACATGGTGGGGATGAAAGATTGCGCCAATACGAATGAGTCATGTACACTGCCCGAGTACCGGGCGCAGGCGTGCAGGATCATCATGCGGTGGTCGCAGACCACCTGAATGTTCATGGAATAGCTCCCCTTCCTATTCGTGAACACGGCCCTGTTATCCGCAGGTGGCCGCACGGCGACGTGCATCCCATCAATCGCCCCCTGGGCCATGGGCATCCTGACCGCCGCAGCGAATCCCGCTGCCCGGGCATCCTGGCTGGCCTGGTGCACAGGGAACTGGATGTAGCGGTCCGCAATGGCATATAGGTCATCTGACACTGCACGGATGCACCGATGCCTGCGAGATGCCGGACAGGTCCCCACTATGCGACTGCAACTGTCGTGTTGGGTGTTCTGATGTACAAACGATCCAGCATGGCTGGAGATGGTGTAACTCAATTTTATTAACAACTCAACTGTAACAGCACACTGCTAACTTGGGTACGTGCATTACCAGGTAATCTGCGGACCCAGTCCTATCACTATCTGGGTGAGGCACTCACCACATGGTGAATGTCTGAGTGGCAGGCTCTGAGCTCGGCGCTCTAAGCTGGCTGCTGCTAGAATGAGCGGGAACTCTGGTGTCCCCTGTCTTTATAGTGCGTGTGCTCTCACTGGTGATTGGCTGCGATGTTGTGTGTGTGCTGGTTGGTCCCACTGCATGTCCATCAGTGTATGTGTGATTGCACCATGATATGCTGATCTAAATGTCATGACATGCACCGATGCCTGCGAGATGCCGGACAGGTCTCCACTCGGCGCCTGGAATGACCCCGTTGCATAGAGGTTCAGGGCCACCGTAACCTTGACAGCCATGGGGAGAGGGTGTCCTCCCCCAGTGCCACGGGGTGCCAGGTGTGCCATCAGGTGGCAGATGTGTGCCACGGTTTCCCGGCTCATCCGGAGTCTCCTCCTGCATGCCCGGTCCGTGAGGTCCTGGTACGACGAGCGGGATCTCATCGGGCATCTCGGTCACCGTGGCACCACCACCTCCTCCTGGGCTGCATGGTCGCGACTGTTGCCAGCTGGCACACGGCCAGGTGGACACTACCCCCCCCCCCCTTACCCGGCACGCACCCCCCCCCCCCAACCTCCCCCCCCCCTCTCCTCCCCAGCACGCACCTTCCCCAACCCCCCCCCCCCACTCTCCTCCCCGGAATGCACCCTCCCCAAACCCCCCCACCCTCCCTCCACCCCCGTCTCCTCCCGGCACACACCCTCCCCAACCCCACCCCTCCTCCCCGGCACGCACCCTCTCTGTCACTCGCCCTCCCCGGCCCCCTCTCCTCCCCGGCACGCACTCTCCCCAAACCCCCCACCTCCTCCCCGGCACACACCCTCCCCAACCACCCCTCCCCCTCTCCTCCCCAGCCCCCCCCCCTCCTCCCCAGCACACACCGTCCCAGCCCCCTCCTTTCCTTCCCGGCACGCATCCGCCCCAACGACCCACCCCCCCCTCTCCTCCTCGGCATGCACCCTCTCCATCACGCACCCTCTCCATCACGCACCCTCTCCATCACGCACCCTCTCCCCTCCCCCAGCCCCTCCCCATGCCCCTCCCCCTCCACCCCAGTCCCTCTCTCCCCCCAGCCCCTGCCTCGCTCTTAGCCCCTCTCCCGGCCCCTCCCCCCCAGCCCCGCCCCCCCGGCACACACACTCCAATGGCTCCTGCGACCCCCCCCACCACCACCTGCGGCCGTGCTGTCACTTCTCCGGCGGCCGCCCCACGCCGACCCCTACCTCCGCGCTGGCTGGTGTCAACTATCACGACTGGCTGACGCCGTTAAATAGGTGGTTTGATTTACGCCGGCGTGACCCGTGGTCACATTGGCCGGACTTTGGCCCATCCGGCCCGGAGAATTGGGGCGGCCCCGGGGCCCCGTTGCGTCGCGCCGGTCCTCGACATTCTCCGAGGCACGCGGCGCGATTCACGACAACGGGATATGTGGGGTACCGGAGAATATCGCGGGGCGGCCGGGCGGGATTTATGCCGCCCCCCCCGGCGATTCTCCGACCCGCCGGGGTGGTCGGAGAATCCTGCCCCATATCTTTTCTTTAAACCAGTGTGAAAAGATCCCTTTTTTTCTAAGAACATCTCTGTAAAGCAGGTATTTGTGAGAGAAAACTGTGGCTTGAGAACTGAGATGGGTTTTATTTTGTTTGAGTGGTAATAAAGATAGCAGTTAAGATTTACTGTATTCACAGTATTAATTAGCATTGTTTTTTATATTTTAAATACTGTGTTAGTAATAAAGTTTGTTTCAATCTACCATATCCCTATTTCTTTGTGAAATCACTCTTGGAGCGAGGTATCATTTCCCTACAGCCTTACAAAATTAAAATAAAATATAATGATTTCTGTCCAGTGTCCCAGCTGCTTTTGGGGTCTGGGCCAGATCGTAATACATAGCTAGCTGTCAGCAAACAGGTAAAATGCCTTTTAATGCTTACTAGCAGAACACTTCCCCTGCAACATCATTGATAACCTCACTTTTAATCACAGCTCTAGCAGACATACAGTCTGTATGTGTTTTAATTACATTACTGCAAAAATACAAACTATAAAATATGACAATTTATTTTTTCTACTGCAAAAATACGGCAATTTCTTGTATTCATCACACACGTGAAACATGATAAAACATTCTGAGACATTTCACAGAAGCAAGATTCAATAAGCTATGTCAAAACAATATTATCAGAACGAGAAGAGAGAAAGGAAACATTTAATTCGATAACATACCACGTGCTAGATGGTCGATTCATGAATGCTGCGTACGAGCTATCCGGTTTGCGATATGCCAATTCCTGAACATAACCTGAGTGGAAAAAAATCAAATTACAAAACAAAAATCTATCAACACTGGAAATCCTAAATGAAAATCACAAAAAACTGGGAAAATCAGTGATCTGATCATAGAATACAGTATCAGAGAAAACAGAAAGGAATCTGGAAGCTTGCAGAAAATGTTGACTAATCAAAGCCAGGGTCAAGGTCCGCAAATGGTTCATCAATCCAATTCCACCTCACATGGTCTCCAAACCTGCACAATGGCTCTTTAATGCTCTAAGTTTTTTTTTAAATTTTAGTGTACCCCATTATTTTTTTCCAATTAAGGATCAATTTAGCGTGGCCAATCCACCCAGCCTGCACATCTTTGGGTTGTGGGGGCGAAACCCATGCAAACACGGGGAGAATGTGCAAACTCCACACGGACAGTGACCCAGGGCCGGGATCGAACCTGGGACCTCGGCGCTGTGAGGCTGCAGGGCTAACCCACTGCGCCACCGTGTTGCCCTTTTAATGCTCTAAGTTAACCCCATTCTGTCTATGAGCCGATTTCACCCAATCATAGGGTCTCAGAATTGGACTTGTATATTCTTTTCTCCTTGTTGTCAGGTTCTGACCAGCACAGGTCTCTCCTCTGCTATGCCTTTGTTACCTGAATTCCCCTCCATGTCTATTTGGTTGGTGTTCCTCGTCAAAGCCCATATCATCTGGTGCTTCTTTTTCCCTCTTTGTACCAAGGTCCTTCTCCCCTGCAGTGATGTCACCTTTCAGGTCTCCCGCTTCAGGTACCTTGCTCTCTAATCCTTATCCAAACCTAAGTGTTCCTTTGTCATCTTAATTTCCTCCAGCTAAGCAGTCTATATCCCACATTGAACAAGCAAAGATCAACACTCTGTACTCCTTCTTAAAATCTCCAAGGGATTCCACAAGACACTGTCAATGCCTTCTTTTGAAAAACACTTGGTCGTCTAGTACACAGTGAACTCACTGCCAAACATTGCCCCAAGGGCTTTGTCAGCAGATCAACAGTTGCCCATTCTGCATTTCCACCTGACGACTACATGTATAAACATGCAAGACTGTTGTCACTGCTGTGCCATGACCAATAGACTGAACTGACATTCTGGCTTTGTTAGAAGTTGGCTCATGAGGCATTCTGTTCATTACTGAAACCTGTTTGCCTGGCTATGCTTTCCAACATCTGCTCCATTCAAACTGACATGGTGAAAATGTGGCCTGTATCATTAAATCATTCTCAATCTATTCCACTGTTCCGACAACTCGGCTTGCATCACCTCCAAAATCCTTATTATTTACCATCTCCAAAAACTCAGAGTTTCTTGCCCAAGATATTTTTCCTTACCCATGCTTTGCACCGATTGACTAATTGTCAGGTATAATGTATTCTATTTTCACCCTTGACGCCAGTAATGGAAACCAAGAAAACTCCTGCCTGCACACATCTGCCTCAGAAAAAATGGTACCAGAGAGATCTTCATTGTCAGGAGGCAGGTCTGGACTGAAGTCGGGTCAGCCAACCCCAAGAACATTTCAAAGACAGGACCGATTTAGGAGGCGAGCTTTAAGACTCGGACCTGAGATAAACTGCAACTTTGGAAATTATTCAAGTAAGTTGTGAAGGAGTGATAAGGTTGTGTGGGCAGAGACTTCATTGCACTAACATGTGAGTTAAAATTTTCAATGTTGACCAACTGGTTATTTGCTGTAAGGCATGGCCCATTAAAGGGTCTTCCATAGAGACTTTAAATGCTGAATTCCACCCATTGCAAACAGGCAAGAAGTGTCACACAGATAACATTCATTGATCCATCAGTATCTTTGCAGCTACAGCAGGTCATGACATTGTAGAGCAAGTGAAATGAGCAGGGTGCCTAAGGGCAGATATCAGGGTCTGTCTAACCAAATGCCATTCCATCTGTCATGTTTTCAAATCTGGCATCCAAAGGTGCTTCAGCCATAACAGTGGCATCAGCACACTATCCTCACAGGCATGAGTGACTCCAAGGGAGTTGTCCAGCAGGGTTCTATAATCATCAGACTAATATCATGACATTCTGGGGTGCTCATGCACAAACGCAGTACACATGACCCAGAAACTGATTGCTTCTCTCTCTCTTCATCCCTCATCCCACCCCCGCCCCAAACATAAGCGTGCACTGCACATGGGTATTGAGTAGTGTGGAATAAAGGGAGAATCACGACTTTATGCATTATAATGGCACAATTCCTAGAGGAGTAACATGTTTGAGTCTCATGATTATGTACCAAGGCTCAGCACCCAAGGCCTGGTGCAGGAAGTTGAAGGCTGGTGGGATACCCTACATCCAGCAGGTCGAAGGAACAGAGCTTTGGCATGCAAATGCTGCAATGTCTGAACATGGAAATTTCAAAGATGGAAAATCATCTATTACTGGTGCCAAAGATGGTGTAAAAGCACCTTTGATCATGGCTTCAGTCGGGGTAGCGATGATTGTGCAGTAAGGGATAAACGGATAAGAAATAATAGACATATAGCGCATGACAGAGCATGAAAGAAGGATTCCAGGCCAAGGGTTCAGCTCCAACATTTTTTAATAGGACCCAAAACTGGATGCGCACTCACACTGATAAAGGATTACACGAATCATCTCCTTCCGTATCTCACACAGATCTCATCACTGCATGCCCATGCCCCAGAGCCCAAAAGTCCTTCAGGAATGAGGAGGGTGAAGAGATATCTGAGGGAGCAGCATTTCACCTGGTCGGTCCATAATCCACCAACATAGCACTGCGGAGGGAGGTTGCACTCGTTTGGAAATGATTACATGTGGTAAAGTTTGCCGCACAGAATGTAGGAGGATGCGTCAGAGTCAGACACACATGTGTACGGGCACAGGAAGGAAGGATGGCAGTAATGATTATATTCCAGTTGATATAGATGTGTGGCTTCAGGAGTTACATTATAAGGCATAGTACTTAGATGAGCAGTGCATATGTGGACATCTGGAGGAGCTCCCTAAGCCAACATGCACTCATACATTGTGATAGGAGGAGTCTATTGTGGTGGTGAGCTCAACCTTGCCTCGAGAGCTTGACTATATGAATTTCAACCATGAATGACTAACCTATCCCCTGGAGAATCGATTGCAGCATCACTCACAGTGGATGCAAGAGCAGCGTGAATTCCTGAAAAGGGAACAAGGCTCAATCAGTAGCCTAGTGCAATCCCTTCACGCTTCAGTGGCCCAAATGTTTACAAACATTGACTATGTCAACGAGAGGTAAGTGCAGTGAAATCACACGCTTGAATGATTGGAATACACTTGGTGCACTTACATCTCGTTCCCGCTGCCAATGGGGTGGGGTCAGAGCATCGCCTTGATTTTGCACCAACGCCCGACTCTCTGTCCCTTCGGGGAACGCATTCTGGGTGTCTGATAGAATCTATCTTTTTAGTAGAAATCTACCTTTTTAGTATATAACAAGTGTAAAGGAATAAATGGCCCAAGATTTAAAATGGCTTCTTGCAATGGTTTGTTAAAAAACCCACATTTCAGACAGGACAGTAAAAATGTTGAAGCACTTGAGAAACATCAAGATAATGAAGCCAGACAGACCAAGGACACATTTTGCTAATTTAAAGTTTCTGGGCAGTGTTCCCAGAAACTGTTTACATGACAAAGGATAAGGCTCATAAGAAAGATGTATTTCAATCATCTCATATTAAAATTTGATGGACTGACATCTTAATCGAATTGAATGGACTGTGTAATTACTTTAATCCAATCACAGCCAGAAAGGGGAAAGACATTAGTGATAGCAATAATCTTAAAAAGTACGTGCCGGTTTGAACAATTCATTCCGGAATCATCGGACTTAACTTCTGAAGCTATTTTTCTGCACTATCGTTTTGAACAGCCATTTTGTTTATTTTCAACTTTTCTGTATCGTGTATTTATAAGGAGAAATTATCAAGAGCTGTAATTTGTATTGAATTCAACACAGTACTCTGCTTGGACAAAACGCACTTTAAAAAACTCTGTGTCTGCAAGAAAACTGATTTGATAAGAGACATCTGCAAAACTAACTGAATAAAAGACTATTTACTTCACGCATGAAGCTCAGTTTCAAAGTCTCTCGAGTAATGTATAAAGTGCGGTGACACATAAGATATATTAACCAAAGTACAGACCTATCAGTGTCCTGGGACGGAGAATTCAGCCCAGCGTTTGGTATTGGAGGGAAATTTTTATAGTGTCTAAAATAGGGTGCCAATGAACCGGATGACTTTGTCCTTTATGGTGTTGAGCTTCTAGAGTGATTAGAGCTGCACTTATTTGGAAAGTGGAGAATATTCTGTCACAGTCCTGACTTGTGGCTTATAATGATGAACAGGCTTTGAGGATTATTATTATTATATATTCATATGCCTGGTCTCCTCCTGCAATGGTGTTTTAATAACGATGTGTGTGCAATCTATAATACCTTACTGATGCGCAATCAATACTCTTGAGACCACGAGGAGTCATATCGATTCAGCATTAATCAGATAGAACTGTACCAAGCAGCGATGTTACAGAAGTGAAGGCTGCGGGGACGGCATTGGTTCTTATACCCCGCCTCTCAGGGCGGGGCTATGTACATTACCCAATGGTAGACCCCGCGGTCTAGCCAATGGTCATTCACCTCTCAGGTACTGCAATACCTGGTATTACCACATTCACCCCCTGTTAAAAAGGAGCCAGCGGGGTGATGGCCAGTGTCACTGTCGCCTTTGCATGGTAGGACCAGGTATTGCAGGTACCATGCTGTCGAGGGTAACGGAGAAAGTTCTTGTGTTGTTTATTTTTTCATGGTGCTGCAATCAGACGATCGGGTGGCCTGGTCGTCCTACTGGAGCGTCTAGATTTTGGCGGCAATCCTGGTGAGGACCCCGGCGGTTGTGACTCCGGGAACGTGGTGTCTTCCTCCCAGGCAGTTTCGTCACCCTAGGCGGCGCTGTAGGGGCGAAAAATGGGCGGGGGGGTGCCTGTAGGGGGCGTCGGTGCCTGTTCGGCGCTGTGTCGGGGTTCCGGCGGCAGTACTGACCCTCCGGTCAGGTGCTGCGGGGGGGGGGGGGGGGGGGGGGGGGGAGTGGCGCGGGCGCGCGTGTGGCTCCGGCGGGCGCCAGGTCCCGAAGAGAGACCGTATCTTGCCGTCCGTCGGGGAACGCTACGTAGGCGTACTGGGGGTTGGCATGCAGCAGGTGGACCCTCTCGCCCAACGCGTCCGACTTGTGCGCCCTCGCATGTTTCCGTAGCAGGACGGGTCCGGGTGTCGCGAGCCAGGTTGGGAGCGAGGTCCCAGAGGAGGACTTCCGTGTCGGGGTGGACGAAGCTCTCCGTGCTCCCGGAGTCGATGAGGCACGACGTCACGTAGCCGTTGATGGCGATCGTAGTGGTGGCCTTCGCTTGCGTTCGGGGCCGACTCTGGTCCACGGTAACGGAGGCCAGCTGCAGCAAGGAGTTTAGGTCGGGCAGCGCGTAGTCAGCCGTGCTGGGGGCTTGAGGCCCCATCCAAGATGGCGCCGGCCATGGTTCGCACATGGAGTCCGGGGACGGGGACTCCGAAGATGGCGGCGGGGAGGAACAAAATGGCGGCGGGGAGGAACAAAATGGCGGCGGGGAGGAACAAAATGGTGGCGGGGAGGAACAAAATGGCGCACTGCTCCAACGTGGCGGAGGCCAGCTGCAGCAAGGAGTTTTGGTCGGGCAGCGCGTAGCCAGCCATGCTGGGGACTTGAAGACCCATCCAAGATGGCGCCGGCCATGGATCGCTCATGGAGTCTGGGGACGGGGACTCCGAAGATTGGACCGGCGAGGGACAAAATGACGGCGCGCACTCCTCCAGCGTGGTTGCCGGGGGGCAAAATGGCCTCGGCTATGACGCTGCCTGGAGGGACAAAGGCTACGGTGCGCGTTGGGCCGGCGGGGCTGGGAAAAAGGAGTGCGGTGGGCCTTGGACAGTCGGGACTTGAAAAAACGGCTGTGGTTGAACAGCAGGGGCCTGGAAAAATGGCTGTGGGTACTCGCTGGATACCGCGGCCACTGCGCAGGCGAGGCAGACCGCGGCATAGTGGCCTTTCTTGCCGCACCCTTTGCAGGTGACGGTGCGGGCCGGGCAGCGCGCGCGCGGGTGACTTGCCTGGCCGCAGAAGAAGCAGCGTTGGCCAGCAGCGGTAGCGGGGTGCCTTGCCGCGCAGGCCTGCGGAGTTAGCGGGCAAGTCTGCGGGTTAAGCGGATAAGTCTGGGGGGGCTGCCGCGGCGGGGTGCCACGCAGCCCAGGGGGGTGCGGTGCGCACGGGGGCGTACGCAAGGGCGTTTTTGTACGCCACGTCCATGGACCCTGCCAGGGCCCGGGCCTCTGTGTCCATTTCGAGGAGCCTTCGGCGGATGTCGGGGGAAACCATACCTGCCACAAAAGCGTCTCGGATTAAAAGTTCAGTGTGCTCGTTCCCCATCACCGCTGGGCAGCAGCAGTTTTGGCCCAGCACTATCAGTGCCCCGTAGAAGTCTTCGAGTGTCTCATCTGGGCTCTGCCGTCTCGTTGCCAGCAGGTGACGGGCGTAGACCTGGTTCAGCGGACGAATGTAATGTCCTTCCAGCAGCTCCATGGCTTTATCATAGTTCGCCGCCCCTTCGATCAGGGGGTAGATCGCCGGGCTGACCCGCGAGCGTAGGAGGTGTATTTCCTGCCTTTCTGTGGGGGTGTCGGCAGCCGTATCGAGGTAGCTCTGAAAGCACGCCAGCCAATGCTTAAAAATCGCGGCGGAGTTTTCTGCGTGAGGGCTGAGCTGAAGGCACGTCGGCTTGATGCAGAGATCCATCCTTCAAAAGTACTTATCTGATTAAATTGATGCACAATCAATACTCTTGAGACCACGAGGAGTCATATCGATTCAGCATTAATCAGATAGAACTGTACCAAGCAGCGATGTTACAGAAGTGAAGGCTGCGGGGACGGCATTGGTTCTTATACCCCGCCTCTCAGGGCGGGGCTATGTACATTACCCAATGGTAGACCCCGCGGTCTAGCCAATGGTCATTCACCTCTCAGGTACTGCAATACCTGGTATTACCACACTTACACTTGTGGAAAGTCAGCGACTGATATGAACCCCAATGCTCTTAGGCTCTGCGACTCCACATCTGCTGCAAAATTAACATGCTCTCCTATAATATTAATCTTTATTGTCACAAGTAGGCTTACACCAACACTACAATGAAGTTACTGTGAAAAGGCCCTTGTCGCCACATTCTGGCGCCTGTTCGGGTACACAGAGGGAGAATTCAGAATGTCCAAATTACCCAACAACACGTCTTTCGGGACTTGTGGGCGGAAACCGGAGCACCCGGAGGAAACCCACGCAGAGACGGGGACAGCGTGCAGACTCCGCACAGACCTAAGCCGGGAATCGAACCTGGGACTCTGGCGCAGAGGGCAACAGTCACTGATACTTTGCAGTTGAGGGCCACTGTAACGTTGACTTTAAATTCAGATCATTGATTACATTTCTTAAAATGTCTGTTCTGCTTTCAGGGCTTTCTGAATTTCAAGATCGTACCACTGTTCACTTTGAGGAAAGGGCTTTCCCATGCTTGCAAGATTTGGCAGATTCCACTGCAATGACGATCACGCTCAGCATGAAAAGTAAATCTCAACAATGGCTGCCGACAGAGTTCTCTTGCTCAGCATTTATGTTTAATAAATCACAAATTCGTCAAGTACTGGCTTTTGCTTACCTTTAGCTGGGTTTGAAAAGTCATGATTATGCAGAATATTCAATAACTTATGAATCGTTTCAGAATGAGCTCAGTACCGTTTAAAGCCACCTACCTGAGAATTGGATTTTAATGACAGATTTTATGAAAATGCAGTTCTGATGCGGAATTATTCAAATATTTCTCAGAACTTCGTGTCGCCTGGAATTTTGAAAGCTTTAGCTCACGCTTATTAAGTCTGCTGACTCTGTGCATTGGACTTGAAGCTGGACTTCCAAAGTAGACACAATTGAGTCTTCTGCTGCAGTAAGGGATTTTAAATCATTGCCTTCAGCTTCCAAGCCTTTCTGTGAAGTTTTTCCTTGGCAATTTTTCCTTTGCACCTGTTGTTTCTCAAGCTTCTTTTTCGGTCAGGCTGCTTTGTTGAATTTCTTCTCCACCATTTTGGTTTGTCTCTGTATGTTCTGCAAGGTTTTGAGATTTTTCACCTGCTCCCACCATTTGTCGGTGGTTGGTTATAGTTTGATAGGTCTTTAGAAGTCTTTGTCATTTATAGGCTAACTGAAAGTCTTTATTGACTCCGAGAACTATTTACAAATATACAGTAAAAGGTTATAAGCATGTTCACTGTTACACACAGCTCTATCCAACGATCAAAATTACTTTGGGTGTAGGTTATGTTTTCTCTTACATCACTGTGTACTTTAGTCTCACATTAACCGTACCTTTCCTCCAAATGACGCATGTTGTGCATGCCAGCGAGATTCACAGTCTGAAGTATCACTCTCTGGTAATGAAGCAAGTACTGATGAAGAGGATCCCATGTGACTGTGCCTTTGCTCTTTTTTAGCCACACCTCCTTTCCTTGAGTTCATACACAGATTCTATGTGCGACAAATTCAGCTTTAAATCTGAAACTGCACGCATTCTATATCAGTCTTAGAAATCTACCTCGTGCCTTCACAACTGTTCACATCTCCAGTAGCAAGGCATGGAATGCAAGTGATGTTTGAACTTTTAAACAGCAAAAATAACAACACCCTTTTCCCTCGCATCTCTTTAAATTGCCTGGCTGATTTGTAAATGCTGCTTGTTCATTTTACACCTGCTCCCTTTCCCACAACAGTCAATATCGGGAGCACTGAAAATGGGGATGGGACTTCAGATCTGGGTCCCACATGCCATTTTGAACCCTCCATGCTGTTTTCTTGACTCCATGAAATTTCAGCCCAATATCAACCTCCATCAGCTCCCTTCTGTCTTTCTTTGAACTTGCAAACATTCCACTCTCACTGAATCTTTTTCGTCTCTCACACTCATGTGCACAGCCACCCTCTTCAGCCTGCCATCTCTCACGATCTCAAAGCCTCCAAGTTTGCTGAGATCATCTCTAACCAGCACTGTATTCCACACCACTTACTTCGCACCTCTCCCTATTCAAACCCCATGTTCTCCTTCCCACAAGTCAGGTACAAATGCATTTTCTAACATTAAACTGCCAAATCACTGACCGTTTGTTCACCAAAGTACTTTCAACTGTCACTTATTTGCTCAACCAGTCAATCCTCTCCATTTGTGATTTCACTGCCCACAGAAAATTACTTGACCCAATTCTCGCCAATTTAATGACTATTTAAACTTCTCTCAATTATTTCCCCATTTAGTGAAACAATAACAATAAGCTGTCTTCTCGGGTACCACAAAATATTATTTATTTTGGAAGGGAGGGGAGGCTCTGTAAAAATGTTTTAGAATCCCTGCATTATGAGATATAGACACAATGGGCGGGATTCTCTGGTCGGCCAGTTGATTTTTTTCTGGGCGGCGCTCCCTTACCGCCAGCAGGATTCTCCTTTCCCGTCATCTTCCAATGGGATTGTAGCCACCCCATGCCGCCGGGAAACCCGCGGGTATGAGTGCACTGCCAGCACAATGGAGAATCTTGCCGACGGAGAATCCCGCTGCATATGGTTTTAAATTATGATCATATTGCAATCTATAGCATTCTCGGTGTACTATAAAATGCACCTGACTTATGCTATACCATCAGTGATAGTCTCAATATGCATCAAGTCTCAATATGCATAAATCCAGAAAATTCAAATTCCCAAAACACGATGCTCCTCATCTTAACAATCTCGTATATAAAATTTGAGATATGTACCTTGTTGAATGCTCTTCAGTGCACCATCTCTCCGATCCATTCCAATCCTTTCCCATTGTTGAGTTTTGTCCAGAAAGTTGGTGACAATCACAACTGGGGTCATTGATGCCATATTCTGCTCTCCGCAGCCACCCGGGACTCTAATTAGGTGCTTCAGTTTTGCTCCATCAATAGTATTTTCAATTGTTTGGGCTAAAATTTCTCCTGTTTAGGTAACAATACATTCGTAAGTACAAAGCAGAATACTGCAGATGCGAGAAATTTAAAAGAAAAAAAATGCTGAAAATATTAGTCAGATGGAAATTGGTGAGAAAAACAGATAATGGGCGCAATTCTTCCAAAATCTTTCTAAGTGCAGGAACTGCCGCGAGCTTCCAGGTGCTCGGTCCACTTGAGGAGGTTCCACAGGCTTCACACCGCAAATGAAGGCTCACCAGCTGATTCGCCATGGCCGCACTCGCCGGCTCCCGATAACAAAGTAGAGGAACACAAACTGCTCTTTCACATCCAACCCACTCAGCTTGCAGCCTTGGTACCGAGACGACAGGCCCCACTTGGGGATGCATACCTAGGGAGGCTCCCAGAGGAGGTCTAGGCCAGGAGGGATGTCCTGGTCGCTCGAGGGTTCCGGAGAATCAGCTACAAGGCAGCCAGTGCCGCCTGGGAGGAAGTGGCAGCAACAGTCAGCTCGGGCAGCATCACCAGGAGGACCGGGTTGAGTTGCCACCCCCTCCTGACAAAACTACACCTGGCATCACCCCCACCCAACACCGAGCAGTGCTCTGGCCCACCCATGCCGCCACTCCCCCTTGCCTTCTTCCCCCCCCAGCCCAAGCCTCCTCCCCAACATCCACCCACCAGAACCTCAACCCCCTCCCCTCACACTTAACCACGTGTGCAGCTAATGATGCCCTTTGTTTTTCCACAGGAGAAATTGTCCCACAACCATCAGGAGACGGCCCAGATTGGCGACAGGATGTCCAATATCAGAATCCTCACCACCTTCAAGGAACGAGTCCTGCAGGTTACAGGAGTGGCCGAGGATAGAGCGGTCACCAACGCGGAGTTCGGCGCATGCCGCAGAGGTGGGGATCCACCGGGCCCAGGTGGACTGTCACATGTGAGTTGTTATCGCCATACAGAATAACTCATCCCTCCAACTAACCACATGTCTATTTTCCCGCAGGACCTCCGGCCGACAGGACCCAGCTGGGTCTCAGTCAGATGCTGAGCCTCGGGTTTATCCGGAGTTGATGCAGACGTTAAGGTGCGGCCTTGATATTCAGAGGGGGATGTCAGCGACACTCCAGCAAGTCCATAGCCGATTGGAGGAGTCCCAGAGGCACAGAAGGTGGTGTCGGCAATACATGGCACCGAGGTGAACACTTCCAAGGTAGCAGCCGATGTGGAGAGCCTGGTGCATGGCATCAGCAACATGAATGGGGATGTCCAAGACGTGGCACAGTCGGTAACAGCCATCACTGAGGGTCTTGGTAGACTATCCAACTCACTGGGGGACGTTACCCAGTAACAGGCGGTCCTTGATGAGGCGCTGCGGGACTTGTCGCAGTCTCAGATGGGAATGGCCGAGATGCTGCAGAGCTTGTCCAGTCGCAGGTGGGGCGGCACTATCGGGAGAATGGGGCAATGGTGGACACTTCTGTGATACATGAAAACTCCTTCACCACAACCAGTATGACGCCTTTATCACGTTCTTCCACAATGAGGGCCGACTTCCAAACCCTTGCCCCATCTCCCCGGACATGGGTGTACTGCAAACCCCCCTCTTCCCGCACTCTGTGCACACCAGTTGCAGCTGTTGTGTGTGCGCAAGCACTCAGTAGACAGGCAGGGGTCAGACAAGAGCATAGAATGAGGACCAGCGCTCAGCTCTCTGCTGGTTATCATCACCCCGCCTGCCTTCAACAGTGACCCGCTGACAATGCCGGCACAGTCCCAGCACCCTGGAGTGATGTAACACAGACCGGGGGGGGTGAGAAATGGCGGGGGTGGGGGTAGCATTGACGGGCCAGGCCACTTCCTATGTAAAGCAGGCTGGTATGAGTACCTCCTTTGCCTTCCAGCATGCCAGACACTCGCTGCTGCCACCTGTCCTGCAGCCTCCGCTGGTCCTCCGCTTCCTCTATGGGCTCTTCCTCCAGCCCCTGCCGGTCTGGAGCCTTGTCGTCACCCTCCTCTTCCCCGGAAGTGGCTACATGTTCCTCCTCCTCCACCTCCACGCCCCGCTGCTGTGCCAGGTTGCGGAGGACATAGCAGATGACCATGAAGCGGGCACATTTCAGGGGATGTACTGCAGGGCACTACTGGAGCGGTTGAGGCATCGGAACTGCACTTTGAGGAGTCCGGTGCACCGCTCAATGACAGCCCGGGTGGCCACATGGGCCTCGTTGTATCGGATCTTCGGCCTCCTTACTGGCGTCATTAGCAAGGTCCACAGTGAGTACCCTTTATCCCCCAAGAGCTGATCACCCAGCCTGGGGTGGTCCTCGAAGAGACCGGGGATGTCTGACTGCCCCAGGATGTAGCTGTCGCGCACAGTCCCTCGGAAACGTGCACACACCTGCAAGATCCTAAGGCGGTGGTCGCACACAAGCTGCATATTCAGGGAGTGGAACCCCTTCCTATTGACTTGGGCACTCCTAGATGGCCCAAGAGCAGAAGGCTCCATGCGTGCAGTCACTCAGCCCCTGGACACGAGGTATCCCGGCGATGGCGGAGAATCCTGCTGACCGAGCATCAGGTACAAGTGGGACAGTCTACATCTGAACCAAAGTGGGACTAACATCCTTGCTGGCGGGTTTGCTAGTACAGTTGGGAGGAGTTTAAACTGATTTAACAAGGAGCGGGGACACAGACTGATAGCAGAATATGGACACAGTATAACACAGAAAAGCAATCAAGTCAGAGGGAATACAGCAGGAGTAAGTTTCAAGGGAGATAGTCTAAAACACCCGGCTCTAGCTGCCGATACAGCCCGTAGAATTGTCGGGTCCTTGGCCATCCCTTCGGCTGGCTCACGTGCCCCGGACCACCCACCCCCCCAGTGCCCCAGCCCCTGATTAAGCCCGCGGATCGGCCCTCCCCCAACTGTGGCAGCTCTGGACTGAGTCTGCAGCCACCACGCCAAGTTCCCACAAAGCTGAAACCACAAGGACCCCGCGCCATCGGGAACTCGACCAGTCGGGGCGGAGCATCGGGGGGCGGACCTGAGGCAATGTCCTGAGGCCGTCGATAAGTGGCACTGCATACTCGCAGAGTTCGTCACTTTGGAGGGGGGAGCATCGTGAAAGTGGCACCGCCCCCCGATTCAGTTGGGAACTTTGATTATCCGGCCAATTGCCGAACGCGATTTTGGCGTCAGCGACCAGAGAATCCAGCCCAAGGTCTCTTTTACAGCAATACCCAAGATTAGACATGTTCACAACATACCATACTTTTAGCCCATTTTTCTCCAGAAAAAAACGTTTCCAGCCATCTTTTCAATTTCAAGGGTTGCATCCTGAAAAGATTCACCAGTTTTTAAGACTAAAAAAAAATGTCTTGGAAACTGAGGCAATAAAATAAGCAGTGAGAAGCAACCAAGTTACCATCTTCTGTCTGTGCTGTTAAGTTCTGTGACTATGACTTGAAGAGGCTGAACACCCATTACTTTCTGACATTGAGAAGAAAATGTAATCAATGGAAGGTACCGCAAAGAGGAGGAAAGAACAATGAGCTGCTTTCTGTCTCACATTCCAAGGAGATAAAATAAGCAGATTATTACAGCATCGGTAGTTATTACCCCTTACCTTCTGGATTTCTATCAGGCATTGATAGCCAAAGTAAAGCTGGAAGGCTCATGATCTGTCATTTTGAATATTGACATTTGCAGAAGCCAGGTGGAACAATGTGCTCGCCCTGCAGTCTCTACAAGGAAACTGCCTTGGGTGACTTGGACTAGAGATCCCTCACCCCAATCAATGTACCTTGAACACTGATGAATGATAGTGGTTCTGTATTTGGAATGATGTCATCTTGGATATCAACATCAATCTTAACCTTTTGTTCTTGACCTAAATTAAAGAAAGAATATATTGACTTATATAAATAGGATATTTTAATAAGATCCTTGATTTTCTCAACAACAATTGGTTTGGGTTTGTATTCTCTTATTTGTCCTCTCCATGACCACAATATTCAACCCTCCTGGAGTTTACGAGAGATTTCAGTATTTTAAATCTTCCCATGCTTTCACCAATGGAATTCCAAGGTTCTGACATAACTCTATGAAGATAAACTCAAACTGACTGAACTTTCTATTCAAGTCTCAATTTCACTACACAGTACAATGGAGAATTCCATGGTTAGAAGTGTGACGTGAAGGAGTTGCCGTTGTTTTTCATAAACTTTACCAGAGGAACAGAGGAATGAAATTACATTAAATTGGTATAGAACCTTAGATTGACAAGGATGCTATCAGAACTGAGAGGTTATATATATATATATCAGGAAAGATTGAGCAGGCTGGAATTCCTTTCTCTAGAAAATAGTAAATTCAACAAGGAATTTAGAATAAACTTCTTTCCCCAGAGAGTGGAACCCACTAACTAAGGTAAAGTTGAGGCAAATAGCTTGGCTGCATGTAAGGGAAAGCTGGACAAGTGCATGAGGGAGAAAGGTACAGACGGTTACGCTGACAGAGTGCATTGAAGAAGGATGGGAGGAGACTTAAGTGGAGCATAAATATCAGCATTGGCCAGTTAAGCAAAATGGCCTGCTTCTGTACTTTAAATGTTATATAATTATTTCTTCCTATCGCCGTAGAATATCTGACTTGTAAACGTTCGCTTGTTCTGTTTTCTTACGTTTCACATAACACTGCTGGAATGTGCACAGCAATAGTATTCAGCAAATTTATATTCAAAACATAATGGGCGAAATTCTCCGGTATCGGCGCGATGTCCGCCGACCGGCGCCAAAAACGGCGCAAATCAGTCCGGCATCGCGCCGTCCCAAAGGTGCGGAATCCTCCGCCCCTTGACCGGTCGAGCCCTCACCTTGAGGGGCTAGGCCCGAGTCGGACTGATTTCCGCCCCACCAGCTGGCGGAAAAGGCCTTTGGTGCCCCGCCAACTGACGCGGAAATGACATTGCCGGGCGGCGCATGCGCGGGAGCGTCAGTGGCCGCTCACGGCATCCCCGCGCATGCGCTGTGGAGGGAGTCTCTTCCGCCTCCGCCATGGTGGAGACCGTGGCGAAGGCAGAAGGAAAAGAGTGCCCCCACGGCACAGGCTGCCCGCGGATCGGTGGGCCCCGATCGCGGGCCAGGCCACTGTTGGGGCACCCCCCCGGGGCCAGATCGCACCGCCAGGACCCCGGAGACCGCCCGCGCCGCCTTGTCCCGCCGGTAAGAGAGGTGGTTTAATCCACGCCGGCGGGACAGGCATTCTAGCAGCGGGACTTCGGCCCATTCGGGCCGGAGAATCGCGGGGGGGGGGGGGCACGCCAACCGGCGCGGCGTGATTCCTGCCCCCGCCGAATCTCCGGTACCGGAGAATTCGGCAACCGCCGGGGGCGGGATTCACGCCAGCCCCCGGCGATTCTCCGACCCGGCGGGGGGTCGGAGAATCTCGCCCAATGTTCCTATTAATTATTTCACTGAATTATTTGTTCCAAAGGTGCAAGTGTCATTGTTCATAAATGAAATCTTTTCTCCTTTAATCTCAGGGCAGGTAAAGAAAAGGAAAATACAAGTAACACTGTTTCTACTCTGCCCAAAGAAAGTTCCTCATCCAATAACAGCAAAGCACTTCTTCCAAGTAGATCTTCTATTTCAAAGCTCTATTCATCTTCAGATTACAGTACGCTATTCAGTATTCATTTGGACCAGATTACAGTCAATATTGTACAGAAGCCCACAGCCATTACAAAGTTAATTCATTGCATTTCAAATCAATCAGCAAAGAATAGAATTCCACTCATCCAACCAGCCTGGGCTGGATTTGCACATTGGTCTCTAAGGACAATGTGCTAACACATTTGGCTTTTGGAAAGCCAGTAAGCTCCTAAAACTGGACATATCTTTCTCATTGCTGGCTTGCAATTCCTCAGCACTCCTGTAAACTACATAAGTCACTGCACCCTGGCTATTTCTGTATAATTCCTGTGGCTGCTTACAATTAAGTCCGCAGGCAGAGCTGTGTGGGAAGATGACTGCGTTTGCAGCTCATTGTGCAGTCGGTGGCCTCCACTTTCCTAATGCATTTTTGGTGACGCGCATGTCTCTGTTACACAGCTTTTCATGAAGCCCTTCATGGGTTCTGTGCTGCCTGTTCATTCTTCACTGATAGGTAATATATACTGATGGTTCACCCGACTTAAATGAAGGCTAACTCACATTTTCTTCATCCTCAGTCTGCTGCTCATCTTTCTTCATGGTAATGGCTTACAAATGAATATTCATAAGACATCGGAGCAGGAGTAGATCATTAAGCTTCTTAAGACTGCACTATCATTCAATACATTCATGGCTGAACTTCTGCCTCAATTCCACATTCCACCCACTCCCTTTGTCCCTTGATTCCCCAAAAGATCTTCAGCGGAATTCTCCATCAGCGGGATCCTCATGGTCTGCTGGTAGCACACCTATGGCCACGGGTTTCCCGACAGCGTGACGTGTCCACAATAGGAAACCCCATTGGCCGGCTGCGGGAATGGAGAATCCCGCTGCCGGCAGGAGCACGCCGGCTGGAAGTCCGGAGAACCCCGTCCCTTAAATTGGTCTATCTCATCCGTTAATAACAATGGAGCATTCACAGCTCTCAGATCCATACAGATTTCTCCTCAGCTGACTCCAAATTATTGACCCCTTTTCCTGAAGCTCTGTCTTCATGTTCTAGATGCCCCATCCAGCGGTAACAAGCTCGCAATGTTTACCCTGTCAAGCCTTTCTTTCATCTCTGCATGGCTCCTGAGATCGTCCAATGATGGATACATGATGAGCAGTTATGGAGATAGCATGGTGGTTTGGAAAGATAGGAGATAAATAGGGGCATATGTTGACATCAAAGGTGTGAGGAGGCATGGAATGGGTGGATGTAGCATGGGTGTATAAAGGAATGGGTGAGTAGGTGTGGCAATGCGACGGGAAAAGCTAGAGGACCTAAAAGCTAGAACTAAGGTGATACCTCTTGTTGGCTGTCTATAATTTGCTTCCAAGATTGGCAAGCTCAGGAAAAAAAAGCTGGCCTCATGTTTTGAAAAACAATTCTTTTCACTGTACACCAATACATGTGAGAATAATAAATCAAATCAAAAAAAAGGAGCCAACTCATGCTCAGTGAAGGGTAATTTTCTAATGTTCCCACTGGGAGACATGTACTGTGCATAATATTCCATAATTTCTTTACACCACGATTCTGAATTGAGCTTCCAACAAACACTTTTCAACCTTCACACTTCATTTGAGAACATTAGTTTAATTTTTGAAGCGGGTATTTAACGAGTATTATCTTGATTTAATTCATGCAGCACAGTGGTTAGCACTGTTGCTTCACAGCTCCAGGGTCCCAGGTTTGATTCCCAGCTTGGGTCACTGGCTGTGCAGAGTCTGCACGTTCTCCCTGTGTCTGCGTGGGTTTCCTCCGGGTGCTCCGGTTTCCTCCCACAAGTCCCGAAAGACGTGCTTGTTAGGTAAAATAGGCATTCTGAATTCTCCCTCTGTGTGCCTGAACAAGCGCCGGAGTGTGGCGACTAGGGGCTTTTCACAGTAACTTTATTGCAGTGTTAATGTAAGCCTACAATAAAGTGACAATAAAGATTATTAAATTAATTAATATTTATCATCTTGGCAGCAAAACACAGCTATACTTGAATCTTACCTGCATTTAACTCCATCCTTTTCCCTGGCCTTTGTCTGAGACTGCAACAAACTGTTCACAACTTTCTCATTCTATTTGACCCCGAATTGAACTTACAATACGGCATCCTCTCCACCACTTAACTTAATCTCTGGAACACATGCCTGCCTCTGACCTGACTTCAATTCACCTGCTTCTGAAACCCATTTTATGCCTGGTCCTCTAGACTCAACTATTGCAGCACTCTCCTGGCATGCCTCCCATCTTGCACCCGCCACAAATCGGAGTTCATCCAAACTTTGCTGCCCGCATCCGAACTCACAGCTAGTCCCACTCACCCATCACATCTATGCATGCTGACTGACGTTATCTTCCATTCTGGCAACACCTCAATATTAACATTCTCATCCTGACGTTCAAAGGTCACCATGTCCTCTCCCCTCCCAATCACTGTCATCTTCTATCGCCCTACATCACTCCCTAGATACCTGCACTGCACAAATTCTGCTTGACTGAGGGGGCGGGGCCAGGGGGGGGAAGGGCAGTGCTGGAGATGAGCACACACTGATTGCCAGGGGGAGGTGGAGGGATTCTCACACTGGGGGGTTGATGGGAGTGGCGGGAGTGGCTGGGGTCAGCTGACTTACGGGAGTGCCATGGGGGGAGCAAAATGGCTGGAGGAGGATCTAGCTGGGGGGGGGGGGGGCTGGGTTGCTGCTGCATTGGCCAAAAGGGGAGCTGGAGCTAGGAGAGGGAGTCGGGTTGGGGGTCCGCCTCCTGGGGGAATGGTGGGTGCAGGAGGCGCGGGCACGTGGCTGGCCTAAAAAGAGCGATGGCTTTTCGGCATGGTGGGGGTTGGGAAGCCGCCTGATCCGGCTGATAACTTGGAATGTGAGGGGCCTGAACGGGCCAGTCAAGAGGGCCCGGGTGTTCGCGCACCTATAGGGACTGAAGGCAGATGTGGTTATGCTCCAGGAGACGCATTTGAAGGTGGCAGATCAGGTTAGGCTGAGAAATGGGTGGGTAGGGCAGGTCTTTCACTCAGGGGTGGACGTGAAGAATAGAGGGGTGGCGATTCTGGTGGGGAAGCGGGTGCCATTTGAGGCGCTGAATATTGTGGCAGATAATGGAGGTCGGTAGGTGATGGTGAGTGGTAGGTTGCAGGGGGTGCGGGTGGTATTGGTGAACGTATATGCCCCAAATTGGGATGATGCCGGATTTATGAAGCGCATGTTGGGTCGGATTCCGGATTGGGAGGTAGGGAGCATTCCTCGTCACAATGGACGTCTCGGCACTCTATACCAGCATCCCTCATGATGACGGCATTGCTGAAACAGCCTCAGTACTCAACACTGACAACTGCCAATCTCCAGACGCAATTCTGCAACTCATTCGCTTCATTCTGGATCATAACGTCTTCACCTTCGACAACAAGTTCTTCATCCAGACACACGGAACAGCCATGGGGACCAAATTTGCACCTCAATATGCCAACATCTTCATGCACAAGTTTGAACAAGACCTCCTCACCGCACAGGACCTTCAACCGACGTTATGCATCAGATACATCGATGACATTTTTTCCTTGGGACCCACGTTGAAGAATCACTGAAACGACTACACGACATCAATAAGTTCCATCCCACCATCAGACTCACTATGGACTTCTCTCCAGAATCGGTTGCATTCTTGGACGCACTCATCTCCATCAAGGGCAGTCACCTCAGCACTTTGCTTTACCGCAAGCTCACGGCTAACCTCACGATGCTACACTAGGGGCTGGTTTAGCACAGGGCTAAAGAGCTGGCTTTTAAAGCAGGCGAAGGCACGCCAGCAGCACGGTTCAATTCCCGTAAGAGCCTCCCCGAACAGGCACCGGAAAGTGGCGATTCGGGGCTTTTCACAGTAACTTCATTTGAAGCCTACTTGTGACAATAAGCTATTTTCACTTCATTTTCCTTTCATTTCTTCAACTACCACCCTAAACACATTAAAGAAGCCATCCCCTATAGACAATCCCTCTGTATACACAGGATCTACTCAGACGAGGAGGAGCGCGATAGACATTTACAGACGCTGAAAGATGCCGTCGTACGAACGGGATATGGCGCTCGACTCATCGATCGACAGTCCCAATGCGCCACAGCAAAAAACGCACGGACCTCCTCAGAAGACAAACACGGGACACGACGGACAGAGTACCCTTCGTCGTCCAGTACTTCCCCAGAGCGGAGAAACAATATCTTCTCCGCAGTCTTCAACGCGTCATCGATGAAGACGAACATCTTGCTAAGGTCATCCCCACACCTTGCCTTCAAACAACCGCGCAACCTCAAACAGGCCATTGTTTGCAGCGAACTACCCAGCCTTCAAAACAGCGACCACGACACCACACAACCCTTCCATGGCAATCTCTGCAAGACATGCCAGATCATCGACATGGATACCCCATTACACGTGAGAACACCACCCACCAGGTACATGGCACATACTCGTGCGACTTGGCCAACATTGTCTACCTCATACGCTGCAGGAAAGAATGTCCCGAAGCATGGTACATTGGCGAGACCATGCAGACACTGCGACAACGGATGACCGGACATCGTGCAACAATCGCCAGGCGGGAATGTTCCCTTCCAGTCGGGGAACACTTCAGCAGTCAAGGGCATTCTGCCTCTGATCTCCGGGTAAGCGTTCTCCAAGGCGGCTTCAGGATGCGTGACAATGCATAATCGCCAAGCAGAAACTTATAGCCAAGTTCGGCACACATGACTATGGCCTCAACCGGGACCTTGGATTCATGTCGCATTACATTACATTCACCCCCCACCATCTGGCCTGGCCTTGCGAAATCCTACCAGCTGTCCTGGCTTGAGACAATTCACAACTCTTTAACTGTCCCATCTGGACCTGTAAAGACTTAATCACCTGCAAGGACACACATTCAAAGTATTGTCTTGCATTTTTGACTTTGTCTATATTTATGTTTCTGGAACCTACCCCTTCATTCACCTGAGGAAGGAGCAGTGCTCCGAAAGCTAGTGATTCGAAACAAACCTGCTGGACTTTAACCTGGTATCATACAGACTGGCAGTGGACCAAAAGCTGCCACGTTTAGATCAATAACGTGCCCGTTCTACTTCAAATTACCCTGGAAAAACAAATTGGCTTAAAACTTTGAACAACTGATTAAGCAAATTGGATCACACTGTTATTATGCAGTAGCTGCATAAGTGGTATTTTCCACTAATACAATGCTCCCATCAGTCCAAAAAGACAATCTGATTACAACACGATTGAGCAATGTCGTGTATGAATTTGAGTGTCGTTGTGATGCCAGGCATTAGGCTCTGCATTCCAAGGATTAGCCGATCGAATCAAAGACCATCTTGGAGTCAAAAGCATAGAAAAAGGTCCTGCAGTCCATCATGTCTGCACCGACTATCAAGCATCTTACTATTCTAATGCCATTTTCCAGCACTTGGTCTGTAGTGTTGTAGTGTCTGGCATCTAGGCTTCTTCCAGCTGTTCGTAATGGGCACAGTATCGACCACCACCACTCACTTACAAAACCCAAAAAGATATATGATATGATTCTGTGATTGGGAACACTTACTGAACAATCTTAAGTATGTTAATAGCTACACTAATAACAAATTGAAGATAATCCATCAAGCTCGTAATGTGGCTCCTTTACGCTTGGTAGAAGCAGCATACATTCATGCTCAAGGATTCATTCTCCGCAAACAAAAGAAAGATGTTCAAGCCTTGTGCCCTTTTTGAATGATGCAGAGGTTTGGAAGCCTGTAGGTCCCTGATCCTTTCTCCTTTGGAATGCCTTGGCCAATCAGAATCTACTTGCCAACCAATCAGCATCTCTTTTCACCTGTGGTATAAACTGTAGTAATCGTTTTAAGTTTGGCATTCTTGCATTTGTCCTGATGAGTGCAAGCTGAAAATCTTCAGCAACATGCCTCTCTTTCCAACAATAACATGAATGATATGTTGACAACCACTTGTGCTAAGAATGTTAATGGTGAAAACGGAACCAACCTTTGGGATCCAAATTGTACGTTTTCACACTTTCTATTTTCTTCCCTTCTGGCTATAAGAAAAAACAGAATAAAATGAGTAGGAGAGAGTCTGGTTTCTTCTAGGTCTAATCTTTCTGCTTCAACTACAATGACACTCCATGTTAACACATTCTTGACATGACATTTTCCCCCAACATTCCTTGCACCATATACATAATCATTTGTCCTGAATTTGGTCCACATCATATATCTAGTTGTAACTGACAGAACCAGCAAGCATAATTTTCCACTCCCTGTTTTCCCAAAAGTAATTTGTAATTTACTCTGATTTTTAAACAATGTGTTACTAAAATTTTCAGATTTGTAACAACCCAATATTCGGTTTCAGAAATTCAATTCCGATTGAAAAATTGGAGTCTATAATCAGAGAATCATACAGTCCAAAAGAGGCACTTCGGCTCATCAAGACTGCACAGCCCCCCAAAAATATTCAATCTACACTAATCCCACTTCCCAGCATTGAATGTTATGACATTTCAAATGCTCATCCAAGTACTTTTTAAAGATAGTGAGCTATCCTATCTCATCTACCCTCCCAGGCAGTGCATTCCAGATTCTCACCACCCTCTGGGTGAAAAATATTTTCCTCAAATTCCCTCTAAACATTTCACCTTAAAACTATGCCTCCTTGTTATTGATTCTTCAACTACGGAGAACAACTGCTTTCTATCCACCGTGTCCATGCCTCTCAATCTTACACACCTCAATCAGGTCCCATCTCCGCCTTCTCTGCTCCAAAGAAAACAACCCAAACTTATCCAGCCTCTTTTCATAGCTATCCTGCTCCATCCCAGGCAACATCCTGGTGAATCTCCTCTGCACTCTCTCTAGTGCAACCACATCCTTCCTACAGTGCATTGAAGAGAACTGAACACAGTACTTCAGCTGTGGCCTAACCAAAAAGATATTTTATTAAAGTTTTTCAATCACAATTTTTTCCCCTTACACATCAAACAAAAGAAAAATTAAAAGTACAAGTAACATGATAACTACAATCTAACAATGAGTAACTAACTAACATGGTAAACTAACCAAATAACATAAAATGAAACTCCCCCCCCCCCTCCCAGAACCCAAACATCTTGCCTCCCCTCCCTCCCTTCCTCCCCCCTGGGTTGCTGCTGCTGGTCATCTATCTTCCCTCTAACGTTCCGCTAGGTAGTCGAGGAACGGTTGCCACTGTCTGGTGAACCCTTGAGCCGATCCTCTCAGCGCAAACTTAATCTGCTCCAGTTTTATGAACCCCGCCATATCGTTTATCCAGGCCTCCAGTCCGGGGGGTTTCGCTTCCTTCCACATGAGTAAAATCCTACGCCGGGCTACTAGGGACGCAAAGGCCACGACATCGGCCTCTTTCGCCTCCTGCACTCCCGGCTCATCCGCAACTCCAAATAAAGCTAACCCCCAGCCTGGTTTGACCCGGACCTTCACCACCTTCGAAATCACTCCCGTCACTCCCCTCCAATACCCCTCCAGTGCCGGGCACAACCAAAACATATGTGTGTGGTTTGCCAGGCTTCCGCCGCACCTCCCACACTTGTCCTCCACTCCGAAGAACCTGCTCAACCTTGCTCCCGTTATGTGTGCTCTATGTAGCACCTTAAATTGAATCAGGCTAAGCCTGGCACACGAGGAAGAGGAATTTACCCTGCTTAGGGCATCAGCCCACAAACCCTCCTCAATCTCCTCCCCGAGCTCTTCTTCCCATTTTCCTTTCAGTTCGCCCACCAGCTCCTCCCCCTCTTCTCTCATCTCCCGGTATATCTCTGACACCTTGCCCTCCCCGACCCACACCCCCGAAAGCACTCTATCCTGGATCCCCTGTGTCGGGAGCAACGGGAATTCCCTCACCTGTTGTCTTGTGAACGCCCTTACCTGCATATACCTAAAGAAATTTCCCCGGGGCAGCTTATACTTTTCCTCCAGCGCTCCCAAGCTCGCAAACGTCCTGTCTATAAATAAATCTCCCACTCTCCTAATTCCCAACTGATGCCAGCTCTGGAATCCTCCATCCAGCCTCCCTGGGGCAAACCTATGGTTGTTCCTAATTGGGGACCCCACCAAGGCTCCCAGCACACCTCTCTGTCGCCTCCATTGCCCCCAGATACTTAATGTTGCCGCCACCACTGGGTTCGTGGTAAATTTTTTTGGTGAGAGCGGTAGTGGCGCCGTCACCAGCGCTTCTAGACTCGTCCCTTTACAGGACTTCATCTCTAGTCTTTTCCACGCCACTCCCTCTCCCTCTATCATCCATTTACGAATCATCGCCACATTGGCGGCCCAGTAGTAGTTACCCAAATTCGGCAGCGCCAGTCCCCCTCTGTCTCTACTACGTTGTAAGAACCCCCTCCTTACCCTCGGAACCTTCCCTGCCCACACGAAGCTCGTGATGCTCCTGTCTATTTTTTTTTAAAAGGCGTTAGTGATCAGTACAGGGAGACATTGGAACACAAATAGGAACCTCGGGAGGACCATCATCTTAATTGCCTGCACTCTGCCCGCCAGTGACAGCGGCTGCATGTCCCACCTCTTGAAGTCCTCTTCCATTTGTTCCACCAGTCGTGTCAGATTAAGTCTGTGTAAGGTTCCCCAGCTCCTGGCTATCTGAATCCCCAGGTATCAAAACTTTCTTTCCACTCTCCTTAACGGTAGGCCATCTATCCCTCTACTCTGGTCCCCAGGGTGTATCACAAAAAGTTCACTCTTTCCCATGTTAAGCCTATATCCCGAGAAATCTCCGAACTCCCTCAATATCTGCATGACCTCTGTCATCCCCTCCACTGGGTCCGCTACATATAGCAGTAGGTCATCCGCGTAGAGTGACACTCGGTGTTCCTCTCCCCCTCTAATCACCCCTCTCCATTTTCTGGAGTCTCTCAGCGCCATGGCCAGTGGTTCAATTGCCAACGCGAACAGTAATGGAGATAGCGGGCATCCCTGTCTTGTTCCCCTGTTTAGTCGAAAATACTCCGATCTTTGCCGACCCGTAACCACACTTGCCGTTGGGGCCCCATAGAGGAGTTTGACCCAGCTAACAAACCCGTCCCCGAACCCGAACCTCCTCAGCACCTCCCATAGATACTCCCACTCCACCCTATCAAATGCCTTCTCTGCATCCATTGCCGCCACTATCTCTGCCTCCCCCTCTACTGGGGGCATCATTATCACCCCTAATAGCCGTCGCACGTTGACATTTAGTTGTCTCCCCTTTACGAATCCTGTCTGGTCTTCGTGCACCACCCCCAGGACACAATCCTCTATCCTCGTTGCCAGCACCTTTACTAGCAATTTGGCGTCCACATTTAGCAGTGAGATAGGCCTATAGGACCCGCACTGCAGCGGATCTTTATCCCGCTTCAAAATTAGCGATATCGTCGCCTCCGACATTGTCGGGGGTAGAGTCCCCCCTTCTCTGGCCTCGTTAAAAGTTCTTACCAACAGCGGGGTCAGCAAGTCCACATATTTTCTATAAAATTCCACCGGGAACCCATCTGGTCCCGGGGCCTTCCCTGCCTGCATGTTCCCCAGCCCCTTGGTAACCTCGTCCACCCCAATTGTCCACCCCAATTGTCCATCCCAATCGTCCACCCAGGCCTTCCACCTCCTGCTCCTCCACCCTCGGGAACCTTAATTGGCCCAAAAACTGCCGATCTCCTCTTTTCCCTCCGGGGGTTGGGACCTATAAAGTCTTTCGTAAAAGGTCTTAAACACCTCGTTTATCTTCCCTGCTCTCCGCACCGTAGCTTCCTTTTCATCTCTAATTCCCCCTATCTCCCTCGCCGCTGTCCTCTTTCGCAGCTGATGGGCCAACAGGCGACTAGCCTTTTCCCCATATTCATATCTCATCCCCTGTGCCTTCCTCCACTGCGCCTCCGCCCTCCTAGTGGTCAGAAGGTCGAACTCCGTCTGGAGTCGTCGTCTCTCCCTGTATAGTCCTTCCTCCGGGGCCTCCGCGTATTCTTTATCCACCCTTAAAATCTCCCCCAGTAATCTTTCCCTTTCCTTGGCCTCTATTTTCCCTTTGTGGGCCCTGATGGAGATCAGCTCTCCTCTGACCACCGCCTTTAGTGCTTCCCATACTACTCCCACTCGGACCTCCCCGTCGTCATTGGCCTCCAGGTATCTCTCGACACATCCCCGCACCCTTCCACAGACTCCCTCATCCGCCAGCAATCCCACATCTAATCGCCAGAGTGCACGCTGCTCCCTCTCCTCTCCTAGTTCCAGGTCCACCCAATGTGGGGCATGATCTGAGACAGCTATGGCTGAATACTCAGTTTCTTCCACCCTCGAGATCAGCGACCTTCTCAAAACAAAGAAATCTATCCGGGAATACACCTTGTGAACATGGGAGAAGAAGGAGAACTCCTTGGCCTTCGGCCTAACAAATCGCCATGGATCCACTCCCCCCATTTGGTCCATAAACCCCTTAAGCACCTTGGCCACTGCCGGCCTTCTTCCGGTCCTAGATCTAGATCTATCTAACTCTGGGTCCAACACGGTGTTGAAGTCTCCCCCTATTATCAGGTTTCCTACCTCCAGGTCCGGGATACGTCCCAGCATACGCTTCATGAATCCCGCATCATCCCAATTCGGGGCATATACGTTAACCAACACGACCTCCGTTCCCTCAAGTCTGCCACTCACCATCACATATCTGCCTCCGCTATCTGCTACAATGCTCCTAGCTTCGAATGATACCCGTTTCCCCACCGGTATGGCCACCCCTCTATTCTTTGCATCCAGCCCTGAGTGGAACACCTGCCCCACCCATCCTTTCATTAACCTAACTTGGTCCGCCACCTTCAGGTGCGTCTCCTGGAGCATAGCCACGTCTGCCCTCAGTCCTTTCAAGTGCGCGAACACTCGGGCCCTTTTAATCGGTCCATTTAGGCCTCTCACGTTCCACGTGATCAGCCGCACTGGGGGGCTACCTGCCCCCTTCCCGTGTCGACTAGCCATCACCCTCTCTAGGCCAGTCCCACGTCCCGGTTCCGCGCTCCCACCCGTTCCCCAGGTGGCGCATTCCAGCCCCGACCACCCTTTGTTTAACCAGTTCCTCTTTGATTTCTGCAGCAGCAACCCAGTTATCCCCCCCCCCTGCTAGATCCCCATCTAGCGTGATTGCCCCCCCCCCATATTACTTCCGAAAGTCAGCTGACTTCAACTGACCCCGGCTTCTCCCGCTCACTCCTTGACACCCCCCCCCCCCCCCCCCCCCCCCCCCCCCCCCCCCGTGTGGGGAACTCCCATCTACCTTGCGCCTATCTTCCCGCCATCACCTTTCTGGCGCGGGAACAAGGACAGCAAGCCCCGTATTCTCTATAGTTGTCCCGCCCCTTGTGGCGCAGCTCCCTCTACCGCCCCACTCCCATTCCCCATCCCCCGCCTATGTCTCTTCTTTCCCCCCACTGGCGCCCACATTTCTTAGTGTTCCCCCCTTCCCAATTTACATCCCTATATACATCGACAGTGTCATTTCCCCTCTAACATCAGTCCCTCAGTTCCGATCCAGTTTCTCGTTTTTAATTAAGGTCCATGCTTCTTCCGCCGTTTCGAAGTAGTGATGTCTCTCCTGGTACGTGACCCATAGTCGCGCCGGCTGCAGCATCCCGAACTTCACCTTCTTCTTGTGTAGCACCTCCTTGGCTCGATTAAAACTCGTTCTCCTTCTCGCCACCTCCGCACTCCAATCCTGGTACACCCGTACCACCGCATTCTCCCATCTACTACTTTGTACCTTTTTGGCCCATCTCAGAACCACTTCTCTATCATTGAAGCGATGAAATCGCACGATTGTCGCCCTAGGTGGTTCTCCCGCCTTTGGTCTCCTCGCAGGGACCCGATGAGCCCCTTCCACTTCCAAGGGGCCTTCAACTCCCATCAGCGAGCTTAGCATCGTGATCACGCAAGCCCCGCAGTCCGCTCCTTCCACTCCCTCGGGGAGACCCAGGATCCGAAGGTTCTTCCTCCGTGCTCTATTTTCTAGGGCTTCAATCCTTTCAATGCACTTTTTGTGGAGCGCCTCGTGCGTCTGCGTTTTGACCGCCAGGCCCAGGATCTCGTCTTCGTTATCTGTCACCTTCTGCTCCACCACGCGGAGCTCCGTCTCCTGGGTCTTTTGTGCCTCCTTAAGCCCCTCAATTGCCTGTAGCATCGGGGTCAGCACCTCCTTCTTAAGTAGCTCCACACACCGTCTTAAAAATTTGTCTTGGTCGGGCCCCCATGTCGCCTGGGCTTTCTCCGCCGCCATCTTGCTCCTTTTTTCCTCCTGTCCCTATCCTTGAGGATTCTTCGCGATGTAGCCGCTGCCGCCGATATTTTTCTCTTTCGTTGGGGGGGACTCCCTGTTATCTCACCCCACACCGGGTTTCGTCTTGAAAAAATTTCCCCGCTGGGGCTCTTAAAAGAGCCCGAAGGTCCGTTTGGGCTTAGCTGGGCATCGCCGCAACCGGAAGTCCTTAACTACCTTATTAACCTGTCCTGCTGCCTTCAGGGATCTGTGGACCAGCACCCTAAGTGTTATGGGCCAGGGTTTAGAGAACCCCAAAGTGTATCATGGAGTTCACCTGACCCACAACTTTTTATAGATTGTTGTTATGGGGAGCACACAGGCCTACTTTACAGGTGTGGTGCAACAGAGAGCTAAAGTACTTTTAAATTAAAACAATGTTTATTTATGAATCCAGTTTTCACTTTGTAAACCCACAGTAAACAATTTAACAACTATCAACACCAATCATCCCCACAGATACAGTATTCTATAAGTAATCCTTAATCTTTCCTTGCAACATCCATAGGACAAAAGACCTTTTTTAACACAGAGATCAGGTTTAAATGCTCTACTGAGAGCAGTTACACTGTTAAATTAGCAAGTGATCTGAAGACATTCCTTTCATCCAGAAATAAATCAGAATCACAGCTTGTCTTGCTGGATGCAGCTCCAAATCTGCAAAACTAAACTAAACATACCCTGTAGCAGCCTGTTCAAAAACTAAAGTGAAAGACAGACAGCCCAGCTCTCCCCACTCTCTGACATCACTGCAGCTATCTGATAAACACCCATTTCTTAAAAGTACTCTCACATGACACAAAATCCCTCTGAGCTTTCTAGTGCCCTGCCATTCATTGAATAATTTGTCGTGTTACTCCTTCCAAAGTGCCTCACCTCACACCTTTAAGGGTTAAATTCCATCTGATACCGATCTGTCCATCTGACCAATCCATTAATACCATCCTGTAAGCCAAGCCTTTATTCTTCACTGTCAACCATCTGGTCAATTTTCATGTCATCTGTGAACTGATCATCTACCCCACATTTTCTTTTATATCGTTTATATATAATCACAAACAATAAGGGACCCAGAACTGTTCCCTGTGGTACGTCACTGGACACAGTCCTCCAGTGACACAAACAGCCTTCGATCACCACGCTCTGTCTCCTATCATTAAGCCAATTTTGGCTCCAAATTGCCACGTTACCCTGGATCCTACCTTCTTAATCAGCCTCCCATGTGGGACCTTGTCAAAAACTTTGCAGGTGTCCATGTAAACTACATCAACTGCCCTACCTTCATCTACAGGTCACCTCCTCAAAAACATGACATCAAATTGTGAGGCATGACCTCCCTGTGAAATAGCCATGCTGACTATCCCTGATAAAACCTTGCTTCTCCAAGTGGAGATTGATTCAGAATTTTCTCCAATATTTTCCTTACCACTCATGTAAGGCTCACTGGTATGTAATTCCCTGGCTTATCGCTACCACCCTTCTTGAAAACTGGAACTAAATTTAGCTGTCCTCCAGTCCTCTGACATCTCCCTGGTGGCCAGAAAGAAATTATAAATTTGAGTCAGAGCCCCTGTAATTTCCACCCTTGCCTCCCACAGCAATCCGGGACACAATTCATTTGGACCTGAAGATTTGTTCACCTTTAAGCCCGCCAAAACCTCCAGTACCTCCTCACTCCCTGTATCAAAGTGCTCAATAACATCACAGTCCCTCTTGTCTGAATTCTGCACCCAGATCTTACTTATCCGAAGTTAAGACAGGTGTGAAGTACTCATTTAACAACCTACCAATATCATCCGGCTTCACGCACAGATTACCCCCTTGGTCCCTGATATGTCCTATGTAACCAGTAACTTCATACTTGTGACAATAAAAGATGGAGAGTTTGGGTTTGGACCCAGATTCATTTCCTCGATCAGACTGCTGCATAGGGCCTTCAAGGGAAGTGTTCGCACTAACAAATTAAGTTTGGAGTATTGAGGTTCCGGTGGCAATATGTTGGTGGTGGTTGTTGGTTCTTCCAGGGGGTGGCGGATGAGTGTCAGAAGTGTGGGCAAGGACCAGCAAATCATGTACAGATGTTCTGGGGCTGTGAGAAGTTGGAGAAATACAGGGGGGGGGGGGGGGGGGGGTGGCTGTTCAGGGCGTTATCAAAGGGGTAGAGGCCGGGCCGGACCCAATGGTGGCGATACTTGGGGTATCAGAAATGCCGGAGCTGATGGAGAGGAGGAAGTCCCCTTCGCCTCTCTCGTTGCCCGGTGAAGGATTTTGCTGGAATGGTGGTCGACAACGCCACCAGGATGGCAGCCTGGCTGGGGGACCTGCACGACTTTCTCCGGCTGGAAAAGATGAAGTTTGAAATGAGGGGATCAGCCGAGGGCTTTGACACACGGTGGGGACTGTTCAACACCATGTTTGAGGAATTGTTCATCTTGGGGTGGGTGGGGGGGGTTGAGAATATGGGATGAAAAGGAAGGATTGCTAGTCTGCCTGAGAGCTCGGGTTTGGCGCGGAGTTCTGTGGGAGGAAAGATGACGGGAGCAAGCTCTGTGCTCATTACGGTGGATACGCTGGCCGAGGTGATGGCGGTGAAGTTGGAGCAGCAGTTTGGCAAGCATTTTGAGCAGCATGGAAAGGAGATTATGCGAACGCTCAAACAGTTGGGAGATGATACGTTGGCTCCAATAAAGGAGGCTCTTGGTAAGACATCAACGGTGTTGCGGGAGCAAGGACGGGTGTTGAGGGTGGTGGAGGAGGCATTGACGCAGCACAGCAACCAGCTCGCCTCGATGTGAGAGGAGCTGCGGAAGGCAGAGGAAAGTAATAAAGGGCTGAGAGCTAAAGTGGAGGACCTGGAGAACAGGTCACGGCAGAAGAATCTGCGGATCGTGGGTCTGTCCGAGGGGCTGGAGGCTGACGGAGTACTTTTCGGAGATGTTCGCCAAGTTATTGGGAGAGGAGAACACCTCCCTCTTTGAGCTGGATAGGGCTCTGTGGTCGCTCCAGCCAAAGCCAAAGGCAAATGAGCCACCGAGAGCAGTGACAGTTTCTTTGCATAACTATCAGATGAAGAAGAAGGTGCTGAGCTGGGCCAAGCAGAATCAAGATGGTATTGAACAGTCCCCACCGTGTGTCATAGCCCTCGGCTGATCCCCTCATTTCAAACTTCATCTTTTCCAGCCGGAGAAAGTCGTTCAGGTCCCCCAGCCAGGCTGCCATCCTGGTGGCGTTGTCGAATCAACCAGGTGCCGGACATCACGGTAGGCCGATCAAGACGGCGGCGGCTTTTAAAAGGGCAAAGGCAGCGCTTTACAAAAGTAATGTGTGGTTCGGGGTGGTCTACCCGGTGAAGTTGAAAGTTACGCATACCTCCAAGGACGATTATTTTGAGACAGAGAAGGTGGTGGAGGCGTTCGTGAGGCCCGAAGAATTGGGACAGAACTGAGTTGGGCTTTGTTTTCGTATGTTGTTGTTGGGAGAGGATGGTTTGGAAAAGTTGAGGTAATGTGTTGTTTTTTTTCCCCTTTTGTTTAGGGCTTATCATGTTAGGTTGCTAAAAGGGTTGGGTGTGGAGGGGGGTACTCTGTTGGTTTTGTACTAAGTATATGAGGTGAGGGGGCTCTGGCGGGGGCCACCTCGCTAGCAAATGCGAGTTGGATGGTGAAGGGGAGAGAGCTGGGCACAGGTGCCGCAGCCAGCTTAGCCTATGTGGATATGGTTGGATGGGCCTGGGAGGAGCGATTGTGGGTGGGTTGGGGAGTATGTAGAGAGAAATAGTTTTGAGAGGCAGTGATTGGGAGGTTTCGGGGGGGGGGGGGGGGGGGGAAGAGAGAGAAGGAAGGCGGGGTAGCTGGCTGATGGTGCCGAGGGGCAGGGCCTGTGCCCACTCGGGGGGCCGAGGCCAGGTGCCCGCTTGCAGGGAGGGGCCAGGTGCCATGGTCATGACTAATAGGAGGGGGAGGGGACATGAGACCCCCCCCCCAGTCCGAATGATCACTGGAAGGTGCAGGGATTGGATGGACCGGTGAAGCAGGCGCGAGTTTTCTCGTATTTGAAGAGCTTGAGAGCCGATGTGGTGCTGTTGCAGGAGACCCACTTGAGGGTGAAGTAACAAGTTAGGCTTCGGAAGGGTTGGATGAGGGGGGTGTTCCACTCAGGCTTTGATAGTGGCGGGGGTATGGGTACTAATGGGTAAGAGAGTTAGGTTTTAGATGGAGAAGGTGGTGGCAGATGAGGATGGCAGGTATGTTAAGGAACGGGTGCATTGGAGGGGAGGTTGGTGATGTTGGTTAGCGGGTATGCCTGAATTGGGATGATGTTGGGTTCATGAAGAGGATGTTGGCCGCATACCAAGCCTGGATACGCATCAATAAATTTAAGGTGGAGATTTAAATACAGTGTTGCATCCAAAGGTGGATTGGTCTCAGCCGCACTCGTTGACCCCTTCTGGGAGGGGAGGGGGGGCCGGAGGGAGATAGGAGAGCTGACCCATGGCGGTTCTTGCTAACCAGGCGTAGACAGTATTCTCTTTTTTCAGTGCAAAATGCTTACTCAAGGATTGACTTCTTTATTATGGGGAGGTTATTGCTATCGGGGGTGAGGAAAGCGGAATACTTGCCAATTGTCATTTTGGATCATGCTCGCCACATGGTGTATGTGGTCCTTGAGAAGGTGCCTGCACAGAGGCTGAATGTGGATCCAAGTTTTTGTGCAAGGATGGGAAGAGTGATTGATGATTACGTGGGTTCAATAAGAATGGGGAGGTCGACTTCCGGTGGCGGCCATGGTGTTAGTGGTCGCACACAGGGCAGCTCCTGCTTGAAGGCACAGAAAAGAGCTCTTTTTACCCGATACTGGGTGGAATTGGCTGAGACGGTATAGGTGAAAGTCGATGGAGTTGTTTCCCCCAGGAGTGGTATGCCTGCTGGTTATCAAACCCGGCAGAAGACGGTGGGAGATCTGGCTAGAGAGTTGAAGGAAACCTGTGCTGCAGCAGCCAGTGTAAGGATGGCTGCAGGGGAAGGGCTGGTGCAAGATGAAAGGGCCCAGATGGACTAGTTGATGACTTTTATTGAGGAGGAATTCTGCCAACAAAGGAAGAAGATGGGAGGATCGCTCGAAGGCCATTTAAGGTGCTGTGGCACCCCTGACGAGTTCGATGGAATGGGTGGAGAGGTGTTTGGAGGTGCAGGGGTCGCAGATTCGGGAGATCAAAGGAGTGATCTCCGACCATCGCAATCGTGTGGTGGCTCTGGAGGCGGAGGTGGGGTTCCTAGCAGACCTTTGTAAAACGTTGAGGGCAAAGGTGGAGGAGCAAGAGAATACCTCAAGAAGGCAGGACCTGCGAATAGTGGGTGTGAGTGCCACGAGGTACGTCTTGAAGATGCTGGCGGGACTGGTGACGTAAGGAGTGCTGGATAAGGCCCCTGAAGTGGACCAAATGCATAGGTCCCTGAGGCAGAAGCCTACAGCTGGGGAGCTGCCGCAGGCGGTCATCATGAGACTCCACAAATTTGTGGAGAAAGAGAAGATTTTGTGTTGGGGCAGGGGGAAGCGTATCTGTGACTGGGAGGGGAATAAGGTCCGAATTTATCAGGACATCAGAGCCAAGTTGGCGAAGTAGTGCGCAGGGTTCAACAACACCAAGGCGGTGCTGTACCAGCGTAGAATCAGGTTTGGGGTGCTCTACCCTGCAAAATTATGAGTGACGTTCGGGGGCCAGGAGTATTATTTCGATACTCCAGAAGCGACCAAAGACTTCATTAAGGAGCATAAAGTAGGGGAGAACTGAGTGGACAATGCTTGGGAATCTGTGCTCACCCCAGTCCAACGCCGGCATCTCCACATCAGAAGTGGGGGTTGGTATTGGGGGATTTTCGGCCCTTCCAGTTTGGAGGAGGTCCGTTTTGGGAGGTTTGCTGTTTACTGTTGCGACTGTAAGGGGTTGTAGTGGTGAAAGGTTTATGTGGGGATGGATGTTCCCATCCCCCCCTCCTGTTTTATGGAACTGTTTGTGTTCAGCATTTTGTTCAGCCACTCAAGTGGATAGAGCTGTGAAGAAGGCCTATGGTGTGCTCGCGTTCATTAACAGAGGGATTGAATTTAAGAGCCGTGAGGTGATGATGCAGCTGTACAAAACTTTGGTAAGGCCACATTTGGAGTACTGTGTACAGTTCTGGTCGCCTCATTTTAGGAAGAATGTGGAAGCTCTGGAAAAGGTGCAAAGAAGATTTACCAGGATGTTGCCTGGAATGGAGAGTAGGTCTTACGAGGAAAGGTTGAGGGTGCTAGGCCTTTTCTCATTAGAGCGGAGAAGGATGAGGGGCGACTTGATAGAGGTTTATAAGATGATCAGGGGAATAGATAGAGTAGACAGTCAGAGACTTTTTCCCCGGGTGGAACACACCATTACAAGGGGACATAAATTTAAGGTGAAAGGTGGAAGATATAGGAGGGATATCAGAGGTAGGTTCTTTACCCAGAGAGTAGTGGGGGCATGGAATGCACTGCCTGTGGAAGTAGTTGAGTCGGAAACATTAGGGACCTTCAAGCAGCTATTGGATAGGTACATGGATGACGGTAAAATGATATAATGTAGATTTATTTGTTCTTAAGGGCAGCACGGTAGCATTGTGGATAGCACAATTGCTTCACAGCTCCATGGTCCCAGGTTCGATTCCGGCTTGGGTCATTGTCTGTGCGGAGTCTGCACGTCCTCCCCGTGTCTGCGTGGGTTTCCTCCGGGTGCTCCGGTTTCCTCCCACAGTCCAAAGATGTGCGGGTTAGGTGAATTGGCCAATGATAAATTGCCCTTAATGTCCAAATTGCCCTTGGTGTTGGGTGGAGGTGTTGAGTTTGGGTATGGTGCTCTTTCCAAGAGCCGGTGCAGACTCAAAGGGCCGAATGGCCTCCTTCTGCACTGTAAATTCAATGATAATCTATGATTAATCTAGGACAAAGGTTCGGCACAACATTGTGGGCCGAAGGGCCTGTTCTGTGCTGTATTTTCTATGTTCTATGTTCTATTTGTTTGCTTGCTTTTGGAGGAGGCAGCCTGGAGTTCAGGTTTGGGTGGGGGAGGGTAAGTTCAGCAGGGAGCCTTCGTCCTTGGACTGAAGACTGAGAGGGAGTGGGAGGTGATGTTGGACAGGGGCTGCAGCGCTAGCAAATAATGCTGGGGAACGGAAGTGAGGTGGTGGGGGAGAAGGCCGAGAGCGGTGGCCCGGGGGGGGGGGGGGGTTGCGAATTGGCAGGGTGTGAGAGATGACATGGTCAGGGACGGAGAAGGGGGCCATCTGGGATGGGCTAGGTACAGGGTGGAATTAAAGGGGCGGAGGTTAAGATGACGGACGGTAAAGGTCCGTTGACGGTAAAGTAAGCCTCCGGTAAGGCTGGTAACGTGGAACGTCCGGGGACTGAATGGGCCAGTTAAAAGATCGCGGGTGGTCGCGTAACTCAGGAGCTTGAAAGTGGGGGGCGCACCTCCATGTGAAAGACCAGGTTAGGTTAAGGAAGGGGTGGGTCTGGCAGATTTTCCTCGGGGTTTGTTTCAAAATCGAGGGGAGTGGCGATTTTAATGAGGAAAGAAATGGGATTTCTGAGTGCGAAGGAGGTGAGGGATCCGGGAGGGAGATATGTGATTGTGAGTGGGGTATTTGAAAGGGCATCGCTGGTGTTGGTAAATGTGTGTGCCCCAAATTGAGATGATGTGTGTTTTATGAGGGGGTTACTGGCAGCGATCCGGATTTGATCATGCACCAGTTGATCATGGGTGGAGGTTTTAACTGTCTCCTCGAGCCGAGAGTGGATAGATCGAGCCCCAGGTCGATGGGTAAGGTACGAATGGCAAGGGAGCTGGGGGGGAGGGGGGGGGGGGTTTGGAGAGGATGGGTATGGTAGATCCACTGCGCTTTCAGAACCCACGGAGAAGGGAATAATCCTTCTTTTCACACATCTGTAAGGTATATTCGAGGATTGATTACTTTGTAGTGAGTTGGGAGATTTTGGTTGAGGTGGTAGGGGCAGAGTATGCGGGGATAGTTATCACGGAGCATGTGCCCCACTGGCTGGAGATTCGGTTTAGAGCGGGACAAGAGCAGAGGCCGGGGTGGAGGTTTGAATCCGGGTTGGCGGATGGAGGTTTTTGGGATAAGGTGCAAGCGGCGAGTAAGGAGTATGTGGAGTTGAATCAGATTGGGGAGATGTCTGTGGGCATATTCTGGGAAGCCGTGAAGGCAGTGGTCTGGGGGGAAATTATTTTGTTTAAGGCTCGTGCGGATAGGGAAAGGAGGGAGGAACATGAACATCTAGTGAGCGAGATAGTGGAGGTGGATTGGGAGTATTCGAGGGTGCCCACCAAGGACGGATTGGCGAGGAGGAAAAGGTTGCTGGGGCAGTTTGACAGGCTGACAATGGGGAGGGCGGTAAGGAAACTGCGTCGGGCAAGAGGAGTGCAATATGAGTATGGGGAGAAGGTGAGCCGCATGTTGGCGCACCAGCTGCGGAGGCAGGCCGTATCCAGGGAAATATTGAAGATATGGACTGGGGCTGGGGATGTCGGAGCCGAGGAAGATAAACATGATCTTGAGGGAGTACTACCAGGGACTTCATGAGGCGGACCCGGGGGAGAAGTGGAGGGGGACATGGGGCGGTTTCAGAACAAGCTGGAATTACCCCAGGTGGAAGAAGCAAAGAGGCAGGCATTGGAGGAGCCCCTGGAGCTGAGGGAGGTGCTGGATAGTATCAGGGGTATGAAGTCGGGGAAGGCCCCAGAGACAGATGGGTACCAGGCGGAATTCTATAAGGAATTTGCAGCAGAGCTGACTCCACATCTGTTTGAGTGGAAAAGGGAGAACTACCAGGGACAATGAAAACTGTTAAGATTTTAAAAAGTATAACAGGTTGGCAGTTTGGATGCAGACGTATGAAAGAAATATCAAGGAATATATTAGTGTCTATGTAGTTTTGTACTTCACCAACTGGCTTGGTATCAAAAAGCAAGAGTGCAGTGAAGGCATACTCAAAAATGGATTTCAAAAAGGAATTGGAGAGGCAACTGAGAGAAAGAAAATATGCAGGGCTACAGAGAAAGGGCAGGGAAGTGGGACTAGCCAAAACATTCTTCCAGAGAACCAGCACAGGTTTGATGGACTGAATAACCTCCTTCAGTATTGTAAACATTGTATGATTCTAATCAGTAAATCAGAATATTCATTAAAGGTCCAAAGATGTGCAGGTTAGATGGATTGGCCGTGCTAAATTGCCCCTTAGTGTCCGAAAGGTTTGGTGGGGTTACTGGGATAGGGTGGAAGAGTGGTCCAAGGTAGGATGATCTTTCGGTGTGTTGGTGGAGACTTAGAACATAAGAACTGGGAACCGGAGTAGGTCATCTGGCCTGTAGCCACCTAAAATGGCTGATTCCCTATTAATTTGGCCAAAACCCGATTTAAAATAGCTAACCGAAAAGGCTGATGGGAAAAGCAGCCAACAGGACACAAACGGACAGCTGCAGACAGAATAGCGTATTCGGCTCTGGGGAAGTCGGCCCAGATCGATACTCAAGACTATTAGCAGCACATCAACCCAGACATCTGCAGTGTAATCGGCTATCCCCGGGAACAATTGCAACATATTAGCACTTGAATGCCGGACCAGACCTGTCGGCGCCTGCAGTGGCCGAAACAAAGACAGGTGAACGACCACCCCCCGATCGAGGAATCGCCCCATTATTGGAGCATATCGAACACAGTGATTGGGAACAAGTCCAATCACTTGGGACTCAGGGTCAAGGGCCGCCCCGAGAGGCGGGAAGCCCCAGGACCCTATAAAATAAGGGGCCAAGTTCAGATCTCGCTCTCTCTCCCTTCTTCTCCTGCTCGCGTGCTTCGCAAGAATATCGATCAGAAACTGTAAGTTTGACTCCAGCGATCGCTACCCGATAGAGACGCCTAGCCATCGACCCGTATCAGCCTTTTGAATCCCACGGGCCAGATCCGATTCGATAAGCCATTCGTTTCCCTGACCTGGTGGGCCCTTCCTAAAGTTAAGTATTGGCCAGTAGTGGTAGGTTTCGATATAGATAGTAGGATTATTGTGTAAGCATTTATTGTTGGACATAATAAATGACCGTTGATTTCAATCTTACTAAGCGGCGTGCTGACTTATTAATCATAACTCGAGCTTGAACCACGTGGCGGTATCAGAAAGATACCTGGCAGCTCGTGAGCAAAGGTGACATAATCAGAGCTAATAAAACTAAGGCTAAAAAGACCAACAGGCCCCTCGAGCCTGCTCCACCATTCAATGAGATCATGGCTGATCTTTGTGGACTCAACTCCACTCTCCGGCCCGTACACCCCAAATCCCTTTATTCTTTAGAAAGGTATCTATCTTTTTCTTAAAAACGTTTAAAGAAAGAGCCTCAACTGCTTCACTGGGCAAGGAATTCCAGAGATTCACAACCTTTTGGGTGAAGAAGTTCCTCCTAAACTCGGTCCTAACTTAATGGGCCGAATGGCCTTCTTCTGCACACCAGGAATTCACTGATTCTACGATAACATAAAGAACATCCAGAAATTTCATACTTACTACCACCAGAAGAGGTTTCCTCACACCATCAGTCACAAGTTTGTCATAAACTGAGGCTTTGACTTCAATATCTATTTCTCCGATTATCAATGGGACTATGACATAAGGCACAGCAACGGATCCTTTTCCAGGGACAGTAACTTGTTGTCTGTATCTCTGTGTCTGCTTTGCACTGCTGCAAAGGTTTTCATTGTATGGAAACTCTACACGCACCTTGAATTTAAAAAAACAAGTCAATGATAAAATAATATTAAACGGTGGAATTATTTTTGAGGAGAATCTATAAAACATCCTCATTTAGTCAAATATTATAAATGCAACACTCCCAACTCATTTGCTTCAATGCACCTTTTCTGATTTGCAAACTGGAGATTGTGAATACTATTTTCCTTGGCAATATTCCTTGTACAATTGAACTGTAATTGACTGCAAGTGTATAAAATTACTGGCCTACATTCACACAGCATCATCTCAGTAACAGAATAATGCACGGTGTGGAAGACAAAGCTCAATCACAGAATTGGGGTCAGAAACTAATTGTAATGGCCACAGAAGCCTGCTACGAAGCGAAGCAAAGGCTCAGCTGCTTGAAATGCATGCTGTGACCAGGGTTTCCTGCATAAACCTATATCTGAGTTTTTTCAAAGGAGTAAAACAACAACCAAGACCTGAAGCATCTGAGCAGTGCAGCAACTGAGAGTGGCAGCAATTAATTTCCCCTCCTGTCAAAATTTTTCAATGAAACAAATCCACAGGAATTTGTTATGGTCAGCAGTGGCATCACATTGTTACCAGTGCAGTAAGAGATTTTCTATTTTTTAATAAAAGTTAGCATCTCTTAGAAATTGACATTTGTCAACTGCAAACAGCCCTAAGTTTCCAATTGCTGACCTGCTGTTTTTTGAGACACGGCTTTCATTTCTCAATATTCTTGTGCTAAACCCAGGACAAAGATATCTATGGTGCTAGATTATTTTTATTCCACCTTTATTAAATTATGCTGTGGATAATATGACCTGGCTCCAATATTGCATGAGTCAACATTGCATCTGTTAATAGTCTCCAATTGCAACCAAGGTTTGTGGCCCTGAGAAATGTACCTTATTTACCTTGGGTCGCATTAATTTCTCAATAAGGGCAACACCCTATCAATCTTTTCCTGCAGCCTACCACCTGCAATCTCCCTTACCTCTGTGAAGCCTTTGAACATATTGGGTGGGATTGTCCGGTCCTTCCTGCCGGTGGGATCTTCTGGTCCTGCTGAATGTGAACCCGCCCCCTTCGCAGCGGGTTCACTGGCAGCGCAGTCTGTGAGCAGTGTAATTGACTATTGACTTCAGCGGGAACAGTTAATCCCACCAGTGGCCACTCTGAGCCACCATCGCCACAGAAAAAACGCCTCTGGGTCTGGAAAAGCCTGGCCATTGTCTTCCAAAATCTATACACTTGTTTCTCACGATATCAGGTTTGAACCATTCCAATCAGCTGTTTTACCCTCCTACAGGACCAGAAACCCCAAATGAAAGTGACAAAGAACATTCCCTGTGATTTTGAAGATGTTACATCCTCCTTTACTGTCTTTATTAACCACTCTCCAGCCTTTAACACCATCCACTATAATCATTCATCAATGGAGAGGTGGATTCAATGGGAAATCTGATTGACCGCGGTGAGACCAGAAGATCTTGCCACCGCCAGTCAACGACAGGCTGCCTTCTGCCACCAAGAAAAACACAGTTGGGAGACCAGGAAACCTCGCCCATGATTTCAAATCATGGCAGCTGGACAATTTAAATTCAATTAATTACATTTGGAATGAAATACCAAAAGAAAAGACCCGCACATCGAGACTTAGGAACAGCTTCTTCCCCCAGCTACAAGACTCCTCAAAGATTTTCCCTTGGACTGATCTGTTCCCTGTAAGAACACTATTCACGATGCCCTATGCTGCACTTGCTCATGTATTTGCTTTGTTTGGCCCCTTGTCCCGCACTATAACCATTCACTGTCGATGTACCATTTGTCAATGTACTCTTATCGATTATTCTTGTGTCGACAACGTACGTACTGTGTACGTTCCCTTGGCTGCAGAAAAATACTTTTCACTGTACTTCGGTACATGTGACAATAAATCAAATCAAATCAAAAACTAGTACCAGTTATGCTAACCATGAAATTAACAGATTGTCATAAAAATCAAATTAGTTCACTAATACAGGGACAGAAACTCACATCCATATGCTGTCTGGCCTGTTTGTGACTGCAGATCCTAGCAACATAATTGACTTTTATCTGCCGTCTGAAGTCAGCCAGTTGTGCTCAAGAAGGTAGCTCACCTTACCAGCACTGTCTGCATTCCTCGAATGAATGGTAATCTTCTCTGATGAGATAAATACATTGCCAAAATTACCTGAATTTCACCTTCATCATAATTGTACAGGATTGCTCTAATTTCCACTTGTTCATTGCGGATGACAGAATATGGAAGTCGAAGGTCAATGAAAAAATCCTTCTGCACTACGAGCTCATAAGGCTGAGCAACACATATTCCTGCAGGAAGGTACCATCATAATTAGGAAAAGGCGTCACAATTTTAATTAAAAACTTTATACATAGGAACGTAAGGAGTAGGAGTAAGCCATTTGGCTCCTTGAGTCTGCTCCACAATTCAACTGGATCATGGCTGATCTACTTCACTGCATGAACAAACACAATTACCTCCAAAGCTGAAAGCAGTGAAAAGGACAATCCATACTTGTTTCAATTTAATCTTCTTTGTCGCCAGGTTTATCTGTGAATGGAGTGACTATCATCACTGCCTTGCATATGGAATTGTGTGTCTTTAAGCGTGACTGTTGCTTCAATAGGTATTTTAAATAATCTCTTCACTCTATCTACTTCTAATGTCCTCGAACAATCATCACACATTTACAACATCACCCACACAAGATACACAGCAACCAAGACTCCTTTCCAAAAATATGACTCCACCACCTAGAAAAACAAGGGCAGCAGATAACTGGAAACATCACCACCTGCAATTTCCTCTTCAAGTCACACCCCATCCTAAATTGGAAACGTATCATCATTTCTTCACTGCCTGGGTCAAATTATGAAACTCTTTCCTGAACAGCACTATCAATGCTACACCAGACTGAACACAGTAATTCTGCTTTGCCAGTAATACCCACAGCTCATTATCAAATAAAAGGGCTTTACGATCTCTGCTCCAAACTGGCGATATTTCCGTTTTTTTCCTTTGGATAATCACTGATATATTTGGAAATTTTATGGAGCCCGACATGTACTTGTCTTCCACATAAACAGTAGATGAATTCTTCAAGAGTGAACAAGGCCAAATATACTCAGTTGAGAGAGGAGGTTGTGACGACTGGAAGACTTTGGGAATATTGGATTCTAAGTTGGGCAACTTAGGGTTTAAATCCTGGGGTTAGAGTGTGTTTAACTACAGTGGCCATGTTTGTTTAAAAATAATTCTATTTTGCAGGACCTAGGTGCCTTTAGCAGCCATAAGATGAATCGCAAAGAAATGTGTTTTTCAGTCTGGGCTGATGGACTGTATTTTGACTGGGAAAGTCCCTGGAGATAATTTGCTTTGCTGCCTGCAGAGATAATGGGCGGGATTCTCCGTTAGCCGACGGCAAAATCGGCAAAGGCAATTGGGCAGAGAATCGGTTCCAACCCTAAAATCGCGGCAGGTGCCGATTTGCTGCCAACTCGCAATGGTCCAGCACCTCAACAGCGGCGTCAATGCGTTCCAGAATGCACGAAAAGTAGACACCGTTTGCATATCATTAGCGGGCCTGACCCGGCATTCCCCGGGACCTCCGCAATTCTCCACCTCTGATGGGCCGAGTCCCCGACGGCGAGGTACACTTGATCTTTCAAAAATCGTGAAATCGGCATGGTGGCTGCTGAGAGAGAGAGAGAGCAGGAGTACGGAAGGTGTCCAACATCGTCATAGTTTGTTGACAGTTGTGCCGTTGGCCGGGTGGCTTTTGCCAGGGCTGGGGGGAGTAGTGGATGGTGGCCAGCAGTTGGGTTGTGGGGTCGAGGTAGACAGGCATGGAACACCATTACTGCAGCCAGCAAGGCAGCCATGCAGCTGGCACACCGCTAACAGCTCACATTGAACTTAATCCACAGGTCGTATAGGTACCCCCCCCCAACCAGGGCACCCCCCTGGGTACCCTCTGGCCCTAGCCGACACATCAGCTGTATGGGCAAGCTCCAGCACAACCAGTGCCATCTTGTTGACTGGGATGATTCTTTGGGGGCATTGTAATGTGTACATGCGGCTGCAGCTTGTCAGCCTCCCAAGTGTCAATCACGGACCCGGTGAATCCTGAACCATTTTTCTTTGGAAACAATTGTGCTCCACGCTGTAGGAGTGCTAGCCTCTCAACGATAACGGAATCGGTCCTGGTGCGGCGGTGGCTCTTCTGGCGTAAAAGTCCACGGATTCTATGTTGCCGGCAACACTTTGTCTCAGAGACGGAGAATCCCCCCCAATTTGTTTTTCAGCCTGAGCAGATGAGGTCATTGCTGGGTGGAACGAGGGAATGCAGAGAGACATTTTGAAAAGCTGTAGATAGTTAGTTTTGTGAAGAAACTTTGGAGGTGGTGGGGGGTGAATTCCTATCTGCCTGACGCCAAGTCCACACTCTTACCACAGTAAGTTAGATTGAGAGTTATATGTTTTTTTTCTTGCTGTTTAATGGGAAATTGGAAAGTAATGTTCAAGGGGTAATTTGCAAGCTATTCTTTATGGGTGTGAAGTTAAAAAGTTAATATTGTATTAATAATAAAGTTTTGTTTTAGAAATACCAAAGTCCTATTTTTTCATGCAATAATTCCTGGAGTGAATCATTCTTTCCGCACAGTCTTACAAATAAACTAAAATATTGGGCTTTCGGTCCAGCTTCCCAGTAACTGTTGGGGTCGGGTCTAGGATCGTAATAAGATGAAGATCAAAGTGGGTCTGACAAAGAGGGATATTAGAATAGAATTGCAGTTAACCAGAGAAACCAAAATCTTCCACAGGTATGTAAAAAGTAATCAGCTGCAAGAGGTTGGGAAAGACCAATTAGGGGCAAAGAGGGTGATATAAGCTTAGAGGCACAAGGCAAGGCTAGTTTAGCTACTGGGTGCCATGGATGAGAGGCGGGATGCACTGTTCCCGGGGGTGGGAGGGAGGCTGCTACCCACAGCTGTCAACCAGGCCTGGGGACAGATGGCAGAGACCGTGAGAACTGTGAGTCCCATCGCCAGGATTGGCCAGCAGTGCAGGAAGAAGTGGTCCGTGAGATGCAATGGCCAGCACGTATGCAGGGATCACCATGGCAGATGGTGGAAAGTGCTACCAAGGGCAGAAGTCAGACATTGTCAAATGATACAGAACTCCAGAGCTCATCGCAGAGCAGGTCATCATCATCCTCCTTCCCATGGACCAGACCCGCTGAAACTTCCAACCCAGGGCCAGCACCCTGCAGTGAAGCACGAAAGGGGTGGGGGTGGGGGAGGGGGATAGATGGGTGGTGGTGCAGGGAGGGGTGGGGGGGGGGCCTGCCCAGGGGGGCCTTTGAACTTCCGCTGGCCAAGCCCCCTAATTGGCGAACCCGGTGGCGCTTAGATTGTCCTGTGCGCGACGGCCTTGGCATGCACATTTTGCAACCTCCTGTGGCAGCCTGGGCACCAGGCCCTGCCCATCCTGGTCCAGCTCCACATCCTCCTCATTGGGCAAAGCCTGGCATTCATCCTTTTCTTTCAACATGTCGTCCTCTGTTGCGCAGTGTTGTAGGGGATGCAGCAGGCCACCACAATGTGTAAGACCCTCCTGGGGCTATATTGGAGGGCCACTCCAGAGCACTTCAGGCATCTGAACCGTATCTTCAGAACACCGATGCATCACTCGATGATTTCTGGTTCCTGCATGGGAGACATTGTAGCAGGTTTCGGTTGGTCTGAGGCCTCAACATAGGCGTCATCAATCATGACAGCAGCGGATAATCCCTGTCGCCCAGGAGCCAATCCCTCACCCGGGAGAGCATCTCAAAGCTGTTGGATACCACTTAGTGCACGAGGATGAAAGCGGCATGCACGCTGCCTGGATATCAGGCACAAACGTGCATGATGTGCAGCTCGTGGTCACACACATCAAGTGAATTGCACCTCCTTATGCGGCGTTGCTCATAGGGGGACATGCACCCCTTCGATCACCCCCTAGACCTGGGGCATCCCAGCGATGGGACCAAACCCAACTACCAGGAAACCTGGTAGACTCGGTCCATATTCAGGTTGATGTATTACGCCGCCCAAGCATACAGGGCCTCCGTTACAGCGTGGATGCACCTGTGCACTGAGATCTCTGATACCCCACTAGTTCCCCCTCGACACCTGGAAGGACCCTTACAACAAAGAACAAAGAAAAGTACAGCACAGGAATAGGCCCTTCGGCCCTCCAAGCCCGTGCCAAACACGCTGCCCGACTAAACTACAATCTTCTACACTTCCTGGGTCCGCATCCCTCTATTCCCATCCTATTCATGTATTTGTTAAGATGCCCCTTAAACGTCACTATCGTCCCTGCTTCCACCACTTCCTCCGGTAGCTAGTTCCAGGCACCCACTACCCTCTGTGTAAAAATACTTGCCTCGTACATCTACTCTAAACCTTGCCCTCGCACCTTAAACCTATGCCCCCTAGTAATTGACCCCTCTACCCTGGGGAAAAGCCTCTGACAATCCACTCTGTCTATGCCCCTCATAATTTTGTAGACCTCTATCAGGTCGCCCCTCAACGCCCCTCCATCGTTCCAGTGAGAACAAACCGAGCTTATTCAATCGCTCCTCATAGTTAATGCCCTCCATATCAGGCAACATTCTGGTAAATCTCTTCTGCACTCTCTAAAGCCTCCACATCCTTCTGGTAGTGTGGCGACCAGAATTGAACACTATACTCCAAGTGTGGCCTAACTAAGGTTCTATACAGCCGCGACATGACTTGCCAATTCTTATACTCAATGCCCCGGCCAATGAAGGCAAGCATGCCGTATGCCTTGTTGACTACCTTCTCCACCTGTGTTGCCCCTTTCAGTGACCTGTAGACCTGTACACCTAGATCTCTCTGACTTTCAATACTCGAGGGTTCTACCATTCACTGTATATTCCCTACCTGCATTAGACCTTCCAAAATGCATTACCTCACATTTGTCCGGATTAAACTCCATCTGCCATCTCTCCGTCCAAGTCTCCAAACAATCTAAATCCTGCTGTATCCTCTGACAGTCCTCATCGCTATCCGCAATTCCACCAACCTTTGTGTCGTCTGCAAACTTACATTTTCTTCCAAATCATTTATATACTACAAAGAGCAAAGGTCCCAGCACAGATCCCTGCGGAACACCACTAGTCACAGTCCTCCAATTAGAAAAGCATCCTTCCATTGATACTCTCTGCCTTCTATGACCTAGCCAGTTCTGTATCCACCTTGCCAGCTCACCCCGATCACGTGTGACTTCACCTTTTGTACTGGTCTACCATGAGGGGCCTTGTCAAAGGCCTTACTGAAGTCCATATAGACAACATCCACTGCTCTACCTGCATCAATCATCTTTCTGACCTCCACGAAAAACTCTATCAACTCTACCCTTGTTGCATAAACGTTCAGGGCAACTGTCACCTTGATGGCCACCGGGTGCAAGGGTCCTCCCCTATATCTCCCCAGCTCCAGGTGCGTTATGATGTGGCAGATAATCTGTACATTCACCCTGGTCAGCAAGGGAGGTATGTGCAGTGAAATCACATACTTGAATGATTGGAATGCACTTAGTACACTTACATCTCAGTGTTTACAACCATTGGGGATTCACCACAGGCCACTGAAGGGTGAAGGGAGGTGAATGGATCAAAGCTGCAGATGGCTTTAATGACCTATCAATCACAGACCACTGCTCAAAAGCAATAAATGGCTTGCAGATCCTGGATCTGTGGGAACCAGACACTGACACAGCTGTTCTCCTTTGAGGAATGGACACATGGAGCTGCAAGGTAAGTATTACAACTATAATGCTTCCCACGGCCCCTGTCAGGGCCGCTCTCTGGTTTCCAGGCAAGGCTGTATTTTCTGGGGTGGGTCTGTGGAGGGACCGGGGTTCCCTTAGTCAGCAGGTCCCTGGGGGTGTCCCTTTAGTCAGGGGTTCCCTGTGGGGGACGGGGGGTTCTCCTTATCTCCAGGGTCCCTGTGGGGGGTCTCCCTATCACAGGGGTCCCTGTGGGTGGACTCCATATCTCTGGGGTCTTGGGAGGTGCAAGTCGAGTGTGTGTGTGTGTGGGGGGGGGGGGGGGTTACCCAGGCAATCTGGGGGTTGGAGGCTGCTGTGCAGTGTGGAAGGTTAGGGCGGGGGGGGGGGGGGGGGGGGGGGGGGGGGGGGTCGGGACCAATTTGCAGTGGCCCACGATAGTAGAGATCATAAGTGAACCATGCACAGATGATTGCCGGCCGCAGGGACCAGAGAATCGCGGGAGGGCAGAACATCGAGTGCTGTGCCCGCTAAGTGGATGCAAATGGATCATTACGACTAATTTCCATTTAATTATATGCTCCCACTGACATGCGGCATGGATTCGTTCCCGCCACCAATGGGCGGGGGGGTCGGAGCATCGCAATAGCTTCGACGTCAATCCCAATATTGCCCCAACGCCCGATTCTCCGTCCCATCGGGGAACGCATTCCGGGCGTCCAGGGACGGAGAATCCAGCCTTCAATGTCTGTGCTGGTTTGATCTGCAATAGAGGCTGTTGTTTCTCATCAAGTCCTGACACATACAGAACCACGAGCATGCAGTTATCGGGACTCATCTGAACAATGCCTGGAGCTGCCTGCGGAGTTCAGGATGGAGGGCGCCCACAATCCTGAAACACCACAGTTGTGAGTCAGGGTGCATCTGCAGGTCGAGTTTTTACATGAGGTGTCCTGGAGGTGGTCCATCTTCCAACCTCACAATGTTCCTGCAGGTTTATCTTACCCGAACAGGCGCCGGAATGTGGCGACTGGGGGCTTTTCACAGTAACTTCATTGAAGCCTACTCGTGACAATAACCGATTTTCATTTCATTTCATTTCTCAGATGGTCCAACTTCCAGTCTCAGAGTGCTCTTGGAGATCTGTCTTAATTTGCAGGAGATCCATCACCTTTCTTCAATACTGGGTCAGTGATGTTGGATACCTTTTCAATATGGCACCCGGGCACTAGGTGGACTACGTGCCATCCAGGCCTTCCCCGCCACTAAATACGGTGGAAATGCCCGGATGTATTATTAATGAGGTTGGGACAGGAAGATGTGGCGTGGTTCCCCACCAGACGTGTTCCCACCCCCACCGGCCGTGTTCCCACCCCCACCATGGCACTGACCCACCACGGCACTTAGTCTCAAAATGGGAGAATTCCACCCCATGTTCCAAGGGGTGGATCAAATGGCTTCTGCTCTCAAGTCTTTAGACAAGAAGGATCACAACAGAGGTCACATGACTACGACAAGCTTACAACAAGTCGCATTGTACAAAGGCACTTTTCAAAAATGACTAATCTGAAAATCACTTACCTTTCTGTGATGACACACTGACGGCTTGTATTTCCCAAGTAGTAATTGAGTCTTTAAGATAACCAGATACCTCCTTTGTGACAACGCTGATTAAGAAAAATAAAAATATATTTCCACTGAATACTTCTTGACCAACACTGTGAACACCTTGACTATAATTGTCATTTATTTGTGAAATCAACTACTGAACTGTTGCGACCCTTTGTTTGGCTGTCACCTATTAACCTATATTCAAGGTTATACAAACCATTATTGGTTTTATGGGTAGGTAATGAGTGCTCTGCCTAAAGGCAGGTCCTTGCCTCATTCTCTGCCGATGCTTCATGCTGCGCTGTTTTTCTTGGCGTTTTTGTCAATTTGCCATTGCCATTTCTGGGGCACAGTGAGGAGGTAAGTCCCAAGTCTACCTCAGCTGGAATGGGAGTTGAACCTGTCCTGTTGCCGTTATTCTAAACCATAAACTAGCCATCAAACCAACTAGCTAAGTTAACCAGCAGCCTCCTCCTCCAACCGCTAAGAAATCCAAACACTACAGAGTAAAAATTTATGTTTGCTGAGTGTAATCTTTCTCGGAGTGTCAGTATGGCTCAGTTGGTAGACGGTTAGCCGCTAAGTCAGAAGGTTGTGGTTCCAGTCCCACTTTGGGACTTGAGCACAAAAATCTTGCCTGAGGCTCCAGTGTGGTACTGAGGGATTGCTGCACAATCTGGGGTGCCGTCTTTCACGTTATACATTAAACTGCTCTCTCAGGTGAAATTAAATATCCTATAGACACTATTTCAGAGAAGAGCAGGAGAGTTCTTGGAGTGTCCTGCCCAATATCCCTCAAACAACATCAGAAAAAAAGACTGTTAACTGATCACTTTCAGTCCACCTTTCCAATACCTGCACATGATTCATCTGTCTTTTTCTTCCACTTCCTCAACTTCTTTGCCTCCATTTCTGAGACTAGGCTATCAACAATTTTAACTACCTTGACTATGCTTCCCCAGACACTGCTTCCTGTAAGGACTCTATTCCACTCTCCAAGTTTCTCCATCTCCACAGCATCTATTCTGAGAATGCAACATTACATACTTGTGTTATCAATATGCCTTTCTTTTCCAACAACTCCTACCCCTGCCCCCACCATGGTTTACAGGGTCCTTGACTGGGACTCACTTAGTGCCAGGGGCTTAGACGGGGCGGAGTTTGTAAGGAGCATCCAGGAGGGCTTCTTAAAACAATATGTAGACAGTCCAACTAGGGAAGGGGCGGTACTGGACCTGGTATTGGGGAATGAGCCCGGCCAGGTGGTAGATGTTTCAGTAGGGGAGCATTTCGGTAACAGTGACCACAATTCAGTAAGTTTTAAAGTACTGGTGGACAAGGATAAGAGTGGTCCTAGGATGAATGTGCTAAATTGGGGGAAGGCTAATTATAACAATATTAGGCGGGAACTGAAGAACATAGATTGGGGGCGGATGTTTGAGGGCAAATCAACATCTGACATGTGGGAGGCTTTCAAGTGGCAGTTGAAAGGAATTCAGGACCGGCATGTTCCTGTGAGGAAGAAGGATAAATACGGCAATTTTCGGGAACCATGGATGACGAGAGATATTGTAGGCCTCGTCAAAAAGAAAAAGGAGGCATTTGTCGGGGCTAAAAGGCTGGGAACAGACGAAGCCTGCGTGGAATATAAGGAAAGTAGGAAGGAACTTAAGCAAGGAGTCAGGAGGGCTAGAAGGGGTCACGAAAAGTCATTGGCAAATAGGGTTAAGGAAAATCCCAAGGCTTTTTACACGTACATAAAAAGCAAGAGGGTAGCCAGGGAAAGGGTTGGCCCACTGAAGGATAGGCAAGGGAATCTATGTGTGGAGCCAGAGGAAATGGGCGAGGTACTAAATGAATACTTTGCATCAGTATTCACCAAAGAGAAGAAATTGGTAGATGTTGAGTCTGGAGAAGGGTGTGTAGATAGCCTGGGTCACATTGAGATCCAAAAAGACGAGGTGTTGGGTGTCTTAAAAAATATTAAGGTAGATAAGTCCCCAGGGCCTGATGGAATCTACCCCAGAATACTGAAGGAGGCTGGAGAGGAGATTGCTGAGGCCTTGACAGAAATCTTTGGATCCTCGCTGTCTTCAGGGGATGTCCCGGAGGACTGGAGAATAGCCAATGTTGTTCCTCTGTTTAAGAAGGGTAGCAAGGATAATCCCAGGAACTACAGGCCGGTGAGCCTTACTTCAGTGGTAGGGAAATTACTGGAGAGAATTCTTCGAGACAGGATCTACTCCCATTTGGAAGCAAATGGACGTATTAGTGAGAGGCAGCACGGTTTTGTGAAGGGGAGGTCGTGTCTCACTAACTTGATAGAGTTTTTCGAGGAGGTCACTAAGATGATTGATGCAGGTGGGGCAGTGGATGTTGTCTATATGGACTTCAGTAAGGCCTTTGACAAGGTCCCTCGTGGTAGACTAGTACAAAAGGTGAAGTCACACGGGATCAGGGGTGAGCTGGCAAGGTGGATACAGAACTGGCTAGGCCATAGAAGGCAGAGAGTAGCAATGGAAGGATGCTTTTCTCATTGGAGGGCTGTGACCAGTGGTGTTCCACAGGGATCAGTGCTGGGACCTTTGCTCTTTGTAGTATATAAATGATTTGGAGGAAAATGTAACTGGTCTGATTAGTAAGTTTGCAGATGACACAAAGGTTGGTGGAATTGCGGATAGCGATGAGGACTGTCGGAGGATACAGCAGGATTTAGATTGTTTGGAGACTTGGGCAGAGAGATGGCAGATGGAGTTTAATCCGGACAAATGTGAGGTAATGCATTTTGGAAGGTCTAATGCAGGTAGGGAATATACAGTGAATGGTAGAACCCTCAAGAGTATTGAAAGTCAAAGAGATCTAGGAGTACAGGTCCACAGGTCATTGAAAGGGGCAACACAGGTGGAGAAGGTAGTCAAGAAGGCATACGGCATGCTTGCCTTCATTGGCCGGGGCATTGAGTATAAGAATTGGCAAGTCATGTTGCAGCTGTATAGAACCTTAGTTAGGCCACACTTGGAGTATAGTGTTCAATTCTGGTCGCCACACTACCAGAAGGGTGTGGAGGCTTTAGAGAGGGTGCAGAAGAGATTTACCAGAATGTTGCCTGGTATGGAGGGCATTAGCTATGAGGAGCGGTTGAATAAACTCGGTTTGTTCTCACTGGAACGAAGGAGGTTGAGGGGAGACCTGATAGAGGTATACAAAATTATGAGGGGCATAGACAGAGTGGATAGTCAGAGGCTTTTCCCCAGGGTAGAGGGGTCAATTACTAGGGGGCATAGGTTTAAGGTGAGAGGGGCAAGGTTTAGAGTAGATGTACGAGGCAAGTTTTTTACGCAGAGGGTAGTGGGTGCCTGGAACTCGCTACCGGAGGAGGTGGTGGAAGCAGGGACGATAGTGACATTTAAGGGGCATCTTGACAAATACATGAATAGGATGGGAATAGAGGGATACGGACCCAGGAAGTGTAGAAGATTGTAGTTTAGTCGGGCAGCATGGTCGGCACGGGCTTGGAGGGCCGAAGGGCCTGTTCCTGTGCTGTACATTTCTTTGTTCTTTGTTGACTGTGTTCACATACTTCTGATTTCACCCCTTTCTCTCCCTCCAGAACTACAAGAGGCTCCACTCACCTTCCGCCCATTAGCAACTGTACACAAAGGATCATGCTCAGCCATTCCAACACTTCCAGAATGATGCCATCACCAAACAAACTTCCCCTTGTGTCCCAATGATGCTGCGCCGTCACAACAACCTGATCCACTCCCAACAAACTGGCCCATTCCTATGACACCTTTCCATGCTCGCACAGATGATGCAACTCATGTTTTTTGAGAGAGAAATTATTTTAATTAAATTTTTAACATTTCATACAAAAGAATATAAAAGACAGTGGGCGGGATTCTCCGACCCGCCACACCCGATTTCTGGTGCGGCGCACCCCCACCCGCAGCAGGATCCTTCCTCCCGGCAGTGGGCCAATTGGGTTTCCCGTTATGGCCATCCACACGCAGTCAGGAAATCCGCGGGTGTGAGGGCACTGCCGGTGAGATGGAGGATCTCGTCGGCGGAGAATCCAGCCCATGGAATCTTGGTTCAACAACAAACACTTTTTACAAAGACTCTCACCTTTACACTCACCTTCCACGCACCATCTGAGCTGTCCGCCCATAAACAAGTAAACTTTAGCAGTGACCAATTCTTTGAAAAACACTATGAATGGTTGGCACCTTCGATATCAACAGTCAATCGACCTTCTCAAAGTGTATTTGACCTTATCAAGTCACACAAACTCCATCAAATCACCTAGCTACATCAAAGCCTTTGGTGGTGCCACTATCCTCCAGCCCAAAAAGATACACATCCGAGCCACCAACAAAGCAAACAGCAGGACTTCAGCCCCTGCTCCCATCCACAGTTCTGGCACTTCGGAGACCCCAGAATTCGCCACCAGTGGACTGGGTTTCACCTTCACATTCAGACTCGCTGACATGGTGTCAAAAAAGGACCCCCAAAACTCCATCAGCTTGGGGCACGACCAGAACATGTGCGTGTGATGTGTGGGCCCCTTTGAACAATGCTCACACCTACCTTCTGTCCCTTAAAAAAAAGCGGCTTATCCTCGCTTTAGTGAGGTGAGCTCGAAAAACTACTTTTAACTGAATGAGGCTCAGCCTCGCGTAAGATGATGTTGCATTCACCCGCCTCATAGCACACCCTTTCCTCTCCTATTCCTCTCAATTCCACCATCCATTTCACACCACTTCAACACCTTCTCTGCATTAGCTGCCCAACAGTAATATAACAGATTGTGCAGCGCGAGGACACCCGCCTGTCTCGCCCTCAGAAGCATCCCCCTTCGAATATTCAAGACTTTGCACGCCAGATAAACCCTGTCATAAGCCAGTCTGCCTCTTGAAAAAACAATTTGGGCAGAAACTCTGGGAGACACAGAATAGGAATTTAGGCAAATATATCCATTCAAACCGACTGAACTCGACCTGCTAGAGATAGCAGAGGGCCGTCACACCTCTGCTGATCTGCCTTGACCCACCCCACCAAGCTCGTATAATTCAGCTCCTGTAACTGTCCCCACTCTCCTGTCACTCGTACACCCAAGTACTGGAAGCTGGTCCCTACCTATCAAAACTGCAGCCCCCTTGCTAATAATAATCTTGATGAGTGTCACAAGTAGGCTTACATTGACACTGCAATAAAGTTACTGTGAAAATCCCACAGTTGCCACACTCCGACACCTGTTCGGGTACACAGAGGAAGAATTCAGAATGTCCAATTCACCTAACAAGCACGTATTTCAGGACTTGTGGGAGGAAACCGGAGCGCCCGGAGGAAACGCACGCAGACACGGGGAGAACGTGCAGTCTTCGCACAGACAGTGACCCAAGCCGAGAATCGAACCCGGGACCCTGGCGCTGTAAAGCAACAGTGCTAACCACTCTGCTACTGTGCACCCATATCATGTATCGCCATCCCAGGTCTACAGTCACCTTCTTCATGGGGATCAGGGGTTATGGGGAGAAGACAGGAGAATGGGGATCAGAAAATATCAACCATGATTGAATGGTGGAGCAGACTCGATGGGCCGTGTGGCCTAATTCTGCTCCTATGTCTTATGGTCTTATGTGGAAACAAGCTCGTTAATTGATTAGGATTGCCACCCCATGGGCCGAGTGGAAAGCCTGGCTCACCAAGGTCTTCCGGAGCCTAACCTGGTCTCATTCCCGCATGTGCATCTCCTGTAAAGACACGACATCGGCTCCGAACTCTTTCGGTGGGAAAAAGTCCTCTCCCTTTTAACTGTTCCCCAAGGCCCTGCACATTCCTCAGGATCAGGCGTGTCGGGGGCTTCACACCACCCTACAGCCGTGAGTCAGCCATCACCACCTCGATAGGTCAAACACTCCTCAACAATATCCAGGCCCTTGGGCAACCGAAGAGAACTACCTGCCTCACCTTGAAGACGAGACAAAAATAAACTTCTGATCATAGCTAGTTCTGCACCCCCACCCCCCCCCCCCCCCCCCCACCCCCGCCACATAGGTCGGTAGAGAACTTGCCACCTGTATTAACCCCGTTCCCCTCTCAACCAACCATGCTAGACTCATCGCCAGTCTGATTGGCCCAAGAAGTCAATTTCCCACACCACTCCCATTAGCTAGTCTGACTGTTCACGCTAGCAAGGTGACCACCGCCACCCCCCTGATGTCTGATCCCCTAACACCACTGAACCCAAGACCTGTGATCCCCGTCGCCCACCCTGGTCCCACATCCTACCATCCCCATATAGCTAATCGCCTACAGAACAAAGAGAAAACCAAACAGAGAATTCGTCTCATCATCAACAAGCAAATGACATAGCCACAGAGAGCAAGACAAACATAACCCACAATAACGTAGTATATTATAATAACCACTGCTCAGCCTCCAGCAAAAGAAAAAAATCCATGACCATAACCCCCAATATAACAATATTGAGAGTTGCCCCAGGCTCATTTGTACAAACAAGAAAAAATAGAGCAAAAAAGAACCAGTCGAACTGCCCGACCCTCCATAAACCTCCCTGACAAAGCCCTCAGCTTGCTCGGGCAAGTCTAAATAGTGATCCCTCGAGTCCAATGTGACCCTCAGCCTCGTCGTATAAACCACTCCAAACTGCACACTCTTTTTTATAAAGAACCGCCTCCATCTTGTTGAAGACTGCTCTTCTTCTTGCCAATTCAGAGCCACTGCCTTGGTAAATGTGCACTGTGTTGCCATCTCAGTTGATATTCTGTTGTTTGGCCCATTGCAGGACCCGCTCCTTCCTCGGATAGCTACGGATCGAATGATTACTACACATGGTGGCTTGTTCAGCTTTGGCTTCTGTCTCAGGGCTCGGTGCACCTTGTCTAATTCTGACAGAGCAAACTCCTCATCACCACCCACCAGTCGGGAGAACATTGTTGAAAAATATTCGATTGGCTTTGCGCCCTCCGATCCCTCTGGCGGCCCAACGGTCCGAACATTCAAGCGCCTCGATCTGTTCTCCTGATCATCAACCTTGGTTTTCAGGCCCTTGTTTTGCTCTGGCAGAATCAGCATTTCGGCATCCAATGAAACCAGTCAGTCCTCACGGCCAGACAGAATCTCTTCAACACCCTTTATTGTCTCACCCTGTTCCATCACAGCCCTGACAGTTTTGCCCAACTGCTCCTCGAGGGGCCCAATGCCACCTCGACGGAGGTTTTAAAAGACTGCTTCAGTTCCCTGGCCTGCCTCTCAAACCTGCCATCCACATGCCTTCAAAATGTTTCAAGCTCTTGTGCTAGCGTCCTCGTCAGGGTTTCTAAAGTGACAGGCGCACCTGATTCCTCCGCCATCTTGTCTCCCTCGTGGTTTTGTACCGGGATCGCAACCTGAGATTGCTTCCCTGCAGCCTTCTTCAATGTTGTTTAATACATCCTCTCAGCATTTTAAACCTTTGCCCTGGTAAGCTTCTGGGTTAATAACCCGGAAAGAAATAAATTGGGGGGCGGAGTGAACAAAAATTAAATCCAGGATGTAAAGGGCCCAAGCTGCTCACACCCTTTTCAATGGTCAGGTCAGCAATTCACTGCGCCGCTTTGGGCCGGTTGTGCTCCTCCACGTGAAGTTTCTGCCCGGGTGCGATCCTCCCAAAGATGTTTCTGTCCGAGTGCGATCCTCCCAGTGATGTTTCTGTCCGAGTGCGCCTCTCCCAGTGATGTTTCTGTCCGAGTGCGCTCCTCTCCACGATGTTTCTGTCCGAGTGCGCTCCTCTCCACGATGTTTCTGGCCGGGTACGCTCCTCTCCACGATGTTTCTGTCCGAGTGTGATCCTCCCCATTATGTTTCTATCCGAGTCCGCTCCTCTCCACAACGTTTCTGTCCAAGTGCGCTCCTCTCCGTGATTTTTCTATCCGAGCGCGCATCTCTCCGTGATGTTTCTGTCCGAGTGCGCTCCTCTCCGTGATGTTTCTGTCCCCGTGCGCTCTTCCTTGTGATGTTTCTTCCGACCCACTTAAGCCCTCACTTCCACCCTATCCCCGTAACCCAATAATCCCATCTAACCTTTTTGGTCATATAAGACAGATGTCAGAGGGAGGTTCTTTACTCAGAGAGTAGTAAGGGCGTGGAATGCCCTGCCTGCAACAGTAGTGGACTCGCCAACACTAAGGGCATTCAAATGGTCATTGGATAGACATATGGACGTTAAGGGAATAGTGTAGATGGGCTGAAGAGTGGTTTCACAGGTCGGCGCAACATCGAGGGCCGAAGGGCCTGTACTGTGCTGTTATGTCCTATGTTCTAAAGGGCAATTTATCATTGCCAATCCACCTAACCGGCACGTCTTTGGATTGTGGGAGGAAACCGGAGCACCCGGAGGAAACCCATGCAGACACGGGGAGAACATGCAGACTCTGCACACTGACCCAGCGGGGAATCGAACCTGGGACCCTGGCGCTGTGAAGCCACAGTGCTATCCACTTGTGCAATCGTGCTGCCCACAAACAGGATTTTTTTTTTTTAAATACACAAAAGCAAGCTCCAGGGGAAGTAAAGGACAGTTAGTTCTAGAAACTAGGGATTGGAAAAGAAGCTCCAGGAATACTGAGCGAAAAAGGAGCAAAGAGGAACTGCCTTTGCTGCTTATGGAAGTTTGGTCTGGAAAGAGAAGAGCTGATGAGGTGGCTACAGACCAGCCACTTATCTGAAGCAATCGTAAGGTTAAATATCCTTATTTACAGTTTTTCAAGCAGTAGTATTCTGTTGGGGACTGAGTACCTGAGTTTGTGCAGAATTTTGAATGCATATTGCAACTCAAGATAAATGAAGCCTGAAAGGAGAGGTGGAAAACCTGGTGCTAGATTTCTTATCAAAACAGTGCAACAGAATCTTTGTTTGACAAAATAATTAGAAAACCCAGAGTTAATTCTGAATGCAACAGCATGGGGGAAATTTGAGGATGAAACCACAGAAAATTAGTTGAGCAGCAAGGGCCATTTGGTTTCAGAGTGGGTTGTTCTCTTCAAAACTGTATACATTTGTGAAGCTAAGGGGGGAGTAAAGGAGTATTGTATTATAATCCAACTTTCCGTGTTTAATCGTTGTTTATTTCTTCTTGCTAAAAACTAATTTGCCGTCCTGTGCCTGTGTTCCTCTACAATTTCTTAAAAAAGTAAAAGTTATGATCCTTTAAGCCAGTGTTCCGCTCTGGAATCTGTCCGTCCAATTGTGACACCAATAGGATCCTAACACTTTGGATTGAAAGAATACTACTGAGTGACAATTTTATGTATTCAGTCATAAGAAGCAGTGCAAATACTACACATTCTTACAAATGCACAATAATAATTTGTACCCTTCTCCGGGATTTGTGGGCAGAGTCTTCAGTAGCCACAGCCAGCTTTCTGGAAAGTCACTTCTGGATATAATATCCTCGTAGGGAGAATAGAAATCATCATCATCACCTGAAGAAGAGAATAAATGGTAATTAGTAAGATGCTGGTCCACATTTTCCATTCCAATTGGAAAGATGAGACCGCATAATTCACAGCTCTATTCGATTTAAGAGGCAGCACCGTGGCCTCACTGTGTCAGGGACCCAGGTTTGATTTGGCCTTGAGTGACTACAGCAGAAGCAGCCAAAGAGGATTCTAGGAGAAGTCAACTCAGTCACGTCGACTGTACTGTGGGTAGCCAAAGAACTCCTTCAGTGACAAACAGGAGGAAGATCATCCAACAGAGGCGGCAGAAGATGATTCTGGCAGAAGTCAACTCAGTCACCTTGATTGTACTGTGGGTAGTCGAAGAACTGGTGTCAAGGGACGGTTAGGTCCGAAAGACTAGATTAGTGTTTCACTCCCTCCTCCTCTGACCAAAAAAACAGGCACTATGAGAAAGACAAGCAAGGTAAGATTCTTATTCTTTTATCTTTCTTAAGTGTACAAGGGCAGGGATGGCAGTTCGGGCAGTGATATTCTCCTCCTGCCAGATGTGGGAGATCAGGGAGCTTTCTAGCATTCCTGACAATTTTATGTCTGCGGGAAGTGTGATCAGCTGCATCTTCTCACAGGCCACGTAGTTTGTTTGGAACAGCAGCTGGACACAATGTGGAGCATCCAGGGGGAAGAGAGTGTGATAGACACCTGGGTGACCACCAGTAGAGGCAAGCAAGCAAGGCCTCCTGTGGCTGTTGCCCTCTCAAAACAGTATACCGTTTTGGATACTTGGGGGGGGGGGCGGGGGGGATAGCCTCTCAGGGGAAGTAACCAGCAACAGCCAGGCCTGTGGCACCACAAATGGTTCTGCTGTAGAGCAGGGTCAGGCTAAGTCCAAGCGAGTGATAGTAGTAGGAGATTCGATAGTCAGGGACACAGACAGGCGTTTCTGTGGCTGCAAATGGGACTCTAGGATGGTGTGTTGCCTCCCTGGTGCCAGGGTCCTGGGTGTTTCTAAATGGCTACAGGGCATCCTGAAACAGGAGGCTAAACAGGCAGATGTCATTGTCTACATTGGTACTAATGTCACAGGCAGGAAGAGGGAAGAGGTCCTGCAAAGACAATTCAGGGAGTTAGGTCGGGAGCTAAAAAGCAGTACCTCTATGGTAGTTATCTCAGGATTACTTCCAGACCATGTGCCAGTATGGCTTGGAACGGAGAGATAGTAAAATTGAATACGTGGCTAAAGAGCTGGTGTAGGAGGGAGGGATTTAGATATATGTATCACTGGGATGTGTTCTGGGAAGACCTGTACAATAAGGGCGGGTTGCTCCTGAACTGGAGGGACACCAATATCCTGGGCAGGAGGTTTGCTCGTGCTAAAGAGAAAATGCTGGAAAATCTCAGCAGGTCTGGCAGCATCTGTAGGGACAGAAAAGAGCTAACTTTTCAAGTTCAGATGACCCTTTGTCAAAGCTTTTATCCAGTGTTTGCTAGTGCTGATCGGGAGGGTTTAAACCAGTGTAAATGGATTGGGAACTGGAACAGCTGGTCAGTAAGTGTAGAGACTGGAGAAAAAAGTGAGACTGAGATAAACATAGCGCAGATTAAGAGCAGGCAGAGGGAAGCCGCAGGGCTCAACGGGACTGTAGGTCTGGAGTGTGTTTGCTTCAATGCAAGAAGTATAACAGGTAAAACAGATGAACAGGGAACCTGGATTACTGCATGGAACTATGATGTAATTGCAATTACGGAGGTATGTTTAAAGGAGGGACAGGACTGACAGCTTAACATTCTGGGATATCAAGGCAGCATGGTGGCACAGTGGTTAGCACTGCTGCCTCACTGCACCGAGGTCCCAGCTCTGGGTCACTGTCCGTGTGGAGTTTGCACATTCTCCCCGTGTTTGCGTGGGTTTCACCCCCACAACCCAAAGATGTGCAGGCTAGGTGGATTGGACAGGCTAAATTGCCCCTTAATTGAAAAAAATGAATTGGGTAGTCTAAATTTTTAAAAAACAGTCCAGGATACCGTTGTTTTAGACAGGACAGAAGGGGAAAAAAAGAGAGTTGCATTGTTGACTAGGGAGCAGATGACAGCTGTGTTGAGTGAGGACACATTGGAGGGATCTTGTCGTGAGTCATGATGGGTGGAGCTCAGAAATAAGAAGAGTGAAATCACAATGTTGGGAGTATACTATAGACCTCCCAACAGCCCGCAGGAGACAGAGGAGCAGTTGTGTAGTCATATACTGAAAAGGTGTGAAAAAAGCAGGGTAATTGTGATGGGTGACTTTAACTTCGCCCATATTGACTGGGAATCCCTTACAGCCCGAGGCTCGGATGAAGTGCATTTGTTAGATGTGTCCAGGAGGGCTTTTTTGATAGTGTGTTGACAATCCAACCCAGGAGAGGGCCATACTAGACTTGGTATTGGGGAATGAGCCAGGCCAGGTGATTGATGTTTCAGTGGAGGAGCATTATTAGCGACCATAATTCCACAAGGTTCTGGGTAGTCATGGGTAAGGACAAGAGTGGCTTGTGGGTGAGGGTGCTTAATTGGGCAAGGGCCAATTACATCCAAATTAGACAGGAACTGGGGAATGTGGATTGTGAACGGCTATTTGAGGGCAAATCCACGTCTGACATGTGGGAGGCTTTTAAAGGCCAGTTGATCGAAGTGCAGGACAGGTATGTCCCCGCAAAAATTAAGGATAGAAAAGGATAGAGATTCGGGAACTATGGATGCAAGGGAAATTGTAGGGTTAGTCAAAAGGAAAAAGTAAGCATCCGATAGGTCGAGGCATCGAAAAATTGACAAAGTCCTTGAGGAGTTCAGTGAAAGTGGGAAGGAACTTAAACGTGGAATGAGGTGGACTAAAAGGGGCCATGAAATGTCTTTAGCAAACATTGTCAAGGAGAAATCCAAGGCTTTTTATGCATATATTAGGAGCAAGAGAGTAGCAAGAGAAAGAGGTTTCGTGAAGGGTAGGTCGTGCCTCACAAACCTTAGAGTTCTTTGAGAAGGTGACCAAACAGGTGGATGAGGGTAAAGCAGTTGATGTGGTGTATATGGATTTCAGTAAAGCCTTTAGAATCATAGAGAATCATAGAAGTTTACAGCATGGAAACAGGCCCTTCGGCCCAACCAGTCCATGTCACCCAGTTTTTACCATTAAGCTAGTCCCAGTTGCCCGCACTTGGCCCATAACCCTCTATACCCATCTTACCCATGTAACTATCTAAATGCTTTTTAAAAGACACAATTATAGAACGACACAATTATAGTTTGATAAGGTTCCCCACGGTAGGCTACTGCAGAAAATACAGAAGCATGGGATTCAGGGAGATTTAGCAGTTTGGATCAGAAATTGGCTAGCTGGAAGAAGACAAAGGGTGGGGGTTGATGGGAAGTGTTCAGACTGGAGTCCAGTTACTAGTGGTGTACCACAAGGATCTGTTTTGGGGCCACTGCTGTTTGTCATTTTTATAAATGACCTGGAGGAGGGTGTAGAAGGATGGGTGAGTAAATGTGCAGATGACACTAAAGTCGGTGGAGTTGTGGACAGTGCGGAAGGATGTTACAAGTTACAGAGGGACATAGATAAGCTGCAGCGCTGGACTGAGAGATGGCAAATGGAGTTTAATGCAGAAAAGTGTGAGGTGATTCATTTTGGAAGGAATAACAGGAAGACAGAGTACTGGGCTAATGGTAAGATTCTTGGCCGTGTGGATGAGCAGAGAGATCTCGGTGTCCATGTACATAGATCCCTGAAAGTTGCCACTCAGGTTGAGAGGGTTGTTAAGAAGGCGTACGGTGTGTTAGCTTTTATTGGTAGAGGGATTGAGTTTCGGAGCCATGAGGTAATGTTGCAGCTGTACAAAACTCTGGTGCGGCCGCATTTGGAGTATTGCATGCAATTCTGGTCACCGCATTATAGGAAGGATGTGGTAGCATTGGAAAGGGTGCAGAGGAGATTTACCAGAATGTTGCCTGGTATGGAGGGAAGATCTTATGAGGAAAGGCTGAGGGACTTGAGGCTGTTTTTGTTAGAGAGAAGAAGGTTGAGAGGTGACTTAATTGAGGCATACAAGATGATCAGAGGATTGGATAGTTTTGTAAGGTCAACGAAGAATCCAGCACGAGTTTTAAGGATACAAAGTAATAACGTTTATTTACTATAACAATATATACATAACAGTAGCAGTAACTTCCCTTGCTACCTTCTCCTTCCTGCTGGTTCCAGAACTGGCCAGCTTATTTATACTAGGAGTTTCTCCGCCCCCCCTCATTGGGGAAGCTCATACTCCCACAGGATTGTGGGATCGTCATTAGTCCCCAGCCAATCGTAAGTAGGCAGGTTATAACAGATAGGGTGGACAGAGAGAGCATTTTCCTCAGATGGTGATGTCTAGCACGAGGGGACATAGCTTTAAATTGAGGGGAGATAGATATAAGACAGACGTCAGAGGTAGGCTCTTTACTCAGAGAGTAGTAAGGGTGTGGAATGCCCTGCCTGCAACAGTAGTGGACTCGCCAACACTAAGGGTATTCAAATGGTCATTGGACAGACATATGGACGATAAGGGAATAGTGTAAATGGGCTTTAGAGTGGTTTCAGAGGTCGGCGCAACATCGAGGGCCGAAGGGCCTGTACTGCGCTGTAATGTTCTATGTTCTATGTTCTAAAAGTAGGCCCACTCAAGGACAATGGGGGGAAGTTTTGCATGGAACCACAGGAGTTGGTGAAATCCTTAATGGGAGAATGTTGAGGTCAGGGATAGTTGTGTGAACACTCTTTGAGAATGTCAATAATAATAATAATCTTTATTAGTGTCAAGTAGGCTTACATTAACAGTGCAATGAAGTTACTGTGAAAATCCCCTAGTCACCACACTCTGGCGCCTGTTCGGGTTCACTGAGGGAGAATTCAGAATGTCCAATTCACCTAACAGTTGGGACTTGTGGAAGGAAACTGGAGCACCCAGAGGAAACCGACGCAGGCACGGGGAGAGTGCAGACTCCACACAGTGACCCAAGCCGGGAATCCTGGCAAGATGAAGCACCAATGCTAACCACTGTGCTACCGTGCCGCCCACATGCTACCATGCCGCCCATATTTATAAAGGAGGAAGTGTTGAGGATCTTAAATTGCATTAAGGTAGATAAGTCCCCAGGGCCGGATGGGATCTATCCCAGGTTACTGCGAGAGGTAAGGGGAGAAATAGCTTGGGCCTTAACAGATATCTTCACATCTTCTTTGGCCACAGGTGAGATTACTGGAGTATAGCCAATGTTGTTCCCTTGTTTTAGAAAGAATGCAGGAACAATCCAGCAAATTATAGACTGGTGAGCCTGACATCAGTGGTGGGGAAGCGTTTGGAAAAGATACTGAGGGACAGGATATATATGCACATTTGGAGGAAAATGGACTAGTTAGTGTCAGGCAGCATGGTTTTGTTCAGGGAAGGTCATGTCTCACCAACTTGATTGAGTTTTTTGAAGAGGTGACAAAGAAAACTGATGAGGGACGGGCTGTGGATGTAGTTTATATGGTAAGAAGTCTTACAACACCAGGTTAAAGTTCAACAGGTTTGTTTCAAACACTAGCTTTCGGAGCACTGCTCCTTCCTCAGGTGAATGAAGAGGTATGTTCCAGAAACATATATATATATGGACAAAGTCAAAGATGCAAGACGATACTTTGTTGGAATTTAACCTGGTGTTGTAAGACTTCTTACTGTGCTCACTCCAGTCCAACACCGGCATCTCCACATGGTAGTTTATATGGACTTTAGCAAGGCATTTGACAAGATCCGACATGATAGACTGGTACAAAGACTAAAAATCACATGGGATTCAGGGTGGGTTGGCCAGATGGATACAGAACCGGCTTGGTTATAGAAGGCAGCGAGTAGCGGTGAAAGGGTGTTTTTCAGAATGGAGATCTGTAGCTAGTGGTGTTCTGTAGGGATCAGTGCTGGACCTCTGTTGTTTGTAGTACATATAAATGATCTGGAAGAAAATGTGGGTGGTCTGATTAGTAAGTTTGCGGATGAGACGAAGATTGGTGGAGTTGCTGATAGTGCCCAGGATTGTCAGAGGATATAACAGGATAGAGCTAGATTGGAGACTTGGGCTCAGAAATGGCAGGTGGAGTTTAATCTGGACAAATGCAAGGTGATGCATTTTGGAGGAACAAATCTAGGCATGAATTATGCTGTAAATGGCGGAAACCTGAGGAACATTAACGTACAGAGGGCATGCAGGTCCACAGTTCCCTAATTGTTACAAAGGTGGCCCAAGGTGATTTAGAAGGCATATGGCATGCTTGCCTTCGCCAGCTGGGGCATTGAGTACAGGAGTTGGGAAATTATGTTGCAGCTACATAAAACCTTGGTTAGGCCGCATTTGGAGTATTGCGTGCAGTCCTGATCACCACATTATCAGAAGGATTTGGAAGCCTTGGAGAGAGTGCTAAGAAGGTTCACCAGGATGTTCTCCGGTCTCAAAGGTGTTGATTATAAGGAGTGGTTGAATAAGCTAGGATTGGTTTCACTGGAAAGACGGAGGCTGAGGGGAGACCAAACTGATGAGAGGCATACACAGGGGGGATAGGCAGAGGCTTTTTCCAAGGGTGGAAGTGTCAATTGCAAGGGGGCACAGATTCACAGTGAGAGAGGGAAAGTTTAAGGGTGATGTGCGGGACATCTTTTTCACACAGAGAGTGGTGGGTCCCTGGAACCCACTGCCAGAGGATGTGTGGGAAGCAGGCATATGAGCAACATTTAAGAGGCATCCGGATGGGTACATGAATAGGGAGAAAATAGAGGGATATGGACCGAAAGAGGGCAGGTTTTTATTTTCGTTAGGACATCATGATCAGCACAGGCTTCATGGGCCAAAGGACCTGTTCCTATGCTGTACTTTTCTTTGTTCTTTGGCTGCCTGTGTGGAGTTTGCCGTGTCTCTCCGTGTCTATGTGGGTTTCCTCCGGGTGCTCTGGTTTCCTCCTCCCACAGTCCAAAGTTGTGCAGATTAAGGAGATTGGCCATACTAAATTGCCTGTTAGTATCCAAAGATTTGAAGGTTAGGTGGATTGGCCATGGTCCATGCGCGGGGTTACGGAGATAAGGTGAGGGAGTGGGCAGTGGGAGAGTGCTCTTTTGAAGTGTCAGTGCAGACTCATTGGGCCGAATTGGGTTCTATGAAGAAGTGGGCTTGCCATGTCAGAGTTTCTGAGAAAACCCTGTTTAACAAATTGAATCACCCACCATCACTATCTTGAAGATCACCACTGACCAAAAACTGAACTGGACTAGTCACATAACTACAGTGGTTACAAGATCAAGTTAAGAGAGTTTGGGCTCTGCCATGGATAACTCACTGCGTGTCACCCCGAAGCCATGAACAAGACACAAATCAGGAGTCGAATGGAATACTTTCCATTTCCCTGGATAGATGCAGCTCCAACAACACTTAAGAAGCTTGACACCATGAAAGGCAAAGCACTTAATTGGGCCCAACCACCACTTTAGACATTCCCCCTCTCCATCACCAAATGACAATGGGGAAAAGGGCTGCATCAACTTGCTAAGGTTCCTTACACAGCCCCTCCCAAGCCCACAATCTCTACACCGAAAGAAACAAAGGAAGCAGCTGCGTGAGAAAGTGCCCCTTCAATTCACACCTCGTCCTGACTTGAAAATGTATCAGCTACTTCTTCAAATCTTGAAACTCCTTCCCTAACAGCATAAAATGCGGCTTTTCCCATAACATTCAAATGCCATGAAAGATCAAAACGAAACAGGTCTTTTAACTATTTCACCAAAACGCAATCGCGACAATTATCCAAATTCCTGTTTCTTCTATCCCTAATATGCTGTTTTACTGCTTCTAAAACTAACATTACTTGCTCAACTAATGTTTTGATAGCTTCCATCCGTCTAACATTTGTCACTTGTTTATATTATCAAAATATTTTGCTTGGCAATGAAGTTATTCTGGCCTCACATTTTAATCACTTCAGTTGAAAGTTCATCTTGGATGACAGCACTGAAATGGGCAGTATTACACTGGACACTTGTATATGCACCACTGCACATTCAGATGTTTTGCAGTGTCATGTGAGAGTACCTTTAAGAAATGTATCAAATAGCTGTAGTGGATGCACCTTTAAGAAATGGGTGTTTATCAAATAGCTGCAGTGATGTCAGAGTGTGGGGGGAGCTGGGCTGTCTGCCTGTTTTTACTTTCATTTTTGAGCTGGCAGCTACAGTGTGTGTTTCGTTTAGTTTTCAGAGTTGGAGCTGCATCCAGCCAAAAAATGTGATCTCTCTGCATGTAAAGAATATCTTCAGGTCACTTGCTAATTTAAAAGTGATAAATGCTCTCAGTAGAGAATTTAAAACCTGCTATCATTGTTAAAGAGGGTATTTGTCTTATGGATGTTGCGAGGAAAGATAAAGGGTTACTGAGAGTACTGTATTCTTTGGGGGGAGTATTTGAGTTGATAGTTGCTAAGATGTTTACTGTGTGTTTATAAAATGTTAATTGGAGTCATAGAATAAACATTATTTTTGTTTTAAACATGCTTTAGCTCTCTGTTGCACCACACCTGTAAAGTGGACCCATGTGCTCCCCATAACCAAAATCTATTTAAAGTTGTGGGTCAGGCGAACTCCATGATATCCTTTGAGGTTCTCTAAATCCTGGCCCATAATAAATTGGGGGCTCGAGGGATAAAAGTCTATCCTTCATGATTGGATTGGCTTCGCGAACTTAAAGACAGTGAGGGATGAACATATTTGTCGTTGCTTTTCAGGTGTAGTGTGCCAGTTAAAGTAGGGAGTGTGTTGTGGACAATGGCTCTTTCAGAGACTTGGGAGTTTTTGGGGGTGGAGAAGGTCACACAAAGTACTTTACGAACAGAGACTAAAAAAAGGCCTTGAGATTTGGCAAAAATATTGCAATTAGCGTTATCTGACAGCACGCGAAAAGACGAGGTACTTACGGCGCTAGCTCAGAATTTAAAATTGCCTGAGATACAGTCTGACTCATTAGAAATGGCAAAAATTCAGTTACAAATCAAGCAACTTGAACATGACAAAGAATTAAAGCAGCTTGAATACGAAATGAGAGAAAAAGAGAGGGAAAGGGAGATACAGAACAGGGAAAAAGAAAAAGAGAGGAAAGAGAAAAAGAGAGAGAAAGGGAGATACGGAGCAGGGAAAAAGAAAAGGAGAGAGAAGAAAGAAACAAAGAAAGAATAGCCCTAGCAGAACAAAAAGAAAGAGAAATGGAGGTACAGATCAGGGAAAAAGAAAAAGAGAGAGAGAAAAGGGGAAAAGAGAGAGTCTGAACTTCAGAAAATGGCCTTGAAACATGTCAGTCAGTTAAAACTGGCGGATGAAAAGGGACACGTACAGTTGGGGGATTGTGATGAGGATAATGAGAAACAGCGTCATAGTAGAAGGCTTGGTGGGGATCTATTTAAATATGTCCAAGCATTGCCAAGGTTTGATGAGAAGGAGGTAGAAGCCTTTTTCATTTCATTTGAGAAGGTGGTGAAATAAATGAAATGGCCACCGGACATGTGGTTATTACTGATTCAAACAAAGCTGGTAGGTTGGGCGACTGAAGTGTTTGCATCACTACCAGAGGAGGTATCTGGAACGTATGAGGAGGTGAAAAAATCCATCTTAGGTGCATATGAACTAGTGCCTGAAGCCTACAGACAAATGTTTAAAAATTTAAGGAAAGAACCTGGTCAAACATACATGGAGTTTGAAATGATCAAACAGAGTAACGTTGATAGGTGGATAAGGGCTTTAAAATAAACCAAACGTATGAAGCTCTCAGAGAAATTATACTTTTGGAGGAGTTTTTAAAAATTCAATTCCAGATGTAGTGAGAACTCATGTGGAAGAGCAGAGGGTTAAAACTGCGAGGTTAGCAGCAGAAATGGCAGATGATTATGAATTAGTTCATAAATCAAAGCTTGGTTTCCGACATCAGTTTCAGCCTGTGAGGGATAGAAACTGGGGAAAAGAGAAATACTCAAATGGGAAAGGAGACCTGATGGGAGATAATAAGGAGAGTGTACCTCAGATGAAAAAAGAAATCCAGGAGGGTGGAAGTGAAATGAAAAGTTTCAAATGTTTTCACTGTAATAAACTAGGCCATGTGAAGTCACAGTTATTGGTGGTTAATACCCATTCCAGCATTTGAAGAACCTTTTACAAGGGTCCTAATTGATTGCATAGAACTGCTTCCTAAACCGAAAAGTAGGAATCAATATCTTTTGACTATAATGTATGTGTCTACTAGGTTTCCAGAGGCCATTCCAGTATGTAATATTACAGCTAAAAAGATTGTGGAGGAGTTACTTAAATTCTTTACTAGATATGGACCACCCACAGAAATACAATTGGATCAAGGATCAAATTTTATCTCAAGGTTATTCAAAGAAGGTATGGATAGTTTAGGAATAAAACAACTTAAATCAACTGCGTACCATCCAGAATCACAGGGAGCATTAGAAAGGTGGCATCAAACATTAAAGGCAATGTTGAGGGCTTATTGTCACGATTATCCAGAGGATTGGGATAAAGGAATCCCATTCGTACTGTTTGCAATTAGGGATGCACCTAATGAGTTAACCAAATTCAGTCCTTTTGAACTAATTTTTGGTCATGAGGTAAGAGAACCATTAAAAATTGATTAAGGAAAGATTGGTGAGTGAGCAATCGGAACTTACATTATTGGATTACGTGTCAAATTTTAGGGAACGATTAAATAGAGCAGGGGAATTGGCTAGACAACATTTAAAAGTTGCACATGTGATGAAACGGGTAGCGGACAACAAAGCAAAAGCTTGTAGTTTTGCCAGTGGAGATAAAGTTTTAGTATTGTTACCAGTGGTAGGTGAACCTTTAAGAGCAAGGTTTTATGGACCTTATCAGATTGAAAGGAAATTAGGTGAGGTGAATTATGTAGTACGAACGGCAGATAGAAGGAAATCTCACTGAGTGTGTCATGTGAATATGCTTAAAAGGTACTTTGAAGGGGAAGGAGAGCAAAAGGAGACAGTTTTAATGATTCTAACTTAAAGTGACGAACCAAATCCAGATGACTTTGAATTTGACATCCCTCAAATTAAATTGGAAAACAAGGATGTTCTTAAAAATTGGAATAAATTGTTGAGTTACCTTCTAGAGCAAAAACGAACTGACCTGAAAGAGTTATTGATATCACATGGGCAAATTTGTGGAGATAAGTTGCGAAGCACTAAAATGATTAGACATGATGTAGATGTGGGAAATGCTGTTCCAGTTAAACAACATCCATATAGACTTAACCCTTTAAAATTGGTGCAGGTTAAAAAGGAAATTGAAAGCATGCTTAAAACAGGCATAATTGAAGTGGGTTGCAGCCAACGGAGCTCACCCATAGTGATGGTACCAAAACCGGACGGTACCCAATGGTTGTGTGTGGACTACAGAAAGGTTAATGCAGTTACAAGAATGGACTCTTATCCTATCGCACGTTTGGAGGATTGCATTGAGAAGGTGGGACACTCAGCTTTTATTTCCAAACTGGATTTACTTAAAGGTTACTGGCAGGTACCTTTATCCGAAAGGGCGAAGGAGATTTCAGCTTTTGTGACTCCAGATGGTATATACCAATTCAAAGTTATGCCATTTGACATGAAAACCGACCAGCCACATTTCAACGGTTAACTAACAAAGTTGTTTCAGGATTAGACAGAGTGGATAGTCAGAGGCTTTTCCCCAGGGTAGAGGGGTCAATTACTAGGGGGCATAGGTTTAAGGTGAGAGGGGCAAGGTTTAGAGTAGATGTACGAGGCAAGTTTTTTACGCAGAGGGTAGTGGGTGCCTGGAACTCGCTACCGGAGGAGGTGGTGGAAGCAGGGACGATAGTGACATTTAAGGGGCATCTTGACAAATACATGGATAGGATGGGAATAGAGGGTTACGGACCCAGGAAGTGTAGAAGATTGTAGTTTAGTCGGGCAGCATGGTCTGCACGGGCTTGGAGGGCCGAAGGGCCTGTTCCTGTGCTGTACATTTCTTTGTTCTTTGTTCTTTGTTATTACCCAATTGTGCGGTATACATCGACGACCTGGTAATTATCAGTCAGACATGGAAAGAACATTTAAAACATCTGATGGAGTTATTCATACGACTTCAGGAGGTGGGTTTGGTGGAAAACCTAGCCAAAAGTGAATTTGGAAAAGCCCAAGTCACTTTCCTGGGCTATACAATCGGACAAGGTCGAATGGTCCCACGATTTGTGAAAACAAAAGTTATTGGGGAGTTTCCAATATCCTCGACACAAAGGGAAATAACGCTATTTCTTGGCATGAGTGGATTCTACCGGAACTTTGTGCAGAGCTTTAGAACATAGAACATAACAGCACAGTACAGGCCCTTCGGCCCTCGATGTTGGGCCGACCTGTGAAACCACTCTAAAGCCCATCTACACTATTCCCTTAACGTCCATATGTCTATCCAATGACCATTTGAATGTCCTTAGTGTTGGCGAGTCCACTACTGTTGCAGGCAGGGCATTCCACGCCCTTACTACTCTCTGAGTAAAGAACTTCCCTCTGACATCTGTCTTATATCTATCGCCCCTCAATTTAAAGGTATGTCCCCTCGTGCTAGACATCACCATCCGAGGAAAAAGGTTCTCACTGTCCACCCTATCCAATCCTCTGATCATCTTGTATGCCTCAATTAAGTCACCTCTTAACCTTCTTCTCTCTAATGAAAACAGCCTCAAGTCCCTCAGCCTTTCCTCATAAGATCTTCCCTCCATACCAGGCAACATTCTGGTAAATCTCCTCTGCACCCTTTCCAATGCTTCCATATCCTTCCTATAATGCGACGACCAGAATTGTACGCAGTACTCCAAATTGTGGTTGCTCCACTGACGGCCTTGCTAAAGAAGCATAGCAAATTTAAGTGGACAGCGGAGTGTCAACAGGCATTTGACTGCCTGAAGGCTGTGTTAACCAATGCTCCTGTGTTGGAGAATTACAATGGGCTCTGTGATCAGATTGAACTAAAGTATCTGACTTTAAAGAGAAATGCTGAAGCGTAGCGAAATGGATGGATCGTGCAGAGACCTTCGTGTCCAAGAGACTGTCAATCAAGAGGGATTCCAGTTGGAGGAAGAAGAACTAAAATGGACTATGTTATTTTAAATGTTTGCGTGTTTTGTTTTATTTTTTTAAAAAGTACATTCACTGTCAATATTTCTTAAGTAAGAAGTCCTACAACACCAGGTTAAAGTCCAACAGGTTAGTTTCAAACACTAGCTTTTGGAGCACTGCTCCTTCCTCAGGTGAATGAAGAGGTATGTTCCAGAAACATATATATAGACAAATTCAAAGATGCAAGACAATGCTTAGAATGTGAGCATTTGCAGTTAATTAAGTGTTTACAGATCCAGAGATAGGGGTAACCCCTGGTTAAAGAGGTGTGAATTGTCTCAAGCCCAGGCCAGATGGTGGGGGGTGAATGTAAACCGACATGAATCCCAGGTCCCGGTTGAGGCCGCACTCATGTGCGCCGAACTTGGCTATAAGTCTCTGCTCAGCGATTCTGCGTTGTCCCGCGTCCTGAAGGCCGCCTTGGAGAACACTTACCCGGAGATCAGAGGCTGAATGCCCTTGCCTGCTGAAGTGTTCCCCGACTGAAGTGTTCCATTGACATGGATACCACCATTACACGTGAGAACACCACCCACCAGGTGCACGGTACATACTCGTGCGACTCGGCCAACGTTGTCTAGCTCATACGCTGCAGGAAAGGATGTCCCGAAGTGTGGTACATTGGCGAGACCATGCAGACGCTGCGACAACAAATGAACGGACATTGCGCGACAATCACCAGGCAGGAATATTCCCTTCCAGTCGGGGAACACTTCAGCAGTCAAGGGCATTCAGCCTCTGATCTCCGGGTAAGCGTTCTCCAAGGCGGCCTTCAGGACGCGCGACAACGCAGAATCGCTGAGCAGAAACTTATAGCCAAGTTCGGCACACAATAGTGCGGCCTCAACCAGGACCTAGGATTCATGTCGCATTACATTCACCCCCCCACCATCTGCCCTGGGCTTGCGAAATCCTACCAACTATCCTGGCTTGAGACAATTCACACCTCTTTAACCTGGGGTTACCCCCGTCTCTGGATCTGTAAACACTTAATTAACTGCAAATGCTCGCATTCTAAGCATTGTCTTGCATCTTTGAATTTGTCTATATATATGTTTCTGGAATATACCTTTTCATTCACCTGAGGAAAGAGCAGTGCTCCAAAAGCTAGTGTTTGAAACAAACCTGTTGGACTTTAACCTGGTGTTCTAAGACATCTTACTGTGCTCACCCCAGTCCAACGCCGGCATCTCCACATCAATATTTCTTAAAGGAAAGTAAAAAGATGAAAAATGAAACTATCTTGAAGTTGATAGTTTATTTTTTTTCTTGGGGGTGGATGTGTCATGAGAGAGTACCTTTAAGAAATGGGTATTTCTCAGATAGCTGTAGTGGATGTCAGAGTGTGGGTGGAGCTGGGCTGTCTGTCTGTTTTTACTTTCGTTTTTGAACTAGTAGCTACAGTGTTTGTTTAGTTTTGTTTTCAGAGTTGGAGCTGCATCCAGCCAAACAAGGCGTAATTTTGATCTCTCTGCATGTAAAGAATATCTTCAGATCACTTGCTAATTTAGAAGTGATAACTGCTCTCAGTAGAGAATTTAAAACCTGCTATCTTTGTTAAAGAGGGTATTTGTTTTATGGACATTGCTGAGAAAGATTAAGGGTTACTTATAGAGTACTATATTCTTTGGGGGAAGTATTTGAGTTGATAGTTGCTAAAATGTTTACTGTGTGTTTATAAAATGTTAACTGGATTCATAGAATAAACATTGTTTTGTTTTAAAAGTACTTTAGATCTCTGTTGCATTACACCTGTAGAGTGGGCTCTTTTACTCCCCATAACCAAAATCTATTTAAAGTTGTGGGTCAGGTGAACTCCATGATATACTTTGGGGTTCTCTAAACCCTGGCCCATAATAGCTGTCAGAGGAACTGAATTTGGGGCAAAGAGTAGACCAGGCAGTCATTATGATATTTTCTGTTTGCCCAAGCACCACAAAAAAAATCGACCCAAACATCTCTCCTCGGGAAGATTTATAGATCATAGAATTATCATAGATCATAGAATGTACAGTGCAGAAGGAGGCTATTTGCACCATCAAGTCTGCATCGGCCCTTGGAAAGAGCACCCTACTTAAACCCACTCTATCCCTGTAACCACGGCTAGCCTTTTTTTTTAAACTAAGGGGCAATTTTAGCATGGCCAATCCATCTAACCTGCACATCCTTTGGACTGTGGGAGGAAACCGGAGCACCGGAGGAAACCCACGCAGACACGGGGAGAAAGTGAAAATTTCACACAGACTGTCACCCGAGGCTGGAATTGAACCTGGGACCCTGGAGTTGTGAGTTAGCAGTGCTAACCACTGTATCGCCATGCCGCCACAATTTTTTCTCCATCTTGACAGGTGCTCAAAATTGGACTTTCGGAAAGGTAATTATAGCACTCACCTGGCATGTTACGTCAAAAAACTATGACATTTCATTTGGGTTACCATCTAGAGAAATAATTGATGCTTACTTCTCGCTAAGGTCATTTCAGTTCTGCTGCGTTGAATCTTAAATTCTTGGAGATGGTTGCAACAATCAAGAAAGGCGGCTTTACATTCTTCGCTACGTGTTATCTTCTGTGCTCTCCTTTTACATGAATGACCCATGGGGTTTCGATCCAATCCAGCACGGCAACATGATAACTGCTTGTCGGATTTGTACTGATTCACTAAAATAAAAAAGTTAGAATAAATCAAGTAGGAAAATTAAATATAAAAATAAAAGGGAGTGAAATATGGGGCTGGATTTCCCGTTCCTAAGTGTTGACACCGGGGCAGGATTCCTGGACTTTCACGACAGCAAAACTGTCGCTGAACCTGGACCGATTCAGGGACTGTGGAGGGGATAGCACCAACACCATGTGGAACACAATCGATTCCAATGAAAAACGGTGTGGGGTTCGCCAGGTCCGTGATTTACACTCGGGAGGCTGACAATCTGCAGCCACACTTACCCATTACGATCCCCACACACACTCATCCCAGTCAACAAGGTGGCACTGGTTGTGCTGGAGTACACACATCCCGGTGATAGGTGGACCAGGGTCAGAGGGTACCTAGGGGAGTGCCCAGGGGGACACCTATACGACCCATGGCCCTAAGGTAGTGAGATTTCAGCAGCATGGCTGCCTTTCCGGCTACGGCATTCTGTGCCTGTCCACCCCAACCCCACAGACCACCTCCTGACCACCCCCCTCAGCTCTCACAGAAGCCCCCCCCCCCCCCTCCCCAGCCAGCGGCACTGCTGTCAGCAAACTAGCAATTTTGTACATTTTCCGTACCCCCTCTCTCCCTCAGCGGTCATTACGCCGGTTTCACAATTCTTAGAAGCACAAGTGAACCGCCCCGTTGGGAACTCAGCCCACTGGAGGCGGTGAATTGCGGGTTAGACCAGCTAATGATATGCAAAGTGTTTACTGTACATGCGTTCCGACCGCATTGACACCGCTGGCGAGGTGTTGGTGAATTGCGATTTAGAGTCAAATCGGCACCCAACATGATTTTGCCATCAGAATCTAGTCTCTGCCCAATCGCTTTTCCCGATTTTGCCGTCAGCCAATGGAGAATCCCACCCGACCATGACCTTTGAAAAATATGTTTCAAAGAAATGGAGCAAATGTGGAAATTATTTTACAGAGTATTTGTGTGGATCATAAAACAAATCCTTTTATTTTGAACAAACAATTAAGCTTATGCGCATACTATTTCTCAGTTATCAATTTCAGGGGTACAAAATAGAAGTTAACTGGAGCCTTATATTCATGGTTTAACAGCATAAAAACAAATCCAATAGGGACAGGAGTAGGCCATTCAGCCCTTCAAGCTTACTCTACCATTCAATGTGATCATATTGATCTTCTACCAAAACTCGATGTTCCTCTTCACCGTTAATTCAAAAATCCATTGTTCTGTCCGACATATGATCAATGACTGAGCCATTCAAAGCATTAGAGAATTCCAAAGATTCACAACCCGTGGAGTGAAGAAACGTCTCTTCACCTCAGTCCTAAATGGTCAATCTCTTAACCTCTGTGGCTATCATTATTTTGGTGGGGGAAATATGAACATTTGTACAAGTGTAAAAGTTACTTTCTAATATTTAGTAAGAGCAACTTGAATTTCAAGAACACCCTTGACTTAAATATTCTAAGGTGCTTCACAGGAGACATCATTAAACAGAATTTGACAGCAAGCCACATAATAACAAGTAACCAAAAATGTGACAAAAGAGATCAGCTGTTAAAGGAATAGAAAAGAAGCAGTGAGATTGAAGGGGAGAATTTAAGATCTAGGGAGCTGAAGACACGGATGTGAAAACTAACATTGCAATTAATTTTATCATAGGAGTCATTTACACAGAGGAAACTATTCGGACTATGAGGTCCATGCTGGCTCTCCAAAGGACAGTGAGTTAATCCCACTTTGCTCACTCCCTCAAGTACCCTACCAATTTCTTTTATAAATTATTGATTGTTTTCACATCCACCACCTTCCAATGTAAAAACATTCCTCCTGGTACGGTGGCACAGTGGTAATGTCTCTGGACTAGTAATCCATTGATGGGCCTGGGTTTAATCAGAAAGTGGAATTTCAGTGCAATTAATAAAGATCTGGACTTGAAATGAAATGAAATGAAAATCGCTTATTGTCACAAGTAGGCTTCAATGAAGTTACTGTGAAAAGCCCCTAGTCCCCACATTCCGGCGCCTGTTCGGGGAGGCTGTTACGGGAATTGAACCATGCTGCTGGCCTGCCTTGGTCTGCTTTCAAAGCCAGCAATTTAGCCCTGTGCTAAACAGCCCCTGAAAGCTAGTCTCAGTAATGGCAATCATGAAACTGTTGTTTCAAGTCGGGATGATGTGCTGCTTGAAGGGAACTTTCTGGCGTACCATCCATCTGTTGCCCTTGTCCTTTTGGGTGCTAGGGTTTGCTAGTTTAGAAAGTGCTGTCAAACAAGCCTTGGTGAGTTGCTACACTGCATCTTGTAGTACCTTTCTCGCTTGCCTTTTCCCGATTTGAGCCCTTGCTCCCACTATTTAAAATTAATGATTAAATTCCTCCCTCTCTAGTTATATAGCTCACTAGAACATTGGTCTCTCAACACAGTTCAGATGTAAACCATCCCAATAGTACAGCCCACCCTTCCCCCAGAACAAATGCCATTACCCTACAAAGTGGAACCCACTTCTACCACATCAATCTTTGAGCCTTGCATTCACTTCTCTAATTTTATTTGTTTTTTACCAATTTGCACATGGCTCAGGTAATAATCCATGTTAAGTAATGGATTAAGAGACATTGCAATTAGTTGTCTCATTTATGTTAAGCATCCATTAATTGACACTGATATGTAAAGGGGCTTCAGGTGGCCTCTGTCAGGTGGTGTGTTGTTAAGAGTTTTGTGCAGAGGCTGTGGAAGTGAAATAAATGGTGTTTGGTGAAAAGGAAAAAGAACTTTAGACTCTTCATTTCACAGCAACTAAAACGTCTAACAATCCAGAGATTATCACCTCTGAGGTTCTGCTTCTTCATTTGGTGGCCAGCAATTCATTTCAACACATGCAGAACCTCTTTCTTTGTCCTGGTACCAACATGGAACACGATAACTGGAATCTCCCCCTTCCCACTCCAGGCTCCTCTCCAGTCCTGAGCAGATGGCCCGAACCCTGACACCATGTGAGCTACACACAATGTCAATCCCCCTCAATATTCTGTCCCCTACTACCAAACATTCCTTTTTCCTCCCACAAATGGATGGCTTCATGTACTATGATGCAATGGTCAGCCAACTCATCCACCCTGCAGCTAGTTCATATAGTATTTTAAACATTACGGATACAATAGATCTCAACACTAACTCACCGGATACTTACTGCTGCAACCCTCTCGGAGGTCAAGGCGTGTGCACCATCCGGTTCACCGTGGCCTCCATGGAATACGAACATCCGCGGTAAACAGGGTAGGGCTTCTCCCTTAACAGGGGGAGCCTCATAGTATAGAAACCCCCACCTGGTTGCAGGTCGAGGAGGGAGACCCTTCAGGGAGTGGAGAGTAGAATTGTAAAATAAATAAATCTGTGTTCATTTGTATCCAACCATTCGTTCCAGTGTGTTCACTCCATCGGATTCTTCACTGGCGAAGAGATTAAACTGGAATTGCTGCAGGCACTGCGTAGTACATAACCAAACCACCTCATTTAACCTCTGGAGACTCCTATTCTGCGGACCGAATATTGGGAAGTTGGGGACATTCAATGTGAGTACCAACGATTGGACCCAGTAATTTGAACATATGCAGTACTTTTTCAGGACAAATGCAATTGTCGGAAATGAGCAACAGACTGTGACTTTACTGACGGCCTTTGGTGGGCCTACCGAAGGGATCACAAAGAGCCTGACCCACTCAGATGCGCCGGATTCTCGGTTTTTCGCTGAACTGTGGCCTTGGTTGGGAAGCATTTTAACTCAAAATCCCCGATTATCGTCCGCCGTTTCCACTTTCATTCGGCCACCCAGGTTCATAGGAAGTCCAATGGTGATGTATTGGTGCTTTTGCGAAAGCACAGGATCTGTACATTGAGGGAATGGAACCCCTTCATGTTAATGTAAGGCTCTCTCTACCGGTTATTGAAGGAGGACCATCCTTGATATTGGGCACAGCCACAACAGGAAGCATTCTGAAGTGAAGAAACAACTCTCCTCCTCAAAACTGTTAACTCATTTTGACCCCTCCAAGCCACTCACTCCGGACACCTTAGAATTTGGTCATCCTGGACATTGGCGAATAAGTCCGATGCTGCCAGGACCGGTCCAAATCATATGCAGGAAGGCTCGCTCAACTGTGTTCTTTCGCCCCCGGGATGAGGTTTACGTCTGCAATTTCGGCACGGATGCCATGTGAATACTGGGTATGGTCGTGGCCCACAATGGGCCAGTCTCTGATTCTGTGAGCACAGAAGGCAGAATGGAATTGCCACACGGACCATGTCCGGCGACGCATCCCAGAACTGCCGGAACCTATCCCTGGTGCACCGGTCCCACTTCTTCAAGTGTTGCCACTGCCGCCGCTGCCAACCATCAAAGTCCAAGAAGCTGAGATGCCTGATGCATAATTTTCAGACTCTGTAGCCACCTGGGCTGGCCAATTCCCAACGTAAAATGGAGAACAGCAAAGGCTGAAGGGAAATTCAGCCAACACAGGCAAAAACTAGCAGGTGCAAGTTTACTATGTATTAGAATCTGCAAAAGCCCAGACAGCATCGATACCAGCAACCATCTGCACAATAATGTAGCGGCCATCTACATACTAATGAGCGATCTCCGTGAACAATCAAAACATTTGAGATAAACAAGGCCAAGCCAGACACCTCGGCGCCAGCAGGAGCCAACACAAAAGCTCCTCTGGCCCCCTTATTACCCAGCATCCTTTTCTCCTCCTTTGCGAGACACACCTCCTTCTTGCTTTGCCATGCGGTCTGAAATCCTTTGTCTGTGAACTCACCAGAATGAGACTGGCCTACCTCTACATTACAGTAACTAATATCTCTAAAGTAACTATTTTATATCACATTCGTCATTGGTGGCCGAGTTTAAAAGACAATGTAACTCACTACGTTGAGAATTGCCTTATCTGTGCCCAGAACAATCCGGACAGATATGCCACAAAAGCTCAGCTTAGTCACACCCGACCCGTTAATGGCCCCTGGACTAACCTCCAGATTGATTATATTGGACCATTGCCCCCTTGCAGGAATGGTTGTAAATATGTACTTGTGGTGATAGACACGTTTACAAAATGGGCGGAAGCATTCCCATCCAGAACAAACATGGCAAAGACCACAGCCAAGATTTTAACCCACCACATCTTTACGAGATGGGGACTCCCCCGCAGCATTGAATCTGGCCAAAGTTACCATTTTACGGGACGTGTCATGAAGAACGTCCTCACGATATTTGGCATTACCCGAAAATTCCACATCGCATACCACCCTCAGTCGAGTGGTATCGTGGAGCGCATGAATCGGACCCTAAAATCCACCCTCAGAAAAATGGTCCAGCAAAACAACACCACTTGGGATTCAGTCCTCCCTTTTGCGCTGATGTTTTTGCGAAATAGTTTCAACTTCCACAGGTTACACCCTACTCACCCTCATGACCGGACGCCCCATGAAAGGCACAGAATTTTCATTGGGATTAGATTTGACCAGCCCCGAAGTGACGGCCCTCACACACGAGAACGCAGTCAAACAATTAGTGGAAAATGTTAAAACGGCTCAGCTAGCAGCCGCAGTGAAATTGGGCACAAGAAACAGGGCAAGGCCTGTTTCGATAAGACTGAGTTCATGTAGGACAGCAAGTCATGCTCTCCGTATACAACCCCAGCACATTCCTGTCACCCAAGTATTCGGGTCCGTACTCCATTGCGGACAAAGTCAACCCTTCCGTCTACAAAATAAAGTATCCCAATTATTCCATATTAGTTCCATATTAACCAGCTTAAGGCATATGGAACACAGTCTAACCACGTACATCACGTCATGCTCGACGCAGCAGACCACGCCCCGCTCACAGCCAACGTAACCCTACCCTCCCCCAACACGTCCAGCCCAGCCACGGATTCAACCCCGACTCCACCCCCGAACTCTAGACTCCGCCCCGGAACGCCCACAGACTGCAGCAGCAGCGACAGCGACTGTGACTCGGACAATAGCCACAGCACGCCTCCCTACTATTCCCATGCAACAGGACCCACATCCAGCGAATCCGACCACGATTCGAGTGATCCCTTCCTCATCACATTCCTCAATAAACCCCACCACCGACCACCGACCTACAATGACAACCCCGATTCCGTCCCCACAGAACTAGACACCACCCCTTGGCACCAAGATAAATTCATACAGACTCGTCCGGAATGACGAGAGGGATCCCAAATCACACCATGCAGCCCTACCCGCCCTGATGCACTCGAGAGTTTGGCATCCGGTAGAAGATGACGACTTTGAGTCTGACTCCCAAAACGAGAACCCCTTTGCGACCCTGTTCGCAACCAATAACTGAGATGTCCAGATGATGTTTTAAAAAGGAACCGCTTGGGAGAAAACGGTGTCCTTTCTGATGGAACCTGCAGCATGGCTTATGTTGTTTGTAAAGGTATTGTTTATATGTTGTTTGTAAGATCGGGAAAAAAAATTTCCACGGCCCCACGCCACCACCCTTCTGACGCCCACTGGCAGTCAGAGAAACTAGTTTGTCCCAGATGCTAGGTCAGAGGAACTAGTTTGTCCACAGATACACAGACCCCCATTCGTAACTGCCCTTCTGGTTCGAAGGAAGAACCAATATGGCAACCCCCCACGATGACTACATTTCTTGCCCATTCTTGTCGGTTGCTCAGGCAGTGGAGAAATGGCATTGGGACCTGCCCTGCCTGGGAACCCCCCCTCTGGTCAGCTACGCTCGGGCAGAGCAAACACGGCATTGGTCGCCCTCCTACCCAGGGATTCCATCCAAATCTTACTCGTCGCGGCCCATACGCACCTCATTTCAGCAATTTTTGTTCAAAAAGGTTTGTTTTGTTTTCAGGTAACCCCTAGGTTGCCAACCCTATGCTATTTACATCCTCAAACATTTGGATGGTAAATCGCACAGCCTGCGAGACGGCTCGCACTGTTTCAGTATTTGTTAAGTGTGTCTTGTCCGGAATATTCGGTTTAAAAGAAAAATGAGGGAGTCACACATAGTGACCAATTATAAAGGGAGTAATTGGCACTAAAGGACAGACAGGATATCATACGAGATATTAAACCAAGATAGTAACAAACACTATGCTTGATCCCACAGAACCCCAGAAGCTCCAGAGAAGAGAAGAGAAAAGAGAGAAGAACCATGAGGATATTCTCCGTGTTGCTCATCACCCTAATGGACATTTGGTTGCGCGCGAACGCGAACCCCCTGACCCCAACCCCCCCCAGCCGTTAATGATTCACTTCCCCATAGCACCCAGAGCCCAGTCACAAGCGACACCACACCATCTTGGTGCAACAGGTTTATAACCTGGTACTCCCTGTCCTACTTAATAGAATCCCTATTAGTGTTGGCGATACTCTGCAGCATTGTGCAGACTATTCGTCTGAGGAAATGGAGAAGGAGAGCCTACCGCGCTCGCAGCCCGGTATATAGGATAAGATCCCCTATTTTTGGTTATGACCAGACCCCCGACCCCCGCGATCTATAATAAAGAACATTCGTTTGCGTTCCTTTTTGTGAATAAATAAATGTTTCATGAGCGATTGTACAATCCTGAGCTTGACTGCCAAGCCAGGTCAAATGTGAATAATGCTGCCATGATTTTGTTTGTATTGTTTAGGAAGTTAGTATGATTGAATGTTTTGAGTCAGTGTAGTTTATTAAGGACAGTTAGAGGTACCGTTTTTCTTATTTTGTAATGCATGTCCCTGTGTTGACATCGCACCACTTAGAATTGTCAGTTAAAATTTTCTTGCATAGTTATGGTCAGTGTAGAGGCCATAGAAGAGTGCTCGCCGGGTCAGGGAATGAAGACAATGCAGTTGTGATCCTTCACGCTTCGCGTTAGGATCACAAGGAGGGAGTGTAGCCACCTGGGTTGGCCAATTCCCAACGTAAAATGGAGAACAGCAAAGGCTGAAGGGAAATTCAGCCAACACAGGCAACAACTAGCAGGTGCAAGTTTACTGTGTATTAGAATCTGCAAAAGCCCAGACAGCATCGATACCAGCAACCATCTGCACAATAATGTAGCGGCCATCTACATACTAATGAGCGATCCCGGGAAACAATCAAAACATTTGAGATAAACAAGGCCAAGCCAGACTCCTCGGCACCAGCAGGAGCCAACACAAAAGAGGTTAACGGACGCGTAAAGACCGCCCATCGATCAGGGAACCGCTCCAGTCTTGAAGTGATTGGAACGTAGTGCAATCACTTGAAACCAGGTACGGAGTCCGCCCCGAAAGGCAGGAAGCCCCTGGGGACTATAAAGTAAAGCCCCCAAGTTCAAATCGTCCTTCTTGACAGGGTCACTCAGCGACGCGAACCAACCTTTGACAGTGACCTGTCCAGCTGCCGCCAAAGAACGCAAGTCTCAAGTCAATGCTCGCTACGAGATAGGTGCTCCTATCTATCAGTCCATACCAGCTTTTGAATCCCGCAGACTCAGAACCCGAACGAAAGGCCATTTGTTCCCCTGACCTGGCGGGCCAGTCCGAAACTAAGTATAGGCCTGTTAGTGATAGAAATAGCTTAGAAAGTAGAGTTTATGCATGAGTAGCGATTTACTGTGTATAATAAATGTGCTTTGGTTTGAATCTTACTAATTGGTGTGTTGAGTTATTCATTACTTGAACTTGAACCTCGTAGCGGTATCATAAAGATACCTGGCGACTCTAGAGCAAAGGTTATAAAACAGAGCCAATTGAACCAACCAAAAGTTAGCAACAACTCCGAGAGGGACGTCCAACAACAGACGGAGATTGCCGCCTACCACATCCGCACCTGCCACGTTGGTCCAATCCAGATGCTCCATGCGTAAACGCCAGTCCCCAGTGTGGCAAGCACCCTCAAGCATACCAGGAGCCCCTCGCTACAGCCAATAGACATGGACGTTTCTCTGGACTTGTGATGGGGAAGGGTGTTACAACCCCCTGGAGGTTATGGTTTTCCAGTGACCTCAATACAAACTTCCCCGGTAAACGGCGATGTGCTTTCCCCTGGAAGTGGAGAGAAGACTTGTAAAGGAAATAAATCTGTGTTTGTTTGTATCAAACCATTTGTTCCTGTCTGTTCACTCCGTCGGATTCTACACTTACCAAGCAGCTAGCCTCTTACCCCGCAATAGAGTAAGAACCAATTCCTACTGGTGAAAATGTTGGCAAAAAGCAAAAGGACACTTCTTTCCCCTCTTCACCAAACTCATCACTCACCCAACTCCCATCATTCTTGTTCAAAGTCATACTTCAGTCCTCTAAGTGCTGCTGACTATCTGTCTCTGGGCTCTCCTCCGCCTCCAGGTGCTCCTGATGTCTCTCTCTCGAGACCCTCCTCTCACTCACTCCGTTTGTGGGGGCGAGAGTTTTTGTATACGTGGTGGGGTCCCCAAGTGCATGTGGGAGGGTCACCGTGTCTGTAAGGGTTTTTTTTGTTTTAACCGGAGATTGGTTAAAAGGACACCCCGATCACTGGCTTCTTCAGGCCTGCCCCGCCAGCATGATGGCATTGGATACGCCTCCAGGATATTTTTCTTCTAAGTGCTGGACAATATGGCAAGAAAAGCTTGCTAATGTAATGTCTCCCTTAATATTAGTGCTGCACGCTGCTATTCTCGCCTGAAAAATTCCACCCTTAAGTTTGGTCTGCAGCATGTGTTTACATGATGATATCTGGCAATCCTTGATTGTGGTTTCTTATCAGATTTGTAAGATTAGTGAGTGTCAGGCATTTAATCTAGGAATTTGGGTGTTTCATTGTTGGAGCACAGGTGCTCATGGTTGTTGCACGCTGGTTATTCGCAAGATTTAAGCAAAGAACCATGAGTCGATCACTGATTTCTGTAGGAAGTGATGCAGGAAAACGGAGATAAATTTACAAAAACTATGTTCAGTCCCTGTAAAGTTTCCATCCATAGTGTGTTTGACCCAATGAGATCAGTGCATAATTACTGGAACAGTGGAAATGCAGATGCCTTGCATCTCAAAATGAGAAAAGTAAACTCAGCGGCAACCATTTATCACAGATTTTGGGCGGGATTCTCCGTTTTCCCGATGTCTATATCATAATCGGCGATCAGGCGGAACATTCACTCCGACGCTTAAATTGGGGCCGGGGCGATACCGGTCAGTCATGCTCCGCCGCCTCGGAAGTGGCATAATCGCGTTGCACGCCATTGCAACGGCGTTGTGCGTCATTGGCAGGCCCTCCCGCGATGCTCCTCCCCCGATGGGCCGAGTTCCCGACTGCACGGGGGATGTGTGGTCTCAGCGGTCGGGAACAGTCGGCATGGCGGCTGCGGACTGTGTTGCTGGCCGGGGGAGCTTCTTCAAGGGTGGGGGGTACTGGTGGGGGTTGGCCAGGGCGTGGCCAGGAGGTGGCCTGTGAGGTCACAGATGGCGGGTCAGGTCCGCGCATGGCCGGCACCATGTTATACAACAGGACCGCTGCAGGTCTTCAGCCGTGCGCATGCGCGGCCAGGGGCCCAGCCATTCTCCGGACGTCTTTGGAGCAGGAGCCGGGAATTTCACCCGACACCGCTGCTAGCCCCTCACCGGTCTCAGAATCAGTGAGGGATTGCCGCCGATTTTTGGGTCATAAAACACCCGCTAATTCTCTGTTTGAGCCGGCACTTAGCCAATGAAACGGAGAATCCAGCCCTTTGTGTTTTCATGAAGAAGGGCTGCCACCAGTTGGATATACAGATCCAGCATGTGGTGAATGTATTCACCATAATATAAGTTGTCTGTATAGGACTGTGGCCTATGGCCAGGGAATGGTAATATGATCTCCTTCCATGTATTGTACAGGAACCCGAGCGGGCTCCGCCTCTGGTTCCGCCCCCGGGACGGTATATAGATCCAAAGCCCCGAAGTCAAAAGCTTACCAGGCCCGATCCACGGACTCACAGGCCCACAGGCCCCGCAATGTGGCTGCGTGCCTACCGGTACCGCCCCCTTCAGGCGCGTCATCTGCCTCGTGCAGCTCGTGGGGGGGGGCCATTTTTAACTCAGCCCGACACATGCAACCTATGGGGGCGGCCATATTGGCTGCCTCTTCAACACCAACCAACACGTGCGACTCGTGAGGGCCGCCATCTTGTGACCCCGATACCTCCAACTACACAGGCTACCCGCAGCTCGGCGCAGTCACCCTCAACCAGTCATGGCCAAAACATCTGAAGAATTCGATGATGGCCGTCCGGGTCAATGGGCGCGAGACCCCCTGCCTTTTCAACTCCAGGAGCACAGAGAGCTTCGTCCATCCTGACACGGTAAGGCGCTGCTCCCTCCACATCTATCCCAGACAATCTCCCTTGCCTCCGTATCCCATTCGGTACAGATCCGGGGGGTACTGTGTCGCGAACCTCGCGATACAGGGCGCTGAGTACGCCCATTTTAAACTGTATGTCCACCCTCACCTCTGCACCCCCCTACTGCTTGGACTCGACTTCCAATGCAGTCACCGAAGCCTGACCCTAAAGTTTGGCGGACCCCTACCCCCTCTCACTGTATGTAGCCTCGCAGCCCTTAAGGTCACCTCCCCGTCGCGCTTTGCGAACCTCACCCCCGACTGTAAGCCCGTCGCCACCAGCAGCAGGCGGTACAGTGCACAGGACATGATTTTTAATAAGTCGGAGGTCCAGCGACTCTTGAGGGACGGGGTCATCGAGGCCAGCAACAGCCCCTGGAGGGCACAAGTGGTCGTTGTCAGGACCGGGGAAAAGAATAGGATGGTTGTGGACTACAGCCAAACCATAAACCGGTTCACGCAACTTGATGCGAACCCCCTCCTCCGCATAGCAGAGATGGTCAACCAGATCACACAGTACCGGGTGTTCTCCACGGTAGATCTGAAGTCTGCCTACCACCAGCTCCCGATCTGCCCGGAAGATCACCACTACACTGCTTTTGAAGCAGCCAGCCGATTCTTCCACTTCCTCAGGGTCCCTTTCAGCGTCACTAATGGGGTCTCGGTCTTCCAGAGAACGATGGGCCGAATGATGGACCAGTACGATCTGCGGGCTACATACCCGTACTTGGACAATGTTACCATTTGCGGCCATGATCAGCAGGGCCACGACGCCAACCTTCAGAGGTTCCTGCAGACCGCCCAATCCCTCAACTTCACATATAACAAGGAGAAGTGCGTTTTCCGCACAACCCGGCTAACCATCCTCGGCTATGTTGTGGAAAACGAGGTCCTAGGGCCCAACACCGACTGCATGCACCCCCTCATGGAACTTCCCCTTCCCCACAGCCTCAAGCCGCTCAAACGCTGCCTGGGGCTATTCTCCTATTACGCCCAGTGGGTTCCCAACTATGCGGCCAAAGCCCGCCCACTTATCAAAGCCACTATATCCCCCCTGACGGCTGAGGCCCGCTTGGCGTTCAGCCGCATCAAGGCCGATATCTCTAAGGCCGCAATGCACATGGTGGACGTGTCCGTCCCCTTCCAGGTAGAGAGCGATGCGTCAGCTGTCGCCCTGGCCACCACCCTCAACCATAGAGCATAGAACATAGAACAATACAGCGCAGTACAGGCCCTTCGGCCCACGATGTTGCACCGAAACAAAAGCCATCTAACCTACACTATGCCATTATCATCCATATGCTTATCCAATAAACTTTTAAATGCCCTCAATGTTGGCGAGTTCACTACTGTAGCAGGTAGGGCATTCCACGGCCTCACTACTCTTTGCGTAAAGAACCTACCTCTGACCTCTGTCCTATATCTATTACCCCTCAGTTTAAAGTTATGTCCCCTCGTGCCAGCCATATCCATCCGCGGGAGAAGGCTCTCACTGTCCACCCTATCCAACCCCCTGATCATTTTGTATGCCTCTATTAAGTCTCCTCTTAACCTTCTTCTCTCCAACGAAAACAACCTCAAGTCCATCAGCCTTTCCTCATAAGATTTTCCCTCCATACCAGGCAACATCCTGGTAAATCTCCTCTGCACCCGCTCCAAAGCCTCCACGTCCTTCCTATAATGCGGTGACCAGAACTGTACGCAATACTCCAAATGCGGCCGTACCAGAGTTCTGTACAGCTGCAACATGACCTCCCGACTCCGGAACTCAATCCCTCTACCAATAAAGGCCAACACTCCATAGGTCTTCTTCACAACCCTATCAACCTGGGTGGCAACTTTCAGGGATCTATGTACATGGACACCTAGATCCCTCTGCTCATCCACACTTTCAAGAACTTTACCATTAGCCAAATATTCCGCATTCCTGTTATTCCTTCCAAAGTGAATCACCTCACACTTCTCTACATTAAACTCCATTTGCCACCTCTCAGCCCAGCTCTGCAGCTTATCTATATCCCTCTGTAACCTGCTACATCCTTCCACACTATCGACAACACCACCGACTTTAGTATCGTCTGCAAATTTACTCACCCACCCTTCTGCGCCTTCCTCTAGGTCATTGATAAAAATGACAAACAGCAACGGCCCCAGAACAGATCCTTGTGGTACTCCATTTGTGACTGTACTCCATTCTGAACATTTCCCATCAACCACCACCCTCTGTCTTCTTTCAGCTAGCCAATTTCTGATCCACATCTCTAAATCACCCTCAATCCCCAGCCTCCGTATTTTTTGCAATAGCCTACCGTGGGGAACCTTATCAAACGCTTTGCTGAAATCCATATACACCACATCAACTGCTCTACCCTCGTCTACCTGTTCAGTCACCTTCTCAAAGAACTCAATAAGGTTTGTGAGGCATGACCTACCCTTCACAAAGCCATGCTGACTATCCCTGATCATATTATTCCTATCTAGATGATTATAAATCTTGTCTCTTATAATCCCCTCCAAGACTTTACCCACTACAGACGTGAGGCTCACCGGTCTATAGTTGCCGGGGTTGTCTCTGCTCCCCTTTTTGAACAAAGGGACCACATTTGCTGTCCTCCAGTCCTCTGGCACTATTCCTGTAGCCAATGATGACATAAAAATCAAAGCCAAAGGTCCAGCAATCTCTTCCCTGGCCTCCCAGAGAATCCTAGGATAAATCCCATCAGGTCCCGGGGACTTATCTATTTTCAGCCTGTCCAGAATTGCCAACACCTCTTCCCTACCTACCTCAATGCCATCTATTCTATTAGCCTGGGGCTCAGCATTCTCCTCCACAACATTTTCTTTTTCCTGAGTGAATACTGACGAAAAATATTCATTTAGTATCTCGCCTATCTCTTCAGACTCCACACACAATTTCCCATCCCTGACCTTGACTGGTCCTACTCTTTCCCTAGTCATTCGCTTATTCCTGACATACCTATAGAAAGCTTTTGGGTTTTCCTTGATCCTTCCTGCCAAATACTTCTCATGTCCCCTCCTTGCTCGTCTTAGCTCTCTCTTTAGATCCTTCCTCGCTACCTTGTAACTATCCATCGCCCCAACCGAAACTTCACACTTCATCTTCACATAGGCCTCCTTCTTCCTCTTAACAAGAGATTCCACTTCTTTGGTAAACCACGGTTCCCTCGCTCGACGCCTTCCTCCCTGTCTGACCGGTACATACTTATCAAGAACACGCAGTAGCTGATCCTTGAACAAGCCCCACTTATCCAGTGTGCCCAACACTTGCAGCCTACTTCTCCACCTTATCCCCCCCAAGTCACGTCTAATGGCATCATAATTGCCCTTCCCCCAGCTATAACTCTTGCCCTGCGGTGTATACTTATCCCTTTCCATCATTAACGTAAACGTCACCGAATTGTGGTCACTGTCCCCAAAGTGCTCTCCTACCTCCAAATCCAACACCTGGCCTGGTTCATTACCCAAAACCAAATCCAACGTGGCCTCGCCTCTTGTTGGCCTGTCAACATATTGTTTCAGGAAACCCTCCTGCACACACTGTACAAAAAACGACCCATCTATTGTACTCGAACTATATCTTTTCCAGTCAATATTTGGAAAGTTAAAGTCTCCCATAATAACTACCCTGTTACTTTCGCTCATATCCAGAATCATCTTCGCCATCCTTTCCTCTACATCCCTAGAACTATTAGGAGGCCTATAAAAAACTCCCAACAGGGTGACCTCTCCTTTCCTGTTTCTAACTTCAGCCCATACTACCTCGGAAGAAGAGTCCCCATCTAGCATCCTCTCCGCCACCGTAATACTGCTCTTGACTAGCAGCGCCACACCTCCCCCTCTTTTGCCTCCTTCTCTGAGCTTACTAAAACACCTAAACCCCGGAACCTGCAACATCCATTCCTGTCCCTGCTCTATCCATGTCTCCGAAATGGCCACAACATCGAAGTCCCAGGTACCAACCCATGCTGCCAGTTCCCCTACCTTATTTCGTATACTCCTGGCATTGAAGTAGACACATTTCAAACCACCTACCTGAACACTGGCCCCCTCCTGCGACGTCAAATCTGTGCTCCTGACCTCTATACTCTCATTCTCCCTTACCCTAAAACTACAATCCAGGTTCCCATGCCCCTGCTGCATTAGTTTAAACCCCCCCAAAGAGCACTAACAAATCTCCCCCTCCAGGATATTTGTGCCCCTCAGGTTCAGATGTAGACCATTCTGTCTGTAGAGGTCCCACCTTCCCCAGAAAGAGCCCCAGTTATCCAGAAATCTGAATCCCTCCCGCCTGCACCATCCCTGTAGCCACGTGTTTAAATGCTCTCTCTCCCTATTCCTCATCTCACTATCACGTGGCACGGGCAACAACCCAGAGATAACAACTCTGTTTGTTCTAGTTCTGAGCTTCCATCCTAGCTCCCTGAAAGCCTGCCTGACATCCTTGTCCCCTTTCCTACCTATGTCGTTAGTGCCAATGTGGACCACGACTTGGGGCTGCTCCCCCTCCCCCCTAAGGACCCGGAAAACACGATCCGAGACATCACGTACCCTTGCACCTGGGAGGCAACATACCAAACGTGAGTCTCTCACGCTCCCACAAAATCTCCTATCTGTGCCCCTGACTATAGAGTCCCCAATTACTAATGCTCTGCTCCTCTCCCCCCTTCCCTTCTGAGCAACAGGGACAGACTCCGTGCCAGAGGCCCGTACCCCATGGCTTACCCCTGGTAAGTCGTCCCCCCCACAAGTATCCAAAGCGGTATACTTGTTTCTCAGGGGAACGACCGCAGGGGATCCCTGCACTGACTGCTTTTTCCCAGTCCCTCTTACAGTTACCCACCTATCTCCAATCTTTGGTGTAACTAATTCCCTGAAGCTGCTATCTATGACCCCTTCTGCCTCCCGAATGATCCGAAGTTCTTCCAACTCCAGCTCCCTAACTCGGTCTTGGAGGAGCTGGAGATGGCAGCACTTCCTGCAGGTAAAATCAGCAGGGACACTAACTGCATCCCTCACCTCAAACATCCTGCAGGAGGAACATTGCACTCCCTTCCCTGCCATTCCTCTTACTTTCTACGAAGATCTGGCTAACAACCAAATTAAATTTTTATAAAAAATAATAATAATATAATAAAATATGGTACTTACCTCAGACCAATGGGTTTATTATTAGGTTAGAGGAGGAGGGCGGGTGGGAGACACTACACGTGTAGTGTCTCGGGTTTCCTCTCCACCAGAATTTATTGGTGAGGGTCTTCCCAGATGTCCGCGGGTCGACTTCCTGTTCCCGCCTAAAAAACTAATTTAAAAAAAAAAAGAAAAATTCTCAGCTCCTGCTGAAATTGGACTAACCAGCCAGCTCCACTCCCGCCGAAATCGACTGGCCTGCCCCTGCAAAGACAAGTGCTTTTAAAGGTTGACTTACCTCCCAGCAGCCACTTCCGCAATGCTCCCGCTGAAACTGACTCACCAGCTGATTCTCCCGCCGAAATCGACCGAAACCAGGCGGGCAGGCCAGTAGCCTTCTTTTCTAGAACCCTCCACGCCTCCGAAATTCGACACTCCTCGGTCGAGAAGGAAGCGCAAGCTATTGTGGAAGCTGTGCTGCATTGGAGGCACTACCTAGCCGGTAGGAGGTTCACCCTCGTCACCGACGAGCCTTTATGTTCGACAACGCACAACGGGGCAAAATTAAAAATGACAAAATCTTAAGGTGGAGGATCAAACTCGCCACCTATACTTACGATATCAAGTATCGTCCTGGGGAGCTCAACGAGCCCTCAGGTGCCCTGTCCCGTGGCAAATGCGCCAGCGCGCAAGATGACCGGCTTCGGACTATCCACAATGACCTCTGTTACCTGGGGGTCACTCGGTTTATCCACTTTGTTAAGGCCCGCAATCTGCCCTACTCCACCGAGGAAGTCAGGGCCATGACCAGGGACTGCCAAGTCTGCGCAGAATGCAAACCGTACTTCTACCGGTCAGACAAGGCCCACCTGGTAAAGGCCTCCCGGCCCTTTGAGCACCTCAGTATCGACTTCAAAGGGCCCCTCCCTTCCACCAACTGCAATATATACTTCCTGACCGTCATTGACGAGTACTCCCGCTTCCCCTTCGCTATCCCATGTCCCGACATGACTTTGGCCACTGTTATAAAGGCACTGCACTGCATTTTCACCCTGTTCGGTTTCCCTGCATACGTCCACAGTGACCGGGGCACTTCTTTCATGAGCGATGAGCTGCGTCAGTACCTGCTCAATAAGGGCATCGCCTCGAGCAGGACTACAAGCTACAACCCGCAGGGAAACGGGCAGGTGGAGAGGGAGAACGCAAAGGTATGGAAGGCCGTTCTTCTTGCCCTTTGGTCTAGAAGTCTCCAGATTCCCTGCTGGCAGGAGGTCCTCCCCGACGCGCTCTACTCCATTAGATCGTTCCTCTGCACAGCCACGAACGACACCCCTCACGACCATTTGTTTGTCTTCCCTAGGAAGTCCATCTCCGGGGTCTCACTTCCATCCTGGCTGACAACTCCGGGACCTGTCCTTCTCCGGAAGCATACGAGGAGCCATAAGACCGACCCCCTGGTCGAAAGGGTCCAGATACTGCACGCCAACCCCCAATGTGCCTACTTGGCACACCAAGACAGACGGCAAGATACGTTCTCCCTCCGGGACCTGGCGCCCGCCGGTTCCTATGTCAACGTGTCCCCCTCCCACCGCCTACCGCCGAATCCCTTACGCCCCCCCGGGGCTCCTGTACTGTCCCGTGCCTACACTGCCGCCATCCACCACCCCCCTGCCTACCCCCACCTCTCAACCGTCGCCAACACACCGGACGGAAGCTTCAAACAATACGCTCTTGGAGTAAACAACTGCAACGCCCATACTCGCCGCACCACCAGAGCTGAGGATGTCCAAAAGAACAATCCAGCCTCCAGACAGACTGAACATATGATGACCCCACTTCACCCCCGCTGGACTTCATTTTTAACAGGGGGTGAATGTGGTGAATGTATTCACCATAATATAAGTTGTCTGTATAGTACTGTGGCCTATGGCCAGGGAATGGTAATATGATCTCCTTCCATGTATTGTACTGAAACCCAGATGGGCTCCGCCTCTGGCTCCGCCCCCAGGACGGTATATAGACCTGCCGCCTGTGGGTGGCGCTCATTGTTACAGCAGTCACAGGCAGGCAAGCTCTTGGATAATAAAGCCTATGTTCACTCGTTCTCATCGTCTTGTAGTGAATTGATGGTACATCACAGCAGATAAACATTTTACTCACATTTGAATTTAAAAAGCTGCCATCAAAATGACTCTTACTAACGTGATTAATTGCAAAGCACTATTTCTTAATCAGAAACACATACATTTGGCTGCCACAACGTCCATTAGTTTCGTTGAACGACGTTTACGTTTCATTGGCTGTTTGCATTTCAGCTCTGTAATTGACAATTGAAATAGACGCATGTTAAAATATTAGTTACTGGCCTGCAGTTTCAAACAATCTTGATGCACAGTATAAATTTTGCAAACACAACTGCATGCTCCTAATGTCCTCATTGTACAGATTATTCCAGCGAATTGAGAGAATTTATCAGCAGCAAAATCCCGTGAATGGTGGAAATCTGGGTAAAAACAGAAAATGGTGGACTCGGGCAGCAAGCCAAGCTGAAGTGGGGATCTTAAACCATGAAAGATTTTTGGAAGGATGTATATTGGAGGTAATGGGGGAGATTTAAATTAGAATCTAGGTGGAATCAGTGCTATGCAGATGTGTATCATCAAGCTGGACTAGATTTCAGCACAATTAAAGGACACTATATTAAACCATGATTTCATTCAAGTTATCACTGCAAATTGATACTCAATCATTGGCAGACTTCCCTTTATGTGAAGTTGCAGTTGCAGAAGTTAATTAATTAATTAATTATGTTGACTGCTTCCAGGAAACGGTACCTGTCCTTGTAGCAGTCTTGATGTCACTGCTTGTCACAAATGTTAGTCCTGCATCTGAGAAAACGCCAAAGACATCGCTGCCACTTCCAGGCGTGCAGCCAATGTCATTCTTTTCCACAACGCTCCAGATCTACATAGGATGCACACAAATGCATTACTAACCAAGTTAATAAAGTGATGCCATATCAACCTAACTATCCCTGGCTGGTACGTTAATGGTGGAGCAAAAATACCATCAGCTAATCTGTATCCACCTGTTGTCATTTCCTCAATGAGAGCAAAGTCCAGTGGATGCTGGAAATTTTAAATAAGCTGGAGATTTGAAAGTGTTGGCATTACTCTGCTGTCTTTCCTTCCAAAATTTCAATCATGCAAAGTGATAAATAGTCATACTTGCAATGACTTTTAACAAATGGGAAGCGAATCCACAACTATTCTTAGCTCAATAGTTTTTCTCTGCTCCTTCCTTGATGAACAGGCACTAAAAAACTGCATATTTTAAACAGTGGCACATTCCCAAGGGTTGGTGGAAGTAATGGAACTTGCCATTCTCTCCTGAGTCTCTCAAACTCAATGTATTTCATTAAACTCTTCACCTGCAGCAGAGTCATAATATTCATCAGTTTTGTAAGAACCAAAAGAAATAACAATACATCTTGGTTTTTTTCACTCATTCTTTTACCGAACTGTTGCAACAACCAGAGTGGTCACTCTTATTCTGCCTTTCCCCACACCTAACCCTCAAAATCCTACCTGCCCAAATTCTCCAATTCTCTTGTTTCCTCTTGCTGCTCCCTATTCTTGCTCAGATCTCCAAACTACCTGTGTGCAATCTGGCCACTTGTTGGCCACTTTGTTCAAATGAATGAGTAAGAGCATTGTTTAAACTAAACTTTAAAGAAACATCACAATTGGGTAGTTTTTGTCCTTTATTAACGATTAATACTTCGAAAAACAATGGGAATTACTTGCCTTGCTCTGCGTTAATTTATTTTTCTTATTCAATACGAACACCGCTTTATCCACAGCAACTAGACCAACCGTTGCCCCGGAATCGCCTGTGAGCTTCAGTTGAAATTGCTTGCCAGGTTTGTAAATTTTATTATCATCGTGCTTATTTGCAGCGGACACGATCAGCTGTGGAGAAATTTATGTTAGTCTGAAATAGCAACAAATTCTGAATTACTTTCCAATAGTGCAACACATCACTGCTGACTGCTGTAAAATTAGAATTGGGATACCAAAATTATAGAATCAAAGAATGAAACAGCACAGGAGACCATTCAGCCTCGTTCAGCTGAAAGAGTAATCCAATTAGCCCCACCCCTCCTGTTCTAACATGACGGCCCTGTTAAGTCTTCCCTTCAAGTATTTAATCATACATTGTGTCTCCTGCCAATTTATGGCCACACAAGATGGTCGCTGATACCCTTCTGCGCATGCGCACTCATCCACACGTGCACAAATCCAATTACATTGCTCCCTGTGCCCAGTGGAGTGGATACCAATGGGAAGTGAGGAGGTGAATAGCCTCACCATTTACCGGTATGCAGTTCAAGGGCACTGGAGTTGATGCCCCAGTGCTGTGGGGAGCCCTTCAGGGGACTGCGTTTGATCAGAGGGCTGGAGGGGGATAGGTCGGGGGTGGGGGGGTTGCATTTGTGTAATAGAGGTATTCAAGCCATCTTTAAATATTGTGGACACCCATAACAGGGCCACAGCTGCAGCCTCTCCGTCCTACCAAACTCTAACAGATCAGAGCCATGCTGCATCTTGTCTTATTAAAGTCCATTCCACCCCTCTTTACATTACAACAGGGTCTGTGTTGGCAATGTTGCAATCTGCCTTCTTTTCCACCTTTGTACTTCGGTGCTAACATTCTAATTCACACCCCATTGACTGTGAGCAGCCTCTACCTTGCAGCTGAAGGCTATTTCAAAGGAGCAATTAGCCTTGTTCATTGAGATAACATTTCATGGTCTCTAAACTCTTGTGTTCCTCGAAGGACAGGTGGCCTAGATGATTTGTTGACTGGATATCCTGCAACCTTTGATGCTTGAACAGCGTCAGCACCATAGGAGCAGCTGCCAACAATCAAACAGTAAAGAGCAAGGGTTCACCACTGAGGATACTCTCACAGCCAAAGGGTGACTATCTGGATGAGCAGATGACAGTTGAGCACGGCCTCTCTAATGCCAGCACAACTGGCTCATAGGATGGAACTCTGAGAGAAGGCGGAACAGTCATGGTAAGGGTGGGGAAGGCTTAGGGGTTTTGAGGGTCCTGGGATGGAAGACCTAGCTGATTGTCAGTCTCTCTCCTTTGTCACGTGAATATCCCTTTAAGAAAAGTATCTTTATCAAATGGCTGCAGTGATGTCATTGTGTGGGTGGAGCTGGAAGCTCTTTTTGGCTCTGTGTTTTAATTTCGCTTTCAGTTGGAGAGCTGCATTCAAACCAAGCAGATGTGTATTGATCTCTCTCTCTGCAATCTAAAGAATGTCGCCAGATCACTTGATGATTTCAAAGCAATACCTGTTTCTGTAAGGAATGCAAAGTTATTGTCTTTGTTAAAAGGTTTTTGGACTATACGTATCAGATCCAGGGGCAGGGATGGGTGAAATTATGGCAAATTTGGCCGGTTTTCGGGGTATAAACTGAATATGGCAAAGAGTGAGATGTTTGTAGTTCAGGCGACGGGTCAGGAGGGTCGGCTAAGGGAGCTGCTGTTTAGGTTAGTAGGGGACAGTTTCAGGTACTTAGGGATACAAGTGGCGCATGACTGGGGTCGGTTACACAAGTTGAACTTGTCTCGGTTGGCTGAATAGATGAGGGGCGAGTTTCGGAGATGGGATGCGCTCCCGCTGTCGTTAGCTGGGAGAGTGCAGATGGTCTATATGACGGTCCTACCGAGATTTTTGTTCGTATTTCAGTGTCTCCCAATTTTCATTCGGCAGTCTCTTTTTAAGAGGGTCAATAAAATCATCCTGGGGTTTGTGTGGGCGGGTAAGTCCCCACGAGTGAAGAAGGTGACGCTTGAGCGGAACCGGGAGGAGGGGGGGCTTGCCCGCTGCCGAATTTTAATGATTATTACTGGGCGGCTAACATGGAGCGGGGTCGGTTTGGGAGCGGATGGAAGCAGTTTCGTGTAGGGGCACCAGTCTGGAGGCGTTGGTAACGGCACATCTGCCGTTCCCGCTGGCGCGGTACTCCACCAGCCCCGTAGTGGTAGCGGCCCTGAGAATCTGGGGTCAGTGGAGGAGGTACGCTGGAGCAGTGGAAACATCGGTGTGGTCCCCAATATGTGACAATCACCGGTTTGCCCTGGGGAGCTTGGATGGGGGGTTCCGAGTCTGGCGAAGGGCGGAATTGAGAAGATGGGGGACTTGTTTTTAGAGGGGAGTTTCCCTTGCTTGAGGGCGCTGGAGGAGAAGTTTGGGTTGGCAAGGGGGAACGACTTTAGATATTTACAGGTGCGGGACTTTCTGCGTAGGCAGGTATCATCCTTCCCACTCCTGCCACTAAGGGGGATCCATGATAGGGTAGTGTCTAGAGGATGGGTGTGGGAGGGTAGCGTCTCAGACATCTACAAAGAACTGATGGCGGCAGAGGAGATGCAGACCGAGGAGCTGAAGCGTAAGTGGGAGGAGGAGCTTGGTGGTGAGATGGAGGATGGCTTCTGGGCGGACGCGTTGAGCAGAGTCAACGCGACCGCAACATGCGCCAGGCTCAGCCTGATCCAATTCAAGGGGTCCAGCGGGCCCACATGACAGTGGCCCGGATGAGTAGATCCTTTGGGATAGAGGACAGGTGTGCAAAATGTGCGGGAGGACCAGCGAACCATGTTCACATGTTCTGGGCGTATCCAAAACTTAGGGGATATTGGCAGGGGTTTGCGGATGTCATGTCCAGAGTATTGTAAACAAGGGTGGCAATGAGTCCAGAGGTGGCGATTTTTGCGGTTTCTGAGGACCCGGGAGTCCAGGAGGAGAAAGAGGCTGATGTTTTGGCCTTTGCTTCCCTGGTAGCCCGGAGACGGATACTGCTAGCTTGGAGGGACTCAAAGCCCCCGAAGTCGGAGACCTGGCTAACTGACATGGCGAACCTTCTCGGCCTAGAGAAGATTAAGTTCGCCTTGAGAGGGTCACTGTTGGGGTTCGCCCTGAGATGGCAACCATTCATCGACTTCTTCGCGGAGAATTAATCGTCAGCAGGGGGTGGATGGGAGAGGGGGTTAGGGTAGCGAAGAATAGGGGGTCAATTAGGCGGGTCTTGGCGGGATGGGATCGGTGATTGCACTATGTTTATTGTTCTTCGTACATTGTTTTATACTGTTGTTATTTGTAATGCCAAAAATACCTCATTAAAATTGTTTATTAAAAAAAAAGGTTTTTGGACTTATGGATGTTGTTCGGAAAGTTACAAAGGGTTACCAAAGAGTATTTTTGGGGGGTTATCAATGTTGGTAGTTGGTAAGATGTTTACTGTGAGTTTATAAAATGTTAACTGGATTCATAGAATAAACATTGTTTTTGTTTGAAAGTACTTTAGCTCTCTGTTGCACCACACCTGTAAAGTGGGACCTTGTGCTCCCCATAACCACAATCTATTAAAGGTTGTGGGTCAGGTGAACTCCATGGTATACTTTGGTGGAAATATTGGGAAGTCCTGAAAAGGGGGGGGCCCTCAGCGACCCCATTGCAGGGTGTCATCACTAGGGTGGGGGTAATGTGTGGGGTGACATCACCCATGTGAAGTGTAGTAGGTAGGTACCAAAGTCACTCCTGGTACTATGAAGTGTTGGGTACTCTGCTACACAGATGAACCAACACGGTTGCGAATGGTACAACACAGTTTTATTTCAAACATCTATTTACACTGGTAAACTGTTTATTGAGGTTCGATCATGACCCTTGATTCTGTGGACCTATTCCTAATTCTATCTTGTAGTGGCACTCAGCACATGGTGGATGTCTGAATGGCTTGTAATGAGCTCTGTGCCCTGAGCCGTTTCCTGCTCGAGTGCCCAGGAAGTATCGTGTTCCCTGTTTTGTACTGTGTATGCTCTTGCCTGCGATTGGCTGTCGTGTTGTGTGTGTTGATTGATCCGTTGATCTGTCCATCAGTATGTATGTATGTATGTGCTATGATGTTCACCTGAATATCATGACATCCCCCTTTTTTTACAAGAACATGTGCCTCCGTGGTCATAAATAGAGATGTGTACAGAGTGTAGCTAAATGTGTGTGTGCAATATTTACAGCATGTACATGGGGCTAACTATATACAAGGGGCGATGTCGGGTGCGACATAACAACAAGGTTGTACCATAAACAAAGAACGGGGAAATGTTGAACGACAAAACAAATTCCTGTAACGATAAGAACAGAAACATATTAACACAGTGGTAGAATGAGTTCAATGTACAAGCAGTCTCATAAGTCCAGTCTAGTAGGTGGGCGACGAATTTGGGTTGACCGCTAGGGTGGCACACCATTCATCACCCAGATTGATCGTGTTAACTTGCACCGGCTGGTGGGTCCTGGCTGGAGACATTCGGTTCCCATCAATGACCGCAACATGGAAGGCGTCCCGGTCGTCTGTGTCACTGGTCTGGATATCGTCTGGGTACGATTCGTAATAAGGAGGCTGAATGGTCCGCACGTCCCTGCAAGGTTGTTGAAGTTGGGGAACATTGACAGGTTGAGCTGCTCGACAGCAAGCAGCGTAGTGGCCCACCTTGCCACAGCGGAGGCATTGTTGGGTTCTTGCTTTAAATGTGCGGCTCCACAGTTGCCGCACGTCGTGATGTCATGGCGTTCGTTGCGCCACTGCGCATGCGCAGTTCGGTCTTGCGTCGAGCGCGCCTGCGCATCACCTCCCTCAGTGTTGCCGTAGTTTTTGGCGTGCACAAGCGCGGGAGGCCTCGAAAAGCGCGCAAAATGGCCGCCCTCGTCCGGGCCGCGGGCTGGGAGGAACTCGATCGCCTGGACCTGTTCAGCTTCGTAGGGCGCCTGCCTCGCCGATCTGGCCGTGTAGGACCCCTGCCGCGCCGATTCGGCCGCCTGAAATTGGGTATAGCGGCTGGTCGCGTTTTCGTGCAGGACACAGGGTTCAATTGCGGAGGCTAAGGTGAGGCCTTTTATTTTTAAGAGCTGCTGGCGTAGGGTGCCTGAGGTGACCCCAAAAACGATCTGGTCCCGAATCATGGAATCGGAGGTGGTGTCGTAACTGCAGGACTGCGCGAGGATACGGAGATGCGTAAGGAATGACTGAAAGGGCTCATCCTTACCTTGCAGGCGCTGCTGGAAGAGATACCTCTCAAAGTACTCGTTGACCTCGATGTTGAAGTGTTGGTCGAGCTTGAGAAGGACCGTCTTGTATTTGGTCTTATCCTCGCCTTCCATGAACACCAGGGAGTTGTAGACATGGATGGCGTGCTGCCCTGCCGTGGTGAGGAGGATAGTGATCTTTCTGGTGTCCGAGGCGCTTTCCTTTTCGTTGGCTTCCAGAAAGAGCTGGAAGCGCTGTTTGAACAGCTTCCAATTAACGCCGAGGCTTCCAGCGACTTGCAGCGGCTGCGGTGTGTTGACGATGTCCATGGCGCAGGATGGCAGATTCCGGAGGATTTGTAGGTAGGTACCAAAGTCACTCCTGGTACTATGAAGTGTTGGGTACTCTGCTACACAGATGAACCAACACGGTTGCGAATGGTACAACGCAGTTTTATTTCAAACATCTATTTACACTGGTAAACTGTTTACTGAGGTTCGATCATGACCCTTAATTCTGTGGACCTATTCCTAATTCTATCTTGTAGTGGCACTCAGCACATGGTGGATGTCTGAGTGGCTTGTAATGAGCTCTGTGCCCTGAGCCGTCTCCTGCTCGAGTGCCCAGGAAGTGTTGTGTTCCCTGTTTTATACTGTGTATGCTCTTGCCTGTGATTGGCTGTCGTGTTGTGTGTGTTGATTGGTCCATTGATCTGTCCATCTGTATGTATGTATGTGCTATGATGTTCACCTGAATATCATGACACCATGGGTGAGCACTCTCAGAGATCGGGACACCCTTGCAAAATGGTGATCCGATTTCTGAGGAGCCGGGTCTGGTCAGCAAGTTAACTCCCCAGTGATGAAAATAATTCTAATTGTGGACTTGACTGGGAGAAACTCCCCAGGGCCCAAAAAAATGACCAAGTATGGTTCGATAGAGGTGGGGAACTTGCCGACCGAGCCACGGGGAAGCTCCCGGCAAAACTGCCACAAATGACACTTCAAAACTTTTCCGTTAAGTTACGCCCCATGGGGCAGCATGGTGGCGCAGTGGGTTAGCCCTGCTGCCTCACGGCGCTGAGGTCCGAGGTTCGATCCCGGCTCTGGGTCACTGTCCATGTGGAGTTTGCACATTCTACCCGTGTTTGCATGGGTTTCGCCCCCACAACACAAAAGATGTGCAAGGTAGGTGGATTGGCCACACTAAATTGCCCCTTAATTGGAAAAAATGAATTGGGGACTCTAAATTTATTTTTTAAAAGATTATGTCCCATGTATTCTGTGGGTAACCTTTGTCACCAAGGAGCCAAACCTGGATGCACTGTGGCCCGTTGAAGATCTATGGCACCTGCGAGTGACTCGATGTATGAGTCATGGGAGCTTCGAGGGTATCTCTCACATACCTGGAGTTCAAATCCTGAACGTGCCAGCTACAAGATCTTGAGGTCTTTCTGTCATTTGGGGGATTAATTAATAACCTCATGGTTAAGGATCCCCTAAGGAAGAGAGATTATAGAGTGACGGAATTTTTAATTCAGTTTGAGGTTGAGAAACTGGAGTCCCACACTCGTGTTCTGCAGTTGAACAAAGGTAATTAAGTCGGCATGAGGACATATTTGGCCCGAGTTGACTGGGCAGGAAGACTAAAAGGTAGGACAGTTGATGAGCAGTGGCAGTTTTTTAACAAGATATTTAATTCCTCCCAACTAAAATATATTCCAGAGAAAGAAAGATTATAAGAGGTGGAAAAAACATTTCTGGCTAAACAAGGAAGTTAAAGATAACATTAAGATCCACATTAACCGTGGCAGACGAAGATTAGGAAACTTTTAAAGATCAACAAAGGGTGACTAAAAAAGTAATAAAAGGTGGATTCCGGTGGCAGCCATGGATGGAGTGAGTGGTCGTGTCCGCTCAAGGCAGCATTTTATGGTCTTTTCCCCACTCAAAGACGAAGTTTTTGATGCCAAGAGGTGCAGGAGAAGGTGTAGAAGGTGTTACTCCTCTGCTGTGGCTGGTGGATGGATCCACAATCTAGGAGTGGGGCGAGATGAAAAGAGCTGCTGGAACAGGAGAGTCTTTGTGGTGCGCCACAGGATAAGATGGCGAAGGGCAAGGGGGCTGTTCTGCCCACCCAGTGGTCAATGGAGCAGCTAGTGGAGTGTGGCCATCTGAAATGGCCCCCCGCAAAGGATAATGGGAGTTGTGGTCAGATTGGAACACAGACAATACACAGCCCCTGTGTACTGTGCAGAGGAAACCAGACCTACACAGATAATTGCACCTTCTAAAGGTCAATGACCGATCTCCCCAGGACAATGGGACTCAGATTGAAACATAGCAGTGGTAACAGACTCGGGGGCGCCTATTCACCTTATTTGGGAGTGCATATGTGCTTGGACAATAACAACTAGGACCTGCCCAGCTATCAAGGTACCCGCCCCTAATTGGCCAGAATCGATTAGGGCGATCAAAATCCTATCGCTCCATTGGATCCCGAGTTGGGACCGCCCAAAAGAGCGCGAAAGATCGGAGGATATGAGGAACTACGCAACCAACATTCTGTCTCTTTTGGGACTGGCCTCTGCCCCACCAACTGCAGCACATTGACCAGCCAAGTTCAAGGACCCGTGATCGCTACCTGAAGGACGAGCCGCAGCCTAGACGTACCTGACAACTTCCAGCCGCCACACGTGGGGATTCAGATAAAGGCCTTATCTAACCTGCACAGAGCCGGTCACTTGAAAGTTAAGTAAAGGTCATTTAAGCTGTTAGGTATAGTTTAATGTGTAGCCGCGTGTAGATTATTACGCATCGAACCAAGCTACTTGAACTAATATACTGGTTGTGTGGTCATTTGTCCAATACACGGAATGGACTCACGTCTTGCAGTTATTATTAATAAAAATAAAAGCAACAGGAGTTTTTGAATGGCAAGGTCAGCCAGCAGAAGAGCGAGGCCCTGGAAGACCTGGCCAAAGTGGTGGAACCGATTAAATTGGAGATCGAGAGAGTGGAACAGAGACTGGAGTCCCAGGGTCAGGCGAGACAGAAAGTGGAGAAGGTGGTGGGGCAGCACGGGTTGCAGGGGGTCATGAGGGAGACCCAAAAGAGGCTGATGAAGAAGGTGGAGGATCTGGAGAACTGCTCCAGAAGACAAAACTTGAGGATCATGAAGATGCCCAAAGGCATAGAAGGTGCAGAGGCCGGCATGTATGAGGCCAAAATGTTGGAGAAGTTTATGGGGGAGGGGGCCTTTGACCGACCCTGGAGGTCGACTGAGAACACAGGGCGCTGATGATGAGGTCGCAAGCGGGCGAGCCGCTAAGGGCAAAAGTGATGCGCTTGCACCACGCTCTGGATAAGGAGTAGATCCTTCGGTGGGCGAGGCAAACGAGGAAGTGTACCTGGAAAGGGAACGAGCGGCAGGTGTACCAAGATTTGGGTGCAGAACTGGCGAAGAGGAGGGCCGGGTTTTATCAGGTCTTTCCAGAAGCGAGAGTATGAACTTGTTTGCGGCTATTTTAGGGTTAGTTTCCAAATCCCTATTGTCCCTCTTTAGGATTAGTTTCCAAAGCCCCATTGTCCCTCTCATAGGAAATATGAGCACTGGAAGAAGCCAACTGAAAATAGGCTATGGAGCAAAATTGCATAAGCCAAATAAGAACAGAAAACTAGGAGCAGGTTTAGGCAATTCAGCCCCCTCGAGCCCCTTCCACCATTCAATGCGATCATGGCTGACCTCACAGAATTTACAGGCAGAAGGAGGACATTTGGCCCATCGGGTCTGCATCGACCTTTGGAAAGAGCACCCCACTTTAGCCCACGCCTCCACCCTATCCCTGTAACCCACCTAACCATTTTTGAACACTAAGGGAAATTTATCACGGCCAATCCACCTACCCTGCACATCTTTGGACTGTGGGAGGAAACCGGAGCAATCGGAGGAAACACACGCAGACACGGGGAGAACATGCAGACTCCGCACAGACAGTGACCCAAGCCGGGAATCGAATCTGGGCGCCTGGAACTGTGAAGCAACTGCGGCTGATTTGGAGCAGTTGGAAAAGGATCGATGACAGTGGACATCCGATAGGTGGGCCTGGAGGGTCATGTGGCAGCATTTGATCAAGTCTGACATCAAGGAGCCCTAGCACAACTGGAGTCAATGGGAATTAGGGGGAAAACTCTCCACTGGTTGGAGTCAAACCTGGCACAAAGGAAGATGGTTGTGGTGGATGGAGGACAGTCATCTCAGTCCCAGGACATCACTGCAGGAGTTCCTAAGTTAAGTGTCCTAGACCCAACCATCTTCAGCTGCTTTACCAATGAACCTCCTTCCAACATCAGGTTGGATGTGGGGATGTTCGCAGGTGACTGCACAATGTTCCGCACCATTTGCGACTTCTCAGATAATGGAGCAGTCCATGTCCAAATGCAGCAAGTTCTAGACAACATTCAGACTTGGGCTGACAAGTGGCATGTACCATTCGCGCCACACAAGTGCGAGGCAATGACGATCGCCTACGAGAGAGAATCAAACCATCACCCCTAGACATTCAATGACATTACCATCACTGAATCCCCCACAATAAACATCCTGGGATTTACCATTGACCAGAAACTGAAGTGGACCCAGCCATATAAATACTGTGGCTACCAAGGCAGGTCAGAGTCTAGGAATCCTACGGCGAGTAACTAACCTCCCGACTCCCCAAAGCCTGTCCAGCACCTACAAGGCACAAGTCAGTAATATGATGGAATATTCTCTACTTACCTGGATGAGTGCAGCTCCAACAAAACTCAAGAAATTCGACACCATGCAGGACAAAGCATTCATAGAATCGGCAGTGCAGAAGGAGGCCATTCAGCCCATCAAGTCTGCACTGGCCCTTGGCAAGAGCACCCAAATTCTACCCTATCCCCGTAACCCAACCTAACCTTTTGGACCCAAAGGGGCAATCTTGTCTGGCTAATCCACCTAACCTGCACATCTTTGGACTGTGGGATGAAACCAGAGCACCCGGAGGAAACCCACGCAGACACAGGGAGAAAGTGAAAACTCCACACAGACAGTCACCCGAGGCCGGAATTGAACCTGGGACCCTGGAGCTGTGAGGCAGCAGTGCTACTCACTTGCCACTGTGCCCTTTCCACAAACATTCACTGTCTCCACCCATGCGCAATAGCAGCAATCGTGTGTACCATCTATACAATGCACTGCAGATACTTACCAAGGCTCCTAAGGCAGCACCTTCCAAACCCACAACCACTACCATCTAGAAGTACAAGGGCAGCAGATACACGGGAACACATGGGAAGTTCCCCTCTAAGTCACATACCACCCAAACTTGGAAATATATCACCGTTCATTCACTGTCACTAGATCAAAACCCTGGAACTCCCTCCATAATATCAGAGTAGGTGTACCTACACCACAGTTCAGGAAGGGAGTTCACCACCACCTTCAAGGTCAATTAGGCACGGGCATCAAATGCTGGCCTAGACAGCGAAACCCAGATCCCATAAAAAATAAATTAAAAAAAGTATTGAATGCATTTTGGAAATCCAAATTTATTACATAGATTGTTTTGACACGATTTGACCCAACTCCCTCGGCTGTCATTCTCTTTTATCCACCCTGCGTGTTGCAATTTCAAAGAACTCCAATAAATCTGACAAACTTGATTTCCTTTTCATAAAATGTTGCTTCTGCCTGATAGTATTATAATTGACCAAATGTTCTACTGCTACTTGCATGATAATGGATTCTATAATTTTCCCAATGACAGATATTAGACTAATTAGCTTATGGTTTCCTACTTTCTGCCTCCTTTCTTCATTCAACCTCTTAACACTGGAATTAGATTTAAAATGTTGCACAGATTTCACCTCAAACAAAACAGAAATACTCACTGTTCCCATGCACGTGTCTTTCACATCAACCCATATGGAATCAGCAACCATTTCAATTTTCGATCCCTTTGTCAAATGGTAATAAACCAGCAGTCTGAACGATGGAATTAGATTAGGGGTGATTGGAATGAGCATGTTCACCACGATTTGACTCGGCTCCCTCGCCTGTCGTTTAACTAACACTATCGTTCCTCTGCTTATCAACTGATAGAAGGGACAAAAAAAAGAGAAATTAATTCAGCGACAAAAGGAGGTTAAAGTAGAGTAAATCATTTTGTAAATCTATGGATGCATATGTGGACGAAAGGACTTTTGACAGATTTCAATGATCTCACTATGTGAAATAAATGAGGCAGTGAACAGTGCACTTATCAGGAAACATCTGAATGAAAGCCATGAGCATAATTTTATCATTAAATTAAAAACATTCTAAATGTGTATTCAAGAATAATACATGTTACAGTTAGGAACTGAGGACAGACTTCGGTAGAAGGTGGTATTGCACTCCTTGCAGAATGTCAGAACTCCTATTGCTCATGATTGACATGTCTCACTTCCCATTGGTTTTATGAGATCTGTTACTGATTCTCCACCTAACTACCAAGGATGTCAAATCACCAGTTAAATCCCCCCCCCCCCCCCCCCCCACCCCCCCTCCCCACTGTCTCAGGTTGAATCAAAAATAAAAGCAGAACATGCAGGAAATATTCTGCATGTCAGGCAGCATCTGTGGAGAAAAACAAGAGTGATTTTTTTTTAGATTGATATAGTTGATGAAGAATCTTAAGAGAAATCAGCCATTTAGTCATGCTTGCAAGTATCCTTTAAGGGGGCTTTGGGCATCAGACTGGTCACCTGACTCCAATTACCTAGCCATACAGATCATTTGCTTGATGAGTGCCAACATATCTGAGGCTTTACCTTTGCGAATATTGCTGCAGTTGTGATTTTGTACTGCCATGAAATGTTCAGAATATGCCTCAGAAAGCAAAGATGAAAGTTGTTAAACATCCTTTCTTGATAGTTTTAATGCATTGATGTTTCTCAACAAGGTTCTGAGAACACAGGCCTCATAACCCTGATTTTGATCCTCAGCTTGATATTATTCCATGCACAATTTGAGTTTGGCAAATGTGCAGCTGTTTTCTCATTCATTTGTTAAGTTCTGAATCAAAAAAGAATGGGCTAGATTCTCTGTTTGGAAGAGTTTGGGCGCGCTTCAACCGAATAAATTCAATGAGCAGTTTGGGGAGCATTTAGCAGGGTGCTTCTCGGAGGCTGCAGTGATGAAAAACACCCCGCTACTCAATACACTTTGTTTATTTAACCTTGGGGAGTTTCTCTCCGCCGAGGCCGCACTCAAGTAATTTCCTGCTTGCGTGCCCTGGGCACCCTGGTACTGCCAGCCTGGAATCCTGGCACGAACAGGATGGCTCTGCCAGGGTGTCCAGGTGGCAATGCCAAGGTGCCCAAATTTCAGAGGGCGTGTCAGGGTGCCACACTACCTTCATACCTGACCACTAAGGGGTCTTTATTGGCCTGGGAGACCCCTGGGTGCCATTACAACACGTCCATCTTTGTGTTCAATGGTATCCTGGTGAAGTGACCCAGGCATGGTCCCGGACGCCGGGAAAATCTGGCGTATTTTTAAATGAGCAAGATACTGACCTGGGTCATGCCCAGTGAAGTTGAGATCCAGATTGCAACATTTTGCGAGATTCCGCTAAATCTCGCAAGACATTTCGGGCATCTCAAATCTCGTGAATCTTGTCCCAACACCACGTTGGGTGTGACATGGTCACTGAATCATGCCATAAGTGTTCCTGCCGGAACTGAATGACATGCAATTCGCGTTTCCATTCGTGGGTGCTATTTGTTCCCGAATTCAGCACATGCAATTGAGCCAGAACTTTGCCCACATGAATTGCAAACAATTCCCATTCCTGCTGGTGTTCAATTTGCAGGAGCCGGAATTCGGGCTAAACAGTATGACAGCTAGAGCTGCTTAGAAGCATTCCAATCATCACACACTTTCATTCCAGCCAGGAAGATGGCTCAAAGAATACCTGCCCCCAGATTTCGTGAAAGTGAAGTGTACAGAATGCTGGATGCTGTGCAATAGAGGGGGGACACTCCCCTGTACATCTTTGGGTCGGGGCGAAACCCACGTAAACACGGGGAGAATATGCAAACTCCACACGGACAGTGACTCAGAGCCAGGATCGAACCTGGGACCTCGGTGCCGTGATGCAGCAGTGCTAACCATTGCACCGCCATGCTGCCCTGAGGGTTGGATGAAATCATGGAGTGCATTAATTCCATGCAGTCAGGGAAGGAACTGCAACCGGATGGGTTCCTGGTGGACTTTTACAAAAATATTTGGCATCACAGGCCCCACACCTGCGTGAGATGTTCAATGACTCGCCGTCAAAGGAGGCCCTGCCACCTACGCTGGCACAGGCCTCAATTTCAATTATCCCGCAAAAAGACAAGGACCCAGCGGAATATGGGTCAGACAGACCCATCTCACTCCTGAACACTTACACTAAAGTCCTGGCGAGGCGACTGGAGAGTTGCTTCACAGAAGTGGTTGCGGAAGATCAGACTGAGTTTGTCAAGGACAGACAGCTAACAGCGAACATCAGGTGCCTGTTGAACATAATTATGACCTCACCCGGGGAGGAGACACCAGAAGTGATCATCTCTTTGGACGCTAAGAAAGCCTTCAGCCGTGTGGAATGGAGGTACCTCAAGGAGGTGCTTGAACGGTTTGGGTTTGGATCAGGGTTCATCACGTGGGTGAAAAGTCTGCTCAGCGCTTTCATGGCCAGCGTGCGGACGAAAGCCACCAGCTCTGATAATTAACGACTTCATTGAGGAACGTGGCAGGGTGCCCGCTGTCTTGACTACTTTTCGTACTGGCAATTGTGGCAGTGCCCATCGCTCTTAGATTGGGAATCCAGAGAGGGGTCAGGGAGCACAGAGTTTCACTCTATGCAGATGATCTGCTCCTCTATGTGTTGAACCCCCTGGCCAGCATAAGAACGATAACGGAACTCCTGAGGGAGTTCAGCGTCTTCTCAGGTTACAAACGCAACCAGGGGTAGAGCAAAATCTTCCCAGTGAATCCCCGAGGGGGAAGAGCAGAGCTGGAGGAGCTACCGTTTAAACTGACGCAGACCAAGTTCAAGTATCTAGGGATACAGATAGCTCACAATTGGACAAGGTGCCACAAGTGGAACCCGTCCAGCCTGGTGGAGGAGGTGAAGAGGTGTCAGGGGGGCTAAGCCAACCACATCCACATATTCTGGTCCTGCCCCAGACTTAATGGGTTCTGGACAACCTTCTTTGAGGCCATGTCCAGGTTGGTGGGCGGGAAAGATATCAGAGCCATGTGATTTGTGGTAGTCTTCAGGGTGTCAGAGACCCCCCTCCTCCACACACACACACCACAAGTAAAAGAGAGGGAAAACAGGAATGGCAAGGTGGCCCAGGAAACACAAAAGGAGACTCAGAGAAAAAAGCCAAAGCCATCTGCCCAGTCCTGCACCACAGCCAATCGAGAGAATGTAAATAGCCCACATGGCTTTAGTAGAAGCACCAATATTTGCATAGCTTATTACACCAGTCCCAAGTGACTCCTGTTTCGCTTTTCCCATCCTGTATTTGATGATTGAGTATTGTTAAATTTATCTGTTACTGTAAATACTATATTTTTTCTCAACATGTTTGAAATGCACTCAGGTAAATAATGCACAATGCACACTCTGCTCAGATGAGGCAACCAGACCCCAACTTGCACAGAAAATAAATCCGCTGCCTGACCCAGGCCATGCAGCACAGACCTCTTAGAAGGTAGTGCCATCCACAAAGTCACCAGAATCAGAGCAGTAATTCACTCCACACGACTTTGAGGGTTGCGAATGCCTATTTAATACTGGCGGATAGGCTTGAATTTGAAGAACATTGCTTGTCTGAGAAGAACTGCATGAGAAACCACATTGGTGCTTCGGGATACATTCCGGGAAGGAAAATTCAGCCGGAATGTGGCGACTGGGGGCTTTTCACAGTAACTTCATTTGAAGCCTACTTGTGACGATAAGTGATTTTCATTTCATTTCATTTTCAACTTAGCTCAAGAAATTCAATAAAGTTCATAAAATGCGCGAGTGAGAAGTGGGCATACAGGATGGAAGAGTGGTTGCAGTGGTCAGAATAACCTCATCTCATTCCACAATTCATTTTTTTTTTTACAGAGGACTCTTGAACGGATTCTTTATCAATGACAATTTAACCTGCTATCCACCAGGAAGACTGTGCACCAACTCCGCCAGGGCACGGGGGACCATTTATGAACACGGAGAAAAGGCTAGCCGCCTGCTGGCCCACGACCTGAGAAAGCAGGCAGCCAAGAGGGAGATAGCGCAGGCGAAGGATAGCAGAGGCAAACTGGTAACCGACCCAAAAAAGATCAACAAAGCATTTGAGGCCTTCTACCGGGGACTGTAGACCTTTGAGCCCCCCGACGAGGACTCGGGGATGAAACAGTTCCTCGATGGACTGGACATACCAGTCATGGGGGGACAACAGACAGGGAGAGCTGGAAGCACCAATAAAGCTGGGAGAGGTCATGGAGCATCAAATCCATGCAGATGAGGAAGGCGCCAGGACCCGACGGGTTCCCAGTGGACTTCTACAAAGAAGGTCCACCGGCTCTTGCCCCGCACCTGCGGGAGATATTCACAGCCTCACTAGTGAGGGGCACCCTGCCTCAAAACCTTTCTCTGCAAAGAGACAACGAGGTACCCTAGGGCCCTGAGACACACAATTGTGTACGAGCTACGGGACACTGACAGTCTGGAAAAAGGGAACTGCAGGGATATATACGGACAACATTTAGAAAGGACATGCTCCCCATTGGATGGAACAAGGGAGAAATGAGAGGTAGAATTAGGGACGGAAGTAGAGTGGGGTCTCTGAGGCAAAGCACTGAACAGGGCCAACCCCACCTCCTCCCGTGCAAGCATCATGCAACTTAACGTGGTGCACAGAGCACACCTGACAACTACCCAAATGAGCAGGTTCTTCCCAAAGATGGAGGACAAATGTGAACGGTGCCAGGGAGGCCCAATCAACCATACCCATATGTTATGGGCCTGCCCCAGACTTGTTGGGTTTTGGACAATCTTCTATGAGACAATGTCTAAGGTTGTGGAGGTGAGGGCGGAACCATGCCTGAGAGTAGCAGTCTTTGGGGTATCGGATCAGCAAGAACTTCAGATGGGGAAGAGGGTCGTGCCCTTGCATTTGCTTCACTAATCGTCCGCCAGAGAATCCTGCTCGGCTCGAGATCAGCAGCACCACCCAAAGCTGCAGGCTGGCTGGCAGAACTAGCGCGATTTCTCCATCTGGAGAAGATCAAATACACCATCCGTGGGTCGGGCGATGGGCTTCCATAAAGTGTGGGAGCTATTCATCAGCCTCTTCCAAGACCTGTTCGAAGCCAAAAACGGTTAGAATGGGGGGTGGGGGGACGCATGGGAACCACCAGGACCACAGAAAGCAGACAGGAATTAAGGGGGCGGCGCAACAGGGGAAGAGACCCAAGGAAACGCCCAAGGGGGACCCAGGGAGAGACTGGCATGGGGACCAGAGGGACCCTCACAAAGCCATAAGAGTAAAAGAAACGCCAGAACAAACCATCTACGGTGAGGGGAAGGGCCTATGATAGGACTTGGAGACAGCAGAAAAGGGGAGAAGGGGGGCAGCCGAAAAAGAACAACGTGTAAATTGTAAATTATAACCGTTTCATCCATTTCTTGTACAGTGTAAAAATGCAAACTTTGATAAAAAATATTTATAAAATATAAATAAATAAATGACAACACATTAAGACATAATTGGCTTACAGAGAACATACCAGGCAGGTAAAATACTGTATCTGGTTCTGGATTCCTGCATTGTCATTTCGTAGATTGAGATTAACTACCAAATTATTTCCTGGACTTAGTTCCGTTTGTTGAATGCCAATGTGCAAGTAGTTGCTTGAACCATCCTGTGTCTTATACGGTTGTGCCACCATACTTGCAGAGGCCTGCTGAGATTTTGAAATGCTGGCAACATTTGTTTCAACCTACAAATGGAAAATATAAAACACAACAAGAAACTTAAACTGACACCATTGAGTAAATGCGAACCATGCATTATATTTATAAAGTAACACTGCTTTACAAGTCAGTTAGTCACATTGAAAAAGTAGCAAACATTTCTGAAAGTGAGGTTAATTTCTGATATCAAGTATAAAATCAGCAGAAAGTAGGTTGGTACACCGTCTTGGATTTCTGGGTTCCTCCAATTCTGGCCTCCTCATATCCCTGAATTGAATCATTCCCCTATTGCTGGCCAAGCCTTCGCTGCCAAGGCCTAAAGTTCTGGAATTCCCTCCCTCCTTAAAAGGAACAAAATAAATTCCATGCATAAGAAAAGAATAAGGGCACATGTGCATTTGTGAATCCATATTATATTAGTTTATTAAATTGTTCATGGTGCAAAATATAATAAAGCTTTGAATATTCTCCTTTGAACAGAGAAGATTAAGGGGAAATTTAATAGATGTGTTCAAAGTTTGTAGGGTTTTCGAAGTTGGTGAGTTTCTGGAGGTTCTTTTTTAGCACCATGTCGGTCCCAAATATTGAGCTGGAGCCCTGTCCTTTGGTGGCTATCTTAAGTGTTTCGGGGCTGATGTACTTCACCTCATTGGTGGCACAGATCCTGTTGAGCTGGAGGCTAGCAACGCCACCGTGTGTTTCACTGTGGCGAGGGGATTTAATGTCGTTCTTGCATTTTGAGACGGTCAAATACACCGTGAAGGGGTCGATTGAAGGGTTCTACTGGAGATGGCGGCTGTTTATATTGTATTTAAGAGAGATGGTCACTGTTAGCTGTTATTGAGCGGGGTAAAGGGGGGGTGGGTGAAAGGTATAAACAGGGGGAGTAAGAAGGAGGGGTTTGTAATTTTGTATGAACTGCTAAAACTTTAATAATCTTTTTAAAATATATTTCTCGAGGCTTGGTGAGCCGGGTAGATAGATCCTGGAACAGGCCTCGCCCGACATGTACCGGCTGCATCGCACCCATGTTCGCCCGAACAGGGCCGCGCATGGCCGGTCGATCGCGCCCAGTAATGACACTTTCAAGGAGTTTCAGATAGAAATGTGAAGATAATAATGTGTTGGGCTAGGGGGAAAAGTAGGATGTGTGGAACAATTGGATGGTTCTTTCAAAGAGCTGGTACAGCCACGATGGGTTCGGAAGGCCTCTTCTGTTTTGTATTATTCTATGAATCTATATTAAATGCGCTCACTTTTACTGGTAGATTTTGTTGTTGTCCACCTGTATTGATTGTCAGCCTGGCAGTACCGTCAGCTGCAGTTCTCGAATGGCTATCTTCGCCAATGGCTATGACAGGGATTTCATTGGCTGGTGAACCATCAGGATTCGTTACATAAACCTCAGATGAGAAGGAACAGAAAAAACAATCTTTATCCTATTCCTCACATAGCAAAGATACATAGTTACAGAAAAGACAAAGTAAAGAGATATCTGTACCATGAGACTAAATGGCATTCCAGGCTTGTAATACTTGGAGGTCTTCGTGAATAATATGGTGTATGGCGTGGTGACTATTTTTATTCCTGATTTTTCTGCTTCGACAATGTCACTACCTGTATCATAAAGCAACAAAATAAAAATTAAAAAATTATATTTGGCATTTTACCAAATTTCAGAAGTGAAATGTTTCTGCCGCGCGCGGGCTTAATAAAACATGACACAATTTAAGAGCAGCCATTGCTGTTTCTCAGAAATTACTGGAACCTTTAATGAACTATTTTTAAAATCTGTTAGTGTACATAGGTTGGTTTCTCAGCTCAATATTTTTTCATTTTGATGAAATGTTTAAATTTTTACTGGGGCAGTAGCGCAGTGGTAATTCACTAGTAATCCATGAGTAAAAGTTCTCGAGACACAATAGTTCAAATTCACCATGACAACTGGGAAGATTGAAAATGAATTAATTAATAAATCTGAAATAAAATATTAGTCTCATTAATAATGATCATGAAACTATCAGATTGTTATAAAAAACACAGATTGTTATAAAAAACAATCTGATCCACTAATCTTGTTCAGAGGAAGAAATCTGCCATCCTTAGCCGACAGATAAGGATGACATATGACACGACATCCTCAGCAGTGTGGTTGACTTCTTAAATGCCTTTGAAACTAACAAGCAACTGAGTTGTAGCAAAACTACTGCCGAACAATCAAATATTGTGGGTACACAAACATCACAAGGACTGCAATGGTTCAAGGCAGCTCACCACCACCTTCTCGATGGCAATTCGGGATAGACAATAAATACTGGTCCCGCCAGCATTGCTGACACCACAAGAACAAGTGAAAAAAAACTTTTTAAACATGCCTACAAGTGCTAATTTGCCTTAAGAAATGAGCAGACTCTGAGGGTGGGATTCTCCGACCCCGCGCCGGGTCGGAGAATCGCCGGGGGGGGGAAGAATCACGTGACACCGCTGCGACGGCGGTCTGCCGATTCGACCGGAGAATCGGCGCCATTGGTGCCGGCACGGTCAGCGTGGCGCCGGTTGGGGGCCACTAAACACGGTCCCCCACCCAGTGATTCTCCCCGCGCGATGGGCCGAGGTAGGCCGAGTCCCACTGGCGTCGTTCTCGTGTGGTCCTACCCGGCGGGATCTCGCTGTTCATGCTGCGGGGCTGTCCTGGTGTGGGGGAGGGGGGATCCAACTCCAGGGGGGGCCCCCACGGTGGCCTGGCCCGCGATCGGGGCCTACCGATCGGCGGGCGGGCTTATCCCGGTGAGGGCCCATGTCCCTCCGCGCCGGGCCCCTATAGATCTCCGTCATGTTGCGTCAGGGCCGGCGCGGAGAAGGCAACCCACGCGCATGCATGAACTTGCGCGGGCCGTGGTGCGCATGTGCGAACTCGCGCTGGCTGTGGCGCGCATGCACGAACCCACACCGCCCATGCTGACGCGCATATCGGCGGCTGGAGCTGCGTGAGGTTCTCCAGTGCCCTGCTGGCCCCCTGTGCGGCGCAGGATCGCTGATCCTCAAGGCCAGGTGATGCCGTCGTAAAACGCTCCGGCGTTTGCGACGCCTTCAACACTTAGCCCCAGGATCGGAGAATCCCGCCCTGAAATGCAATATAATCAGCAGAAACTCACAATTTGAATGTCAGGATGTGTCCGCTTTTGACACAGCTTGATCCAGGTGAACTTAATTTTCTGTTTTTTAAATGTTTTTGTTGAAGTTTTTCATTTTATACACTACATAATAAACAACGTTATATGGATCAGATACAATTTACAAGAGTTCAACGATGGAAATAACCTCCCCATAGTCCCAACTCCTCAGACCCCCCCTTTTTTTTGTCATTTTAAGATACTTTATTGGAATACATATTTTACAAAACATGATAGTCATCTATTTACATAAGAATATTTATTTCCCCCCTTCCTCTTACCCCCTGTTGACTGCCACCCCCCCTTCTCTCCACTCCCCATGCTTTGACTGCCACTCCCCTTCTCTCCCCTGCCCCATGCTTTAAGTATTCTTTGGGGTCTTGTTCTATTTCGTTTTATTTACTTGTGTCCGCCCGGCCAGGTTCTAGGTCCCGTAGCCATTTGTGTTGGTTTGCCATTTGCCAGATGGTATGAACGTTTCAGCCCGGGGGATGGAGGGAGGGTTGGGGCCCCTCCCCATACCAGGTGGTTCGGCCTTGGCCACCCCATTTTGTCCTGAGACTCTCCATCCCTGACGGAGGGCTCTATCTTTGGGGCCTTGTTCTTGCCCCCCCCCCCCCCCCCCATTGTCTTACACCGGCCGTTCACAACCACCCATCTTCTCTCCCTGCCCTTCCCCTCCCTCCTTGGTGTTTTGATGGCTCCTGTGTGCCACCACACTCCCTTTGCTCTCTTGGCTTTTGGCTTCAAATGGTCCTGGAACAAGTTGATGAATGGCCTCCACGTTTTGTGGAAGCCCCCCTCCAACCCTCGGATGGCGAATTTGATTTTCCCCAGGTGGAAAAATTCCAGCAGGTCTGCCAGCCAGTCTGCAGCCTTGGGTGGTGCTGCCGATCGCCAGCCAAGCAGGATTCTTCGGCGAGTGATTAGGTAAACAAAAGCAAGGGCATTAGCCCCCTTCCCTATAAATAGTTCTAGCTGGTCCAATACCCCGAAGATTGCCATATTCGGGCTTGGCTCCATCCTCACCCCATTCACCTTGGACATTGATTCAAAGAAAGCTGTCCAGAACCCGACAAGTCTGGGGCATGCCCAAAACATGTGGGTGTGTTTGGCCAGGCCTCCCTGGCATTGTTCACATTTGTCTTCAACCTCCAGGAAGAACCTGCTCTTTGGGTTCTTGTAAGGTGCGCTCTGTGCACCACTTTCAATTGCATGAGGCTTAGCCTTGCGCATGTGGAGGTGGAGTTCGCCCTGTTCAGTGCTTCGCTCCAGAATCCCCACCCTATTTCTATCTCCAATTATTCCTCCCACTTTTCCCGTGTTTCGTCCAGTGAGGAGCGTGCCCTTTCTAATAGTCGGCCATATATGCCATAACCTGGGGTTAAACAGCTCATGGGACACAAATGAAACCTTAAGCAGGTCACTTAAGCAGGTCAGCAAGGGACACTTATGAGACTGGGGAACTGATATCCCCAAAGGACTATGGGGAATACATACTCCCCGACTGAGGGGCGGGGTGACCCCTTCTACATGCTGCATAAAACTGGAGGACCAGGAACTGTAGGCTGGCCCGCTGTAGTACGGTAACTACTCTGTACTCTTGTTCTGTTGCATTAAATTTTCCTTTTGATTCAACTTGTTCGGCTCGGTGTGGACTCCTTTCCGGAACTTATAATAATTCAGGTCATCGCTGTTCCCCACTCCCAGGTTGCGCACGTTCAGTAGCTCCTCTAACATTGTGTGTCTTGGTGGTCCGTGGGTATTGTGGTATTATCAGGTATTGCAGTATCCGAGAGGCCTAGGAGTTTACCATTGGCTGTATAGTATGTAGCTCCGCCCTGACAGGCGGGGTATAAGAACCGGTGCCGTCCCAGCAGCCCTCATTCTGTACCGAAGCTGCTGGGGAACAGTTCTAGTCTATTAAAGCCTTCAGTTATGTTACAATCTCGTTTTAATAGTTATTGATCGTGCTCAATTTAATAGACTACAACTTAAGCTGAAAGGATGGATCTCCGAATCAAGCCGGAGTGTCTACAACTCAGCCCCCACGCGGAGAACTCGGCGGCGATTTTCAAGCACTGGCTGGCGTGTTTTAAAGGCTACCTTGAGACGGCCGGAGGCACACCCTCGGGGGAGCAGAAACTGCATCTCCTGCACTCAAGGGTAAGCCCTGGGATCTACACCCTCATCGAGGAGGCGGAGGACTTCGATGCCGCAATCGAACTTTTAAAAGGACATTATATCCGCCCTGTAAATCAGGTCTACGCACGTCACCTGCTTGCAACAAGACGGCAAAGCCCCGGGGAATCGTTGGAGTTCTATCGCGTGCTATTGGTGCTGGGCAGAAACTGTTGCTGCCCGCAAGTTTCGGGAAGCGAGCACATGGAACTGCTAATCCGGGATGCCTTCGTAGTAGGTATGAGCTCCTCAGCGATCCGCCAGCGTCTTTTAGAAAAAGACACCCTGGGACTTAGAGAGGCACGGGCCCTGGCATAATCCATGGATGTTGCCTCCAGAAATGCACAATCCTATGTGTCCGACCGTGCGGCGGCCCCCTGGGCAGCGTGGCATCCTGCGGCGGCAGCCCCACAGACTTTCCTCGTGTCCCCGCAGGCCTGCGCTGTAAGACAGCCCGCTAACTCCATTGAGCCCCGCTGTTCCTTCTGCGGGCAGGCAAAGCACCCCCGCCAGCGCTGCCCTGCCCGCATCTCCACCTGCAAAGGGTGCGGCAAGAAGGGCCATTTTATGGGGGTTGGCCTGGCACGAGCAGTGGCTGCGGTCTCCAGCGGCAACTCCGGACCGCCGCAGTGATCTTCTCTTTGGGCCCCAGGCGGCCAGCAGTCACCGCCACCCCCCTATCCTCGGGCCACGTGCGGCCCACGGATGCCGCCATCTTGTTCCTCGGACACCACGCTGGACGGATGGGCGCCGCCATTTTGTCCATCCCCGACCACCATGTGCGACCCATGGGAGGCGCCATCTTGGATGGGGCCCCAGGACTCCAGCACAGCAGACTACACACTGCCTGATCAAAATCCGCAACTACTGCATCTGTCCTCGGTGTTTCTGGACCAAAATCGACCTCGGACACTCTCAACAGCAACGACGACGGTCTTCATCAACGGCCACGAGACGTCCTGCCTGATCGACTCTGGGAGCACGGAGAGCTTTATACACCCCGACACGGTAAGGCGCTGTGTAGCGCACAATGACTTACGCGAGACGAGAAGTGATGAAGTCGATCCAGGCTTTATTAAGCGATGCTTGTCCCCAGCAGCTCAGCAACAGAATGAAGCTGCGGGGAGAAGCTCGGGTTCTTATACTCCGCCTTCAGGGCGGAGCCAGGAGTCGGCAGCCAACCAAGACCCGGGATCTGTCAGCCAATAGCATCTCGGCTTCACAGTCCCACATGACCCCTAATACATACCACCACATTCACCCCTTGTTAAAAAGGAACCCAGCGGGGTGGTGGTTCGCATGGTGGTAGGGGTTTACAAGGCTGGCCCTGGAAGGAAAATTTCGGACAGTGTTACTACAGTTTTAGCCCCACACTGGGCTATGTACAAGTTTGTGAGAACTATTTACAATATTAGCAAAAAAATGTTTTTTGTTACAACAACATTCTTGGTGCACGCGGATTCCACGAGTCGAGCGGGCGGTCTGGTCTTCCTCGTCGATCACCTCAGCCCCGGTGGTGGTGCAGGTGCTTGCTCAGGCGCTGTCGTCTCCGGGAGCGTTTCGGTGTTTGTTCCTGCTTTACTCCTGGGCGGGCACGGGAGGAGGACCGATCCCCCCGGGAAGGGGGCGGTCGCGGGGTGCGCCGGTGGCAGGGAGGGGATGATCGGTGTCAGGGGTGTGTGTGTGTTGCCAGCGGGCGCCAGGTCCCGCAGGGAGACCGTGTCCTGTCGGCCGTCGGGGTACGCGTAGGCGTACTGCGGGTTCGCGTGGAGAAGGTGAACCTTCTCGACCAATGGGTCCGATTTGTGCGCCCGCACATGTTTCCGGAGCAAGATGGGTCCTGGGGCCGCCAGCCAGGTCGGCAGCGACGTTCCGGAGGAGGACTTCCTGGGGAAGACAAGGAGGCGCTCATGGGGCATTTGGTTAGTGGCGGTACACAGCAGCAACCGGATGGAGTGGAGAGCATCCGGGATGACCTCCTGCCACCGGGAAACTGGGAGATCCCTGGACCGTAGGACCAGTAGGACGGTCTTCCAGATCGTGCCGTTCTCCCTCTCTACTTGCCCGTTCCCCCGGGGGATGTAGCTGGTCGTCCTGCTCGAGGCTATTCCCTTGCTGAGCAGGAACTAGCGCAGCTCGTCACTCATGAAGGAGGACCCCCTGTCGCTATGGACATACGCGGGGCAACCGAACAGTGTGAATATGGTGCCAAGGGCTTTAATGACTGTGGCTGCTGTCATGTCGGGGCAGGGGATAGCGAAGGGGAAACGAGAGGACTCTTGTTGTCGTCGTCTGGAGCGTCCGGGGCCGCGATTGATCCAGTGTCACCGAAGCCAGTCGTGGTAGTAGTGTCGCGGCGTCTTCTTCGGACCCCGTGGAGCCGTCGATGCTGGGGTCCTTTGTTGTCAACCAAGATGGTGGCGTCCATGAATCGCACGTGGCCGGGGGTGGACAAATGGCCGCCCCCATGGATCGCACGTGGTCGGGGGTGGACAAAATGGCGGCCCCCATGGATCGCACGTGGCTGGGGGTCACAAGATGGCGGCGGCCATCCTCCCCTCGTGGTGCCCCGGACCCAAAATGGCGACACCCGCGGGTCGCACATGGGGCGCTGGGGGGGTTGGGGAGCATTTGGGATGTGCTGGGCTCGTTCTTCTCCGGGGATTGCGGCGACCCCCCGGGACCGGCACACTGCCGCGTAATGGCCCTTCTTGCCGCAGCTTTTACAAATAGCTGCGCCGGTTGGGCAGCGCTGCCGGGGGTGTTTCGCTTGTCCGCAGAAATAGCAGCGGGCCCCCCCGGGATGGTCTGGCGCTTTAACCGCGCAAGCTTGCTGGGGTGGGGGGGGGGGGGGGGTTTGTCGCGACGGGAGTCCACGGAGCCCAAGGGGCTGCCGCGCGGTCGGGGCCGTAGGCGCGGGCATTTTGCGAGGCCACATCTAGGGAAGCTGCAAGGGCCCGTGCCTCTGAGAGTCCTAGCGACTCTCTTTCTAAAAGTCTTTGGCGGATTTGGGGAGAGTTCATACCTGCCACAAATGCATCGCGAATTAGCAGGTCCGTGTGTTCGATCGCGTTCACCGGCGGGCAGCTGCAGCCCCATCCCAAAATTAGCAGCGCGGCGTAGAATTCCTCTAACGATTCTCCGGGACTTGGCCGTCTCGTCGCGAGCTGGTGGCGCACGTAGACCTGGTTAACGGGCCAAACGTAGATGCTCTTCAGCAATGCGAGCGCCGTTGGGAAATCTTCTGCGTCTTCTATGAGAGGGTAAATTTCCGGGCTTACCCTCGAATGCAGGACCTGCATTTTCTGGTCTTCTGTGATCCGGCTGGGGGCCGTTCGGAGGTAGCCTTCAAAGCATGCTTGCCAGTGTTTGAATACTGCTGCCGAGTTCGCTGCGTGGGGGCTGATCCGCAGGCATTCCGGGGCGATCCGGAGCTCCATAGTCTTTTAAGCTCGCTTAATAAATTGTAGCGCACAATGACCTACGAGAGACGAGAAGTGATGAAGTCGATCCAGGCTTTATTAAGCGATGCTTGTCCCCAGCAGCTCAGCAACAGAATGAAGCTGCGGGGAGAAGCTCGGGTTCTTATACTCCGCCTTGAGGGCGGAGCAAGGAGTCGGCAGCCAACCAGTACCCGGGATCTGTCAGCCAATAGCATCTCGGCTTCACAGTCCCACATGGCCCCTAATACATACCACCACACGCTGCTCACTTGTTACCCACCCTGTAAATCAAAGAATCTCCCTGGCCTCCGGTTCACACTCAGTGGAGATAAAGGGGTTCTGCCTAGCAAACCTCACGGTCCAAGGCAGGAAATTCAACAATTTCCGCCTTTATATCCTTCCGCACCTCTGCGCGGCTATACTCCTTGTGTTGGATTTCCAATGTAATTTGAAAAGTCTGACCTTCAAATTCTGCGGCCCTATAACCCCCCCCTTACTGTCTGCGGCCTCGCGACCCTTAAGGTCGACCCGCCTTCCCTGTTTGTGAATCTTACCCCGGATTGCAAACCCGTCGCCACCAGGAGCAGACGGTACAGTGCCCAGGACCGGACATTCATTAGGTCGGAGGTCCAAAGGCTACTGAGGGAAGGGGTCATTGAAGCTAGCAACAGTCCCTGGAGAGCCCAGGTAGTGGTGGTAAAGACCGGGGAGAAGCATAGGATGGTCATCGACTACAGTCAGACCATGAACAGGTTTACGCAGCTGGACGCGTACCCTCTCCCCTGCATATCCAACCTGGTAAACAGGATCGCGCACTATAAGGTCTTCTCCACGGTGGATCTCAAGTCCGCCTACCATTAGCTACGGTACTAGTGACCGCAAATACACTGTCTTCGAAGCAGATGGGCGGCTCTATCATTTTTTAAGGGTCCCCTTTGGTGTCACTAACGGGGTCTCGGTCTTCCAACGCGAGATGGACCGAATGGTTGACCGATGGTTGACCGATACGGCTTGCGCGCAACATTTCTGTATCTCAATAACGTCACCATCTGTGGCCACGACCAGCAGGACCACGACAACAACCTCCGAAAATTTCTCCAGACCGCTAAAATCTTTAACTTAACGTATAAGAAGGATAAATGCGTGTTTAGCACCGACCGGCTAGCCATTCTCAGCTACGTAGTGCGAAATGGAGTTATAGGCCCCGACCCTGAACGCATGCGCCCCCTCATTGAGTTCCCCCTCCCTCACTGCCCCAAGGCCCTGAAGCGTGCCTCGGGTTTATCAGTTATTACACCCAGTGGGTCCCTAACCAAGCAGACAAAGCCCGTCCCCTAATCCAGTTCACAACCTTCCCCCTGTCGACGGAGGCCTGCCAGGCCTTCAGTCGCATCAAAGCAGACATTGCAAAGGCCACGATGCTCGCCATCGACGAGTCCCTCCCCTTCCAGGTCGAGAGCGACGCGTCCGATGGAGCTCTGGCCGCCACCCTCAACCAAGCGGGCAGACCCGTGGCCTTCTTCTCCCGCACCCTCTATGCTTCCGAAATTTGCCATTCCTCGGGCGAAAAGGAGGCACAAGCCATAGTAGAAGTTGTGCGACATTGGAGGCATTACCTGGCCGGCAGGAGATTCACTCTCCTCACTAACCAACGGTCGGTGGCATTCATGTTTGATAATGCACAGCGGGGCAAGATATAAAACAACAAGATCTTGCGGTGGAAGATCGAACTCTCCACCTACAACTACGAGATCTTGTATCGTCCCGGGAAGCTAAACGAGCCTCCTGATGCCCTGTCCCGCGGCACATGTGCCACCGCACAAGTGGACCGCCTCCGAGCCCTCCACGAGGACCTCTGCCAACCGGAGGTCACTCGCTTTTTCCACTTTATTAAGACCCGCAACCTGCCCGACTCCGTCGAGGAGGTCAGGACAGTCACCAGGGACTGCCAAATCTGCACGGAGTGCAAACCGCACTTCTACCGGCCAGAGAGGGCGCACCTGATAAAGGCTTCCCGTCCCTTTGAACGCCTCAGCATGGATTTCAAAGGCCCCCTCCCCTCCACCGACCGCAACACGTATTTCCTGAACGTGATTGACGAATACTCCCGGTTCTCATTCGCCATCCCCTGCCCAGACATGACCGCAACCACCGTCATCAAGGCCCTCCATGGTATCTTTACACTGTTCGGTTTCCCCGCGTACATACACAGTGATAGGGGGTCTTCCTTTATGAGCGACGAACTGCGTCAACTCCTGCTCAGCAAGGGCATCGCCTCAAGCAGGACGACCAGTTACAACCCCCGGGGAAATGGGCAGGTAGAGAGGGAGAACGGAACGGTCTGGAAGACCGTCCTACTGGCCTACGGTCCAGGAACCTCCCAGTCTCCCGCTGGCAAGAATTCCTCCCGGAGGCCCTCCACGTCATCCGGCCCCTGCTCTGTACAACCACCAACCAGACACCTCACGAATGTCTCCTTGTTTTACCCAGGAAGTCCTCCTCCGGGACCTCGCTCCTGACTTGGCTAGCAACACCCAGACCCATCCTGCTCCGAAAACACGTGCGGGCGCACAAGTTGGACCCGTTGGTCAAGAGGGTCCACCTGCTGCACGCTAACCCCCAGTACGCCTATGTGGCGTTCACTGACAGCCGGCAAAATACGGTCTCCCGACGGGACCTGGCGCCCGCCGGAACCCCACGCCCCCCCCCCCACCCCTCCACAGCACTTCACAGGAGGGTCAGTCCTCCCGCCGCCCCTGCCTAGGCCCTCCCACCCACCGAAGCCCCTACAGGCGAACCCCTCTCAGGTCATCCGTTTGCCCCACCAGGGAAGAGAAACCTGGGCAGTACATTCATCTTGATCACCTGCACCCTCCCCGCTAGGAGAGCTGGAGGCGTGACTCCAATCTCTGTAGGTCCTTTTTGACATCGTCCGCCACATTGGCCAGGTTCCACTTGTGGATCCGTGTCCAGTGTTGAGTAATCCGGATCCCCAGAAAGCGGAATTTGCTTTGGGCTTGTTTGAATGGTAGTCCTGCCAGCTCTGCCCCACCCCCTTTCAGGTTCACAGGGAAGACTTCACTCTTGCTCAGATTGTAGTCCGAGAAGGTTCATGATCCCTTCCATGCCGCTCTGCGGGTCCGAGATGAAGAGGAGCAGGTCATCCGCATAAAGTGAGACTCTGTGCTCTGTCTCCTTTTCGGATTCACTTCCATTTTTTTGCCGCTGTGAGGGCGATCGGCAACGCCTCGATTGCCAGGGCGAATAGGTTCAGGGACAGAAGGCAACCCTGCCTTGTGCCTCTGTGCAGCTAGAAGTATCCAGAGCTGGTGGTATTGGGCTGTACGCTCGCCATGGGGGCGCTGTACAGGAGTTTCACCCATGAGGTGAACCCTGTCCCCAGCCAAACCACTCTCATACCACAATGAGGCACTTCCACTCGATTCTGTCGAAGGCCTTTTCTGCGTCCAGGGGGACAATCAATTCTGGTGTTCCACATTCCCCGGATGGGGTCATTATCATGTTTAGCAGTCGCCTGAAGTTCGCTGTTAGCTGTCTACCCTTAACAAAGCCCGTCTGGCCTTCTGCTACCACCTCTGGTATACAGTTCTCCAGTCTCTTAGCCAGGATTTTTGTGAGTATTTTCGCATCCACATTGAGCGGCGAATTGGATCTGTAGGTTTCGTATTGGATGGGTCTTTGACTTCCATAGTTAAGTGGCTTGTGTTAGCATTGGAGGTAAGATGCCCCTCGCTAGTGAGTCTACAAACATCTTCCGCAAATGCGGGGCCAATGCTGGACAGATTATTGGTAGAAGTCTGCCAGGAACCCATCGGGTACCAGCGCTTTCCCCGTCTGCATGGAGCTGATGATCTCCACGACCTCTCCCAGTTCCAGTGGTGCTTCCAGCCCCCTCCTCCTGCCGTCCCAAAGGTCGGTATGTCCAATCCATTGAGGAGCCGACTCATCCCCAAGTCCCCGTCGGGGGGCTCGGGAGGTGTACAGACCTAGGTAAAAGGCCTCAAACGCATCGTTGACCTTTTTTGGTAGGCTACCAGTCCACCTTTGCTATCCTTCACCTGCACCATCTCTCTCGTGGCTGCCTGCTTTCTCAGCTGGTGAGCCAGCAGATGGCTAGCCTTGTCTCCGTGTTCATAGAAGAACCCCATGTCTGGCAGAATTGGTGGACTGCGTTCCTGGTGGATAGCAGGTTAAAGTCCATTTGTCGATTTTTCCTCTCCTCCAGCTCTACGATTTGGTTCTACTTCCAGAATATAGTTGATCAGTTGTTGTCTTTAAAACAGAGATTAGGAGGAATTGCTTCAGCCAGAGGGTGGTGAATCTGTGGGACTCTTTGCCGCAGAAGGTTGTGGAGGTCAAATCACTGAGTGTCTTTAAGACAGAGATAGCTGTGGGGTGGGATTCTCCGCAATCGGCGCGATGTCCGCCGACCGGCGCCAAAAACAGCTCGAATCGGTACCGCATCGCGCCGCCCCAAAGGTGTGGAATTCTCCGCATTTTGGGGGGCCGAGCCCTCACCTTGAGGGGCTAGGCCCGCGCCGGACTGATTTCTGCCCCACCAGCTGGCGGGAAAGGCCTTTGGTGCCCCGCCAGCTGGCGCGGAAATGACTTTGCCGTGCGGTGCATGCGCGGGAGCATCAGCGGCCGCTCACGGCATCCCCGCGCATGCGCAGTGGAGGGGGTCTCTTCTGCCTCCGCCACAGTGCAAACCATGGCGAAGGCGGAAGGAAAAGAGTGCCCCCATGGCACAGGCCCGCCCACGGATCGCCCCGCGCCCCCCCCCCCCCCCCCAGGACCCCGGAGCCCGCCCGTGCCGCCTTGTCCCGCCGTTCGAAAGGTGGTTCAATCCACGCCGGCTGGCGGGAATCGCGCCCAAGTTCTTGATTAATAAGGGTGTCAGGGGTTATGGGGAGAAGGCAGGAGAATGGGGATGAGAAAATATCAGCCATGATTGAATGGCGGAGCAGACTCGATGGGCCGAGTGGCCTAATTCTGCTTCTAAGTCTTATGGTCTCGCCACCTTCTCTTCCCTGTGTGTGCATGCCTTGTAGGCGATAATCCTTCCTCTGATCACAGCCTTCAGTGCCTCCCAGAACATAGAGGGTGAAAACTCCCCGTTCCGGTTGTTAGTAATATACTCGTCTATGGTCTTGTGATGTTTTCTGGCAGAAGACCTTGTTGGCCAGGAGGGCCATGTCCAATCTCCAAGGGGGGCGTTGGGAACGGCCTGTCTCCAACCTCACATCCATGTTGTGTGGAGCTCAGTCGGAGATTACGATCATGGAGTATTCCGCTCTGACTATCACTGGAAGCACCGATTTCCCCACTTCAAAAGATGTCGATAGGAGTATAGAGTATAGACGTGTATTTACGAAAAAAATGAGAACTCCTTCTCAGCTGGGTACATGAATCTCTATGGATACACTGTCCCCATCTGCTCCGTAATGTCCCTGGTTCTCTAGCCATGCTTGCAGTTCTTCCTATTTTGGGGTTCGATCTGTCTGTCAGTGGGTCCTGAACACAGTCTTTAACCCCCCGCTATGACCAGTAGTTCCTTATCTATGTCGGGGATTTCCGCCATGGTCTTCTTTACAAATACCTTTTTGTCCCAGTTGGGCGTGTACATGTTCACCAGGACCACCGGTGCCCTGTGCTGGACACCGCTGACCATGATGTACCTTCCCTCTAGGTCCATAACCGTCTTCATCGGATTAAATGCTGTCCTCTTGCTCAGTAGTGTGGCTAACTAGCTCTCATCCCGTAACATAAGTGGTACGTCTGTCCCATTCAGCCCTTCCTTATCCGCAGTCGGTCCTTCTCCCTCAGGTGTGTGTCTTGGAGGAAGACAATGTCAGCTTTCATACTTTTCAGGGCAAAGACCACTTTTCACTGGGTCATCAAGTCCCCTGACATTCCAGGTGAGAATTCTGATGGGAGATTTTAGTTCCCCCTCTCCTGCAGAATCAACCATCCTTACATTGTGGCTGTGCCCCTGAACTCCGTGGTTTCCCTTTGTTCAGGGTCATCCAAAATGGCCACGGTCACCGTACGCACCATGAGGCCGGGCCCCTGCAATCCTTGGTCCCCCTTTGCCCAGGGACCCTCCAAAGTGGCTGCTCGCAGTGACATCTTTTTCCACATTTCCCAGAGTGGCCTGCTGAGGCCGGCCAGGAGCCCTTCCCCCACCTGCTATTTTGTTCCCCCTGCCCATTTTCCCCCACCCCTTCTGCTAGCCAGCCTGTCCCCCGTTACCCCTTCTCCAAATCTGCCCCCACTTGCCCCTCTGGTTCCCCCCCCCCCAATCTGGTGTGCCCCCACCCCTCGCCAGGCACTCTCTCCTTGGTTAGAGATGCGCCGCGACTCCCGCCTCACTCATACCTCCAGACGCGCGCTTTTACAAAAGTCTGTTGGCCTCTCTCCAGGGATCGGTCCGACACCCTCCTCCGCCGCCTCTGTTTCCTAATCACCCTCTCCTGTGCTCTGCTGCACTCGCCCCCTCCGTTTCGTGAACTGGTTCCCCTATTCATAACGAGGCGATACACTGCCACGCAAATTGTTCAGACGTTTTCCCCACCTCTTGTGTCCACCTCATCGCTGCCTCCCTTGTTGCTTATCCAGTCCATTCTTTTGGACGAACTCGTCCGCATCTGCAGGTGCAGTTAAATAATGTTGTCTGTTCTGGTATGTTACCCAGAGCCTGGCTGAGTACAGCATCCCGATTTGAAATTGTCCTTGCACAGGGACGATTTTGCCCTGTTAAATTCTGCCCAGCGCTTTGCCAGATCTGCCCCAATGTCCTGATGGACTCTGATCTGTGTCCCTCCCAGCTGCAGGCCTTTGTTTGTCTGGCCCATCTTTACACGGTCCTGGTATATGGGCAACTTGACAATGGGGGGGGGGGGGGGGGGGGGGATAGTTTGGGTCGCTGGTCTCCCTCTCTCGGGAGTGACTGGGAACCCCTTGCCCCGTGGGTCCGCTGACCGCTCATTCGCTGCTCCTGCCCCTTGCCGCCATTTCTGGTGTCTCTGCGGACTCTGAAACTGGCATTTTTGTTGTTCTTTGTATTGTTGAGGGTGAGGGATGTTTTAGTCTGGTTTTTATGGGCTGATTTTGGCTAAAAGTGCCTATTATCTTGTCTTTTGGAGGAGAGCGACCTGATGTGTGAATGCTCAGCACATCCCCGTCACTGAAAGTGAGGTGAACTTAATTTTGAACTCGTATAAAGTTTGGTAGAAAACACAACTATTGAGTACAACTCACGGAGTTTAAATTTCCCCAATCTTTTGCACTTTTTTCACCAATTACAAGATTGTGCAGATTTAAATGGTGTCAAAAAGTGGAAAACCTGCACTTTAAGAAGATTGTCCGATGGGCAGAAATTGAGTATATCGTGTTTCCTTGCCCTCCTGCTTAAAGAAATGAAAGGTGATTTCTCATTGAAACAGATAAAATTCTTTAGGGTCTCAGTAGGGTAGACAAGGAAGACATTTTTCCCTGGCTGGAGAATCAAGAAGAGGGGTCGCTCATCTGAGAAGAGGATACATTTCTTCACTCAAAAGGTTGTGGATGTTTGGATTTCTCAACAGCAGAGACCTGTGTATTTTCAGTATATTCAAAAATAGACCAATACTGGGATAATGGAGGAATATAGGAATGGGACAGGATGATGTCGATGTCAGTCATGGTGCTATTGAATGGAGGAGCTGACTCCAAGGGCCGAATGGCCTACTCCAGTTCCTATTTGTTATGTTCTCATTATGACAGACAAGCGGATTCAATATACTTGTAAACATTAAAAACCAATGGAATAAGTCAATCATTTTTACAACCTTTCAATGCATGTACAAGTGATTGTTATTTAACCGTAATAAGATGCACGATATTTACACACCTGTATGTGTTATAACGCTAGCAGTAATGTAGATTGAATACCCCACAAGTTCCTGAATGTTTGGAAAGCTGTTTTTCAAAGCTTCACTTGTCAGGGAAGCAGCTCCTTCTCCATCTGTAATCTGAAATTAAATAGTTTAGAGCACAAAACAGTCCTCCAACAAGTGCAAGACCCTAATCTGAATACATTATTCAATGTTTTCCATTGGTCTGCTATGCACCCTCCATACCTATGGAGAAGTCCAAGCTGCACTGGACACTGAGGGCGGAATTCTTTGTTCATGGGGCTATGTCCCCACGCCCGCGGGAAAACGGGCACGAATCACTCTGGACTTTCCTGGAGAAAGTCCAGAGTGATTTCCCTTTTTGCAGGGGTCTAGAAGGACCCGGGGGTCGTCCTCGTAGCTCCAGCTGCCAATCCGGGGCCCTGCACTTCCAGCCGGGGGTCCATGCATGCGCACGGCGGTGGCCCCGCTCAACATGGCGGACCCACACCACGGACCGGGCCCGACAATATAGGCCTCCCCGAGATCACGCGCACCCGCGATCGGTGGCCCCGATCGCGCGCCTGGCCGTCCTGGAGGCCCCCACCACGATGACTGATACCCCCGCCCCCCCCACCAGGGCAGCCGTGGACTGAGTCCACAGACACCACTCCGAGCTCTCGCCGAGTGGAACCATGAGTGAACCACGCCGACGGGAACTCGGCCCATTGACCAGCGCCGCGTCGACTGCGCGCGCGCGATTGCCGCCAATTCTCCAGGAACTGAGAATCACGGGAGCAGCGTTGGACCCCATCACGGGTCTGACGCCCATTCTCCGCCCCCGCACCGAGCGCGATTGCAGCGCAGAGGCTCGAAGAATCCCGGCCTGAATATTTAACGCACACTGTGGTTGACTTTCTAAGCCCCGATTATATAGTATTACATAGTTCAAAAGGTTAAATACCTTTGTCACACAAAATAAAGAGCTACTTACAATTAAAAAGAACTATCATTCACCACTGAAGTGTTTCCCCACAAAGAAAGCAATTACTTTCTCACTTAGCTAATTTTTCAACACTACCAAGATATTCCATTCACCAAACTATATGAACATGTTGGTATTCCAAATTTCTGCAATATTTTGCTCTTTACTTACAGCTACTGATTGAAGTGATGATGGAATGCTTAACTTTGCACCATCCTTCATTATTCCAAACAGAACAAATGCACGACCGTGAACAGGTTTTCCATATGTGAATCTAAAAATAAGATTAAACGGTTAAAATGTCATCGAAACAAACGCTCCAGATGTTCTCTGATAGATGAATACACCAACCTTGCAGTGATCGAAACATCCAATTTGACATCATCAACGTAGAAAAATTGCTTTTCCAACTCCAGGGTAACTTCAAAACTCGGCAGCACTAACAAAAACAAACCAAGTTAAAATGACATTTAAAATCACATCACATCAGATCAGTCAAAGTCTCATTCAATGGCAGAGTAGATTTGATGACCCAATTGGCCTACTTCTGTTCCTACGTCTTGCGGTCTTACAATTGGCTCTCTCTCATGCTATTACATGTTTGAACATAGCAGTCAATTTACATACAGCAAGGTGCCACTGCAATGAACTGAATGGCCAGACAATGGGCTGGATTCTCCGATAATGAGGCTAAGTGTTGACGCCGTTGTGAAACAGGTGGAGTTTCGCACGGCGTCATCGGGCCTCCAGGAGGAGCAATGCAACGGCCCACAAAGGGCTCGCACGGGCGCAACGGGAAGCGCCCAAGGGAGCGGCCACCGATACACGGGTTGCATCATTGACGCGACGCCACGGCTGCTGATTAACATTGTCCCCCCCCCACAAACCCAGCGTCCCAGGCAAGAGGGCCACCAGACCAGCAGCCCTGACTGAGGGATGGCGAGCTGGACACCCTCCTGGACTCCATGGAGAAAAGGAGGCTGGTGTTGTACCCCGGGCCGGGACACAGGACAGCAGGCGCCATCGTTTGCTGCTTTTGTATTTCATCCCCACCCCAGAAAAAGTCCGCGCACAACAGCCGGGAGCGAGAGAAGACATGAGGGGAACCACCAGAACTGCGTCCTCTCACCGTGCCCTAGCAGGGGAGCAGAGGGCACTGGACATTGTTGGCGGACCGGAGGAGAGGGGGTTGCTGATGCGGAGGTCGGAGGCGCGCCACCAAATGAGAGCCCCCTGCATGTATGTGGCCCCTCACAACACATGTCTGCCCACCCCACCCCCTCACACCACCACCTCACGCCTCACCCCCGTTCGTCTGTCTAACCATACATGCAGTCTTGCAGGACCAGCCGGCGATGGTCCCAGCCCAGCTGGCGCCCCCCACCCCCAGCCTGTGCCAGGGCCGGTGCCCCTCCAGGAACCCAAGCACCGACGGGGAGGGCAGCTATAACAACAGCCATCTGACCAAGTCGAGCCAGGAAACCACGACCAAGGGAACAGAAACGCAGGGGACAGGCACACAGGAAACCAAGACAATGTGGTAATACCAGGTATGGCAGTACCTGAGAGGTGAATGGCCATTGGCTAGACCTAAGGGTCTACCATTGGCTAATGTACATAGCCTCGCTCTGAGAGGCGGGGTATAAGAACCGATGCCGTCCCAGCAGCCTTCACTTTCTGTATCATCACTGCTGGGTACAGTTCTAGCTGATTAAAGCCTATTAGATGACTCCCCTTCGTCTCGAGAGTTATTGATTGTGCATCAAACAACAGAGGGGACAGACACACAGGAAACCAACATACAGGGGACAGACATAGAGCACACCATGACACAGGGGACCAGCACAGAGGGGGCAGACACACAGGAAACCAACACACAGGGGACAAACACACAACACAACACGACAGAGGAGATCCCGGACTTCAGGTCCGATGAGGACATGGACTTTGCGTCACTGCTGTCTCCTACACCCACCACCATCTCAGAGACTATCACCTCGGCTGGGCTCTTTAGTGAGGAGGCTTCTGGGACACTCACTGGTGAGCACCACACAGTTGTCCCAGTACAGCAGGTGGAGGTAGGAGCAGCCGAGGAGCCAGACGGTCGGAGGGCAGCCCGGCCCCAGCAACCAGCTGCCACCCGGACGGGTCCCGGGTTCCTGGAATAGCCACTCCCATCCATAGAACATGCGCAGTCAGAGACCCAGGAACAAAAGAAGGGGATGTACCGTCTGGGGACCCACCTCAGCATAGTGATAGAACCCGTAGGCCAGAAAGATAGACACCAGTTACTTTGGCACGGGTGAAGGGCACATTTTAGATACAGGGGCTAGGGCACAGACTGTATATACCTCTGCACATTAAACACATGCTATCACCGCTGAAAGCTGCCTCTGTGCTCTGTCCGATGGTTGCGGGAGATGGGGCGGTAAGTGATGGCCACTGTGGGTGAGGGGTGGTAGACGAGTGAGGCCCAGTGGGTGCGCCGTGCAGCCCCCCATTCCCCAACACCCCCCCGGACGTCCCCATCACCCAGCGATACGACAGGGCCATGTGATGGACTGGCGAGCTCACATGCAGGGATCACCAAGGTGGGAGGTGCTAATGTGGGCATGACTAAGACATTGACTAACAACATGGAGCTCGGAGCTCACCGCAGAGTGGGCTGTCATCATCCTCCATGCAATGGACCCTTGCTCCTCAGCCTCCTCCAGCACATCGCCCCTCTGCTGCCCGATGTTGTGCAGGATGCAGCAGACCACAACGATGTGGCCGACCTCCTTGCCTCGTACTGGAGGGTCCCTCCATCTTCAGGTCCCCGAAGCACCTCTCCAACACACCCTGGTTCTCCGGGTTGGGGTGTGTGCGCAGAATGGGGGGGGGTCATCCCTCGAACGTGCCAGGTATGAATGGTTGCGCCAAGATAAATGAGTCATGTACACTGCCACGTACCGGCGCATAAGTGTCGGATCTTCTTCTGGTGGTCACAGACCGTGCCTGTACATTCATGGAGTGGTAACCCTTCCTGTTCGTGAACATCGGCCTCTCACCCGGCGGTGCCTGTAGGGCGACATGCACCTCATCGATGACCCCCTGGACCTAGGGGATCCTGGCAATGGCAGCGAACCCAGCTGCCCAGGTATCCTGGTGGGCGCAGTCTGTAGGGAACTGAATGTACCGGTCCATAAGGACATACAGGGCGTCAGTGACGGCGCGGATGAACCTGTGCACTGATGCCTGGGAGATCCCGGACAGGACCCTACTCGCCGACTGGAAAGACCCCGTGGCATCGACGTTGAGGGCGACTGTCACCTTGGCGGCCACCAGTAGTGAGTGTCCTCCCTCTATCCCACGCGGTGCCAGGTGTGCCATTATGTGGCAGATATGAGCGACCGTTTCCCGGCTCATCCATAATCTCCTCCTGCATGCCCGGTCCGGGAGTTCCTGGAAGGACATGTGGTGCCGGTACATGCGGGGCCTCATCAGGCGCCTCCTTGACACCTACCACCTCCTCCTCGTCCTCATCTTGTTCCGCTTCCTCCTCCTCCCCATCGTCCCGTTCTTCCTTGTCCTGTCGGAAAGGCGGCCCTCCAGCCTGAGCGGCTGGCACCTGCCCCTCTGCAGCCCGCTCCTCTGCTGCAGCCTCCGCCTCCTCTCTGAGCCACATGCGCACCCGCTGTCACAGGGTTACATGCAGGGGAACGGCCCTCGCCACGACGGCCAACATCGCTGGATGGTTTCCAAACATTATGATCTGCAGTGGGTGAGGGGACACAGTGTTACCATGGCTCATACACCCATGCACAGCCAGGTACCATGGGCTACATGGTGAATCTGGTTGGCACTGCGCATCCCGGCCACGCATGTCCTCCACCCCGCCCCCGTCGGTGCCCCCGCTCCTTGCGCCCTTCCCTGCTGCCAGGGCCACCGTTTGATGGCACTGCCTCACTGGGGCTTCCGTTGGTGTGGCCCTGGGTGGTCACCCGGTGGGTACCACCAGTTGGATCGGGTGGCCGAGGAGGGGGTCGGCACCCACCCATATGGCCGTTAGCGCTGCGTTCACCCAGGGGCCGGCATGGGTGCCCAACAAGATTGCCACCGTAATGGCATGAGCACCACCCTGTCATTTTGGGGCCTGCCTCCCCCTTCCCCTTCCCTCCCCTGACCCTGGCAGGGCACCCCCGTCCACAGAAGCCACGGCCGGTGTCAGTTGCAGGAGCCCGCAGTCCCCCCACGCCAATTCCTACCTCCTCTCACCGCCGCATCAGCCAGCACGCCGGCATCATGAATTTTTGTGTGGGGTTACAACCATGCCATTGGGACTTCGGCCCATCCAGACCGCAGAATCGCTCAGGCCCCAGAGAATCGGTCGTCGGGGCAACTAATGTGCTTCTCCGGGCCGTGCGGCAGGCGCCGCGATTCCGTCGTTCTGGGGGGTGCGAAGAATCGGAAATCGGCTCTAAACCGGCGACAAAGCCGATTTCTCCAGCCCAATGTTTTTTGTTTTTTTTTATAAATTTAGAGTACCCATTCATTTTTTCCAATTAAGGGGCAATTTTAGCATGGCCAATCCAACTAGCCTGCATATCTTTGGGTTGTGGGGGTGAAACACGGGGAGAATGTGCAAACTCACACGGACAGTGACCCAGAGCCGGGATCGAACCTGGGACCTCAGCGCCGTGATGCAGCAGTGCTAACCACTGCACCACCATGCTGCCCCAGTCCAATGTTTTTGATGTTCTTTGAGAAAGAAATGTTGGCCAGGCGAGGAAGAAAGTTCTTCTGAATTTCTTCAGCCAGTTCGACAAGACCTTTTGCATCACTCTAAGCTTGCAGGTCTTGTGTGACATCGGAGATGATAGAAATCAATAGAGCATCACCTCAAGCCTTGTTTATCCGATAGAGTTGGTGCAATCTGGAAATAGTGACCAATAATGCTTACAGATCAAATAATGCTTACAGATTAAAATTAATTGCATAATCACAAAGGCAAAGTCATCCATGAGACAGTGCAATCGAGTAGCATAAACAAATTACAGATCAGCCACAATTCAACTGAAGGAGCGAACAGGCTTGAGGGGCTAAATAGTCTCTTCCTGTTCCGATGCCCAAATCAAGCAAAAGTCATTTAAAGTGTTGAACCACCATTATCCACAATGAAATCTGTTAATCAATTTCTTTCCATTAAAATTATTCTTTGATATATTTAGGGCAGTAATATTTACACAGGTCAAAATTAATACTTTTATTACAGATGTTCAGATGACCTATTGGTTGAATAAAATGATTTAAAATCAATAAAACGATTTTTAAAAATCAAATTGAATTATTTCATTGTATCATTGGTATACACTTATCAACAATGATCGAAGAACAAAGAACAAAAGACAGTACAGCACAGGAAGCCTGCGCCGATCATGCTGCCTGTCTAAACGAAAACCTTCTGCACTTCCGGGGTCCGTATCCCTCTAATCCCATCCTATTCATGTATTCGCCAAGATGTCTCTTAAATGCTGCTATTGTATCTGCTTCCACCACCTCCCGCACATTACGTTCCAGGCACTCATCACCCTTTGTATAGAAAACATGCATTGCACATCTCCTCTATACTTTACCCTTGCACCTTAAACTAGTAATTGACTTTTCCACCCTGGGAAAAAGCATCTGACTATTCACTCTGTCCATGCCACTCATAATTTTGTAAACCTCTATCAGGTCGCCTCTCAACCTCCGTTCTTCCAGTAAAGAATCCGAGTTTATCCAACCTCTTCTCAAAGCTAATACCCTCCAGACCAGGCAACATCCTGGTAAATCTCTTCTGTAACCACTCCAAAGCATCCACATCCTTCTGGTAGAGTGGTGACCAGAATTGTACTCAATTCCAAATGTGTTAATCAATGGAAATCTGCAGATTTGAAGAGACCCAAATGTGATGTTACACATATGGCACAATTATATCACAAGCACAGAATGAAAAGAAACCAATGTCTCGTACAGCCACTGCGCTGCACCTGGCACGATCCGGGCGTGGGGTGATTAACAGGAAAGGCCAAAATCGAGATTCGGGCTGGATACAAACCATTTTGAGATTCATTGCTCCCTTTGGCAAGTTCCGGATCTCACCCAAAAATTGCAAGAAGGTCATTAAGCCGAATTTGCATTCATTTCAATCTCATTAGCATTGAAGTCAAACGCAGTAGCGTCCCAGGAATCAACCAACTCCCAAGTGAGAAGTCATGTCGGCTTAATTTAGTATTCGACAGACCCCTGCTGCAGCTTCTCTCATAAAAATCTTTTTCAATCTCTCTGTCTGTGAGCAGCCTCTAGCTTCACAGCTGAAGACTATTTCAATGAAGGAATCCGCCTTGTTAATTGTGATAGAATTTCACACTTCTGACTCCTCGAAGAAACAGGTGCTACATCTGAGACGATGATTAGTGGACTGGATAGCCTGCAACCTTTGATGCTTCAACAGTGTGCCTGTATTCTGGGAGCACCAGCACCATAGAGGCAGCTACCAATAATCTAACACTAAAGAGCAGAGCTTCACCCTCTCGCGGTTAAAGGGTAAGTGTCTGGATGAACGGAAGACAGCTGAGCATGAGCACGTGACACGCAGTATGATGACACAGTGGTTCGCATGGCTGCCTCACAGTACTAGGGACCCGGGTTCATCCCAACCTCGGGTGGAGTTTGCACATTCTCCCAGTCTACATGGTTTCCCCATGTGCCCCAGTTTCCTCCCACAGTCCAAAGATGTGCAGGCGAGGTAGTTTTGCTATGCTAAGTGGTGTCCAAATGTTAGGTGGGTTTATGGGGATGGGGTGGGGAATTCGGCACAGGTAGAGTGCTCTTTCAGAGGGCTGTGCAGACTCGATGGGCTGAATGTCCTCCTTCTGCAGAGAGTATATACTAATGTTGATGGCAGAGATCTGGGGTCTCGGGGTTCCTGATCTGGCCAGGAGTGAGTGTGCAGAATGAGATTTGCCACAACTGGCTCGCTAGACGGCACTCTGAGAAAAGGCGGGACAGTCATGGTAAGGGTGGGGGAAGTCTGTGGTATTTTAGGGTCCTGGGATGGAAGCTCTAACTGATTGTCAGTCTCTCTCCGTCTCCAATCCCTTCCAGATACAAAGATGTTTGCTGGTGTGCATCCCGCGGAGGCTGCCCTTGCTCTGCTTGTGGCAGCTGAGATGGGCAGACACCGAAGGTGGCAGCAAAACCAACACAGACTGGAGGCTGCACCACCTGTGCAGGGGGCCACCACACACCTTGACGACCTGGCCACCCAATAGGCTGAGGAGGAGCCAGAAGGGGAGGCCAGTGACAGGCCACGGTGTAATGCAGTCATTGGTTCTTCCATAAGCTGACGGACAGCATAAGCCATAGATGGCTATGTATCAGCAGGAAGACACTGCGACACCTATAACACATAGGAGCAGAATTAGGCCGCGTGGCCCATCGAGTCTGCTCCACCATTCAATCATGGCTGATATTTTCTCATCCCCATTCTCCTGCCTTCTCCCCATAACCGCTGATCCCCTCATTAATCAAGAACCTATCTATCTATGTCTTAAAGACACTCAGTGATTTGGCCTCCACAGCCTTCTGCGGCAAAGAGTTCCACAGATTCACCACCCTCTGGCTGAAAACATTCCTCCTCATCTCTTTTTTAAAGGATCTCCCTTTAACCTGAGATGGTGTCCTCTGGTTCTAGTTTTTCCTACAAGTGGAAACATCCTCTCCACGTCCACTCTATCCAGGCCTAGCAGTATCTTGTATGTTTCAATAAGATGCCCTCTCATCTTTCTAAACTCCAACGAGTACAGACCCAGAGTCCTCAAACGTTCCTCATACGACAAGTTCTTCATTCCAGGGATAATTCTTGTGAACCTCCTCTGGACCCTTTCCAAGGCCAGCACATCCTTCCTTAGAGATGGGGCCCAAAACTGCTCACAATACTCCTAATTGGGTCTGACCAGAGCCTTATACAGCCTCAGAAGTACATCCCTGGTCTTGTATTCTAGCCCTCTTGACATGAATGCTAACATTGCATTTGCCTTCCTAACTGCCAACTGAACCTGCAAATTAACCTTAAAAGAATCGTGAACAAGGACTCCCAAGTCCCTTTGTGCTTCTGATTTCCTCAGCATTTCTCCATTTAGAAAATAGTCTATGCCTAGATTCCTCCTTCCAAAGTGCATAACCTCACACTTTTCCACATTGTATTTCATTTCCCACTCTCCGAGCTTGTCCAAGTCCTTCTGCAGCCCCCATGATTCCTCAGTACTACCTGTCCCTCTACAGATCTTTGTATCATCTGCAAACTTAGCAACAGTACCTTCAGTACCTTCTTCCAGATCATTAATGTATATTGTAAAAAGTTGTGGTCCCAGCACAGACCCCTGAGGCACACCACTAGTCACCAGCTGCCATCCTGAAAAAGACCCCTTTAACCCCACTCTCTGCCTTCTGCCAGTCAGCCAATCCTCTATCCATGCCAGGATATTACCCTTAACGCCAAGGGCTCTTAACTTATTTAACAGTCTCCTACGCGGCATCTTGCCAAAGGTGGAAATCTAAAATAAATCACGTCCACTGGTTCTCCTTTGTCTAACTTGCTTGGTACCTCATCAAAGAAGTGACAGATTTGTCAGACATGACCTCCCTTTGACAAAGCCGTGCTGACTCAGTCCTATTTTACCATGCACTTCCAAGTACTTCGCGATCTCATCTTTAATAACAGACTCTAAAATCTTACCAACGACCAAATTTGTCAATTGATCAAACTGATTTGTCCACTGGTTCTCCTTTGTCTAACTCCCTTGTTACCTCCTCAAAGAAGTGACAAATTTGTCAGACATGACCTCCCTTTGACAAAGCCGTGCTGACTCAGTCCTATTTTATCATGCACTTCCAAATCCCTTGCGATCTTACCTTTAATAACAGACTCTAAAATCTTACCAATGGCTGAAGTCAGGCTAACTGACCTATAATTTCCCGTCTTCTGCCTCCCTCCCTTCTTAAACAGTGGTGTTACATTAGCTACCTTCCAGTCCTCTGGGACCCTTCCTGCCTCCAGTGATTCCTGAAAGATCATCACTAATGCCTCCACAATTTCCTCAGCTATCTCTTTTAGGACTCTGGGGTGTAGTCCATCCGATCCAGGTGACTAATCCACCTTCAGACTTTCAGTTTCCCCAGAACCTTCTCCTTAGTAATGGCCACTGCACTCACCTCTGCCCCCTGGTTCTCCTGGAGCTCTGGCATCCCACTGGTGTATTCCACCGTGAAGACTGATGCAAAGACCTATGCCACGTTACTGCGGATATAGCACTCTGTGGAAGAGAAGGACACTTGTTCCCGGCGGCCATGGTCACTGCAGCACTAAACATGCCTTTGAGTGAGGGCTACTTAGAGCCCATGAGTATCCCCACAGGTTTCCTTGTCATTCTCCTTGCATGCAAGTCCCTCATCTTCCACTTGGTTAATACCAGCTGTGGCAGGATGAAGTTCGTAAGTGTGCATTAATTAAGGACCTCAAGTAGTGGCAGGGCAGGAATAGAGCAGCCAAGGGCCGTCCTGTGGCAGATTTAATCGGGCTGAAAGTGATGAGGCATCAGGATCCACTTTCTCCTTTGGGGGAAAGATGACTGGTGATGATTTAACCTGAGGATTACCACACCTCAGGCGAGGAGCAAGGTTGAGGAGGCGGGACCATCATGAATAACCTCAGCCAGTACGGAAATTAAACCCGTGCTGCTGACCTCGCTCTGCGTCACAAACCAGCTGTCCAGCTCATAGGAATAAAAGCAGTTAAACCACATTTTCCAAACTGTAGCACCTCAGTTAATTTAAAACTAAGCCAAGAAATGCTTTGCCTTCAATATCTATTTTAATCAATCATTTAGGACAGAGAGATAATAGACTATTACACCATTTAAATTTCCTCACCATATTCCTTGACCTCGAATTCAGTTGTGTAATTTATATGACTGGCCTCCTTGTAACTTGCAGCAATCTTCCAGATTCCAATACTGGAAAATATATCAATCAAGTAATTTTATTTTAAATTCTTTCTTGATACGTTACACAGATGTCAAATCTTCCAATAATTACAATTGTAAATGTGTTTAATCAAAATATATTCCCCATAATTCTCAAGATAAAATGAACTGTCCTTAGTTTTTGTTTCAAGCTTAAGGCCACACGGGACAAAAAAATCCCAAATCAACAAGGTGCTTTCAATTATTGAAAAAAAACATAACTGTAAATGGAAACAAAGGAAATTTTTATTCTCGCAATTCTTTTCTACCTTAACTACTGAGTAAAATTCCAAATAATGAACAGATATTGGATCAATATGAGTCAGCAGCCCACCAGAGGTTGAGATAATTCCTGCGATTTAACACAGTTGGTCAGCTGTGAATCCACATAATGAGCAGGATTATCTACGCTACCCACTGCTTATTTTGCCGTGCCAGAGGTGGCCCGCCATTGGCCGGCAGCAAGATTTTCTGATCCTACCGTTACCAATGGGGTTGCCCATTGAATGCACGCCTCACCGCTGGGAAATCAGAGGTGGAGGTGCGCCATTGGCGGACTGGAACATCACACCAGCATGAATGACCAGAAGATTCCGGCCACTGTCTCATACTGCTCCCTCTGAGGCTAACTCTTAAATCCTCTCGCTACTCTCGCATTGCTCTCTACAAATCGTTCTTTTATCTTCTTTCCCCTCTTGCACTGTACCCTCTTAGATGTGCTCTTTTATCCACTTGCCACTCCTCACACTGCTCCATCTCAGACTCATGTATTTTAATCTCGCCACTCTCACACTGCTCACTTTCAGACTCACTTTTTTCGCCTCTCACCAATCTTGCAGACTCGCTGCCTCTCAGACTCGCTCCTCCACCCTCTCGTTGTTCCCACATTGGGAATCCACATTGGGCTGATTTAGCACAGGGCTAAATCGGTGTCTTTTAAAGCAGACCAAGGCAGGCCAGCAGCACGGTTCAATTCCCGTACCAGCCTCCCCGAACAGGCGCCGGAATGTGGCGACTCGGGGCTTTTCACAGTAACTTCATTTGAAGCCTACTTGTGACAATAAGCGATTTTCATTTCACATTGCTCCTTCTTAGACTTGCTCTTTCAGTTTTTTGCTGCTCCAGCAATGCTCCCTTGCAGACTTGTTCTTTTATCCTCCTGTGCTTCAACTCAAACTCACTTTTGTATCCTCCCACCGCTCTTGCACTGCTTCCTTCACTCATTCCTTTATTCTCCGACGGCTCTCGCACTGGTCCTTCTCAGAATCCCTTTTTTATCCTTCACCACTCTCATATTGCTCCTTCTCAGATTCACTCTTTTATCCTCTTGCTACTCTTGCACTTCTCACGCTGACTCGTTTTCTTATCCCCTCGCTGTACTTGCACTGCACCCTCTCAAACTTGCTTTTTTATCTTCTCGCACTGCTGCCTCTCAAGACTTTCTCATTTATCTTCTCACAGCTCTCACATTCTCCCTCTCAGATCCGCTCTTCTATCCTCCTGCTGCTCTCTGTGATTTGTTCATTTATCCTCTCACCACTCCTGCACTGAATTTGCTCTTTTATCTTCTCACTGCCCTCACACTGCTGTCTCTCAGATTCACTCTTATCTCTTCACCACTCTCAATGCTCCCTTTAAGACTCACTCTCCTATCCACACACTATTCCCTCTGACTCGCTCATTTATCCTCTCTCTGCTCTTGCACTGCTCTCTCTCTCAGATTAACTCTTCTGTGCCTTCACCACTCTCACTGCTCCCTCTAAGACTCAATCTTCTATCAACTTGTGGCTAACGCTGACTCGCTCATTTATTCTCTCTCTGCTCTTGCACTGCTCACTCTCAGACTCCCATTTTTGCCTCTCAGTCTCACTCTAGGTTCAAAAACAGTTTCTTTCCCGCTGTTACCAGACTCCTGAATGACCCTCTTATGGGCAGTGCGGTAGCATAGTGGTTAGCAATATGACTTCACAGCGCCAGGGTCCCAGGTTTGATTCCTAGCTTGGGTCACGGTCTGTGTGGAGTCTGCACGTTCTCCCAGTGTCTGCGTGGATTTCCTCAAGGTGCTCCGCGGAGTTTCCTCCCACAAGTCCCGAAAGACGTGCTGTTAGGTAACTTGGACACTCTGAATTCTTCCTCTGCGTACCCGAACAGGCACCGGAGTGTGGCGACTAGGGGAGTTTCATAGTAACTTCACTGCAGTGTTAATATAAGCCTACTTGTGACAATACAAATTATTATTATTATGGACTGAATTGATCTCTCCACGCATCTTCTCGACTGAGTAGTACTCCACTCAGTTTGCTTCACCTGATGTCTATGTTCATGTATTTACCTTGTGTATTTATCGCATGTCGCATGTTTTTTCATGCATGGAATGATCTGGCTGGATGGTACGCAGTACCTCGGCACACGTGACAATAAATCAAATCCAAATCTTTTATCCTCTCGTACACTCTCATTATCATCCATCTCTGAACTCATCTCCTCCACTCATAGTTTCAGAAAAATCCAATTTAAATTATATTTTAAGATAGTTTGTGCAATTCTGGACAAATTTTTCCATTACTCTTGCACCCTTTAAGTATGATATATTTCAAATTCATGTTTCACAAATCCCAAAATTAGTGTCAGAGTCAGTACTTAAATCTCTTCCAGCCCATCATGCACTGAGTATGATTAATTTGCAGTAACACATAGATCTGGATTTGCCCGATCTGGAACTGTACCTTCTTCCAGGACAATTAGGTGGAAATAATGGCTCCAACAAACTATCTCTGAAAAATACTGTATGATATTTCAGTAAATTATGCATTTGCCACACATCATCCAAAAGTGCTTTGCTGCACATGTGCTGATATCATCCACACGGATAATAACTTCAGAGGACCACTATGCTTCATGTTATCATTGTGTGATTGCAGGAAAACCAACTGAACTTTCTGCACAACTGCCATGGCAGTAGTCTTGAGTGAAGCTATTCAAAGAGTAAATCAAAAAATTTTTACTAACCTGTCAATTGATCAAACTGATTTGTACCGCAGCCTCCATAACACACAAAATGAACACAGCAAGAAGTCTGACAACACCAGGTTAAAGTCCAACAGACAGATGAAGGAGTTATGCTCCGAAAGCTAGTGATTCACAAAAAATCTGTTGGACTTGAATTTGGTGTTGTAAGATGTCTTCCAATGCCAGCCCCAGTCCAACATCTCCACAACACAGAACGAGGAGTGCAACAACTAAATTTAATTTTAAACACCAGAAACACGGAGAAAAAAATATTTCATCACATGAATCTCCAGGGCAACTTAACCCAAGTTCCAAACTAAAAATACAATGGCTGGGATTTTCAGTCTGTTCTTGCCAGTGGAATTGTCTGGTCCCACCAAAGGTGAGCTCCTGTGACAGGTTCCGCAGCAGCGGGACAAGCGAGCTACACCGAACACTATAACTCTTGGTGGGACTGGAAAATCCCGCCAACGGCCAATGACGAGTCAATTCGGCCGCCAGAAAACACGCAGGGGGTGGGCAGAAAATCCCGCCTAATGATTGTAAAATTCCCACCAGTACTCACACTTGGAAGGAACTAGGTATGATAATCAGGATGATTATCATTTGCTCACACCTATAATGCTGTTACTAGGCAGCATTTTCATTCCTAATGTGACAACCGACTGCATCATTCAATGTATTTTGTATGATGCACAGTTGTGAAAAGGTTCTGGATTATGAACTGCCAAGTCAATGAGAGAAATGTTTCTCCACAATGCTTTGGCAGCAAGTTCCAATTTTACAGCATTTTTTGACACTTACTTTACAATCTCGGGTACTTTAAAGGTGCTTCCAGTAATGCCAGTATTATCTTTGGCAAATACTTCATCCCTCCTCACAATAACGTCGTGTGGATTCTGAAAGAAAGACTTGTTGTAAAAAGAATTCTGTCCTGACCAAAACAAAACAATTGAAAATTATGGCAGCAGGTGGAATTCCAAAACATTGCATTCATTTGTTTTAACAAAACTGACTTTTCAAAACATCAATATATTTGTTATTTGAAGACACCGAATATAATTACTGAAATAGATTGTATAACCAAGTAAAATTAATGTTCATAAGCAGTAGCCCATCATATTTTAACTTTTAGGTGCTTCACAAAACATGGTTCTGTGAAAGAAAAGTGGGGCGGGATTCTCCGTTGCCCGACGGCGATATCGTAATTGGCGATCGGGCGGAAAATCCCTGTTTACGACCGAATCGGAGGCCGTGCCTGCTTTTGGATGCTCCGCCCCCCTCCAAAACGGCATCATCGAGGAGTACGGCGCACACCAATGGGACAGCTTTAGGACGTTACCTGAAGGCCCTCCCCCGATGGGCCGAGTTCCCGTCAGCACAGGGGACATGTGCTCTCAGTTTTCGGGAACCAGGCGTGGCGACTGCGGAATGTGTCCAGCGTCGCCACAGTCGCAGGGGGGCTGGCGAGGGGGGCACTTTCTGGAAGGTCGGGTCCACGCGCAGCCGCCGCCATATTATACGCCGCAACCACTGCAGGTTGTCGCCATGCGCGGCCACGAACCTGACAATTCTCCAGGCGTTTATATCGGGAAGGCCGTGCGTTTTACCTGGCACGGTTGCTAGCCCCTCGGTCGGAGCATCGTTTTTCATCGTAAACCTCTTCCTCCGGACATAGCCTCAAAATCGGAGAATCCAGCCCATGGTGTTTGACTGATTTTTTTTAAAGAGTTCTTTGAGGGAGTAACAAGCAACAATGATGGATGGGAGCTAAGGTCACTCACTATGGCAATGGAAGCTTACTCCCTTGAATCACCAGAGCAGCAATGCGTTCACTGGCACCAATGTGCTAGCCTGGCACACTGGCAGTGCCCACTAGGCACATTGACAGTGACAGGCTGGCACTACCAGTGTGACAGACTGGCAGCGCAAGGGTTCCCAGATGGCACCAGCAGTGCCAGGGTACCTCCCTGCTCCGAGGGCATGCACGAGGGGGCCTCCAATCCCCTGGGAGACCCCCAATTGTGCCATTCTGTCTCACATTTTCAGAGCCTGGGGAGTCTCTCATCGGTTAAGCATACACTTAGTGAGAGCAATTTAATGACCACATTGCGCTCAAGCAGGGACGCAGCATGGCCGTTAAATAGCGGGATTGGTCAAAAACATTTTAAAAAATTTAATGTACCCAATTAATTTGTTTTCCAATTAAGGGGCAATTTAGTGTGCCAATCCACCTACTCTGCACATCTTTGGGTTGTGGGGTTCAGACGCACGCAGACACAGGGAGCTTTTGCAAACTTCAAACGGACAGTGACCCAGGACCGCGATGGAACCCGGGTCCTCGGCACCGTGAGGCAGCAGTGTTAACTACTGCACCCACCATGCCGCCCCTGGAGAGATCAAAAACAAGAACCACGCCGGTCACTGATCTGTTTGAAATCTAACTGGCCCGCTCCCTTGGCAAAATCCGGACCTCCCTCGCCTTCGTATGGTGAGAAACCAATAATCATCACTTAAGCCCAATTGTAGAATCCCTAAAGCGCAGAAGGAAGCTATTCAGCCCACCACGTCTGCGCCAAACCTTTGAATGAACACTCCATTTACGAGTGTCCACCTCATCCTTTCCCCATAATCCCATTACCGAACCTGCAGATTACTGAACATTAAGAGGCAATTCAGCATGGCCAATCCACCTAACCTGCACATCTGTGGGTTGTGGGAGGAACACCCATAGGAAACCCACGCAGACACGGGGAGAAAGTGCGAACTCCACACAGTCACCCGAGGTTGGAATTGAACCAGAGGCCCTGGCGCTGTGATGCAGCAGTACTAACAACTCTGCGACAGTGCCGCCGTTATCCATATTAATGCGATTGACGCACTATCTAACAGCTCCCCGTGATCAAACGGCATCCCATGCAAGTCATCACAAGGACGCTGATTAGTACTCCTTATTAAAAATGAGCAATGGGGGATCCCTGGACAGTCCCGGGGTGGAAGACATCGTTGGTTGTCAGTCTCTCAGCTTCTCCCAATTCCTTCCAGATATTGAACGGTATGAACAATATTTTTGACCCTGCGGAACTTGCCCTCATGGTGCTGCTGCCAGACCAGACGGCCAGATGCCAGAGAAGGCGGCGGGAGCAGTGTCAGCGGAGACTTGAGGCGGTGGCCCTAATGCTGTGCTCCATCCCACACCCGGAGGACTTGGCCGGCCATCAGTCCAGGTTGGGACCTAAAGTAGGAGGCCGTCGACGGCCCAAGGTGTACAAGCGTCACTGGTCCTTCGACAGGTGGCCGACAGCGTGTGTCACAGGAGGCCCTTCCTGAACAAGGGGACAGTACAGCACCTTTGCCATGTCTTTGTGGACTTGGCAGCACGTGGAGAAAGGGGATACCCTGCTCCCGGTGCCTGTCAAGGTCACCACAGCCCTGAACATTTCCGCCTCAGGATCATTCCAGGGCTCAGCTGGGACTCTGCGTGGCATCTCACAAGTTACAGCTCCCAAGTGCATCCGTGAAGTCACGGATGTCCTATTTGCTCGGGCAGCGAACTATATAAAGTTTGAAATGGACCAGGCCCAACAGGATGCCTGGACAACAGGTTTCTCCGCCACCGACGGGATGCCCCAGGTCCTGGGGCTAATAGATGGCACACATGTCGCCTTGCACTCACCAGGCTGTCAACATGAAGGGATTCCACTCTGTGCACATCCAACTCATGTGCGACCACCATGGTGGCAGCACGGTAGCACAGTGGGCAGCATCCAGGATGGGCGGTTGGCTCATAGGGGATAAGGACCTGGCTAATGATGCCAATAGGGAGGCCAGTGACTGATGCAGAGACCCAGTATAACGATGCCCATGCGGCCACCCGGGCTGTCACTGAGTGGTCCATCGGACTGCTCAAAATGCGGTTCCGATGCCTTGACTGCTCTGATAGTGCTGTCCAGTACTCCTTGCCAGTTTTGTGGTGGTCTGCTGTGCCCTCCATAATCTGGCACAGCAGCAGCGTGACATGCTGGACGTGGAGGGGGAGGAATATGTGGCCACCTCCGAGGAGGAGGAAGAGGAGGGGCCGGACCAGGAGGGACTGGAGGAAGAGCCCGGGGAGCTACCACAGAACCAGCCAGAGGATAGAGGACAGGCGACAACGGCGAGGATCCAGCAGGTCCGGAGGACCAGTGAGGAACTCATCCTCACTCGCTTCACATTCACACGGCCTCGTCCGCCACTTCTTCTCTGCCCAACCCCTTTCCGATCCCCCTCACCTCATCCAACTGCATCGCTCCCTTCACCATCCTCCCCTCTCCCAACTCCCACCATTTCCCACCCTCCCAAGGTCTGTGTAACGCCACCCTAGGGTGATGGGATTGTGTCAGCACTGTCAGCGGGTCACTGCCGAGGACAGGAAGGTGCTAATAACCCACAAAGAGCTGAGTACCGTGCTCCTCAATCTATGCCATAGCCAGCCCCCTGCCAGTATGCTGAGTGCTCATTTACACCCATCACCTGCATATGGTGTGCTGGAGGTGGGGAGCGGCAGGAGTCTAAGACCCTCCTGTTCAGAGAGATGGGACATGGGATTGGTGCACGGCCCACATAGCGGAACTGCCAGAGGCGTTGTATACCATGCTATCGAGGGTTGCAGAGAAAGTTCTTGCGTTGTTAATTTTCTTCATGGTGCTGCAATCAGACGATCGGGCGGCCTGGTCGTCCTACTGGAGCGTCTAAGTTTCGGCGGCGATCCTGGTGAGGGCCCCGGCAGTAGTGACTCCGGGAACGTGGTGTCTTCCTCCCAGGCAGTTTTGTCACCCCTAGGCGGCGCTGTAAGGTCGAAAGATGGGCAGAAGGAAGGGGTGCCTGAAGGGGGCGTCAGTGCCTGCTCGGCTCTGGTTCGGGGTTCTGGCGGCAGTACTGACCCTCCGGTCAGGTACGGGGGACGGGACGGGACGGGACGGGACGGGAGTGGCTCGGGCGTGCGTGGGGCTCCAGCGGGCGCCAGGTCCCGGAGGGAGACCGTATCTTGGCGTCCATCGGGGAACGCTACGTAGGCGTACTGGGGATTGGCATGCAACAGGTGGACCCTTTCGACCAACGGGTCCGACTTGTGCGCCCTCGCATGTTTCCGCAGCAGGACGGTTCCGGGTGTTGCTAGCCAGGTTGGGAGCGAGGTCCCAGAGGAGGACTTTCTGGGGAAAACAAGGAGACGTTCATGAGGTGTCTGGTTCATGGTAGTACATAGCAGTGACCGAATGGAGTGCAGGGCCACTGGGAGGACTTCTTGCCAGCGGGAGACTGGGAGATTCTGGACCGAAGGGGCCAGCAGGACGGTCTTCCAGGCTGTTCCATTCTCCATTTCTACCTGCCCGTTTCCCCGGGATTTGTAGCTGGTCGTCCTGCTCGAGGTGATGCCTTTGCTAAGCAGGAACTGGCGCAGCTCGTCGCTCATAAAGGAGGACCTCCTATCACTGTGGATGTATGCGGGGAAACCGAACAGTGTAAAAATAGTTTGGAGAACCTTGATGACGGTGGTTGTGGTCATGTCCGGGCAGGGGATGGCGAATGGGAACCGGGAGTACTCATCAATCACGTTCAGGAAATACGTGTTGCGGTCGGTGGAGGGGAGGGGGCCTTTGAAGTCCATGCTGAGGCGTTCAAAGGGACGGGAAGCCTTTATCAGATGCGCCCTCTCTGGTCGGTAGAAGTGCGGTTTGCACTCCGCGCAGATTCGGCAGTCCCTGGTGACAGTCCTGACCTCCTCGATGGAGTAAGGCAGGTTCCGGGCTATAACAAAATGGAAGGACCGGGTGACTCCCGGGTGGCAGAGGTCCTCGTGGAGGGCTCGGAGGCGGTCTACTTGTGCAGTGGCACAAGTGCCGCGGGATAGGGCATCAGGAGGCTCGTTCAGCTTCCCTGGACGATACAAGATCTCGTAATTGAAGGTGGAGAGTTTGATCCTCCACCGCAAGATCTTGTCGTTCTTAATCTTGCCCCGCTGTGCATTATCGAACATGAAGGCCACCGACCGTTGGTCCGTGAGGAGAGTGAATCTCCTGCCGGCCAGGTAATGCCTCCAGTGCCGCACAGCTTCCACTATGGCCTGGGCCTCCTTTTCGACCGAGGAGTGGCGAATTCCGGAGGCATGGAGAGTGCGGGAGAAGAAAGCCATGGGCCTGCCTGCTTGGTTGAGGGTGGCGGCCAGAGCTACGTCAGACGCGTCGCTCTCGACCTGGAAGGGGAGGGACTCGTCGTTGGCGCGCATCGTGGCTTTTGCGATGTCCGCTTTGATGCGGCAGAAGGCATGGCGGGCCTCCGTCGACAGGGGGGAGGTTGTGGATTGGATTAGGGGTCGAGCCTTGTCGTCGTAATTAGGGACCCATTGTGCATAGTCGCTAAAGAAGCCGAGGCAGCGCTTTACGGCCTTGGGGCAGTTAGGGAGGGGGAACTCCATAAGGGGGCGCATGCGTTCGGGGTCGGGGCCTATGACTCCATTTCGCACTACGTAGCCTAGGATGGCTAGACGGTCGGTGCTAAACATGCACTTCTCCTTATTGTAGGTCAGATTCAGGAGGTGCGCGGTCTGGAGAAATTTACGGAGGTTGGTGTCGTGGTCCTGCTGGTCATGGCCGCAGATGGTGACGTTGTCAAGATACGGGAACGTTGCGTGTAAGCCGTACCGGTCAACCATTCGGTCCATCTCACACTGGAAGACCGAGACCCCGTTTGTGACACCGAAGGGAACCCTTAAAAAGTGGTAGAGCCGCCCATCTGCTTCGAAGGCAGTGTACTGGCGGTTGCTATTACGAGGGGTAGCTGGTGGTAGGCAGACTTGAGATCCACCGTGGAGAAGACTTTGTATTGCGCGATCCTGTTTACCAGGTCGGCAATACGGGGGAGGGTGTACGCGTCCAGTTGCATAAACCGGTTGACGGTCTGGCTATAGTCGATGACCATCCTATGCTTCTCCCCGGTCTTTACCACCACTACTTGAGCCCTCCAGGGGCTGTTGCTCGCTTCGATGACCCCTTCCTTCAGCAGCCTTTGGACCTCAGACCTGATGAAGGTCCGATCCTGGGCGCTGTACCGTCTGCTCCTGGTGGCGATGGGTTTGCAATCCGGGGTGAGGTTCGCAAACAGGGAAGGCGAGTCGACCTTAAGGGTCGCGAGGCCGCAAACAGTAAGGGGGGTATAAGGCCGCCGAATTTAAAAGTAAGGCTTTGTAGGTGGCACTGGAAATCCAGTCCCAGAAGGGTGGCTGCGCAGAGGTGCGGCAGCACGTATAGGCGGAAATTGCGGAATTCCCTGCCTTGGACGGTGAGGTTCGCGAGGCAGAACCCTTTTATCTGCACCGGCCAGGGAGATCCTTTGTTGGGTGGGGTAGGTGACCAGAGAACAGCGCCTTACCGTGTCGGGGTGGACGAAGCTCTCCGTGCTCCCGGAGTCGATGAGGCATGACGTCACGTGGCCATTGATGCCAATCGTCGTGGTGGCCTTTGCTAGCGTTCGGGGCCAACTCTGGTCCAGGGTAATGGAGGCCAGCTGCAGCAAGGAGTGAAGATCGGACAGCGCATCGTCAGCTGTGTTGGGGGCTTGAGGCCCCATCCATGGATCGCACATGGAGTCCGGGGACTCCAAAGACGGCGGCGGGGAGAAACAAAATGGCGGTGGGGAGGGACAAAATGGCAGCGCACTCTGCTCCCACGAGGCAGAGGCCAGCTGCAACAAAGGGTTTTGGTCGGGCAGCGCGTAGCCAGCCGCGCTGGGGGTTTGAGGCCCCATCCAAGATGGCACCGGCCATGGATCGCACGTGGAGTCCGGGGACTCGGAAGATGGCGGCGGGGAGGAGCAAACTGGCAGCGCACGCTGCTACAGCGTGGTGGAGGCCAGCTGCAGCAAGGGGTTTCGGTCCGGCAGCGCGTAGCCAGCCGTGCTGGGGGCTTGAGGCCCCATCCAAGATGGCACCGGCAATGGATCGCACGTGGAGTCCGGGGACTCCGGAGATGGCGGCGGGGAGGAGTAAACTGGCGGCGCATGCTGCTCCAGTGTGGCGGAGGCCAGCTGCAGCAAAGGGTTTTGGTCCGGCAGCACGTAGCCAGCCGCGCTGGGGGCTTGAGGCCCCATCCAAGATGGCACTGGCCAGGGATCGCCCATGGAGTTCGGGGACGGAGACCCCGATGAGTGGACCAACGAGGGACAAAATGGCTGCACGTACTCCTCCAGCATGGTTGCCGGGGGGACGAATGGCTGCGGCTGTGACGCTGCCTGGCGGGGCAAAGGCTGCGGTGCGCGTTGGGCCGGCGGGGCTGGGAAAAGGGAGTGCGGCGGTGGGCCTGGGACGGTCGGGACGTGGAAGAACGGCTGTGGTTGCGCAGCGGGCGGCTGGAGGAATGGCTGAGGGTAGTCATTGGACACTGCGTTCACCGTGCGGGCGAGGCAGACCGCGGCATAGTGGCCTTTCTTGCCACACCCTTTGCAGGTGACGGTGCGGGCCGGGCAGCGCGCGCGCGGGTGATTCGCCTGGCCGCAGAAGAAGCAGCGTTGGCCGGCGGCGGTAGCGGGGCACCTTGCCGCGCAGACCTGCGGAGTTAGCGGGTAAGTCTGGGGGTAAGCGGGTAAGTCTGGGGGGCTGCCGCGGCGGGGTGCCACGCAGCCCAGGGGGGCGCGGTGCGTGCGGGGGCGTACGCAAGGGCGTTTTTGTACGCCACGTGCACGTGAATGTCGGGGGAGATCATACCTGCCACGAAAGCGTCTCGAATTAAAAGTTCGGAGTGCTCGTTCGCCGTCACCGCTGGGCAGCCGCAGTTTTGGCCTAGCACGATCAGTGCCCTGTAGAAATCTTCTAGCGCCTCATCTGGGCTCTGCCGTCTCGTTGCCAGCAGGTGACGGGCGTAGACCTGATTAAGTGGACGAATGTAGTGTCCTTCCAGCAGTTCCATGGCTTTATCATAGTTCGCCGCCCCTTCAATCAGGGGGTAGATCACCGGGCTGACCCGCGAGCGTAGGAGGTGTATTTTCTGCCTTTCCGTGGGGGTGTCGGCAGCCGTATCGAGGTAGCTCTGAAAGCACGCCAGCCAATGCTTAAAAATCGCGGCGGAGTTTTCTGCGTGCTGGTTGAGCTGAAGGCACGTCGGCTTGATGCGGAGATCCATCCTTCAAAAGTACTTATCTGATTAAATTGATACACAATCAATACGCTTGAGTCCACGTGGAGTCATATCGATTCAGCTTTAATCAGATAGAACTGTACCCAGCAGCGAAGTTACAGAAGTGAAGGCTGCTGGGGCGGCATTGGTTCATATACCCCGCCTCTCAGGGCGGGACTATGTACATTGCCCAATGGTAGACCCCGCAGTCTAGCCAATGGTTATTCCTCTCTCTGGTACCGCAATACCTGGTATTACCACATGGCCGCCGTCACCAATCCGTGGGATGAGATCAGGTTGGCATTCAGAGCCACCTCCTCCTGATCAGTGCCCATAGGGCCCTGGGGTTCATCTCGGGAGGGAAGGGCAGCTTCTTCAAGCCCTGGCTGCCCGTGTCATCTGGCCCTGCCAGCCCAAACGACTGCCCAATATCTGCAGTTTTGTGTCCACACCCTCGGCGATGCTCCTCAGTGACCGAGAATGCTCCGCCTGGTACTAGGTCACATTCCCTCAGCGAGTCAGACAGTCTACTGAGGCCCTCCAATATGGATGTCACAGACTCAGCCACGCCTTGAACACCTCCACTCATGCTGCTGAGATCATGCACCAGGCTCTCTGCTGCGATCGCCACCCGAGCAGTGTTTGCCTTGATGCCATGCATTGGCGGCACCATCTCCTGTGGCACTAGCATCTGGGACTCCTCTAATCGGCTATGGACCTGCTGGAGAGTCACTGATATTTCCCTCTGACTATCAAGGCTGCACCCTATTGTCTGCAACAGCTCCGAGTAAACCTAGTCCAGAGGCTCAGCATCTGACTGCGGCCCAGCTGGGTCCTGGGATCCAGCAGATCTCCAACCAATGTCTCGCCTGGGTATTTCTGCCTCAACCTAACGTGCATGCAACTGTGTGGTGCTCACCAGAATATTTGATCACATCACAGTGAGGTAGCACAGTGGTTAGCACTGTTGTTTCTCAGTGCCAGGGTCCCAGATTCGATTCCCAGCTTGGGTCACTGTCTGTGCGGAGTCTGCATGTTCTCCCTGTGTTTGCATGGGTTTCCTCTGGGTGCTCCAGTTTCCTCCCACAAGTCCCGAAAAACGTGCTTGTCAGGTAAATGGGACATTCTGAATTCTCCCTCATTGTACCCGAACAGGTGCCGGAATGTGGCGATTAGGGGCTTTTCACAGTAACTTAATTGCAGTGTTAATGTAAGCCAACCTGTGACAATAAAGATCATTATATTTAAAAAAAAGAAAAAGGTGTCCCTCCTCTCCTCACTGGCATGGAGCTGTGGGTCAACCTTGGACTTCCAAACTCGGGGGCAGTTCTTCTGTGAGTCACCTTCGTGGCTGCAGTGAGTGTGTGCTAAGTGGAGAACTTAAAAACAGCTCCTGCTGCCAAGCTCTCTGGCACTAATTCCAGTCACAGCAGGGCTGGGAATTTCTCTCAATTTGCATTGGCAGAGTGCTGGTCCATTTCCATGACTTGCCTCGCTTACCGAAAAGCTTCCCCAACGGAAATGCAAATCGCACACTATTCTGTCCCAAATGGGAGAATTCTAGCCACTATATAAATGCAAATTGTTGTGATTCTAGTTGAAATTCGAACTCAGCACTGTCCAGGGATTGAAATAGAAAGCTATCTGGCTCAGCTCCATCCTGGACGGCACTTTACAAGTTGAGATACTGGGAAGATCCAAATATACTTAATTACACATGACCCAAAAATATCTTATTTAAGTTGAATTATTATAGAAATGTAAAAATTATAAAAATACATTACCACAAAATCAACAGATATGGTTCTTTTGATGGGTTTTAGATCATTGTTCACAGTGAGCAAACGGTAAAGAACTAGAGAAAGAAAGGAAGCAATAATTAATCCACATTACTGTTTCTGCTTTCATAATAAACTTGCACACACTTTTACTTATGTGTTATACATTGAAACTAGGTAAAAATCACATAATAAATAAGGCTGAGTTTCCTGCCAACACAGTACTAGCTCCAAGCAAGGGTAGTGCGAACGCGTTGCCCTTTCGTCATTTGAGGTGCCTGAGGAGGCAGCAGTTGGGACCAAAGATAGTAGACCATAAGACATAGGAGCAGAATTAGGTCACTCAGCCCATCGGGTCTGCTCCACCATTCAATCATAGCTGATATGTTCTCATCCCATTCTCCTGCCTTCTCCCCATAATCCCTGATCTCCTTATTAATCCCCTTATTAATCAAGAACCTTTCTATCTCTGTCTTAAAGACACTCAGGGATTTGACCTCCACAGCCTTCTGCGGCAAAGAGTTCCACAAATTCACCACCCTCTGGCTAAAGAAATTCCTCCTCATCTCAGTTTTAAAGGAGCGTCCCTTTAGTCTGAGGTGGTGTCCTCTAGTTCTAGTTTTTCCTACAAGTGGAAACATCCTCTCTATGTCCACTCAATTCAGACCTCGCAGTATCCTGCAAGTTTCAATAAGATCCCCCCTCATCCTTCTAAACTCCAACGGGTACAGACCCAGAGTCCTCAACCGTTCCTCATACGACAAGTTCTTCATTCCAGGGATCATTCTTGTGAACCTCCTCTGGACCCTTTCCAAGGCCAGCACATCCTTCCTTAGAGATGGGGCCCAAAACTGCTCACAATACTCCAAATTGGGTCTGACCAGAGCCTTATACAGCCTCAGAAGTACATCCCTGGTCTTGTATTCTAGCCCTCTTGGCATGAATGCTAACATTGCATTTGCCTTCCTAACTGCCAACTGAACCTGCACATTAACCTTAAGAGAATCTTGAAATAGGACTCCCAAGTCCCTTTGTGCTTCTGATTTTCTAAGCATTTCCCCATTTAGAAAATAGTCTATGCCTAAATTCCTCCTTCCAAAGTGCGTAACCTCACACTTTTCCACATTGTATTTCATTTGCCACTTCATTGCCCACTCTCCTAGCTTGTCCAAATCCTTCTGCAGCCCCCTTGCTTCCTCAATGCTACCTGTCCCTCGACAGATCTTTTGTGTCATCTGCAAACTCAGCAACAGTGCCTTCAGTTCCTTCTTCCAGATCATTAATGTATATTGTGAAAAGTCCTGGTCCCAGCACAGACCCCTGAGGCACACCATTAGGCACCGCTGCCATCCTGAAAAAGACCCCTTTATCCCCAGTCTCTGTCTTCTGTCAGTCTGCCAATCCTCTATCCATGCCAGGATCTTACCCTTAACACCATGGGCTCTTAACTTATTTAACAGTCTCCTATGTGGCACCTTGTCAAAGGCCTTCTGGAAATCTAAATAAATCACGTCCACTGGTTTTCCTTTGTCTAACTCCCTTGTTACCTCCTCAAAGAAGTGACAGATTTGTCAGACATGACCTCCCTTTGACAAAGCCGTGCTGACTGAGTCCTATTTTATCGTGCACTTCCAAATACCTTGCGATCTTATCTTTAATAACAGACTCTAAAATCTTACCAATGGCTGAAGTCAGGCTAACTGACCTATAATTTCCCATCTTCTGCCTCCCTCCTTTCTTAAACAGTGGTGTTACATTAGCTAGTTTCCAGTCCCCTGGGACCCTTCCTGCCTCCAGTGATTCCTGAAAAATCATCACCAATGCCTTCACAATTTCCTCAGCTATCTCTTTTAGGACCCTGGGGTGTAGTCCATCCGGTCCAGGTGAATGGTCACTGCACTTACCTCTGCCCTCTGATTCTCCTGGAGCTCTGGCATCCACTGGTGTCTTCCACCGTGAAGACTGATGCAAAGTAACTATTCAGTTCATCTGCCATTTCATTGTTTCCTATTATTACTTCTCCAGCCACATTTTCCAGTGGTCCAATGTCTATTTTTGCCTCTCTCTTACCTTTTATGTATTGAAAAAAAACTCTTTATATTACTAGCTAGCTTGCACTCATACTTCATCTTCTCCCTCCTTGTTGCTTTTTTAGTTGTCCTCTGCTCGCCTTAAAGGCTTCCCACTAATTCTCGCCACTTTGTATGCTTTTTGTTGCTACTGAATCACCACAGCTGGGCTGCGACCTCCTTTTAATAGGCACTTGAAATGTGGAACTGCACCAATTTGAACTCATCCTTTGTAGGTTATTTAATTATAACCGTTGAAGTGGAAAATTGTCCAGGTAGGTCCTTTACACAAAAAGCAGGACAAATCGAACCCTACCAATTACAGTCTGTAAAGTTCCAGGTGAGGGACCACATGGAAGCAATAACTGTAAGAAAAACTCAAATTTATTTTACCTATTATGCTACACCATCGACTCCATGAAGGGTCTCCCACGCCCGACCCACCCTTGGGCCAGGGGTATTTATGTCCCAGAAGCCCCTAGCTCCGCCCCTCATCTAGGAAGATCGTACTCAGGTGAGGACTAAGGGACTCGGAGGTTACAGACCCCGTGGCCTCCAATCGGGTTATAACACCCCTCCTCCTTAAGTCTGGTACCTCTTCCATCTGAACAGCAGGTGGGGGTGGGGGGGGTGGGGGGGGGAGAGATCCTTTGCCTGCTTTGCTTGGAGCTGTCTCTCGACCACCCGCTATTCTGGTCTGGAGGGGTGTAACGAACCGGGGAGCGACATTTGCAGGCCAAACGCCTGGCAGCCGCAAATGGAGCTGTTTCAACTCCTGTTGTCAAAGTCTCCATGTCCGATTCTTGATTCTGGGTTGGATAAGTCGACCTCCCGCATCTCCGAATTACGGAGCTCATCCACTTCATTGGGTATTATATGTGGTTGCTCCGGATGAAGGAGCACCAACAGTCATGGGGACTTTGATTTGTGCTCGAGGACCAGGAAGGCTCGGCTGTGGAGGTGGTCCACATGCCTGTTTCATTGCTTTACTACTGTCCCTGGGATCCACAGCGTCCTATCGGCACAATTTTGGACGTAGACCGCGTCGCCCGCCATAAGTTCCCTGATGGGTCTGGATCGTTGTGTTTCAGCCTATTCCTGCCTTTTCCCCGATGTCTGGCAGGACGAAGCTCAAGCTTGTGTACAGCCGACGACCCATGAACAATTCCAAGGGCTCCACTCCGGTGGTGGCATGTGGTGTGGTCCGGTAATAGAATTATGTAAAGGTGAGACATGAAGGTTCAGTTAGGGCGCTCGAGAGTTACAAGTTAGCTAGGAAGGACCTAAAGAGAGAGCTAAGAAGAGCCAGGAGGGGACATGAGAAGTCTTTGGCAGGTAGGATCAAGGATAACCCTAAAGCTTTCTATAGATATGTCAGGAATAAACGTATGACTAGGGTAAGAGTAGGGCCAGTCAAGGACAGTAGCAGGACGTTGTGCGTGGAGACCGAGGAGATAGGAGAGGTGCTAAATGAATATTTTTCATCAGTATTCACACAGGAAAAAGATAATGTTGTCGAGGAGAATACTGAGATTCAGGCTACTAGACTAGAAGGGCTTGAGGTTCATAAGGAGGAGGTGTTAGTAATTCTGGAAAGTGTGAAAATAGATAAGCCCCCTGAGCCGGATGGCATTTATCCTAGGATTCTCTGGGAAGCTAGGGAGGAGATTGCTGAGCCTTTGGCTTTGATCTTTAAGTCATCTTTGTCTACAGGAATAGTGCCAGATGACTGGAGGATAGCAAATGTTGTCCCCTTGTTCAAGAAGGGAAGTAGAGACAACCCCGGTAACTATAGACCAATGAGCCTTACTTCTGTTGTGGGCAAAATCTTGGAAAGGTTTATAAGAGATAGGATGTATAATCATCTGGAAAGGAACAATTTGATTAGAGATAGTCAACACGGTTTCGTGAAGGGTAGGTCATACCTCACAAACCTTATTGAGTTCTTTGAGAAGGTGACCAAACAGGTGGATGAGGGTAAAGCAGTTGATGTGGTGTATATGGATTTCAGTAAAGCGTTTGATAAGGTTCCCCACGGTCGGCTACTGCAGAAAATACGGAGGCATGGGATTCAGGGTGATTTAGCAGTTTGGATCAGAAATTGGCTAGCTGGAAGAAGACAAAATGGTGGTGGTTGATGGGAAAGGATCAGACTGGAGTCCAGTTACTAGTGGTGTACCACAAGGATCTGTTTTGGGGCCACTGCTGTTTGTCATTTTTATAAATGACCTGGAGGAGGGCGTAGAAGGATGGCTGAGTAAATTTGCAGATGACACTAAAGTCGATGGAGTTGTGGACAGTGCAGAAGGATGTTACAAGTTACAGAGGGACATAGATAAGCTGCAGCACTGGGCTGAGAGGTGGCAAATGGAGTTTAATGCAGAAAAGTGTGAGGTGATTCATTTTGGAAGGAATAACAGGAAGACAGAGTACTGGGCTAATGGTAAGATTCTTGGCAGTGTGGATGAGCAGAGAGAGAGAGGGTTGGTAAGAAGGCGTATGTTGTGTTAGCTTTTATTGGTAGAGGGATTGAGTTTCGGATCTGTTTTTGCATGCCAAGATTAAATGTCTGTATTGCCCGTCCGGCCAATCCGTTGGATGACAGGCAGCAAGGTGCAATCCACACATGGTGAATCTCATTTTGCTTCAGAAAGTCGGCAAATCCCGCAGTTGTACAAGCCGTTTTCTGATACCAACACTTCCGGAAGCCCGTGAATACTAAAGGTTTGTCTAAGCCGCTCAGTAGTGGCCCACAATGTCGTCATGGTCATTCGATGGACATCCATCCACTTCAAATGGGCATCCACAATAATTGGATACACGGCTCCTTGAAATCCAAGTGCAAATGGCACCATAGTTGGCCCGGCCACTCCCATGGGTGGAGTGGAGCTGCAGGGGGTAGCTTCTGGTGGTCTTGGCACCATACACATTGTTTTGCTAAAGTCTCAATTTCCGGGTCAATGGTCTACTGCACAGTTGGTGGACTTCATAACCTCACAATTAAGGAAACAGAGGATGGAAACCTCCAAAGACCTGGTAAGGGCCATTGACTCAATAAAAGCAGCTGTGGAAATGGGTTAATCAGTGGTTGGAGGCCCAGGGCACTTGGCTCAAAAAAATGGGGAAGTCTGTCGCTGAACACGAGGACCAGTTGGCCATGATGGAAGAAGATCTTTTCTGATTTTTCTTTTCTGGCTTAAGTGGGTCGGTGCAGACTCGATGGGCCGCATGGCCTCCTTCTACACTGTATGTTCTATGTTCCATATTCTGATTGCCGGCAGTGTTAAACCATGAGCGGCGGCTGAATGTCCGGATAGTGGGTCACCCAAAAGGGCTAGAAGATTCGCAATCTTAGGAGACTGTGGCATAGATGCTATGGAAGCTGGTAGGGGAGGAAGTTTTTAATTGCCCCCCAGAGGTGGATCGCGCATACAGGACGCTGAGAAGGAAACCAAAGACAGATGAAATGCAAGGGCGATAGTGGAACCAAAAGAGAAAATGCTGTAAAATCTCAGGAGGTCTGGCAGCATCTGTAAGAAGAGAAAAGAGCTAACGTTTTGAGTCCAGGTGACCCTTTGTCAAAGCTTGATGACTGCGTTTTGGGACGCTGCTGGGTCCGTTGATGGTACGGATGTACAATTGGTGGGGAGGGGCTATCTCCCCCTGCGTTTTTTTTTTTAAATTTAGAGTACCCAATTCATTTTTCCAATTAAGGGGCAATTTAGTGTGTTCAATCCACTTACCTTGGGTTGTGGGGGCGAAACCCACGCAAACACGGGGAGAATGTGCAAACTCCACACGGACAGTGACCCAGAGCCGGGATCGAAACTGGGACCTCGGCTCCGTGAGGCAACAGGGCATACCCACTGCGCCACCGTGCTGCCCTTCCCCCTGCGTTGTTGCAGGTCTCTATCTCGCTTACCCACAGAAAGAACAGGGATCCTGAGCAATGTGGATCTTACTGTCCGATTTTCCTCCTGAATGTTGATGCAAAGCCCAGATCCCGTATTGAAGGTTGTGTGGTGGAAGTGGTTGGAGACATCTAATATTCGGAGGCTACTTGACGTTCTCATGATGCCCGCTGGAAGAAATGATGTGGAGGTTGTGCTGACAATGGATGCTGAGAAGATATTCGACCGAGTGGAGTGGCCGTACCTTTTTGACATTTTGGAATGGTTTGGGTTCGGGCAGGGATTTGTGGACTGGGTTAAATTGTTATATGCAGCCCCAAAGGCAAGCATCTCCACTAACAGGGTTAGTTCTGAGTACTTTACTCTGCAACATGGGACGAGGCTGAGGTGCCCGCATTCGCAGTTACTATTCGCCCTTGCGATCGAACCTTTAGCAATGGTTCTTTGGACGTCTGGAGAGTGGTGGGGTATTAAGCAGCGCGGGGGGGGTGGAACATCGGCTGTCCTTATATGCGAATAACTTCCGACTGTATGTTTCCCTTGGAGTCTATTGATAAGATCCTGAGGATTCTGAATGAATTCAGCTCCTTCTCTGGATGCAAGCTTAATACGGCAAAGAGTGAGATGTTCTTGATTGGATTCGAAGGACGGGAGGGCTGTTTGAGTGGGTTCCCATTTCTCCTGGCTATTAAGAGCTTCCGCTATTTGGGGATTCAGGTGGCGTGCGATTGGACTCAACTTCACAAACTTAATTTGACATGCTTAGTAGAGGGGATGAAATAGAAAAAGGTGGGACAGTCTGCCTCTACCTTTGTCCTGCTCCTAGTTTTTATGTTTTAACATACAGATAGATTGAGGGTCTCAGCAGGGAATTCCCTGACAAGGCCGCACTTAGCCCCGTTTTCTGCCCATAAGAGCTCAATTTTCCCCCGACTCCTCAGTGCAGCTACAGATTGGGACTCAATTTTTAAATGGCGTCCTTTTCTCTCGAACTCCCAACACATCCCTCAAACCCCCCACCCCACCCAAAGACCCAGCTCACTATAAGGACGTCCATGAGCCCTCCCAACCCCCACGCAGGGCACACCCCGTCCTAATCACTATTGCTCGGGAAATGCTGGCTTGGCACCCTGGCAAAGCCAGGCTTCAATCCCCTCCCCTCCAACCTCCCGAGGGGTCCCCTGCACTGGGACAACAGCTCCAGTATCTTTGTGCTGCATGCCGGAAAATGGAAATGGCTACTCACCTTCTCAGTTCCCCTCACCAGCCATTGCGCCACCTAAACATTTTTAAATATCCTAAACAATGCCCATGTGATTTCTCGCTGAAGAGCGAGTTAGTCCTCGGGAGGTCATTACATTCGATTTCAATCTCGTTAATGAGATGGAAATTAATGCAAATTGGGGTCAATGATATGCTCTCTGTATCTGGGCGTGATTCGGAACTTACCATTGGGAGCGGGCCAATTAGATAACAAGCTGGGCCGCACGGTGGCGCAGTGGGTTAGCACTGCTGCCTCACGGCGCCAAGGTCCCAGGTTCTATCCCGGCTCTGGGTCACTGTCCGTGTGGAGTTTGCACATTCTCCCTGTGTCTGCGTGGGTTTCGCCCCCACAACCCAAAGATGTGCAGGTTAGGTGGATTGGCCATGCTAAATTGCCCCTAATTGGAAAAAATTAATTGGGTACTCTAAATTTTTTTTTTAATGTTTTTTTTTAAAATTAGATAACAAGCTGATTGGCACCCGGTGCGAATCTCGATTTTGGTCTTTTCTGCTATTTAATCGGCACACCCAGATCCATGCTAGGTAACAATGGTTAAATCACAAACTGTGTGTGTGAGAGAGTGTATGTGTATGTGAGTGCGAAAGAGAGAGAGAGTGTGTGCGGGAGAGTGTGACAGAATGTGTGAGAGAGTCTGAGAGAGGGTGTGTGTCAGAGAATGCATTTGTGTGTGAGAGAGTCAGAGAATGTGTGGGGGAGAGATTGTATGTGAGAGAGAAAGCACGTCTCTGTGAGTGCCTGTGTGAGAGAGATAGGGTGAGGGTGTGTGCAAGAGATAGACGGTGCAATCAAACACAAAAGAAACAATCCTTTCTGGGCAGGATCAGTGGACTCGTTCCATCCGCTTGTAGCAGTGGGAACGACGCCACTATCAAACGACACTGTTTTTTCTCATCCATCAACAGGAACGCACTGCCAAGACTCAGTCACATTCACTGCACTGAGGAGCTCCAAATCCGTTGAGTCCTCAGCTCCCCTTACCGCACCTCACGGAACCCCCAGACCCAATTACCAGCGTGGGCAAAATGCCACCTGGAGTACATTGGCACTGCCAGCCTAGCACCCTGGCAGTACCCGACAGGCTGGCAGTGCTACGTGGGCAACCTGGCAGTCCCAGGCTCGCAGTGCCACAGTGCCGAGATGGCATCAGCAATGTCAGGGATCCACCATGTGCAGATGCCAACAACCCGGGACCTCCGATCGCCAGGATACCCCGCCCAAGGGCCGTTCTGTCTGATTCCCGTTTGCGGGGACCAATACTAAACAGTGCCCGGCTGGGGTCTCCTCAGTGAGATAGGTAGGTACCGGGTACTGGTTTGATCTGGCATTTGCAGAGTGAAGTGAGTTCAAAACTCTGAAAGTCTGGGTCGCACCCATTGCCAATCTAACGGGATTTCATGGGGCTGAGAGCCATTGGGAATCCCGGAAGATGCCTCTCGTGGGATCTACCGGTCGTGTCCCTTCACGATTCCGGCGGGACGCAGCCGGTAAATCGTGCCCAGATTGTGTGCGTGGGTGCAGGTGTGTGAGTGCATGTGTGAGAAAGTGCACGCATGTGTATACAGGCGGCACGGTAGCACAGTGGTAAGCACTGTTGCTTCACAGCGCAAGGCACCTGGGTTCGATTCCTGGCTTGGGTTACTGTCCATGTGGAGTCAGCACGTTCTCGCCGTATCTGCTTGAGTTTCATCCCAGCGGTCCGGTATCCTCCCACTTCTGAAAGATGCGCTTGTTAGGTGAATTGGACATTCTGAATTCTCCCTCTGTGTACCCGAACAGGTGCCAGAGTGCGGCGACTAGGGGATTTTCACAGTAACTTCATTGCAGTGTTAATGTATGCCTACTTAGTGACACTAATACTCATTATTATTAAGAGCACATGTGTGAGCGTGAGAATGCATGTGTGAGACAGAGTGCATGTATTTGAGAGAGTGCATGTGTGTGTGTGACTGCATGTGCAGATGAGAGTGTGTGTTTGAGAGCGCATGCAAGTACGTGTGTGTGAGAAAGAGAGTGTTAATGTGAGAGAGGGAGTGTGTGTGTGAGAGAGACAGTCTGATGGGTATTCAGAACTGGAAAGGGGGAATGCTGTTGGCTGTTTGGAAGCAGGCTGGCTTTGGGTTTTGCAAATTGCAGAGCAGGCTTAAGAGATTGTATGAGTTAATTTTGGTCCTATTGCTTGTGTTTCTATGTTTATACCTTTGGTTAATAAAATTCTACCAATCTCAATTTTGAATTTCATAATTGCTATTTGCGGAAGCGAGTGCCAAATTTCCACCGCCTCTTGCACGAAGAAGTGTTTCAATGTTTGGCTTCAGTGTGTTTAATGCAGACACTGTTATCCCTGAAATGAGAGTTCCATTTTCCGTTCCTAACGTCTCTCAACTTGATAAGCTATGGCCTCTTCAACCTCCTATTTGCACCTGACACATTCAGCACTGTTCTTTACTTGTGTATTGGAGATATATCAGAAAATTTGCAGCTATAGTTACCAGTTTGAGATGGTGTATAGATTGGTTTATCAGTCTGGATAAATATGTGTCCCATTTGATATGAAATAAGGATGGTTCTCTCCAACTGAAACACTGTTGATGTTGCTTCCAACTGTACATACTGGGGCAATTTATTTTCTTTTGAAATTCTGTCTCTGGGTATCTGGAAAGAAACATACAAGAAATATCTATTAAAATAAGTAGTTATTATATAATTGGTCATATTGCATCCTGTAACTCTTTTAATATCCCCATTGAATTCTCTATATTACAACTTCTTTAATTTTTTGTTTGTTTGTTGGATAAGGATGAGTGAAAGGAGGAGGCAATGTCAAGCTTGCTGAGCTGCTGTAATGCAGGCAAGTTACACAGCAACTACAATCCAAGGTATTAGGATCATGAATCAAGCAAGGTGCTTTGACCTGGGTGGGAAGAAGTGCTGGAACTTCAACTATTCAGGTATTTAATAGGCATGCCATCACAACCCTCACATCAGCTTTGTTGATGGTAGAAAATATCTGACTGGCCGCAGTTGAGCCACTGGTTTGTTGACTCTGTTTTCCACTGGGTATGATATAGTTAGCTCAGTTATGGTCTGGCCAATGATGGCGTCCATGACATGGATGAGGTGATGCCAATAAAATTGTCAGGAGATAACTTCTTTCCAACCGTTAGTCATGAAAATTTGTGCATAACGAGGACTGCGAGGGTTTCTGTTGGAAATCCTGCCATCCGGCTGCCATTTTTAGCGGGTGGCCTGATGGTGACGTCCCACGATGAGCCACCACCCTCCCTGCATTGCAATTCAGCCGCCCACCCCTGGATTTTCTCCCCCAGTACAGACATGACCCGACCCAACCCCCCGCCTCCTACATCGTCACAATTTGGCCCACGACCCACATGTTTTCTGGGTACCCCCCACAGTAATAAAGATAACTCCCACAGAGACTCCTAAATAAAGAGACCCCTGCCCTCCACACAGAAACACCTGAAAGAGGCCTCCCTACAGAGGTGCCTCTGGGAGTCTCTTTATTTAGGGGTCTCTGGGCAGCGGGGCTTTTATTTAGGGGGTCTCTGCGGGGGTTCTCTGGGAGTCCCGTTATTTGGGAAGTCACTGTGGGCAGGGTGGTTTCTGTAGGGATGGGCTGCATTGTGGGGGGAATGGTTCTCAGATGGACTTTGGGGGAAACTCCTTAAAGAGTTACAGTCTTGGCCCACCACGTCAGGGCAACGCTTGTCAATACCTGTAGTAATATCCTCCCACATGATTCCCGGCCCAGAGCACCGGAGAATCACGCGGGCACAGAGAATATGGTGTCTGGCCCGCGAAATGGATGCAAATAGGTCATTATGACCATTTGCATCCTCCAGCTGGCAGGGGCGCCAAACTCGATCCTGAAGCCAGCGGGGAGGGGGGCAGAGAATCAGAAATGGATCTGCAGCCGGCGCCACTCCCATTTTCTTCACTGTGCTGAATTCTCTGCCTCACTGGGAACTCCACTATCGGCAGCACAATGCGCAGAAGTACTTCTTTTGCTGAAGATTGTCATTGGACAACAGCCATGCAACTGTAGGCAAAGCTTGTGGCAGAATGGCATTGGCCACTTAATTAACAAAATTGTCAATGGAGCTGTAAACTCAAATCATCAGTTAATAGGCCATACCTGACTGTACAATTTTTCTGTTCTAGGGATGGGTCCAACACCATTAAGGCCTCGTCTCTTCTCCATTTCTTTTTTTTTTAATGTATTTTATTCCAAACTTTTATAAAAGGTTACAAAACATAAACAATTCGGGAAGCAAACTCCCCAACACACAGCTTGTACAAATTTTTCCTTTCCTCACCCCACTCCTCCTTCACCACCCCCCCCCCCCACCCCCCCCCCCCCCCACGAACATCCCCACCTTGCCTCAAAGCTCTCCTCCGCTGAACCCCTTAATTCGTACTTGACGTTTTCCAGCCGAAGGAAGTCATGAAAGTCTCCCAGCTAGGCCGTCACCCCCGGCGGTGCTGCTGACCGCCACTCCAACAGAATTGTTCGCCGGGCAATCAGAGAGGCGATGGCCACGACGTCCCCTCCCATCTGCTCCGGCTTCTCCGAAATCCCGAATATCGCCACCAAAGGGTCCGGCTCAATTTCCTCCCCCACTATCCTTGTTCGCGCCGCGGACACTCCCGCCCAGAATCTCTCCAACTTTTCGCTGGTCCCCACTTCTCACACTCGTCTGCCACTCCCTGGAAGAACCCACTCATTTTTACCCGAGTTATATGTACCTTGTGTACAACCTTGAACTGTTTCAGACTCATCCTTGCGCACGAGGAATCGCATTTACCCTTCATAGCGCCTCACTCCATACGCCCCAGTGTATCTTCCCTCCCAGCTCCTCCTCCCATTTCTCCTTAATCTTCACCACCTGCTCACCTCCCTGCTCTCCCAGCCACCTACATATGTCTCCGATCCTGCCCTCCCCTTCCACATCCGGAAGCAGCAGTTGCTCCAAAGGTGTACCTCAGCAACCTGGGGAACACTTTCCAAACCTTCCGCGCGAAGTCCCTTACCTGCAGGTACCTAAATTAATTTCCTCTCGGGAGCTCTACTCTCCTTCGGTTCCTCTATACTGGCAAACCTCTCTTCCAGGTACACATCCCTCACCTTAACCAGCCCCACTTCCTAAACAGACCATCAATCCCCCCACCCCCCGGCTCGGAACCGTGGTTTTCGCACAGGGACGCCAGCCCTGACATCCCTTCCATCCTGAAATGCCTCCTCAGCTGTTTCCAGACCTTCACTGTGGACTGCACCACCGGGCTCTCCGCGTATTTCCTTGGCACCATGGGCAATGCCGCCATCACCATAGCCCTCAAGCTGGACCCCTTACAGAATTCTTCCTCCATTCTAACCTATTCTGCCCCCTCTCCTTCCCACCACCGCTTCACCTTTCCACGTTCACCGCCCAGTAATAGTGCAGCAGGTTTGACAACGCCAACCCTCCTTTCTGCCTCTGTAACAGTGTCTTCTTAACACTTGGCACCTTCCCTGCCCATACAAAGTCTGAGAAAATCATGGGCGGGATTATCCGCCGGCAGGATTCTCCTTTTTGCCGCCGCCCGGGGGTTTCCCGATGGCGTGGGACTGCCGTACAATGGGAAACCCTATTGATAGGCCAGCATAACGGAGAATCCCGCCGGCGGGTCAGGGCAGAAATGTGGCACGGCAGGGCAGAGAATCCAGCCCTCATATCCAATTTTCGAAAGAAGGCCTTCGGTACAAAGATCGGATGTGTCTGGAATATGAACAGGAGCCTCGGCAGAATGTTCATCTTCACCACTTGGATCCTCTCTACCAGAATCAGGTGCAATGTGTCCCACCTCTTCACATCCTCCCTAACCTCTTCCACCAGCATGGTTAGATTCCATTTATGTAGCATCGCCCATTCCCTCGCCACCCGAATCCCCAGGTATCTAAACCTGTCTCTGACCACCTTGAATGGCAACCACCCCCCCCCCCCCCCCCCCCCCCAGGTTGGCTTGTTCACTTTTCCTTACATTTAGCTTATATCCTGAGAATGCCCCAAACTTTCCCAACAAGCCCATGATCCTCTCCATACTCTCCAATGGGTCTGAAACATATAACAGTAGGTCGTCTGCATATAGCGACACCCGGTGCTTCCTTCTTCCCATCGTAATCCCTTGCCACTCAGTCGAATCACTAATAGCCATTGCAGAGGCTCTAACCCTCGCAAACAACAGCGGCGACAGGGGGCACCCCTGCTTTGTTCCCCTGTGCAGTTCAAAGTTTCGTGAGCCCATGTCATTGGTCCGCACACTCGCCATCGGTGCCAAGTATAACAGGCGCACCCACGCATTACCTCCGGTACCTGAGCTCTTGACGGGGTCATATCCAGATTTAACAGGCTCCTTATATTACTAGAAATCTGCCTGACCTTTGCGAAACCTGTTTGGTCCTCTGCAGCTACCCACAGGACACATCCTTCCATCCTTCCCACCATCAACTTAGCCAACACTTTCACATCCATATTTAACAGTGATATGGGCCTATACGACCCACATTCCAATGGGTCTTTCTCCGTCTTTGGTATTAAAGTGATCGTTGCCTGTGTCATCGTCTCCAGCAGCACCCCCTTCTCCAACGCCTCATTAAACGCCCCCAAGAGATGTGGCGCCAGCTCAGTCGCAAAGTCCTCATAGAATTCCGCCGGGTAACCATCTTAACTGTCCAATATCTCCCTCAGCCCCAAGGGCTCCTCTAGCGCCTGCCTCTTCTCTTTCTCCAATTGTGGAAACTCCAGTTCGTCCGAAAACCGTCCCATGGACCAAACAAGTTCAGTCAACGCGACTGATGAGATGTCCATTGAAGACCTGTTTTTCATTGACCTGATTTTGTTTAAGGACACGATGTGTCCGAATATGCAGAGTGAAGAAGTCCTACTGACCAGTTGAAGCAATAGTGATGGTGGTGCTGATACCACTGAAGGCAGATGGGCAATTCCAGTGATGCTGAACGCCACAATGATGATGCAAGCTCGACAAGGGAGCGAGGGTCAACCTTCTCAATCTGAACAGCTACGAGTTAAACCAAAAGTCATCAATCAAAGAAGATTACTGAAAGACTGCAATGAGCATGAGATTGTGACACTGGGAGCATGTGAACACGAAGCATTTTTTTAAAAAAAATTTATTGAAGGTTTTCATAAAATATCAATAACAAAATGAAAAAAAGAGCCCAACAGGGTTAAGTACAAAACACAATCTAGAAAAGCAACCCCCATACCACACCCCCCCCCCCACCCCCGTACATAAATAATAAATTAACATTAACACCACGACTTAACACAACAGGTATATACACCCCCCTCAGACCCTTCAGTGTAAATAACAAAAACAATAATAAAGTAAACCCCCCCCCCGCCAAGTTGCTGCTGCCAATGACCAATGTCTATCGTTCTGCCAGGAAGTCCAAGAACAGTTGCCACCGCCTAAAGAACCCATGTACCGACCCTCTCAAGGCGAATTTCACCCTCTCCAATTTAATGAACCCTGCCATATCATTGATCCAGGATTCCACGCTTGGGGGCCTCGCATCCTTCCACTGAAGAATCCTTCGCCGGGCTACCAGGGACGCAAAGGCCAGAATTCCGGCCTCTTTCGCCTCCTGCACTCCCGGCTCCTCTGCCACCCCAAATATTGCGAGCCCCCAGCCCGGTTCGACCCTGGATCCTACCACCCTCGCCACCGTCCTCGCTACGCCCTTCCAAAATTCCTCCAGCGCTGGGCATGCCCAGAACATATGGGTGTGATTTGCTGGGCTCCCTGAGTACCTAACACACCTGTCCTCACCCCCACAAAACCGGCTCATCCTTGTCCCGGTCATGTGTGCCTTGTGCAGCACCGTAAACTGTATGAGGCTGAGCCTCGCGCACAATGAGGAAGAGTTCAACCTCCCCAGGGCATCTGCCCACGTCCCTTCCTCAATTTCCTCTCCTAACTCCTCCTCCCACTTACCTTTTACCTCCACCACCGAGGCCTCCTCCTCCTCCTGCATCACCTGGTAAGTTTCCGAGATCTTCCCCACTCCCACCCACCCCCCGAGAGCACCCTGTCCTGTACTGTGTGTGGCAGTAGCCGCGGGAATTCCGCCACCTGCCATCTGGCAAACGCGCTTACCTGTAAGTACCTGAAGGAGTTCCCCGGGGGAGCCCGTACTTCTCCTCCAGCTCACCCAGGCTCGCGAACTTCCCGTAAACCAACAGGTCCCCCAACTTTTGTGTCCCTGCCATGTGCGACCCCGCAAACCCACCACCTGTTCTTCCTGGGGTGAACCGGTGGTTCCCCCATAATGGGGTCCACGCCGAGGCCCCAACTTCCCCCCTGTGCCACCTCCACTGCCCCCAAATTCTGAGGGCAGCCACCACCACCGGGCTCGTGGTATACCTCCTTAGAGGGAGTGGCAGCGGCGCCGTTGCCAGCGCCCCCAGACTCGTACCCACACAAGACGCCATCTCCAGCCTCTTCCATGCAGCCCCCTCCATCACCCACTTGCGCACCATCGTCGCATTGGCGGCCCAGTAGTACCCACAGAGGTTGGGCAGCGCCAGTCCCCCCCTATCTCTACTCCACTCCAGGCACACCCTTCTCACCCTCGGAGTCCCTCGCGCCCACACAAACCCCATTATACTCCTGTAAACCCGCCTGAAAAAAACCTTCGGGATAAACACGGGGAGGCACTGGAACAGGAACAAAAACCTTGGGAGCACCGTCATTTTGATTGACTGCATCCTACCCGCCAAGGACAGTGGCAACGCGTCCCACCTCTTGAACTCCTCCTCCATTTGCTCCACCAGCCTTGTAAAATTAAGCCTATGCAGAGAGCCCCAGCTCCTGGCCACCTGGACCCCCAAATACCTGAAGCTCCTCTCCGCCCTTTCTAGTGGGAGCTCACCAAGCCTCCTCTCCTGGTCCCCTGGGTGAACTATGAACAGCTCACTCTTCCCCATGTTGAGCTTGTACCCCGAAAAGTCCCCGAATTCCCTAAGAATCCTCATTACCTCCGGCATTCCTCCCACCGGGTCCGCCACATACAGCAGCAGGTCGTCCGCATAAAGTGACACCCTATGCTCCTCCCCACCCCGTACCAACCCCGTCCAGTTCCTTGACTCCCGCAGTGCCATAACCAGGGGTTCAATCGCCAGTGCGAAGAGCAGGGGGGACAAGGGACACACCTGTCGCCTCCCTTGGTGCAACCAAAAGTACTCGGACCGCCTCCTGTTTGTGGCCACACTCGCCATCGGGACCTCATACAATAGCCTAACCCACCTGACAAACCCCTCCCCAAACCCGAGCCTCTTCAGCACCTCCCACAGGTACCCCACTCTACCCTGTCGAAGGCTTTCTCAGTGCCCATCGCCACCACTATCTCCACCTCCCCCTCCCTCGCCGGCATCATAACATTCAAAAGCCTCCACACATTCGCGTTCAACTGTCTCCCCTTCACAAACCCCGTCTGGTCTTCATGGATGATCTGCGGCACACAATCCTCAATCCTCGTGGCTAAGACCTTCGCCAGCACCTTGGCATCTACATTTAGCAAGGAAATCAGTCTGTAAGACCCACATTGCAGGGGATCCTTGTCCCGCTTCAGGATCAAGGAGATCAGTGCCCGGGACATCGTCGGGGGCAAAGCCCCCCCCCTCCCTTGCAGCGGGCCCAACAGGTCCATATATTCTTTATAGAATTCGACCGGGAAACCATCCGGCCCCGGTGCCTTCCCCGCCTGCATGCTTCCTAGCCCTTTGATCAGCTCCTCCAGCCCAATCGGGGCCCCCAGTCCCGCCACCAGTCCCGCTTCCACCTTTGGAAACCTCAATTGGTCCAGGAAGCGGCCCATCCCTCCCTCCTCCCGTGGGGGCTCGGATCGGTACAATTCCTCGTAAAAGTCCCTGAAGACCCCATTGATGCCAACCCCACTCCGCACCACACTCCCTCCCCATCCTTAACTCCCCCGATCACCCTAGCTGCGTCCCGCTTCCGAAGCTGATGCGCCAGCATCCGGCTTGCCTTTTCCCCATGCTCGTAAATCGCCCCCTGGGCCTTCCTCCACTGCACCTCCGCCTTCCTGGTGGTCAGCAGGTCGAATTCGGCCTAGAGGCTACGCCTCTTCCTCAACAATCCTTCCTTTGGCTCCTACGCATACCTCCTGTTACCCTCACCATCTCCCCCACCAGCCTCTCCCTCACCCCCCGCTCCGTCTGGCCCTAATGGAGATGAGCTCACCCCTCACCACCGTCTTCAGTGCCTCCCATAACATCCCCACTTGGACCTCACCGTTGTCGTTGGTCTCCAAGTACCTCTCTATACTTCCTCGGACCCGCTCGCTCACCTCCTCGTCCGCCAACAGCCCCACCTCCAAGCGCCACTGCGGGCGCTGGTCCCTCTCCTCCCCCATCTCCAAGTCCACCCAATGCGGGGCGTGGAACGAAATGGCTATTGCCGAATACTCAGTATCCTCTACTCTCGATATCAGCGCCCTCCTCAAAATGAAAAAGTCGATTCGGGAATAAGCCTTATGGACATGTGAGAAGAATGAAAATTCCCCGGCCTTGCAAATCTCCAAGGGTCCACCCCTCCCATCTGGTCCATAAACACCCTTTTACACTCTAGCCGCCGCCGGCTTCCTACCCGTCCTAGCCCTGGATCGATCCAGTACCGGATCCAGCACTGTGTTAAAGTCTCCCCCCATTATCAGACCCCCCACTTCCAAGTCTGGGATCCGACCCAACACACGCCGCATAAAACCCGCATCATCCCAGTTCGGGGCATACACATTGACCAGTACCACCCTCTCTCCCTGCAACTTACCACTTACCATTATGTACCTAGCGCCATTATCTGCCACAATGCTCGACGCCTCGAATGACACCTTCTTTCCCACCAAGATCGCCACCCCTCGATTTTTGGCATCTAGCCCCAAGTGAAACACCTGACCTACCCACCCTTTCCTCAGTCTTACCTGGTCTGCCACCTTCAGGTGTGTCTCCTGAAGCATAACCACGTCCGCCTTGAGCCCCTTCAGGTGCGCGAACTCGCGGGCCCGCTTAACTGGCCCATTCAGTCCTCTTACATTCCAGGTTATCAGCCGGATCAGGGGGCTACCCGCCCCCTCCCACGCCGACTAGCCATGACCCCTCCTTGGCCAGCCACGCGCCCGCACCCCAGACCGTTCCCCACAGCGGCATACCCCGTCTCGACACCCCCCACTCGCTCCAGCTCCTCCTCGACCATAGCAGCAGCAACTCGATTTCTCCCCCCCCCCCCCCACCCCCCCCCCCCCCCCCCCCTCACCCCCCCACGCTAGGACCCATCCTAGCTGATTTACTCCCCCCATTGCGCTTCCGCAAGTCAGCTGACTCCTGCTGACCCCGGCCACTCCCGCCTCCTCCCATTGTGTGGCACACTCTCCTCTCCCGTTCCCCACCATAGGCTCTACCCCCTCCCCCTTCCGTTCTAAGCGTGGGGAACAACCCTCGCTTCCCCGCCCCGACCCCTCCAGTCTTCAGCGCGGGAAAATGCCCGCGCTTTCCACCTACCAGGCCCCGCCACCTCTGACGCAGCTCCTTTTGCAGGCCCGGTCCCCTCACCCCCGACTGGGGCCTCCCCCTCCCCCGTGGGGCCCCATCTCACCGCCGTCACACCCCCCCCGTTCCGTTTACCTACCCCCCTCCAAGAGCCCCCCGATCAACCCAACCAAAACAGTGCCCAACCCGCCACAGCCACCCTCACCAACCCGAAAGAGAAAAACACAGAGAAAAAGAAACCGGAGCACTACAAAGGCCCCCCCCTCAAGAAAAACAAACAAACATATCAACCGCAGTCCCCAATCGCCCATCCCGACCCTCAATCTGTGTCCAACTTCTCGGCCTGAACAAAAGCCCACGCCTCCTCCGGAGACTCAAAATAATGGTGCTGGTCCTTGTAGGTAACCCACAGTCGCGCCGGCTGCAACATGCCGAACTTCACCCCCTTCCTGTGCAGCACTGCCTTCGCTTGATTGTACCCGGCCCTCCTCTTCGCCACCTCCGCACTCGAGTCCTGGTATATTCGAACCTCCGCGTTCTCCCACCTGCTGCTCCTCTCCTTCTTGGCCCACCTGAGCACACACTCCCAATTGACGAACCGATGGAACCTCACCAGCACTGCCTGTGGAGGCCCGTTAGCCTTGGGCCTCCTCGCCAGCACTCTATGGGCCCCTTCCAGCTCCAGGGGCCCCTGGAAGGACCCCGCTCCCATCAGCGAGTTCAACATGGTGACCACATAGGCCCCCACGTGCGGCCCCTCCAGCCTCTCCGGGGGCCTGGAATCCGCAGATTCTTCCGCCTCAACCGATTCTCCATCTCCTCAAACCGCTCCTGCCATTTCTTGTGATGCGCCTCGTGCGCCTCCACCTTTACCGCCGGGCCTAAGATCTCGTCCTCATTGTCAGAGATCTTTTGTCGAGCCTCGGGGATCGCCACCCCCTGGGCCGTCTGTGTCTCCAGCAGCTTATCAATAGAAGCCTTCATCGGCTCTAGCAGGTCCATTTTAATCTCTCTGAAGCAGCGCTGGATACCCTCCTGCTGTTCCTCCGCCAACTGCATCCACGCTGCCTGGTCTCCGCCCGCCGCCATTTTGTCCTTCTTTCCTCGCACCTTCTTCGGGTCCACCACCACCTTTTTTGTCGCCCCGCTCCTAGTTGAAGCCATATGCTGACGGGGAGCTGTTATAGACTCCTTCCCACACCGGGAAACGTCGAAAAAGTGCCGTTGGGGGCCCCGAAAAGAGTCCAAAAGTCCGTTTTTGCGGGAGCCGCCGAATGTGCGACTTAGCTCCGCATAGCCGCAACCAGAAGTCATCTGAACTCGAAGCATGGGAACAAAACAGAAGTCACATCACATTATTTTCCATTGTGGACACGGAGCGCACGTCCATCATAGGAGCGGACGCATGTGAGGCCCTCAACCTAGTTGAGCGGCTGTACATTCCAGACAGCGCTGCAACAGATTATCATTGCGATTAGCAACGAGATACAATGGTGCAGGTATCCGATGAGATACAACAAAAGTTAGAATGGAGGGAGATCAACCAGAAGAAGAGATGGAGGATCCAAAGGAGACTCCAGAATTCTGATTCGCAGTCTTCAAAAATGAGGATTTGTTCAGTGACGTGATACAGGAGCATGATGAGCCCATCTTAAAGCATCTACAAGATGTAGCCATAAAAGTTTCAGATCTGTGACAGCTTATGAGCTTTACTCTGGAGTTCAATTTTGAACCAAATGAGTACTTCACAAATGAGCTACTCGCAAAACAATACCAGGTGGAGTCGCAGCCTGATGAGTCAGACGTTTTCGTCTTTGAAATCACAGGCTGCACAGGGTGCCAGATCGACTGGAGGAAAGAAAAACCACCACAGTGAAAACCATTAAAACGAAGTAGAACCATAAGAGTCGGGACACTACTAGAACAGTTACGAAAACTGTCCCAAATTACTCCTTCTTCAAATTCTTCAATCCTCCTGAAGTTCCAGATCATGGAGAGTTGGATGAAGGTTCTGCAGCAAGATTCACTGCTGACTTGGAAATTGGTCATTTCTTACGTGAACACATAATTCCACGAGCAGTGTTATACTTCACGGGAGACGATGATGATAATTACGACGATGATGAGTAAAGTGAAGAATCAGATGATGAACCAGACGTGGAAGATGATGAAAGTTTATGTAGTTTATTTGGCAATGCTGACGAGGTGTCACCAAATGGCACCAACCTGCGCAGGGCAACGATAAGTGAAAAAGCTCTAAGATGGCTTGTGCAGAGATTAAAAGTGAGATTGCAACAGCAGATCAGTCAGATGAGAGCAAATCAACTGCAAACAGACTGGTAACTGAAGACGTAAACCCCATTTTGGAGAAACTGGCTCCAGAGCAATACGATGAATCATCCTATTGTTATGGGCCAGGGTTTAGAAAACTCCAAAGTATATCATGGAGTTCACCTGACCTACAACTGTTTATTAATTTTGTTTACGAGGAGCACAAGGGCCTGCCTTTCAGGTATTATTCAACAGAGGCCTTAAGCACTTTTAATTGAAAACAAAGTTTATTCTACAAATTTAGTTAACAGTTTTATAAAAGCACACAGTAGGCATTTTACGAACTACAAACAAAATACCCCACACAGCTACAGTACTCTATGTATAACCCTTTATAAATTTCTCCCTTAACTGTTGCAATTTAATAACAACAACATCACATAAACCAGAAAAACCCTTTTACCAAAACAGTAGGTTTGAATTCCTTCCAGAAAACAGTTATCACATTTAAGTTATCAAGTAATTTGGAGACAGCTTTTAAACTGCAGAGAGACTCCAAGTATTTGTCTGTCTGAATACAGCAGCCAAAATGTGAAAATGAAAGCAAAAAACTCAGAGCCACAAACAAGCCCCAAACCAAAGTGAATATAAAACTCAGAGCCACAGCCCAGCTCCACCCACTCAATGACATCACTGAAGCCATGTGATAAGAAAAAACATTTCTTAAAGGGACACTCCCATGGCACTATGCCCCGGAATGGTCCCTGCAGTGGATTCCCCAATACTTGAGGCCAGTCCACCAAAAGACACAGGAAGAACACATGGATACATCTTCATCCAGTTTCCCAATGAAAAATGAAGCACGTATCGTTATATCAGATGAGGACGAGCTACTAATTGAGGCTAAAACAGAAAATGAAGAAGCAATGCCTAATATAGAGGACATTGATCAAGCCAAGACACCGGAATGCAAGGGTGTGCAGATCATTCCTGAAGTCACAGCCTTTCAAAAAAAAAAAAAAAAATTTTAGAGCAACAATTCATTTTTTTCCAATTAAGGAGCAATTTAGTGTGGTCAATGCACCTACCCTGCACATCTTTGGGTTGTGGGGGCGAAACCCACACAAACACGGGGAGAATGTGCAAACCCCACAAGGACAGTGACCCAGAGCCGGGATCGAATCTGGGACCTTGGCCCTGTGAGGCAGCAGTGCTAACCACTGCACAGCGTGCTGCCCTGAAGTCGCAGACTTGCCTGCAACTGCGAAAGCATCCAGAAGGTTGCCGACAGTGGATGCCTCACCAGTTGAGGCACATACTAGACAGTAATCGAGCACAATTACCATATATCAACCAAGACTCCTCAATTCCCAGAATCAGATATTGTGACAGAAGAGCCAAAGTCAGCGTTCACAGCAAAAGATCCATCAGCAGCCATTGCAATAAGGGATTCGGAACCGGCTAATCCCATGGCAGGGTCCAGCAGCATGAAGGATGCCACTCGAGTCAAAAAGAAAAGGAGATGCAATCAGCGGATCATTCAAATAAGGGGAAGAGAAGAAGAGTTGAGGACACAGATGGTCGACCGGGTAGCACTCATGACAGTGATGACACCAGCATTCACAATACGCCCGATATGCAAGAAAACACATGGAGACGGAGTAGGAAGCATCATTTCAAAAGGTTCAAAAAATCTATGATGCAAAAAAGATCAGCCAGAAAATCAGTCTTCTGAAAATTGAAGTGAAGTCGAGAGTCTTGTCAACATTCAGAAGACCAACGGGACAATGTCATTTAGAACGTGTAATAAGCTGTGCACAAGAGACGCGTATAAAATTATCAGGCATATATGTTGTGTAAAGCACAGTTACAGTTGTATGCAAACGTTAAGCACAGGTACATTTGTTTGTAAATGTTAACACTTCCAAAGAGAGGGGGATGTGTTGATATGCCTGTGCACAGTTTTGTATATAGTTGTCCATCAATATATATAGTTATCGATGCTACCTCTAACCAGCTGGTGGCGATAGAGATCTACCATATGACTCGAGATATCGGGAGTTGGTATTAAATCATCCAAGAAGATAATCGCACTAGAAGTAGCTCCAGGAGAATTTACTGCATTCATTTGTTCGTTAGGATCTGGATCACAATTCGTCAGTTATCTTTCCACATGTTAATCGTGTTAATAAATGATCTTACTCGTCAAAGAACTAGATGTTTGCTGTGCATCTGTACTAAGTCCATAACACAAAACATAACAGATTCAATAGCATGTCTTGTTTTATGAGCAATACTCAGAAGCAGGGCAGTTTTGGGTCAATAATTATACCTCAATCAACAGTTTAACTGTTCCTTATCACACCTCACTGGTCGGGGCTTGCTGTGCACAAGTTCACTGATGTCTTTCCCATACTTCAGAAATTATTTCATTGGCTCCAAAATGCTTTGGGACATCCTGAGGTTGCTGAAGATGCTCCATAAATGAAGTGGTAACAAATGACTATGGGAATAAGACTTTATTAAAATTAATTTACGGGATGAGGGGATCGCTGGCTGGGCCAGCATTTACTGTCCAACTAAAGATGTTGGGCTGGATTCCCCGCAACCCGGCGGCAAAATTGCGTTTGGCGCGGGGGCGGAGAATCCACTTTCACGCGAAATCGGGCCTGGCGTCGGTCCGGCGAGATTCAACGTGATCGCGGAGTACGCCACGCGGCTGGGGCTGTGGGCCCATGACAGAGGCCAGCCCAGTGATCCTTCGCTCCCCGCCGGCCAAGTTCCCGACGGCGTGCAACTAACCACCTATTGCCGGTCGGGATGCTGGCGTGGTAGCTGTGGACTCAGTCTGCGGCTGCCCTGGTGGGGGGGGCGGTTGGATCAGACACGTGGGGGGGGGGGAGGGGGGCCTTATAGGCGGCTGGTAAGTTCTTGTGCGTGGATAGATGAAATGGCCCGAGGCCGATTGGGGGGAGGGGGGATGAATATTTGCATCTGGCTCCGCGGTCTGAGTCCACCATGGAGCTCAACGCGGCCGCTGTAGGCCGCCACTGAGCGCATGAGCGGACTCCAAACCGGAAGTGCGGGGACCCATATCCACAGCTAACGCTGCAATTTACTCCGTGTCCCTGCTAGCCCCACGTAGGGCATTGAATTAGTTCATCTTCTTCCAGGTATTTCGAGAGTAAAACTCTAGTGTTTTTACGCTGGCGTGGGGACATATTCCCATTTTGGGAGAATCCAGCCCATTAATTGGTGAGTAATCAGCAAGTAATGTGATCCAATGAGGTAGAAATATATTTATTTTACTGGACCTGCAACCTAAAAGCATGATTTTAAATTCCACTATGGCAACTGGAGAATTTAAGTTCAGTTAACAACTTAAATCTGGAATCAGTAACGGTGACCGTGAAACTGCCAGATCGTTGCAAAACCCACAATTCACAAATGTTCTTACGGAAGGAAATCTTGCCACATATAGGTCTGAACTATATGTGACTTCAGATCCATAGGAGGGGGGGGGGGGGGTCAATGGGACGGCGGGGGAAGCCGGGGTCAGCAGGTGTCAGTTGACTTACGGGAGTGTTATGGGGGGAGCAAAAAAGCTAGACACGGGTCTAGCGGGGAGGGGGGGGGGAAAGGGTTGCTGCTGCACTGGCCAAAGGGGAATGGGACACAGAAGAGATGGTCGGGGCGGGGGTCTCCCGTCTGGGGGACTGGAGGGTGAGGGCGGCGCGGGCAAGGGACTGGCCTAGAAAAGGAGATGGCTAGTCGAAAGGGGGGAGCCCCCCCGCCAATCCGGCTGATAACGTGGAATGTGAGGGGCCTGAATGGGCCGGTAAAGAGGGCCCGAATGTTCGCGCACTTAAAGGGACTGAAGGCAGACGTGGTCATGCTCCAGGAGACACCTTTGAAGGTGGCGGATCAGGTCAGGTTAAGAAAGGGATGGGTAGGGCAGGTATTCCATTCGGGGATGGACGCGAAGAACAGAGGAGTGGCAATATTGGTGGGGAAGCGGGTGTCGTTTGAGGCCAAGAATATCGTAGTGGACAACGGAGGTCGATATGTGATGGTGAGCAGTAAGTTGCAGGGGACGTGGGTGGTATTGGTAAATGTATACGCCCCGAACTGGGATGATGCCGGATTCATGAAGCGCATGTTGGGGCGCATTCCGGACCTGGAGGTAGGAAGCTTGATAATGGGTGGGGATTTTAATACGTTGTTGGACCCAGCACTGGATCGCTCCAGATCTAGGACCGGAAAGAGGCCGGCAGCGGCCAAGGTGCTTAGGGGGTTTATGGATCAGATGGGGGGAGTGAACCCGTGGAGGTTTGCCAGGCCGCAGGCCAGGGAATTTTCTTTTTTCTCCCACGTGCACAAAGCCTACTCCCGGATAGATTTTTTTGTTCTGGGCAGGGCGCTGATCCCGAAAGTGGAGGGAACGGAGTATTCGGCCTTAGCCATTTCCGATCACGCCCTGCAATGGGTGGAACTGGAGTTGGGAGAGGAGAGGGACCAACGCCCGTTGTGGCGGTTGGATGTGGGACTGCTGGCAGATGAGGCGGTGTGTGTGAGGGTGAGGGGGTGTATCGAAAGGTACTTGGAGGCCAACGACAACGGGGAGGTGCGGGTGGGGGTGGTATGGGAGGCGTTGAAGGCGGTGATCGGGGAGAGCTAATCTCCATCAGGGCTCATAGGGAGAAGATAGAGGGCATGGAAAGGGAGAGGTTAGTGGGGGAGATTTTAAGAGTGGACAGGAGATACGCAGAGGCCTCTGAGGAGGGATTACTTAGGGAAAGGCGACATCTCCAGACTGAGTTTGACCTGTTGACCACAGGGAAGGCAGAGGCACAGTGGAGGAAAGCGCAGGGGGCGACGTACGAGTATGGGGAGAAGGCGAGTCGGATGCTGGCACACCAACTCCGTAAGAGGATGGCAGCGAGGAAAATAGGTGGAGTCAAGGATGGAAGGGGAGCTACGGTGCGGAGTGCGACGAAAGTAAATGAGGCATTCAAGGCCTTCTGTGAGGAGCTGTACAGATCCCAGCCCCCAGCGGGGGAAGAGGGGATGAGACGATTCCTAGACCAACTGGGGTTCCCGAGGGTGGAGGAACAGGAGGTGGCTGGTTTGGGGGCACCAATTGGGTTGGAGGAGCTGAGCAAAGGTTTGGGGAGTATGCAGGCAGGGAAGGCCACGGGACCGGACGGGTTCCCGGTTGAGTTCTACAGGAAGTACGCTGTTGGCCCCGCTGCTAGTGAGGACATTTAATGAGGCAAGGGAGGGAGGGACCCTGCCCCCAACAATGTCAAAGGCGACGATCTCTTTGTTCCTGAAGCGGGACAAGGACCCACTGCAATGTGGGTCGTACAGGCCGATCTCGCTCCTCAACGTGGATGCTAAGTTGCTGGCAAAAGTGCTGGCTACGAGGATCGAGGACTGTGTCCCGGGGTTGATTCACGAGGACCAGGTGGGATTTGTAAAGGGCAGGCAGCTAAACACCAATGTGCGGCGGCTCCTAAACGTGATAATGATGTCATCGGTGGAGGGAGAGGCGGAGATAGTGGCAGCTATGGACGCGGAGAAGGCCTTTGACCGAGTAGAGTGGGAGTACCTCTGGGAAGTGCTGCGTAGGTTTGGGTTCGGGGGAGAGTTTATTAGTTGGGTTAAGCTCCTTTACAGAGCCCCGATGGCGAGTGTGGTTACGAATCGGCAGAGGTCGGAGTATTTTCGTCTGTACCGTGGGACGAGGCAGAGGTGCCCCCTGTCTCCCCTGTTGTTTGCATTAGCAATTGAACCCTTGGCCATGTCATTAAGGGAATCTAGGAAATAGAGGGGGGTGGTCCGAGAGGGAGAGGAGCATCGAGTGTCGCTCTATGCAGATGACCTGCTGCTGTATGTGGCGGATCCAGTGGAGGGGATGGTGGAGGTCATGCAGACTCTAAGGGAGTTTGGGGATTTCTCGGGCTATAAGCTTAATGTAGGGAAGAGTGAGCTCTTTGTAGTACAGCCAGGAGACCAAGAAAGGGGAATAGACGATCTACCGCAGAGGAGAGCGGAAAGGAGCTTTCGGTACCTGGGGATCCAAATAGCTAGGAGTTGGGGGGCCCTACATAAACTGAATCTGATGAGACTGGTGGAGCAGATGGAGGAGGACTTCAAAAGATGGGACATGTTACCGCTCTCGCTAGCGGGTAGAGCGCAGTCGGTCAAAATGGTGGTCCTCCCGAGGTTTCTCTTTGTGTTTCAGTGGCTTCCCATCGTGATCACCAAGGCCTTTTTTAAGAGGGTAGGCAGGAGCATTATGGGGTTTGTGTGGGCGAATACCCCGAGGGTAAGGAGAGGGTTTTTGGAGCGCAGTAGGGACCGAGGGGGGGGAGGGGATGTCTTGTGAAGTGGGGGGGGGGGGAAGAGGGAGGGAGGGGGAAGGGGGGTCTGCCTGGGGGGTATTTGAGCAAGATAATACATGAAAGATCTGGAAAACTGGCATGTACGGGAGGAATCCAATGTACAAAGTTCTGTAACATATCGTTTTACCATGTTTATATCTTGCTATGTGCGTTTTCTTTCTATTTTGTTACGGGGGTGGGGGGGGGGGGGGCGTTTGTTTGTAAGGGTGAAAAATTGTGTTAAAAACTTTAATAAATTTTTTTTATTTTTTTGAAAAAGAGCCTGCAGCACGGGAAAACATGGCGGAGGTGCAGGATCCCGGTTTGGCGGAACAGTGGTCAACGGTACAGCTGATGGAGTTCATTCAGGAGAGCTTCGTCAAGCAAAGAAGGAAGGGGTAGATCCGATTAAAGCAACGATTGACCGGGTGGAACAGGGGCTGGAAGCCCACGGACTGAGCAAGAGGACCATTGTTGGAGGCGGAGGTGGAGTTGATGAGGGACCACCAGAAAAGGCTACAGGAGAAGATGGAGGATCTGGAGAACAGGTCCCGGAGACAGAACTTGAGGATCATCGGCCTCCCGGATAGCAGTGAGGGATCGGACACAAGGGCATATGTGGTAAGTATTCTGGAAAAGTTGAGGAAGGGATGTGTCAGCCAAGTATTTCATTCAGGGCTGGAGTCTAAGACTAGGGGTGGTTGCGATCCTGATCAACAAATGGGTGGCACTTGAGGCAGGGAGAATAGTGGCACACGTGGCGGGCAGGTACATCATGGTGAGCGGAAAGTTTGAGGGGATGCAGGTGATGCTTGTGAATATATATGCACCAAACTGGGACGATGTGGAATTTATAAGGCGGGTGTCAGGGAAGATCCAGGACCTAGAGTCGCATAAGTTGATCATCGGGGTGGGGGGTGGGGGTGGTCCATCCAGAACTATCTGGAAATAAATTACACGGAGGAAGTCCCGGCAACAACAGTCTGGGAAGCGCTGAAGGCAGTGGTTCGGGGGGGAGCTAATCTCGATGCGGGCCCATTGGGAGAAGGTGGAGCGGGCAGAGATGGAAAGGTTGGTTGGGGAAATACTCCAGGTGGGCAGGAGATATTCAGAGCCCCAGAGGCAGAGTTACTGAAGAAGCAGCAGAGGCTACATATGGAATTTGGTCTGTTATCTACAGGGAAGGCGGTGGAGCATTTGAGGAAGGCGAGGGGGCGGGGCGAGGATGGAGAGAAGGCTAGCAGGATGCTTGCACACCAGTTAAGGAAAAGGAAGGCGGCCAGGGAGATAGGAAAAGTGAAGGACATAGGGGGAAATGCGGTCTTGGACCCAGCAGGGGTGAACAGGGTGTTTAAGGAGTTTTGTAGCAGGCTATAGGAGTCGGAACCACCAGCTGGGGTAGAGGGGATGAGGCAGTTCCTGGGTGAGTTGAAGTTTCCGAAGGTAGAGGAAGGATTGGTGGAGGGGTTGGTTGCCCCAATGGAATTGAAGAAATAGTAGAGGGGCTGGAGACCATGCAGTCGGGTAAGGCCCCGGGACCGGACAGCTATCCAGTGGAATTCTACAAGAAGCTCTCGGAGATGCTGGGTCCGCTGCTGGTGAGGGAATTTAATGGAGTTGGAGGAAACTCAGATAGAGGAATTAAAGGGCAAGTGGGAAGATGAGCTAGGGGAAGAGGTAAAGGCGGGTCTGTGAACGGATGCTTTGAGCAGAGTTAACACATCCCCATCATGTGCCAGGCTTAGCCTGATACAATTTAAGGTAGTTCATCAGGCACACAGGACGGTGGCCTGGATGAGCAAGTTTTTCGGGGTAGAGGACAGGTGCGTGAGGTGTACGGGGGAGCCAGCAAATCATGTCGATATGTTTTGGGCATGCCTGAAACTTAGGGGATTCTAGCAGGGTTTTGCAGATGTCATGTCCACAGTGTTAAAAACATGGGTGGTGCCGAGTCCAGAGATGGCAATCTTTGGAGTGTCGAAAGATCCGGGAGTCCAGGGGACGAGAGAGGCTGACGTCTTGGCCTTTGCCTCCCTGGTAGCCCGGAGACAGATATTGCTAGCGGGAGGGACTCAAAGCCCCCAAAATCAGATACCTGGGTTAGCAACATGGCTGGGTTTCTCAGTCTTGAGAAAATCAAGTTCACCCTAAGAGGGTCAACGCTAGGGTTCGTCTGGAAGTAGCAGCCGTTTATCGACTTCTTCGGGGAAAATTAACTGTCAGCAGAGGCAATAATCTGGGGGGGGTGGGGGGCAGAAGTTAGGCTATTTTCTGTTAAGGGTAGGAGGGACTTGTAAGGGATGGAAATGATGTATGTACTACGTTTCTATTTGGATTTGCTTTCTTTTCTGTTGTTGTTAGCTGGTTTAGCACAGTGGGCTAAATAGTTGGCTTTTAAGGCAGGCCAGCAGCACGGGTTCAATTCCTGTACCAGCCTCCCCAAACAGACCCCTGAATGTGGCGACTCGGGGTTTTTCATAGTAACTTCACTTGAAGCCCACTTATGACAGTAAGTGATTTTCATTTCATTATTGTTATTATTATAAAATTACAAATACCCTAATAAAATGTTTCTTAAAAAAATAATTTGAGCCAGGATGTCAATGTCAGACTCCCGACAGAAGTCCAGAAGGAAAAAAATTCAGGTCCCGAACAACTAAAGAAGTTCCTTGTCAACCTTGTATGTGACTAAAACTGACACGTCATGCAAATAAGGTGACCCCTCAATGATCCTGTAAAATCTGGCAGGATCACAGCTCAAGGCTACAAGCAAATGCATAACCCAAGGATGCCCAGCTCCTAAATGTTCAGAAAACAAACCACAAAGGGTTCTTAAAACATCTGAATAAAGTGTTCTGCATTTGAGTAAAAATACTTACATCATTGGAGTCAATGATGTAAGCCCCAGGCAGGCTTAGGGCAGCACGGTAGCACTGTGGATAGCACAATTGCTTCACAGCTCCAGGGTCCCAAGTTCGATTCCGGCTTGGGTCACTGTCTGTGTGGAGTCTGCACATCCTCCCCGTGTGTGCGTGGGTTTCCTCCGGGTGCTCCGGTTTCCTCCCACAGTCCAAAGATGTGCAGGTTAGGTGGATTGGCCATGATAAATTGCCCTTAGTGTCCAAAATTGCCCTTAGTGTTGTGTGGGGTTACTGGGTTATGGGGATAGGGTGGAGGTGTTGACCTTGGGTAGGGTGCTCTTTCCAAGAGCCGGTGCAGACTCGATGGGCCGAATGGCCTCCTTCTGCACTGTAAATTCTATGATATCTATGAGTCTTGTTCCTCAAAATCTTTAGCCTGCAAAAATTCTATTACGTACTTGGCAAAGAACCACGGGCTGGATTCTCTGGCGAATGGCCACTTACATCAAAATCCAGTCCGACGCCACTCCCGTGATTCTCCGGTCACTGGAGAATCGCCGCAAATCGCGAGCGATCTACACGGCGCAGGTAAGGGGCAATTGTCAGAGGCCCCCACGGCGATTCACCAAGGAAAACTGCCCGAAATCCCGACGGCGTGGATCTAACCACATTTTGCCTGTCGGGAACGGCCAGTGGTGGCTGAAGACTCGGTCCACGTCCGCACTGGTGGGGGAGCGGGAGGATCCTTCACTGGGTAAGGCCTCACAGGCGGCCAGGCAAGCGATCGGGTGGCACCGATCCACGGGCGCGCGCAATCTCTGGGGCACCTACTTCGTTCATCATGGTCTGCAGTGCGAGTCCGCCACGACGCACGGGGTGGCCGTCGCAGGCCGCCGCCGTGCGCATGCACGGACTCCCGATCAAAAGTGCAAGGCCCTGTATCCGCAGCCAGAGCTGCGAGGAGAACTCCGGGGCCCTGCCAGCTCCCTGCAGGTTGGAGAATCACTCTGGACTTTTTTAAGGAAAGCCCAGAGTGAAACACCCGCGTTTTGATGCTGGCGTGGGGACATAGCCCCATTATTGGAGAATCCTGCCCCATAGGTGAGATGGAGAAGCTTTCTGTGCAGAGAGAAATAGAATAGAACAGAATAGAACACTGCTATAAAATCCCTCCAGTGCAGAAGGAGCCCATTGAGACTTCACCGGCTCTCTGGAAGAGCAACCCCCCCCCCCCCCCCCCCCACCCGCCCAGAGCACTGGGCCAGCCTCCCCAGGCTCAAAGCCCAGGGTTGAAGATGGCTACTGGCCTCCTCGGATTCCCAAAGCAGCGATTCCGCCACCTTCACATTTTTTAAAAAGGTGTACTAATCGGTGCCCACGTAACCGCTTGCTCGGGAGGTGGTTAGATCACTGTAGGCCGTTAGATAGGGGTTGGTCCCGTTACTGGTAAGGAGACTGGCTTTAATTGGTGATTATTGGTTCTTGCCATGCCATGAGCATCATGTCATCAACGAGAGCGGGTCAATTAGATTGCAAACTGATCACCACACGGCGCAGTTCCCGATTTTGACCTCTCCTACAATCTAACGGCCGCACTGCGCTCGTTAAATCGCACCCAGAGATATGGCTATGAGTCGGTGCTAGAGTGCAGACTCAAAGTCCAAGAGGAAGTCATCTTGGGAAACAAGATTAAACCCTGGAAAGTGAGTAGTCATTTAAGCAGCTCAAATTGAAGCAAACTTTGGAGGGAATTTCAAGGTTATATCTTCACAAGTGAAGAGCGAAGACTTGCAGTCCCTCGTAAGGGAGTCCGATTTTAACAAGGCAGTGTAACTCACAGTGAGCACTGACATCTGGGTGGATTGCTGAGCAATTTATGGGATATCTTGGTCGTATTTGCAATTTGATGCGTAGTGTGGGTGTTAGACAGTTTGCTTGTTAAGTCACATGCACCTCATGTTGATTCTGAATATTAGGAGATAGATATTATAAACTGTTTTGTTTTTCAGACTTTGAATAGTTTATTTAGTTTGTTCATAATCTGTAAAAACTTGTGGTTTTAATCTCTGAGTAAATAACTGGAATCTTATTGTCAACTTTAAACAAGAAATTATTTGTCCCCAGCCAGATCATCCAAATAATTGGAGGTCTCATCCACAATCATGACAACAATGTTGTGCTTCAATCTGACCCCAATCAGCATACCAGGGTTTTCTGAAGGGGAACATCTCATGGCATAATTTCAAATTTATCCCTTAAAAGCTTTTGCTCTGCAGATTCTGGAAGTGTGAGCTGATAACATTGCAAGTTGGGCGATGGAGCATCTTCATCCTTCGTGAATAATGAGACCTACAGTGTACTTCCCTAACTAGTGAGATGTAAGCCTTGAGAAAGAAACTGGGGAAACGAGGAAGAGAATAGGGTGGTTTGGAGTCAAATCAGATACAGAATGGGAAAGGAAAAGAGGAAAAGAAAGATTTGGGGCAAAGTAATCCCCAGAGCGTGGCAGCGGACAGGAAAAGCAGCATTGAAGCTACCAGCCCCAACTGCAGCTTTGTCCTCCTTTTTGTCAGGGCGATAGAAAAGAAAATCTATGGGGCGAGTCCCATGATGTCATCCCGACAGGGCTGGCTCTGGTTAACTTTGTTTTGTATTGATTTGGGTGCCATGTTTAAAGGCTACCATGGAAGGGCGGCATGCGGCACAGCGGTTAGCACTGGGACTGCAGCGCTGAGGACTCTGGTTCGAATCCCAGCCCTGGGTCACTGTCCCTGTGGAGTTTGCACATTCTCCCGATGTCTGCATGAGTTTCACTCCCACAACCCAAATATGTTCAGGTTAGGTGGATTGGCCACGCTAAATTGCTCCTTAATTGGAAAACAAATAATTGGGTACTCTAAATTTATTTTTTAAAAGGCTGTTACGGTGCACAAAGTAAAAGTAGATCCGCGCCCCCCCCCCCCCCCCCCCCCCACCCGCCCTCAGGAATTGCCCCTTGCCATTTCCGGGGGGCAGCACCCAGACAGTATCAGAGAGCATTTACCTGCCCAGAATCAGTGGGCAATACCTGGGCAACTGGGTACTGTTCAGACATTACCCTCTCCACCAAGTGATGCACTCACCTGAGCTCCTCCAGTGGACCTTGTAGCCACCTGGGTAGGCCACTTCCCGACTTAAAATGGAGAGCCGCAAAGACTAAAGGGAAATTCAGCCAACACAGGCAAAAACGAGCAAGTGCAGAAATCCTGTGTATTGGAACTTGCAAAAACCAGACAGCACTGAAACCAGCAGCCATCTGCATAGTAATGAGCGATTCCAAGGCACAATCGCAACAGTTAAGGTGAATAAAGCCAAGCCAGACTCCTCGGCATCAGCAGGAGCCAAGACAAAGGAAGGCCAACGGACATTTAGGGACCGCCCAAAGATCAGGGAACTCCAGTATTGGAGAAATCGATCCAAGTGATCGGGACGCAGTCCAATCATTTGGAACCAGGTACGGGGTCCGCCCCAAGGGGCAGGAAGGCCCTGGGGACAATAAAGTAAAGCCCCCAAGTTCAAATTGGTCTTCTTGGCAGGGTCAGTCACCAACGCGAATCAACCCCTGAGAGTGAACTGCCCAAGCGTCCACATCAACCAAGTAAGTCTCCAGTCAACGCTCGCTACGAGATAGGCTCAAGTCCATACCAGCTTTTGAATCCTGCAGACTCAGGACCTGAACGAAAGGCCATTTGTTCCCCTGACCTGGCGGGCCAATTCCGAAGCTAAGTTTAGGCCTTTTAGTGATAGAGAATACTCTAGAAAGTAGAGTTTATGCATGAGTAATGATTACTGTGTATAATAAATCTGTTTTGATTTGAATCTTACTAATTGGTGTGTTGAGTTATTGATCAGTACTTGAACTTGAACCTCGTGGCAGTATCATAAAGATACCTGGCGACTCTAGAGCAAAGGTTAAACAGAGCAAATTACGAATTAAGAGCCAACCAAAAGTTAGCAACAACCTGCCAACCAATTACACGCCATGGGAGACCAGTATACTCATGGTCAGGGTTAGGGGGCTATGAAGTTGGGAGGATCCAGGGTGAAGATCTCCAGAGTAGATCATGTTAGCAACAAAATCCTGACCAGTGTTTCTCAGATAATTCTAAATAAAGACTTCTACTTTGGAGAGATGCTAAATAATTATGCAAACTGCTATAAGTATTTAATTTTTCAGTTCACTTACCTTAACAGGCACTGATAGTAATCCAACATTTGATGGTATAATTCCTCTTATCGAATATATTATGTTGTTAGTTTTAGGGAAAAATTGTAAACGAATGTCAACGTTTATGTCCGCGTTGATATTGTGGGCTTCCACAACGACATTTTCCATGTGATCAACTCGTATAATATTTGGAGCAGTCAGTAGGTATCTGTCAGAATAAGTAAACAAATACCATTTTGTCAATAGCAATGATTAAGGTGCTCCAGCAACAATGTCCTGTGGTGACTTTCGGATCAATTTAGTGGACAGATGAGCTGAAGTTATATTTCCCAAACTCAAGTTTATTTGGTCCTCTAACCATTATGGAGAAGTAATCACCATCACCTCGATTAGACAGATGTAAATAAGTTTGTCCTGCTTCAGTCCCACAATTCTGTTCTGCTATTAAATTAGATCATGGTTGACCTTTACCTCAACACCATTTTCTAAACTGTTTTTCATATCCTTGACACCCTTAACCAACAAATGTCTATGGATCTGTTTTGAAAAATTCAGTTAACCCAATACGTGCTTGGATCTAAAAGCAATCCTGATCATATGCCCCACTCCAGGATGGGACAGAGACACCATCTTCAGTGTGAGATTATGTGCAGAATGAACAACTTGCCCCGTGTTCAGCTGCTTTCCTTTCAGACCAATTTGTAATTTCAGTGAACATTCAGGCCTGGATCAACCTCCCAACAGCGATGTCCCAGTGGGTCATGAATGCCACCTATCATTCCATCACCGTTGGAACCCAGGAGGTATTTTTGTCAGTTTAATTATATTACTGTTAAATAATCAAAGGTTATTTGTGTGTTAAATTTACAAACCTGATAACTGCAATTTATTGGGCTCAGCCAAGATCCTCAGGTATTTTAAATAACATCTATTTCACTTGTGGTGCGACTCCGGGTCAAGTGGGGCTGCAATTAACAGCGCACTAGCCCAGGGTATCATGACAAGTAGAAGAACAAAGGGGTCCTGGAGTACAAATCCATTGATCACTCAATGCCAAAGTACAGTTCAGCAAGCTCAGAAAAAAAACAATTTATTTCCAAAGTGATAGAACAGAAAAGGAAGAAAATCATGCTAAATGTGCATCAAACTTTGGTTAAACCATCCTTAGAGTACTGAGTGCAGTTCTGATAACTAAATTATAAAGTAGGAGAAGGATATAGAGGCCCTGGAGGGGATGCAGAGAAGATTTACAAAGATAATATCAAAGATACATGGGTATACATACCAAGAAAAAAAGGATTGACAGACCTCCAACATTTTTCTTAAATAATGAGAACAGGTGAACTATCAGAGTTTGTTCAAATAATGAACAGTTTTAAAGTGTATAGAGAATGTTTCTTTTTGTGAGGAGGAGCACAAGTAGACGCCATCAATATAAGATAGTCACCTAGAAATCCAACAGGGAACTAAGAAGGAACATCCAAATGTCAGTAAGAATCTGGAATTTGCAATCAGAAAGAGTACAGGGTAAGACGGGGAAAGAGCGGACAGGAACTCCAGACAGCAGGCGAGGAAGAAACCGGACAGTAACTCCTGGGAGGAGGGTCACCACACCAACAGGATAGCCAGCGCTGGGAGCATGCAGCCGTGGCGCACCCCCAAGAGGGAGGACAGCGCTTGGCGGGGGGAGGGGGAGGGGGGAGACAAGCAACAGGGCGAGGGGGGCAATCGAGGAGAGGAGCAGGGGGAAGGGGATAGAGGGGGATGCGCCAAGGAAAGGGGGAAAAGGAGACGGGAGAGGGGCACAGAGAGAAATAACTAAGGGCAGAACGAGAACAGCATTATGGCTACAAAGGGCCGCAACAGGGGGCCCAGAACAAAAAAGCACTGTAAACAACCACCCAGAACGGTCTCTATGTGAACGGAGACCCCGAAGTGCAGGGGCCTACCCAAGTGGTGGACGCACAGTTGGTGGCCATCTTGGACGGCCCTCTAACAAAGGGAAACCCCGGGGTGCAGCGTCCACCAGGTAAGTATGGTTAATCCCACAGGTGCAGGGGGACAAAAAAAAACCATCAGGATGGACACCTAGCATGTCAGGGGACTTAACGGCCGAGTGAAAAGATCCAGAGTCTTCACCCACCTGAGAAACATGAAAGCCGACATAGTCTTCCTCCAAGAGACACACCTGAGAGACTGTCTACGGGTAAGGAACAGAGGGGTGGATCAGACCCACCATTCCTGTTATGGGACGAAGGCCAGGGGGGTAGCAATACTAATAACCAAGAGAATAATGTTTATGGCGAGAAGGACGGTTACGGACCCAGGGGGACGGTACATCATGATCAGCAGGGCCATAGACGGGGCACCGGTAGTCCTCGTTAACGTGTACGCTCCCAACTGGGACTACACAAAATTTATTAAAAAGAACATGGCGGAAAGCCCCGACATAGTGACGCACTAACTAATCATGGGCGGCGGGGGGGGGGGGGTCTTTCACTGCATACAGGACCCACAGACGGACAGGTTGAACCCCAAAACAGGAAAGACCTTCAACATGGCAAAGGAACTTGGTCTCTTTATGGAGCAAATGGGAGCGGTGGACCCATGGTGATTCACCCACCCAGGGGAGAAGGAGTTCTCCTTCTTTTCCCCAGTGCATAATGTGTATTCTAGGATCGACTTCTTTGTGGTGGGAAAATCAGTGCTTCCAGGGCTGGTGAGGGCTGAATACTCCGCGATCGTAATCTCCGACACGCTCCACATTATATGGATATGAGGTTGGAGACAGACAGTGCCTAATGCACCACATGGAGGTTGGACACTGCACTACTGGTTGACATGACCGTTCGGAGGCCTCCTGCAAGGGGACCTCCCTCCGGGCCCTCGCCACGGTAGCACTCCCACCCTCACCCAAAGCACTCAAGCAACCCAGTGGTGGTAGCTATGCTCCTGTCCTGGAACCAGCTTCGACAACAATTCTGTCTAACTGAAATGTCCGATAAGGCCCCCATCTGCAACAATCACAGGTTCACGCCGGCACTCACTGATGCCACCTTCAAAAAGTGGAGACAGGATGGGGGGATATTGACAGTTAGAGACTTAGACACTGACGGTAGGGTCACAACACTGAACGAACTGACACAAGACTTCAACTAGCTGGGGGCAACAAATACAGGTACCTGCAGCGTAAAAACTTCCTACGGAAGGAAACAAGGACATACCGCGACAGACACTATATATTTATTTGAAAATCTTTTTATTGGCTTTTCTCATATTTGATTTGATTTGATTTATTATTGTCACATGTATTAGTATACAGTGAAAAGTATTGTTTCTTGCATGCTGTACAAACAATGCATACCGTACATAGGGAAGGAAGGAGAGAGACTGCAGAATATAATGTTACAGTTATAGCAAGGTGTAGAGAAAAGATCAACTTAATACGAGGTAGGTCCATTCAAAAGTCTGATGGCAGTAGGGAAGAAGCTGTTCTTGAGTCGGTTGGTACGTGACCTCAAACTTTGGTATCTTTTTCCTGACGGAAGAAGGTGGAAGGGAGTATGTCCGGGGTGCATGGGGTCCTTAATTATGCTGGCTGCCTTTCTGAGGCAGCGGGAATTATAGATAGAGTCAATGGATGGGAGGCTAGTTTGAGTGATGGACTGGGCTACATTCATGACCTTCTGTAGTTTCCTGTGGTCTTGGGCAGGGCAGGATCCATACCAAGCTGTGATACAACCAGAAAGAATGCTTTCTATGGGTCATCTGTAGAAGTTGGTGAGGGTCGTAGCTGACATGCCAAATTTCCTTAGTCTTCTGAGGAAGTAGAGTCGTTGGTGGGCTTTCTTAACTATAGTGTCGGCATGGGGGGACCAAGACAGGCTGCTGGTGATCTGTGTATCTAAAAACGTGAAGCTCTCGACCCTTTCTACTTCATTCCCATTGATGTAAACAGGGGCATGTACTCCACTACGCTTCCTGAAGTCGATGACAATCTCCTTCATTTTGTTGACATTGAGGGAGAGATTATTGTCGCCGCCCCAGTTCACCAGATTCACTATCTCATTCCTGTACTCTGTCCCATCATTGTTTGAAATCCGACCCACTACGGTGGTGTCATCAGCAAATTTGAAAATCGAGTTGGTGGGGAATTTGACCACACAGTCATAGGTGTATAAGGAGTATAGTAGGGGGCTGAGGACATAGCCTTGTGGGGCACTGGTGTTGAGGATGATCGTGGAGGAGGTGTTGTTGCCTATCTTTACTGATTGTAGCCTGTGGGTTAGAAAGTTCTGGATCCAGTCGCAGAGGGAGGAGCCGAGGCCAAGGCCACGGAGTTTGGAGATGGGTTTTGTAGGAATGATGGTGTTGAAATCTGAGCTGTAGTCGATAAATAGGAGCCTGACAGAGGTGTCTTTGTTATCTAGGTGTTCCAGGGTAGAGTGCAGGGCCACGGAGATGGCGTCTGCTGTGGACCTGTTGCAGCGGTAGGCGAACTGTAGTGGATCAAGGCAATCCAGGAGGCTGGAGTTGATTCGTGCCATGACTAGCCTTTCGAAGCACTTCATGATGATGGATGTCAAAGCCACTAGACGATAATCATTAAGGCACGCTGCTTGACTTTTCTTTGGTACAGGGATGGTCGTCTTCTTGAAGCAGATAGGGACCTCAGATTGTTGTAAAGAGAGGTTGAAGATGTCTGCGAATACCCCCGCCAGCTTTATAAACAGTTGTTGCTTATATGCATTACATTTTTCTTGCCCGCGCTAATTTGCTTTATTTTACAGAGAGGTTTGTTTTGTCCTTCATTTGACGAACTGTATGTACATTTTGCGCGGCCTATGATATCCCCCCTTCCTTCCCACCACCCACCCCCCAACCCCCCTTGGTTTCTGCACCCTTCCTCTTCTCTTGTGGTTTCCCCCTTTTTCTCCCCCCCCCCCCCCCCCCCCATCCCCGAGTTGCGCATTCCTTTGGGAGTTGCGCATTCCTTTGGTTCTTCATCTTTTTTTTTCCCCTGGCCTACTCCTTGATTGCTGGCCTCAAACAGGTTTTGGAACAGGCCGATGAACTGCCCCCAAGTATCCAGGAAGCCTTCCTCTGATCCTCAGATGGCGTACTTAATCTTCTCCAGGTGGATAAATTCCGAGGGGTCAGCGAGCCAGTCTGCAGCTTTGGGCGGTGCTGCCGATCGCCAGCCGAGCAGGATTCTCCGGCGTGTGATTCAGGAAGCAAAAGCAAGGGCGTTGGCCCCCTTCCCCATGTCTAACTCTGGCTGCTCCGATACCCCGAAGGTTGCCACTATTGGGCGTGGCTTCACCCTCGCCCCCACAACCTTGGACATTGCCTCGGAGAAGGCTGTCCAGAACCCAGCAAGCTTGGGGCAAGCCCAAAACATGTGGGCGTGGTTGGCCGGGCCCCTCTGGCACCGCTCACATTTGTCCTCCACCTCCGGGAGGAACCTGCTCATTTGGGTTCTGATCAAGTGCGCTCTGTGCATCACTTTGAGCTGCATTAGGCTTAGCCTTGCACAGGAGGAGGTCGAGCTCACCCTACTCAGTGCTTCGCTCCAGTCCCCATCTCACCTCTGTCCCCAGTTCGTCCTCCTATTTTTGTCTGGTCCCATCCAGTGGTGTTCGGGCTCTGTCCAGTAGCTGTCTGTATATTTTCCCACATAGCCCCCCCTTCTCGCTGCTTGTGCCCCCCTTTCTCACTGCTTGTGCCTATCAAGTCCTCTAGTAGTGTGCTTTCTGGGGCCCCGGGGTACCCTACCGTCTCTTTGTGGAGGAAGTACTTTATTTGGAGGTGTCTCAATTCCTGTCCTCTTGATAGTTTCCACTTCCTCGTCAGTTCATCCAGTGTCGCCAGTCTGTGCCCTATGTAGAAGTCCCCGACCATCAGTGTGCCCCCATCCCGCCTCCACCTTTTGAAGGTGGAATCTAGCATGGCTGGGGGGAATCTCTGATTGCCGCAGATGGGGGCCATAAGGGACATTTTGGTTATCCCGAAGTGCTGTCTCAACTGGGTCCCCGTTCTCAGCGTGGCCGCTATTACTGGGCTCGTTGTGTACCTTGTTGAGGGGGATGGGAGTGCTGCTATGGCCAGGGCCTGGAGGGTTGATCCTTTACAGGATGCCTCCTCCATTTGTACCCATCTGTGTCGGGTTCTTGTACCCATCCCCTCACTTTTCTTGCCGCTGCTGCCCAGTGGTAGTATTATATGTTCGGTAGAGCCAGGTCCCCTCTGACGTTCCCTCTTTGCAGTGTCGGTTTGGGAATTCTCGAGTTCTTGCCCCCCCATACAAACGCCATGATTAGCCTGTCTATGTTGTGGAAAAAGGCCTTGGGGATGAAGATCGGGATCGATCTAAACAGAAAGAGGAACCTTGGCAGTACGTTCATCTTGATTGTCTCCACTCTTCCCGCCAGGGAGAGTGGGAGTGAGCCCCACCATTGAAGGTCTTTTCTTACTTCCTCCACCAGGCTGGTCAGGTCCCACTTGTGGATCTGTGTCCAGTCTCTGGCTATTTGGATCCCCAGGTAACGGAATCTGTTCTGGGCCGTTTTGAACGGGAGCCCCTTCAAGCTCTGACCCTCCCCCTTTTGGATTCACTGGGAATGTCTCGCTTTTGCCCAGGTTAAGTTTGTAGCCCGAGAAGGTTCCAAACTCTTTCAGTATTTGCAGTATTGCCTTCAGTCCCTCCTGTGGCTTTGAGACATAGAGGAGCAGGTTATCTGCATAGAGTGAGACTCTGTGCTCTCAGTCCCTTCTCCGGATTCCCTTTCAGCTTTTTGCGTCCCGCAGGGCTATCACCAGGGGTTCGATCGCTAGCGCGAACAAAAGTGGGGACAGAGGGCATCCCTGTCTTGTTCCTCTCTGTAGCTGGAAGTATTCAGAGCTGGTGGTGTTAGTTCAGACACTCGCTTTGGGAGCGTTGTACAGGAGCCTCACCCAGGTGGTGAATCCTGCTCCTAGCCCAAACCGTTCCAGTACCTCGAGGAGGTAGCTCCATTCGACTCTGTCAAAAGCCTTTTCTGCGTCCAGGGAGACGATCACCTCTGGCGTTCTCTCCCCGGGGGGGGTGCCATTATCACATTCAGCAGCCGCCTGATGTTCGCTGTGAGCTGCCTACCTTTGACAAAGCCCGTTTGGTCCTCTGCGACCACTTCTGGTACGCAGCCCTCCAGCCTTTTGGCCAGGACCTTTGAGAGTATTTTCGCGACAGACGCTATTAGAAGAATGACTGGACGCAAACATCTTAGGCAGAGTTTACTGTGGTAACATGTACGGACGTCTGATAGAGAGGGCCGACGCCAAACTGGACACGATGAGGAGGAAATGTGAGGAAGACCTGGGGTTCGAAATAGGGTGGGGACTCTTGAGCGAAGCACTACATAGGGTCAATTCCACCTCCACATGCGCAAGGCTCAACTTAACGCAACTAAAAGTGGTACAAAGAGCCCACTTGACTAGAACCCGAATGAGTAGGTTCTTGCCGGAGGTGGAGGACAGATGTGAACGGTGCCAAGGAGGCCCAGCCAACCAGGCCCACATGTTCTAGTCTTGCGCCATACTTGCCGGGTACTGGACAGCCTTCTTCGAGGCAATGTCCAAAGTGGTGGGGATGAGGGCAGATCCATGCCCTAAGTGGCAGTCTTCGGGGTATCAGACCAGCCAGATCTGTTCATGGGGGGTTGGGCCGCCCACTGTAGCTCCTGCTCGGCTGGCGGCCAGCAGCACCACCTAAAGCTGCATACTGGCTGTCCGACCTTTCGGAATTCCTCCAAATGGAGACAATCAAATTCGCCATCCATACTTCCACAAAACATGGGAGCCATTCACCCGATTATTCTGGGGCCTGTTTGTGGCCAGCAACTAAGTAGCCAGGAGTTAGGACTTCAAGTTGTGGTAGCGAGTTCAAGGTGAGAGGGGAAATGTTTCAGGGAGATATGCGTGGAAAGTTCTTTACGCAGAGGGTGGTGGATGCCTGGAACGCATTGCCGGCAGAGGTGGTAGAGGCAGACACGATAGCGTCATTTAAGATGTATCTAGACAGATACATGAATGGGCAGGGAGCAGAGGGATACAGATCCTTAAAAAATAGACAACAGTTTTAGATAGAGGATCTGGATCGGCACAAGCTTGGAGGGCCGAAGGGCCTGTTCCTGTGCTGTAATTTTTCTTTGTTCTTAGGACGAGGTAGCCAAAACGCAAGAGGGAGGAGGAGGGCGAGGGAAAACAATGGAGGAGAACCAGGTTGGAGAAAAGAGAGGGGAACACAAGAGAGATAGAAAGCACAGGGGAAGACAACGGCAACAACAAATACAGCAAGCTGGAAGAAGGACAAAAGAACGAGAAGATGGAATGGAACGGTCCAAAGTCCAAGATCATGCAAATAAACAATAATAAACTGACCGAAATGTAAATAGCATCAGCCCCCCCCCCACCCCCCAACCCCTCCCCTGTAAAATGAAATCCTTTCTCACTCTATGTGTATTTGTATTTATACCATGTAAAACAAAACCCAATAAAAACATTTTTTTTTTTTTTTAAAGAATCTGGAATTCACTACCACAAGGAGTGGTTAAAATGTATAGTGTAGATGCATTTAAGGGGAAACTGGACAAGCATATGAGGGAAAAGAGTATGGAAGATTTGATTGATAAATTTAGGCTAGGCAAAATCTGAGGAGGCTCAAGTGGAGCATAAACTAGGTGGTGAGATGAACTAGTTGGACCAAATGGTCTGCTTCTATGCCATATATCCTATGTAATCCGACATACATACTCTCCGAGGCCTTGAGATCCTTCCTTTCAGGAAAACACAATGTTCTCTAAAAAGGTATCTGACGAACAATAGGATCCTTTAAAAAGAACTGAAAACCTAACTCAAATGAGTGATTTATAAGAAATATGGAAACATCCTCCACTCTTTCAGGATTACATCTGGAACCTGTCTGATTCAATGGCCTAGAAAACAATACGTATTTAAATAGAAAACAGAAACATACGTACAGTGGAATACATTGGGACAGCGCAGGAATAAAGACCAACGCAGCAAGTAGGTTCTTTGAGGTCCTCCTCATCATGACAGACTGCTTCACTGGGACAAACTTTTCCAAATAATTTGATCAGTTTATATAAAAACCCAGTACGATCTATTAATTTTTAACAATTGAGAAATGTGGACTGCTGTTTGCTCTTAAAAGGTATCCAAATATCCGCTGTCCATACTATTTAATTAAGAGTTCATTTAAACCCAATGGTCTTGTGAAACTCCGGGAACAGCAGATAGTTCCCGACAATTGATGGCTTTTTGCCTGGGATTTAGAGTTTAACCTTGGCAAGTCAGATAAGAAATACAAACTTTTTTAAAATGGGGTGCTGCCACCTGAAATGATAACTCTAATCACAAGCCATGAGATCAATGAGTTAACCATTGCCTGCCAGATCTTTTACCTGTAAATTATCCCTGCTACATTATTCCTATTTTTGAATAAATTAAATAACTAAATCAAATAAACTGAGGGGCAAATTAAAGGGACAGCCACTTCAAGGGACATTGCCTGAAAAGTCGAGTGAGGGAACCGTGGTTTACTAAAGCAGTCGAAACACTTGTCAAGAGGAAGGAGGCGGCTTATGTAAAGCTGAGACATGAAGGTTCAGTTAGGGCGCTCGAGAGTTACAAGTTAGCTAGGAAGGACTTAAAGAGAGAGCTAGGAAGAGCCAGGAGGAGACACGAGAAGTCTTTGGCAGGTAGGATCAAGGATAACCCTAAAGCTTTCTATAGATATGTCAGGAATAAAAGAATGACTAGGGTAAGAGTCGGGCCAGTCAAGGACAGTAGTGGGAAGTTGTGCGTGGAGTCCGAGGAGATAGGAGAGGTGCTAAATTAATATTTTTCGTCAGTATTCACACAGGAAAAAGACAATGTTGTCGAGGAGAATACTGAGATTCAAGCTATTAGACTAGAAGGGCTTGTGGTTCATAAGGAGGAGGTGTTAGCAATTCTGGAAAGTGTGAAAATAGATAAGTTCCCTGGGCCGGATGGGATTTATCCTAGGATTCTCTGGGAAGCTAGGGAGGAGATTGCTGAGCCTTTGGCTTTGATCTTGAAGTCATCTTTGACTACAGGAATAATACCAGAAGACTGGAGGGCAGCAAATGTTGTCCCCTTGTTCAAGAAGGGGAGTAGAGACAACCCCGGTAACTATAGACCAGTGAGCCTTACTTCTGTTGTGGGCAAAGTCTTGGAAAGGTTTATAAGGGATAGGATGTATAATCACCTGGAAAGGAATAATTTGATTAGAGATAGTCAACACGGTTTTGTGAAGGGTAGGTCGTGCCTCACAAACCTTATTGAGTTCTTTGAGAAGGTGACCAAACAGGTGGATGAGGGTAAAGCAGTTGATGTGGGGTATATGGATTTCAGTAAAGCGTTTGATAAGGATCCGCACGGTAGGCTACTGCAGAAAATACGGAGGAATGGGATTCAGGGTGATTTAGCAGTTTGGATCAGAAATTGGCTAGCTGGAAGAAGACAAAGGGTGGTGGTTGATGGGAAATGTTCAGACTGGAGTGAAGTTACGAGTGGTGTACCACAAGGATCTGTTTTGGGGCCACTGCTGTTTGTCATTTTTATAAATGACCTGGAGGAGGGCGTAGAAGGATGGGTGAGTAAATTTGCAGATGGCACTAAAGTCGGTTTGAAAATCGCTTATTGTCACAAGTAGGCTTCAAATGAAGTTACTGTGAAAAGCCCCTAGTCACCACATTCCGGCACCTGTTCGGGGAGGCTGGTACGGGAATCGAACCGTGCTGCTGGCCTGCCTTGGTCTGCTTTAAAAGCCAGCGATTTAGCCCAGTTGACAGTGCGGAAGGATGTTACAAGTTACAAAGGGACATAGATGAGCTGCAGCGCTGGGCTGAGAGGTGGCAAATTGAGTTTAATGCAGAAAAGTATGAGGTGATTCATTTTGGAAGGAATAACAGGAAGACAGAGTACTAGGATAATGGTAAGATTCTTGGCAGTGTGGATGAGCAGAGAGATCTCGGTGTCCATGTACATAGATCCCTGAAAGTTGCCACCCAGGTTGAGAGGGTTGTTAAGAAGGCGTACGGTGTGTTAGCTTTTATTGGTAGAGGGATTGAGTTTCAGAGCCATGTGGTCATGTTGTAGCTGTACAAAACTTTGGTGCGGCTGCATTTGGAGTATTGCGTGCAATTCTGGTCGCCGCATTATAGGAAGGATGTGGAAGCATTGGAAAGGGTGCAGAGGAGATTTACCAGAATGTTGCCTGGTATGGAGGGAAGATCTTATGAGGAAAGGCTGAGGGACTTGAGACTGTTTTCGTTAGAGAGAAGAAGGTTAAGAGGTGACTTAATTGAGGCATACAAGATGATCAGAGGATTGGACACCCCTCTTTTCCTCGTACCTCTGGGATACTGTGGGGGGATGGTAGCATAATGGTACTGACACTGGACTAGTAAACCAGCAACCCAGAGTAATGCTCTGGGGACTCAGGTTCAAATCCCGCCACTGCAGATAATGAAAAATGAATTCAATAAAAATCTGGAATTAAAAGTCTGATGATGACCATGAACTCATTGTCACTAATGCTCTTTAGGGAAGGAAATCTGGCATTCTTTCTTGACTCCAAACTGAGGATGTGACTCCAGACTCTCAGTAATGTGATTGACTCTTAAATGCCCCCTCAAGGGCAATTAGGGATGGGGAATAAATGCTGGCACAGCCTGCGATGCCCATGTCCCATGAATGAATAAAACAAATAATCTATATATTGTCATGTGAGAGTACCTTTAAGAAATGGATGTTTAAGCGATGTACCTTTAACAAACGAAGCTGCTCATATTACTGAAGTGATGTCAGAGGGTGGGGGCAGCTGAGCTGAGCTCACTTCTGCTTTTGGTTTCAGTTTGAGAGAGCTGCTTGGGTATGTCTGTGTGTTTTGCTGAGAGCAGCTAGAAGAAAACACAGAACTGGTCTGTGGGTTTCTGCAAATCCATAGACTGTAAGTATATTGAATGTAACCTCATGTCTGTTGTTAAGGGGGAAGTCTTTCGGATGTTTGAAGGAACATTTTGAGGGATTATTTAGTGTTGTATTATTTTCGGGGTTATCTTTGAAGTAAGGGGTGTTAAGGGATCCAATGTTTATTTAAAAGGTTAAGTTGAGTTCATGGAATAAACATTGTTTCGTGTTAAAAACCACGTGTCCATAATTGTAATATCACACCTGGGGAACAAGCCGTGTGCTTCAAAAGCAACAATCCATTAAAGAGGGAGGTTGGTTGAACTCGATGAAACATTTTGGGGTTCTGAAAACACCTCGCCCATAACAATTGGGGGCTCATCTGGGATAAAAGTCTATCTATTAGATTGGCTTTTGTGAACTTAAAGACAGTGAAGGTTTGTTGCTTTTCCGGTGTGGTATTTTAGTTTAAGTGGGGACAGTGTGGTGAACAATGGCTCTTTCAGAGGCTCAGAAATTTTTGGGGGTGGACGCGATAACACGTGATACCTTACTTTCAGAGAGTAAAAACAGACTGTTAGGTTTGGCAAAAGCACTGCAGTTGACACTGCCTAGCAAAATACGAAAAGGTGAGGTAGACTTTTATCCCAGATGAGCCCCCAATTGTTATGGGCGAGGTGTTTTCAGAACCCCAAAATGTTTCATCGAGTTCAACCAACCTCCCTCTTTAATGGATTGTTGCTTTTGAAGCACACGGCTTGTTCCCCAGGTGTGATATTACAATTATGGACACGTGGTTTTTAACACGAAACAATGTTTATTCCATGAACTCAACTTAACCTTTTAAATAAACATTGGATCCCTTAACACCCCTTACTTCAAAGATAACCCCGAAAATAATACAACACTAAATAATCCCTCAAAATGTTCCTTCAAACATCCGAAAGACTTCCCCCTTAACAACAGACATGAGGTACTTAACGCGGTCTCTGCACAGTTACGTTTGCCTGTGATACATTCTGACTCATTAGATATGGCAAAGCTCCACAGTTTACATAATTTTACATAGTTTACATAGAATTTACAGTGCAGAAGGAGTCCATTCGGCCCATCGAGTCTGCACCGGCTCTTGGAAAGAGCACCCCACACAAGGTCAACACCTCCACCCTATCCCCAGTAACCCCACCCAACACTAAGGGCAATTTTGGGCACTAAGGGCAATTTTTCATTTTCAATCCACCTAACCTGCACATCTTTGGACTGTGGGAGGAAACCGGAGCACCCGGAGGAAACCCACGCACACACGGGGAGGATGTGCAGACTCCACACAGACAGTGACCCACGCCGGATCCGAACCTGGGACCCTGGAGCTGTGAAGCAATTGTGCTATCCACAATGCTACCGTGCTGCCCAGTTGCAGATTAAGCAATTTGAACATGAAAAAGAATTAAAGCAACTTGAACATGAAGAAGAATTAAAGCGGCTTGAATATGCAATGAAAGAAAAAGAAAGAGATAGAGATAGAGAGGAAAGAGAATAGGAAAGAGAAGAAAGAAACAAAGAAAGAGATAGCGAGGAAAGGGAAAAAGAGAGAGAGTTTGAACTTTGGAAAATGGCTCTGAACCATGAAAATCAGTTAAAATTGGCAGACACAAATTGACACGTACAGTTGGAGGAGACGGATGAGGATAATGAGACAGCATCATAGTCGAAGACGTGGTGGGGATCTATTTAAATATGTCCAAGCATTGCCAAGGTTTGACGAGAAGGAAGTAGAAGCCTTTTTCATCATTTGAGAAGGTAGCTAAACAAATGCAATGGTCACAGGACATGTGGGTATTACTGATTCAAACAAAACTGGTAGGTAGGGCTAGTGAAGTGTTTGCATCACTACCGGAGGAGGTATCTGGAACATATGAAGAGGTGAATAAATCCATCTTAAGTGCATATGAGCTAGTGCCTGAAGCTTACAGACAAAGGTTTAGACATTTAAGGAAAGAATTTGGTCAAACATACATGGAGTTTGAAAGGCTCAAACAGAGTTATTTTGATAGGTGGATAAGGGCTTTGAAAATAGACCAAACGTATGAAGCTCTCAGAGAAATTATACTTCTGGAGGAGTTTAAAAATTCAATTCCTGATGTAATGAGAACTCATGTGGAAGAACAGAGGGTTAAAACTGTGAGATTAGCAGCAGAAATGGCAGATGATTATGAATTAGTTCATAAATCAAAGATTGGTTTCCGACATCCGTTTCAGCCGAAGAGGGATAGAAACTGGGGACATGAGAAATACTCAAGTGGTAAAGGTAAAGGTGCCAGATGTCTTTAAAGAATTTACTTGTGTGGGTAAAGTTTACTCATGTGTATCAGGATGAGCAGGTAAAGAAGTGCAATTTTAAGAGATACAGGGGTTAGTCAATCTTTAATGGTAAGAGATGAGGAATTATGTAGTTTGGGAAGAATGTTGCCAGATAAGGTGGTAATATGTGGAATTCAGGGTGAGAGGAGTAGCGTTCCATTATATAAGGTAAGGTTGGAAAGTCCAGTGAAGAGTGGTGAAGTGGTAGTAGGAGTAATAGATTAACTATCTTGTCCAGGAATACAGTTCATCTTGGGTAATGATATAGCTGGATCGCAGGTGAGAGTGATACCTACTGTGGTTGATAAGCCAGTGGAAAATCAGACAACTGAAGAGTTGAAGGACAAATATCCTGGGGGTTTTCCGGATTGTGTAGTAACAAGGTCGCAAAGTCACAGGTTAAGACAAGAGGAGAAATCAAAGGGTGAAGATGAAGTTGAAGTGCAATTATCAGAAACTATTTTTGATCAGATGGTTGGAAAAGAACAAGAACAGGTGGAGGATGAGGCAGATATTTTTAGTTCAGGAAAATTGGCAGAGTTAAAACAGAAAGATGTAGAAATAAAACGGATATATCAGAAAGCATATACGGAAGAGGAATCTGAGAGTATACCAGAGTGTTAATACCGTAAAAGTGATGTCTTGATGAGAAAATGGAGACCTATACATATGCAGGCGGATGAAAAGTGGGCAGAAGTTCATCAAGTAGTATTGCCGGTAGGGTATAGAAGGGAGGTGTTGCGAGTTGCACATGAGGTACCAGTGGGAGGTCATTTGGGAATAAGGAAAACTCAAGCTAAAATCCAGAAACATTTTTATTGGCCTGGACTACATAAAGATGTAGTTAAATTTTGTCAATCGTGTCACACATGTCAAGTGATAGGGAAGCCTCAAGTAGTGATAAAACCAGCGCCCTTAATACCCATTCCAGCATTTGAGGAACCTTTTATGGGGGTCCTAATTGATTGTGTAGGACCGCTTCCTAAAACAAAAAGTGGGAATCAATATGTTTTGACTATAATGGATGTGTCTACTTGGTTTACAAAGGCCATTCTAGTACGTAATATTACAGCTAAATGGATTGTGGAGGAGTTACTTAAATTCTTTATTAGATATGGACTACCCGCAGAAATTTAATCGGCTCAAGGATCAAATTTTACTTCAAAGTTATTCAAAGAAGTTATGGATAGCTTAGGAATAAAACAATTTAAATCAACTGCGTACCATCCAGAATCGCAGGGAGCGTTAGAAAGGTGGCATCAGACATTAAAGACAATGTTGAGGGTGTATTGTCAAGATTATCCAGAGGATTGGAATAAAGGAATCCCATTCGTATTGTTCGCAATTAGGGATGCACCTAATAAGTCTACCAAATTTAGTCCTTTTGAACTAATTTTTGGTCAAGATGTAAGAGGACCACTTAAATTGATTAAGGAAAAATTATGGGTGAGAAATCGGAAATTACACCATTGGATTACGTGTCAAATTTTAAGGAACGATTAAATAGGGCAGGTGAATTGGCTAGACAATATTTGAAAGTTGCACAAAATGTGATGAAACGGGTAGCGGACAAGAAATCCAAAGTTCGTAGTTTTGCCAGTGGGGATAAAGTTTTAGTGATGTTACCAGTGGTAGGTGAGCCTTTAAAAGCTTGGTTTTGTGGACCATATCAGATTGAAAGGAAATTAAGTGAGGTGAATTATGTAGTTAAAAACACTAGATAGGAGGAAAGTTCACCGAGTGTGTCATGTGAATATTCTTAAAAGGTACTTTGAAAGGGAAGGAGAGAAAAAGGAGGTTTTAATGATTCTGACACAAAGTGACGATCCTAATCCAGATGACTGTCAATTTGACATACCTCAAATTAAATTGGAAAATGAGGATGTTCTTAAAAATTGGGATGAATTGTTAAGTTACCTTCCAGAGGAAAAACAAACTGACGTGAAAGAATTATTGATATCACTTGGGCAAGTTTGTAGAGATAAATTGGGTAGTACTAAAATTGGGTATATCTGATGTGGATGTAGGAAATGCTGTTCCTATCAAACAACATCCATATAGACTTAACCCTTTAAAATTGGCACATGTTAACAAAGAGATTGAGACTATGCTTAAGAATGGCATCATTGAAGTGGGTTGCTCACCCATAGTGATGGTACCTAAACCAGGCGGTACCCAACGGTTGTGTGTGGACTATAGAAAGGTGAATGCAGTTGCAAGAACGGACTCTTATCCTATCCCACGTTTGAAAGATTGCAATGAGAAAGTGGGACAATCTGCTTTTATTTTCAACTTCCAGACATGGAAAGAACATTTAAAACATCGTATGGAGTTCTTCGATCGACTTCAGGAGGCGGGTTTGGTGATGAACCTAGCCGAAAGTGAATTTGGAGAAGCCCAAATCACTTTCCTTGAGGAGCTTCCGATACCCTCAAGACAAGGGAAATAATGCGATTTCTTAGCTTGAGATATGATCGAACATTTGTGCAAATGTTTTGTGGCGTGATTACTCCACTGATGGACCTGCTAAAGAAACGTCAAAAATTTCAATGGACAGCGCACGTTCAACAGGCATTTGACTGCCTGAAAGCTATGGTAACCAATGTTCCTGTATTGGAGAATTGCAAGGGGCTCTGTAGTCAGATTGAACTACAGTATCTGATTCTAAAGAGAAATGCCGAGGAGTAGAGGAATGGATGGATCGTGCAGAGCTTTCTTGTTCAAAGAGACTGCCAATCGAGAAGGTTTTCGGTTGGAGGAAGAACAAAGAAAAATGGACTATATTATTATACCTGTTTGCGTGTTGTTGTTTTTTTTAAAACGAAAAGGTATATTTACTGTGTACATTTCTTAGTGAATGGTGCAAAAGTGAAAAATGAAACCATCTTGAAGTTGATGATTTTTTTTTTGAGGAGAGGTGTCATGTGAGAGTATCTTTAAGAAATGGATGTTTAAGCGATGTACCTTTAACAAATGAAGCTGCTCATATTACTGAAGTGATGTCGGAGGGTGGGGGGAACTGAGCTGAGCTCACTTCTGCTTTTGGTTTCAGTTTGAGAGAGCAGCTTGGGTGTGGCCGTGTGTTTTGCTGAGGGCAGCTAAAAAGTGCCTGGCTGGTTTTGCTGAGAGCAGCTGAAAAGTGCCTGGCTTGTTTGCTGAGAGCTGCGTGAAAGGAGAAAGCCAGTTTGAGAGAGCAGCTTGGGTGTGTCTGTGTGTTTCCATTGAGCTGCTAAAAGAAAACACAGAACTGGTCTGTGGATGTCTGCAAATCCAAAGACTACAAGTTTATTGAATGTAACCTCATGTCTGTTGTTAAAGGGGAAGTTGTTGGATGTTTGAAGGAACATTTTGAGGGATTACTGAAGTGATGACAGAGGGTGGGGGCAGCTGAGCTGAGCTCACTTCTGCTTTTGGTCTCAGTTTGAGAGAGCTGCTTGGGTATGTCTGTGTGTTTTGCTGAGAGCAGCTAGAAGAGAACACAGAACTGGTCTTTGGTTTCTGCAAATCCATAGACTATAAGTATATTGAATGTAACCTCATGTCCGTTGTTAAAGGGGAAGTCTTTTGGATGTTTGAAGGAACATTTTGAGGGATTATTTAGTATTGTATTATTTTCGGGGTTATCTTTGAAGTAAGGGGTGTTAAGGGATCCAATGTTTATTTAAAAGGTTAAGTTGAGTTCATGGAATAAACATTGTTTTGTGTTAAAAACTACGTGTCCATAATTTTAATATCACACCTGGGGAACAATCCTTGTGCTTCAAAAGCAACAATCCATTAAAGGGGGAGGCTGGTTGAACTCCATGATACATTTTGGGGTTCTGAAAACACCTCGCCCATAACAATATAAACACGCCAAGCCACGTGCTGGAGACTTTCTGGGAGTAGGAGGAATGTATAGTAACTTGAATGGAACGAAACCTTTTTACAGATCTCGCTTCCGAGTGGTCGTTTGCCTTACACTGGCAACAAGGGTCAAGAGGAGCAGCAGGAGATCCTCTGGACTGGACCCATCTCGATTAGGCCTCAGGAGGCCTCACCTCAGGGGGCAGATATGCCACCAATTGGTACGTTTGAGCCATTCGACGCCGAGACTGGGGATTGGACCCATAACTGAGTTTTAAGCCAGCGTTATCAGAGACGCTCCGAGACTGGTTGGTCTGCGGAATCAGAGGCAGGACGACCCAAGAACGTATATTACATAGAACATACAGTGCAGGAGGCCATTCGGCCCATTGAGTCAGCACCGACCCATTTAAGCCCTCACTTCCACCCTATCCCCGTAGCTAAGGGCAATTTATCATGGCTAATCCACCTAACCTGCATATCTTTGGACTGTGAGAGGAAACCGGAGGACCCGGAGAAAACCCACGCAGACACGGGGAGAACGTGCAGACTCCGCACACACAGTGACCCAGCAGGGAATCGAACCTGGGACTCTGGTGCTGTGGAGCCACTGTGCTATCCACTTGTGCTACCGTGCTGCTATCGTTTATTGAGTGAAACTTATCTGGACCTGAAAAAAAGCAAACAAGATAGCGTTGGCCCGGGAGGGCACAGAACGCGATGTCCAGGATCTCTGAAGGATGGCCGTCCTGAACATCGGGCGCATAGCAGGGAATGGAGCACCCATTTTCCGGGCTGATATTTCGGACTCCATCCATTGGGGGCGCATTCCAGGGGACCAGGACAGACAGTACTAATTCTCTACGCCGTGAACCACACATACCAGAGATTCCTGACAAGGGTAATGAATGCGCTGGCGCCAGAGGGAGGCGATGGGACAGACGCCAGCAGGAAACCTCACCCACCAACCACCGACACACCGATGACCGCACCAGAGCACGGACGCAATTTGTCGACAGCGAGCCGGAGGAGGCCCACCACCTTTACTGCATTTCAGCACCATGGGTCACACCTATCCAGGTCACTGGCCAAATCAACGACTTCTCAATTTAGATGAAACTTGATAATGGAGCTGCTGTCTCTGAGCCCGGTGGTAACCCTCCCTTCAAAGCAGTTTCCGGTGGCACCCAGTGAGGCGGCTGGACCTGGTGACTCGAAAATGTAAGATCGACCAGGGGTCGGTCATGGGACATCGATGCAGGACCACGGGTACCGGCGAGCGAAAGGCAGCAGAACCTCCCAGATATTCGAACAGAAAGCGATGCTCCCTGAACCGTTACAACACCACCACCTCGCCAGTCCCCCCAACCCCCCCCTACCCACCACCACCCCCCACCTCCCCTTTCCCTAGCCCCTGAGTGGCGGGTGCTAGATAATCAGCCTTGGCGCAGGAGGGCAAAGGATTTCTCTCCTTCTGTCGACATATCGGACTTGGGGGAGGGGGGTTTACAGTAGGCCCAGGGATCTTCTACATCAGAATCCCTGTGGCCTCACCTGAATACAATCTACCCAGATGAGGGGGGCGAGGCAAACTCTCCTTTTCCAAGAACTGCTGAGTTATAAATACCCTGGCTGAGGTGTGGGCCAGGTGCTGGAAACCCTTTGGGGAATAGTTGGAGTTTACAGTAACCTGAATAAAGCCAAACGTTTTTACAGACATCGCTTCAGAGTCTTGCTTGCATGAGACTTTACAGATACAAGTGTGCTCCACCCTTCTGCGAAGCTCTGCCCCTCCCACCCGGACATCACGTGTGGGCTAATTGGTGCAAGTATTTACCATAAGACATAGGAGCAGAATTAGATCACTCGGCCCATCGGGTCTGCTCCACCATTCAATCATGGATGATATTTTTCTCATCCCCATTCTCCTGCCTTCTCCCCATAACCCCTGATGTTAGCTTACATATCGGTGTCAATTACTGGATACTTAACATAAATGAGACAACTAATTGGAATGTCTCTTAACCCATTCCTTAACAGTCTCCCCTTGCTTGGAGAAAAAAATAATAATTTGGTAAAAGCAAAATTAGAAGGAACTCAAAAACACACGCAATTTCCCCCCTTCTTTTTTTTTCTCTTTTTAGTTTTGTAATGAAAAAAAACAAAGTCACAGAAACAGGCGCCCTTCATTAACAATATCCAAAAGTTTCTGTGAACTAGCCCCTCTTTTCGTAAAACAGTTGCACAATTGATGGCTACTGTCGACCCATTTAATTTTTGCCTCTTGTCCAACAACTGCTTCAAACTTGTGATGTCTATCCTTAACCTTTTCTCATTGACACTTTTTGTAGAGTGCTCATTTTCCCACAGGGATTTATTATCAATGTGACACTCAATGGGTATGTTACTCAAATCCCCTAATCCCAAAATTTCTGTCAATATCTGAGATATATAAAATGCCATAGCCACCGCCTCGACAAGGCTTAACTTCTCAGCAGCCAAAGTGCTTTTGACCACTCTCCTTATTTTCTCTGTTTCCCACACAAGAGGGCAACATTTACCATTGTTCCCCAAAAGGAAAATTATAAAACCTCCTGCACTTAAAACCCCATCACATAAAATTGCACAGGACACATCACTATAAACTATGGGCGGGATTCTCCGCCGGCGTGATTCGCCGTTTTGCCGCGCCCGGGGGTTTCCGATGGGGTGGGGCTGCCCCACAATGGGAAACCCCATTGACCGGCTGGCGTAACGGTGAATCCCGCCGGCCAGTCGGGGCAGATATGAGGCGCGGCAGGGCAGAAAATCCCGTCTCATGAGTTTCATTTGCCTAAGGTCACCTAAAACCGGGAACCTCAAAACACACTCCTGCATTTTCAATTTGACCAACGCTTTATTTGCTCTTATTATGTCTTCCACTTCGGGATCATTCATTTTTGTACTCCACTCTAAAACATCAAAACTAACGTCCGGTCTAGTCTGTCCACCTAACCAATTCAGTTGCCCAATTAAACTTTGCAGTTGCTCTTTATCCATTTTTTTGTGAAACCCGACCACGACTAATTGCTATTGGGCTGATGCTCTCTAAATAAGATTGCTGACGTAAAGTTGCCCCTAACTTAGTCTGTCCAATTTCCAGTCCAATATATTTAAATGCACTGGAAGCCTGACTTCCAACCCTGAATTCTTTCCTCAAACCAGAGATTACAATAGCTTAGAAATCAATAGTCCCACCCCACAAAAAATCATCGACATGCATCATAAAGATGCCAGAAAGATTTCCTTTATAGTGCCAGTAAAATATTGCCGGATCTGCTTTCAACTGGCAACCGCCTAACTTTAACAAAACTGACCTTACCGAAAAATACCAGACTCTAGACGCATCATTTAATCCATATACACATTTGTTCAACTTCCAGAGTACCCTTCTGTGTCAGCTGCCTCTTTAGGAGGACGGAGAAAAATGTCTCTCTGAAGCCGTGCCCCTGCAAAAAGGCAGCTTTTATATCTATAGATTTGCATTCTCATGCCTTTGTGGCTAATAGAGCCAAGAAGATCTTTAAACTAACCTTTCCTGCCGTAGGTGAATCTAATTTTAAATCCTGATCTTCTAAGTTTTCTTCAAATCCCCGTGCCACAAGCCTGGCCTTTGCCTTGTAAGTTCCATCCGGAAGAACCTTTTCCGTGCAAATCCATCTGTGGGATAGAGCTCTTTGTGCCCTATCCGGTACTTCCGTGTATACCCCAAATTCACTCCAACTAAGCAGTTCTTGCTGTTTGAAATCTTTTATAACTTTTTCAGCTAATTTATTGGAAGCCACCAAAATCTCATGTGCATGTGGGCTTCTACTACTAGCAGTATTTATAGTCTCACCCATGTTCCGAGACCTTGATAAACTACGTCCCCTCTCCCGCCTGGTATCTCGTTCTATACTGCTACTGCTTGATCTTTCCCTTCTGCTATGGGATATCCTTTCAATAGTTCTCAACATTTTCCTGTGAACCTGGTCACTATCCGATGTACTATCTGAACTGGCACTGCATTTCTGTGCCCTCCATTTTTGAATGTCATGGTCCCAATCCATTGGCTTGACACCCTCCCCTGAATGCTGTACATTCAACTAATGTTTATACTTTCCAGTGGCCTTCCCTGATCTCTTAATAACAGTTGCATCCTTCCATTGACTAGGCCCTTCAGGCAAGTATGTTACTTTTGTACCAACATTTGGCAGTTGTCCTTTCGAAAAAATGGCTTGTTCTAATTCATCAGAAGTATTGTTCCTCTACAGAAACCCTGTCTACATCAGTTAACTGGTCCTCATAGTTCTGTAACACATGCGTACCAGATGACCCTGGTTCCTCATCATGTCTGTCTGCTCTAACTAAATTTGAAAATTTGTAATCTGTACCCATTATCCTTGATGAATGTACCCTAATAGTTTGATTGCCATGTTGCAAAATAATTGTTTTGCTATCTATGCCTATGATCTTCTCTGAGCATTTCCATTCATTAAAATTGTCTCTCTTATAGTATACTACGTCTCCTTGCTGAAAAACGGTATTTGATAGCTGTACATTATGCCTTCAGGCTCTGCGAATTACTTCAGAGGCTTCTGCTTCGAAAAAAGCTTTTCTACTGCTATGTAATGCATTTAAATGCTCAGCAAAGGCAGAGCTAATCGTAGTCCCTTCCCAAACTGGAGGCTGGTCATCCAAAATGGACAGAATTTTAGGATTTCTACCAAACACTAATTGATAGGGACTATAGCCCCCAACCATCTGCAATGAATTATTTGCATGTACCCCCCATGGTAAAGCTGAATTTAACTTGCAGTTTGGTCTATCTGCCAAAATTTTCCGGAGCATATCATCTATTACGGCATGGTTTCTTTCACACACACCATCACTAAATGGACTTTCTGCAGCCGTATTCATAACTGTGATATTCACGTTTTCACACATATCCCTAAACTCATTAGCAAATTCTCCCCCATTGTCCGTAAGGAATTTTGGCAAGGCAAGGGCGTCCGCCCTCCTCCCCAGGAATAGATCTGGCTGGTCTGATACCTGAAGACCGCCACATTTGGGCATAGCTCCACCCTCATCCCCACCACTTTGGACATTGCCTCGAAGAAGGCTGTCCAGTACCCTGCAAGTCTGGGGCAAGACCAGAACATGTGAGCATGGTTAGCCGGGCCTCCTTGGCACCATTCACATCTATCTTTCACCTCCTCATACGAGTTCTTGTTAAGTGAGCTCTATGTACCACTTTTAGTTGCGTCAGGCTGAGCCTTGCAGACGTGGAGGTGGCGTTGACCCTATGCAGTGCTTCGCTCCAGAGTCCCCACCCTATTTCGATCCCCAGGTCTTCCTCCCATTTCTTTCTTGATGCGTCCAGTATGGTGTCGGCCTTTTCTACCAGTTGGTCATACATGTCGCTACAGTTCCTATATAGGATGCTTGCATCCAGCAACTCTTCCAGTAATGTCTGTTGTGGCAGTTGTGGATACATCCTTGGCTCCTTTCGTAGGAGGTTTTTGAGTTGCAGGTACCTTAGCTCGTTCCCCCTGGCTAGCTGGAATTTCTCTGTCAGTTCATCCATTGTTGCATTCCTGCCGTCCGTGTATCGGTCCCTGACAGTCAATGTCCCTCCGTCCTGTCCCCACTTTTTAAAGGTGGCGTCAGTCAGCGCTGGTGTGAACCTATGGTTGTTGCAGATGGGAGCGTTGTCCGACATTTTGGTCAGGCCAAATTGCTGCCATAGTTGGTTCCAGGACTGGAGGGTGGCTATCACCACCAGGATGCTGGAGTGTTTTTGGGTGGGGATGGGAGTGCCGCGTGGCGAGGGCCCGAAGGGAGGTCCCCTTGCAGGAGGCCTCTTCCGCGCCCACCCACTCGGCTTCTGGCTCCTGGATCCATCCCCTTATTCGCTCGGCCGTCGCCACCCAGTGGTAGAATTGTAGGTTTGGGAGGGCTAGCCCCCCCCCCCCCCCCCAACCCACACCTGGATTTTGTTTTTTGTTGGACTTTCTTTGGGATCCTAGCATTCTTTACCCCCCCCCCCCCCCCCCACACACATGAACGCCATGATTAGTTTGTCTAGTGCTTTGAAAAAGGCCTCGGGGATGTAGATCGGGATGGATCTAAGTAGGAAGAGGTACCTGGGCAGCACGTTTATTTTGATCGTCTGCACTCTCCCAGTGAGGGAGAGTGGGAGTGTGTTCCATCTTCGCAGGTCATTTTCTACTTCCTCTTATAGACTGGTGAGGTTCCATTTGTGGATCTCTTTCCAGTCATCGGCTATTTAGATCCCCAGGTAGCGGAATTTGTGTTGGGCTTGTTTAAATGGCAGTCCCGTTAGTGCCGCCCCCCCCCCCCCCCCCCCTTCCTTGTGGGTGTACCGGGAAGATCTCGCTTTTGCTCATGTTGAGTTTGCAGCCTGAGAAGGCGCCAAACTCTTTCAGGAGCACGATGATTCTGTCCATGCTGCTTTGTGGGTCTGAAATGTAGAGGAGCAGGTCATCTGCATAGAGTGAGACTCTGTGCTCTGCTGCCCCTTTGGATCCCCCTCCAGCTTTTTGCTGCTCTGAGAGCAATTGCTAGTGGTTCGATCGCTACAGCGAACAGCAGCGGGGACAGTGGGCATCCTTCTCTGGTGCCCCTGTGCAGCTGGAAGTATCGGGAGTTGGTATTGTTGGTCCATACGCTTGCCATGGGAGCGTTGTATAGGAGTTTTACCCAGGAGGTGAACCCTGTTCCAAGCCCGAACCTCTCCAGTACCTCTATGAGGTATTTCCATTCGACCCTGTCGAAGGCCTTTTCTGCGTCTAGGGAGACAATCACCTCTGGTGTTCTCTCCCCGGATAGGTCCTAATCACATTTAGCAGGCGCCTGATGTTTGAGGTTAGCTGCCTACCTTTGACAAAGCCCGCCTGGTCCTCTGCGACCACTTCTAGTACGCAGTATTCTAGCATTTTGGCTAGGATTTTGGCCAGTATTTTGGCATCTGTGTTCAGCAGTGAGATGGGTCTGCATGACCCACATTCCGTTGGGTCTGTCTTTCTTAGGTATCAGCGAGATTGAGGCCAGTGCTAGCACAGGTGGTAGCGTGCCCCTCGCTAGCGAGTCTGTGAACATCTCCCGCAAGTGCGGGGTGTTCCAAATTCTTTGTAGAAGTCTGCCGGAAACCCATCTAGTCCCAGCGCTTTCCCCGCCTGCATGGAGCTAATACTGTCCATGATCTCTCCCAGTGCTAGTGGTGCTTTCAGGCCACGTTTTCTGCCCTCCCCCACGACTGGTATGTACAGTCCATCAAGGAACCGTTTTATCCGAGACTCCCCCCATTGGGGATATTTCCATTCGACCCTGTCGAAGGCCTTTTCTGCGTCTAGGGAGACAATCACCTCTGGTGTTCTCTCCCCGGATGGGGTCATTATCACATTTAGCAGGCAGCCCTTGGTAGAAGGCCTTGAAGGTTTTGTTAATCTTTTCTGGTTCTGTTTCTAATGTGCATCTGGTATCCCCGATTTGTGCAATTTCTCTGGTGGCTGCCAGCTTTCTCAGCTGGTGTGCCACAGGCGGCTGGCTTTGTCTCCTGTATTCGTATAGGGTCCCAAGTGCCTGGCGGAGTTGGTGCACTGCTTTCCTGGTGGAGAGCAGATCAAAATTCCTTTGTAGCTCTTTCCCCTCCGCCAGGAGCTCTATGGTCGGGGCCTCGGAGTATTTACGGTCTACCTCCAGTATAGAGTCGACCAGCTGCTGCCGAGCCGCCCTATCTCTAAAGAGCTTTGAAAGCGATAATTTCCCCTCTTACTACGGCCTTTAGCACTTCCCAGAACGTGAAGGGTGAGACCTACCCATTTTGGTTGTTCTCCGTGTATTCTGCTATGTCCTGTGATATCTTTGGGCGTTGGGCCCTGCCCGTCCCCAGCCTCACATCCATGTAGAGTGGAGCGTGGTCGAATATCACAATTGCGAAGTATTCCACTTTGCCTATGCCTGGAAGCACCGTTTTCCTCACCACACAGAAGTCAATTCTGGTGTATACATTGTGCACTGGGGAGAAGAAGGAGAACTCCTTCTCCCCTGGATGGGTGAATGTCCAGGGGTCCACCGCTCCCATCTGTTCCATAAAGTGACCGAGTTCCCTTGCCAAGCTTGAAGTTTTCCCCGTTTTGGAGCTTGATCTGTCAGTCGTTGGGTCCTGTACACAGTTGAAGTCCCCCCCCCCCCCGCCATGGTCTTTGATGAAGCTCGTGTCGTCCCAGTTGGGCACGTACACCATCTAGTACTACCGGTGCCCCATCCAAAGCCCCGCTGACCATGCCGTACCGTCCCGCTGGGTCCATAGCCGTCTTCGGCGCCCTAAACATCGTCTTCTTCCTGATCAGTATTGCCACCCCCTTGGCCCTTGTCCTAGAGCAGGAATGGTAGGTCTGCCCCACCCAGCCCTTTCTTACCCGCAGTCGGTCCTGCTCTCTCAGGTGTGTCTCTTGGAAGAAGACTATGTCGGCTTTCATATTTCTTAGGTGGGTGAGGACTCTGGATCTTTTCACTGGGCCGGTGAGTCCCCTTACACTCCAGGTGATTATCCTGGTGGGGGCTTCTGTCCCCCCGCTCCTGTGGGATTAACCATACTTACCTGCTGAACACGCCCCTGCCCTCCGGGGTTCCCCTTTGTTGGGGGGCCGTCCAGGATGGCCGCTGTCACTGCTCTCTCCATGCTGTCGGGTCCTTGCACTCTGGGGTTTCCCTTTGTCCAGGGGGCACCTGACATGGCCGCCCACTGTGCGTCTGCCACGCGGGTAGTCCCCTGCACCCTGGAGTCTCCCTTCGCCCAGAGACCGTACTGGGTAGATGCTTGCAGCGATTCCTTGTTCCGAACCTTTGGTTGTGGCACTTTGTAGCTCTATTGTTATCCTCTTTCTCGCCTTGTTTGTCCCTCCCTTTCCCCCCCTTTTTCTTCCCTCTCCCATATACCTCTCTTTTGTCCCTCTTTCCCCTGCTCCTATCCCCGTTTGCTCTCCCGTCTCTGTTGAGTGGTCCCCCATGTTGGGGGCGCGCTGTGGCCCTGCTTTGTTGCAAGCCTCCGGTACTAGCTTTCCTGCTAGTGCGGTTGCCCCTCTCTCGGGGGTTACTGCCTCGCTTCTCCCTCACCCGACCTCTACGGTTTTCTGCCCGCTCTTCCCCCGTCCTACCCTGCACTCTTCTCACTTGCTCTCCCTTCCCTGTTACTCTCGTTCCCTCGTGCTGGGACCTGGTCTCCCACCTGAAGCGGTCCCTCGGGTAGTGGTTTGCTTTTTGTTCAGAGTGCGCTTGCCGTGGCGGGTGACGGGGGGGCCTGGCGTTGCCACACCCCTCCCCCACCCTTCCCGTTGGCATGATTTTGCCCCTTGCCAGGGGCTTATTATTTCTACCCTTGCTGTCGGCTTTCCAGCCCGTGTTCCTCGACAAACTTGTTTGCTTCGGCAGGGGCTGTGAAGAAGTACTCTCTTTCTTGGTATGTGACCCAGAGTTTCACTGGGTACAGCATACCAAAGCGTACGTCATTCTTGTGAAGAGCTGCTTTCGCTCTATTGAATTCAGCCCGTCTCCTGGCTAGGTCTGCGCCAATGTCCTCGTAGACTCTAATGAACTGTCCTTCCCATTTGCAGGTTCTGTTTTGCCTGGCCCAGCGAAGGATTGTTTCCCTGTCTTGGTACCAGTGCAGTTTAGCTATAACTGCCCTCGGATGATCCCCTGCCTTGAGCTTCGGGCGGAGCGACCGATGTGCTCTATCCATTTCTGGTGGGTTGGGGAAAGTTTTCCTCCCCACTAAGTTACCCAGCATCTCAGCCACATATGCCGTGGGGTTTCTACCCTCGATCCCCTCTGGAAGGCCCACTGTCCTTACATTTTGTCTTCTCAAGCGGTTTTCATGATCGCCCACTCTGCCCTTCAAGCTCCCCTGCATTGTGACCAGTCTCGCAACCTCCTTCTCCAGGGCCGTGATCCGGTCGCCCTTGTCAGTCGCGGCTTTTTCCAGCTCCTTAATGGTCGCCTCTTGGGCTTCCAGTTTCTCCTCTTGGGCTTCCAGTCTCTCCTTTGCTCTGCCCAGGGTGAGCTGCATCTCCGCCAAGGCCTTGGCTATTGCTGCCTGCACCGCGGCCTCCATGTCTGCTCTAGCCTCTGCCTTGTTTTCCTGCTGATGTTCCCTCAGCGCCTCAGCAAAGGCTGCCTTCCAGTTCCAATTCCCCTGTCGCCCAAGGTGAAAAAGCTCCTGTCTGCCCAGTTCTTTTTGTTGCGCCGGGCCTTCCGTTCCGCCGCTTCATTTGCCGGTTAGCTCGTCTGAGTGGGTTGCCCCTTCTGCTTCTGGTGCCCTTTCTCCCTCTGCTTTGGCTACCTTCTGGCTCTTTTTTTTCTCCCCCCCTTTCTCTTTCCTTTTCTCCCCCTTTTCTTTTCCCCTTCCCTTCTCTCCTTTACCACTTTCCCCCCCCCCTCTCAAACCCATTTTTCAAAAAACATTTTTTTTAATTTTTTTTAAAAGGGGAAAGAAAACATTTGTCTTTCTCTTCACAAGTTTCCTCTTTCAAAAGTTGGGGGAAGTTCTTTTTTTTTCTCTCTCTCACCCACACGCCAGATCAGGAGGGTCGAGAACGTCAGGGTGGAACCGTTCCGCTAGCAGGGGGGGTGGGGGAGAGAAGCTTCAGCGGGGCTGAGGGGACTGGTGGGGGGTGGTCCGGGGGTGGCGAGGGGGGTTACAGACTGGCACTCTCTGGCAGGCCGGGTCCGCACGCGGCCAGCACCATGTTATACGGCGCAGCCACCGCTGGCCACTGCCGTGCGCGTGCACAGCCACGGACCCGGCCATTCTGCATCGGTATTTGCAGGTAAAGCCGGGGGCTTCACGTGGCGCAGTTGGTAGCCGCAAAATCGGAGAATCCAACCCAATATTGCTTGTATGTATGCTACTGTAAATAAAGAAACGCACCGGCAGGGACGAGGGTCACAGACATTTTGACAACCTGTGAATAATATGCCTTTTTGGTGTTGTTTTTTTTCCTGCTTGTTCTGTCTTCTGTTCAGTTTGATATTGCGTTAAAACTCCCAATAAAAGATGGGCGGGGAAGGAGCCAAGGGTAGGGAGGACCCTGCTCCAGAGGCAGAGGCAGCCGGTGGGGGGGGGGTTAGCGTTGCCAAACTTGCTTCATTATTATTGGGTGGCGAATGTGGACAAGGTCCGGCGGTGGTAGGAAGGAGAAGGGGTAGAGTGGGTTAGGATGGAGGAGGAATCTTGTAAGGGGTCTAGTTTGAGGCTATGGTGACGGCAGCATTGCCAATGGCTCCGAGTAGGTATTCAGGGAGCCCAGTGGTGCAGTCCACGGTGAAGATATGGAATCAGCTGAGGATGCATTTTAGGGTGGAAGGGATGTCGGTGCTAACGCCGCTGTGCGAGAATCATGGGTTTGAGCCGGGGGAGATGGATCGTGTATACAGGAGGTGGAGGGAAGTCGGGCTGGTCAAGGTATGGGATTTGTATTTCGAGGAAGGGTTCACCAGTCTGGAGGCGCTAAGGGAGAGGGTAGAGCTGCCAAGGGGTAGTGAGTTCAGGTATCTACAGGTTAGGGACTTTGCACGAAAGGTCTGGAAGGGATTCCCTAAATTGCCGGGATAGACCCTGCTGGAGCGACTGCTGCTTCCGGATGTGGAAGGGGAGGGAAGAATTGGGGATATATCTAAGTGGCTGGGGGAGCAGGGAGGCAAGCGGGTGGTGAAGATCAAGGAGAAATGGGAAGCGTAGCTGGGAATGGAGATCAATTGGGGAGTATGGAGTGAGGCACTGCGAAGGGTAAACGGGACCTCCTCTTGTGCAAGGATGAGCCTGATACAGTTTAAGGTGGTGCACAGGGTGCATATGACTCGGGCAAGAATGAGTGGGTTCTTTCAGGGGGTTGCAGATGGGAGATGGGTGTGAGAGGTGTGGGCGGGGGCAGCGAATCATGCACACATGCTTTGGGGTTGTGAAAAATTGGGAAGATTCTGGGCGTGAGTGTTTGCGGTCTTAGCCAGGATAGTGGAGGAGGGAGTGGACCCGGACCCTTTGGTGGCGATATTTGGGGTTTCAGAGAAGCCGGAGCTCATGGAGAGGAGGAAGGCCGATGTCTTGGCCTTCGCCTCTCTGATTGCACGGCGACAAATTTTGCTGGAGTGGCGGTCGGCATGGCCACCGGGGGTAGCAGCTTGGTTGGGTGATCTGTATGCCTTCCAACAGTTAGAGAAGATAAAGTATGAGTTAAGGGGCTCAGCAGGGAAGTTTGAGAAAAGGTGGGGGATGTTTGTGGCCGTGTTTGAGGAGCTGTTCGTCGCAGGGGGTGGGGAGTGGGGGGTGATGGGGTGGAGGGGGGTGAAAAAGGAGAAAAATCTGTACAAACTGTATAGTTGATTGTTGGGAAGAATGTTTCCCGGGATGTTTATTTGCTGTACCCTACTTTGATACAAGTTTGAATAAAATGTGTTTAAAAAACTTCCAGCAAAAATACTTGTTAAAAAAATCTTTAGCTTTGTTCTCAATTTCAGTTTCTTCTTATCATCATGCCTGGAGCTCTGTATACATCGTACACTGGCACTGCTTTGTCCTGGCATGAACTCTCCAGCAGATTGAGTTGTGAGATCCTGGCCAGTTTGTGTCTCTGGCCCTCTCTTCCTCATAACAAAAGAATCCATCTTCAGTTCTTCTCAATCCTGTTGCCTTACCTGCTAGTCGCCAGAAAATGGAGGAATCTCTCCTTTGTGATTTTGCGCCAAAAGCACGGACGTGTGACCTGCTCACTGGTGGGGAGACAGCATCGTTCGCATTAAAAAGCCGGTCACAGTTGGCATTCTCAACAAAAAATGCCGGCCGCAGTAATTGGGCACTTCTCCCGCAATCGGAAACACAGCGACCTTGGAGCCTTGGTGAGTTCCTGCAATGCATCGTGTAGATGGTACACTTTGTCGGTGGTGGAGGGAGTGAACATTTATAGAAGGGGTGCTAATCAAGCGAGCTGGTTTGTCCTGGATGGTGTCGAGCTTCATGTGTGTTGTTGGAGCTGAATTCATCCAAGCAAATGGGGGGGTATCCCATCACACACCTGACTTGTGCCTTGTAAATGGTGGACACACTTCCGGGTGCGGCTATGCAGAGCTAGGTCGCATATTCGGTAGCTCCCGCTTGGAACGGACTTTTGGGCTCTTTTACAGGGCCCCCACGGCATTTGTTTGACATTTCCCGGAGTGGGAAGAAGACTGCAGCATTCCCCTGACAGTGTCCCCCAGGAATGTTATGTCTTTTGGCTACCAGACCCGGCAGAAACAGTAAAAGATTTGGCTGCAACAGGATAAACAGGGCCTCTTCCAGCATGCAGGCGGTGGAAGGGCAAGCTTAAAGCTGCAATCTGACTTGACTCTATCAAAGGTGAATTCTAGCAGCAGAGGGAACAACTGTGAAAAGATCTACCAAGGCCATTGAAGAAGCAGGGACGAGGCTTCCGGTGGCGGCCATGGAGGAGTAGGTCGCGCATTCAGCAGCTCCCGTCTGGAACGGACTCCCAGACCTTTTTCAGGAGTTTCCATAGACTTTTTGGGGCAGACTGGTGAAACAAACACTGCCAAAAGGATTCCCTCTCGACTTCCGGTTGCGGCTATGCGGAGCTAAGCCGCACGATTCGGCAGTTCCCGCTACCACGGACTTTCAGGCTCGTTAGAGGAGCCCCAACGGGGAAGGGAAGAGAGAGGTCCCCCTCCAACTTCTATGAAACGGACCAGAAGTGTAACGGCCAAAGGAGCGGCACTGGAGCAACGGGAGAAGCGAGGGGAAGAAAACAAAACGGCGGCGGCCAGGGACAAAGGGGAGCTGCAGGGATTCATCAAGCGCTGCTTCGAGGAGCAGCGCGAGGAGATGCACAAGGAGATGTTGGCGCCTATGCTTTCGGCAATTGAAGGACTCGGAATCACCCAGAAGGCCCATGAAGCTAAGATCCAGGAGGTACAGAAAAGAGTCAGTCAGAACGAGGACGAGCTCGTGGGCCTGGCGGTGAGAGTGGAGCAGAACGAGGCGCTACACAAGAGGTGGGCGGGAAGACTCGAAGACCTGGAGAACAGGTCGAGGAGAAAGAATTTGCGAATCCTGGGTCTCCCTGAGGGAGTGGAGGGGGCTGATGCCGGGGCATACGCGAGCACGATGCTCGAGGCGATGATGGGCACGAAGGCCCCTTCGAGGCCGCTGGAGTTGGACGGGGCACATCGGGTGCTGGCGAAGAAGCCCCAGGCAAATGAGCCGCCAAGGGCGATGTGGTCAGGTTCCACCGGTTCACGGACAGAGAGTGGGTCCTGAGATGGGCCAAGAAGGAGCGGAGCAGTAAGTGGGACAATGCTGAGATCCGAATAGACCCGGACTGGAGCACGGAGGTTGCAAAGCGGAGAGCGGGTTTCAACCGGGCCAAAGCGGCGTTGGACCGGAAAGAAGCGAAATTCGGAATGCTGCAGCCAGCGCGACTGTGGGTCACATACAAGGGCCAACACTATTACTTCGAAACGCCTGAAGAGGCGTGGACCTTGTTCCAGCCGAAAAGTTGGACTCTAACTGAGGGTTTGTGAGGGTGGGGGGGATGTTTTGGGGTTTGATGTGTGATGGTTGTTGTATATAGGGGGTCAATCACGCGCAGGAAATGTTACATGGGCTGGGGGAGAGAGACAAGGCCGCGACAGGAGCTGCGCCAGAGGGGGCGGAGCGGGCTTTGGAAAGGCGGGAAGGGGAGCGAAGGAATGCATATGGATAGGGAGACTCCCACGCGGGGAGGTCAATGGGACGGCGGGGGAAGCCGGGGTCAGCAGGCGTCAGCTGACTTACGGGAGTGACATGAGGGGAGAAAAAAAGCTAGACAGGGGTCTGGCGGGGAGAGAGGGGAGGGGGGGAAGAAGAGGTGGTCGGGACGGGGGTCCCCCCTCTGGGGGACTGGAGGGTGAGGGAGGCGTGGACACGGGACTAGCCCAGAAAAGGAGATGGCTACTCGGCGGGGCATGGGGGGGGGGGGGGGGGGGGGGGGGGAGGTGAGAGCCCCTCCAATCCGGCTGATAACGTGGAATGTGAGGGGCCTGAATGGGCCGGTGAAGAGGGCTCGAGTGTTCGCGCACTTAAAGGGACTGAAGGCGGACATGGCCATGCTCCAAGAGACACACCTGAAGGTGGCGGACCAGGTCAGGCTAAGAAAGAGATGGGTAGGACAGGTATTCCACTCGGGACTGGACGTGAAGAATAGAGGGGTGGCAATATTGGTGGGAAAGCGGGTGTCATTTGAGGCCAAGACTATTGTAGCGGACAATGGAGGGCGATATGTAATGGTGAGCGGTAGGCTGCAAGGGACGTGGGTGGTGTTGGTAAACGTATACGCCCCGAACTGGGATGATGCAGGATTCATGAAGCGCATGTTGGGGCGCATTCTGGACCTGGAGATAGGAGGCCTGATAATGGGCGGGGACTTCAATACAGTGTTGGATCCAGCACTGGACCGTTCCAAATCAAGGACTGGAAAGAGGCCGGCGGCGGCCAAGGAACTTAGGGGGTTTATGGATCAGATGGGGGGAGTGGACCCATGGCGGTTTGCAAGGCCGCAGGCCAGGGAATTTTCTTTCTTCTCCCATGTACACAAAGCCTACTCCCGGATAGATTTCTTTGTTCTGGGTAGGGCGCTCATCCCGAGGGTGGAGGGGACGGAGTATTCGGCTATAGCCGCTTCGGACCATGCCCCGCACTGGGTGGAACTGGAGCTGGGAGAGGAGAGGGACCAGCGCCCGTTGTGGCGGCTGGATGTGGGACTTCTGGCGGACGAGGTGGTGTGTGGGAAGGTGAGGGGGTGTATCGAAAGGTACTGGGAGGCCAACGACAACGGGGAGGTGCGGGTGCGGGTGGTATGGGAGGCGTTGAAGGCGGTGATCAGGGGAGAGCTAATTTCCATTAGGGCACACAGGGAGAAGACAGAGGGTATGGAAAGGGAGAGGTTAGTGGGGGAGATTTTGAGAGTGGACAGGAGATACGCAGAGGCACCGGAGGAAAGGTTACTTGGGGAAAGACGACGGCTCCAGACGGAGTTTGACCTGTTGACCACAGGGAAGGCAGAGGCACAGTGGAGGAAAGCGCAGGGGGTGACCTACGAGTATGGGGAAAAGGCTAGTCGGATGCTGGCACACCAGCTCCGTAAGAGGATGGCAGCGAGGGAAATAGGGTGAGTCAAAGATGGAAGGGGAGCCACGGTTCGGAGTGCGACGAAAATAAACGAGGTACTCAAGGCCTTTTATGAAGAGCTGTACAGATCCCAGCCCCCAGCGAGGGAAGAGGGGATGAGACGATTCCTAGATCAGCTGAGATTCCCGAGGGTGGAGGAGCAAGAGGTGACTGGTTTGGGGGCACCAATTGGGTTGGAGGAGTTGAGCAAGGGTTTGGGGAGCATGCAGGCGGGGAAGGCCCCGGGACCGGACGGATTCCCGGTGGAATTCTACAGGAAGTACGCAGACCTGTTGGCCCCGCTACTAGTGAGGATCTTTAATGAGGCAAGAGAGGAGGGGACCCTGCCCCCGACAATGTCGGAAGCGACAATTTCTTTGATCCGAAAGCGGGACAAGGACCCACTGCAATGTGGATCGTACAGGCCGATCTCGCTCCTCAATGTGGATGCAAAGTTGCTGGCAAAAGTGCTGGCCACGAGGATCGAGGACTGTGTCCCGGGGGTAATCCACGAGGACCAGACGGGATTTGTAAAGGGCAGGCAACTAAACACCAATGTGCGGCGGCTCTTAAACGTAATAATGATGCGATCGGAGGAGGGAGAGGCGGAAATAGTGGCAGCTATGGACGCGGAGAAGGCCTTTGACCGAGTAGCGTGGGAGTACCTCTAGGAGGTGCTGCGTAGGTTTGGGTTGGGGGTAGGGTTTATCAATTGGGTTAAGCTCCTTTACAGAGCCCCGATGGCGAGTGTAGTGACGAACCGGCGGAGGTCGGAGTACTTTCGACTGTACCGAGGGACGAGGCAAGGGTGCCCCCTGTCCCCCCTGTTGTTCGCATTGGCGATCAAACCATTGGCCGTGTCATTGAGGGAGTCTAATAAATGGAGGGGGGTGGTCCGAGGGGGAGAAGAGCATCGGGTGTCGTTATATGCGGATGACCTGTTGCTGTACGTGGCGGATCCAATGGAGGGGATGGTGGCGGTCATGCAGACTCTAAGGGAGTTTGGGGAGTTTTCGGGCTATAAGCTCAATGTAGGGAAGAGTGAGCTCTTTGTATTACAGGCGGGGGACCAAGAAAGAGGGATAGGGGACCTACCGCTGAGGAGGGCAGAGGGGAGCTTTCGGTATCTGGGGATCCAGATAGCCAGGAGTTGGGGGACCCTACATAAACTGAATCTGACGAGGTTGGTGGAGCAAATGGAGGAGGATTTCAAAAGATGGGACATGTTACCGCTCTCGCTGGCGGGTAGAGTGCAGTCAGTCAAAATGGTGGTCCTTCCGAGGTTTCTGTTTGTGTTTCAGTGCCTTCCCATCGTGATCACCAAGGCCTTTTTTAAGAGAGTAGGCAGGAGTATTATGGGGTTTGTGTGGGCGAATAAGACCCCGAGAGTAAGGAGAGGGTTCCTGGAACGCAGTAGGGACCGAGGAGGGTTGGCGCTGCCAAACCTGGGGGGCTACTACTGGGCAACAAATGTGGCGATGATCCGCAAGTGGGTCATGGAGGGAGAGGGGGCGGCATGGAAGAGGATGGAGATGGCGTCCTGTCAAGGAACGAGCCTGGGGGCATTGGTGACGGCACCGCTGCCGCTCTCGCCGACAAAGTATACCACGAGCCCAGTGGTGGCGGCAACGCTAAGGATCTGGGGCCAGTGAAGACGGCACCGGGGTGCAATGGCAGCATCGGTGTGGTCCCCGATCAGGGGTAACCACCGGTTTGTCCCGGGGAAGATGGACGGGGGGTTCCAGAGCTGGCATTGGGCGGGGATTGGAAGAATGGGGGACCTGTTCATCGACGGGACGTTTGCGAGCCGAGGGGCACTGGAGGAGAAGTTCGAGTTACCCTCGGGAAATGCCTTTAGATATATGCAGGTGAGGGCTTTTGTGGGGCGACAGGTGAGGGAATTCCCGTTGCTCCCGGCACAGGAAGTTCAAGATAGGGTGATCACGGGTGTATGGGTCGGGGAGGGCAAGGTGTCGGAAATACACCAGGAGTTGAAAGATGAGGGGAAAGCGCTGGTAGAAGAGTTGAAGGGTAAATGGAATGAGGAGCTGGGGGAGGAGATCGAGGAAGGTCTGTGACTTAGGTAGGGTTAATTCCTCCTCCTCGTGTGCCAGGCTCAGCCTGATACAATTTAAGGTGGTCCACAGAGCGCACTTGACGGGTGCGAGGGCGAGTAGGTTCTTTGGGGTAGAGGACAGATGTGGAAGGTGCTCAGGGAGCCCGGCGAACCATGTCCATATGTTTTGGTCATGCCCGGCACTGGAGGGGTTCTGGAGAGGAGTGGCGGGAGCAATATCTCAGGTGGTGAAAGTCCGGGTCAAGCCAAGCTGGGGGCTAGCAATATTTGGAGTATCATAGAATTTACAGTGCAGAAGGAGGCCATTCGGCCCATCGAGTCTGCACTGGCTCTTGGAAAGAGCACCCTACCCAAGGTCAACACCTCCACCCTATCCCCATAACCCAGTAACCCCACCCAACACCAAGGGCAATTTTGGACACTAAGGGCAATTTATCATGGCCAATCCACCTAACGTGCACATCTTTGGACTGTGGGAGGAAACCGGAGCACCCGGAGGAAACCCACGCACACACGGGGAGGATGTGCAGACTCCGCACAGACAGTGACCCAAGCCAGAATCGAACCTGGGACCCTGGAGCTGTGAAGCAATTGTGCTATCCACAATGCTACCGTGAGTAGTGGACGAACCGGGGGTGCAGGAGGCGAAAGAGGTCGGCATTCTGGCCTTTGCGTCCCGAGTAGCCCGGCGAAGGATCTTGCTAATGTGGAAGGAGGCGAAACCCCCCAGCCTGGATAAATGATATGGCTGGGTTCATAAAGTTGGAGAGGATTAAGTTTGCCTTGAGAGGGTCTGCGCAGGGGTTCTACAGACGGTGGCAACCGTTCCTAGACTATCTCGCTGAGCGTTAGAGGAAGGTCGGTCAGCAGCAACAGCAACCTTGCGGGGGGGGGGGGGGGGGGGGGGGACGTCCTGGGAGAGTGGGGGGGGGGGGGGGGGGGGACTGCCTGGGAGGGTGGATAAGGAAGAGATAACATGAAGGGTTGGGAAAACTGGCACGTACGGGTGAGGGCCAGTGTACAAAGCTGTGTAAATATATCATTTTGCCATGTATATATCTTGCTCTGCGCGATTTCTCGTTTTTTCTTGTTACGAGGGGGGGGTTATTGTTTGTAAGGGAGAAAAATTGTGTTAAAAAACTTTAATAAATATTTTTTTTTTATAAAAGTAAATGGTGGACAGGCTTTGGGGAGTCAGGAGGTGAGTTACTCGCCACAGGATTCCGAGCCAATGACCTGCTAATGTAGCCACAGTATTTATATTGCTAATCCAGTTCAGTTTCTGGTCAAGGGTAAGCCCCAGGATGTTGGTTGTGGCGGATTCAGTAATGGAATCTCAAGGGGCAATGGTTTGATTCTCTCTTATTGGAAATGATCATTGGCTGCCGCTTGTGTGACATGTTACTTGCCACTTGTCAGTCCAAGCCTGGATATTGTCCAGGTCTTGCAGCATTTGGACATGGACTGCTTCATTATCTGAGGAGTCGCGAATGGTGCTGAACATTGTGCAGTCCTCTGTGAACATCTGCACTTCTGACCTTATGATGGAAGGAGGTCATTGATGAAGCGCTGAAGATGGTTGTGCCTCGGACACTGTCCTGAGGAACTGCAGCAGCGATGTCCTGGTTTGTAACAAAATACATTTATCAAGAAACTCGATGGCAGAGAATTAACTTCCAAGCTAAATACATGAAATGTTCTCAATCTTGTAAACATTTATTCATTATTACAACATAGGTCAACACTGAATGAAACTATAATCTTTATCCTATCTGATAAAAACAAACTGGATCAAAAAATATCTAACAGAGCATGCTTATCTGCTACTGAACTGAATAACATGACGCTGCAATCTATGATCAGTGTCTTCCAACATAAACACTGTGTGATAATGCCCTTAAATTTAAAGGGTCATCATTTTCAGGTACAATTATGAGATTTTTTTTTTCTCATGACAGAAAGGACTATAGGAATATCAGCTGCAATTTCAGATTCATCCTTTGGCTAATATAGATCATAAATATATTTATCCTTACTTTTATAATTTCACTAAAAATATCTATCTCACATTGACATTTGAAATTGCCCTATCACAAAACTTGACAGGAAATGCATGTTCATTTATATCCATAATAGATATTATATTTATATTTATTCATTTGCATACAAACACAGAAGTTAATTTAAAAGGTAAAAATCATGACTACTAATTTTAGCAAAAGGTATAACAATAACACCATGAATATTTCACCATTTTATACACCATGGGCGCAATAAACGGCCATGCTGCGCCTGAAAAGGCATAGCTGATAGAAGGCGAGAAACCCCTTCTCCTGGGATCTACCTGGCTCACAAGGCTTCGCAAGATCTAATACGATCCGACTAGATGTTGCAATGTAAATCCCACCCATTGTGGTGGCATCCCTTTTAGGCAAATCTACATATTAGAGCAAGACAGCTAGTTTCTCAAGGTACCCGAGGCATTGCCTCAGAGACCTCTGGCGAGCGCTGTTCAGAACTTGTCTCCACAAGCAGGGACCAGACAGAACGGCACTCATGGGTGTCTCCCATGGGATCAGAGGTACCCAGGTGCATGCCCCTTGGGCTGGGTGGTCCCCTGGCACTGTTGGTGTCACCTTGGCACTGCCAGCCTGGAAGGGTGCCAACCTGACATTGCCAAGGTGCCCAGATGGCACTGTCAGTTGCCAGGAACACTGCCAGGGAGCCACGCTGGCATTTTATTAGTCGTAGTGATCGGGCCGGGGGTGCCCTGCATGATCCCATAGTGGATTGGGGATGGGGGTCAGGGATCGCTTTGGGGCTCCAGAGATTGGGACACTGTTTACAAATGGTGGCCCAATCACTCGCTGCACGGATCAGTACCGGCAAGTGGAGCTCCTCGGTGCACAAAGCGGTCGCGCGTTACCCGCTGAGGCCCCTTATCTTAGTGGGGTGCCATTTTATAGAGTTGTGTTTCCCGGAGTTCACTCTGTTCCCAATTAGTTAAATTAGGTCAAAACCAAACCAGAACCACGCAAATCCAGTGATCCTGAAGCTAAGACTATTGGTGCGCAAGGTTATACAAGGTCTATAGGTTTATTAACAGCTCACTGACCTAATCATGCGACTGATCTGCTTTATCCAAGTACTAATCCTTTTCAGTATTCTCTCCAGCTCTCCAGCAGAAGAACAAATGGCAAACAATGGACAAAAAGTTGTATTGATTACTGGATGCTCCTCTGGAATTGGTTTAAAGCTCGCTACACACCTTGCAAACGATGCCAAAAAGCAATTTTACGGTAGGTGTTTTGTTAACTCGATGCTAAGTCAAAGGAAAATATTTAGTATTACATGCATATGGGTGACTCGTGCCACTCTTCCAGGGAAATTAGGCATGAGCAACAAATGCTAACCTTGCCAGCTTGCTCACAGCCCAGGGATGAATACATTTACAAACATGTTACCATCTTAATTTTTAAGTGCATTATATTGAGATTTTTAATTAGCGAGGGTAAAGGAATTGCATCGCTTTCTTTTCCTAATACATATTTTTTCCACATTGATATTCCTGAAGAATAAATTGTTATATATCAAAGGTACAATCCAAGGGGTATAAAATCAGAGAGTTTATGTTACCAGATTAATAATCCAGAAACCCGGATTAATGATAGAGTCACAAATTTAAATCCTACCACAGCATCTGAGGACTTAACTTCAGTTAGTTAAATATAAAACTAGGGTCAGTAATCGTGATCATAAAACTACCAGACTGTTGGAAAAACCCATCTGGTTCATTGATGTCCCTTTAGGGAAGAGAGTCTGCCATTTATATTTGGTTTGGTTGACATGGGACACCCGAAAACATCACAGGTAATCGAATATCTGAATATAATTTTAACAATTTTTAAACTAGATTAAGTTGCTTAATGCTAGTTATGTACTGTCTGAATTGCTTGACTCAATTGTTGCCCAATAAGACTCCTCCTCATCCTTCAGCTACAATGCCCGAGGGCATTGGCAACCATGGACTTCCATTGGATTGGCCCATTATACCTTGCTGCTGTGGTTTGATGTTGTTTTCTGCAGGATGGCTGACCAAGGTCCTCTCCCAATTCTTTGCATGGTCATGGTGGGGTCACTACTATATGAAATGTTACAACCATGAGGAGCCGTGAACTGGTTTCCCTCTAATCAGCCTCCTGGTTGGGCACAAGGATTTTTAAAATTTATTCTCCCCATGGATGTCTCTTCCAAACCCAGAAGTATTTTTTACTGTCCATGCAGAGAATAATGAGTCAATCATGAATGTCTCTTGAGTGAAAGAAAGAGCAAATTTATGAGCTACGAACGTTGAAGTAAAAAATAACACAACATAACACACAGGTACCAGAAGGAAGGAAAGCTAGTCCAAATAAAATGTTGATAGAATATGTAATTAAGTCCTTTGCTTGTCCTTGAGGGGTAGATTGCTGAATATTGTGGCTGCTTTAAGTTAGTTGATTCCTATAAAATCCCAGAGTTGAATTAAAGACCATTTAACTATATTTGCTGGAGACAATTTTTTTTTAATCCGTAATCCATCTTCCAGAAATCGATGAGTTTCTCCGGAAGTTCTTTCCAATGGACATTCACTATCTCTTGTGCTGGATTCTTTAATAGGGCTTTATTTAACTTAGGGGGTGGGGAAAGAGAGATTCCTCCTGCTCCATCAACAACTTCAGCAGATTCCTCTCCTTCTTCTTGGCAACCCCAGTACTTAAAGTCCTGTTCGTTGTATATTCCAACAAAATTCAATTACTCTGTCTGCGGTGGTCATTGCTCTAGAATGAGTAATCACGTTTTGATGTTTCATTTTAGAAACATTAGGCACATTTCACAATAGTATGAGCCAACAGGATTTGGGATTCTTTCATCCTCCACAGAGGGTTTTTTTGAGTGTCTGTTGGTTGCATATGTTGGTAGACTAACAGTTCCCTATTGTTTCAATAGGATTATCATTGATCAAATCCAACATTTTGCATTTATTGTCTTGTGGCGAAGTAAGTGGTGCTCTGTCTGAGTCAGGAGCTCCAGGTTAGAGTCCCACCCCAGGACTTGATGGCTCAGGAAGGTACGTTCATAACGCAGCCAAACTGGTTGAGTATGTCAACCTGCAAATCCTTCCAAACACTCCAATGGCTGGCGGTAAGAGCAGGTTGGAGGATTTTAGGAATGTCGGCTTCCAAATATTGGGACAATTTAAGAGTTAAAAACCTGGGGATATAGTGTGTTTGGCAGCAATGGTCAGGGTTTTACAAATAACTTTGATTTGCTTCTAGTAAATACAAGGTGAAACCTACAAGGAATGTGTTTTTCAGTCTCAGCTAATGGACTGTGGTTTGACTGGGCAGGTCCCTGGAGAGTAAATGTGCATTTGGAGGCAGCAGAAATCATTTCTTTTTTAGCTTGTGGAGCTGAGGTCATTGCTAGGTTGAGCTCAAAAAGGCAGAGTTTGGAGAAGCACTGAGGTAGAGAGGAACTGAGTTCTGATCTGCCTGACTCCCAGTCCACAATTCTTTCCAAGTAGCATAGTTTCTTTAAAAAAGATAATATTTTAAAGCAGAGCATTCTTTTGTTGTGAAAAATATTTTTATTCTCCATTTTCACATTTTCTTCAGAATTTACCTCCCACCAACAAACAGTAAACCGTAACGAATACATTGTCAATCCCTCTACCTACAACAACGATCCCATCCTCCCACCAGCCCCCAAATAAAGGCCCACCTGACAATATAAGCATCAAATAAAACTAAACCTCCCAAGGAGGAAAAAAAGAAAAAGGAATCAGGAATCGCCCCTGGTCACTGTTGACACATATAGTCCACCCACCCCCCTAATATTCAATGCCATCCAATCCCCGAAGGATTACCGTGAATGGCACCCATGAATTGTAGACACCCCCACCCCCTCAGTCTCCTCCCCTCCATTTCCTCTTGTAAACTCCTCCCCCCAACCTCAGTTCCTTTCCCCAACTTTTCACCCTGGCTAGACTCACCGAAACCTGTTCCACCAGGCTCCGATGGCCGCAGCCCCTCCCTCACCTCACTCCTATTCACTGCCCGGCTTAATCCAGCCAGCGTGGAGGCCCCCGCCCGGGTCTCCTTCCCCCTTGCCAGGTCCCAGGAAAACCAAGAAATCCCCTTTAGCACACAACCGCCACATACACACCCAAGCACCAAAGAACCATCATTGCAAATGAAAGTCCCAACTCTTCCCTTGTCCAAATATACAGTGTTGAGTCATTTAGTACATACACCAACACGCAGTGAAAAAATAAACTTACACGAGGCTACATCGGCCACGACCCGCTCTCAGTCCCATTTCTCAATTCTGCCACAGTTCTGCCTTCGCAAACTCCTCCGCCGCTTCCGCCGTCCCAAAATAAAAGTCCTTTGATTTGTAGGTCACCCTCAACTTAGCTGGATATACTATGCCGCACTGCATCTTGCTGATGTAGAGTGCCTTCTTCACCCGGCTGAAGACAGCCCGCCTCCTCGCCTGCTCCACTGTGAAGTCCTGGTAAATGCGTATACCAGCTCCAGCCCACCGCACCACCGGTTTCTGCTTTGCCCAGCACAGGACCTTCTCTAGAATGTTGTACCTACGGAAACACATAGTTACTACTCTTGGCGGCTCACTCGCCTTTGGTATAGGCCTCCACGATCGATGAGCCCGATCCTGTTCGTATCGAGAGGGACCATCCTCCTCTCCCAAAAGCTCTGCCAACATCGTGGCAAAATACTCTGTCGGCCTCGGGCCTTCCACCCCTTCGGGCAGACCCACGATCCTCAGATTCTGCCGCCTGGAACTTCCATTTTGGCTCGCAGGCCCTTGTTGGTCTCTGTCACCTTCTGCAACTCTTTCCCCATCACTGTGCTGCGATAATACCTCTTCCACTTCCTTCAGTGTCTCACCTTGCTCCTGCACCTCCGCCGCTGCGCTTGATATCGGCACCCTCACCGGGGCAATCGCCTCCTCCACCAGCACTTTCAATACCGCCCCCATCTCCTTCATCATCGCTTCCATGTGCTTTGTGAACTGTTTTTCAAGTTCCACAGCCATCACCTTGGTCATTTCTTCTTCTGCTGTGAGCGATTCGGCCTCCCATGGTGCTCCAGCCTCCGCTTTCCTTACAGTTCCTACGCTGACTTTTCCACTCACCGGCGGACTTTCATTAACCCCCTTGTTCACGGCCGTGTTTTGCCCAAGCTTGGACATTTCTCCTCCCTGTGCCTTCTTACAGCTTTTTCAGCCTCCGTTGCCGTTGGGACCGGGCGTTAAAACCCCAAAATTCCTATTCCCGAGCCTGAGCCCCTCCAGTGTGCGGCTGCCTCCGCCCGCCGTCACCGGAGGTCCCCAAAGCAGAGCATTCTTATCTGAAGATAAGGAAGAGGCTAAAACAACCGAGTTGAAGCAGCTATTTAAAGGTATTCAGCCACAATCTGAAAGTGTTCCAACCGGAGTCACATCTGCTTTATAGAGCAAGTATTACTCTATGCCCTGCTAATTTTAAGATGGATTAAGAGCTGTCGGTTTATTTTCTTGCTGTTTAATGGGAAATTGTATAGTTGTGTTCAAGGGTAATTGGCTGTGAATTCCATGTAATCTTGTTTAAAACTACTAGTAATTTCAGTTACTCATGAAAAAAAGTTGCAGACAAGATCTATTTCTAAAAAGCATTTTAATTGCTGGTCTGCATTGTTAGTTAACGTTGGAATTCCTATTTTAACATCAGCCTGAGACTGGCAAAAGTGTTGGATATAACAGTTCAAATCTGGAAAGAAGCCAAGCCCCCGGGGGTGGAGACCTGGATAAATGATATGGCGGGGTTCATAAAGTTAGAGCGGATTAAGTTCGTCCTAAGGGGGTCGGCTCAAGGGTTTACTAGGCGGTGGCAACCGTTCGTCGAATATCTTGCGGAAAGATAGATAGGGGAGAACAAAGAAGGCAGCAGCAGCGGCCCAGGACTTGGGGGGGGGGGGGGGGGGGGGAGGGATGGGGGGGGGGGGGGGTGGCCTGAGACAAGGCAGTTGCCAATTAGGGCTAGTTTTTATTTTTTGTTATTTAATATTTATTTATTTGTTGTTGTTTTTGTTTAAATTTAAAAAAGGTCATTATTATCTGTATTGTTACAATGTTGTGTAAAGGATGCACAATGTACTGTGTTGGTTGACCAAAAATTTTCAATAAAATATTATTTAAAAAAAAAAAAATAACAGTTCAAATCATATTTGGATCTGAATTAGAAATGTTTGTACCAGGCTAACTGAATAGCTCATTCAAACCAAGGGTCTGATCTTTCAGTAAAAGATCCCATGTAAAAGATCTCATGACTCAATTCAAAAAAAGAGCAAAGAAGCTCTCCCCAGTGCCCAGCATTATTTATCCCTCAACATACATCACAAAAGCAGATTATCTTATCATTGTTACATTGCTGTTCATAGAAGCTTGCTCTGTGCAAATTGGTTGTTGTATTTCCTAATTTATAGCCAATTGAGTACTTTTTTTTTTTAAGTGGTTAGTCATTGTTTTAGAATGACCTATGGCCATGAAAGGCGCTGTAGCAATGCAAATCTTCCATTATGATTCAATGATAGAGGTAGTGAAGTGAAAGTTTGGTCAGGACGTGCAAGTGAATGGGTAGACGCAATAAAGGTGACACACTTTTTTTCAATGTTTCCTTTCAACACAGTTATTGCTACCATGAGAAATTTAAACAGGAAAGGACAGCTAGAAGCAACTGCTGGAGATGCACTGCACAAGACATTACACATCAGCCAGCTTGATGTCTGCAGTGATGAATCAGTGACAGAATGCCTCAATAGTATTCAAGATAGAAGAGTTGACATACTGGGTAAGGAAATGAAGCATGACATCACTTAAATTGTAAAAATGTCCAAATGTTATTTTCTTTAGTTGCTTCATCCATAAGGTCACTTCCTGCATTATCCAGGTTGTATAGTTTTGTTGATCGCGTTCTCAGGATGTGGTTGTCACTGCCAAGGTAACAACTTCTCTTAATTAGTAAAAGAATACTTACCTCCGCCACTGTCGCTCCTCCACTGCTGCCCTTCCTATGCCACCACTCCATCTCTATCGCTCCTCGCCACCACCATTCTTCACCTCACCCCACCGCTGTACCCTTATGCCCAGTGACAGAACATGAACAAAAAAATCAGATTGGCCAATCAGAGTCCAGCCTGATACCAGAAGCAAATGCCTAGAGAGGACAGGCTCTGATTGTTCAATTTAATATTTTGGTTTTCTTTTATTTGTGACTGTTGTTCTTTCTCAAATCTTTGCTTCTTCAACTCACCTTTAGATTCGGTGCTATTTTTGGGGTGTCTTTTAAAAACTGCCTTTTTGTCACATGGCTGCCAGAGCTTCTGTGGAACCCCTGGAGGCCTCTTACGAAACTCTGAGATTCCGTAGAACTCAGTTTGGGAACACCTGCTGTAAATTAAACACTGAAACATTCTGTTCAGGTTCTCCTGCTTCTCGTTTTCTTCCACTACTACATTATTTTTAAAGTCCAAGTTTCATCCAGATTTACATCATGAACCAACCTATCTTGTTCAGATGCAGGAGTATTTTAATTTCTCAATTTATGATTCATAAACTGACTGTTCTTTCTTGCTTCTGCAAGAGACAAAGGTTTAATTCTGACTCCTATTGGACAAGCAAGCATTTTTTCTCCGGGTAAAGACCTCTTTAGTTCATGTTTTCAGGACCTCATAGGGTTCATTTGGATGCTCAGCTAAAATAAGGGGCGGGATTCTCCCTCCTGGGGACTAAGTCCCCACGCCTGCCGGAAAACGGGCGAGAGTCAATCCGGACCTTTTCCTCAAAGGTCCGGGATGATTCTCCGTTTGCCAAGGGGCTAGCAGAGCCCCGGGTGCATCCCTAAGCTCTGGCTGCCGGCGGGGATCTGCTCGCCAGACCGCGCGGCCGCGAATGTGCGCAGCGGCCGCAAGCGGGTCCGCGCATGCACGTGCTGGCCCACCATGGCGCCATCAAAGAACAACAAAGAACAAAGAAATGTACAGCACAGGAACAGGCCCTTCGGCTCTCCAAGCCCGTGCCGACCATGCTGCCCGACTAAACTACAATCTTCTACACTTCCTGGGTCCGTATCCTTCTATTCCCATCCTATTCATATATTTGTCAAGATGCCCCTTAAATGTCCCTATCGTCCCTGCTTCCACTACCTCCTCCGGTAGCGAGTTCCAGGCACCCACTACCCTCTGCGTAAAAAACTTGCCTCGTACATCTACTCTAAACCTTGCCCCTCTCACCTTAAACCTATGCCCCCTAGTAATTGACCCCTCTACCCTGGGGAAAAGCCTCTGACTATCCAAATAATTCACCATTCCCTGACCGGGAATCGAACCCGGGCCGCGGCGGTGAAAGCGCCGAATCCTAACCACTAGACCACCAGGGAGTGGTCTCCAAACCAAACCAAGGTAAACAGAAATTAAACATGAATTAACAGACAAATTACATTCAATATAAACTATAATTCTCACATTAAGTAACAAATACACTGAGATAGATCACATGGATTGATTGGATGGTCCACTGAACATAAAATGGCACACATTTCAACCACAAAGTTCTTCAATGCTCTGGACCTTCTCAGCTTGAATTCCAGCTCTTGTTCTCCAGGAATTTAGCCACCAATTTGCATCCAAAAGCAACTCCCAACCTTGTCCACTGGAATGGTCTTCACCAAAAAGGCACACCTTCTGCAGAACTGCCGCAGCCCAGTTCATGATAGTCTTGGTGTCGTGATGCCCCCAGATTTACCTTTATCCAAAAGCCCTCGTATCACCCCTGTGCATTGTATGGCAGGTTCTGGTCAATCAGTTCCTTTAAAAATATTGCAGTAGCTACAGTCAGCTTATTTTTCTTTATCTCCGCTCCCAGATCCAGCCTTTGCAGTCATCACTTTCTAAATGCATCACAACCTCTTCTCCCCCCAGCAGCACCTGGTCACATAGACCAGTTTGCCTACTGGCTGGGGTCAAGTGGGTCAGGTTTGCATCCTGCTCTTCCCAGGGTAAAGGGTGGCAGGGTAGCACAGTGGTTAGCACTGTTGCTTCACAACTCCAGGGTCCAGGTTTGATTCCTGGATTGGATCACTGTCTGTGCGGAGTTTGCACGTTCTCCCCGTGTCTGCGTGGGTTTCCCCCGTTTGCTCCAGTTTCCTCCCACAGTCCAAAGATGTACAGGTTAGGTGGTTGTCCCTTAGTGTCCAAAAGGATTAGGTGGAGTTACTAGGTTACAGGGGAGGCGTGGGCTTAAGTGGGGTGCTCTTTTCAAGGAGCTGTGCATCTCGATTGGCCGAATGGCCTCCTTCTGCATTGTAAATTCTATGATTCTATGATTCCTAAAGCCAAAACTCCTCTTTGTAGAACAGGTCAGTTCTCCCAACAGGAAATTATTCTCAACTGCTGTTCTACAAGTGCAATCAAGCCCCAGTAGGGCGGCAATGCAGTCTACTGCCACTATTGCCTCTGGCTGAGCTCCTGCTGCTGCCCTCCATCTGCGCAAGTGTCCCTGCTGCCTTCAGCCAAACAACTTTCATCAATGCCGTAGCCTCAACCATCCAATGTCCTAAGGATGTCCACTTATTTTCCATCTTGCATTTCAATCACGGAACTGGTCTTGATATGATCCAGGGCTCACTCTGAGCTTCAGAACAACAATTTTTTACCAACACTGGCAGTGTTATGGGCCAGGGTTTAGAGAACCCCAAAGTGTATAATGGAATTAACCTGACCCACAACTTTTAATAGATTGTGGTATGTGGAGCACACGGCCCACTCTACAGGGGTGGTACAGCAGAAATGTAAAAGTATTTTTAAAATGTTTATTCTATGAACTCAAGTTCACCATTTTAAAACAGACAGTGAACATCTTCGCAACCATTAATTCAAATGCAAACCCCAAAGACTGCAACACTAAGTAAACCTTTAAGCTTTCCTTTTTAACATCCATACGACTTTATCAGAAGCGCATCAGGTTAAAGTCATTACTGAAAATATTTATAATTCTGAATTCACCAAATGATCAAGAGATAGTCTTTTGATGGCAGAGAGAATACCAGTACACCTGCTTGGTCTGGCTTCAGCTCCAACACTGAAAATGAAACTAAAACACACCCTACAGCAAACAGCCTAAAGCGAAAGTAAAAAGCTGACAGACAGCCCAGCTCCACCCACTCTCTGACATCACTGCAGAAGTAAACACCCATTTCTTAAAAGTACTCTCACTACAGATATTTATATACACACCCATTTATAAACACCCATTTCTTAAAGGTACTCTCACATGACAGCAGTGCCGAATGAGTATTGCAATGTTGGAAATTCCACTTTTGGGATGAACCTTTAAATCGAGAGCTGAATTGTTCTTTAAAGTGAATGTCCATTTGTCTTTATGATTATTACAAATAATCCTTTTTTTGTTTTATACATTTGCCCAGTGAACAATGCAGGTGTTGGAAAGATTGGCCCAATAGAAAGTCTCAGCATCGAGGAAATGAAGGGTATATTTGACACAAACTTTTTTGGAGCTGTTAGGATGGTGAAAGCTGTTCTACCAGACATGAAGAGAAGGAAGAGCGGGCACATTGTTATGATGAGCAGTGTGATGGGGCTTCAAGGTACCATAAACTCTTCTGTTCAATTTATAAATCTCTTATTCAGTATATTGAATGTTCTGAAGGAAATAGGGAACATCTGCACAGCTTCTAGTTTCTGAATCAAAAGTTTACGCTTTGTTGCATCACATGATCTATGCTGAATGTCAAAACAACATGTTTTTTGTTAGAAATCTGGAACCAGGGGTCATATCTGCAACAGATATGGTCAGTCTGTAGGTCTTTCTTGCTGTCGAAGGATAGCAGCCAGAAAACCAATCAACCTCAAGAATCAACCTTATTAGGTTTCTGTGCCTTTCCAAACCCACAAACCTGTGCAATTTAGTTGCCATGGTTGCAGCGTCTTTGGGAACCTGTGGATATAGGCAACTAAATAACATTCCCAAAAGGAAAATTAGGCTAGGTACCATTCGGCCCATTCTCCATTTCCATGCCTTTACTCTGCTGCGGGCAGAGATATTCCATCACCCTCATGGGAACACCAGGAACTTTAGGACAATGTAATGCAAATGGAGGTATTTCTTGCTTTTTCATGTAAAAACTGAGCACTAAACAGGCACTTAGGAGAGGGGTCTGGAACTTTAAGGCACCTTAGAATATTTCATTTTTGGTATTTGAAATTCTTTTAAATGCTTGAAATTCTTCCAACTAAAAATCGCCATGGTTACTGAGTTAATATGTTTCATGTGTAAGGAGCTAAAGGTTTCCCCATTTTGTCCAAAGTCAGAACAGGTTGCAAAAAGTCAAGTGGACAATCCCTTTTGCAGTTTCCACACTGACCCTGATACTTCAGCTTCGAACTGAAATCTTAAGATAAATCTTCAGCAGAGCTAATTCCAGCACAGCTCTGAACTTTATCAGCAGGCAGTTTAAGAAAAAATGACTATCGCCCATTTTAGTCTCAGGAATTATCCATGTTGAGGCAAACTGTACTATTTACTGGCATAGTTAAAACAAAAATTCAGACATCTACTTAAACTAACATCCATAGAAGGCATGAAATTGAATTATCTGTATATTTCATACTGATAAAATTTAAATAAAACATGGCTGAACAAAAACAATTAAAACTACTGAGGATATATGAAAACTCCTGACTATTAGGAAAAGAAAGTGAAACCTCCTCGGCTGGGAATTCAATACTTCAGGGAGTCACATATTTAGAAAAGATAGAGATAGATTAAAGGGGGGTAAAGAACGTCTACTTGTTAAGATTAACAGAATGGCAGTAAAAAAAAGAAACACTATCAGCAAGGCAAAAACAGAAAGAGATAAAAGATAATAGAAAATCAATCACACTAATAGATCTACAGACCACCTAATTGTGAAGTAGAGATGCAGGAAGAAATATACAGATGAATTAGAAAAGCAGAATAATATTGATGCCAAATTGAATTCCTGCACGATATGTCAGGCTCCTTTCTAACAAAATATGTAAAAACAATCAAGGAAAGGATTACTATTGCACATAGTAAAGGAAACAAACTAGAAAAAGTAAGAGGTATAAAAGTAAATGAACACCTAGGCAACAGTGAATATATTAAATGCCTTCAACAGCATCTTTCAAACACTCTGCCATCTAGGACAAGGGAAAGATGCATGGAAACGCCACCACTTGCAACAAACCAAACACCACAGTAGTGGGTCAAAATCCTAGAATACTCTTCCAACTCACACTTTAGATATACTGCATGGACTGCAACAGTTCAAAAAGGCAGCACACAACCAACTTCTCTAGGACAATTGGGAATGAGGAAGAAAATTTGTTCTAGCCAACAATGCCCGTATATGGAGAAAGAATAAAAAAATTATGATAGAGAAGAACACATGTACAATGAAAGTGATATTCAAAGTTTGGAGAAGTTTAGTTTAATTGCTGGGGAAATAAAATGAGCAACTATTGTCAAACAATGATGTTTCCACATTGAAAATGGTGCAACATAGTGCGGAAAAATATATTCCACGAAAAACAAAGAACAAACTAAAAACTAATGAGACTCAAGAGATGAAAAAAGACCTCTAGGCACAACTGGGGTTAGCAAAAGTTCACAAATGGATATGAGAGAAGTCCAAAAAAAATTAGGAAGATATAAGAAACTATGAAATTACATTATCCAGATATATTTTTTAAAAGTGAAATAATTTATAGGGATATTAAAGAAAGGAAGACTATGATTGGGAATTGTACTACTAGGGATTGAGAGAGACAGATGGCAGAAATATTAAATAATTATTTTGCTTCAGTATTTTTCAGAAAAGTACAATTAAATAACAAGAAGAGCAATTAGAAAGGTGTATTTAAAATAAAACAGGCATATACTGAATAAACAAAACTCAAAGATAAAGCCCCTGGTCTAGACGGATTGAATCCACATATTTCAAATGAATTAGGAAAAAAGGTGCAGTGACAGAGGACTGATTATTGCTAATATAATTCCGAAATTTAAGAAGGGGAATGGAACATCTCCAGTGAATTATAGCCAATCAGCTTAACATTGATGTTAGAAATAAGTCCCTACTCAAGCAGAGAATAGAAGAATTGAAAATATATCAAGTAAACATGGATTTCAAAAGGGAAAGTTTTGCTTGACAAACCTTGAATTAAGAAAATAAAAAAAGAGTAACAATGATAATGCAGTAGATTTACCTGGATTTTCAAAATTTTTTTGATAAGGTGCGTCAGGATAGACTAATGGAAGGTAGCATGGTGGCGCAGTGGTTAGCATTGCTGCCTCACGACGCCGAGGTCCCAGGTTTGATCCCCGCTCTGGTCACTGTCCGTGTGGAGTTTGCACATTCTCCCCGTGTTTGCGTGGGTTTCGCTCCCACAGCCCAAAGATGTTCAGAGTAGGTGGATTGGCGACGCTATATTGCCCCTTAATTGGAAAAAATAAATTGGGTACTCTAAATTTATTTTTAAAAAGGATAGAGTAATGGATAAGGTCAGGGAATGTGGAGTCCGGAGACAAATGGTAGATTGGATCATTATCTGGCTTCTAGACAAAGTAGAGAGCAGGAGTAAAAGGATCAGAGTTGCAGAAAGTAAAAAGTAATGTTCGACAAGGATAGGTTCTGGGACCACTGCTGTTCACAATTTACATTAACAATTCAAAAACACAATTTCTAAATTTAAAGGTGCCACCATATGTGGAAGGGGGATATCCAATATTGAGAAGGATTGTGGGGTCGGGGGGGGCTTCCAATATTGAGAAGGACTGCATAAAATTACAATAGAACATTAATAAACTTCAAGGATGAGCAAACATTTGGCAAATGAAATTTAATATAGATAAATGTGAGGTAGCACATTTTGGTGGGAAGAATAGGGAGGTTATTTGGAAATTCTAATCTAGATGGGGTTGAAGAACAAAGAGATCTCAGAATATAAACACGCTAATCACTAAATGTTGTGCCACAGGTTGGCAAAATCAGAAAAGAAGCAAACTAATCATTGGTCTTTGTTTCTAAATGGACAGAATTGAAAAGAAAGCGGGGTTATACGAATCCTGAATCAAAAGTTGGTTGGACCACATTTTGATATTGTATACAGTTCAGGTCGCCATATTTTAAAAGGTATATCAACACAATGGAGAGGATGCAGAGAAGATTTACAGGATGGATCTGTAAATGTACGGGCATACGTATCAGGAAAGAATTGACAGGCTCGGTTACTTTTCTGTTGAAAAATGGCTGAAGAGTGATCCAATCAAGGTCTTTAGAATTATGGAAGTTTTTTTCTAAGTGGATACAAAGAAGATATTTCCACTTGTGGGAAGAGCGTTACTCGAGGCCACCAATACAAGATAGTCCCTAGAAAACGAATAGGGAATTTAGAAAACAAATCTTTATCCAGAGACTGATAATGTGAAACTCACTATCACTGGAAGTAGCTGAAGTGAATAGCTTTGATGCATTTCAAGGTAAGTTAGGTAAGCATAAGGGAGGAGGGAATAGAGGTTATACTGATAGATTTAGATGAGGAGAAATGGTAGGAGGCTCAAATGGAGCATAAAAACTGACACAGACCGATTCGATCAAATGGCCTGTTCTGAGTGACATACATCCTATGTAGTCCTATCTAGTCAAATTAATTGTTTCAGTCTTTCAACACGATTCCTTTCTCCTCAGAAACTAATTATTTTGAAAAATCTTAACAACAGATAAAGAGCAATATGTTTAATAATGAATGTCTGAAAATACATGAAACAAAAAAATCTAAAAAAATATGGAAACATGATTATTCCTTTTGCACAGGAGTTATATTCAATGATGTCTATGCTGCCTCTAAATTCGCCATGGAAGGCTTTTGTGAAAGTCTTGCAGTCCAACTTCTGAAGTTCAATATATAGTAAGTAAATATATTTACTTGGGTACAGCACAAAACAAGAACATTTTCAGTGTAAGTGTCCTTCCTTAATGATCTGTTGAGCTGCTCACAGAAAAATACTTTTCACTGTACCTTAGTACATGTGACAATAAACAAAATCTAAATCCAAATCCTTCCTGTTATTTCCTTTGTTCCCATTTATTTTATTTTATTATTTTTGATCCCGTGGACCATTAGTCAGGATGTGCCTGTAGGCAGAAGATTGAAAGTAGAAGTAGCCTGCTTGCCAGGACACTGTTTCCAGGTTTTGTATTTTGGAGAGGAGAAACCAGACTCCTCAGCACCGAATGGACCTTCGGAACCAGCTTTGGAGGGACTAGGCTTGATTGGCTGACTGGCAACCGGTGAGTTGGTCAGGGACAGAGTTCTGCCTGATAACAGTCAGTGATTGGTTCCTGCATGATGCTTTCGGAGAGAACTCAGCAGAAGTATTAAGACCTTGGAAGGAAAAGCAACACCTTCTCTCTCTCTCTCTTTTGCTTGCTGAAGGAAAGAACAGCTTTATTGTTCTACAACCAGTGAGTGCCTGGTACAACTTAGCTATAAACCTGAAATGATCCTGAATCTGCAGAGAAAGTAGTCAACATTTCCAGAGAAAACAATCTCAAGCCAAGAAGGAACAAGTACCAAAGTGAAAACCTGAACTCCTGAAAGACATTAAGTGGAAGCCATCCTACTGCATCTTTTTTTTAAATATTTCCAATTAAGGGGCAATTTTGCATGGCCAATCCAACACATATTTCGGTTGTGGGTGAGAGACCCATGCAAACATGAGGAGAATGCCATTCCAGTGTATCTAAGATCCTTTATCCTTTTATTTTATTAATATTTTCTTTCCCTCTCAACCATTCTTTTCCTTCTGCATTGTGTGTCTGTGTGTAAACAGTGGAGATAGTCAGGAAGGGAGGTTGGGAAATGGGTATGAGATAGTCAAGTTATATTTTCTGTCAGTTTAATTTTAATACTGCACATAATAAACGGTTACATGTGTTAAAGTTACAAACCTGGTGACTGTAATTTATTCAGCTTAACCAAGGACTTTGGATACTTTAAATAAAATCTAATTTCACCTGTGTTCTGACTCCAGTAAAGTGGGGCTGGAATTGACCATGCTCAGGGTCTCGTGACAGCAGGCATGTTCTGGTTTGCGCCAAGAGTAAGGGATTAGGATGAGGGATGGTACATACACTTTTACCTTCAAAAAACAAATTATGCAGATGAATCTTGTTCATGCACAGCTTCTTTTACATTAATTTCTGAAATTTGAGCCACACTGAGCAGAGGGAAAAGCACAACTGGGACTACAGCTGCATGGTTTTTAATCATTTGCTGGTGGATGCAGGGCATTAACAGTACTCTGTGAGCAGGATACACTCCTCCCTTTCAGCTGCAGCAATCAAGCCAGAGATAAAAGGTAATTTAGTTTAGTTACTCAGCGAATGTAAATTCCCCAAGCCAAGCGATAAACTCTTCATTTGCTGAATTTAAGGTGATTAATCTGCACAAGGGTTTGTACTGAGGATCCAGCATTGTAATTTGGACATACAAGGGCCCGGTCTGTCCTGAGCTTGCTAAGTAAGGACTACTCCCACCATGGTAGTTCAAAAATTGCCGTTCAACAGATTGGAGTTTATCACAAGGAACTAGCTAGACGCTTCCCACATTCCCCATTTTTTGATCCAAAGGATGTTTGCTGGTAGATCTTGCCAGGCAGGTGCAGAGTACTCTGCTGAGGAGAATGACAGGGCAAATGCTGTGATCCAGCTTGCTGTAACAACCTCACCCCAGCAAAGTGCAGAAAGTCTGGTTAGTCGGTTGTTTCTGGTTTTGACCATTGCTGCTGACTTTTTCAGATGTTCCCGGGAAGGCAGTCTTATCAAGAATCGATCCCAAGCATGTTGGGTTGGAATCAGGCTTTCGTCCCTGTCCATTATGTATATATTTCTTTTTTTGGCACTGGAATTGTGGAGGTGGAATACGCTGAATATGGGTTAGAAGGATTCAACATTGGAGACCATGTGCTGCAGTAGACCAGATGGTGGAAGAATGGAGCTTAGTAGCACAACAGGTGCCATCTGAGAATCACAGAAAATAGAGCGAAGAGGCCCTTCGGTCCATCGAGCCTGCACCGACACATGACAAACACCTGGCCTACCTACCTAATCCGATTTGCCAGCACTTGGCCCATAGTCTTGAATGTTATGATGCGCCAAGTGCTCATCTTAGGACTTTTTAAAGGATACGAGGCAACCCACCGCTACCACACTCCCAGGCAGTGCATTCCAGACGGTCATCACCCTCTGGGGTAAAAATGCTTTTCCTCACATTCCCCCCTAAACCTCCTGCCCCTCACCTTTAACTTTTTTTTCTTTCTAAATTTAGAGTACCCAATTCTTTTCTTTCCCAATTAAAGGACAATTTAGAATGGCCAATCCACCTATCCTGCACATTTTTGGGTTGTGGGGGTGAGACCCACGCAGACACGGGGAGAATGTGCAAACTCCATACGGACAGTGACACAGGGCTGGGATTGAACCCTGGTCGTCGGCACAATGATAGGGGCTGGTTTAGCACACTAGGCTAAATAGCTGGCTTTTAAAGCAGACCAAGGCAGGCCAGCAGCACAGTTCAATTCCCGTCCCAGCCTCCCCGAACAGGCGCCGGAATGGGGCTTTTCACAGTAGCTTCATTTGAAGCCTACTTGTGACAATAAGCCATTTTCATTTCATTTCATGAGGCAGCAGTGCTCACCACTGCGCCGCCGTGCCGCCCCTACCTATAACTTGTCCCTTCGTCACTGATCCTTCAACTAAGGGAATGAACAGCTACTTCCTGTCCACCCTGTCCATGCCTCTCATAATCTTGTACATCTCGATCAGGTCACCCTTCAGTCTTCTATGCTCCAATGAAAACAACCAAAGCCTATCTAGCCTCTCTTCAGAACTTAAATGTTCCATCTCAGCCAACATCCTAATGAATCTCCTCTGCACCCCCTCCAGCGCAATCACATCCTTCCTATGGTGTAGCGACCAGAATTGCACACAGTATTCCAGCTGTGGCCTCACCAAACTTATATACAACTCCAACATGACCTCACTGCTTTTGTAATCTATGCCTTGATTGATAAAGGCAAGTGGCACATGTACCTTTTACACCACCCTGTTCACCTGTCCTCCCATCTTCAGGGATCTATGTACAAACATGTCAAGGTCCTCTTGTTCCTCGGAACTTCCCAGTGTCATGTCATTAAATTAATACTTCCTTGTCAAAGTTCTCCTTCCAAAGTGCATCGCCTCACACTTTTCAGGGTTCGCTTCTATCTGCCTATTTGACCATCCCGTCCACATCGTCCTATAATCCAACACACTCAGCCTCACTGTTAATCATCCACAAACTTGCAGATCCTACCCCCATATAGTCAGCAATGGCATTTATATAAATGATGAATAATCGGGGACTCAGCACCCTGTGATATGCCCCTGGACACTGGCTTCCAGTCACTAAAGCAGCCGTCTGTCATCACCCTCGGTTTCCTACAACTAGGCCAATTTTGAGTCCACCTTATCAAATTACCCTGTATCCCATGGGCATTTGCCATCTTTATAAGTCTCCCATGTGGGACCTTGTCAAAGGCTTTGCTGAATCGACTTCCGGTTGCGGCTATGCGGAGCTAAGCCACACGATTCTGCAGCTCCCGCTATCACGGACTTTCAGGCTCGTTAGAGGAGCCCCAACGGAATTTCTTTCGAACACAACCCGTGGGAAAGGGAAGAGAGAGGTCCCCTTACAACTTTTATGGACCGGACCAGAAGTGAAACGGCCAAAAAAGCGGCATTGGAGCAGCGGGAGAAGCGAGGGAAGAAAACAAAAATGGCGGCGGCCGAGGACAAAGCGGAGTGCGGGCCGGAGCTGCAGGAGTTCATCAAGCGCTGCTTTGAGGAGCTGCGGAAGGAGATGCTGGCGCCTATGTTGTCAGCAATTGAAGGACTAGGGATGACCCAGAAGGCCCACGAGGTAAAGATCCAGGAGGCACAGAAAAGAGTCAGTGAGAATGAGGATGAGATCTTGGGCCTGGCGGTGAGAGTGGAGGAGCACAAGGCGCTGCACAAGAGGTGGGCGGGAAGACTCGAAGACCTGGAGAACAGGTTGAGGAGAAAGAACCTGCGGATCCTGGGTCTCCCTGAAGGAGTGTAGGGGGCCGATGCAGGGGCATACGCGAACACGATGCTCGGGCCGATGATGGGCGCAGAGGCCCCTTCGAGGCCGCTGGAGCTGGATGGGGCACACCGGGTGCTGGTGAGGAGGCCCAAGGCAAATGAGCCGCCAAGGGCGATGGTGGTGAGATTTCACCGGTTCATGGACAGAGAGAGGGTCCTGAAATGGGCCAAGAAGGAGCGGAGCAGCAAGTGGGACAAAGCAGAGATCCGAATATACCCGGACTGGAGCACGGAGGTTGCAAAGCGGAGAGCGGGTTTCAACCGGGCCAAGGCAGTGTTGCACCGGAAAGGAGTGAGATTTGGAATGCTGCAGCCAGCGCGACTGTGGGTCACACACAAGGATCAACACTATTATTTTGAAACGCCTTAAGAGGCGTGGACCTTCATACAAACCAAAAAGTTGGACTCAAACTGAGGGTTTGTGAGGGTGGGGGGGGGGATGTTTGAGGCTTGATGTGCGATGGTTGTTGTATATAGGGGGTCAATCACGCGCAGGAAATGTTACATGGGCTGGGGGAAGAGAGACAAGGCCGCGACAGGAGCTGCGCCAGAGGGGGCGGGGTAGGCTTTGGAAAGCGCGGGGTTTTTCCCGCGCTAGGGAAGAAAGGCGGAAAGGGGAATGGAGGAACGCATACTGATTGGGGCACTCCCACACGTGGAGGTCAATGGGACGGCGGGGGAAGCCGGGGTCAGCAGATGTCAGCTGACTTACGGGAGTGATATGGGGTGAGCAAAAAAGCTGGACAGGGGTCTAGCGGGGGGAGGGGAGGGGTGAAGGGTGGGGGGGTTGCTGCTGCACTGGCCGAAAGGGAATGGGACACAGAAGAGGTGGTCAGGGCGGGGGTCCCCCGGCTGGGGGACTGGAGGGTGAGGGTGGCGCGGACACGGGACTGGCCTAGAAAAGGAGATGGCTAGTCGGCGGGGGGGTGGTGATGGTGAGTGGTAGGTTGCAGGGGACATGGGTGGTGTTGGTAAATGTATACACCCCGAACTGGGATGATGCTGGATTCATGAAGCGCATGTTGGGGCGCATTCCGGACCTGGAGGTAGGAGGCCTGATAATGGGTGGGAACTTCAATAGTGTTGGACCCAGCACTGGACCGCTCCAGAGCAAGGACTGGAAAGAGGATTGCGGCGGCCAAGGTGCTTAGGGGGTTTATGGATCAGATGGGGGGAGTGGATCCATGGAGGTTTGTAGGCCACAGGCCAGGGAATTTTCTTTTTTCTCCCACGTGCACAAAGCCCACTCCCGGATAGATTTCTTTGTTCTGGGCAGGGCGCTCATCCCGAGGGTGGAGGGGACGGAGTATTCGGCCATAGCCGTTTCGGATCACGCCCCGCACTGGGTGGAACTGGAGCTGGGAGAGGAGAGGGACCAACGCCTGCTGTGGCGGCTGGATGTGGCAGATGAGGTGGTGTGTGGGAAGGTGAGGGGGTGCATCAAAAGGTACTTGGAGGCCAACGACAACGGGGAGGTGCGGGTGGAGGTGGTATGGGAGGCGTTGAAGGCGGTGATCGGGGAGAGCTAATCTCCATCAGGGCTCATAGGGAGAAGACAGAGGGCATGGAAAGGGAGAGGTTAGTGGGGGAGATTTTAAGAGTGGCCAGGAGATACGCAGAGGCCCCTGAGGAGAGATTACTTGGGGAAAGACGACGGCTCCAGACGGAGTTTGATCTGTTGACCACAGGGAAGGCAGAGGCACAGTGGAGGAAGGCACAGGGGGCGACCTACGAGTATGGGGAAAAGGCTAGTCGGATGCTGGCACACCAGCTCCGTAAGAGGATGGCAGCGAGGGAAATAGATGGGAGTCAAGGATGGAAGGGGAGCCACGGTGCGGAGTTCGACGAAAATAAACAAGGTATTCAAGGCCTTTTGTGAAGAGCTGTACAGATCCCAGCCCCCAGCGGGGGAAGAGGGGATGAGACGATTCCTAGACCAACTGAGATTCCCGAGGGTGGAGGAGCAAGAGGTGGCTGGTTTGGGGGCACCAATTGGGTTGGAGGAGTTGAGCAAGGGTTTGGGGAGCATGCAGGCGCGGAGGGCCCCGGGACCGGACGGGTTCCAGGTGGAGTTCTACAGGAAGTACGTAGACCTGTTGGCCCCGCTACTAGTGAGGACCTTTAATGAGGCAAGAGAGGAGGGGACCCTGCCCCCGACAATGTCGGAAGCGACGATTTCTTTGATCCTAAAGCGGGACAAGGACCCACTGCAATGTGGATCGTACAGGCCGATCTCGCTCCTCAATGTGGATGCTAAGTTGCTGGCAAAAGTGCTGGCCACGAGGATCGAGGACTGTGTCCCGGGGGCGATCCACGAGGACCAGACGGGATTTGTAAAGGGCAGGCAATTAAACACCAATGTGCGGCGGCTCTTAAACGTGATAATGATGCCATCGGAGGAGGGAGAGGCGGAGATAGTGGCAGCTATGGACGCGGAGAAGGCCTTTGACCGAGTAGAGTGGGAGTACCTCTGGGAGGTGCTGTGTAGGTTTGGGTTCAGGGGAGGGTTTATCAGTTGGGTTAAGCTCCTTTACAGAGCCCCAGTGGCGAGTGTAGTGACGAACCGGCGGAGGTCGGAGTACTTTCGGCTGTACCGAGGGACGAGGCAGGGGTGCCCCCTGTCCCCCCTGTTGTTCGCATTGGCGATCGAACCCTTGGCCATGTCATTGAGGGAGTCTAGGAAATGGAGGGGGGTGGTCCAAAGGGGAGAAGAGCATCAGATGTCGCTTTATGCGGATGACCTGTTGCTGTATGTGGCGGATCCAATGGAGGGGATGGTGGAGGTCATGCAGACTCTAAGGGAGTTTGGGGAGTTTTCGGGCTATAAGCTCAACGTAGGGAAGAGTGAGCTTTTTGTACTACAGGCAGGGGACCAAGAAAGGGGGATAGGGGGTCTACTGCTGAGGAGGGCGGAGGGGAGCTTTCGGTACCTGGGGATCCAGATAGCCAGGAGTTGGGGGGCCCTACATAAACGGAATCTGACGAGGTTGGTGGAGCAAATGGAGGAGGACTTCAAAAAATGGGACATGTTACCGCTCTCGCTAGCGGGTAGAGTGCAGTCGGTCAAAATGGTGGTCCTTCCGAGGTTTCTGTTTGTGTTTCAGTGCCTTCCCATCGTGATCACCAAGGCCTTTTTTAAGAGAGTAGGTAGGAGTATTATGGGGTTTGTGTGGGCGAATAGGACCCCGAGGGTAAGGAGAGGGTTCCTGGAACGCAGTAGTGATCGAGGAGGGTTGGCGCTGCCAAACCTAGGGAGTTACTACTGGGCAGCAAATGTGGCGATAATCCGCAAGTGGGTGATGGAGGGAGAGGGGGCGGCATGGAAGAGGATGGAGATGGTGTCCTGGAAAGGAACGAGCCTGGGGGTGTTGGTGACGGCACCGCTGCCGCTCTCGCCATCAAAGTATACCACGAGCCCGGTGGTGGCAGCAACGCTAAGGATCTGGGGCCAGTAGAGACTGCACAGGTGTGCAATGGGAGCCTCGGTGTGGTCCCCGATCAGGGGTAACCACCAGTTTTTCCAGAGGAGGATGGACCGGGGGTTTCAGAGCTGGCATCGGGCGGGGATTAGAAGAATGGGGGATCTGTTCAATGACGGGACGCTTGCGAGCCTAGGGACACTGGAGGAGAAGTTTGAGATACCCCCGGGAAATGCTTTTAGATAAATGCAGGTGAGGGCGTTTGTAAGGCGAGACGGCACAAGAAATTCAAGACAGGGTGATCTCGGATGTATGGGTCGGGGAGGGCAAGTTGTCGGACTTCTGCACTGTAAATTCTATGATCAATATACCAGGAGATGAAAGAGGGGGAAGCGCTAGCAGAGGAGCTGAAGGGTAAATGGGAGGAGGAGCTGGGGGAGGAGATTGAGGAAGGTCTGTGGGCTGATGCCCTAGGTAGGGTTAATTCCTCCTCCTCGTGTGCCAGGCTCAGCCTGATACAATTTAAGGTGGTTCACAGAGCGCACTTGACGGGGGCGAGGTTGAGCAGGTTCTTTGGGGTAGAGGACAGATGTGGAAGGTGCTCAGGGAGCCCGGCGAACCATGTCCATATGTTTTGGTCATGCCCGGCACTGGATGGGTTCTGGAGAGGAGTGGCAGGAGCAATATCTCAGGTGGTGAAAGTCCGGGTCAAGCCAAGCTGGGGGCTAGCAATATTTGGAGTAGTGGACGAGCCGGGAGTGCAGGAGGCGAAAGAGGCCGGCATTCTGGCTTTTGCGTCCCTAGTAGCCCAGCGAAGGATCTTGCTAATGTGGAAGGAGGCGAAGCCCCCCAGCGTGGAGGCCTGGATAAACGACATGGCTGGGTTCATAAAGGTGGAGAGGATTAAGTTTGCCTTGAGAGGGTCTGCACAGGGGTTCTACAGGCGGTGGCAACCGTTCCTAGACTATCTCGCGGAGCGTTAGAGGAAGGTCGGTCAGCAGCAGCAGCAACCTGGTTGGGGGGGGAGATGAGCAAGAGATAACATGAAGGAGTGGGGAAACTGGCACCTGCGGGAGAGAGCCAGTGTACAAGCTATGTAACATATCATTTCACCATGTATATATCTTGCTCTGTGCGATTTCTTGTTATTTTGTTACGAGGGGGGGGGGTCATTGTTTGTAAGGGTGAAAAATTGTGTTAAAAAACTTTAATAAATTTATTTTTATTTTTTTAAAGGCTTTTCTGAATCCATATAAACTACATCAACTGCACTATCCTCATCGACACACCTGGTCACCTCTTTAAAAAATTGAATCAAATCTGTTAGGCATGACCTCCCTCTGATAAAGCCATGCTGACTATCCCTGATAGTCCTTGCCTCTCCAAGTGGCGATAGATTCCTGCCTTCAGAATTTTATCCAATAATTTCCCTACCACTGACGTGAGACTCACTGGTCTGTAGTTCCCTGGCTTATCCCTGCAATCCTTCTGAAACAGTGCAACCACATTGGCAGTTCTCCAGGCCTCTGGCACCTCCCCCGTGCCAGGGAGGAATTAGAAATTTGGGTCAGAGCCCCTGCAATCTCCTCCCTTACCTCCTCCAGCAGCCTGGGACATAATTCATCCAGACCAGGATATTTGTCCACTTTTAAGCCTGCCAACACTTCAATACCTTGACACTCCCTATGTCAATTTGCTGAAGGACCTCACAGTCTCACTCCGAGTTCCATACCTGCATCCTCATCCTCTTGGGTAAAGACAGATGTGAAGTATTTGTTCAACATCCTACCAATGCCCTCTGGCTCCATCCACAGATTGCCCCCTTCATCCCAAATGGTTCCCTATTCTTTCCCTGGTTATCCTTTGCCCATTGACGTACTTATAGAATATCGTGATTTCCCCTACATTTATCAGCCAGACTTTCTCATAGCCCCTCTTTGCTCTCCTAATTGCTTTAACTAGCTTCCAACCCAAACAGCAATTTTTAGTTAATTTATAAATTAAAGAAAGACTAGACTTTAGAAAGAATTTAACCCTTAATTTCCCTCAGTCATAAAACTCCAACATCAGCAATCTACTGCAGCCCAAAGTAGCACTCCAGTGCGAAGATGAACTTGTGGGGCATGGTTGTCAGTAGGTCATTTATAAATATGTCAAACAGGGTTGGGACTAAGACGACGTTCGTCTGTTTGTCAGCCTTCTCCATGCACTTTTCTCTTGCCCAAGGTGGGCTCTATTGCAAAGGAATGTTTCAACCCCTGCAGTGTGGGTTTTACAGGCCGATTTCATTGTTAAATGTAGATGCCAAGGTGCTGGCGAAGGTCTTAGCCACGAGAATTGAGGATTGTGTGCCGCAGGTCATCCACGAAGACCAGTCGGGGTTCGTGAAGCGGAGGCTCCTGAACGTTATTATGATGCCGGCGAGGGAGGGGGAGGCGGAGATAGTGGTGGCGATGGACGCTGAGAACGCCTTCGATAGGGTAGAGTGGGGGTACATGTGGGAGGTGCTGAAGAGGTTCGGGTTTGGGGAGGGGTTCGTCAGGTGGGTTAGGCTGTCGTACAAGGTCCCGATGGCGAGTGTGGCCACGAACACGAGGAGGTCTGAGTACTTTCGGTTGCATCGAGGGACGAGGCAGGGGTGTCCCTTGTCCCCCCTGCTCTTCGCGCTGGCGATTGAACCCCTGGCTATGGCACTGAGGGAGTCGAGGAACTGGAGGGGGCTGGTGCGGGGTGGGGAGGAGCATAGGGTGTCGCTCTATGTGGACGACTTGCTGCTAAATGTGGCGAACCCGGTGGGGGGAATGCCGGAGGTAATGAGGATCCTCAGGGAGTTCGGGGATTTCTCAGGGTACAAGCTCAACATGGGGAAGAGCGAGTTGTTTGTGGTTCACCCAGGGGACCAGGAGAGGGGGATTGGCGAACTCCCACTAAACAGGGCGGAGAGGAGCTTCAGGTATTTGGGGGTCCAGGTGGTCAAGAGCTGGGGGGCCCTGCATAGACTTAATTTCACGAGGCTGGTGGAGCAAATGGAGGAGGAGTTTAAGAGGTGGGACGCGTTGCCGCTGTCCCTGGCGGGTAGGGTGCAGTCAGTCAAGATGACGGTGCTCCCAAGGTTTTTGTTCCTGTTCCAGTGCCTCCCCATTCTTATCCCAAAGGCCTTCTTTAGGCGGGTCGACAGGAGCATAACGGGGTTTGTGTGGGCGCGAGGGACTGCGAGGGTGAGAAGGGTGTTCCTGGAGCGGAGTAGGGATATGGGGGGGGGGGCGCTGGCACTGCCCAACCTCTGTGGGTATTACTGGGCCGCCAATGCGACAATTGTGTGCCAGTGAGTGATGGAGTGGGAGGGGGCGGCATGGAAGAGGCTGGAGACGGCGTCTTGTGAGGGTACGAGTCTGGAGGCGCTGGCAACGGCGCCGCTGCCGCTCCCTCCAATGAGGTATACCACGAGCCCGGTGGTGGCGGCTGCCCTCAAAATTTGGGGGCAATGGAGGCTGCACAGGGGAGAAGTGGGGGCCTCGGTGTGGACCCCGATACGGGTTTTCGGGGTGGCACAGGGCAGGGATAAAAAGGTTGGGGGACCTGTTTGTGGATGGGAAGTTCGCGAGCCTGGGTGAACTGGAGGAGAAGTACGGGCTCCCCCCGGGAAACGCCTTTAGGTATCTACAGGTAAGGGCGTTTGCCAGGCAGCAAGTCGTGGAATTCCCGCTGCTGCCGCCACGCACGGTACAGGACAGGGTGCTCTCGGGGGCATGGGTTGGAGAGGGGAAGATCTCGGCAACATACCAGGTGATGCAGCAGGGGCATGGGAACCTGGATTGTAGTTTTAGGGTACGGGAGAATGAGAGTATAGACGTCAGGAGCACAGATTTGACGTTGCAGGAGGGGGCCAGTGTGCAGGTAGGTGGTTTGAAGTGTGTCTACTTCAATGCCAGGAGTATACGAAATAAGGTTGGGGAACTGGCAGCATGGGTTGGTACCTGGGACTTCGATGTTGTGGCCATTTCGGAGACATGGACAGAGCAGGGACAGGAATGGATGTTGCAGGTTCCGGGGTTTAGGTGTTTTAGTAAGCTCAGAGAAGGAGGCAAAAGAGGGAGAGGTGTGGCGCTGCTAGTCAAGAGCAGTATTACGGTGGCGGAGAGGATGCTAGATGGGGACTCATCTTCCGAGGTAGTATGGGCTGAGGTTAGAAACAGGAAAGGAGAGGTCACCCTGTTGGGAGTTTTCTATAGGCCTCCAAATAGTTCTAGGGATGTAGAGGAAAGGATGGCGAGGATGATCCTGGATAAGAGCGAAAGTAACAGGGTAGTTATTATGGGAGACTTTAACTTTCCAAATGTTGACTGGAAAAGATATAGTTTGAGTACATTAGATGGGTCGTTTTTTGTACAGTGTGTGCAGGAGGGTTTTCTGACACAATATGTTGACAGGCCAACAAGAGGCGAGGCCACGTTGGATTTGGTTTTGGGTAATGAACCTGGCCAGGTGTTGGATTTGGAGGTAGGAGAGCACTTTGGGGACAGTGGCCACAATTCGGTGACGTTTACGCTAGTGATGGAAAGGGATAAGTATACACCGCAGGGCAAGAGTTATAGCTGGGGGAAGGGCAATTATGATGCCATTAGACGTGACTTGGGGGGATAGGTTGGAGAAGTAGACTGCAAGTGTTGGGCACACTAGATAAGTGGAGCTTGTTCAAGGATCAGCTACTGCGTGTTCTTGATAAGTATGTACCGGTCTGGCAGGGAGGAAGGCTTAGAGCGAGGGAACCGTGGTTTACCAAAGAAGTGGAATCTCTTGTTAAGAGGAAAAAGGAGGCCTATGTGAAGATGAGGTGTGAAGTTTCAGTTGGGGCGATGGACAGTTACAAGGTAGCGAGGAAGGATCTAAAGAGAGAGCTAAGACGAGCAAGGAGGGGACATGAGAAGTATTTGGCAGGTAGGATCAAGGAAAACCCAAAAGCTTTCTATAGGTATGTCAGGAATAAGCGAATGACTAGGGTAAGAGTAGGGCCAGTCAAGGACAGGGATGGGAAGTTGTGTGTGGAGTCTGAAGAGATAGGCGAGATACTAAATGAATATTCTTCGTCAGTATTCACTCAGGAAAAAGATAATGTTGTGGAGGAGAATGCTGAGACCCAGGCTATTAGAATAGATGGCATTGAGGTACGTAGGGAAGAGGTGTTGGCAATTCTGGACAGGCTGAAAACAGATAAGTCCCTGGGGCCTGATGGGATTTATCCTAGGATTCTCTGGGAGGCCAGGGAAGAGATTGCTGGACCTTTGGCTTTGATTTTTATGTCATCATTGGCTACAGGAATAGTGCCAGAGGACTGGAGGATAGCAAATGTGGTCCCTTTGTTCAAAAAGGGGAGCAGAGACAACCCCAGCAACTATAGACCGGTGAGCCTCACGTCTGTAGTGGGTAAAGTATTGGAGGGGATTATAAGAGACAAGATTTATAATCATCTAGATAGGAATAATATGATCAGGGATAGTCAGCATGGCTTTGTAAAGGGTAGGTCATGCCTCACAAACCTTATTGAGTTCTTTGAGAAGGTGACTGAACAGGTAGACGAGGGTAGAGCAGTTGATGTGGTGTATATGGATTTCAGTAAAGCGTTTGATAAGGTTCCCCACGGTAGGCTATTGCAGAAAATACGGAGGCTGGGGATTGAGGGTGATTTAGAGATGTGGATCAGAAATTGGCTAGCTGAAAGAAGACAGAGGGTGGTGGTTGATGGGAAATGTTCAGAATGGAGTTCAGTTACAAGTGGCGTACCACAAGGATCTGTTCTGGGGCCGTTGCTGTTTGTCATTTTTATCAATGACCTAGAGGAAGGCGCAGAAGGGTGGGTGAGTAAATTTGCAGACAACACTAAAGTCGGTGGTGTTGTCGACAGTGAGGAAGGATGTAGCAGGTTACAGAGGGACATAGATAAGCTGCAGAGCTGGGCTGAGAGGTGGCAAATGGAGTTTAATGTAGAGAAGTGTGAGGTGATTCACTTTGGATGGAATAACAGGAATGCGGAATATTTGGCTAATGGTAAAGTTCTTGAAAGTGTGGATGAGCAGAGGGATCTAGGTGTCCATGTACATAGATCCCTGAAAGTTGCCACCCAGGTTGATAGGGTTGTGAAGAAGGCCTATGGAGTGTTGGCCTTTATTGGTAGAGGGATTGAGTTCCGGAGTCAGGAGGTCATGTTGCAGCTGTACAAAACTCTGGTACGGCCGCATTTGGAGTATTGCGTACAGTTCTGGTCACCGCATTATAGGAAGAACGTGGAGGCTTTGGAGCGGGTGCAGAGGAGATTTACCAGGCTGTTGCCTGGTATGGAGGGAAAATCCTATGAGGGAAGGCTGATGGACTTGAGGTTGTTTTTGTTGGAGAGAAGAAGGTTAAGAGGAGACTTAATAGAGGCATACAAAATGATCAGGGGGTTAGATAGGGTGGACAGTGAGAGCCTTCTCCCGCGGATGGAAATGGCTGGCACGAGGGGACATAGGTTTAAACTGAGGGGTAATAGATATAGGACAGAGGTCAGAGGTAGGTTCTTTACGCAAAGAGTGGTGAGGCCGTGGAATGCCCTACCGGCAACAGTAGTGAACTCGCCAACATTGAGGGCATTTAAAAGTTTATTGGATAAGCATATGGATGATAATAGCATAGTGTAGGTTAGATGGCTTTTGTTTCGGTGCAACATCGTGGGCCGAAGGGCCTGTACTGCGCTGTATCGTTCTATGTTCTATGATGGAAGAGGAGGAGGAGGAAGCCTCAACAGAGGTGCTGAAAGATAAGTGGGAGGAGTTGTGGGAGGAGATCGAGGAGGGGACGTGGACAGATGCCCTAGGGAGGGTGAATTCTTCCTCTTCGTGCGCGAGGCTCAGCCTCATACAGTTTAGGGTGCTTCACAGGGCACACATCAACGGGCCAAGGATGAGCCGGTTTTTTGGGGGTGAGGACAGATGTGTTAGGTGCTCAGGGAGCCCAGCAAACCACACCCATATGTTCTGGGCATGCCCAGCGCTGGAGGTATTTTGGAAGGGAGTAGCGAGGACTGTGTAGAGAGTGGTAGGATCCAGGGTCAAACCGGGCTGGGGGCTCGCAATATTTGGTGTTGCAGAGGAGCCGGGAGTGCAGGAGGCGAAAGAAGCCGGTATTCTGGCCTTTGCGTCCTTGGTAGCCCAGCGAAGGATTCTTCTTCAGTGGAAGGATGAGAGGCCCCCCAAGCATGGAATCCTGGATCAACGATATGGCAGGGTTCATGAAATTGGAGAGGGTGAAATTTGCCTTCAGGGGATCGGTGCATGGGTTCTTCAGGCGGTAGCAACTGTTCTTGGACTTCCTGGCAGAACGGTAGACAATGGTCAGCAGCAGCAGCAACCCGGGGGCGGAGGGGGGGGTTCTATTTTATTTTTGTTTGTCTATACTGGGGGATCTGAGGGGGTGTATATATTTGCTATGTGTTTCGGCGGGTGTTAATATATTATTTATGTTTAGGAGGGTGGGGGCACTGGGTTGTTCTGTTTTGTTTTGTATTTAATTCTATTGGGTTCCTTTTACATTTTGTTGTTGATATTTTGTGAAAACTTTAATAAAAATTATTTTTAAAAAAAGGAATGTTTCAACAACTGCCCGGAGCCAGACTGGAGGTTTTCTGGACAGCTTTAGGAGCAGGCTTGTGTGCCACACAGCTGTGAGGACAAGAGGCACTGCACCTGCCTTTAATTCCTTTTGGTGATACAGCATAGGTGATTTTCTTTTCACTGCTCCAAGGTGGCAAATCAAGTTCCAGCACTTCTGGCTGGAATCTTTTTTAATATACATTTGGAGTACCCAATTCTTTTTTTTTCCAATTAAGGGACAATTTAGCATGGTCAATCTACCTACCCTGCAATTCTTTGGGTTTGTGGGGATAAAACCCACACAGACATGGGGAGAATGACTTCTGACTGGAATGAGTAAAATTGAGCCATGCTGTCATTTCCTCCCTTCTGGCGTGAATTGTAGAATTTTAATTGGTCTGCTATACCAGCATCACCAGATAATTTATATTCCTTTAGGAGTGCTGTGGTCTCTGCATCAAAGCATGGGACATGGACAGGTTGATCGCCAGGAGGAATGGCTATAAAATCAGCTTTGTGAATGGCACCATAAAAGCGCTTATATGATTCTTTCACAAGTACCTTAAAAATAGGTCTTGTGCTGGTTAGGGGTGACCATCAATGTAACTGACACAGCACAGTTCAGTGAGCATTTCCAAACCCATCTGGTTGAATAGAACCTTCCTCAATGGTTGGGGTCATTCATCAAGGTGAAATCATTTCTGATGGCCCACTCTAGGAGCTGTTCACCATCACTCTATAGTGTTGAGTAACCCCAGTCAGTGCAGTGGCTGTTGAAGTCTCCCACATAGGTGGCTGGATAAGGTAGTATTAGCATGACTTGCTGTTCCCAGCAGGCACTTGGAAGCTTGCACACATTTGCAATGTGAAAACCACCAATCTGGTTGATGACAGGGTAGCTACATTGGCAATGTTGGATCGGACATAGGTCACGCAGTGATGTTTAACATGAGGGGAGTAGCACAGTAGGTCAAAGTCTTTGATGTAATAGTGACCTGCTTCTGCAGTTTTAATATAGATCTCTTGCAGGCAAATTATATCCGTGGGGTGTTGGGTGGAAAGACATTTAATTTTGTTTTGCTTGGCAGTTGATAGTTCCTCAACATTTAGTTGTAAGGTTCAGAGATGCCCTATTATCATCAAGCCAAAGGGTTGCTCAATGTTGAGACTGGCGGTTCTGATGCCCTCTATTTCCAAAATTCCCCACCCACTGCATTCCTCTGGCTCCAGCATACCGTACATCTTCTAACATCTACACGCAATCAACATCTCATTCTACCACTGTCTTCATCCTATTCTCTTGAACTCCTTCTATAAACTCTCGAAACATAAAAACAATTTCAGAACATCCAAGTTCTATATTAACAACAGTATTTTGGTTTTCTCTATAGTATTTCAATGATAGAACCTGGTCCAGTAAATACAGAATTCGAAATGAAACTCATAGAAGAAGTATCACGCTCAGCATTTCCAGGAGCAGACTCAGAAACAGTCCAGTATTTCAAAGATACCTATCTACCTGCTTCTCATGATATCTTTGCGACAATGGGACAGACTCCAGATACAATTGCTGAGGTAATTAGTTTTGCAAAAGTGTCCAAAAAACCATGAGCTCAAAATGTACCGCAGAAATGACAAAACACAAAATTAGAATTATTGCTTCATGTTTTCTTACTTTATTCTTCTGATGATTATTTCAACGTTCGTATCAAATACCTCTTCGTTCACGTCACTGTTAGAATTATATTGAACAAAGGTTTTAAGCATTCACATGCTAATACTGGTAACATACAAAGCTATAAATGAAAAATCTGCATAAAATTCTCCCTACACCTGTCACACTGTTATTACGTCCTCGGTAAGTCGCACTTAATTTCTCTCTCTCCTTGTATATTGCATTAAGATGCACATGGGTTAAGTGGCAAATAATCTGGACAACTTAGTCAAATGCCCTGATTCTACGAGCGCCAGGCCCCACAGATTGCCCTTACTATAATAATGATAATATTCTTTATTAATTCACATAGGTCCCCCTAGATCCCCTGGTCGCCACACTGAGGCGCCTGTTCGGGAGAATTCAAAATGTCCAATTCACCTAACAAGCACGTCTTTCAGGACTTGTGGGAGGAAACCGGAGCACCCGGAGAAAACCCACGCAGACACCGGGAGAACATGCAGGCTCTGCACAGACAGTGACCGAAGCGGGAATCGAACCTGGGACCCTGGCACTATGAAGCAATAGTGCTAACCACTGTGCTACTGTGCCACCATCACCTCCCGCCCAACCTGGGACCCACCGAGAAGCCCCCCCAACTACATCCCTCCCCAACTACAACCATCACTCAACCTCTCAACTACACCCAGCCCCCAACTCGACAACCCCCCCCCCCCCCCCACCATCCAGGATGCCCCAACTACACACCAGCCCCCAACTACACCCACCCCGACTATTTCCTCACTACAACCCACTCCCTGACTATACCTCCACCCTACGACACACCCTTTCCCGCCCCAACCTTCCGGGATCCACATTACACACCCTCTGCATCTAATACCCCAAACTACCTCCTGCAACAACACCCCAACTCAGAGGAACACCCCAACTTCATCCCCACCCTCCCACCCACCAAGCTACCAACTACAAAATGTCCCACAACTACATGCCTCCCAGCTACATATCCACTACCTGGCCCTGGCTTCCAACAGCGGCTAATGTTGTATAAAAGGGAGTATGGCTTACTTACCTTGCACTGAGCTGCCCTCAAGTGTAGGCCACACAAATCCCCTCTGCGGCAGATCTCATCCAGGTTGGGCAGGATGGAAGAGACTGGGTTTCAGGGTAGGTAATTACAGGCAAAGTGGTAATCCAATTCAATTGGCAGAGTTACGGGCCAATATTTCAATGACTGTGTGCAATCAGTCACCAACGAGTTTGGAATAATGTTTACTGCTGGAATGTTAAAAAATACTCACATTGAAGTTACCACAGGCTGAGGGCAGCATGATGGCGCAGTGGTTAGCACTGCTGCCTCACGGCGCTGAGGACCAGGGTTTGATTCCGGCTCTGGGTCACTGTCTGTGTGGAGTTTGCACATTCTCCCCATGTTTTCATTGGGTTTCGCCCCCACAACCCAAAGATGTGCAGGGTAGGTGGATTGGCCACGCTAAATTGCCCCTTAATTGAAAAAAATGAATTGGGTATTCTAAATTTTTTTTTTAAAGTTACCACAGGCTAATGTGGGAAAATGCCATCAAGTTGAAAAATTAATTTCTGCTTGTACCAAAAATTTTTTTTGCACATACCAGAAGGAGGGGCAGCACGGTAGCATTGTGGATAGCACAATTGCTTCACAGCTTCGGGGGCCCAGGTTCGATTCCGGCTTGGGTCACTGTCTCTGCGGAGTCTGCACATCCTCCCCGTGTGTGCGTGGGTTTCCTCCGGGTGCTCCGGTTTCCTCCCACAGTCCAAAGATGTGCAGGTTAGGTGGATTGGCCATGATAAATCGCCCTTCATGTCCAAAATTGCCCTGAGTGTTGGGTGGGGTTACTGGGTTATGGGGATAGGGGGGAGGTGTTAACCTTGGGTAAGGTGCTCTTTCCAAGAGCCGGTGCAGACTCGATGGGCCGAAAGGCCTCCTTCTGCACTGTAAATTCTATGATATAATGATTTATTAAAGGTAAATGAGTTGATGGCGGAAATGATCGTGAATGACTATGATTTAGTGGCCATTACTGAAACATGGTTAAAGGATGGTCACTACTGGGAGTTAAATATCCACGGGTATCAAACTATTCGGAAGGACAGAGTGGATGGTAAGGGAGGTGGTGTAGCTCTGTTATTTAAGGATGACATCCTTAATAGTAAGGGATGACATCGGTGCTATGGAGGATAAGGTTGAATCCATTTGGGTGAAAATCAGGAATAGTAAGGCGAAAAAGTCACTGATAGGAGTAGTCTATAGGCCACCAAATAGTAACATTATGGTGGGGCAGGCAATATACAAAGAAATAACTGATGCATGTAGAAATGGTACAGCAGTTATCATGGGGGATTTTAATCTACATGTCGATTGGTTTAACCAGGTTGGTCAAGGCAGCCTTGAGGAGGAGTTTATAGAATGTATCTACGATAGTTTCCTAGAACAGTATGTAATGGAACCTACGAGGGAACAAGCGGTCCTCGATCTGGCCCTGTGTAATGAGACAGGATTGATTAATGATCTCATAGTTAGGGATCCTCTCGGAAGGAGCGATCACAATATGGTAGAATTTAAAATACAGACGAAGGGTGAGAAGGTAAAATCATAGAACATGGAACGATACAGCGCAGTACAGGCCCTTCGGCCCACGATGTTGCACCGAAACAAAAGCCATCTAACCTACATTATGCCATTATCATCCATATGTTTATCCAATAAACTTTTAAATGCCCTCAATGAGCACCTAACACATCTGTCCTCACCCCCAAAAAACCGGCTCATCCTTGGCCCGTTCATGTGTGCCCGGTGAAGCACACTAAACTGTATGAGGCTGAGCCTCGCGCACGAAGAGGAAGAGTTCACCCTCCCTAGGGCATCTGTCCACATCCCCTGCTCGATCTCCTCCCACAACTCCTCCCACTTATCTTTCAGCACCTCTGTTGAGGCTTCCTCCTCCTCCTCCTGCATCATAGAACATAGAACGATACAGCGCAGTACAGGCCCTTCGGCCCACGATGTTGCACCGAAACAAAAGCCATCTAACCTACACTATGCCATTATCATCCATATGCTTATCCAATAAACTTTTAAATGCCCTCAATGTTGGCGAGTTCACTACTGTTGCCGGTAGGGCATTCCACGGCCTCACCACTCTTTGCGTAAAGAACCTACCTCTGACCTCTGTCCTATATCTATTACCCCTCAGTTTAAAACTATGTCCCCTCGTGCCAGCCATTTCCATCCGCGGGAGAAGGTTCTCACTGTCCACCCTATCTAACCCCCTGATCATTTTGTATGCCTCTATTAAGTCTCCTCTTAACCTTCTTCTCTCCAACGAAAACAACCTCAAGTCCATCAGCCTTTCCTCATAGGATTTTCCCTTCATACCAGGCAACATCCTGGTAAACCTCCTCTGCACCCGCTCCAAAGCCTCCACGTCCTTCCTATAATGCGGTGACCAGAACTGTACGCAATACTCCAAATGCGGCCGTACCAGAGTTTTGTACAGCTGCAACATGACCTCCTGACTCCGGAACTCAATCCCTCTACCAATAAAGGCCAACACTCCATAGGCCTTCTTCACAACCCTATCAACCTGGGTGGCAACTTTCAGGGATCTATGTACATGGACACCGAGATCCCTCTGCTCATCCACACTTCCAAGAACTTTACCATTAGCCAAATATTCCGCATTCCTGTTATTCCATCCAAAGTGAATCACCTCACACTTCTCTACATTAAACTCCATTTGCCACCTCTCAGCCCAGCTCTGCAGCTTATCTATGTCCCTCTGTAACCTGCTACATCCTTCCTCACTGTCGACAACACCACCGACTTTAGTGTTGTCTGCAAATTTACTCACCCACCCTTCTGCGCCTTCCTCTAGGTCATTGATAAAAATGACAAACAGCAACGGCCCCAGAACAGATCCTTGTGGTGCGCCACTTGTAACTGAACTCCATTCTGAACATTTCCCATCAACCACCACCCTCTGTCTTCTTTCAGCTAGCCAATTTCTGATCCACATCTCTAAATCACCCTCAATCCCCAGCCTCCGTATTTTCTGCAATAGCCTACCGTGGGGAACCTTATCAAACGCTTTACTGAAATCCATATACACCACATCAACTGCTCTACCCTCGTCTACCTGTTCAGTCACCTTCTCAAAGAACTCGATAAGGTTTGTGAGGCATGACCTACCCTTTACAAAGCCATGCTGACTATCCCTGATCATATTATTCCTATCTAGATGATTATAAATCTTGTCTCTTATAATCCCCTCCAAGACTTTACCCACTACAGACGTGAGGCTCACCGGTCTGTAGTTGCCGGGGTTGTCTCTGCTCCCCTTTTTGAACAAAGGGACCGCATTTGCTATCCTCCAGTCCTCTGGCACTATTCCTGTAGCCAATAATGACATAAAAACATAACATCAAACATCGTGTTTTGTGCTTAAACAAAGGAGATTATAATGGGAGAAGAGCTAGCTAAGGTAGACTGGGAGCAAAGATTTTATGGTGAAACAGTTGAGGAACAGTGGAGAACCTTCCAAGCGATTTTTCACAGTGCTCAGCAAAGGTTTATACCAACAAAAAGGAAGGATGGCAGAAAGAGGGAAACTCGACCGTGGATATCTAAGGAAATAAGGGAGAGTATCAAATTGAAGGAAAAAGTATACAAAGTGGCAAAGATTAGTGGGAGACTAGAGGACTGGGAAATCTTTAGGGGGCAACAGAAAGCTACTAAAAAAGCGATAAAGAGTAAGATAGATTATGAGAGCAAACTTGCTCAGAATAAAAAACAGATAGTAAAAGTTTCTACAAATATATAAAACAAAAAAGAGTGGCTAATGTAAATATTAGTCCTTTAGATGATGAGAAGGGGGATTTAATAATGGGAGGTGTGTACGCACTCTGCTGCCGTGCGGGGGCAACCGGATCGCTCTGCTCCCGAGCACCCAGTTCTCCCGCTTTAATGAGCTTTGGAGTCCGGATTTTTCTTCGTCCCTACTCTCTTGTTGTGGGGGGCCCAAATAGGTGAATTTGGCACTTGGCTGCAAGTTCTCGGCGACGAGCGGGATGCAACTTTGTTCCCCACCAGGAAGTCCTCCACCCGCAACCGCTCTCTTCCCCCGCCGGAAGCCGAATCCAACTGGACAGGTACCACCGGTGCTGCCCAGTCGGCAAAGCGGATGGCCTGAATTATGCCCAGACTCTTCAATTGGCGACGTCCACCTGGTCTGTCAAGGCATAGGGAACAAGATGCGCCCGGAAATAGCAAGGCTGAGCTGCCAGGTAGACCTGTATTTTAGCCACGGACCCTCTGATGGTCCCCAGCCTGTGCTAGAAAACCTCTGGGAACTTCCCGAGCACTTTGCACAAACTACTGGACCTGACCAGCAGAATGCGTGGTCAGGCCAGACCTAAGCGGTGCAAAGAGTCGCCCCCCCAGTAAGCTGGGCCTACCACTGCGAACTACAATAAAGATAGTTGGGCCGGCTGTCAGCTAGAAACAACAGGGGCCAACACTGTCCCCATGATCTGCAATTGCTCTCCCGAGTCCGTAGCCAAATGAGCTGGCATGTCCTCCAAAGCCTGGACTCCCTGCTGGATGTGGTCAAAAGTGCTTGGGCCACCACGGATACTGCCGCTCCAGTGTCCAACTCAACTTGCAGCATGTGGCCATTCACCTGAACAGGGCCACGAATGGGGGCTACATGGGACGCTGTCAGCCAAATGCATTGGAACACCACCAGGCAATGTGTCCAGGTCGTCAAAGGGAAAGACCCTGTCCGGATCATCCAAATTAAATTTCCTATCTCGCGTCAGATGTCTAGCCCGGCCGGGGGGGTCCTATACCACGGAGACCCTCGTCGCCCCTATGCCACCCATAGAGGTAAATTCCCTCGGCGGACTCCGGTAAAGGGTCCCAGCGTGGTGGAGGGGCTTGTGACCACGGGCCAAGGCCAAGGCAGATGGGAGGGTTAAAATAGGAGGGAGCTTGACATGGAGCTTTTACCTCCATGCCCGCGAGATCCTGAACTTCAGGCTCCGAGCACTCCTGAGACAATAAGATCTGTAGCACCAGCTGTAGGTTCAGGAAATACTCAGCCAAGAGCCGCCTTTGCATCTCTTGCCGCAGCCTAGGCAATCGCAATAACAAAGTCCCATATTCACAAAATTCAGCAAGCTTCTTAAATCGGGTCGCAAACTCGTTGACCGACTCACCCAGGGTCCAGTCTACCATGTTAAATCGATACCATTGGACAGTAGTGGGCCAAAATATTGACCGACAAGCTCCACGAGCTAGTCAAAAGATCTTGTGTTGTGGGGACGGCATGGTGGTGCTGTCTCACAGTGTTCAGGACCCAAGTTCGATCCCGGCCGTGGGTCGCTATCCGTGTGGAGTTTGCACATTCTCACCGAGTCGATGTGGGTCTCACCCACACAACCCAAGGATGGGCAGGGTGGGTGGATTGGCCACACTAAATTGCCCCTTAATTGGCAAAAGAAATGAATTGGGAAGGCAGCACGGTGGCACAGTGGTTAGCATTGCTGCCTCATGGCACCGAGGTCCCAGGTTCACTCCCGGCTCTGGGTCACTGTCTGTGTGGTGTTTGCACATGCTCCCCGTTTGCATGGGTTTCGCCCCACAACCCAATGATGTGCAGGGTAGGTGGATTGGCCACGCTAAATTGCCCCTTTGAGGTACCCTCAATAGTTCATCACACCCTTAATTGCAGAAAATGGGAAGAATATTGCCAGAAAGGGTGGATATATGTGGAATTCAGGGTGAGAAGAGTAGTGTTCCATTCTATAAGGTAAGGTTGGAAAGTCCAGTGAAGAGTGGTGAAGTGGTAGTAGGAGTAATAGAGAAACTATCTTGTCCAGCAATACACTTTATCTTGGGTAATGATATAGCTGGATCGCACGTGGGAGTGATGCCTACTGTGGTTGATAAGCCAGTGGAAAAACTGAAGTGTTGAAGGACGAGTATCCCGGGATTTTTCCGGTTTGTGTAGTAACAAGGTCGCAAAGTCACAGATTAAGACAAGAGGAGAAATCAAAGCGTGAAGATAAAGTTGAAGTTCAATTATCAGAAATGATTTTTGATCAGATGGTTGGAAAAGAACAAGAACAGGTGGAGGATGAGGCGGATATTTTTAGGTCAGGAAAATTGGCGGAGTTACAACAGAAAGATATAGAAATAAAACGGATGTATCAGAAACCATACACGGAAGAGGAATCTGCGTGTATACCAGAATGTTATTACCATAAAAATTATGTCTTGATGAGAAAATGGAGACCTGTACATATGCAGGCGGATGAAAAGTGGGCAGAAGGTCATCAAGTGGTATGCTGGTAGGATATAGTTAGGACGTGTTTCGAGTAGCACATGGGGTACCAGTGAGAGGTCATTTGGGAATAAGGAAAACTCAAGCTAAAATCCAAAAACATTTTTATTGGCCTGGACTACATAAAGATGTTGTTAAATTTTGTCGTTCATGTCACACATGTCAATTGATAGAGAAACCTCAAGCAGTGATAAAACCATCGCCCTTAATACCCATTACAGCATTTGAGGAACCTTTTACAAGGGTCTTAACTGATTGCAAAGGACCGCTTCCTAAAACGAAAAGTGGGAATCAATATCTTATGACTATAATGGGTGTGTCTACTAGGTTTCCAGAGGCCATTCCAGTACGTAATATTACAGCTAAACAGATTGTGGAGGAGTTACTTAAATTCTTTACTAGATATGGACTACCCACAGAAATACAATCGGATCAAGGATCAAATTTTACCTCAAGGTTATTCAAAGAAGTTATGGATAGCTGAGGAATAAAACAATTTAAATCAACTGCGTACCATCCAGAATTGCAGGGAGCGTTAGAAAGGTGGCATCAGACATTAAAGACAATGTCGAGGGCTTATTGTCAAGATTATCCAGAGGATTGGGATAAAGGAATTCCATTTGTACTGTTTGCAATTAGGGATGCACCTAATGAGTCAACCAAATTCAGTCCTTTTGAACTAATTTTTGGTCATGAGATAAATTGATTCAGGAAAAATTGGTGAGTGAGAAATCGGAAATTACATTATTGGATTACGGGTCAAATTTTAGGGAACGATTAAATAGAGCAGGTGAATTGGTTAGACAACGTTTAAAAGTTGCACAAAATGTGATGAAACGGGTAGCGGACAAGAAAGCAAAAGTTCATATTTTTGCCAGTGGAGATAAAGTTTTAGAATTGTTACCAGTGGTAGGTGAACCCTTAAAAGCAAGGTTTTGTGGACCTTATCAGATTGAAAGGACATTAAGTGAGGTGAATTATGTGGTAAAAACGCCAGATAGAAGGAAAACTCACCGAGTGTGTCATGTGAATATGCTTAAAAGGTACTTTGAAAGGGAAGGAGAGCAAATGGAGGAGGTTTTAATGATTCTAACTCAAAGCGACAAACCAAATCCAGATGACTTTGAATTTGACATACCTCAAATTAAATTGGAAAACAAGGATGTTCTCAAAAATTGGGATAAATTGTTAGAGTTAACTTCCAGAGGAAAAACAAACTGACTTGAAAGAGTTATTGATATCACATGGGCAAGTTTGCGGTGTTAAGTTGGGAAGCACTAAAATGGCTATACATGATGTAGATGTGGGTAATGTTGTTCCAGTTAAACATCCATATAGACTTTAAAATTGGCACAGGTTAACTACGCGATTGAGAGTATGCTTAAAAATGGCATAATTGAAGTGGGTTGCAGCCAATGGAGCTCACCCCTAGTGATGGTACCAAAACCAGATGGTACCCAGCGGTTGTGTGTGGACTATAGAAAGGTTAATGCAGTTACAAGAACGGACTCTTATCCTATCCCACGTTTGGAGGATTGCATTGAGAAGGTGCGACAATCAGCTTTTATTTCCAAACTGGATTTACTTAAAGGTTACTGGCAGGTACCTTTATCCGAAAGGGTGGAGGCGATTTCAGCTTTCGTGATTCCAGATGGTATATACCAATTCAAAGTTATGCCATTTGGCATGAAAAACGCACCAGCCACATTTCAACGGTTACCTAACAAAGTTGTTTCAGGATTACCCAATTGTGCGATATACATCGACGGTATGGTAATTTTCAGCCAGACATGGAAAGAACATTTAAAACATCTGATGGAGTTATTCGATCGACTTCAGGAGGCGGGTTGGTGGCGAACCTAGCCAAAAGTGAAATTGGAAAAGCCCAAGTCACTTTCCTTGGCCATACAATCGGACAGGGTCGAATGGTCCCACGGAATGTGAAAACAAAAGTTATTGGGGGGTTTCCAATACCCTCGGCATGAAGGGAAATAATGCGATTTCTTGGCATGAGTGGTTTCTACCGGAAATTTGTGCCAAATTTTAGCAATGTGGTTACTCCAGACGGACTTGCTAAAGAAGCGTAGCAAATTTAAGTGGACAGCGGAGTGTCAACAGGCATTTGACTGCCTGAAGGCTGTGTTAACCACTGCTCCTGTGTTAGCCAGCCCAAATTATACCAAACCATTCAAAATGGCTGTTGGTGTGAGTGGCATGGGCGTAGGTGCGGTGCTTCTACAAGACGACAATGAAGGACTAGAGCAGCCTATTGGTTATTATTCAAAGAAATTGAATTCTCACCAGAAAAAGCATTCAACGATTGAGAAGGAGACTTTGCAGTCAACGTGGCAATGATCCGAAAGTGGGCGATGGAGGGAGAGGGGGCAGCGTGGAAGAGGCTGGAGATGGCGTCCTGCAAAGGAACGAGCCTGGGGGCGCTGGTGACGGCACCGCTGCCGCTCTCGCCGACAAGGTACACCACGAGCCCGGTGGTGGCGGCAACGCTAAAGATCTGGGTGCAGTGGAGACGGCACAGGGGTGCGACGGGAGCCACGGTATGGTCCCCGATTAGAGACAACCATCGGTTTGTCCCAGGAAGGATGGACGGGGGGTTTCGGAGCTGGCATCGGGCAGGGATTAGAAGAATGGAGGACCTGTTCATTGACAGGACGTTTGCGAGCTTAGGGGCGCTGGAGGAGAAGTTTGGGCTACCCCCGGGAAACGCTTTCAGGTACATGCAAGTGAGGGCGTTTGTGAGGCGGCAAGTGAGGGAATTTCCGCTGCTCCCCGCACAGGGGATTCAAGATAGGGTGATTTCGGGCGTATGGGTCGGAGAGGGCAAGGTGTCGGCGAAAGAAGAGGGGGAGGCTTTGGTAGAGGAGCTGAAGGGTAAATGGGAAGAGGAGTTGGGGGAGGAGATTGAGGAGGGGCTATGGGCTGAGGCCCTAAGTAGGGTTAATTCCTCTTCCTCGTGTGCCAGGCTTAGCCTGATACAATTTAAGGTGGTTCACAGAGCGCATATGACGGGGGCGAGGCTGAGTAGGTTCTTTGGGGTGGAGGACAGATGTGGGAGGTGCTCAGGAAGTCCGGTGAACCATGTCAATATGTTTTGGTCATGCCCGGCACTGGAGGGGAGTTGCGGGAACAGTATCTAAGGTGGTGAAAGTCTGGGTCAAGCCAAGCTGGGGGCTAGCACTATTTGGAGTAGTGGACGAGCCGGGAGTGCAGGAGGCGAAAGAGGCCGGCATACTGGCCTTTGCGTCCCTAGTAGCCCGGCGAAGGATCTTGCTAATGTGGAAGGAGGCGAAGCCCCCCAGCGTGGAGGCCTGGATAAACGATATGGCAGGGTTTATCAAGTTGGAGGGGATAAAGTTTGCCTTGAGAGGGTCTGTGCAGGGGTTCTACAGGCAGTGGCAACCATTCCTAGACCATCTCGCAGAGCGTTAGATGATGGTCGGACAGCAGCAGCAGCAACCCAGGGGGGGACGGACATTGTTCGTGGGGGGCACTTGAGCAAGAAAATACATGAATGAGCCAGAAACTGACATGTACGGGAAGAATCCTATGTACCAAGTTCTGTATCTTATTGACTTGCCATGTTCATGTCTTGCCACACGAGCTTTCTTTCTTTTCTTTGTTACGGGGGGGGGCGGGGGGGGGGGTTGTTTATATGGTGGAAAATAATTGTTGAAAAATTCATAATAAAAACATTTTTTTTTTTAAAAAGAGACGGAGACTTTGAGCTTGGTGCTTGCTTTGAAACATTTTCACATTTATGTGACCACCAATCGGTCTGACACAATTATATATACTGATCAGAATCCATTGATGTTTTTGGAGCGTTTTCGGAATAACAATGCAAGACTGTTTCGATGGAGTTTATTGTACAGCCATTTCATTTAAAAATAATACATGTGGCAGGACGAGAAAATGTGATAGCTGATGCTTTGTCACGAATGTGATGAAAAGCATGCTCAGTGGAGGAAGGAGAACTAAATGAACTATGGTTATTATAAATGTTTGCGTGTTTTGTTTTGTTAAAAAAGAAACATATATTCACTGTCAATATTTCTTAAAGGAAAGGGGGAAAAAGTGAAAAATGAAACAATCTTGAAGTTGATGGGGGGGGGGTTTCTTGAAGGTGGTGTCATATGAGAGAACCTTTAAGAACTGGGTATTTATTAAATAGGTGGAGTGGATGTACCTTTAAGAAATGGGTGTTTATTTAATAGCTGCAGTGATGTCAGAGTGTGGGTGGAGCTGGGCTGTCTGTCTCTCACTTTCGCTTTGAGCAGGCAGCTACAGGGTGTTTTTAGTTTTGTTTTGAGAGCTGGATAGCTGCAGGAAAAGCAAGCAGCTGTGTAAGGATCTCTCTGCAATCTAAAGACTGTCTCCAGATCATCTGGGTGATTTCAAAGTGATAACTGCTCTCAGTAGAGAATTTAAACCTGATCTGTGTTAATCTTTTGTCTTGTGGATGTTGCAAGGAAAGATTAAAGGTTACTTATACAATATTGTATCTGTGGGGATTATTGGTGTTGATAGTTGTTAAGATGTTTACTGTGAGTTTATAAAGTGTTAACTAGTTTCATAAATAAACATTATTTGAATTTAAAAATACTTCATCTGTCTGGTGCCCCACACCTGTAAAGTAGGCCCGTGTGCTCCCCATAACCACAATCTATTACAAGTTGTGGGTCAAGTGAACATGATACACTTTGGGGTTCTCTGAACCCTGGCACTACCTTCTCAAGGGAAATTTGAGAGACGCAAAAACTGCTGACCTTTGCCAAAAACATGCAAGCACCCCGCCCCCCACCCAACAGAACAAATATTTAAAAATCCTCCCCAGTTTCCCTTTCCATAACTTTGTAAAAGAATATTAGACAGGGTACATGTGAATAATACATGACAGCCTATTTTGCTCCTCGTGCAGAGATTTTTAAAAGAGAGAAAAAAAAGGACATCATCTCTGTAATCCTCTCCATTATCCCCCTTTCCCCACCAACCCTTGAGCATCCATTGCTTTACATTGGTGGCCATGCTTCAGCTGTCCAAGGATTTCTGGGTCATGATCTAATGGCCTCGTCATGCCCATTAACTCTCGCGAGGAGTCTCTCTCTCTCTCTCTCGATTTGTGACACTTGGAACTCCTTGAGAGATACAATGAGACGCCGCAATCTGAATATCGCCCTCACTGGGCTAGATCCAGATTAACATATTTAAGTGAGCCATTAGACTCATTTAAATATGGTCTCACCGGATTGTCCCAAGGCCCAGGAACTAACAGCATCGCCTGAGACACCTTGCCAGGGCGTGTTTAGCACTGCTCCACGCAAACGTGGATCAGGCATAACGGCACAAGGGAAGGTCCCCCTCTACTGGAGGCCCAAGGGTGGTCAGGGTCTGGGCAAGGTGGCACCCTGGCATGCCCACTGGCACCTTGGCACTGCCAGCTGACACCTCAGCACTGCAACTCGGGCACCCTGGCAGTACCAGCTGGCACTGTCAGGGTGCCCAGGTGGCAGCCATGCTGGCAGGGGCATTGCCAGGGTGCTAGGCTGCACATGCCAGAGATCATGAGTGCCCTACCGTTAAGAGGTAGGGTAAGGAGGAGGCTAGAGGACCCTCTAAGAGGTATGTTAGGGCAGTGGGGGTCCAGAGGCTGTGGTGGAGGAGTGGGGGGTCAAACAACCAGGGCAGCATTTAAAACTGACACCCCAATCTGAGAGTCAACTTCCTGCACTTGAAGTGCAGCCTCAGTGGGACATTCCCAACCAAGGCCAAAACAAACGGTAGAGTCCCATTTGATAGCGGGGTCATTCTTGGCGTAACAGGCGCCAAGAAACACCCTGCAATAGGTACGCAAAACGCTTGTTAAATTGCACCCCTGGTATCTGGAATACCCTCCCTAAACCTCTCCTCCATGGGGGCCATATGATGCGAGCGCAAAAGCAGCTGCATTTTTGTGAGCTCCGGCTCTGCTCATCTTTAATCCATCTTTTCATGCTCCCGCAGATTTATTTTTTCTTGTTTCTTGGCTTACATCGATTTTACTATGTCCCAGGATCTTTTGGTCACCGTTTCGGCACGATTCAGTTAGGATAAAATATTTAAATTCTTGTTGATGTGTGGCAGCTGGAAGGAGTCAGAGTGAGGCCCTGCCATTAGTGAAGGTGCAGAATGTATCAATGGATAATGGCTGCTAGCGAAGATGTTGATCTGTCTGAAAGTCTCGGCTCTGCGGTGCAGGTTGTCAAAGGCCAATTTCAAGAGTTGGGAGGTGTTTTTACAGAGACGTTGTCAGTGCACAAGGAGGTTCTTGTAACAGATGATCGCCTCCATCCAGTTGAAATCCTTCTGCATGGCCTGTCATCCACCCTGAGGGATTTGGAGCAGAAGGGGAAACAATTGAGGTGTGCTTCCGAGTCCAGTATCCAGAGTGAGTGGATGGAGAAGTCCCCGAGAGTTTGAGAACTGGCTTCCATTTTTCGGGAATCTCGATTTGGAGGCTGGGCAACTCAAATTCAATGGAACACATTTAAGTTCAAGGCCTGGGGTTGCGTTTGGCTGTCCGACTCTGGTTCGGTGTTGCCCTGTTCCTGATATCAGGTGAGATGGGTTGGGGATGAGCAGGCCGGGTAATACCCCCCCAGCTAGAGCTTAGGTTGTTAACCGCCTCCTCGCTAAACGACTTTGGTATAGTGAGTGTCTTGACAGGTTTTCATCCTCCGATTCGGGGTTCCGACTTGCCAGGAGCACAGTTATATATTATATGTTATGGGAAATGGGAAGAGGTGCCATGTCCTGTTCCGAGAGGCGTAGATATGCGGTGTTATGGTAATCCTTGGGGCCAAGTTCTCCTGAGTTTCTCTTTTGTGGCGATGCTGGGCCAGGCTCAGCACCATGATTAGTATAATATTGTTCCTTGGATGGCAGCACTTCTTACTGGAGTGCCTGTGGGAGAATTTGGTGTGGGTGGTTCCACATCCGATGGGTGATGATTTGGGGGCGGAACGATTAATAATGGGATAAGGGTTATCGAGCAAAGGCAGGAGAATGAGGATGAAAAACTTATCAGACATGATTGAATGGCAGAGCAGCCTCGATAGGTCGAATGGCCTAATTCTGCTCCAATGTCTTACAGGTAGCCCTTATCCTTTTGCATTTTGGGGTAATCCTGGTTGCTGGGGTTGTGTTCCCTGATTCCAGGGGGACAGGAGACTGGCCCACCGTCCTATAATGCTCAGTTTTCTTTTTTTCTGGGGGCTGCCCTGACGGCGCCCTCTTTCTGGAGATTTTGCCCCTTTTTTCACTTGGTTCCCGGCTATATTCGCATTCTTGCTCTTGGTTCAGATTTTTGCTCTTGGTTCTTGCTTTCTTCTTAATTGTCTATAGGAGACCCTAGATTGAGACTTTTATTTGTCTATAGGAGACCCTAGATTGAGACTTGAGGCCTGGTGGTTCCCGGTCCTCTTCTTGGCAGCTTTTAGTTATATTATGGCTATCTGTCGTGGCCTGAGAAGAGTTTAATTGCGCTGTATGTGTCAGTTGATTTCTCCTTTACCTCTGGGATTCTCAGGATTTTTTCTCTTCCTTCTGTCATTTTGTTTTGAAGCTATGGGTATGAAATAGGCCTGTGTTGTTTCCTGTATCCTATTTTGGTGCAGACGGGTCCTGTATTCATGGAGAGAACATGTTGGGGATTTCAGCGCCGATTTATCTGGTCTTCATTGTTCCCATTCTATTGTTTTGTGCTGTGCCTGTTTTAAGACCACAAGACATAGGAGCTGAATTAGGCCACTCGGTCCATCGAGTCTGCTCCGCCATTCAATCATGGCTGATATTTTTCTCATCCCCATTCTCCTGCCTTCTCCCCATAACCCCTGATCCCCTTATTAATCCAGAACCAATATATCTCTGTCTTAAAGACACTCAGTGATTTGATCTCCACAGCCTTCTGCAGCAAAGAGTTCCACAGATTCACCAACCTCTGGCTGAAGAAATTCCTCCTCACCTCTGTTTTAAAGGATCGTCCCTTTAGTCCGAGATTGTCTCCTCTGGTTCTAGTTTTTCCTGCAACTGGAAACTTCCTCTCCATGTCCACTCTATCCAGGCCTCACAGTATCCTGTAAGTTTCAATAAGATCCCTCCTCATCCTTCTAAACCCCAACGAGTACAGACCCAGAGTCTCAACCATTCCTCTTACGACAAGCTCTTCATTCCAAGGATCATTCTTGTGAACCTCCGCTGGAATCCTTTCCAAGGCACATCCTTCCTTAGATATGGGGACCAAAACTGCTCACAGTACTCCAACTAGGGTCTGACCAGAGCATTATATAGCCTCAGGAGTACATCCCTGGTCTTGTATTCTAGCCCTCTCGACATGAATGCTAACATTACATTTGCCATCCTAACTTCCGACTGAACCTGCAAGTTAACATTAAGAGAATCTTGAACAAGGACTCCCAAGTCCTTTTGTGCTTCTGATTTCCTAAGCATTTCCCCATTTACAATATGAAATGAAATGAAAATCGCTTGTCACAAGTAGGCTTCAAATGAAGTTACTGTGAAAAGCCCCTAGTCGCCACATTCCGGCGCCTGTTCGGGGAGGCTGGTACAGGAATTGAACTTTGCTGCTGGCCTGCTTTGGTCTGCTTTAAAAGCCAGCGATTTAGCCCAGTGTGCTAAACCAGTAGTCTATGCCTCCATTCCTTCTTCCAAAGTGCATAACCTCACACTTTTCCACATTGTATTCAATCTGCCACTTCTTTGTCCACTTTCTTAGCCTGTCCAAGTCCTTCTGCAGTCCCCCTGTTTCCTCAATACCATCTGTCCCTCTACATATCTTCGTATCATCTGCAAACTGAGCAAGTGCTTTCATTTCCTTCTTCCAGATCACCTCTCTCTCCTCTTCTCTCCTGCTTAAAGACAATTTTTTAAACCTGCCTCTTTCGACCAAGTTTTTGCTCGTCTGCCTCAGTATTTGCCTTATGTGGCTTAGTGTCAAATATATAACGTTCCCATATAAAGCCTTGGAAGATTTTGTTATGTTAAAGGACTTGTGTAGAGACAAGTTGTTGTTATTAACTAAAAATGAGTCGGGTGGCACGGTGGTGCAGTGGTTAGCACTACTGCCTCACAACGCTGAGGACCCAGGTTCGACCCCGGGTCACTGTCCTTGTGGAGTTTGCACATTCTCCCCGTGTCTGCGTGGGCCTCACCCCCACAACTCAAAGATGCTCAGGGGAGGTAGATTGGCCACACTAAATTGTCCCTTAATTGGAAAAAAATAATTGGGTACACTAAATTTATTTTTAAAAAGTGAGTCTAACTGATTAGTGGTTTCAGCAACACATAGCATATGACTAACTTAAAACTGTCTCTAACAATTATAACTGATAATAATAATCTTTATTGTCACAAATAGGCTTACATTAACGCTGCAATGAAGTTACTGTCAAAAGCTATGAAGAATGTTGCAAACAAAGAAACAAATGATTGTTGATATAAATGATGAATAGTTTACATTTAACCAATTATAACTTTACTTTTTCCCAAGGCAACCATCAAAGTGATAAAAATGGAACAGCCAGTATTTCGTTACCAAACCAATATGCTCTATACACCACTAACAGCAATGAAATATGCTGACGATACAGGAAATTTGTCCGTTCGAGTGTTTTACAACCTACTTTTTAATCATGGAACTCTCTTTAAGATAAGTTTAAATTGCCTCAGAATTTTAACATGCAACTGCTTCCGTAATCATGCTGTTTCACCAAACTGATTATGAATATGAAAATTGAATCTATCGTAGCCAAACTGTTATTTGTAACAATGTGGTCCTTTGTGAAGTGCTTGAGTTAAGATATTTTGTTTTTGCATGGAATCTGCAAAACAGATGGGCTAAAATATAACGAATAGACAAGTCAGAAGAAGTATGTCCAAACTGCAAAACTGTAATGGATATAGATAGGTCCATCATGGATCAAGACATCAAGAAATGACAAATTTCTTCTGACATTCTAATATAATTACATGTATGGATATAGTGTAACATACTTATTGCCTGTGATTAGTATGTTTTATATGTGAGGCAAGGGTGTTTTCTTACCCTCAGTATCCCAATTATGAATTGAAAAATAAAGAAGTTTGTTTACTGTCACACATTTGCCCCAGAGATTTAAAGCACAACCTCTCATTTAACACACCCACACTAGTACTCACACAAAGATTAAATAAAGATGAGGAAAAAATACACAATTAAAATTTACGGTTGTCTCAGTCTCTTGTTATGACACTCTGGGCGAGTGCACAGTCAATTCCAGCCTCACAGACCCCAGAGACCCAACGTAAGTGAATTAACCAATAATTTGTATATTTTCCTGAGATCTTTGAACTTTGACTGCTCCAATGACTTATAGGCACCAGATTTGTAAGTAAAACATTTTTAAATTCTTTATTTATGACAAGAGAAGAGATAAACATGTAATGGTACTAATAGAACAACGATCTAATAATCTAATTATTCCCCTAACACCGTCCCACCCTCCACCCAAATACACACAAGTCAGACACACAATGGGGGCTTGGGTAAAATCAAAATAACAGGATTATATGGGTATGAGAGATTTGAGGATCTTCACGGGTGTCTTTGTAGATGGTGATCTCTTCAGGAGTGGTGTTGAAAACCATCAGTTGGTTTGGATCTTTTAGTCCCTACCTTCAATTAGAACTCTCAGGTTGTAAAACTCTCTCTGGGGAGTCACCTTCACTTTTAGAACATAGAACATAGAAAATACAGCACAGAACAGGCCCTTCGGCCCACGATGTTGTGCCGAACCTTTGTCCTTGATTAATCATAGATTATCATTGAATTTACAGTGCAGAAGGAGGCCATTCGGCCCTTTAGAGTCTGCACCGGCTCTTGGAAAGAGCACCATACCCAAACTCAACACCTCCACCCAACACCAAGGGCAATTTGGACATTAAGGGCAATTTATCATTGGCCAATTCACCTAACCCGCACATCTTTGGACTGTGGGAGGAAACCGGAGCACCCGGAGGAAACCCACGCAGACACGGGGAGGACGTGCAGACTCCGCACAGACAGTGACCCAAGCCGGAATCGAACCTGGGACCATGGAGCTGTGAAGCAATTGTGCTATCCACAATGCTACCGTGCTGCCCTTAAGAACAAATAAATCTACACTATATCATTTTACCGTCATCCATGTACCTATCCAATAGCTGCTTGAAGGTCCCTAATGTTTCCGACTCAACTACTTCCACAGGCAGTGCATTCCATGCCCCCACTACTCTCTGGGTAAAGAACCTACCTCTGATATCCCTCCTATATCTTCCACCTTTCACCTTAAATTTATGTCCCCTTGTAATGGTGTGTTCCACCCGGGGAAAAAGTCTCTGACTGTCTACTCTATCTATTCCCCTGATCATCTTATAAACCTCTATCAAGTCGCCCCTCATCCTTCTCCGTTCTAATGAGAAAAGGCCTAGCACCCTCAACCTTTCCTCGTAAGACCTACTCTCCATTCCAGGCAACATCCTGGTAAATCTTCTTTGCACCTTTTCCAGAGCTTCCACATCCTTCCTAAAATGAGGCGACCAGAACTGTACACAGTACTCCAAATGTGGCCTTACCAAAGTTTTGTACAGCTGCATCATCACCTCACGGCTCTTAAATTCAATCCCTCTGTTAATGAACGCGAGCACACCATAGGCCTTCTTCACAGCTCTATCCACTTGAGTGGCAACTTTCAAAGATGTATGAACATAGACCCCAAGATCTCTCTGCTCCTCCACATTGCCAAGAACTCTACCGTTAACCCTATATTCCGCATTCATATTTGTCCTTCCAAAATGGACAACCTCACACTTTTCAGGGTTAAACTCCATCTGCCACTTCTCAGCCCAGCTCTGCATCCTATCTATGTCTCTTTGCAGCCGACAACAGCCCTCCTTACTATCCACAACTCCACCAATCTTCGTATCGTCTGCAAATTTACTGACCCACCCTTCAACTCCCTCATCCAAGTCATTAATGAAAATCACACTTTCAAATAGAAATTGGGGTCTTCAAAATTCCTCAGGTTGATTCAATATATGGTCTCCACCAGATTAACCCTCAGCCTCACTGAGGTAAGATGGACATTCCCCACATGAGAGTTTAAAGAGGGTTCTTTAAACCACTGGCCTTGCCTACAGCTGCTGCTGGACTGAACTTCCTGACTAGAGAGAAAGGTCTTTACTTTGCAGCTTCAGACAGAGACCCATCAAATCAGAGAGATCAGAGCTTGTACTCTCCAGTGTGTTTTTAGTTTTGTTTTGAGAGGGTTGCCGAAAACGATGGAACAGGCCTCCATTTCGTTGCTGCTAAAGGAGGACAAGGGCCCGATTGACTGTGGGTCGTATACGCCCATATCTCTGCTGAATGTGGATGTCAAGATATTGGCAACGGTGCTGCCGTTAAGGTTGGTGGTGTGTTTTCCGAGGGTGACTGGGAGGATCAGAAGGGGTTTGTTTCGGGCATCGAACATAGGGAGGCTGCTGAATGTGGTGCTCTCTCCAGCAGAGAGAGAAGGGAGTTGTAGGCGGCATTAGATGTGGAGGTGGTGTTTAATCGGGTGGAGGTATCTGATACGATTTTGGAGAAGTTTGGGATTGGGCCTAAGTTTGTGGCACATATGAAGTTGCTGTCTAAATCAGTGTTTTTCAAACTTTTTTGCCTGGGACCCATTTTTACCAACCGGCCATCCTTCAGGACCCACACTGGCCAACCTTTGAGACCTATGCCAGCTGACCTTTGCGACCCATGCCGGCTGATCTCTGCAACCCACCATTTTCACTTACCTTTAATGTGACAGGTGAGCCTGTTTGGTCCTCACAATCTCACTTGCTTTGTTATTCACTGTTACATTTCTGATAATGGGTTCAGCTGATGAGTTAAGACCCTAAGACATAAGAGCAGAATTTGGCCATTCAGACCATCGAGTCTGCTCCGCCATTCGGAGCAGACTGATATGTTTCTCAGCCCCATTCTCCTGCGTGGGAGAGAGGAGGAGAGGAGGAGGAAAATGAGGAAGCCACAAGAGGAAGGGTGCTGAAACCAATGGAGGGGGGAGGGGGTGGCGAAGAAGGGGGATATCATCGACCGATCCAGAGGACAGCAAACTGTACGTACAGTTAGTCAAATGAAGGACAAAACAAACCTCTCTGTAAAATAAAGCAAATTAGCGCGGGCAAGAAAAATGTAATGTATATAAGCAACAACTGTTTATAAATATGAGAAAAGCCAATAAAAAGATTTTTTTTTTAAAAATACAGCCCTGTTCTTGTATTCCAACCTTCTCGACATGAATGCTAACATTGCATTTGCCTTCCTAACTGCCGACTGAACCTGCACGTTAACCTTAAGTGAATCGTGAACAGACTCCTAGGTCCTTTTGTACTCTGATTTCCTAAGCCTTTTCCACTTAGAAAATAGTCTATGGGTAGCACGGTGGCGCAGTGGATTAGCCCTGCTGTCTCATGGCGCCGAGGTCCCTGGCTCGATCCCGGCTCTGGGTCACTGCCGGTGTGGAGTTTGCACATTCTCCCAGTGTTTGCGTAGGTTTCGCCCCCACAATCCAAAGATGTGCAGGGTTGGTGGATTGGCCTTGATAAATTGCCCTTTATTAGAAAAAATGAATTGGGTACTTTAAATTTATTAAAAGAAAATAGTCTATGCCTCCATTCTTCTTACCAAAGTGCAAATCCTCATACTTTTCCACCTTGTATTCCATCTGTCACTTCTTTGCCCACTCTCCGAGCCTGTCCAAGTCCTACTGCAGCTCCCCTGCTTCCTCAATACTACCTGTCCCTCTGCATATCTTTCTATCATCTGGAAACGTAGCAACAATTGCCTCGCCATTGTTTAGTTTTCAAATGTCTTTGAAGTTTTGAGGGTATTTAACTTTAATTTGCCAGTGCTTCACTGCATAAAACAGTCATGAACTTTGAATCCTGATTGCAGTGGCACAATTAATAACCCATACCTCAAGTAATCATCTTTATGCTGCTTTGTTCCTGTTTTCAGCACCTTCTTCATGGGGTGTTCACCAGAGGCCCTGGAGTTCACATCAGCACTGTTGCAGAGTCTATAGTATCATAGATGATGACCACCAATGCATCCACTATCACTAGCGCCGCTTCCTTAAGTACTCTGGGATGAAGATGATCAGGCCCTGGGGATTAATCGGCCTTCAATCCCATCAATTTCCCCAACACCATTTCCCTGCTAATCCTGATTTCTTTCAATTCCTGCCTCTCACTAAACCCTGCTTTCCCCAACATTTCTCGTACGTTATTAATGTCGTCCTTTGTGAAGGCAGAACTAAAGTATGTATTTAGTTGGTCAGCCATTTCTTTGTCCCCCACAATAAATTCTCGTTTCACCAATGCAAATTCCACTATCTGGGGGATCCAGATTGCCCATGACTGGGCATGGATCCACAAGTGGAACCTGGTTAGTATGGCTGAGGAAGTCAAAAAGGACCTACAGAGATGGGACACACTCCCGCTCCCCCTAGCGGGGAGGGTGCAGACAATCAAGATGAACATGTTGCCCAGGTTCCTCTTCCTGTTCGGATCCATATCGATCTCTATCCCCAAGGTCTTCTTTAATACGTTCGACACAATGATTATGGCATTTGTGTGTGTAGGTGTGTTTGTGTGTGTGGGGGGGATCCCAAACCTAAAATACTACCACTGGGCAGACACTGCTGAAAGAGTGAGGGGATGGGTGAAAGAACCAGAAATGGAATGGGTTAGGATGGTGGAGTGTTCCTGTACAGGGATGACATTCTGAGCCCTCATCACGGCACCGCTCCCATCCCTCAACAAGCCCAGTGGTGGCCACTCTCCGAAACTGGAATCAAATGAGCCAGCACTTCAGCCAAACCAAAATGTGCACAATGACCTCCCCACTTGCGGCAACAACGGGTTTGCGCCAGCCATGCTAGATGCTGTTGTGTTTTGCGTTCTTGTCTAGCAATGAATCTACAGAACTGCTGGTGACTTAGGCAGAACTAGGATTTATTAATGTACACTTAGTAAGGTAGCGATCAGATACCAAGCAAGTTATCATAAAGTTACATGAGACTCTCCTGGAACGACCCTTATGCGCAACTGTCCTCAAGTAGGTCTTGCAACCTTCTGGTTTTAGCTGGATGTCCCCTAACGTATATCTGACACCACCTGCTGGTGAGAAGTCACACTGCTGAGTACATGTGATATTATCTATAAGCATATCACTACATCCCCCTACCTTCGGAGATATTAATGTTTGTATACAAACATGACTACCATCTTTACTTTCTACATTGGTAAATATGCATAAACAATATAAACAGATTTAACTAGGGTGTCCATGAACATGATATGCCTGGTCAGTGTCCATCCCTTTCGCACAGCTCATTGTGCCTCCCTCATGGGATCGCCCCTGTGATCACTTGGGCTGTTGCCAGCCTTTTCAAAGACTGGTTTGTGTGCCGGTCTCTTGCGTCGTATCCTCTTTACACTGCGCCTTTGGAAGGCATTCATCAGCAATTGCCACATATGCATCACCAGCTTCTTATTTTGTTTGTGTCTTTCCACGAGGGTGTTTGCTGCTTCTTTATATACTTTTTGTCTTGTGTCTCTGGCTTGTCAATCATCACATCCCTTCTCTTTTTTTTTGTCCGCGGAATGAGTTAGTTCTCCCATTCTTCTCCTCTTCCTCTTTGTTTCAACCATTATTTTGCAAATTCTTTTCTTTTTATGTCTGGGTTTGGCAATCCGTTTCGGTGCTGGTCTGCACCCTGTGCATGGACGTATGCAGATGCTCAGGTGGGACCTGTGGCGTCGGCTTGTCATCATAGGATTGAATGGCCATGGCCAATTCTGCACCCTCATCTGGAGGTTGGAGTTCCTCGCCCTCTGATGCCTGGGTGAAAGTCATATCTGCGACAGCAGGTGCTGTCCCTTCTTGGCTTGCTGGAGCAATGATCAATGGCTCCACATCACTAGAAATGACGATGCAAACACTCTCTGGCCCTGAAAATCCAGACGTTGGGTCATCCTGGTCTTGCTTGAGTATATATATCTCCCACTCATCTTCCGGTGGAGTAACCTCGAACAGCAGGGAGTCAATTACCGGAACCATTTCAGAGGCCTGTGATGATTCACCAAGTACCTCTGGAGCAAACTTCTCCACCACTGGTTGAATGTCCAGTGCTATCACCTCATCACAACCTCAAAACCATCTTTCTCATTGCCCTCTGCTGACTCAGTCTCGGAGTCATCATTTTCATCAGTATCAGAGTTTTTTTTTTAAATTTAGAGTACCCAATTCATTTTTCCAATTAAATGGCAATTTAGTGTGGCCAAACCACCTAGCCTGCACATCTTTGGGTTGTGGGGGTGAAACCCACGCAAACACGGGGAGAATGTGCAAACTCCACATGGACAGTGACCCAGAGCCGGGATCGAACCTGGGACCTCAGCGCCGTGAGGCAGCAGGGCTAACCACTGTGCCACCATGCTGCTCTATCAGTATCAGAGTTTTCTTTCATTGTACTGATCATCAATATCTTCCCACTCATGAGCAATATCTTTGTGCTCAGCATCAATATCTTCACACTCATCATCAATATCCTCGTACTCATCATCAGAGTTAGCATCTCATACTCACCATCACTAGCATACTCATAATCATTCTCACTATTAATATCATCGTACTCAGCATCATCTTCCGAGAAAAACACTGCTCGTGAAAGTATATGCTCATGCAGAAATTGACCAATTTCAAAATCAGCAGCGAGTCCTGCTACAGAGCTTCTATCTAACACTCCATGTTTCGAAACCTCAGAAGTGAAGAAATTGAAAAATAATTACTTACCACAGTTTTTGTGACTACTCGACAAGCCTCATGTAACTGTTTTAAGTCTTCTGGTTTTCATTGTGACATTTGTTTTCATTCTTCCAGTCAATGTGGCAGCCCGTAATTGTAAATATGAAGAAGTCTGCCCCATCATGCCACAACTCCATCTGGTATGTTTTTATGAGCACTTCATTCGTAAATTACTCACTCGATTCAAACTAGAATTTGAGTAAAACTCAGTGGCTGAAAGCTTATTGAAACATCCTGTAGATGCCTCAGAATTGGCTCCTCATGCTTCTGTATCATGTGGCTGAGCCTGTCCTCATTTTCAAAGACTGATAACCAGAACTCTGCCATGTCTTTCGGAATCTTGCTTTCCGTCGCTGGCTGATCTTCCTCCACTTTCATTATAGCTCGCATCTCATCGTATAATTTCATCACTGTATCAGGTGAATTGCCGAGACTTTTTGTCAGCTCGCTGACTGGACCGTACAGTTGCTCCACCAGGTTCAGGGTCTCACATGTCTCCACTCCTAGGATTGACTCACATTTGGGCAGCACGGTAGCACAAGTGACTCGCACTGTGGCTTCACAGCACCAGGGTCCCAGGTTCGATTCCCCGCTGGGTCACGGTCAAAGCAGAGTCTGCAATTCTGGCTTCGGGTAACTATCTGTGTGGCGTTTGCACTTTCTCTCCATGTCTGCGTGGGTTTCCTCCGGGTGCTCCGGTTTCCTCCCACAGTCCAAAGACGTGGGTTTTTTTGGATTGGCCATGCTAAATTGCCCTTAGTTACCAAAAAGGTTAGATGGGGTTCTTGGGTTACTGGGATAGGGTGGAAGTGAGGGCTTAAGTGCGGTGCAGACTCGATGGGCCAAATGGCCTCCTTCCGCACTGGTTGTTCTATCTTCGTGCCCACAATGGAGAACGGTACGATATGTCTTCTATTGTGTACCCAAGCTTCTAGGTCACATTCCCTCATTGTCTCAAACTTATTTCTTCAGGATAGCAGACCAGTCAGAGCGATTTATGGAAAAGGGGGCTGAAATCCTGGTCTTTGCTTCCCTGCAAACTAGCTGGCCAGAAATTGACCAATTTCTCAATCAGCAGCGAGTCTTATTGTCGGAAATTCTCCACCTGGAGAAAATCAAATTCGCCATCCAAGGGTCAGAGGAATGTGGAGGACATTCACCAACTTGTTCCAGGACCTGTTTGAAGCCAACAGCCAAAGAGCGAAGGGATGGCGAACACAGGGGCCAACGAGACACCAAGGAACATGCAGAGGGGGGAAAGGAAGGTGAGAGATGGGGAGGGGTTGGGAAATGTTGGAATAGACAACTTGGGGGGGGGGGCAAGAGCAAGGCCATGAAGATGGGGACAAAGTGCCTTAGAACAAAAAGGGGGCCGGCCAAGACCAAACCATCCGGTACGGGTAGGCGCGCCCATCCCCCACACCAACCAGCAGACCAACAGAGCCAGCAACACGACCTAGAGCCTGGCTGGGAGGGCACAAGCAAGGAAAATGAAATAGAACAAGACCCCAAAGAAACACCTAAAACATGGCGGGGAGATCGGGAGAATCTATCAATATGTAAATACATGACAATCACCTTTTGTAAACGTTGTATTCCAATAAAAATGTCAAAATAACAAAAAATGTAAATAGGGGGCGGGGTGTTATAGGGTTTGGGCGGGGGTTATTTCCAATGTTGGGCATTTGTAAATTGTTTATTTACACAGATTTGTTTATTTTGCATTGCATAAAATGAAAAACTTTAATGAAAACATTTTCAAAAAAATAAATTCCCCGATTCTGACTGTAAGGGACCTACATTTGTCTTCACCAAACATTTTCTCCTCACATACCTGAGCAAGACAGCAGCAGGCTCTGCTCTTCAACCAACAGTCAGTTGCCTTCCACTGATAATATCCAGAATGAGGATGGGGGGTGGGCAAAAAGAAAATCCTCAACGGTGGCCATGGGAGATGTAAATTTAAATTGAAAATAACTATCATTTTCAACATCCTAACTGAGCTCGGAGACAACCAACCTTGATAACGAATAAAGTGGGTCGACGGTTTTTCCATGCCGTGCCTGTGCTGCGACACGGCACAGGCCCCGCCCTCACCCAACCGCCACACTGGCCCGGCCGGACCTGCCGACCGCACGCCCCAAGCCTTTTCCGCCTTGCGCGCACGCGCGCGCGCTCATCGGGTCCCTTCCCCTTGCGGCCAATCCGATTGGGCGGTGAAAGGCCGCAACCCGAATGGCCAGCTCGCCCGTCAGTCAGCCGAGGCCGCGCTCGAGTGGGGAGGGGTTTCCCTCTCCCGCCAGATATTTTTTTAGGCGGGATTTCCCCCATCGCCTGACCTGATTCACCACCGACTTTGTGTCTCCCATTCCCAGTCGGGACGCGGAGAAGTGCAATTACTCAATTTCACTCGGCGTTTTGTTATATTTACAATTTATTGCGTTGTTGTTAGAATTAAAAAGAATTATAACCCAGCCAAGTCGTTGCTTTATGTCTCAGAAATCTTGCCATGAGGTGCAAGTGCATCAAAATGTAATTTGTTCCCCTAAAATTCCTTCAGTCACTTCCAGTTCTAGATGTTTCCACATCCACCCTGCCAACACCCCTCAGGATCTCATCTGTTTCAATTAATACACCACTACTCTTCTGAACTCCAGTAGATATAAACTTGGCCTGTTCAACCTTTTAATTCATAAGACAACCCTACTATTCCTAGTGTTTCGTTCAGAAAACCTTCTCTGAATTGCTTCCAGCACATCTATACATCTTAAATCAGGAGACCAATACAGTGATCCAGGTGCGGTCTCAGCAGTGCCCTGTATAACCTCCTTTTCTATTACATTGTTCTCATAATGAATAATAACAATTTATTAGCTATCCAAATTACTTGCAGTACCGTTTGGGATTCATGCACGAGGACACCAAGATCCCTCTGCATCTCAGAGCTCTGCAATCTCTCACCATTTGGATAATATATTTATCTTTTATTCTTCCTGCAAAAATGGACAATTGTACATTTTCCCACATTATACTCTTTTTGCCAGATCTTTGTCCACTCACTTAACCTATTGATATCCCTTTTGTGACCTTATGCCCTCTTCAAAATTTAACAACCATGCCTTTCGTCCCTTCATTTTTTAGAATTCATTTATGGGATGTAGGCACCACTGGTCAGGCCAGCATTTATTGCCCATCCCTAGTTCCCCTCGAGAGGGAGTTTCAGGATTTTGCCACAGCGACAGTAAAGGGATGGCAATATATTTCCAACTCAGGACGGTAATTGACTTGGAAGCAAAGCTCCAGGTGGTGGGGTTCCCAGATATCCACTGCTCTTGTCCTTCTAGAAGGTAGTGGTTGTGGGTTTGAAAGGTGCTGTCTAAGGAGCCTTGGTGAGTTAGTGCAGTGCATCTTGTAGATGGTACACATGGCTGCCACTGTTTGCCGTGGTGGAGGGTATGAATGTGGAAGGGGGCTGCTTTGCCCTGGATGGTGTCAAACTTCTTGAGTGTTGCTGGAACTGCACTCATCCAGGCAAGTGGAGAGTATTCCATTTCACTCCTGACTTGTGCCTTGTAGATGGTGGGCAGACTTTGGGTTGGTCAGGAGGTGAGTTGCTCACCATAGGATTCCTAGCCTTTGACCTGCCCTGGTAGCTACAATATTAATATGGCTAGTCCAGCTCAGTTTCTGATTAATGGTAAACCCCAGGATGTTGCTTTGGGGGATTCAATGATGGTAATGCCATTGAATGTCAAGGGACGATGGTTTGATTCCCTCTTGTAGGAGATGGTCATTGCCTGGCAGTTGTGTAGTGCAAATGTAACTTGCCACTTTTTAGCTCAAGCCTGGATATTGTCCAGGTCTTGCTGCATTTGGACATGGACAGCTACATTATCTGAGCAGTCACAAATAGTACTGAACATTGTGCAGTCACCGCAAACTTCCCCACTTCTGACCTTATGATGGAAGGGAGGTCATTAATGAAGCAACTGAAGATGGTTGGTCCCAGGACTCTACCCTGAGGAACTCCTGCAGTGATGTCCTGGAGTTGAGATGATTGACCTCCAGCCACTAGATATAACTCCAACCAGCGGAGATTTTTCCCGATTCCCATTTACTCCTGTTTAGCCGGGCTCCTTGATGCCATACTCGATCAAATGCTGCTTTGATGTCAATGCAGCCACTCTCACCTCTGGCATTCAGCTCTTATGTCCATGTCATCCAATTTATACAAATTGTAAAACGTTGAAGCCCCAACACTGATTGAGGCATACCACTTGTTACATCTTGTCAATCAGTCAAAGAACCATACCATTAGCTTCTGTTTTCCATAATAATCTTTGATGTGGGCACCTTATAAGTGCCTTCTGGAAATCTAGCACAATTCATCCACTGGTTTCCCTTTATCCACAGCACATGTTACTCCTTCGTCGAACTCCAAATGAATTGTTGAATATGATGGTGTTCAGGGTAGTATATTAGCATGGATAGACGATTGGTTAACTCATAGAAGGTAGAGTTGGGATAAGAGGCGCATTTTCAGGATGGCAACATAAGAATCATAGAATTTACAGTGCAGAAGGAGGCCATTCGGCCCATCAAGTCTGCACCGGCTCTTGGAAAGAGCACCCCACCCAAGGTCCACACCTCCACCCTATCCCCACAACCCAGTAACCCCACGCAACACTAAGGACAATTTTGGACACTATGGGCAATTTAGCATGGCCAATCCACCTAACCCGCACATCTTTGGACTGTGGGAGGAAACCGGAGCACCCGGAGGAAACCCACGCACACACGGGGAGGATGTGCAGACTCCGCACAGACAGTGACCCAAGCCGGTATCGAACCTGGGACCCTGGAGCTGTGAAGCATTTGTGCTATCCACAATGCTACCGTGCTGCCACATGTGTGGAGTGCCACAGGGATCAGTGCTGAGACCACAATTATTTACAATATATATTAATTTTTTGTTTGTTTTTTAAATTTAGAGTACCCAATTCATTTTTTTTCCAATTAAGGGGCAATTTAGCGTGGTCAATCTACCTACCTTGCACATCTTTGGGTTGTGGGGGCGAAACCCACGCAAACACAGGGAGAATGTACAAACTCCACATGGACAGTGACCCAGTATAATATATATTAATTACTTGGATAAAGGAAGGGCAGCACGGTAGCATTGTGGTTAGCACAATTGCTTCACAGCTCCAGGGTCCTAGGTTCGATTCCGGCTTGGGTCACTGTCTGTGCGGAGTCTGCATATCCTCCCCGTGTGTGCGTGGGTTTCCTCCGGGTGCTCCAGTTTCCTCCCACAGTCCAAAGATGTGCAGGTTAGGTGGATTGGCCATGATAAATAAGCGTGCAGCAGGTGGACCCTCTCGACCAACGGGTCCGACTTGTGCGCCCGCACGTGCTTCCGAAGCAGGATTGGTCCGGGTGTCGCTAGCCAGGTTGGGAACGAGGTCCCGGAGGAGGACTTACTGGGGAAGACAAGGAGCCGCTCATGAGGTGTCTGATTGGTGGTTGTACAGAGCAGCGACCGAATGGCGTGGAGGACCTCCGGGAGGACTTCCTGCCAGCGGGAGACTGGGAGATTCCTGGACCGCAGGGCCAGTAGGACGGTCTTCCAGACCGTTCCGTTCTCCCTCTCTACCTGTCCGTTTCCCCGGGGGTTGTAACTGGTCGTCTTGCTTAAGGCGATGCCCTTGCTGAGCAGGAATTGACGCAGTTCGTCGCTCATAAAGGAGGACCCCCATCACTGTGTATGTACGCGGGGAACCCAAACAGTGTAAAGTTACCCTGGAGGGCCTTGATGACAGTGGTAGTGGTCATGTCGGGGCAGGGGATGGCGAACGGGAACCGGGAGTACTCGTCAATCACGTTCAGGAAATACGTGTTGCGGTCGATGGAGGGGAGAGGGCCTTTGAAGTCCATACTGAGGCGCTCAAAGGGACGGGAAGCCTTTATCAGGTGCGCCCTCTCTGGCCAGTAGAAGTTGCGGTTTGCACTCCGCGCAGATTTGGCAGTCCCTGGTGACTGTCCTGACCTCCTCGATGGAGTAGGTCAGGTTGCGGGCCTTAATAAAGTGAAAAAAGCAAGTGACCCCCGGGTGGCAGAGGACCTCGTGGAGGGCTCGGAGGCGGTCCACTTGTGCGGTGGCACATGTGCCGCGGGACAGGGCACCGGGAGGCTCGTTTAGCTTCCCAGGACGGTACAAGATCTCGTAGTTGTAGGTGGAGAGTTCTATCCTCCACCGCAAGATCTTGTCGTTCTTAATCTTGCCCCGCTGTACATTATCAAACATGAACGCTACCGACCGTTGGTCAGTGAGGAGAGTGAATCTCCTGCCAGCCAGGTAATGCCTCCAGTGTCGCACGGCTTCTACTATGGCTTAGGCCTCCTTTTCGACTGAGGAGTGGTGGATTTCAGAAGCATGGAGGGTACGGGAGAAGAAGGCCACGGGTCTGCCTGCTTGGTTGAGGGTGGCGGCCAGAGCTACGTCGGACGCATCGCTCTCGACCTGGAAGGGGAGGGACTCGTCGATGGGGCGCATCGTGGCCTTTGCAATGTCTGCTTTGATGCGGCAGAAGGCCTGGCGGGCCTCCATCGAAAGGGGGAAGGTTGTGGACTGGATCAGGCGTCTGGCTTTGTCTGCGTAGTTGGGGACCCACTGGGTGTAACAACTGAAAAACCCGAGGCAGCGCTTCAGGGCCTTGGGGCAGTGAGGGAGGGGGAACTCCATAAGGGAGCGCATACGTTCAGGGTCGGGGCCTATAACTCTATTTCGCACTACATAGCCTAGAATGGCTAGACGGTCGGTGCTAAATACGCATTTATCCTTATTGTACGTTAAGTTAAGGATTTTCGCGGTCTGGAGAAATTTGCAGAGGTTGGTGTCATGGTCCTGCTGGTCATGGCTGCAGATGGTGACGTTATCCAGATACGGGAACGTTGCGCATAAGCCGTACCGGTCAACCATTCGGTCCATCTCTCGCTGGAAGACCGAGACCCCATTAGTGACACCAAAGGGAACTCTTAAAAATTGATAGAGCCGCCCATCTGCTTCGAAGGCAGTGTACTTGCGGTCACTATTATGGAGGGGTAGCTGGTGGTAGGCGGACTTGAGATCCACCGTGGAGAAGACCTTGTATTGCGCGATCCTGTTTACCAGGTCGGCTATACGGGGAAGAGGGTACGCGTCCAGCTGCGTAAACCCGTTGATGGTCTGACTGTAGTCAATGACCATCCTATGTTTCTCCCCGGTCTTTACAACCACTACTTGAGCTCTCCAGGGACTGTTGCTCGCTTCGATGACCCCTTCCCTCAGCAGCCTTTGGACCTCTGACCTGATGAAGGTCCGGTCCTGGGCACTGTACCGTCTGCTCCTGGTGGCGACGGGTTTGCAATCCGGGTGAGGTTCGCAAACAGGGAAGGCGGGTCGACCTTAAGGGTCCGAGGCCGCAGACAGCAAGGGGGGGTTTAGGGCCGCCAAATTTAAAGGTCAGGCTTTGCAAGTTATATTGGAAGTCCAACCCCAGGAGTGTAGCCGCGCAGAGGTGCGGCAGGACATAAAGGCAGAAATTGTTGAATCTCCTGCCTTGGACAGTGAGGTTCGCTAGGCAGAACCCCTTTATCTCCACCGAGTGTGACCCGGAAGCCAGGGAGATCCTTTGGTTTACAGGGTGGGTAACAAGTGGACAGCGCCTTACCGTGTCGGGGTGAACAAAGCTTTCCATGCTCCCAGAGTCAATCAGGCAAGACGTCTCGTGGCCGTTGATGAAGACCGTCGTTGTTGCTGTTGAGAGTGTCCAGGGTCGACTTTGGTCCAGTGTCACCGAGGCCAGATGGAGCAGATGCGAGTTCTGATTGGGCAGCGTGTAATCAGCCGTGCTGGGGGCCTGGGGCCCCATCCAAGATGGCGTCTCCCATGGGTCGCACATGGTGGCCGGGGGTGGACAAGATGGTGGCGGGGATGGAAAAAATGGCGGCACCCACCCGTCCAGCGTGGTGTCCAGGGGGCAAGATGGCCATGCCCGTGGGTCGCACGTGGCCCTAGGATAGGGGGGTGGCGGTGAACGCTGGCCGGTCGGGGCCTGAAGGGGGGATTGCCGCGGCGGTCCGGAGTCGCTGGAGACCGCGGCCACGGCGCAGGCCTGGCAGACCCCCACAAAGTGGCCCTTCTTGCCGCACCCTTTGCAGGTGGCGGTGTAGGCCGGGCAGCGCGGGCGGGGATGATTCGCCTGCCCGCAGAAGAAACAGCGGGGCCCGGCGGCGTTAGCGTGCCATCTCGCAGTGCAGGCCTGCGGGGTCAGGGGGAAGGTCTGTGGGGCTGCCGCTGCGGGGTGCCACGCAGCCCAGGGGGCCGACGCGTAGTCGGGCGCATAGGACTGCGCGTTTTGGGAGGCTACGTCCATGGACCCTGCCAGGGCCCGTGCCTCTCTAAGTCCCAGGGTGTCCTTTTCGAGGAGTCTTTGGCAGATCTCTGAGGAGCTCATACCTGCTACGAAGGCATCCCTGATTAAAAGTTCTGTGTACTCGCTCCCCAAAACTTGCGGGCAGCCACAGTTTTGGCCCAGCACCAGTAGCGCCCGGTAGAAATCCTCCAACAATTTCCCGGGGCTTTGCCGTCTAGTTGCAAGCAGGTGACGTGCGTAGGCCTGATTTACAGGGCGGATATAATGTCCTTTTAACAGTTCAATCGCGGCGTCATAGTCCTCCACCTCCTCGATAAGGGTGTAGATCCCAGGGCTGACCCTTGAGCGCAGGAGATGCATTTTCTCTCCTTCTGAGGGGGTGCCTCCGGCCATCTCAAGGTAGCCTTTAAAGCACGCCAGCCAGTGTTTAAATATTGCAGCCGAGTTCTCCACGTGGGGGCTGAGTTGTAGGCACTCCGGTTTGATTTGGAGATCCATCCCTCCAGCTTAAGTCTAGTCTATTAAATTGATGCACAATCAACTACACTCAAGACAAAGTGATTTCATAACTGAAGGCTTTAATAGACTAGATCTGTTCCCCAGCAGCTTCGGTACAGAATGAGGGCTGCCGGGACGGCATCTGTTCTGATACCCCGCCTGTCAGGGCGGAGCCACATACCAACATCCAATGGCAAGCTGCTAGGCTTACCCAATGGTCTACAGCCTCTCGGGTACCGCAATACCTGATACTACCACAGAGAGGTTAAATAGGTTGGACCTGTACTCATGGGAGTTTAGAAGACTGAGAAGTGATCTTACTGAAACGTTTAGGATTCTCAGGGGGCTTGACAGAGTAGATGCTAAGAGGTTATTTCCCCTTGTGGGCATAATCTCAGAGTGAGGGTTCACCCATTTAAGACTGAGATGAGGAAGAACGTCTTCCCTAGGAGTGTTGCAAATCTGTGGAATTCTTTACAACAGAGGGCTGTAGAGGCTGGTCATTAAGTATGGTCACGGCTGAGATATACAGATTTATAATCAGTAAGGGAATCAGGGTCACGGGGATAAGGCTGGAATGTGGAGTTGAGAATTATCACATCAGATCAGTCATGATTTCATTGAATGGCGGGGAACATGTGATGGGCCAAATGGCCTACTTCTATGCCTTATGGTTTTATGATTTCCTCCTCGCAAAATCATGCTGACTTTGCTTTATTACTTCGTGTTTATCTAAGTGTCCGGCTATAGTGTCTTTTTAAAAAAATATATTTTATTAAAGTTTTTCGATCAAAAAGAATTTTCCATTTTTACAGCTTAGTAACAAAATATACATTGACCGTTATTTAAACAATATATTAAGCTAACAACAAATGAAGAAAAATAAATAATAATACAGAAGAAGTAAATATAAACAACTAGCATAAAAACAAAAAACAAAACACAGAATAAACCCTCCCCCCCTCCCCCCTGGGTTGCTGCTGCTGTCTTTCCTGTTTTCCATTATCGCTCCGCGAGATAGTCAAGGAACGGTTGCCACCGCCTGGTGAACCCCTGAGCCGAACCTCTTAGTGCATATTTTATTCGCTCCAATTTTATGAACCCTGCCATGTCGTTTATCCAGGCCTCCACGCCCGGGGGTTTCGCTTCTTTCCACATAAGTAGAATCCTTCGCCAGGCTACTAGGGACGCAAAGGCCAAAACGTCGGCCTCTCTCGCCTCCTGCACTCCCGGCTCTTCTGCAACCCCAAATATAGCTAACCCCCAGCCTGGTTTGACCCGGACCCCCACCACCTTTGAGATCACTCTTGCCACACCCACCCAGAACTCATGCAATGCCGGACATGACCAAAACATGAGGGTGTTGTTCGCTGAGCTTCCCGCGCACCTCCCACACCTATCCTCCACCCCAAAAAACCTGCTCAGTCTTGCTCCCGTCATATGCGCCCTGTGTAGAACCTTGAATTGGATCAGGCTAAGCCTGGCACACGAGTACGAGGAATTTACCCTATTTAGGGCATCTGCCCACAGCCCCTCCTCGATCTCTTCCCCCAGCTCCTCCTCCCATTTACCCTTCAGCTCCTCTACCATCGTCTCCCCCTCGTCGCTCATCTCCCTGTATATATTGGACACTTTACCTTCACCAACCCATGCCCCCGAAATCACTCTATCCTGGATCCCTTGCGTCGGGAGCTGCGGAAATTCCGTCACCTGTTGCCTCATAAATGCCCTCACTTGTATATATTGGAAGGCATTCCCTGGTGGCAACTTGTATTTTTCTACCAATGCTCCCAAACTCGCGAATGTCCCGTCCACGAGCAAGTCCTTCAACTTCCTAATTCCTGCTCGCTGCCAAGATTGAAATCCCCCATCTATCCTCCCCGGGACGAACCTGTGATTGTTCCTTATCGGGGACCACACCGAGGCACCCGTCACTCCCCTATGTCGTCTCCACTGCCCCCAAATCTTCAAAGTCGCCACCACCACTGGGTTTGTGGTGTATCTTTTCGGGGAGAACGGTAACGGCGCCGTCGCCAGCGCTTTTAGACTTGTTCCCTTACAGGACGCCATTTTCAGCCTTTTCCAAGCCGCCCCTTCTTCTTCCCTCATCCACTTACATATCATAGACACATTGGCGGACTAATGGTAGTCACTCAGACTCGGCAGTGCCAGTCCCCCTCTGTCCCTACTGCGCTGCAGGAACCCCCTCTTTACCCTCAGGGTCTTTCCAGCCCACACAAAGCTCATTATACTCCTGTCTACTTTCTTGAAAAAGGCCTTTGTAATCAGGATGGGGAGGCACTGAAACACGAAAAGAAACCTCGGGAGGACCACCATTTTAACCGCCTGTACTCTGCCCGCCAATGACAAGGGCACATGTCCCACCTCTTAAAGTCCTCCTCCATCTGCTCTACCAGTCGCGTCAAGTTAAGTTTATGCAAGATTCCCCAGTTCCTGGCCACCTGAATCCCTAGGTATCGAAAATCCCTTGCTACTCTCCTCAGCGGCAGATCGTCTATCCCCCTGCCCTGTTCCCCGGGGTGCATCACAAAAAGATCGCTCTTTCCCATATTCAATTGATATCCCGAGAACTCTCCAAACTCCCTGAGAATCTGCATTACCTCTGGCATCCCCTCTACTGGGTCCGCCAGTATAGCAGCAAATCGTCTGCGTATAATGACACCCGATGTTCCTCTCCTCCTCTGAGCACCCCCCTCCACTTCTTAGAGTCCCTCAGTGCTATGGCCAATGGCTCGATTGCCAACGCGAACAGTAACAGGGACAGGGGACACCCCTGTCTTGTGCCCCTATGTAATCGGAAATAGTCCGAGCGTTGCCTATTTGTAACCACGCTTGCCACCGGGGCCCGTACAGGAGCCGAACCCATCTAATGAACCCCTCTCCAAATCCAAATCTCTTCAGCACCTCCCATAAGTAGTCCCACTCCACTCTATCAAATGCCTTCTCTGCATCCATCGCCACCACTATCTCTGCCTCCCCCTCCGGTGGGGGCATCATCATCACCCCCAGCAACCTTTGTATATTGGCATTCAATTGTCTCCCTTTAACAAACCCTGTCTGGTCGTCATGTACCACCCCTGGGACACAGTCCTCTATCCTTGTCGCCATCACTTTGGCCAGCAACTTGGCATCTACATTTAGGAGGGAGATGGGCCTGTATGACCCGCACTGCAGCGGGTCTTTGTCTTGTTTCAGGATCAACTATATCGTCGCCTCCGACATTGTCGGGGGTAGTGTCCCCCTTTCCTTAGCCTCATTAAAGGTTCTCGTCAGAAGTGGGGCCAGTAGATCCACATATTTCCTGTAAAATTCCACCGGGAACCCATCTGGTCCCGGGGCCTTTCCTGCTTGCATGTTCCCAATTCCTTTAATCACCTCCTCCACCTCAATCTGCGCCCCCAGACCTGCCGCCCCCTGCTCCTCCACCCTCGGGAACTCCAGCTGGTCCAAAAAGTGTATCATTCCCTCTTTCCCCTCCGGGGGTTGGGACTTGTACAGCCTCTCATAAAATGACTTAAACACCTCATTCACCCTCCCCGCTCTCTGCTCCATCCTTCCCGCCCCGTCTCTAACTCCTCCGATCTCTCTCGCCGCCCCCCTCTTCCTAAGTTGTTGGGCCAACAATCGGCTCGCCTTTTCCCCATATTCGTATTGTATTCCCTGTGCCTTCCTCCACTGCGTCTCCGCCTTACCCGTGGTCAGCAGGTCAAACTCCGTCTGTAGTCTCCGTCTTTCCCTGTATAGCCCTTCATCCGGGGCCTCCGCATATTGCCTATCCACCCTCAGAACCTCCCCAATCAATCTCTCCCTTTCTTTACCCTCTTGTTTCCCCTTGTGGGCTCTTATGGAAATCAGCTCCCCCCTAACCACCACCTTCAGCGCCTCCCATACTACTCCCACCTGGACCTCTCCATCATCATTGACCTCTAGGTATCTTTCAATACATCCCCTCACCCTTCCACATACCCCCTCGTCCGCCAGCAGTCCCCCAGCAGTCCCATGTCTAATCTCCAAAGTGGGCGCTGCTCCTTCTCCTCTCCTAGATCCAGATCCACCCAATGTGGAGCATGATCTGAAATGGCTATAGCCGAATATTCCGTTCCTGCCACTTTCGGGATCAGCGACCTTCCCAGGACAAAAATGTCTATCCGGGAGTATACTTTATGGACGTGGGAGAAGAAGGAAAACTCTTTCCCCATCGGTCTGGCAAATCTCCAAGGATCTACTTCTCCCATCTGCTCCATACATTCCTTAAGCACCTTGGCCGCTGCCGGCCTTTTCCTGGTCCTGGATCAGGACCGGTCCAGCCCTGGGTCCAGCACCGTGTTGAAGTCCCCCCCCATTACCAAGTTTTCCATCACCAGGTCCGGGATACGTCCCGACATACGCTTCATAAAACCTGCGTCATCCCAGTTCGGGGCATATACGTTCACCAGCACCACCGCCTCACCTTGCAATCTGCCACTCACCATCACGTACCTGCCCCCACTATCCACCACTATGGTCTTAGCCTCAAACGATACCCGTTTCCCCACCAGTATTGCCATCCCTCTATTTTTCGCATCTAAGCCTGAGTGGAATACCTGTCCCACCCATCCTTTCCTTAATCTGACCTGATCCGCCAATTTCAGGTGCGTCTCCTGAAGCATAACCACATCCGCCTTCAGTCTCTTTAGGTGCGCAAATACCCTTGCCCTCTTGATCGGCCCATTCAAACCTCTCATGTTCCACGTGATCAACCGGGTTGGGGGGCCCTTTACCCTCCCCCCCGCCCCCTCGTCGACTAGCCATCCCCTTTTTTAAACCAGCTCCTCACCCGGGTCCCACGCATCCGTCTGTCCCCCAGACGGCGCCCTCCCGTCCCAATCATCCCATTTCGTATCAGCTCCCCCTTACCCTCAGCAGCAGCAACCCAGTTAATCCCCCCGCCGCTAGATTCCCTTCTAGCTTGATTGCTCCCCCCATATTGCTTCCGGGAGTCAGCAAACTCTGGCTGACCTCGGCTTCCCCCGTTTACCCTTGGCCTCCCTGCATGAGGCCCCCTTCCTTCCTGCGCCCATTTTTCCCGCCGCAATTTCCATAGCGCGGGAAAAAACCCGCGCTTCCCTCTCGGCCCCGCCCCTAATGGTGCAGTTCCCTCATTCCCCTTCCCTGTCCCCTTCCCCACCGGCGCCCACATTTCTTCGTGTGTCCCCCCTCAAGGGGGGGGGGGGGGAGAAAAAATTCCCCCGTCTAACATTTTTACAGATTAGCCCTCCCCCTCGCCCCCCTTTACATTTCTGTGCCACCACCTCGCTACCCCTTTCCAAACATCAATTCCTCAAATCTAGTCCAATTTCTCTTCTTTAATAAATGTCCATGCCTCCTCTGCCATCTCGAAGTAGTGGTGTTTTCCCTGGTGTGTGACCCACAGTCTTGCCGGCTGCAGCTTTCCAAATTTTACTTTCTTCCTGTGGAGCACCGCCTTGGCCCGATTAAAACTCGCCCTCCTTCTCACCACCTCCGCACTCCAATCTTGATACACGCGGATCACCGCGTTCTCCCACCTGCTACTCCGTGTCTTCTTAGCCCATCTCAGGACCAGCTCCCTGTCCATGTAGCGGTGGAACCTCACCACTATTGCTCGCGGTGTTTCCCCTGCCTTTGGTCTTCTCACGAGGACCCGGTACGCTCCCTCCACTTCCAGGGGGCCCGTCGGGGCCTCAGCTCCCATTAGAGTATGGAGCATCGTACTCACATACGCCCCAACATCCGCTCCCTCTGTCCCTTCGGGAAGACCCAAAATCCTTAGATTCTTCCTCCTCGAGCTGTTCTCTAGGCCTTCCAGCCTTTCTATGCACCTCTTATGAAGTGCCTCGTGCGTCTCCGTCTTCACCACCAAACCCTGTATCTCGTCTTCGTTCTCGGCTGCCTTTGCCTTCACTCCACGGAGCTCCATCACCTGGATCTTTTGCGTCTCCTTCAATCCCTCGATTGCCAGTAACATCGGCGCCAGCACCTCTTTCTTGAGCTCCTCCACACATCGTCGGAGGAACTTCTGCTGTTCCGGGCCCCATACCATCTAGGCTCCCTCGGCCGCCATCTTGCTTCTCCCTTCTCTTCTCTGCCGCTGCTCCAGAGGATCCTCCGCAATCTGGCCACTACTGTCGTTTCTTTCTATCCACACCCGGGGGGACTCCTTTCTTTGTCACCTCACACTGGGTTTGGCCGTAAAAAATTTCCTTTGGGGCTCCCGATAAGAGCCCAAAAGTCCGTTAAAACGGGAGGTGCCGAAACGTGCGGCTTAGCTAGTCATCGCCGCAACCGGAAGTCCCGGCTATAATGTCTTTAATAATAGCTTCAAACATTTTTTAAAATAAATTTAGAGTACCCAATTATTTTTTGTTCCAATTAAGGGCAATTTAGCGTCGCCAATCCACCTACCTGCACATCGTTGGGTTGTGAAACCCACACAGACACGGGGAGAATGTGCAAACTCCACACGGACAGTGACCCAGGGCCGGGATTCGAACCTGGGTCCTCAGCGCTATAGGCAACAATGCTAACCACTGTGCCACTTGCTGCCCTGCTTCAAACACTTTTTGTCTAACAGATATTAAGTTAACTGGCTTGTAGTTTCCTGCTTTCTGTCTCCCTCCCTTTGTGAAAATAGGAGTTACACTCACTATTTTTCAATCTAATTGAACCTTCCCGAAATCTAGGGAATTTTGCAAAATTAAAAGCAACACATCAACTGTCTCTCATTAACCACTTTTAAGACCCTAGGTTCAAATCCATGGGGATCCAGGGACGTGTCAGCCCGCAGCTCCAACATGCTCAGTCCCACTTCTCTGGTGATTGTAATTTTCCTGAGTAACTCCCTTCCTTCCATTTACTAGTTTACAGCTATTTCTGGGATGTTACTTGTATCTTCTATAATGAAGACCGGTGCTGTAGCCACCTAAAATGGTGATTCCCTATTAATTTGGCCAAAACCCGATTTAAAATGGCTAACCGAAAAGGCTGATGGGAAAAGCAGGCAACAGGACACAAACGGACAGCGGCAGACAGAATAGCGTATTCGGCTCTGGGGAAGTCGGCCCAGATCGATACTCAAGACTATTAGCAGCACCTCAACCCAGACATCTGCAGTTTAATCGGCTATCCCCGGGAACAATTGCAACATATTAGCAATTGAATGCCGGGCCAGACCTGTCGGCGCCTGCAGTGGCCGAAACAAAGACAGGTGAACGACCACCCCCCGATCGAGGAATCGCCCCGTTATTGGATATATCGAACCCAGTGATTGGGAACAAGTCCAATCACTTGGGACTCTGGGTCAAGGGCCGCCCCGAGAGACAGGAAGCCCCGGGACCCTATAAAGTGAGGGGCCAAGTTCAGATCTCTCTCTCTCGTCTTCTCCTGCTCGAGACCTTCGCAAGAACATCCACCAGAAACAGTAAGTTTGACTCCAGCGATCGCTACCCGATAAAGACTCCTATCCATCGACCCGTATCAGCCTTTTGAATCCCGCGGGCCAGATCCAATTCGATAAGCCATTCGTTTCCCTGACCTGGTGGGCCCTTCCTAAAGTTAAGTATTGGCCAGTAGTGGTAGGTTTCTATGTAGATAGTAGGATTATTGTGTAAGCATTACTTGTTGTATATAATAAATGACCGTTGATTTCAATCTTACTAAGCGGTGTGCTGACGTATTAATCATAACTCGAGCTTGAACCACGTGGCGGTATCAGAAAGATACCTGGCGACTCGTGAGCAAAGGTGACGTAATCAGAGCTAATAAACTAAGGCTAAAAAGAGCAACAAATTGGCGACTCCGCCGGGACCCGACATAGAAGTGGAAAACCACTCCGGGAGAACCCCAACAATTTGAATAGAATCCAATCGGAAACAAAAAAAGAAACCCACAAGTGTTCAAGCGGTTCTGGTTAATAATTCACAATTCGGAAGTGTGTGTATGCATGCGTAACGAACAGGGTTATAAGGTAAAACTGATAGATTTTGTTGCGTCAAAACTGTCGGAAGTCTGTATTTTCGGAAATTAGCGCAAGCCGTACCCGCATCTACGACACCACCTTAGCCCCCTGTTCCAAATTTGAACGTAGCGAGCAGATAAGAGAGATGGCCATGCAGGCAATGCAGGCAATGCAATGCCTCATGAACCCCGAAGAATTTGCGGTCGCACCGATCAGCAGCATTAAAGTGGGACAGTGTCCCATTTGGGAAGTGGAAATTCGCAAATGTCTGCAGGGCAAAGGATGGCCCGTGTGGAGCGGTTTCTGTAATAATGACGACTCAGGTCCCGGAGGTATAGGGCGTACTTGGTGGGAGAACATGAGTGAAGTTCATAAGAAAAGTTTAGCAAAAGCGCGCAAGCCGATGGCAATCGTGTCCTGCATGGCACAATTGCGAGGCACAGAGGAGGTCGTCAGGGCGCTCCGAAAAGAAATAGAAGGCGTACATCGTACAAGTAAAATCGATGTATGCGAGATGGAAAAGGAAAACCTGGAATTGAAAAGGCAGTTAGAAGCCAAGGACGAAGAGGTGGCTGACGCCAAACGGGGTCACCAGTCTTGTCTGGCGCATTTAAGCAGTTTTCAATCCCAGTATGAGAAGGCTTATCAGGACACGCAGCGTGCCGTCCTGGTTAAGAAAGAGACGGAGAAGCAGGTGGAGACACTACAGAAGCAATGTAGTGATCTCAAGGCAGCCTTGAGAGCGCTCCACGCTGCAACCACGGAACAAAGGCAGAGTACCTTAGACCATGCAAAGTGCCGAAAGCAAATTGCAGACCTGCAATCAATGCTTTCTGTCCAAAAGGGATTCCAAGACACCTTTGGGGACAGTTTAGAACAGGAAGACGGCCCTGATTGGGAAGAACTGCAAGAGACAGCGCAGAGATATGTTCAGGGAGCATGTGCGCAGGGAAAACCCCAAAGGAGGAGAGCACCCCCACCCCCCACACAGGAGGTAATAAAGGCTCCCATGAACCCTGTAACAACCCACCGCACAGCAACAGCAGACGAGGCGGAAGTCTTATATTCCACCCCCCTCACAGTGACCCAATTACGGGACGCGTGTGCTAAAATCGCACCGTTCCTCCCCGCTTCAGAACCACACCATTTCTTTGCCACCGTCAAACACCAGGCGACCATGTACGGCCTGGATGAAAAAGAGCAGGTAAAGCTCACGGTCCTCAGCTTAGACCCATTGGTCGCAGCAGCCCTTCCCGACCCACAGAATGTAGGAGGAGGCACCCTTGCAGAAATGCATACTGCCATCCTGGATGCGATCGGGTACAACCGGGGCGACCCCGTAGACGGTCTAAATAAGTGCAGACAGAAAAAGTCTGAACACCCCACAGCATTCGCAGGACGCTTGTGGATTCACTTTGAAGCCGTTTTCGGAAACGTAGACCATGCCCATTTGTCCGCAGACAATATGGCCAAATGGACCTGCACCCTTATCTCCCATGCCACGGAAGCAGGACAGAATGCCTGTAGCAATTATGACCCCTCAGAGGAGGCTCATAATGAGAAGTGGGTGGTCAAAAGATTGTCTCGCGTTTGGGAACAAGCGGCTCACAGGAAACCCGCAGCTAGAACCCCTGAGGAAAACCAAGCCGCCGCAGACGTGCAGGCAGTAAGAACCACTCTTCACAACCCCGCCTGGGTAAACGAGGGAAAGAGCAGCCCCCCAGCAAAACCGCAAGAATGCTACAATTGCGGACAGTTGGGACATTTTGCCAAAGAATGCAAGGCCCCTAAAAAAACACAAAAGGCCCAACAGACAGACACTCTCAATAAGAAAAAGGAAGAGCCCATACATAGCGTTAGCCCCCAGTCCGATCAGACAGACTTGACCGGAACGGACTGACGGTGTACAGGCTCCCCCAGCTGGGTCTGCGATACCCTTTGGGATAGGTCAGGACGACCCGTAGTCGCAGCAAAGGTTAGGGGACAGCCGATCGAGCTTCTCTGGGACACAGGAGGGTCCTGCACAACCTTAAATTCCTCCACCCTTGGTAAGGACACGTGGCCCACTACAGCCACTATCACCCTCAGCGGCTTCACAGGCCACTCACAACAGGGACATATCACAACCCCTGTACCCATCCAGATCGGAACCATTCATACAAAACACCCCGTAGTGTTAGTCGACCTGCCCCCAACAGCAGAGCACATTTTGGGGATCGACTTCATGAATTCTCATCACCTCTCTTTCGATCCAGTCAACCAGTGTGTCTGGAAGATGGCGAAATCTGCTAGAGCCCCCGCTGCGCTCAATACAGGGGATTATATGAACAAAATTAGCGCAGTAGGCGAGTTTTGGTTCAACCCCACCACACTCAGCACGGACCGACAGGTTAGGGCAGTCCTGCAAAAGAACAGGGCAGCATTCGCAACCCACAAACACGACTGTGGACGGATGGCCGGTTCCATACAAATAACAGGACTGGACCCTAGACCCCAAAAACAGTACGGATTTCCCCTAGAAGCAGAGGGAGAAATCCTAAAAGTCATAGAAAGCTTATTAGAGCAGAGCGTCCTAAGATCTGTAGCCTCAACTAATAATGCCCCGGTTTGGCCAGTAAGGAAACCCGACGGATCATGGCGCTTGACCATTGATTATCGGGAACTCAATAAAGTCACCCCCGCAGCAGCCCCTACCGTTGCAACAAGTCCCGAGACCATGCTCAAACAGGGACTCCATGCCCGATATGTCACGGTTTTGGATGTCAGTAATGGGTTCTGGTCCATTCCATTGGCAAAGGCGTGCCAGTATAAATTTGCCTTCACTTCCCGAGCGCAGCAGTACACGTGGACATGCCTGCCACAAGGCTTCCACAACTCCCCCTCCATTTTCCACCGACAACTGGCAAATGGACGAGCGAAATTTTCTCGCCACGAATGTCTGGTACAGTATGTCGACGATCTACTACTGCAGACAGACACAAAGGAAGAGCACATTGAGCTCCTGTGCGAACTCCTGGAATTACTACATTCCATTGGCTGTAAAGTAAACCCCAAGAAGGCCCAGATATTGGAAGAGAAAGTGGTATATTTGGGTACTATTATCACACATGGCAAACACGAGATCGAGCACAAAAGAATTGACTCGATCGCTAAATTGCCCCTTCCCCAACACGTTTCAGCCCTCCGGTCGTTTTTAGGACTGGTTGGCTACTGCCGAAACCACATTGACGGTTTCGCCACAAGGCAGCGCCCCTCTCAGATACCTAAAGAAAGGAGCCCCCTGGGAATGGCTTATGCTGCGGAATCATTAAAACAGGCGCTCATAGCCGCCCCTGCACTACAAGTTCCCGACCCGCTTTCCCCTTACGCCATAGAGGTAGCGACCACAGACCGCACCCTTTCTGCCGTGCTCCTGCAGGAACGGCATGACCAGCTAAGACCCGTGGCTTATGCCTCCCAAATTTTAGATGCTGTGGAGCAGGGGTTCTCAGCCTGTGAGAGGCACCTGCTCGCAGTTTTCTGGGCAGTCCAGTACTTTTCATACATTACCGGACTGAACCCCATCACCATTTTGACCGAGCACACCCCCACCCAACTTTTACTAGACGGACGACTTAAAGACGGTACCGTCAGCCAAATCCGCGCTGCTAGGTGGTGTAGCGCACAAAGACTCCGAGAGACGAATAGAGTGAAGTCGATGAGGCTTTATTAAGCGTGACTGTTCCCCCGCAATTCAGTAGTAGACTGCCTGCGGGGGAGGACTCCTGGTTCTTATACTCTGCCTTCAGGGCGGAGCTAGAGGTCAACGGCCAACCAGGACCCGGGATCTGTCAGCCAATGACATCACGGCTTCACAGTCCCACATGACCCCTAATGCATACTACCACAGGTGGACCCTTCTCTTACAAGGACGGGACATCACAGTCAAACGGACCAAAACACACACATACTTAGCGGACAATCTACAGTACCCCGGAACCCCCCATGAGTGTGAGATCATTTCACCCCACCATAATACAGGCCCCTTTATAGCTAAAACACCCCCCAGAAAACTAGCCACTCCATCTCAGAACCCCCCTCACCCGGACACGTGTGATCCCATTAGGATCGATGTGGATGGATCTTCCACAATCCTGGAAGGGCAACGCATAACAGGTTGTGGGATTCATGTGGAGGACGCGCAGGGACGCGCCCTCGAGGAAATCGCATTAAAATTATCCGGACACTTAGGCGCGCAGGCAGCAGAGCTTGCGGCCATCGCTTACATTGTAGAGCACCCAGATTCCTTCCCCAGCCCAGCAGACATATATTCAGACAGTCTATACGTGTGCAACAGCCTCACTGAATTTCTGCCCCTCTGGGAAACAAGAGGATTTGTTTCCGCGGATGGGAAACCCCTCCCCTCAGCCCCATTACTCCACCATATTCTGAAAAAAGCTAAAAACCGGACCTTTGGCATTATAAAAGTCCGCAGCCACCATCGTTCCTCCCCCCCTGGAAATGTAAAAGCCGACGCACTGGCTAAGGCAGGATCCAGGCATGGGTATTTTTGGAAGCCCCCCGAGAGTGCCCCAGTGAGTGCCCCAGTGAGTGCAGTTCAGGTCGCGCAGACTAGGATCGAAGATCTAGTAGAGGCCCAGAAGCAGGATAGCGCTCTCACTGAAATCGTGAAAGGGAAGTTTCCAGCCTCATACGAGAGGTACAGAAATACAATAACCACACATGGCGGTGTGGTGCTAAAGGACACCCTTTACGTAGTTCCTGAGCAGGATAGGAATCAAATCATCTGTTTATTCCATGATGGTCATGGACACCAAGGAATCGAACCCACCGCAGCCCACCTCAAACAGCTTTGTTGGTGGCCTAATCTCAAAGAGGATGTATCCCATTACATTGAGAATTGCCTCATCTGCGCTCAGAACAACCCAGATAGATATGCCAAAAAGGCACATCTCAGCCACATCCGACCCGTTAACGGTCCCTGGACTAACCTCCAGATTGATTTTATAGGTCCATTGCCCCCTTGCAGGAATGGCTATAAATATGTTCTGGTGGTCATAGACACTTTTACAAAATGGGTGGAAGCATTTCCCGCCCGCACCAACACCGCGAAACCCACAGCCAAAATCCTAACCCACCACATTTTTACAAGATGGGGACTCCCCCGCAGTATTGAATCGGACCAAGGTTCTCACTTTACGGGACGGGTCATGCAGAACGTCGTCACGGTATTTGGCATAACCCAAAAATTTCACATTGCGTACCACCCTCAGTCGAGTGGTATAGTGGAGCGCATGAATCGGACCCTAAAAACCACCCTTAGGAAAATGGTCCAGCAGAATAACACCACCTGGGATTCGGTCCTCCCCTTTGCGCTGATGTTTTTGCGTAACACTATTTCCACCTCCACAGGTTACACCCCACACACCCTCATGACCGGACGCCCCATGAAAGGGACAGAGTACTTGTTGGGTTTAGACCTGACCAGCCCTGAAGTTACGGCCCTCACCCACGAGAAAGCCGTTGAACAATTACTTGCAAATGTAAAAACGGCTCAGTTAGCAGCCGCTGTTAAATTGGGCACTAAAAGAAAACAGAGCAAGGCCTGTTTTGATAAGGCAGTACATGCAACGGAGTATAATATAGGACAACAAGTGATGTTGTCTGTGTATAACCCCAGCACATTTCTGTCTCCGAAATACTCGGGTCCGTACTCCATTACGGATAAAATAAGCCCATCAGTATACAAAATCAAATACCAAAATGGTAAGACTGCGTGGTTTCACATAAACCAGCTAAAGGTTTATGGAGCACAGTCAAACCACACCCACATCATGCTTGACGCAGCAGACCAAACCCCGCCCACAGCCAACGTGACCACACCAAACCCCCCACGTCCAGCCCAGACACTGACTCGCCCCCGACTCCACCCACAAAAGTTACACTCCGCCCCGGAACGCCCACAGACTGCAGCAGCAGAGACAGCGACTGTGACTCTGACGACAGCCACAGCACGCCTCCCTACTATCCGTATCCCACACCCAGCGACTCCGAGTTCGACTCCAGTGACCCCTTCCTCATCACTTTCTTAAACAAACCACACCACCGACCACCGAACCAGACGGACGACCCCGACTTTATCCCCACTCAACTCGACGAACGCCATTGGCACCGCGACAACTCCTACAGACTTGTCCGCAACGACAAGAGCAACCCCAACTCATACCACGCAGCCCTCTCAACATTAATTCACTCCAGAATTTGGCACCCGGGAGAAGGGGACGACCCCGACTCAGACCCCCAATCCGCCAACCCCTTTGCAATCCTGTTCGCAACAAAGAACTGAGGTGTCCACATGATGATTTAAAGGAGACACTTGGTGAAAAGTGTTGTCCTTCCTGATGGAACCTGCAGGATGTTTGTATGTTTGTTTAAGTGTTGTTCGTCCGACAGGAGAATTTTTCTCACACGCCCGTTCTGCCGAAACCTCTGAGGACTTGCCTCAGAGACCCACCGAGACCAGACGCTTGTTCAGAGGAACTAGCTTTTCAGCTGATACTTGTTCGGGTATCAGACGCCCGATCGTAGCTGCTCTTGTGTTTCGAGGTTAGAATCAAAGTAGCAACCCCACCACGATGACTACATTTTTGCCCGTTCTTGTCGGTTGCTCAAGCAGTGGAGAAACGCGTGAGACCCGCCCTGCCTGGGGACCCCCCCCCATTGGTCAAAAACGCTCGGGTAGGGGACATACGGTATTGGTAGCCGTCCTACCCGGGGACTCCATCCAAATCTTACCCGTCGCGGCCCATACGCACCTCATTCGACCTTTTCCTTTCAAAAACAGTTTTATTTATTTAGGCAAACTTTGTGTTGCTGCCACATGCTATTTACATCCTAGAACATTTGGATGATAAACTTAGCACTGGTCCACCATTGGGAAGTGTGCCGTGTCCTAACATTTGTTTTGAAAACAAAATGGGGGAGAAGTCACATATAGTGACCAATTATAAGGGTTTAATTGGTCCCAAGAAGGACCGACACACTAACACACCGGATATTAAACCAAGGTAGTTACAGATACTACCCTTGTTTTACAGAACTCCAGAAGCTCCAGGACCAGAGAAAAACAAAGAACACAGAGAAAGAGGACAGCCATGAGGACTCCTTTCATCGTGCTCAACATCTTGTATTTGGACATTTGGTTGCACGGGAACGCGGACCCCATTACTCCAAACCCCCCTGCCGTTAATGTTTCACTGCCCCGCAGTACCGAGGGCCCAGTCACCAGCCACGCTGCATTATCCTGGTGTGCCAAGTTCATAACTTGGTACTCCCTGTCGTACGTTATTGAGGCACTATTAGCATTGGCCATACTCTGCTGTGCAGTACAGACCATGCGCCTCCGAAAGTGGAAAAGAAGAGCGTACCGCGCTCGAACCCCGGTATATCGGATCCAATCCCCTATATTCGGTTATGACCAGACCCCAGACCCCCGCGACCTATGAAACCAGAATAATAAAACATGCACTTGCATTTTTCCTGTCAATAAAAATAAATGTATGATCCTGAGCTTGACTGCCAAGCTAGGAAAGAATATATGGAATATTTTGATTGTTGTTGTATGTTTAGAGAGATAGGATTATGCAATGCTTGATGAGTGTTTTAGGTAAAATTAGAGGTTCCAAGTTTTTTTTTTAGATACATGCCCCTGCCTGACATAGCGCCCTCAAGAATTGTTTAGGTAAATTTTTGTGCATAGCTAGGGTCAGAGTAGTGGCCATGTAGGAGGTGGCCATGTAGGAGGTGGCCATGTAGGAGGTGCCCATGTAGGAGGTGGCCATGTAGGAGGTGGCCATGTAGGAGGTGCCCATGTAGGAGGTGCCCCCCCCCCGGTCAGGGAACGGAAAGGACAACACTTATGTGATCCTTCACGCTTTGCGTTAGGATCACAAGAAGGGTCTGTAGCCACCTAAAATGGCTGATTCCCTATTAATTTGGCCAAAACCCGATTTAAAATGGCTAACCGAAAAGGCTGATGGGAAAAGCAGGCAACAGGACACAAACGGACAGCTGCAGACAGAATAGCGTATTCGGCTCTGGGGAAGTCAGCCCAGATCGATACTCAAGATTATTAGCAGCACCTCAACCCAGACATCTGCAGTTTAATCGGCTATCCCCAGGAACAATTGCAACATATTTGCAATTGAATGCCGGTCCAGACCTGTCGGCGCCTGCAGTGGCCGAAACAAAGACAGGTGAACGACCACCCCCCGATCGAGGAATCGCCCCGTTATTGGATATATCGAACCCAGTGATTGGGAACAAGTCCAATCACTTGGGACTCCGGGTCAAGGGCCGCCCCGAGAGGCGGGAAGCCCCAGGACCCTTTAAAGTGAGGGGCCAAGTTCAGATCTCTCTCTCTCTCGTCTGCTCCTGCTCGAGACCTTCGCAAGAACATCCACCAGAAACAGTAAGTTTGACTCCAGCGATCGCTACCCGATAAAGACTCCTAGCCATCGACCCGTATCAGCCTTTAGAATCCCGCAGGCCAGATCCGATTCGATAAGCCATTCATTTCCCTGACCTGGTGGGCCCTTCCTAAAGTTAAGTATTGGCCAGTAGTGGTAGGTTTCTATGTAGATAGTAGGATTATTGTGTAAGCATTACTTGTTGTATATAATAAATGACCGTTGATTTCAATCTTACTAAGCGGTGTGCTGACTTATTAATCATAACTCGAGCTTGAACCACGTGGCGGTATCAGAAAGATACCTGGCGACTCGTGAGCAAAGGTGACATAATCAGAGCTAATAAAACTAAGGCTAAGAAGAGCAACAGTGCAAAATACTTGTTCATCTGCAAAATACTTGTTCATATGCCAAATTCTTATTTTCAATCATTAATTCCCCAGACTCACTTTCAATAGGACCAACACACAGTTTGTTCATTCTTTTCTTTTTAAAAATCCATAGAAACACTTATTCTCTCGTTTTATATTTTTAGATCACTTTCTATCATATTCAAATGTTTCTCTCCTTATTAATCTTTTAGTTCTCCTTTGCAGTTTTTTATATTCTGTCCAATCTTCTGACCTGCCACCCATCGTTGTCCAATTATTTGCTTTTTCTTTAAGTTTGATTCTACCTGTGCAGCACGGTAGCGCAGTGGTTAGCACTGTTAGTCGTTTAGCTGCTGTTGTACAAAGAGTCAAAGGGTTCTGATCCTTTTCCACAAACACCTTTAATTTACATCAACAGACTCTGTACAAAACTCCAACATCACCTGACACAAAGGCCACCTGAAGCCCCTTTACATATCAGTGTCAATTATTGGATACTTAACATAAATGAGACAATTAATTGGAATGTCTCTTAACCCATTACTTAACAAGCACTGCTGCCTTACGGCGCCGAGGACCCGGGTTCGATCCCGGCCCCGGGTCACTGTCTATGTGGATTTTGTACATTCTCCCAGTGTCTGCGTGGGTCTCACCCCCACAACCCAAAGATGTGCAGGTTAGGTGAATTGGCCATGTTAAATTGCCCCTTAATTGGAAAAAAGAATTGGGTACTTTAAAATTTTATAAAAAATGTTTGATAGTATCTTTAACCTTTTCAGTTAACCACAGATGGTGGGACCTCCCCTTGGAATGTTTCTCTCATTGGAATGTACCTACCATGTGTATTCTGAAATATCGCTTTAAATGTCTGCCACTGCACCTCTATTGTCCTATCCCATCACCTAATTTGCCAGTGCACTTTTGCTCGCTCTTCTTTAATTGCCTCATAATTGCCTTATTTAAGTTTAAAATGTCAGTCTTTGACCCACTCTTCTCTCCCTCAAATGGAATGTAAAATTCAACCATATTATGATCACAAGTACCTGTGGCTGACTTCACGATAAAGTCACTAATTAATCATGTAGCATTGCACAATACTGGGTATAACCTGCTCTCTGGGTCGCTCCTGAATATGTCCTCAGAAGCTATCCCTAAAACATTCTATGAACTCCTCATCTCGGCTACCTTTGCTCATCTTAGTTGACCAGTCTATACATAGATTAAAATTTTCCATGATTGTCACCATACCTTTATAACAAACTTCTTTTATACTTCGTCTTACCGTTTGGATACTGCTGTGTATAAGGGGTGACTTCTTGCCTTCATTATTTCTCATCACGACCCACACCACGTCGGCGTCCAGGTTTCCTGAACTTAGGTCATCCCTCTCTAATGTGCTAATGCCATCGTTAATTTTTTAAAATAAATTTAGAGTACCCAATTCATTTTTTTCAATTAGGGGGCAATTTATCGAGGCCAATCCACCTACCCTGCACATCTTTGGGTTGTGGGGGCGAAACCCACTCAAACACGGGGAGAATGTGCAAACTCCACACGGACAGTGACCCAGAGCCGGGATCAAACCTGGGATCTCGGCGCCATGAGGCAGCAATGCTAACCACTGTGCCACCATGCTGCCTATGCCATCATTAATTAACAGAGCCACTCCTCCATCTATTTCTAGCTTCCTGTCCTTCCTAAATATCACATATCTTCAGTATTCAGGTCCCAGTCGATGTCATCCTGTAGCCATCTCTCCGACAATGAAGCAGAAAAATAGATTAGTCTTGCCAAGTTTCCAAGTGAAAACACCCAAAGAATGAATTGTGCATGTTTTCTTTTCAATTCAAGATCAAAATCCATTTGATAAGTTTTGGGTAGAAATTATATTTGACAAATAACAACTCACTTAAATCGCTCAATTAACATTTTATCTGTGAAAAACTAACCTACAACTCTCAATATGCACAGGCCACACATGAGTGCGCCGGGAGCCGTTGCCAGGGATTACAGTAAGAAGATCTTTTCTGACCCCGTTTTATTCTCTATGGTTGGTGTGCCTGCAGTGATCACTTAAAAGGTACTGTACTTAATGCCATTCTAAACAGCTGAATGTAAAATTGTTATTTTAAATTGCTCCTACGTTTGTGTTTTCTCCGTTATCCAATAACTTTGACAAATGTTCTGAAATCAGATGTGATCAAAATTACAATCGTTATGCACAATTGAAAGATAAACAAGGAACTGGTAGTCATGTGTCTGCTTGTATTTGGGGAAAGCATCGTGTACTCTGAGAGAGCACCATCTTTTATTGCAATTAAAAATGTTCACTCATCCTTGTTTAAATTAAAGCTTTTTTTTTTATTGCAGGCCCTTGTAGCTTCCTAATTTCTCTTCTTACCTTAATTATAATGCCAACTTACATATAATCACAACCATTTTGAACTCAATGATAAATGTTACAATAAATCTAAACTCATGACATTTTCCAACTGCTGGAACCTAATGCAAAATAACTGGGTCATCTGAAAATGAGCTGTGAGCTGGCCTTGAAAAACTGTCACGTTTCCAGACTTTTGCCCACGTCCACCAATTGCATAATGTACTCTGCATAAAAAACAAGTGGAAATATATTGCGACAGGTTTTCCTTGTTTGATCGTAATAGTTGCAACAGGATAAGATACTGTGCCGAGAAACCTTCCCTTTCAAACTTTTCCCTTTACATGCGGGGGACGGAACATTGGCAATTCACCCTGTTCTGCAACAGCAGCAAATAACGAGCATTCTTATTTAAGTGGAGAGACTGGAGAGGCTGGGATTGTTCTCCGTCGAGCAGACAAGATTCAGGGATTATTTGGCACGGTGGCGCAGTGGTCAGCACTGCTGCCTCACGGCGCTGAAGACCTGGGTGCGATCCAGGCCCGGGGGTCACTGTCTGTGTGGAGTTTGCACATAATCTCCATGTCTGCGTGGGTCTCACTCCCACAAACCAAAGATGTGCAGGGTAGGTGAATTGGCCATGCGAAAATTGCCCTTTAATTGGAAAAAAATAATTGGCTCCTCTAAATTTATTTTTTTTAAAGATTAAGGGGATATTTAATTATCATAGAATTTACAGTGCCGAAGGAGGCCATTCGGTCCATCGAGTCTGCACCGGTTCTCTGAAAGAGCACCCGACCCAACCGCACACCTCCACCCTATCCCCATAACCCAGTAACCCCACCCAACACTAAGGGCAATATTGGACACTAAGGGCAATTTAGCATGGCCAATCCACCTAACCTGCACATCTTCGGACTGTGGGAGGAAACCGGAGCACCTGGTGGAAACCCACGCACACACGGGGAGAACATGCAGACTCCGCACAGACAGTGACCAAAGTGGGAATTGAACTTGGGACCCTGGAGCTGTGAAGCAATTGTGCTAACCACCATGCTACCGTGCTGCCCACTTAAATAGAAGTGGTTGACTCTTAACTGCCCTTTCAATGACAATTGGAAATGGCACAGCCTGCGACACCCATGTCCCATGAATGAATTTTAAAAATTGATAGAAGTGTTCAAAAGCATGAAGAGTTTGAATAAACTAGGGCGGGAGAAATTGTTTCCACCTATAACCAGAAGATGCAGATTTAAAATAATTGCCAAAAATGCAAAAGGGCAGAAGAGGGTAAATCTTTTTAATCAGTGAGTTTTTATGGTGTGGAATACGCTGCCTGAAAGCGTAGTCGAAGAAGGTTCCACGGTAACTTTTGAAAGATAATTGGAATAATACTTAAAAACATAAAATAATTGCAGGGCTGACACACGAATGAGTGTGAGTGAGTGTGAGTGAGACACATGAATAATTGACAGTTTTTTGGGGGGTACCCGAACAGACAGAATGGACTGATTGGCCTTGTGTTGTAAGTTTCTGTGGAATCAAAACATTGGGCGAGATTCTCCGACCCCCCGCGAGATTCGGCGGGGGCGGGAATCGCGCCGGTTGGCGGGCCCCCCGCTCGATTCTCCGGCCCGGATGGGCCGAAGTCCCACCGTTAAAATGCTTGTCCCGCCGGCGTAGATTAAACCACCTACCTTACCGACGGGACAAGGCGGCGCGGGCGGGCTCCAGGGTCCTGGGGGGGGGGGCGCAGGGCGATCTGGCCCCGGGGGGTGCCCCCACGGTTGCCTGGCCCGCGATCGGGGCCCACGATCCGCGGGCGGGCCTGTGCCGTGGGGGCACTCTTTCCCTTCCGCCTCCGCCACGGTCTCCACCATGGCGGAGGCGGAAGAGATTCCCTCCACTGCGCATGCAGGGGAATGCCGCTGACGCTCCCGCGCATGCGCCGCCCAGAGATGTCATTTCCGCACCAGCTGGCGGGGCACCAACGGCCTTTCCCGCCAGCTGGCGGGGCGGAAATTCGTCCGGCGCGGGCCTAGCCCCTTAAGGTTGGGGCTCGGCCCCCAAAGATGCGGAGCATTCCGCACCTTTGGGGCGGCGCGATGCCCGTCTGATTTGCGCCGTTTTGGGCGCCAGTCGGCGGACATCGCGCCGTTTCCGGAGAATTTCGTCCATTATCTCTGTCAGGGAGATTAAAATCAGAGTGCTGCTTCCACTGTACAGCTGAAGAGAAATATTTATGCCATCTAGAAGTAGGATTCATGCCAGTCCTCTTAGCTGATTACTAACCTGTAAACTAAGCGAATTTAAAGACAGAAAAACATCTTTAAATTAGGGGAAATAAACTGTTGAACGACACTCAATCAAGCATTTGTCCCTTTTTGGAAATTATCAAGTACACAGGGATGCACTATTTGATCAGGCACCATTTATTTAGTCACCCCAGTGCATGTTGACCTACATTGGTGAAGTAACATCTCAATTTCAAATTGCTCCTCATCGCTTCCTGTCTCTGTAATCTCCTCCAACACCAAAATCCTCCGTGACAACTGCTTTCCTCCAATTCCGGCCTCTTCAGAATCCCCAATTTTCATAATTGCACTACTGGCGGCCATGCCCTCAGCTGCCCGAGCTGTAAGCTCTCGGATTTCTTCCCGAAACAAATCCACCCCTCTTTCTCCCTTTGAGACACACTTTAAAACCTACCTCTTTGGCCATCTGCACCAATATCTCCCTGTGTCAAATTTTGCTTTCTAACATTCCTGTGAAGCACCTTCAAATGTTTTATGAAATTGAATAAACTGTATAAATAACAAGTTGTTGGGGTCACAGGGATCACTGGGGCATGGAGTCAGTCAAGAGCCAGTTATGTGCATTGATAAAGACCATAAGACATAGGAACGGAAGTAAGGCCATTCGGCCCATCGAGTCCACTCCACCATTCAATCATGGCTGATTTCAACTCCATTTACCCGCTCTCTCTCCATAGCCCTTAATTCCTCGAGAAATCAAGAATTTATCAACTTCTGCCTTAAAGACACTCAACGTCCCGGCCTCCACCGCCCTGTGTGGCAATGAATTCCACAGACCCACCACTCTCTGGCTGAAGAAATTTCTCCTCATCTCTGTTCTAAAGTGACTCCCTTTTATTCTAAGGCTGTGTCCCCGGGTCCTAGTCTCCCCTGCTAATGGAAACAACTTCCCTACGTCCACCCTATCTAAGCCATTCATTATCTTGTAAGTTTCTATTAGATCTCCCCTCAACCTCCTAAACTCCAATGAATATAATCCCAGGATCCTCAGATGTTCATCGTATGTTAGGCCTACCATTCCTGGGATCATCCGTGTGATTCTCCGCTGGACCCGCTCCAGTGCCAGTATGTCCTTCCTGAGGTGTGGGGCCCAAAATTGCTCACAGTATTCTAAATGGGGCCTAACTAAAGCTTTATAAAGCTTCAGAAGTACATCCCTGCTTTTATATTCCAATCCATTGCATTTGCTTTCTCAACCTGGACTCAACCTGCAAGTTTACCTTTAGAGAATCCTGGACTAGGACTCCCAAGTCCCTTTGCACTTCAGCGTTATGAATTTTGTCACCGTTTAGAAAATAGTCCATGCCTCTATTCTTTTTTCCAAAGTGCAAGACCTCGCACTTGCCCACGTTGAATTTCATCATCCATTTCTTGGACCACTCTCCTAAACGATCTAAATCTTTCTGCAGCCTCCCCACCTCCTCAATACTACCTGCCCCTCCACCGATCTTTGTATCATCGGCAAACTTAGCCAGAATGCCCCCAGTCCCATCATCTAAATCGTTAATATATAAAGAGAACAGCTGTGGCCCCAACACGGAACCCTGCGGGACACCACTCGTCACCGGTTGCCAATCCGAAAAAGAACCTTTTATCCCAACTTTCTGCCTTCTGTCTGATAGCCAATCATCAATCCATGTTAGTACCTTGCCTCGAATACCATGGGCCCTTATTTTACTCAGCAGTCTCCCGTGAGGCACCTTATCAAAGGCCTTTTGGAAGTCAAGATAGATAACATCCATTGGCTCTCCTTGGTCTAACCTATTTGTTATGTCTTCAAAGAACTCTAACAGGTTTGTCAGGCACGACCTCCCCTTACTAAATCCATGCTGACTTGTCCTAATCCGACCCTGCGCTTCCAAGAATTTAAAAATCTCATCCTTAACAATGGATTCTAGAATCTTGCCAACAACCGAGGTTAGGCTAATTGGCCTATAATTTTCCATCTTTTTCCTTGTTCCCTTCTTGAACAGGGGGGGTTACAACAGCGATTTTCCAATCCTCTGGGACTTTCCCTGACTCCAGTGACTTTTGAAAGATCATAACTAACGCCTCCACTATTTCTTCAGCTATCTCCTTTAGAACTCTAGGATGTAGCCCATCTGGGCCCGGAGATTTATCAATTTTTAGACCTCTTAGTTTCTCTAGCACTTTCTCCTTTGTGATGGCTACCATATTCAACTCTGCCCCCTGACTCTCCTGAATTGTTGGGATATTACTCATGTCTTCTACTGTGAAGACTGACGCAAAGTACTTATTTAGTTCCTCAGCTATTTCCTTGTCTCCCATCACTAGATTACCAGCGTCATTTTGGAGCGGCCCAATGTCTACTTTTGCCTCCCGTTTGTTTTTAATGTATTTAAAGAAACTTTTACTATCATTCCTAATGTTACTTGCTTGTAATTTTTTTAAAGCTTGTGCAGGTGAGCTTTATTAATTACCATGCACCTGGTTCCCTTGCATGACAGCAACGTCAACAAGTTGTGAGTTTTTAAAATGGGAGATAAAGCATTAGTACAAATTAATTTGTGAAGAGTCTTTATTCGGTGTTTGTTTGATCCCAGAAGTTCCCAGGATCAAATGCAAGTCATTCTTTTTTAACTTATTAAAACTTTCTGTAGGTTGAGGGCACCACTGAGCTGCATTTAGGTTGTTCAGTTCAGAAGCGACTAGCACCACTTTGCCAACACTGAAGTCTCCTTCTATGTTTGCAGTGGCTCACAATAGGAAAAGCAATAATGTCTGCAAGAACCGTTATCGTCACAGGCTGCTCTTCTGGCATTGGCCTGGCCCTCGCTGTCAAACTGGCAAAAGATCAGTTGAAACGATTTAAAGGTAGGACGGGAGTTTAAATTACATACTGTATAACTATTAATATTGATGCAAGATACTGAACGGTCACCTGGGCTGCAGGTTATGTCATACTGCGTTGTTGGAGATGCCACTTCTCAGGTGAGAAGTTGGTCTGTCACCCACCCTGCCTGTCCTCCTCAGGTGGATGTAAAAGGTCCCACAACATTATCTTAAAGAGGACAGTTATCCGCAGTATCCTTGACCAATTGACATCATTAAAACACATTATCTGGCCATTGCTGTTCGTGGGAACTTGCTACGCATGAATTGGCTGCCACATTTCCACAACGGGAACTTAACTTCAAAGCTACTTCATTGGCTATAAAACACTTTGGGACGTGTGGAAGCCATTAGAGATCCTATATAAATCCAGGCCTTTCTTATTTTCTGTTCAAAGATGCCTTCATTGAGTAATCAGCACCTGGGTTGACTTCAGAAGAAAGGTGATTGTGCAAGAAGTGAACTTCTTGGAGAAACAGTTAAAATAGAGACATGGAGTAGGTTGGTATTCAGGAAGGATGAGAAGAAATGAGCCAAAGGAACTTCATCTCAACCTATCCCGTGATGGATATGGCTTGAATTTGAAAACACAACCGCAAAGGAAGAACCCAAAAGCAGGGTCAGAAGCTTCCCAGGGCAGAACAAAGATATATACACACCGACCACGCCCTGTACAAGGGGGCACCACCATCTCCCCCCCCCACCCCCCCACCCCCCAAAAAAGATGGAAAAATGTAAATATGTTCGGTAGATTAGGGTTGGACTATTGTTATGTTGTATATCTGTTACCGTATGACCATACTCTTCACACTGATGTAAAATTACAAAATGCCAATAAAAACATTTTTTTTTAAATATGGCTTGAATTTCCTTCATGTACTTTGCAACATTCATTATATTATTAACTTGTAGCAGTGACAAATAATGCAGGAGGAAACCGGATTGACTGCCAGTTGATAATCTCAATGTTTGCAGCACCAAGGTGCATTCCAGCTCATGATAGTTAAAAAATGAAAACAAATAAAAACGGCGTAGAACATATATTTACATTTGTGAAATACGAGCTGTATACAGTAACAGAATTGCCACAAATCATTTGCATTGCAGTCTATCTTTATCTTATTGTAGTTGTCGCAACAATGCGAGATTTAGGGAAGAGGAGGAGACTGGAAGACGCAGCAGGTGATGCACTGAATAACACACTGGAAATTAAAGAACTTGATGTTTGCAGCGAAGATTCAATATGCACATGTCTGAACAGCATTCCAGAGCGAAAGGTGGACATTTTAGGTAAGATTTACAAAATGAAGGAAACGAGGTGAATTCATCTGAAGAGTTTCCACATTGAAATAACTTAGTTTAATTAAATTGATTTAAATTGGCTGTAACCCCAAGCCCAATGCTAACCCAAAGTTTTATAGTGAAGCCAACCAGATCCCAATCTATTTATTTTAATATAAATTTAGAGTGCCCAATTCATTTTTTTTCCAATTAAGGGGCAATTTAGCATGGCCAATCCACCTACCCTGCACATCTATGGATTGTGGGGGCGCAACCCACGCAAACACGAGGAGAATGTGCAAACACCACATGGACAGTGACCCAGAGCTGGGATCGAACCTGGGACCTCGGCGTTGTGAGGCAGCAGTGCTAACCAGTACGCCACCGTGTTCCCCAGATCCCAATCTCAACCTAGCTCCAATTCTTAATCCTACACAAATCCTAAATCCTTAATCCTAAATCTACTTCAAACTCTTGAAAACAATTCTAACCATAAACCCATTTTACACGTTACTCTCAGAGTGCGGCAAAGCTAGTTGAGTCTCAGAATTAGCTTCAGTATGTTTGTGATTTCAGCCCTGCTGTTGTGGAAGGCAGCAGAGGCCAGCAACTTTTCAAAATGGGGCTTTTTCACATAACACTGAAGTATCATGCCTGTGCCAGTTCTTTGAAGAGTTATCAAATTCGTTCCATTCCCCTGCTCTTTGCCCATGGCTTTGCAAATGTTTCCCTGCAAGACATTATACCCTCCAACCAGTGGTGGTACTGTTGCAGCTACACTCACAGGGCTGTTTAAATAACAGCATAACAAGTTTACATAGGTAGATTCCATTATAAAGGCAGATGTGGGACCTTATAATACAAAATGTTTGAATATATCAGAAACAATTTGTGACCACTTGTGTTGCCCTTGACAAAGGAACAATTGCCACATCCCACTCTTTGTTGATTTCTTTGGTCTTGTAACTTTCAATCTGTCCTGCACTTTGGGATATGGCACTTTCAGCTTGGTCCCTCCGCAAAAAAATATACTCTCCTGTTTATCACTTCAAGTAAGAAGTTCTAGTCAGTGTGATTTTCACATTCTCCCCATGTTTGCGTGGTTTTCCTCCAGATGCTCCAGTTTCCTTCCACAGTTCAAATATGTGCACGTTAGGGGCTATGGAGTTATGGGGATAGGGCGGGGGAGTGGGCCTAGGTAGGGTGCTCTTTTGGAAGGTCGATACAGACTCGATGGGCCGAATAGCCTCCTTCTGCAATACAGGGATTATATGGAACCAAGCTACTTTACAAAGCAGAATCGGTATTTAGCATTTCATTTTTCTCCTTGTTTTAGTAAACAATGCTGGAATGGGGCTCATTGGACCAGTGGAGTGCCAGAGCATTGACACTATAAAAATGGTGTTTGATACTAACTTCTTCGGTTTGACCCGCTTGGTGAAAGAAATTCTACCCGATATGAAAAGACGCCAAAATGGACATATTGTAGTCATGAGCAGTGTGATGGGAATCCACGGTAAGTTGATGCTTTTGGAAGTTTCAGCAGCTCACAGGCATTTAATACAGCTGCAGTGACGAACGTAAACACATTTTATCAAACTTAAAAGTTTGCCTTAATTTGTTAGGGGGGGAAAAAAATCATTTTTTTCTCTGTATTCCTAGGTCTTCTATTCAATGATGTCTACTCAGCATCAAAATTTGCTGTTGAGGGTTTCTGCGAAAGCTTGGCAATTCAAGCCTTAAAATTCAATATAAAGTAAGAGCCATGAAGACCTTTTTGTTTCAATTGGAAAATAAATGTTCGAACGATCCATGTTTTTGCCCCAAGATTCAGACTGCTTCATTTTCATGCAACCTGCCCGAGGTCTCTCAATGATCCTTCTCTTCTCTCTGTCTCATCAGTTGCACAACACTAAGCTAAACTGTATATGTTGAACTGTATGTGTACAACTTTTCTTAAGATTAACTAACTCAGAAAAGCCCAGGGATTTTACCAGAAACCTGCTAACCTATATAATCCAGTGCCACAAAACACAGTGCAGTATATTGCACTATAGTGCAGTGCAATATATAAAATGCACAGGGCGGCACAGTAGCACAGTTAGCACTGTTGTTTCACAGCTCCAGGGTCCCAGGTTCGATTCCCGGCTTGGGTCACTGTCTGTGCGGAGTCTGCATGTTCTCTCTGTGTCTGCGTGGGTTTCCTCCGGGTGCTCCGGTTTCCTCCCACAAGTTCCGAAAGACGTGGGGTTAGGTGAATTGGACATTCTGAATTCTTCCTCCGTGTAGCCGAACAGGCGCCGGAGTGTGGCGACTAGGGGATTTTCACAGTAACTTCATTGTAGTGTTAATGTAAGCCTACTTGTGACAATAATAAAGATTATTATTTACTTACTGAGCCATCAGGGGAACTCCAATGACTGTACTCCTATTGGTTACTATTTTAGTCAGTTAATGAACTTGCAGTTTTTTTAAATGGAAAGCCTCAGAGTTATCCAAATACTCTGGTGATTGGTGGCCCTTAAGGGAGTTACTTTGAAGTCAAGCCATTTCAGTACAAAATATTTATGTTTCAAGTATTTTACACAGTGAGTCCCAGAATTAATTTGACGATGCAAGACATTTTATGTATTCTTAAATATTATTTCTGTTGACATATCTTTGCATTACTTGTTATCAGATTTTTATGCTGACGAACTGTTCTCGGTGTCTATGTCCACTACAGCATCAGTCTCATTGAACCAGGACCAGTCTTCACTGAGTTTGAAACTAAACTGTATGAGGACGCAGCTAAAATGGATCTCTCCAGTACAGATCAAGAAACTGCAAAAATGTTTCAGCAGCTGTACCTTCCGTACTCTGAAAAGGTCTTCCATGCTCTTGGACAAACAGCAGAAGATGTGGCTGAGGTATTCCTGAAATAATTTGTGCCCTCAAGCAATTGCATTTCGGTATTTCACAAATGTTGTACGATATATTTTGAGATATTTATTTACTGAGAAAAGCACCATTTAATGAATGTTGCTTTACAGTTTTAGAATATTACACCACAGGCTATTCAGCCCAGCATGCCTATGCCAACTCGAATTATGCAATTAGACCCAATCCCCTGCTCCTTCCCAACAGCTCTGCAAATATTTCTCTCCTTCAAGTCGTTATCCAATTCCCATTTGAAAGTTACGATCAAATCCATTTCATCACCCTCTCAGGCAGCACATTCCAGATTATAACTCACAACATAATTCACTTCTCCCGCTCTGGCCTTTTCCCAATTATCTTGTGAAGCCCTGCACAGTATTTGCAGCTCCAAAGTAAGGCCTTCGACCAAAGTGGATCCATGCTTGTGTTTATGTTCCTCCAACCTTTCACGATCTAACCCCATCCACATGCCCTCCAATTCTTATCTCCCTCATGTATTTATCTAGCTTGCCGACCATGCTATTCGCTTCAACGACTCCTGTAGTAGTGTGGTCCACATTCTCAGCGCTCTCTACTTAGAGGTTAAGTGACCAATTTACATTTGTGGCCCGCATTGCAGTCTCACCCTTATTCTTCCTATCAAAATTATCCAATTTGATGTTCATTTGCCATTAAGTAACCGTCATTAAGTTATGAATTAGACATGTCTGCTTCAAAGCTATGGGGTAAATCAAAAGCCTCGGCAGTGTGCTGGTAAATGCAGGCTCAATGGGCCGAAGGTCCTCTTCTGCAGAGTGTGATTCTGTGATGTCTTATTCTCGATTTTCCTTCCTGCGGGGACTAGAGGATGGATGTAGAGATTGTGTGAGGGAAAGGTTGTTCGTCAGTGATCCTTACCCACTCATGGTGAGGAGCCTGACAGAACTTATGAACAAGACTCACATTTGGACACACTGGAGAGTGCTCAGAAGGAAAAGGGAGAAAATTGACAAAAGAAATTGGAACTCAAAATGGTCATGAGATTAGAGTAGCTCTCACATGAAAGCACTGAATATTCAGAGTCTTGGCATATTTGCTTGTAGGCATTTTCTGCTCAGATCCTTTCTCTACTGATCTGATCTTGCTCAGAAGGACAGTTCTTAAAGCAATTACTTTGAGCACCAATTAAAACATGTTCACCTGAGCCAACCATTGATGATAACATGATCCCAGACCAGACCCCAGCATATGCTGGGATACCGGAAAGGAACTCCAATCAATTCTTTAATTTGTAAAACTGTGAGGAAAGGATACTTCGCTCCAGAAGTAATTCCATGCACAAACAGTGATATTGTTATATTAAAACAAACTTTATTATTAATACAGCATCAAACTGCTAATAAAAGCACAAAGATATAGCTTACAATTATTATTTAAATAATGCTCAACAACAAAATGAAACACTAGCTTCTAACTGCTATCTTCTTGATCTCCAATCAAGCAAAACCAATCACAGGTAAAACCCCACTTTTAAATAAAGGTAGCAAACACAGGATTACTCTAGATAAAGAATTCCTTTAAAAGGCTGCTTGGAAAGAGAGAACACCTGTCAGGAAACAGCCTGCAGACTATTCTCTGTGTCAGACTACTGCTCAACCTGACAGCCATTTGCAGAAGCTATTGTTTAGCACACAACTTCCAGAGGACGCACCAAACTGACTGCTTCAACCACGTTACAGACCTGGCTCCTTCCATTAATTACATCGGCTTTATCCTGCTCAAATTTCTTCAGTTTAAGCATAATGTCTCGATTTATCTGCTCCCCAGAATCATAACAAAAAATCATTAGCCTCTCCTTGTCAACATAAGCATGTTTTGAAATAATGATGACCTCACTTTTATGACCACTTAATTACACCCTTTTAGACCATAGAACGATACAGCGCAGTACAGGCCCTTCGTCCCACGATGTTGCACCGAAATAAAAGCCATCTACCCTACACTATGCCATTATCATCCATATGTTTATCCAATAAACTTTTAAATGCCCTCAATGTTGGTGAGTTCACTACTGTAGCAGGTAGGGCATTCCACGGCCTCACTACTCTTTGCGGAAAGAACCTACCTCTGACCTCTGTCCTATATCTATTACCCCTCAGTTTAAAGCTATGTCCCCTCGTGCCAGCCATTTCCATCCGCGGGAGAAGGCTCTCACTGTCCACCCTATCTAACCCCCTGATCATTTTGTATGCCTCTATTAAGTCTCCTCTTAACCTTCTTCTCTCCAACGAAAACAACCTCAAGTCCATCAGCCTTTCCTCATAAGATTTTCCCTCCATACCAGGCAACATCCTGGTAAATCTCCTCTGCACCCGCTCCAAAGCCTCCACGTCCTTCCTATAATGCGGTGACCAGAACTGTACGCAATACTCCAAATGCGGCCGTACCAGAGTTCTGTACAGCTGCAACATGACCTCCCGACTCCGGAACTCAATCCCTCTACCAATAAAGGCCAACACTCCATAGGCCTTCTTCACAACCCTATCAACCTGGGTGGCAACTTTCAGGGATCTATGTACATGGACACCTAGATCCCTCTGCTCATCCACACTTCCAAGAACTTTACCATTAGCCAAATATTCCGCATTCCTGTTATTCCTTCCAAAGTGAATCACCTCACACTTCTCTACATTAAACTCCATTTGCCACCTCTCAGCCCAGCTCTGCAGCTTATCTATGTCCCTCTGTAACCTGCTACATCCTTCCACACTATCGACAACACCACCGACTTTAGTATTGTCTGCAAATTTACTCACCCACCCTTCTGCGCCTTCCTCTAGGTCATTGATAAAAATGACAAACAGCAACGGCCCCAGAACAGATCCTTGTGGTACTCCACTTGTAACTGAACTCCATTCTGAACATTTCCCATCAACCACCACCCTCTGTCTTCTTTCAGCTAGCCAATTTCTGATCCACATCTCTAAATCACCCTCAATCCCCAGCCTCAATATTTTCTGCAATATCCTACCGTGGGGAACCTTATCAAACGCTTTGCTGAAATCCATATACACCACATCAACTGCTCTATCCTCTTCTACCTCTTCAGTCACCTTCTCAAAGAACTCGATAAGGTTTGTGAGGCATGACCTACCCTTCACAAAGCCATGCTGACTATCCCTGATCATATTATTCCTATCTAGATGATTATAAATCTTGTCTCTTATAATCCCCTCCAAGACTTTACCCACTACAGACGTGAGGCTCACCGGTCTATAGTTGCCGGGGTTGTCTCTGCTCCCCTTTTTGAACAAAGGGACCACATTTGCGATCCTCCAGTCCTCTGGCACTATTCCTGTAGCCAATGATGACATAAAAATCAAAGCCAAAGGTCCAGCAATCTCTTCCCTGGCCTCCCAGAAAATCCTAGGATAAATCCCATCAGGACCTGGGGACTTATCTATTTTCAGCCTGTCCAGAATTGCCAACACCTCTTCCCTACCTACCTCAATGCCATCTATTCTATTAGCCTGGGTCTCAGCATTCTCCTCCACAACATTATCTTTTTCCTGAGTGAATACTGACGAAAAATATTCATTTAGTATCTCGCCTATCTCTTCAGACTCCACACACAACTTCCCATCCCTGTCCTTGACTGGTCCTACTCTTTCCCTAGTTATTCGCTTATTCCTGACATACCTATAGAAAGCTTTTGGGTTTTCCTTGATCCTACCTGCCAAATACTTCTCATGTCCCCTCCTTGCTCGTCTTAGCTCTCTCTTTAGATCCTTCCTCGCTACCTTGTAACTATCCATCGCCCCAACTGAAACTTCACACCTCATCTTCACATAGGCCTCCTTCTTCCTCTTAACAAGAGATTCCACTTCTTTGGTAAACCACGGTTCCCTCGCTCGACGCCTTCCTCCCTGCCTGACCGGTACATACTTATCAAGAACACGCAGTAGCTGATCCTTGAACAAGCTCCACTTATCCAGTGTGCCCAACACTTGCAGCCTACTTCTCCACCTTATCCCCACCCCCCCAAGTCACGTCTAATGGCATCATAATTGCCCTTCCCCCAGCTATAACTCTTGCCCTGCGGTGTATACTTATCCCTTTCCATCATTAACGTAAACGTCACCGAATTGTGGTCACTGTCCCCAAAGTGCTCTCCTACCTCCAAATCCAACACCTGGCCTGGTTCATTACCCAAAACCAAATCCAACGTGGCCTCGCCTCTTGTTGGCCTGTCAACATATTGTGTCAGGAAACCCTCCTGCACACACTGTACAAAAAATGACCCATCTAATGTACTCGAACTATATCTTTTCCAGTCAATATTTGGAAAGTTAAAGTCTCCCATAATAACTACCCTGTTACTTTCGCTCTTATCCAGGATCATCCTCGCCATCCTTTCCTCTACATCCCTAGAACTATTTGGAGGCCTATAGAAAACTCACAACAGGGTGACCTCTCCTTTCCTGTTTCTAACCTCAGCCCATACTACCTCGGAAGAAGAGTCCCCATCTAGCATCCTCTCCGCCACCGTAATACTGCTCTTGACTAGCAGCGCCACACCTCCCCCTCTTTTGCCTCCTTCTCTGAGCTTACTAAAACACCTAAACCCCAGAACCTGCAACATCCATTCCTGTCCCTGCTCTATCCATGTCTCCGAAATGGCCACAACATCGAAGTCCCAGGTACCAACCCATGCTGCCAGTTCCCCTACCTTATTTCGTATACTCCTGGCATTGAAGTAGACACACTTCAAACCACCTACCTGAACACTGGCCCCCTCCTGCGACGTCAAATCTGTGCTCCTGACCTCTATACTCTCATTCTCCCTTATCCTAAAACTACAATCCAGGTTCCCATGCCCCTGCTGCATTAGTTTAAACCCCCCCAAAGAGCACTAACAAATCTCCCCCCCAGGATATTTGTGCCCCTCAGGTTCAGATGTAGACCATCCTGTCTGTAGAGGTCCCACCTTCCCCAGAAAGAGCCCCAGTTATCCAGAAATCTGAATCCCTCCCGCCTGCACCATCCCTGTAGCCACGTGTTTAAATGCTCTCTCTCCCTATTCCTCATCTCACTATCACGTGGCACGGGCAACAACCCAGCGATAACAACTCTGTTTGTTCTAGTTCTGAGCTTCCATCCTAGCTCCCTGAAAGCCTTCCTGACATCCTTGTCCCCTTTCCTACCTATGTCGTTAGTGCCAATGTGGACCACGACTTGGGGCTGCTCCCCCTCCGCCCTAAGGACCCGGAAAACACGATCCGAGACATCACGTACCCTTGCACCTGGGAGGCAACATACCAAACATACCAAACGTGGCCAAAGTGTCTGCCTTTCTTTTAAAAATCATATTACTGCAGCAGATATCTACACACCCAACCCAGGCTTTTGAAAACATTACTGAACCAGATACATATAATCCAATATATATACCAATTTCTTACATTCATCACAATGATCTTGGATTAAGTAGACTGGATCTATAAGGCAAACTGTAACGTGGAGGAAGGGGTTATTTGTGTAAACTGGAGGCATGCAAGTTAATCTGCACTTGTGAATGGCTCATGTATTTCTACCGATTTTGTTAACAGCACACAGTGAAGGTGATTACCTCCGAAAAACCTCCTTTCCGTTACCAGACCAACAATCTGTACATCCCATTCACAACACTGAAATTTGCCGATCCAACTGGGAATATGCACGTTGACACTTTCTACAAGATGGTCTTCCAACATGACAGAATATTTAATGCAAGTCTTAACCTTATCAAATTGCTACGTTGGAGAAGCAGAAATAATCCAGGAGGAAAACACTTTTGATTGCAATGCAACTCAAATATTCAAACATCTACTCTGCATTGTCCAGTTCAGACAATGTCTAGCTTTTTGACAAAAATTCTTAGTTTCCCTCATTCAGGGGAATAGAAGTAACAATGAGTCGCTGCTCATGTTTAGTTAATTCTGTAAGTATCACCAGACATCCACTAGAGGTGCTTATGTCATGCAAATTGGCTCCCTACATTACAACAGTGACTCCACTTTAAGTACTTCATTGGCTGTTAAGTGCTTTGGAATGTCCTGATATCATGAAAGGTGCTCTGTAAACTCAAGTTGTTTTATTTGTGATAAATGCAGGATTTTAGATATATTGGATTATAAACATTTGGAAATTTAAGGGTCAAAAGACTGGGTTAGAGTGTGTTTGACTGCAATAGTCAAGTTTTTAAAAAATAATCTCGTCTTGCAAGACCAGAACATTTTTAGGAGCCAGAGGTAAAATTGACCATTGTAAAAGCCTGGACTAAAGCACTGTTGTTTGACTAGGGGGAGTCCCTGGGAAGTTGTGTTTTTAGCCTGTGGAGTTAATTTGTTTCCAGTTTGGGGAGATGATGTAATTGCTGGGTGGTGCTCAGGTATTCTGATTTTGAGAAAGATTTTAAGTTGAGTTCTGATCTGACCAACAATGTGTCCACAAGTAAGGACTTTTGTTCTCACAGTAGAATAGTTCAAAAAAACTAATAGTATTTAAAGCACTACAGACTTGTCAGAGGACAAGGAGGAAGTGAAAGCAAACCAGTTGAAACAACTTTTTGAAATATCCAGCCAGAGTCTGCAGGGGTTCAAACAGGAGCCAAATCTGTTCTGGAAAGCAAATATTACTCTGCCATTGGGATGTAGGATGGATTGAGAGCTGTACGTTTTTTTTCTTTATTGTTGTTTAATAGGGATTAGGAATAATAATTAAGGATATTGTATTTATTGCATTGAGTAGTATTGTTTAAGAGGTCATTGTAAGCTGTTTTCGTGTGTGAGGTTTAAGATTTTAATACCATGTTAATAATAAAGCTTTACAATACCAAATCCCTATTTCTTCCTGTAATCATTCCAGGAGGGACGTGTTACAAAATAAAATAAAAGATTGGGGTTTCAGTTCAGTATCATAGCCACTGCTAGGTCTGGTCTGGGGTCGTAATATGTTTTACTGCTCAAATATTTAAATTGTTCCAGAAAAAAAGTGTTCAAATTTGAACCCAAACAATAATTGTCATAATGTGGCGATGCCGGCGTTGGACTGGGGTGAGCACAGTAATAAGTCTTACAACACCAGGTTAAAGTCCAACAGGTTTGTTTCGATGTCACTAGCTGCTCCGAAAGCTAGTGACATCGAAACAAACCTGTTGGACTTTAACCTGGTGTTGTAAGACTTCTTACAATAATTGTCATAAGTAGAGGAGCAATAAAGCTGCTTCAAACCTGTCCTTAATGCACCCATCCTTTCCAACAGGGTCAGTGGATAGTGGTTAGGAAACCTGATGGATTATTTTTTGCCTAGTGATGCTGAATCTCCTTACTGCCTCAGTTTAAATAATCTGATTTAATAAATTCGAGATCAAAGCACCTTTTGGTCTTCATTGTTTAGTCGCACTCTGTGCTGTACCAATAGTCACTTATGATCAGAGAGTTTCTTCATTTGCTTATTTCAAATAAAGCACTGGCTTGGTCCAGTGTCAGGAATACAAAATCTTCACCAATATATTTTAAATTGTCTGCCCTTTTAAATAATGGGTCCTAATTTTAGGGTGGAACCCGACAGACCAAATAATTTCCTGAAAGTGCTCGTACCTATTCTTATATTGAAATTGGTACAATATACTAGACTTTGATTATTTCTGTGGGGGAGGGGGCAGGAAAGATCTTCATCAGATGAGATGTATTTGGGAAAGAAGTTCAACATTTCAGATTGCAACTGAATAAAATTTTAACAAATAGAAAGAGTCCTGAGTGCAAGGCCATGGTCTCCAGTTCTTTTAACAAATTGTGGGGGAGGGAGGTAAGTGGTTACGGAGATGACAACTTTCAGAATGTGGTATAGCAACAAGTGCTGCTGCATTTTTGCTGAAAAGATTTGAAAGTTGACCCTTAGCTTCGCTGCATTATTGTTTTGTTCATGAAATGGCGTCCCTGTATTTAGTATTGTGTTCCTTTCACTAGTGAAAGGGGAAGAACGCAGTGTTAGGGAAACAAAGATCATTTTAAGGGAATTAGATTGGTATTGGAAAACATTAGAAATAATCTATCGTTTTAAGTTTGGTCACTTTAATGTTGCTGTGCCTGGAAGTGTAAAACCTATGGTTAGATTCTTTCTGGACAAAGGTGTTTATTAATCATAATAATAACAATCTTCATTAATGTCACAAGTAGGCTTACATTAACACTGCAATGAAGTCACTGTGGAAAGTCCATAGTCGCCACACTCCGGCGCCTGTTCGGATACACAGATGGAGAATTCAGAATGTCCAATTCACCTAACAGAATGTCTTTCGGGACTTGTGGGAGGAAACCCACACAGACACAGAGAGAATGTGCAGACTCCGCAGACAATGACCCAAGCCAGGAATCGAACCTGGGACCCTGGCGCTGTGAAGCAACAGTGCTAACCACTGTGCTAGTGTTCCAAATGTGTTTTTATTGTGCTTAGAGAGGGCAATGACGTGAAAAGTAAAAGGCATAAGCTTGTGGGTCTTGCTTAACAACTGAGGCCTTATTTTCTTTGATAAATTTAGAGTACCCAATTCACTTTTTCCAATTAAGGGGCAAATTAGCGTGGCCAATTTACTATCCTGCACATCTTTGGATTGTGGGGGTGAAACCCACACAAACATGGGGAGAATGTGCAAACTCCACACGGACAATGACCCAGGGCCAGGATCGAACCTGGGACCTTGGCGCCGTGAGGCAGCAGTGCTAAACACTGCACAACCGTGCTGCCCAACAACTGGGGCCTTGTAAGGTAGAGATGCTTTTAAGTTATGGTGTAGCTAATTTGATTGCAGTTGGAGATAGGCAGTGAGGGAGAAAGAAGCTCTCACAACTCTGCTCGAAGCAGTTGGCTTTAGAAGGCTGGAGAGGGAACATCTCTCTCAGCTTTGTGAGAAGAAAAGTATTGGTTAAGAAAACATGTGCAGAGATCTGAAGAATAGCTAGTTAAGGAAACTAGAGAAAGGAAGAGGTTTCCAAGAAGACAGAGGTTAAAGGTACGAGAACAAAGAACTGTTCAGTCAAGACAGACAAAGCTGGGAAGAAGGCTGAGACACCAGAAAGATATCGGAGGTGATTGTCAGAGCTGCAAGATTTTACTACAGCCTGTGGAATGAGAGTTGAAGTAACTATGGAACTGAAACTATGCAAATCAGGGGCTGGATCTCAGAGTTTATATAAAAGCAGTCAAGACAAAGGAAACCTGAAAGGGGTTGATGTAAAATAGTGGACTGGATCTGTTAAAAGTAGAGTGGAAGTTTTGTTTTAAGTGTCATTTCGAAAATCTGGTCTGGAGTTCATAATGCAAATTGCAAAGAGAAAACATTATTGAGAGATTTTAAAGCATGTTTTTGGAAGCGGAGGTTGGAAACTCTCATATGATCATCGTCTGGGTAGATTCAGAGGAGAAATCCACATACACTAACTTGGGTTCAGAGCGGAGCACGTGTATTGAACAGTCATCTTGTGTGCTTTAAAGGGACTATTTGCCTTAACAAAACCATTGTAGCTTAAGATGTACTTTGTAATCCATGTTAATCCTTAAATCTATGTATATTTGTTAAGATAAAGGGGAGTAAAGGAGTATTGTATAATCATCCAGATTTTCATGTTTAATAAGTGCTTTTGTAGTTGTTAAAATTAATTAGCGATCACTTCTCAGGATCAAGATGAGGTGCAATGCATTTTTTTGTCAGCTTGGAATTGTCAGTCTCTCTTGTGGAGACCATGAATAGGCTTCAATTTGAATTGTTTTTTGGGGCAAGCAATGAGATGGTTAAGGGTTTGCCCTGTCCACTCTGCGCATTGGCTTTGTAACTTTAAAAAAATGATCTCATCCTTAAAAACTAATTAGTGGTCCTGTGACTCCATTCCTCCACGTTTCATGGATAAAGTTGTGGTCTTTTGAGTGAGGGTTCCATTCTGGGATCTACCCATCCAGTGATGGCAACTGGGATTGCATCAAAAGCCTTTGTGTGTTTTGCATTCGCAGGAAGTTAAACAGCGTCCGTTGAAGAATTTTAAAAGGTTTCTGACATGAATCAGCGTTTGTTCAAAATGCAGGTGACTTGTGGGGATCGGGAAAGGAAGGGTCTTTGTGGTTTTAACACTCCGAAGATCCACTCAAGTACCAAATAGGAAGAAACAGTTTGAACCAGTACATTTCCTCGCTTTTACTGTTTTATCCTTCTGGGTAGCAGCCACAATTTGCAGTGTAGTTAATACCCGCTGTGCCAAGATAGTCTCTCTTGCATTTCATAAAATTTTCATTCCTTAGACAACGGTCCCTGCATTGTCACTGGGTCAAAATCCTGGGACTCCCCTCCTAGCAGCTCAGTGGATGTTCCTGTAACACATGGAATGCAACAGTTCAAGATGGCAGCTTACCACCACTTTTTCAAGGACAATTGGGGATGAGCAATAAATGCTGCCCTTGTGTGCGACATCCATAACCCACGAACAAATGGGGGGGGGGGGGGAAGCGATCTAGGATTGAAAATGGCCAACATAAATGTGCAAAGTCAGTGACAAGTAGGAGTCTTTGATTACAACAGCTTGCATTAACTCGCAAAAACAGAACGCTTGAATTGTCACAACTGCCAACAGGGTTTGCCGTTGTTCACGCCCTCCACCGCAGGGGTTGCCTTTGACGGGACCAGAAGATCGCGGTGGTCGGATTGGCCAGAAAATGCCACTGATGGTGTCTGCATCAGCCCACAAATGAGCATCATGATTTTGCGCCACTCCCCTGCACCGCCCGCCGTACAATGTTTCTATTCAAGCAATCATCTAATGAAAATAATAATCTTTATTGTCACAAGTGGGCTTACATTAACGCTGCAATGAAGTTACTGTGAAAAGCCCCAAGTCGCCACATTCCGGCGCCTGTCTGGGTGCACAGAGGGAGAATTCAGAATGTCCAATTACCCAACAAGCACATCTTTCGGGACTTGTGGGAAGAAACCAGAGCACCTGGAGGAAACCCACTCAGACACGGGGAGAAAGTGCAGACGCCGCAGTCACCCAAGGCGGGAATTAAACCCGGGTCGCTGGCTCTGTGAAACAACAGTGCTAACCACTGTGCTACCGTGCCGCTTTGATTGATCACAATCACTCGTTGTGAAGATTTTTCTCACATCGCATTTGTTTCTTCTGCAAATCAATTTTCAATCACACTCCTGACTTATGCTTTGCAGATGGTGGACAGGCTTTGGAGAGTTAGGCGTCACAGGATTCCTAGACTCTGTAGCCAGTCTTTGTCGTGGCTAGTCCAGTTCAGGTTTCTGGTCAATGCTAACCCCAGCATGTTGATAGTGGAGGATTCAACCAAGTGGCATGGGGCAATGGCTGCATTCCCTCTTACTGGAGATGGTCAATGCCTGGCACTTGTGTGGCGTAAATGTTACTTGCCACATGTCAGCCCAAACCTGAATATTTGCTCGTGGAGTGCTTTTATAATATACACATCACAATTGAAAATAAAAATTCCAGGATGTGGAAAGGTTAATGGACAAAACATAACTGAGCAGACCATATCAGTTAGACTTGTGTGGCAGGACTTATTAGAATATAAAACACAAATAGGCTAGTCGGTTCAACTGGCCTATCACACCCACTTCCTCCCACCCCTCTTCATCACAGCCTATCAGAAGATTCTCCTATTCCCTTCAACGAGAGCTTTTACCCAAGATCCTCTTAAATGCATCAATGAGATTTGCCTCAACTAATCCCTGTGGTAGCATATGCAGCAGAGAAATCAATGGGATGAAACCAGTTCTGGCAGACAGTGGACACGGCCAGATGACCATCCAGGCGGCAATTGATAAAAATGAAACCGCGCCTCAATAACTCTGGGTGCGACACCTTCATGCCCATCTTCCACTTCGCAAAATGAATCCACAATGCTCAAAGGACCTGGAAATGGTTGGGAGTGACTGCAGCCTCAGCGGTCTAAAGAGTCCCACAAAATAATCAGATTTGTGGGTGAACAAAGCTCCCGATTCTGTTCCAATACTCCACACAGTCTGTAGCTTAGTGGCCAGACATCATTATAAAAGCAGACAAGGCACCAACAATGGAACTGCACTTCAATCAATGACTAATTGCCTTTTGGATAAGCTCCATCTCATTAGAGCTGGTCATGACTACAGAAGCTTCCATACTTTGTACAAATAGATTGCTCACCCTGCACATGCACTTCTGCCCAAGAATCTGCTGTCACTCACAGCACGCTTGTTAATCAGAGGACACAAGTTTAAGATAATTGGCAAAAGCGTCAGAGGTCATAGGTAAAGTCTTTCTGTATTTACATAGCAGGTTATCCTCTGCAATGCACTGCCAGAAGGGTGGTTGAAGGGCGGTACAGTGGTTAGCACTGCTGCCTCACAGCACCAGGGACCTGGGTTCAAAGAACAAAGAACAAAGAACAAAGAAATGTACAGCACAGGAACAGGCCCTTCGGCCCTCCAAGCCCGTGCCGACCATACTGCCCGACTAAACTACAATCTTCTACACTTCCTGGGTCCGTATCCTTCTATTCCCATCCTATTCATATATTTGTCAAGATGCCCCTTAAATGTCCCTATCGTCCCTGCCTCCACTACCTCCTCCGGTAGTGAGTTCCAGGCACCCACTACCCTCTGCGTAAAAAACTTGCCTCGTACATCTACTCTAAACTTTGCCCCTCTCACCTTAAACCTATGCCCCCTAGTAATTGACCCCTCTACCCTGGGGAAAAGCCTCTGACTATCCACTCTGTCTATGCCCCTCATAATTTTGTATACCTCTATCAGGTCGCCCCTCAACCTCCTTCGTTCCAGTGAGAACAAACCGAGTTTATTCAATCGCTCCTCATAGCTTATGCCCTCCATACCAGGCAACATTCTGGTAAATCTCTTCTGCACCCTCTCTAAAGCCTCCACATCCTTCGGGTAGTGTGGCGACCAGAATTGAACACTATACTCCAAGTGTGGCCTAACTAAGGTTCTATACAGCTGCAACATGACTTGCCAATTCTTATACTCAATGCCCCGGCCAATGAAGGCAAGCATGCCGTATGCCTTCTTGACTACCTTCTCCACCTGTGTAGCCCCTTTCAGTGATCTGTGGACCTGTACTCCTAGATCTCTTTGACTTTCAATACTCTTGAGGGTTCTACCATTCACTGTATATTCCCTACCTGCATTAGCCCTTCCAAAATGCATTACCTCACATTTGTCCAGGTTAAACTCCATCTGCCATCTCTCCGCCCAAGTCTCCAGACAATCTAAATCCTGCTGTATCCTCAGACAGTCCTCATCGCTATCCGCAATTCCACCAACCTTTGTGTCGTCTGCAAACTTACTAATCAGACCAGTTACATTTTCCTCCAAATCATTTATATATACTACAAAGAGCAAAGGTCCCAGCACTGATCCCTGTGGAACACCACTGGTCACAGCCCTCCAATTAGAAAAGCATCCCTCCATTGCTACCCTCTGCCTTCTATGGCCTAGCCAGTTCTGTATCCACCTTGCCAGTTCACCCCTGATCCCGTGTGACTTCACCTTTTGTACTAGTCTACCATGAGGGACCTTGTCAAAGGCCTTACTGAATTCCATATAGACAACATCCACTGCCCTACCTGCATCAATCATCTTAGTGACCTCCTCGAAAAACTCTATCAAGTTAGTGAGACACGACCTCCCCTTCACAAAACCGTGCTGCCTCACACTAATACGTCCATTTGCTTCCAAATGGGAGTAGATCCTGTCTCGAAGAATTCTCTCCAGTAATTTCCCTACCACTGAAGTAAGGCTCACCGGCCTGTAGTTCCCGGGATTATCCCTGCCACCCTTCTTAAACAGAGGAACAACATTGGCTATTCTCCAGTCCTCCGGGACATCCCCTGAAGACAGCGAGGATCCAAAGATTTCTGTCAAGGCCTCAGCAATTTCCTCTCCAGCCTCCTTCAGTATTCTGGGGTAGATCCCATCCGGCCCTGGGGACTTATCTACCTTAATATTTTTTAAGACACCCAACACCTCTTCTTTTTGGATCACAATGTGACCCAGGCTATCTACACCCCCTTCTCCAGACTCAACATCTACCAATTCCTTCTCTTTGGTGAATACTGATGCAAAGTATTCATTTAGTACCTCGCCCATTTCCTCTGGCTCCACACATAGATTCCCTTGCCTATCCTTCAGTGGGCCAACCCTTTCCCTGGCTACCCTCTTGCTTTTTATGTAAGTGTAAAAAGCCTTGGGATTTTCCTTAACCCTATTTGCCAATGACTTTTCATGACCCCTTCTAGCCCTCCTGACTCCCTGCTTAAGTTCCTTCCTACTTTCCTTATATGCCACACAGGCTTCGTCTGTTCCCAGCCTTTTAGCCCTGACAAATGCCTCCTTTTTCTTTTTGACGAGGCCTACAATATCATTCGTCATCCAAGGTTCCCGAAAATTGCCGTATTTATCTCTCTTCCTCACAGGAACATGCCTGTCCTGTATTCCTATCAACTGACACTTGAAAGCCTCCCACATGTCAGATGTTGATTTGCCCTCAAACATCCGCCCCCAATCTATGTTCTTCAGTTCCCGCCTAATATTGTTATAATTAGCCTTCCCCCAATTTAGCACATTCATCCTCGGACCACTCTTATCCTTGTCCACCAGTACTTTAAAACTTACTGAATTGTGGTCACTGTTACCGAAATGCTCCCCTACTGAAACATCTACCACCTGGCCGGGCTCATTCCCCAATACCAGGTCCAGTACCGCCTCTTCCCTAGTTGGACTGTTTACATATTGTTTTAAGAAGCCCTCCTGGATGCTCCTTACAAACTCTGCCCCGTCTAAGCCCCTGGCACTAAGTGAGTCCCAGTCAATATTGGGGAAGTTGAAGTCTCCCATCACCACAACCCTGTTGTTTTTACTCTTTTCCAAAATCTGCCTACCTATCTGCTCCTCTATCTCCCGCTGGCTGTTGGGAGGCCTGTAGTATACCCCCAACATTGTGACTGCACCCTTCTTATTCCTGATCTCTACCCATATAGCCTCACTGCCCTCTGAGGTGTCCTCTCGCTGTATAGCTGTGATACTCTCCTGAACAAGTAGCGCAACTCCGCCTCCCCTTTTACATCCCCCTCTATCCCGCCTGAAACATCTAAATCCTGGAACGTTCAGCTGCCAATCCTGCCCTTCCCTCAACCAGGTCTCTGTAATGGCAACAACATCATAGTTCCAAGTAGTAATCCAAGCTCTAAGTTCATCTGCCTTACCCGTAATGCTCCTTGCATTAAAACATATGCACTTCAGGCCACCAGACCCGCTGTGTTCAGCAACTTCTCCCCGTCTGCTCTGCCTCAGAGCCACACTGTCCCTATTCCCTAGTTCTCCCTCAACGCTCTCACCTTCTGACCTATTGCTCCCGTGCCCACCCCCCTGCCATACTAGTTTAAACCCTCCCGTGTGACACTAGCAAATCTCGCGGCCAGGATATTTATGCCTCTCCGGTTTAGATGCAACCCGTCCATCTTATACAGGTCACACCTGCCCCGGAAGAGCTCCCACTGGTCCAGATAACAGAAACCCTCCCTCCTACACCAGCTGTTTAGCCACGTGTTTGTCTGCTCTATCTTCCTATTTCTAGCCTCACTGGCACGTGGCACAGGGAGTAATCCCGAGATTACAACCCTCGAGGTCCTGTCTTTTAACTTTCTGCCTAGCTCCCTGAACTCCTGCTGCAGGACCTCATGCCCCTTCCTGCCTATGTCGTTAGTACCAATATGTACAACGACCTCTACCTGTTTGCCCTCCCCCTTCAGGATTCCCTCTACCCGTTCGGAGACATCCTGGACCCTGGCACCAGGGAGGCAACATACCATCCTGGAGTCTCTTTCACGTCCACAGAAGCGCCTATCTGTTCCCCTGACTATAGAGTCCCCTATAACTATTACTCTTCTGCGCTTTGACCCTCCCTTCTGAACATCAGAGCCAGCCGTGGTGCCACTGCTCTGGCTGCTGCTGTTTTCCCCTGATAGGCTATCCCCCCCGACAGTATCCAAAGGGGTATATCTGTTCGAGAGGGGGACAACCACAGGGGATTCCTGCACTGACTGCCTGCCCTTTCTGGTGGTCACCCATTTCTCTGCCTGCACCTTGGGTGTGACCACACTTACATAACTGCGATCTATGACGCTTTCCGCCACCTGCATGCTCCTAAGTGCATCCAATTGCTGCTCCAACCGAACCATGCGGTCTGTGAGGAGCTGCAGTTGGGTGCACTTTCTGCAGATGAAGCCATCCGGGACGCTGGAAGCCTCCCGGACCTGCCACATCTCACAGTCAGAGCACAGCACCCCTATAACTGACATTGCGTCAATTAATTAAAACTAAAATTTGTCTTTTTTTTTTAATAAATACTTTTTTTTTTATTACAAAGTTACTGTCAACTATCTGTTTCCTAGCACTAGATTTCTAATAGAAATGCGATAGCTAACTATAATATCCTCCGATCTCTGGCTTAGATATCCTCTAAATTATAATTAAGTTATTATGTTTAATTAGTTCCCAAATACTCAAAAAAATTTAGGTTAGAATCCCAACCAGCCACTCAGGTCACAGCTTTTCTGTGATGTCACTTCAGTTTCCCCCCGACACACACAATTTGAAAAAAAGGTATAAAAGTAAAAATCACTTGCTTACCTTCTGAGATGTTCTCAGGTTCTCTCGCTGACAGAGACTGCTCCTCCACCTCCAATCCTTGGCCTGCACAATGCTAATAATATAATAATTTAATATGGCACTTACCTTACACCAATGGGTCTTATTATTAGGTTAGAGGAGGAGGGTGGGTGGGAGACACTACACGTGTAGTGTCTCGGGTTTCCTCTCCACCAGAATTTATTGGGGGGGGGGGGGGGGGGAGAAACTTGCCAGAGGTCGAACTTCCGGTTCCCGCCGAAATCCAAAGGGCTGCTCCTGTAAAGGTAAGAGCTTTTAAACTAACTACTCACCTCCCAGAAGGCCCCTGCGCACCGCTGCCGCCGAAATCCAAAGGGCTGCTCCTGTAAAGGTAAGGTTTTTAAACTAACTACTCACCTCCAAGAAGGCCCCTGCGCACCGCTGCCGCCGAAATCCAAAGGGCTGCTCCTGTAAAGGTAAGAGCTTTTAAACTAACTACTCACCTCCCAGAAGGCCCCTGCGCACCGCTGCCGCCGAAATCCAAAGGGCTGCTCCTGTAAAGGTAAGGTTTTTAAACTAACTACTCACCTCCAAGAAGGCCCCTGCGCACCGCTGCCGCCGAAATCCAAAGGGCTGCTCCTGTAAAGGTAAGGTTTTTAAACTAACTACTCACCTCCAAGAAGGCCCCTGCGCACCGCTGCCGCCGAAATCCAAAGGGCTGCTCCTGTAAAGGTAAGAGCTTTTAAACTAACTACTCACCTCCCAGAAGGCCCCTGCGCACCGCTGCCGCCGAAATCCAAAGGGCTGCTCCTGTAAAGGTAAGAGCTTTTAAACTCACTACTCACCTCCCAGAAGGCCCCTGCGCACCGCTGCCGCCGAAATCCAAAGGGCTGCTCCTGTAAAGGTAAGGTTTTTAAACTAACTACTCACCTCCAAGAAGGCCCCTGCGCACCGCTGCCGCCGAAATCCAAAGGGCTGCTCCTGTAAAGGTAAGAGCTTTTAAACTAACTACTCACCTCCCAGAAGGCCCCTGCGCACCGCTGCCGCCGAAATCCAAAGGGCTGCTCCTGTAAAGGTAAGAGCTTTTAAACTAACTACTCACCTCCCAGAAGGCCCCTGCGCACCGCTGCCGCCGAAATCCAAAGGGCTGCTCCTGTAAAGGTAAGGTTTTTAAACTAACTACTCACCTCCAAGAAGGCCCCTGCGCACCGCTGCCGCCGAAATCCAAAGGGCTGCTCCTGTAAAGGTAAGAGCTTTTAAACTAACTACTCACCTCCCAGAAGGCCCCTGCGCACCGCTGCCGCCGAAATCCAAAGGGCTGCTCCTGTAAAGGTAAGGTTTTTAAACTAACTACTCACCTCCAAGAAGGCCCCTGCGCACCGCTGCCGCCGAAATCCAAAGGGCTGCTCCTGTAAAGGTAAGAGCTTTTAAACTAACTACTCACCTCCCAGAAGGCCCCTGCGCACCGCTGCCGCCGAAATCCAAAGGGCTGCTCCTGTAAAGGTAAGGTTTTTAAACTAACTACTCACCTCCCAGAAGGCCCCTGCGCACCGCTGCCGCCGAAATCCAAAGGGCTGCTCCTGTAAAGGTAAGAGCTTTTAAACTAACTACTCACCTCCCAGAAGGCCCCTGCGCACCGCTGCCGCCGAAATCCAAAGGGCTGCTCCTGTAAAGGTAAGAGCTTTTAAACTAACTACTCACCTCCCAGAAGGCCCCTGCGCACCGCTGCCGCCGAAATCCAAAGGGCTGCTCCTGTAAAGGTAAGGTTTTTAAACTAACTACTCACCTCCAAGAAGGCCCCTGCGCACCGCTGCCGCCGAAATCCAAAGGGCTGCTCCTGTAAAGGTAAGGTTTTTAAACTAACTACTCACCTCCAAGAAGGCCCCTGCGCACCGCTGCCGCCGAAATCCAAAGGGCTGCTCCTGTAAAGGTAAGAGCTTTTAAACTAACTACTCACCTCCCAGAAGGCCCCTGCGCACCGCTGCCGCCGAAATCCAAAGGGCTGCTCCTGTAAAGGTAAGAGCTTTTAAACTAACTACTCACCTCCAAGAAGGCCCCTGCGCACCGCTGCCGCCGAAATCCAAAGGGCTGCTCCTGTAAAGGTAAGAGCTTTTAAACTAACTACTCACCTCCAAGAAGGCCCCTGCGCACCGCTGCCGCCGAAATCCAAAGGGCTGCTCCTGTAAAGGTAAGAGCTTTTAAACTAACTACTCACCTCCCAGAAGGCCCCTGCGCACCGCTGCCGCCGAAATCCAAAGGGCTGCTCCTGTAAAGGTAAGGTTTTTAAACTAACTACTCACCTCCAAGAAGGCCCCTGCGCACCGCTGCCGCCGAAATCCAAAGGGCTGCTCCTGTAAAGGTAAGGTTTTTAAACTAACTACTCACCTCCAAGAAGGCCCCTGCGCACCGCTGCCGCCGAAATCCAAAGGGCTGCTCCTGTAAAGGTAAGAGCTTTTAAACTAACTACTCACCTCCCAGAAGGCCCCTGCGCACCGCTGCCGCCGAAATCCAAAGGGCTGCTCCTGTAAAGGTAAGAGCTTTTAAACTAACTACTCACCTCCCAGAAGGCCCCTGCGCACCGCTGCCGCCGAAATCCAAAGGGCTGCTCCTGTAAAGGTAAGGTTTTTAAACTAACTACTCACCTCCAAGAAGGCCCCTGCGCACCGCTGCCGCCGAAATCCAAAGGGCTGCTCCTGTAAAGGTAAGGTTTTTAAACTAACTACTCACCTCCCAGAAGGCCCCTGCGCACCAATTTCGGCCTTCAGTGACAATCTGTGTGGATTTTCTTTTTTGTTAAAAAACAGTTCTTTTTAAATTTAGAGTACTTTTGTGAAGGCCACGAAAAATCCAGCACGAGTTTTAAGGATACAAAGTAATAACATTTATTTACAATAACATATATACATAACAGTAGCAGTAACTTCCCTTGCTGCACACTCCTTCCTGCTGGTTCCTGAACTGGCCAGCTTTATTTATACTAGGAGTTTACTAATGGTTTCTCCGCCCCCCTCATTGGGGAAGCTCATACTCCCACAGGATTGTGGGATTGTCATTAGTCCCCAGCCAATGGTAAGTAGGCAGGTTATAACATCCCTCCCCCCCCCCCCCCAAAGTCCAAGGAATCCACCAAAGACCCTGGCGAAGGAGGGCATCGGACTCGTTTGGCCGCAGGCCGGACACCATTTGCACGCGGCGCTGGATCAGGCGGCGTGTAACGAGACGGAGACCGGCGCTTCCGTGATGAACGGCGCAACGCTTGTACATCCACGGCCCGTGGACCCGAGGATTCCCCCTCTGATGCATCCTGTGTCTCCATCTCGGAGTCAGTCTGCTGCCTCCGTCATGTCAGCGTCTCTACCTCCATTCGGTTCCGTAACGACCTGCGCAGGCTTCGAGTGAGGCACCAGTGGAAGATTGTGATGACTACCATCCCTTGTCTCTGGTCTCTGCGGCTGTAGAAATGAGCTCCGGGGGCAGGGAATCTTTTGAGGGGATAGTCTTCTGGACCGAACGTGGTCTACATGTTTGAGCTGGAGATGACCCTGGGCTTGCACCTGGTAAGATATAGGGCCCGTTTGGCGAAAGATTACACCAGGAACCCATTGGGCACCACCAGCAAAATTCCGAACGAACACTGGGTCACCGGGCGCAAACTGCCGAATCGGCCGATGCCGAGAAAATCCCTGTCCCTGCCGTTCTTGTGTACGGTGTACTTTTGCGCCAATGTCCGAGAAAACCATACTAAGGCGGGTGCGAAGTCTCCGGCCCATTAGGAGTTCTGCGGGAGCTACCCCAGTCACTGCATGGGGGGTGGTCCTATACGTAAACAAAAAGCGAGCCAGTCTCGTGTCCATTGATCCGGAAGACTGCTTCTTTAGGCCTCTTTTGAATGTCTGCACTGCGCGCTCTGCCAACCCATTTGAAGCCGGGTGGTAAGGAGCAGTGCGGATATGGCGGATGCCGTTCATCTTCGTGAACCTCGCAAACGCCTCACTCGTGAATGGAGTGCCGTTATCCGTGACCAGCACCTCAGGGAGGCCATGCGTACTAAACGATAAATGCATCTTTTCAATTGTTGCGCAGGACGTTGTCCCCTGCATCTTATGCACCTCTAGCCATTTAGACTGGGCGTCAATTAGTAGAAGGAACATGGATCCTTGAAAAGGGCCTGCGAAATCTGCATGCAAGCGTGCCCAAGGCTGCCCTGGCCATTCCCAGTGATGTAGGGGCGCGGCCGGCGGAAGCTTCTGATGCTCCTGGCAAATGGAGCAGTTTTGCGCCACCTTCTCAATGTCTGTGTCGAGGCCTGGCCACCAGACATAACTCCGGGCCAACATTTTCATTTTGGTCACACCTGGATGCCCATTGTGCAAGTCTGTTAGTATCAGCTCCTGGCCTTTTTCCGGGACAATCACACGCGTCCCCCACAAGAGGATGCCGTCTTCCACGCTGAATTCTGACAGCTTGGAGGAAAATGCCCGCAACTCGCCTGGGAGCTGTCTATGCTGCCCACCATACAGGACTATGTGCCGAACCTTTGACAGGACTGGCTCCGTCTGGGTCCACTCACGGATCTGTGATGCCATAACAGGCAAGGTGTCCATAAAATTTAGGGTTGCAACCACCTCACCGGTCGTGGGGGTCGACATGGGGCCGGTCGATAAAGGCAATCGGCTCAGTGCGTCGGCATTTGCTATCTGCGTACCTGGTTTGTGCTCCAGAGAATACTCGTATGCAGCAAGCAACAAAGCCCAGCGCTGGATCCGTGCAGAAGCAATGGGCGGTATTGGCTTATCCTCTCTGAAAAGTCCCAGTAGAGGCTTATGATCAGTCACGATAGTGAAATGGCGGCCATACATGTACTGGTGGAAGCGTTTCACCGCAAAAACCACTGCCAGGCCCTCCTTCTCGATCGGCGCGTACTTTTTCTCCGCTGCAGTCAATGTGCGGGAGGCGAAAGCTATCGGTCGCTCGGCCCCGTTCTCCATCTTGTGGGACAGGACGGCCCCAATACCATACGGGGATGCATCACATGTGACGAGCAAAGGCTTTCCAGGATCATAGTGGGTTAGTAACCCAGACGACGACAATTGTTGCTTTACACGCCGGAAAGCGGTTTCTTGCGGCTGACCCCAACCCCAGGTGTGATTTTTCTTTAGCAGAAGGTGCAAAGGGGCCAGCGTAGTTGCCAGATTGGGGAGGAACTTCCCGTAATAGTTTACGAGACCGAGAAAAGAACGAAGATGCGAAGTGTCAGTCGGGGCGGGGGCATGTTGAATTGCGCGCACCTTCTCTGCGACGGGGTGCAAACCTTCACGGTCCACCCAATAACCTAGGTAGACTACTTCCTTTGCCTGAAATACGCACTTTGTGCGACGTAAACGGACTCCAGCCTCCGAAAGGCGTCTAAGGACAGCCTCCAGATTTTCCAATTGTTCCTGCTCCGACGTCCCTGTAATCAAAACATCATCTAAGTAGACAGCCACACGTGGTAAACCTCTCAAAATGCCCTCCATAACACGTTGAAAAATTGCGCAGGCAGAGGATACTCCAAAGGGCAACCGTGTATATTCATACAGGCCCCGGTGTGTATTAATCGTTACATATGGTCGGGAGGCAGGGTCCAGCTCCAACTGCAGGTAGGTGTGACTCATATCTAATTTTGTGAACGAGAGTCCACCTGCAAGTTTCGCGTAGAGATCCTCTATGCGAGGCATTGGATATCGGTCGAGTCGGGAAACCGTATTCACTAAGTTGATAGTCGCCACACAAGCGAACTGTGGCATCTGGCTTCATTACAGGTACAATTGGTGCTGCCCAGTCAGCAAAACGGACAGGCCTGATAATACCCAAACTCTCCAAACGAGTGAGCTCCCCTTCTACCTTCTCGAGCAAGGCGTAAGGCACTGGGCGCGCCCGGAAATAGCGCAGCGTGGCTCCTGGTTCGACTTGGATACGGGCTACGGCCCCTTTTATTTTCCCCAAACCAGGCTGGAATACATCTGGGTATCGTCCTAGCACCTCAGTCAACCCTCCAGAAACTGTTTGGAGGATGTGCTGCCATTGCAACCGCAAATGGCGCAACCAGTCCCGACCCAACAGGCTGGGCCCATGGCCGCGCACCACGATAAGTGGGAAATGCCCCTCCTGGCGTCCATAAACAACAGGGGTCATTGTAGTTCCTGCAATGTCCAGTGGTTCCCCAGTGTAGGTGGCCAACCTTGCCTGTGAGTCGGTTAATGTAAGGGTCTGTATACCCTGCTTGATGCGGTCGAATGTCCTCTGGTCGATCACGGAGACCGCTGCGCCAGTATCCAACTCCATCTCAAGCGGGTGGCCATTGACCCATACTGTCACCTTAATGGGGGCCACACGGGGAGCTGCCATACAATGCAGCTGCAGGCAGTCGTCCTCATCTCCACGTCCTCAGGAGTAGTCGACGCAGGTTCATCCACGTGGAAGGTACGGCCCCTGGGCTGGTCCCAGTTTCGGTCGGAACGACGGCGCCCTCAGGACCGCCGTCCACGACAGGGTCGGCGCCTACAAGTCTGGCACGGTCATGACTCCTCATCCATTGGTTCTGGAGAAGGCTCCCTTCGGGGAGGAATGTCCGACGGCCACTGGCGTCAGTCCGGACGTTGCCTCGCCCAACGCGGGGAGTGCGGGGGGACGTTTTCGGACGGAAAGGGTTGCGCCCCAAGGCATGCCCTTCCATTCCCTGTAGCTCCTGCACTCCTCGTTCTGTGCTCTCTCGGGACAATACTATTTGAATGGCCTGTTGAAAAGTCAATGTTGGCTCAGCTAACAACTTTCTCTGGGTGGCCGCATTGTTAATACCGCAAACCAAACGGTTGCGTAACATTTTTGACAAGGTCTCACCATAGTCACAGTACTCCGCAATCCTGCGTAGCCTGGATAGAAAATCGGCAAGGGATTCTCCAGGGGTCCTCTCAGCGGTATTAAACCGGTAACGCTGGACTATCGTGGACAGGGTTGGGTTAAAATGTTGCCCCACTATATTCACAAGTTCATCAAACGGTTTGGTGTGCGGTGCAGCTGGGTACGTAAGGCTCCTAATCACCCCAAACGTATGCGGGCCGCAGGCGGTGAGCAATATGACCACCTGGCGCTCGTTTTCGGTGATACTATTTGACCGGAAATAGTAACGCATCCGTTGTGTGTACTGGTTCCAGCTTTCCAGCGCAGCATCAAAAACATCCAAACGTCCGTACAGAGGCATGGTATAATAGAAAACAACTTCCAACCTGTATCCAACAAAAATCCAGGGAGGTGGCTTCAGCAGTGTAGACAGCTATTCACTTTTACCTTCGTCGCCAGTTTTGTGAGGGCCACGAAGAATCCAACACGAGTTTTAAGGATACAAAGTAATAACATTTTACTATAACAATATACACATAACAGTGGCAGTAACTTCCCTTGCTGCATACTCCTTTCCTGCTGGTTCCTGAACTGGCCAGCTTTATTTATACTAGGAGTTTACTAATGGTTTCTCCGCCCCCCCCTCATTGGGGAAGCTCATACTCCCACAGGATTGTGGGATTGTCATTAGTCCCCAGCCAATGGTAAGTAGGCAGATTATAACAAGTACCCAATTCATTTTTTCCAATTAAGTGGCAATTTAGCGTGGCCAATCCACCTACATTGCACATTTTTGGGATGTGGGGGCAAAACCCACACAAACACGGGAAGAATGTGCAAACTCCACACGGACAGTGACCCAGAGCTGGGATCGAACCTGGGACCTCGACCTCAGCGCCGTGAGGCTGCAGGGCTAACCCACTGCGCCACCGTACTGCCCCATCTGTGTGGAGTTTGCACCTCCTCGCTGTGCCTGTGTGGATTTCCTCCGGCTGCTCCTGTTTCCTCTCATAGTCCAAAGACATGCAGGTTAGGTGAGGGATTGGCCAGGCTAAATTGCCCCCTAGTGTCCAAAGGTGTGCAGTGAAGGTGGGGTTACAGGGATAGGACAGGAGAGTGGGCCTAGGTAGGATGCCTTTTTCGGAGGGTCTGTGCAGACTCGATGGGCCAAATGGCCTCCTCCTGCACTGTAGAGAATCCATGAAGCAGTTTCAATAAAGGCAATTCGATGGACACTTGCTGAAAAGTAATTTAGGGGGCTGTGGGGAAAGAGCAGGGGAGTGGGGCCAGATCCAAAGCTGTATCATAGATTTTTGCATTGTTAAGATGCACTAAACAGTCTCCTTCTGCCCTGTGTCATTCCATAATTCAAAGAAAGTGAATTCAAATTCCACCATAGGATTGAGAATTTGAATCATGGTCTTTTCTTCGAAAATCTTCAAGTCGATCTGTAAAAGTGACCTCGAAACTATGAGATTGCTCGTTCAAACACAACGGGGTTCACTCATTCCTTCGGGAATGGAAATCTGCTGTCCTTACCTGGCCTGGGTTATATGTACCTCAATCCTACACTACCCTATTAACTGCTCCCTGAAGTAGCCATGGAAACCACACCTGAAAAATTATTTTCTGTGACGTTAGGTATGGGCAATAAACATCAGTGACATCCAGAGGATCGCTAATAAAATAAAAAGGGCAGCACTGTGGCGCAGTGGGGAGCATTGCAGCCTCACGGCGCTGAGGTCCCACGTTCGATCCCGGCTCTGGGTCACTGTCCGTGAGGAGTTTGCACATTCGTGCGTTTGCGTGGGTTTCGCCCCCCACAACCCAAAGATGTGCAGGGTAGGTGGATTGGCCATGCTAAATTGCCCCTTAATTGGAAAAATAAATTGGGTACTCTAAATTTATATTTTAAGAAAACATAAAAAAGTTAACTCATCACTTGGAAGGGGAAAATAGTCAAGTAAAGAATCACTTTGAATAATAAGAAAAAGAATGATCAACTCAGTCAACAAACTTCAAAACCAGTTTAGAAAAAGTCAGTTATTTACAACTCAGAATTAATTTCTCGAGAAATAAAGCTGATTAAATTGCAGAAGCGGCCTATTTAACACAGCAAATGGATCCCACTACCACCCCAGGAAGATCTAATTTGTTTTTTAAAAATGAGTTTCAGACAAAATTGTACATTTTCAAAACTGCACCCAGAAAATAAATTGGCGCACAGATTAAAATTTTTTTTATTTTGAAAAAAAAGTCATTTACGGGATAAAAGTCATTTGGGCAGCACGGTAGCACACGTGGCTAGCAGTGTGGCTACACAGCTCCAGCGTCCCAGGTTCGATTCCCTGCTGGGTCACTGGCTGTGCGGAGTCTGCCCATTCTCCCCCTGTCTGCGTGGGTTTCCTCCGGATGCTCCAGTTTCCTCCCACAGTCCCGAAAGATGTGCTTGTTTGATGGATTGGCCATGCTAAATTGCCCTTAGTGTCCAAAAAGGTTAGGAGGGGTTATTGGGATCGGGTGGAAGGGCTTCAGTGAGTTGGTGCAGACTCGATGGGCCGAATGGCCTCCTGCACTGTATGTTCTATGATATGGGCCAGAACTTACTGTCAAGCCCTAGTTGCTCTCGAGGTGGTGATGGTGGACTACCTTCTTGAACCGCTGCAGTCCCTGTGCGTGTAG